>NC_140075.1:104843080-106112511 GCF_964194135.1 Talpa europaea
TAATGTTGTCACTGATGTGTAAAATATGGGAAGAGAGGATAGAAGATTAATTACTATTATATGATAATGTTCCAAACCCAGCATGATATTGTCATATTCCAATAGTTATACTAACAATATTATATAGCTATATTCCAACTGGCAAACAAGAAGAGGAACTAACAAAAGAACTTTAAAATAATAAAAAGAAAAATAAGAGAAAAATAAAAAAAAACTATGCTGTCTCTAAATGCAAAAGAAAAGTAGTTAAATAAGTAGAATAAAATATCACTGAGAGGAGAAAAACATGGAAAAACATGGAAAAAGTCAGCCATGAGTAAAGTGGTGAAATCTTTAGCTACTAAGAGGATATATCAAGACATGGTAAACAAGGACAATGGTTGTTATTATTGTGTGATATGCAGTTCAAAGGGGCTGGGGTTATTAAAAGAGGAAAAGAAAATATGATATTGAGCTTTAAAAGAGAAGAAGAAACATACATTTACAACCTCCAAGCTGTGATACGTAAGGAATGAGGGAAATAAATGACATGCACTCTGAAGGAATTGGGGTGGAGGTCAACAAGGGGCAGAGAGATCCCCATTAATCCCTAAGTAGATTAGGAAGTCAAAATTCTCAGTACTATGTAATACACAGGACAGAGTCTAGTGGAGAACTGTAAAAGAAGATATTTTTTTTATCTTATTTTTGTGTTCTAGTTTAAAATAAGGGTGAGTAGGGAATTAAAAATGATCTCTGATATGACTGGAATTAAGCTAGAAGGAACATCTAGCGTACTTTTTAAAGAAGGGATTCACAAAAGTGCATTGCACAATCCCCCAGTAATAATTAGTAGGAGGCATTTTTACAGAGGTTCTTGGATGGAAAAAGCTCTCAGAGGTTAGGTTTCTGCTTGTTCATTCTTATTATCATTTATTTATGCCATCTGTATTTTTTAAGCCACATAACAGATACTTGTTTATTTATTTTTGCTTTTTGGGTTCTTTTAAAGAATTTTCTTTGTCAATTTTCTCTCTTGTGTGTCTGATTTTATGTTCAGTTCAATTTCTGTACTTTGTTTTATTTCTGCTGATTTTGGTAGCTTTGTTGATTATGTTGTACTTCCTTATGTATGACGCATTTCTCATTAAGTAGCATAATTTCTTCATTGTTTTGAGTTGCATTTTATCCTCCCACAATTCATATGTTGCAATCTTAACCTTCTTACCACTTCAAAATGTGACTGTATTTGTTGAAGATAGAACCCTTAAGCAATGATTTAGTTGAAACAAGACTATTCTTGTAGATCCTGGTCCAATCTGAATGGTGACCTTACAGGAAGAGGGCATTGGGCACACAGAAGAAACACTAGGGATGCCAGGATGCATATGTGTGGACACGTGGACAAGGCACCATCAACAAGACAAGGAAAAGTGCCTTCAGGAGAATCCAGCTCTTCTGAAAGCTTGGCTTGGACTTATTACTGCCATAGCCATGAGAAAGTGAAATTCTGTTATTTAAGTACCTCAGTCTGTGTTACTTTATTCTGGAAGCCTTACCTGACTAATACCATTCTAATATGAGCTTGTAAACATAATGAAACTTTTTTTGAGGTATCATCTGAATAGTGTCACATCCTTTCATCAGAAATGGTTTCATGGATTTTCATTTCTAGGTATTTCAATTTTTTCAATATAAATTCTTCTATGGTATATGAGTTATTCAGAGCAATGTTTTTGTATTTTCCAAATGTAAGGTTTTTCACATAATAATACTGATTTCTAATTCACTGGCAGTATAACGTGAACAATATACTTTACATGATGTTAATTCTTTTAAATATGGTAGGACTGTTTCCCAATATGCCATCAACTTTTGTAAATATTGCACATATGTGTTGAAGAATATGGATACACCCTTTATTGAGAGTGTAATTTTTTATAAATCTATTATACTGCGGCTTCCTGCATATTTAAAAAAATGTTTAGATCACAGTTACTTTATTTCACATCTTTTTTTTTATTATTTTTTAAGTACAATTGTTTGAGGCATGGAAAATAGTTAAATAATTTGGGTGCAAAATTTATCACATATTCATTATAATATGAAAAAAGAAAATGCATGCTATCGATAAAGTTGTATTCCAAATTGAAATATGATTTTTAAAATAATAACAATTGCCACTAAGCATAATCAAATGAAAATGAAAAAATGCCTCTTTCATATATATAATCTGCATGATTTTTTCTTGGCAAGGTTATGTCTACTATTAGGATATCATTACAGAATAATGTGAGTGCCATTTAGCGGAAGCCACAATCTAATTTGATATCATTCTGGCAAAATTTTATGCAGAATAAAAATGTTATTCTATATTCACATTGTTTTAAACTTTGATATACAAAATTAAATGATGAAAATAAAGACAAATACAATAAACTATATCCCATTGAATTAAGCATTAGATGTTAACTTTCATTCATTATTACAATTATTAATGTAAGTTATACTAAAAAGAGAATCATTTTACACATTCTGCATAAGAATATACTTGTAGAAATTTTGTTCATTTCTTGATTGTAGAAAATATACAGATTTATCATATGCAATCATATGCACATTTGTCATATGCAAATTAATACAATATAAAAATAAATTAAAATACGTGAACAACCAAAATCATTTTATAAAATCTTACAAAATCTTGGTATCCAAACCAAACCAAGACTCCATGAGAAAGGGAAAATGGTATGTCAGTCACATTCATGATGTCACAGATATCTAAACAAAATTTGGCAAAACAAATATATGCACATATACATAATAAAATAATACTATATAGGATATATATGGTATACTTATAAAAAAGTTTTGTGTTCTTTTTCCTTGGCATTTATTACTATGTAACATGCTACTTACTCAGTTTAAAATATTAATTTGTGGTATTTTGTTCTAACTATAACGTGACCTTGTTAAAGCATGTTGTGATTTGTCCACTAAGTAAGTCCCTTAACTACACCAGAACCATAGATAATATGTTGTCAAAAGCACATGTCAATATTAAGACAATAAGTGCATTAAAATAAATTAATCCCAGAAATGAATTTAAATTAACTTTTGAATGATTGTAAATTAATTCTGTAAGTATAATTCATCAAATTAAGTGACTAAAGAAAAAAATGTGCCTGAATAGATGCAAATAAAGCATGTGCTTAAAGAGATGGGTCCTGTATTTCTGAATCATATAGTGTTATAAACCAAAGTTACCTTAGTTAAATCTCTCTATATATTTATATCTATATAGATATATATAGCTATCTATATCAACTTAGTTAAATATCTCTATATATATTTATATCTATATAGATACATATAGCTATCTATATCACCTTAGTTAAATCTCTCTCTATATATTTATATCTATATAGATATATAGCTATCTATATCAATATAGGTATAGATATATAAATACACACCATACACACAAACAGACATTCTACACACATTTGTTTTCAGAAAACAATGGGGCACTTATGTGGCCAGATAAAGGTTATTTACCAAAATCTAAACATTATTCATGTCAGGAATAAGTAAATTCTGCTGATTATTCATTCTTATTCAAAAATTTTACTCATCATGCTAAATGTTGCAGGAAGTACAATAAAACAGTAAGGATCTATACAATAGTACAGATCCTATACAGTCTATACAATAAAATACAGTACAGTAAAATACAATACAGATCCTATACAGTCTATAGAATAAAACAGTAAGGATCTTCACATAGTTTTGTTTAGAATTAATGACAGTTTATTCCTTTTCCATATTCCTATCACAAATTGGAAACCTAATTTCAGAAATTACCTCTAGTCTAAAATATAAATGAAGGAATAAACTTTCCCGGAAAGAACCATGTGGAAAAACACACAGAAAGTATTGTCGGGTGCTATAAAATAATATTTATGTCTACATACATATGTTTATGAATGCCTAAGTATATTTATTTTCTTAGATACCGTGACTATAGAAAGGAAGAAAATTAAACGAAAAAGAAAGCAATTCTATCAAATCAATATAAAGACTCTGTGAAATTTCAATGCATATTGCAATGGAGTTCTTCCTATAACTTGAAACACATAGATCCCAGCACATGTGTGCCAAAGCCAATGCATCGGCAAGGAGCAATACACTCTTTAAAAACAAATAAGATGAGAGGACTTGCACAGTCAGCTTTCAAAGCATCTCATAAAACATGGTAAAACAGCCTCTACTGGCTCAGGCATGCAGAGGGTCGACCAGCTGAAGAGAAAGGTAGTCCAGAAACATCCTCATGTGGATGGAAATCCATGACGTCCTCGCATCTTAAAATGGTGGCGATAAACACTTCTGTTCATAGCCACCGGATAAAGGAAGCTTGATGAGATTAAATTACACTATCGGCTATTTCAGAGGCAACAAAAATACATAAGAAAGTGATGACAGCTTAGCCACATAGAGCATTTGCCACCAGCCAGGAATGGACTCAGTGCCTTACCCCTTTTCATTTCCAGATTTACCTTTTGATTTAGCTATTTTGGCTCCCATTTTAATAGTTAGAACAGTTTTCATAATTCGAAAATCTAGGATTGCCAGAATCATTATCTAAAGATTCCTCCTCTTAAATCCATGCAAGCTTCTGCCTTGTTTTGTACTTTGAGGAATATTAGTAATAAAAATCAAACCACCCAAACAAACAATATGAGGCCATTTCAAAATAAACACACTGCAGTGTCAGTGTATATAGAGTTCCAATTAAATACAAACACCAATGAATTTTAAGTTGAAGTAACATGGAAAGCAAGTGAGATAACAGCTATTTTTATTAAAAATACTATTTGAAAAATACTATCCTGCCTTAAAAGGAAATTTAGAAATATTTCCAATATGTCCTCATTTTGTTGATGTTTATATCTTTTAAGTAGAGGCTTAGCATCCAAAAGTATATAGTCTAAGATAGTGAAACTTGAAAAAAGGAAATAACATGAAAACAAACAAAAAATAATATTTTATTCCCATGGAAAATTGGCTGAATTTTGACTTTTTATCTTCATAAGCAAACTTTACTTGGAGGAACTATATAAGCTTGTTTGTCATGGGGCCTTTTCATAGCAAAGCCTGGAAAATGTTACTTATTATTAGTTCAAGCGATTGTATTTACCTGTTATCCTTTTAACACTGCCAGGATAAAGAGACTGTCAGTGTTTCCATTTCACTTAGGAATCAGCCACGACACTTTGCTTTGGGCTAAAACCTAGCATGTGAGTCTAAAGTCATTTTTATTTTGCCTTAAATAAATTTTGAAATACTTTTCAGCTAAGCCATTTTAGTCAGAATAGAACATAAATAAATGTAACTGACTCCAGATGCTTCTGGTGCCCACTGAGAAACTATAGAAAAGATACGTGTTTTCTTTAAAAGTACAAAATAAATCTGAAAGCGGCCAACGTGTGCCCTTCGCTCCATACAAACCTTGTCTTCATTTGAATTTGTGCCTTTAGAATTTTCCAAGTCTTCTGCAGTATCTTTTTAGTATCTCATACACGTTAGATCCTTTACAGAACATTAAGTTGTAGATGGTAATACAATTCATGTATCAATAATTCTTGAATGCAACATTATAGGTATATGAAATTTCAAAGCCATCTTGTCTGATAATCTGAAGTTCACACCCATCCTCCACACTTTCAAATATATCATATAACCATCCCTGTGTTGACTCAGCCTTGAAAAAAAAGCACCCAACAGGCTGGCAGGATAAAAGCTTTCCTGTTTATTCGACAACGTGCCTCCGTGGGGTGTTCAGTGGCCATCAGACTGGCAGGTCTTACGAGGTGCATGAACATTTCCTTTTCTAAATACACTTGTCAAAACGGAAAAAATGGGACAGACACCAGCAGATGTCAACCTCACCTTGAACAGCTCTAGACATAACTGAGACAGTGGGCTCAGGTGTCCCCCAGCAGATTCTTTTGTACATTTTCGGGTGCTTTGGTGGTGCCCTGCTTCCGGTCTAAGCAGCTGGCTGTGTCTCCACATTTAGTAGTTGGACATACACAGATGTGCTCCCCCACATTTCATCAGTTTAGGGGTGCAGTGTGAGCAAGAAGTTGAAGCTTGCTAGGAATAGCTGTTTTCAGTCTCCTGTTCATAGGCCATCAGAGTCCCTGACAGAAGCAAGCTGCCATTATTGGATCTTCAGGACAACGGAAAATGTGGCTCCCAAACTAATGCATTTTAGGTGCACAGAGAGAGTTGCATTGGGGAAGGACAAAACAAAGAGTTCTTTACAAAGGTAGGCCTTAAAAGTATTGAATTTGAGGTTAGATGATATGAGCACATTCTTCCTCCTCTTTCTTAAGCAGGATCCACAGTCACCTTCTTAACTCTATATCTGTGAAATGTAAATAATAAAAAAAAATTTTACTCCCCTTATAGAATTCTGAACTCAAATGTTGTAGCTGAAATACAGAGAACTAAAGATTTACACAAGTATAAAGATGTTTTTTCTAAAAAATAGAATTAGTAAGATAATGAGTAAGCTCATTAAGAAAACCGTTAATATGGGGCCTTCCTGGTGGCACAAGGGTTTAAGCACAGCACTATGAAGCAATCCACAGCGTCTGCAGCACGAGTTCGATCCCCCGCCAGCCAGGGAGCAGCCCACATGGTGCAGCAGACCTCTCCTGACTTGGCTGATGCTTCCCTCAGCATTGTACTTCAGTCAATCTGCCTTTTCTGTTCCTTACTCTGTCTCTGGTGAGTCCTCTCACCCCCTACATCTCTCCCCTGTACCCCGGTTCTTGTATGCATAAAAAAAAATCTTTAAAAAAAGAGAGAAAACCATTAATATTTTTAATTCTGAATTTTCATCTGGAAAAATGGATTCTATCACTTAGTCCAATAGGATTGTTGTGAGAAATAGATTAAATAATGCTCAAATGATTTGAAAAAATATTAAGACTGATGCCATGACTCATAGCAACTTTTTAAAAAATATTTATTTATGCATAGAAGAATTGAGGTATAGGCCAGAGATGCAGGGGAGGGGTGGTGTGAGAGGACTTACCAGAGATGAGTGGGGAGCTGAACAGGCAGATTTACTGAAATACACTGCTGAGGGGAACAGCAGGCAAGACAAGAGAGGTCTGCTGCGCTATGTGGGTTAGCTTCCTGGCAGGGGTTTGAACTCAGGCTGCAGCTATGGTAGTGGTAAGACTTAACCCCTAGGCCACCAGGAAGCCCTCCTATCAACTTTAATAATAACATTTTTACCAGTTGGAGTCAACTCTGAAATCTAACCAAATAAGCAGTTATATTTCTTCACATAAGAAACCCAAAGGTAGACACTTTGAAGATGTGAAGGTCATTTACTGGTGGCATTGTAGTAGCAAGAATTTTCTTTCTGTTCTGCTATCCTGGCCCCAAGTCTTTTGTTCTTGTCATCACAGGATGCTTATTCAATTACCAGAATCATCCACATTTAGGAAAGAAAGACATTAAAAGTAAATGGCAAAGTTGCTGCCAACTGAGTCTCTTCATTATCACTGCAAGTTTGTCAGGTAACTATATGGAAAGCTTTGGTTTACATCCCATTGGATGTAAAGATGGGCTGAATGGATACTCCCAGCTTCTAGGTAGTCTGAAAAAATGGGGGATATTTTAATAGGACACATTAGTTCAAAGAACAAAATTGTGTTTCTTCTATAAAGGAAATAGGAGAGGGTGGTTATTGAGTAGACCTCATCAGGCATATGCTCAAAAGTTAGGAAAATGGGCCCCACTGGTGGCATAAGGGGTTAAGCACAGCACTATGATGCTGTCTGCAGGCTCTGCAGCCTGAGTTTGATCCCAGCCAGCCAGGGAGCTACCCACAAGGCACAGCAGACTGCTCCTGTCTCACCCGCTGTTCCCCTCAGCAATGCATTTCAGTCAGTCTGCCTGTTCTGTTCCCCACTCTGTCTCTGGTGAATTGCCTCACCCCCCACACCTCTGGCCTATACCCCAGTTCTTGTATAAATAAATAAATAAATAAATAAATAAATAAATAAATAAATAAATAAATAAATCTTTTTTTAAAAAGTTAGGGAAATGCCTGTGTTATTTTGAATTTTCAGCTTTGTGTTTATCAGACTCCCAAAATAGTTCTAGACTCTGAAGACAGGTTCTAGTCTATTTCTTCTTGTTAATATATCCCAGTTTGCAACACAGGTTGGAATTCAGTACAGAAACAAAATAGTATTTTTAATAGTCTCTGATAAATGATAGGCTATCTATAAATATAACCATTTATGAGTCATCTAACTTCAAGAATATTTGTTTTCTTTGTATCTTCTCAACTCTATGAAAATCCTCCATTGGTTGTTAAATTATTCTCATGGAATCCCTCAAAGACCAGGCATGATGCTTATATTTTATCAGAAACTTCTGTATGGAAAGATTTTGTGACTGAATAATTCTCCAAACAGGAAATGGTATTTCAGTGGTACTTCTATAACTATAGACCCTATATGCACTAAAGTGCTTCTTTACAGCTCCCCAAAGTGTAATTATTGTAGATTTATTCTTGGCCTTTATGAATGTCTAAGAGAACATAGCTCTATTAAACTTTTTTCCTACCCACAGAACTTTAACCCAATGGACTAGAAAAATACCTGACCCACCATATTATTTATTGGGCATGGTTTCCCTTCTGTGCTGTTCCTGTGACTTGTGACATTTATATGATAGACAGGTTAGAGGGTAGTAAAGAATATGTTTATGATGGTCCATCCAATTGGTGGAAGCCTAGAAATAGGAACATATTGTAGCAAGACTTATTCGTTGGATTACTTACAAATAATGTGAGCCTCAAGTATGAATTTGCATAGTATTTGCAGGACATAATTATACAGTTTATGTCTAATGAATGATTATTTTGTGTCTAAGGAATTCCCCTTTTCTTTTTTTTTAATTAATAAATTTTATTTTTATATTCCCCATACAATTGCAATCCCCTTTCTTTCATTGTCAAGAGACACTCATAAACTTAGCTTTTTAGAAAGGGACAAAGAGCTAAAGTTTTTCTCTTGAATATTTTAGAAAAGAAATCTATTTTATGATTTTGCTTTTCTGTCTTTTTCTATAAAGGCCTAGATCTAGGAAAATTATTAGTGCTAACATTTTCAGCATGCTGTTTGTTTTTTTTTTTTTTTTGGATTGAGCAAAATAAAGCCTCCAATTGGTATTATTCAGAGAGAGAGAGAGAGAGAGAGAGAGAGAGAGAAAAGGGGGAGGAATTCCATAATTCAGGCCCTAGTGGTTTTGCTTCAACTGAGGCTAACTTTACATCCTTAACACATTTTTTTTTTTTTCATTTAGGGACTAGACACCCACTACACCCATTAAGACTATGGTATGGAACTTGTTTAACATTGATTTCCACCCTTTGAAAAATGTATTCATGAGGCATATATAATATCTTGTCTTATTATGCACCCAGATTGATTAAACAGGTTCACAGAATGAGATGATTGAAGGAAAGAACATTATAATTACAGATCATCATGCTTTTAAACCAACTTGGAGGTTACTGTGCAGATTAATTCATTTAGCTTCCTATCATTCCCAAAACTATCATTTAACACTCTTTCCAAATAATTTAACAGTGTAGCCCCATGCAGGTTTTCTTATAATTACATCCTATTCATGTAGGTTGCATTGGTATGTCAGGTGACTGCAGAATTTACATCTCCACCCAAAGCATCACATTTGAATTACATTCATAAATGCTTTAAAGTACACTCTCAAACTCTCTAAATTATCTTCACTTCACTGAATGTCAATAGCACACCTGATCAATACAAAACCTAAAAGATATATGCTTCTTCTATTCACCCCTATGGCCAACCCATTGGCAAGTTTTGTTTACCCTTCCTAGTAAATATAACTCTTGTTGACTTCACTGACCTCCTCTGGGTCAATCCTCCCTCACCGTTTCTTGGGCTCTGTGATACTCTCCAAAGTAGACTCCTTACTCAATTCCCTCTAATCCATTCCCTGCATGGAAGCTAGATCTCCAGAATGTTCTCACTACTCTAGATTTCCCTTTGTTCTATTCTTTACAGGGAAGCCAAATAATCTTTTAAAAACATGAATCATCTAAAGAGGTGTCAACCTGTATCTCTGAATCATAATCAGTGTTGTAAAACAGCATTGCTTCAATAAAAAAATACAATAAAAAGAACAATTCCTGGATTCTAAAGGAATTTAAATGACCAAATAGTTAAAAAGCAAATAAAAATATGAATCAAAAGAAGCTCAGAAAACTCTAACCTTCGACTGAATTTTTTTGAGGACAGTATTAATCTCACTCGAAAAGTATTATAGAATACTCAAAGCCTTCTCTAGTAAAAGAACAGTTTGAGGAGTTACAAACCTAATTTCAAAACTTATTATAAAGCTAAATTAATAAATGTGTTATAGGTCAACAAGTAAATTAAATGAAACAGGAAAATAACTCAGATAAAGATGCACTAATATATCACCATTTGGTTTTCTGATATTTTCCATCTTGCACCATTTACTTATTCTCTAGTGTTTCATGACTTCCTGTATGTAGGTGAGACTTCTTTCTTACTCATTGTGTTCATAATAGTGAGTCATCCCCTTCATTATACTGGAAAATATTCAGCTTTTTTATCATCCATTCTCATTTATCACTCATTTTTTTCATGCTTCCGCCTTTCCAATTTCCATTTAATGTATGTACATGAAAGGCTACATTCAGCCTCTGGCTAATACAGGTCTGCTTCAGAAGTACCTCTTTGTCCCCCAGCACCACAAGTGCAGAATAGTGAGTGTTGTGACAGTCTAACATTGGAGTGCAGGTTGGGATCTATGTGACTAGAATAATACATAAGGTTCATGGAAAAGAGAGTTGTAGCTGCTATATGACACCCAGGAAACTTGGGTTTGTGGGTAAATTTGGTGTCTTCTGATTAGAGGAAGATGCTTGCTGTAGCTCCTACCTCATATCTTTCTATAAAGTGAAGTAAATATAGTACTAAACCCTTTCTTTTGGATCTGATTGTCAATTATAAGCTGAAAAAATAGTTATGCATTTGAAGTATATTTTATAAAGATTTTCATTCTGTTCTCCTTAACTACTAACATTTTTCTCATGTTCCTCTATTCTGTATTCCTCTACTGCATTCTAAATGAATTCTTCAGATCTATTTTTCTAACTTCAAATTCACTCTTCTGCTGAATCTAATATCAATTTATTCACTGAGATTTTTTTTTCCTTTTCCCACATTCATCAATTTAATTAATAACTCATTTTTGATCTGTTTGTGTACTGGTTGGATCACTTTTATAGTTAGCTATTATATGAATAATTCATGTGTACTTATGTCATAGTTTGTATCTGGTCATTTCAATGTTTTAAAATTGACTAAGTTTCTTTGCTCTCTCTTAAAATAACTACTAACTTTGTGGTTTTTGATGTCAGATGGGAGCTCAAAGTTGTTGGTTTTTAATGTTGACACACCTAAAGACCAACATTGTAGAGGTATTTTTTTTTCCTGTCATGTTTTTGCATTAGTTTTCTTGTAAGATGCTAGCATTATTGAGCTGAAATCACTTTATCATCAGTTAGATTAAATAGCAGTCTCAGGTTCAACTCACAGACTTTGAGTTGGACCCAAGACTTGATTTCCAAGATTGAAATCTATAATTTCATCTTTCCTGCTTATCCATCAAGGATCGACATGGTACTGGGAAGCTTCTAAGATTTCTCATATGAGTCTAGCAATGAAGATAGATAAATAATCTGGGATCATACTATTTGCCTAGTGTACAAGCTCAAAGACTTTTTTCATGTTTTTACTGAGGGAATCAAAAGTTACTATCTAATATTTTCTATTCATTATGTTTGTATTCTCAACATTGAAATGTAGCTTACATAAAGAAAACTTTATAGGGAACTTATTGTTGTTGTTTTTTCTTCATCACCTAGTCTGTCATTTGTGCTGTTCTACATACCTTGCACTAGATGGTTTTTTGAGATAAACCCAATATTTCTAGGAAGGATGTTCACCATTAAAAACTGCATGAAGTTCCCCTAAGTTACTGACTGAATGTGATTCATTTCAAGACAAAATCTAGGAATGACTCTGGAAAGTCTGGCTTCAATAAATTCTAATTTTCTGCCTAGCCAAATCTTTGATAAAATATAGGTCAAGCAGATGTTTAAATTTCATCATCTTAAACAACTAAGTCTTTAAAATACAGAAATTCAAATGCAACCTCAAGCATCAAGATCTCCATGTGAACTGGAGTATAATAAAAAAAAAAAAAAGAAACTAGTGTTGATTTACTACCATTAGAACATTCAAGACATTCAGTCTAAGTGAGGAAGGGCATGTGATAGGATATGAAAATTATATGATAAAAATAGATATTGAAAAAGGTATATGAGAGTCTGGCAAGCAAACAGAAATGTGGAGTATTTAAATCAGCACTGGACTAGGTTAATCAGGTGATATAAGATCCCACAAGTCAGTAGAGGTTGATGAGGTAACAACAGGAATTTATCACCATCCCTTGGCTGGAAGGGCAGAGAAAATATCAGTTGTCACCAGACCTGGAAGCTGAGGCCACACTTTGGCTTGTCCACTGGTAGCTGGAATCTTTGAGGACCTTACCCCTTACTCACCTACCCCCACCACCTATCCAGGCTCCTGACCCTGCAGTTGAAAGTATATCAGCCTGCTGGGGAAAATGAAAACAAACATTACTGAGACTAGAATTTTAATTCCTTCAAAGTGAATTCATGCTGCCGTATGTGGTCTCATTTACTGTCTATCCCGGATCTAACACAAAAAAGAAATGAAGAACCATTTTTGTTTTAGATAAAAGTATGTAGATAGTTCTTTATTCTTTTTTAATTTTTTTAATTTTCAGAAAACAATAGGAATTTAAAGAAGAAAAATTTGAAACCTTTTAAATTTATAAGTTCTATTCTGACTTGTTCTGTTGTCAATTTAAGCACTAGTATAGTAAATGCATTTTCTAGACATTTCTGATTCATGAGCTGCTAAACATATTCACCCTCACCTACCACTTTCACATTAACAAAACAGACCTAATCTGCCTTTGAAAAATGTAAAATTGCCTTTAAAAATATTCATATTCATGTTTGTACTGCACTTTCCTAAACTAAACTCACATTGGTTAATTAGAGAGTGTGGGATGATTTAACTCTCTCTTAATTAAAAAAAAAAAAACTATTTCAGTTCATAAAAATATGAAGTTTTTTAAATTTAAATTTGCATATGTTAATTAGGGCATTCAAGAGCAACATTTGGCACTTACAGAATGCTTGACTGAAAAGAGCTTGGAATAACACTTAAATGCAGAAGAGGCAAATTTTCAGGGCTCTCAAATCACTTTATTAACATTGAAATCATGTACTTGTCATTACATGAAAAGCAATGGAAACACAGATAAGTTAGGCAATAGAAATTAAGTTTTAAAGTTTGATCTTTCTCTATAAAACATTTCCCATTAAAATGAGATATTTAGTAAAATAATTAAAAATAAAAGTAAAATAGTGATTGGAGCTATCTAGATTTGTCATATGAATGCAAAGTAATAGATACAGCATATATGGGTAGATAAATATAGACAAGTATATATTACTAAAGTCTGTTTCAGTGAATCATAGAAAATATTTTTTCAGTTAAACAAGGAGGAATTTGCACCTAAGAACATAAACATAATCCTTAGCTACTACAAAGGTTTCATTTGCTGATATATGTCATAAATTGAGGCAAAGTGTTACAGAACCTATAAAAACAACACAGCTAGACCTACTTGGTTTGGGACATTAAATATGTCAGTCTAGAAAAATATGGAAATTTACCACTTATGATAGATATTTTCTGAATATTTTTATTTTGTTTTGAGTAGATAAGGAGGTATGTTATCTTTAATTTACCTCAATTAATTTATTTAAGTAGTGCATGATTCCTTATCAACTGTGGATAAGTGGAATTTACCATTAGTTGTAATTACTTTAAACTGCATAGACATTTTTATGCAAAAAATAAAAAAAATCCTTATCCAGTCTCCCTTTAGATATCATATTGCTCTATAATCATTTGTCAATAAATATACGGTTTGGTTATTGCAGAATTGTGCTATTGTCTACACCTCTGCCATATTATTCAGAGTCCCAATGTATGAGGATGTTTAAGATACATAAAAAGTTCAGATTAAATAAAGCATAAAAATGAAGAAAAAGTAAACATTATTATGGAAACAGTCAGGAAAGTGAGAATTGAAACTCTGGGTGGTCTCCTAGAGCCCAACAAATATTTTCAATACAGAGGACCACACAGAGGATGAGAAAAGCTGAAGTATTTTATTATATTGTTAGCAATCCTTTTCTACAAAGTTTTTCCAGTTGTTAAAATTCAATTTCCGTGTGTGTATGAGCATATCTTAAAATTTCTGTGTCAGGAAGTTACTGGGATTCTTCACACATAAAAAAAATATATATATATAAAATCATAAAAAGAAAAAAAAAACATATATTCTTTGGAAAAGTTGAGATGGTAATAGATGGTAATAGCATGTACAGCAACTCTTCTTCCTAAATTTCTGTTTTTGATAGGTATCCTACTTCAGATTAATATTCTTTCTCTCCCCCCTCCTATATTTAGACAATACTTTCTGAACTATTTTCTTTATAACAGTTGTTCTGCTTACACTTTCTTTTCGGCTTCTGTGCATTTTTTCCAAGATTAGTTCATAGATTCTTGAAAATTAATTTAAGAAGATATATTTTGCCAGTGATCACTTATTTCCTTCTAACATGATTCAAAAGCTATTGATGAATTGTATTACAAGATTTCAGTAATATGGCCATTGGATTCATTTCTAGATGTTCTTCCATCATCCCCTTGTTAGGACATGTGTGCGAACATGAAAGATGTCCAATTTCTGCTCTGCCTTCCCTCTGGGAAATTTCTTTCTCTGAAATAACCAGTATGGCTTTGGCATTGTATTACACAGCAAAACATTTTCTAGTGTAGTTATTATAGTAAGTTTATATAAATTAATAATATGGAATAATTATTTTACATCTTAAACATGAGAAAAGGTAGGCTCCACAGGAATCTGCAGATTGCCAAAGATTTACCATTGATAGAAAAATAGGTACTTAAAATTCTTTGCAGGAGCTTGGAACTTTTGTGATCCAAGTCAGATGCTTGCTTACTCTTGTGTAAAAGCCATACAACAAATCCCTGCTACTGCTGGAGTAATTTAAAGATGACAATATCTCTTAAATTTCCCAGTGAATAACTCAGAGGTTACGATATATCTTAAATTGCTCCCTTCCTCTAAATTTTTATTTTAAATACTTATATTTTATAGGCCACTTAACAAGTGACTTTGAGATGAAAGAATAACAAAAATTCCCTAACTAGAATGGTTCAATCCATTGTCAACTAAAAACAAAAAATCAAATGTATTTGTGTACTGTATTCCAGCTTTATCTTTTCAAATAAATCACAGAAGTCAGAAAACTGCTTTTGAGGTTTTTTCCTTTTCCTTTATGACCACCTGTTTTGGTCCTCATTTCATTATTTGACATACATACTTTTCCTTAGGTATTGCCTTGTGATCAGAATGGTTGCTAATGAAAGCTGGCAGCAGCAGCCTTGGGCCTGTTTTTCATCTGGAACATGCTGGAAGGGAGACTCTTATTTTTCCTGATGAATTGACAGTGGAACTCTAGAGACTTATTACAATAGTTTGCCCTAGACAGACACTGTGAATATTATCCTCCTGCCCCCAAATATTTCCCCTAAAGATGGTACAAAGCATGGCTTTATAAGAGAAATATATTCATTCTCCTTCTATTTCCAACTTTTGCTACATTTTATTTTTTTTAATTTTTTAAAGATTTATTTATGCAGGCATACACTAAGTGGGGTACAGGCCAGAGGTGCAGGGTGTGAGACGATTTGCCAGAGACAGAGTGGGAAACAGAACAGACAGACTGACTGAAATACACTGCTGAGGGAAGTAGCAGGTGAGACCGGAGATGTCTGCTATGTCATGTGGGTCACCCCCCTGGCCGGGAATCAAACTCATGCTGCAGAGGCTGTGGATAGCTTCCCAGTGCTGTGCTTAACCCCTTGCAACACCAGGGAGGCCCATTTCTGCTGCATTTTATAGTAGGAAAAATGACATTTCAATCTTCCTCTTTCCACCCATTAAAGAGGTTCTGCTTTAAGAACAAAATGCTATACCTAAAAGCAGTTCTTGTCATGCACACAAGATAACAGTGTACAATGGAATTTTAAGAGGATCTAGGTTGTAGGATCACTGTGGACATTTGTTATCGTATTCTTCATAAATTATGAGCCAGGAAAGTTACTGGACAGAATAACTGCTCTTACAATTTTAATATGTCGCTTTAATGTTTCCCAATGACCCCTCAACTCACAATGGCTCCCTGCAGACAGGGAATGAGGACACTAACTCAAGCTTGGGAGTGACACGTTCCGCAGAGACTGACAACACACTACAAACCGATGGAATTTGATTCCCAGCACATAGTTTATGCACTGCAGAAAGATATTATAACAAAGCAATAAATGCAGATTGTATTTTCTTTACAGGTCCCTGGATCTTAATCTCACTGAGTTAGTACACCATCACAGAAAATACCACGGGCCTAAAGTGCTAAAGAGGATGAGCTGAGAGCTCAGGAAACTTATCCAAAAGCAAGGTCTGATTTTAACCAGCTCTTTCAAAATGCTCAGTTTTTGTGTTGTGTTTCTTTACAAGAAAGGAGAAAAAAAAAAAAGAAAATGTTATCTCCAAAGATACATGGTAATTTGGACTGAACTGTAGTGGAATAAACATTTAACAGGTTTATAATTTAGTGAAAGAGCTAGTAAGGTATCCGTGTTTTAAAATTATATTTACTATTCAGTCAACATTTATTTTAAAAGTAAGAGTGCTGTGTGGTGAGGTGTGGTGAAGGCAGTGTCAAAGAACTTACTCTGTGGTGTCAAGGACAGATCCAAGCACCCAAATGATGTGCCCATTAACAATATTTATCCTCACCAGGTCTTCTCTGGCATAATCTGGGCATTTTCTCTTTCTCAAGCCATCTATTACCATGTTCTTCCCATTTGTTTAAAATTCCCCAGGAGTTCAGATATATTTAAGTTTCTCAAATATTACTATTCATTCTTCTAATGATGTCTTCATACTGAAGTGATATTTCTCTGATGTAGAACCTGGGAGGACATCACATCTGCCCCCCAACATCCAAACCATGACTGTTACCAGCATGATCAAGGAGAGCACCCTCCTTGCATCTTATCACCATCGTTGTCACCAGTACCGTCAAGATCACTGCCTTTCTGGTACCATGTGAATCTATAAAAACAAAGATAAAGTAAGTTATGCAAAATATTGTCTAGAACAGTGCTCCTCAAGTTTCATTGCATATATGATGAACAGATGATATTCTTATAATACTAATTCAGATTTATTAGTGTGGCCTGAGATTCTCTTTTTCTCACACACTTATAAAGGAAAGATAATTATAAAGATAATTATAAAGACTTTATAAGATAATTATAAAGACTGGGGTCCTACAACCACATAAGAAATATCTTTTAAACACTAATGGCATGTGTAGATATGCACTTACATTAAGATAAATTTTTTGTAGGGCCTCCCCAGTGGTGCAAGTGGTTAAGCAGAGCACAGCACAGCACAGGACTGTGAAGCTATCTGCAGCCTCTGCAGCATGAGTTCGATCCCCAGCCCACCAGGAGCTACCCACATGGCACAGCAGACCTCTCCTGCCCCGGCTGCTGTTCTCCTCAGCACTGTATTCCAGTCAGTCTGCCTGTTCTGTTCCCCACTCTCTCTGGTGAATCATCTCACCCCCATACCTCTAGCCTGTACCCCAATTATTGCATGCATGCATAAATACATCTTTAAAAAAGATAAGTTTTTTTGTAAATAGTCCTACATAAAGATTTACTATAACAACTCATTATTTAAGACATGGGTTTCATAAAAATGTGATTAACATAAAATCTTCACATAACTTTTTTTTAGAGTAGAATACATGGCAGCAGCTCTCCTGCCTGCCCGTGACTTTGCAGGTGCTTCTCTTTACCAACCTTCACCCTTTGCAAAGCAGCAGCAGGAGCTTCCTCCCAGGGCTGCCCGCCTGTGACTATGCAGGCTTCTCTTCTAACAGACCTGTCCCTTTCATGGGCAACTCTTTCTGCCCATTTGCGACTGTGCAAGCATCTTTGACTTTCCTTCCCTTTGTATAGTAAGCCTGCCCTTTTGAATATGTGTGTGTGTGTGTGTGAGAGAGAGAGAGAGAGAGAGCAAGAGAGAGAGAGAGAGAGTGTGTGTAGAATACTTAAATAAGACAAGCAAATATTCTAATGAAGTCAGCCATGGATGAGGATTAGTGATATGAGAATGATATGAAATATCAAATAGATACAGAAATGTACCATAAGACTTTTAAATATATGGAAGAAATGGATAAACAGTAAGCGCATATGGTTTAGAAAGTCTCAGGAAGACTGGTTTGAGATTACCACTTGTCTATTGGTAGTCTATTGTCTTTGACTTTTTCATTCATAATCAGTGTTTCTTAGCTTCTCCTTGAAGCATATAGATATTACACAGAATTTAGTCTAGGGGAGAGTCAAAATGGAATTGATAATTTTACTACTGTATGCCCATGTGCAGCTTTATTCTATACTATATTTTGTTCCTCTTTATCCTTCTGCCATGCAGAACTCAACAGTATTCTATATTGAATTTGAATTTAAGTTAAAAGTCAAAGACTCTATATTCCATTTGTATAATCATGATATAAGCAAGGATAAGCAAATGTGTACAATTCTCTCCACCCAGAATATGGCATCTCATTCTTATTTGCCACCTGAATTCTTTATTCATCCCCCATCATGGCTGAAATTTATTTTATTTTTCTTAATTTTTTAAATTTTATGTATTTTTACATAATTTTTCATTTTTTGCACAATGTATGCATTTTTATCTTGGTTATAATCCCCATACAATTCCCACCACCCTTGTTTTGATCCTACTCCCTTCCCTCTCACCATATTACTCAGCAATCAAAAAAGATAAACTCATGCAATTTGTAACAACATGGATGGAGCTGGAAAGAATCATGCTCAGTGAAATAAGGCAGAAAGAAAAAGAAAAATACCGGATGGTCTCACTCATAGCAGGAATTTAGAAAACCTAAATAAGGGACCAGGAAAAAGACTGATTTCTTTTTATTCCATTCTTTTCATTTCTGCACCTACTTTGAAAGCTCATTTATGCAAATATAGAAATACATTATCTACATTCTTATTTCTAGCTATTGTTTCCAAAAGGACATCTTTCAGATTTAGTGACCAAGCCTTTAGTTTTATGTGTTTCATACATTTTTTGCAGCATGAACCTGAATTATCATTTCTGTGTGGCGTGTACCCATTCACTTCCTAGCTGCAGGCAGAACAAATTTGCCTGTTTCCCAAAGGGGTAATCAGAAGTTATCCTCCTCTTGGGACAAAGGAAAATCAAGCAAGCTTATTTAGTTCTGTCTTAAGTGCCAGTGAGCTGGTTTATATGAGAAAAGAATATGCAAGGTCCCTATCTGACTCTTCCAACAGATGTGTTCAATCCAAGTACATTTCAGCACATTTAGATGTAAAAATAGAGACTGTGTGTGTGTTTTTTAAGTAAACAGTGTCTTGTATCCCATGAATAACAATTTGAATACAGTTGCGCATTTCAAGTTGTGTGTTTTTAATAAAGGACGAATACAAAGATCACATCATTCAAATGCAAATGATTTTTTTCATCTAATTTTATCTAATGTGATGGTGACAATCATAAAGCAAAAGAATACTTGTCAGACCTAAGAAAGGTTGCAAAAATTTTTGTATCTTCCCTGGCATCTTTGTAAATATGACAGTTGCCTCAATTATTAAATGAGAAGATAGTATGGCATCAGCAATTACAGTTGTGCCTCAGATGGAAGAATAATAAAAAGTGAGTTTATCAAAATTGCACAGCACCAATACAGTAGAAATTTCATTTTCTGTTGATGTATACTATTATCTTATTATGAGAATTATACCACTCACATTCAAGTTTTATCAATGGAAAAAATCTATGTTGTGTAGGAAATGAAAAAATGTTCATGTCGTGTATGCAAATAGATAACATTCCATTTGTTCAGTTTCTGTAGTTTGAGTGAAAGGAATGTTACCCATCTCCTTAGACATTCTATATAATTTTATGACCTTTCTTGTTAATCTTAAAATGACTGAATTTCACGTTCTCCTTAAATAAAAAGAAGAAAAATTTGAAGACTTGGGGCATAATCGAAAAAAAAAAAAAAAACACGAGCAAATCATTATTTCAGTTCATTTCTGAACTGTGCAATTCTCCATGGTATTATTGCAACTAGATGCTTCATGGAGATACCTCAGATTTTTAAGGTAAAGAAAAATATCACCATCCTTATAATTCTCACTCTTACTTATTTCACTCTTTCACAATCTAAGTGACCAGGGGTTATGACTGGCATGAATGACCGTTGTCCTTACATTGCAGTTAGCATTTCTTGACCAATCACCCCAAGCTAAACCACACCAGGCACACCAGTTGCCAGTCTGAACTAGAATACAAAACCATCTTCTGACATGCAAAGTCCAATCTCCTTAATTATAATGCTTAAATATGAACCTTCAACTGAACATGAGACACATGTAACATGTATAATAAATAACTACCTGTTCACCTGCCACTTCTTCGAAATTCGAACATTTTCAAAACACTATACATATGTATCATCTCCCTATGAATATGTATACCTTCCCTATAAAATGAAAACCTCATTATAATTCAAGCAGCCCAATTTTGGTGCAAAAGATCACCCCACGCTTGGCATACACAGCCCAGAGGCTTCTTTCTGCCTACAACTAACTGATTACTGTATGTATAGATTGGCTTACACAAAAGATGAGGACCCCCTGGTGTTCTGCCAGTTACAGAGGTATTTCTATGCTACAGATTATGTCAGGATTCAAGAATGGAAAAGCCACACATAAAATTCCAAATCCATACAAATTAAAATCAAACTTTTAATTTATTTACTTAGGAGGTTTTTGTTCATTGTCATTGCAATGAGACCCAACAACATGGTCTTTTCTGTGGGCCCTAGTTCTGCTCTCTCATTCCTAGTTCTTCTTAGGCCTAATTAATAAGCCATTCAAGTCTAAGTGTTTGGGCCTCCCCTGGTGGCACAGGCGGTTAAGCGCCGCACTGTGAGTCTGTCCGTGGCCTCTGCAGGTCTGGTTCTATCCTGGCCAGCCCGCGAGGGTCCCACATGGTGCAGCAGAACCCTCCTGTCTTGCCTGCTGCTCCCCTCAGCAGTGTATTTTGTCAGTCTGCCTGTTCTGTTCCCCCCTCTGTCTTTGGTGAATCCTGTCACCCTCCAGCTCATCTGGCCTGTACCCCGGTTCTTGTATAAATAAATAAATAAATCTTTAAAAAAAAAAGTCTAAGTGTCATCACCCAAAGCAGTGATAGTGAAGGCAAAGATAAACAGCTGGGACTACATCAAATTAAAGAGCTTTTGCACAGCAAAAGAGACAATAACAAAAACAAAGAGAAACCCCACCAACTGGGAGAACATTTTTGCACCCAACACTAATGATAAAGGACTGATCACAAAAATCTGCAAAGAGCTGATGAGACTCAACAACAACAAAGAAAATAATCCAGTCAAAAAATGGGCAGAAGAGCTAAAAAGAAACTTCTCTGAAGAGGAAATGCAAATGGCCAACAGGCATATGAAAAAATGTTCAACATCACTTGTCATCAGGGAAATGCAAATCAAAACTACCATGAGATACCATCTTACACCAGTGAGAATGGCACATATTAAAAAAACTAGCAACAACAAATGTTGGCGAGGGTGTGGAGAAAAAGGAACTCTTCTGCACTGTTGGTGGGAGTGCAAACTGGTCCAACCACTGTGGAAAGCTGTGTGGAGATTTCTGGACCTACTAAACATAGAGCTTCCATATGATCCAGCAATTCCACTCCTAGGTATTTACCCAAAGGACACAGAAACATCAATTCCAAAGAACACCTGCACCCCTATGTTTATAGCAGCACTGTTTACAATAGCTAAGCTTTGGAAACAACCCAAATGCCCAAAAATAGATGACTGGATCAAGAAGATGTGGTACATATATACCATGGAATATTACTCAGCATTCAAAAAAGATAAACACATGCAATTTGCAGCAACATGGATGGCGCTGGAAGGGATCATGCTCAGCGAAATAAGCCAAAAAGAAAAAGAAAAATACCGGATGGTCTCACTCATAGCAGGAATCTAGAAAACTTAAATAAGGGACCAGGAAAATGAATAACTATAAGAAAGTGAAAATCAAAATCAACAAAAAACTATGAACCAAAGACACTTTTAGGGGGGCGGGGGCGGGAGGGGAGGGATTGGGGTCAGAATGGGGGGGCTGCAATTGTATGGGGAATATAACAATAAAATTTATATAAAAAAAAGTCTAAGTGTCAATAACTTTTTGACACTTACTAGTCCATTACTACTTTCATATTTTCATATATTTCATATACTTTTTTAATAGTTTTATAGAAAGTCAATGAACTAGCCAACAATTAACAGCCTGCACTTGTAACTTCTACCTTTCTCTTTGCTACTAACATCCTAAAAATCAGGAGACAATTTAAAAGGCAAAACAATTATTTGGGGTCAAAAAATTGAAACTTGGTGTAAGTGTATTTAGATAGAAAATCTAAAATGTGTCCCTAAGAGTGATAAAGTTTTTTGGGGCAAAAATAGAAAGATGAGGCAAGTGGCTTATAGAAAGAGCTGATTAGTGTTAACAGGATTAAACCATTCTCTTCTATATATAACAGGTTGGAAAGGATAAAAAGGGAGCTGGCTGATTCTATCCTCAGGATAAAAGTCCATAATCATCAGTTCTCAAATAATTGTTTGCTTGGTGGTCTCTTAAAACAATTGCTTTTGGGCTGACCCATGATTTCCTTTGACCCAAATCAAACCAGAGTTTGAGAAAATACAAATTTTCTGTAATGATTCCTGGCTAATTTGAATGGCTTCACAGATGTCAACTTTTCACTGTCTACTTCAGATTTATTTCCAAAGAGGATTAGTTTAGTGTCCAGTCACAATTAATTTCTATAGAACATACAATTTCATGTCCCCCCCAGTATGTTCAATGATATAAGAAAATATATCCTTTTAAATACAACTGAATACCTGAATGTACTTAGAATGTTAAAGATGATATAGGATATCAGCATGTATAAGAGTTAGTACTGAAATTCCCATTGGACTATTCTCATATAAAACTATGTACTTACTAGAACAATGGGAAATTGTTTAAATGCTTAGTGCTGTATTCTTAGGAGCTGAATGATCTTAACAGAAACTATTGTAGGAAGGATGATTCTACAGACATCTGTGAGATGATTAGCTATGGTTTTCTATTAGAATGGTAGGCATTCCAAATTAATAGCATCATGTGGCAGTTGAACTCCCATTATATTTATCCTTTTATAGTAGGATATTGGTTTATCCTCAAATTGATATCAAAAGCATTGTATAATTTTTATTTTTACTCAGTACATCTACTGTGTATGTTTATCCATGTCTGCATATTCTAAGTATTCTCTGCTTCTTACCTTTCCTTCTGAATGACAAATAGTCCCTAAGATATAAAAGTAGAACAGTGTCATTGGCAATTATATTTACAGAAAAAAGTTGGTAATCTCAATATCTTTCATAAAAACAAGGTTTTGCAATATCTGAATGAGAAAACATAAAATGTTACAGTTGTAAATAAGAAAAAGGTTTACTATGAAATTTGTAATAATGTTTGTACCAAATAAATTTTAATGCTAAAATGTGAAATACAGTAAACATTTCTTGTTCTCTATCCATCTGGGCTTGGTGAGCTTGACTGAGAGACAGATTTCAGATTCTTAATGTTTCAGAGGCCGGGTCTTTTCTCTAACGTGGTTCTACGATCCCCTATACCCTCACTGTAGTGGGCATCCACATGGCATAAGGAGAAGTAGAGACAGGAAGAGATACACTCACCCCTATTTTTATTCCATCAACATATCCTAGTCTAGTAACACCACCTCGAACAATAGAAAGACTAGAAAATAGTCTCACAACATGTTCATGATAAAGAAGGAATATATTCATGTTGAGAAAATAGCATGTTTTTTTCTATTTTTCTAGTTTCAGTGTTTAAATTAGCATATAAAGTATGTGTTTCAGGTGTACAATGGAATGATTTGACATTTGTATATATCGTTTCATTAACATCCATCACCATCCGTAGTTACAACTTTTAAATAAGCAATGGAGCTTATTAACTATTGCTTCATGTTGTATGGTACATCCCCAGGAATTATTTTATAACTGAGAGCTTATAACATGTTTCATTCCCTTAAAATTAACCCACTTTAATGAACACCATGACTTATTTACTCATCTTCAGTATCATACGTCCTTTGATTTTCTGAATAATATCTGATGTCTTTTGATTTGAAATGTGCTGTTTAAAAAAAAAAAAAAAACTTTTCTAAATTATCTTTTTTTCCCTTAGATTTATTTTCCATAACACCACTCTACATAAAGTAGAACCTCCCACCTTTCAACCATATGGCTCCCCCTTGCAGAACTTTTTATTCTTATAAGCATTTGCAAACAGCTGTCACAATAGCACAAGTTTATTTGTGAACATGTTTGTTTTGTCTCTTCTTCCCTTGATGTAAGTTCCAGAACTTCAGAGACTTTACCCACAGTGTTAGTCACTACTTTTTAATCAGTACATATACATGCACACAATTGTTTATTAAAATAATATACTACTAGTCTACGTGACTTTATTAATTTTATCAACATATTTTTTGATCAATTGCTATCTAATGGTGTTGTTTAGAACTTATAGAAAGAATAGAAAAGATAAACAGCCCCTGGTGCTAATCTTTCTCCATGTCTGTTGAGGGAAACACATGAGCACACAGGCAGTTGGGGAATTACTGTGATAAATGCTATAATGGAAGAGAAGAACAGAGTGATTTTTAAATTCATGGGAGGAATTCCTAATCTAGTGAAGGAGGTCAATGTGGAGTCTCTGGTGGAAATTAATGCTAAACTAACAAACTCAAAAGGTTTCTTTAAAGAGTCCTGAAAGGTAAGGAGGAAAGAATGGATTGAAAACGGGACATTCTAGACAGAGGAAATGGCACTTACGATATGGAAAGGCGATAAAAACTATTTTATGCAGGACACTGAAAAGAATTCAATACAGCCGGGTCATGGATAGTGTGTGGAGAATCCAGGGAGATGAGTCGATGAGATAGCTAGGAAGTGCTTCATAAGTCATGTAAGGAAGTCTGAACTTTATTGGAGGGCAAAAGGGAAATATTAGGAGGTGTAAATGAGAGAGCGGCATGATACTGTTATAAGCGAGTTCCCAGAGGGGCAACAGTGGAAGTATTTGTAGACTGACAAGTCCATTGATGTTTGCAGCAGTGAAGGACATTTGCAGGGAAATCTGTGCTCTTCTCAAGAGTTCAGCAGATGGAGTGAAAAGCCCCCAGCATTCCCTATGCAGATGTTTTCCAGATCATGGGAACAGGATGACTTGAGATGAAATTAAAGGCCATTAAATGTACAACAAACAGAAAGAAAGATTGCTGCAGATCAAATTTAGCCTACCTCTTCAAATTTCCTGCATTAGAAGGTCACAAAATCAAATCTGATGCCTGGATAATTTAAAGGGCTGAGTAGTTTATTTCATTCATCACTAATAATGTTTGTATATTTGTCTGAAGATAAGAGTAATCATTTATCATATCACAGTGAAATAAACTAATTGCAACCGAAACTAAGAAAGCATTTCCTCCTTTCAATCCATGTCATCATTGCTGTTAAAGGGTAGCAAACAATTGAGACAATGACTTGGACTGAAGAAAATATCCTTGCAACTAAAATTAATATTCTGGTAAGCACATGTTTCTGGCTTCTAATTGTCACCCAGAAAAATGTATCTTCTTCCCTTGTTCTGGGTGTTGGACTGCAAAGGTAGGATATTTTCTAACAAGTGCTGTTTGCTTATCTGAGTAACTTTTATGCTTTTTTTCTGCTTAGCATAGAAATTAAATTTAAAAAGCTGAAATCTACTTCTTATTTTACTCTTATTAACGTATTGATAAGAATTATTATTAATTTACTCAACTAGCACCAGTTGAGGACACTCTAGATACCAGGCAAAGAATGAACAGTAAGTGGAAGCTAAATTAATCAGATATGAGTCTAACAAAAAAGAAGTTTGTATTCACTACTTGCTGTTTTTCCTTTTAAAAGACTGACAGCACAGGGGCCTCCCCCGTGGCACAGCGGTTGAGTGCTGGGTTGCGAAGCTGCCCGCAGCCTCTGCAGCACTGGTTCGATCCCTGGCCGCTGGGCGAGGGTCCCACATAGCATGCAGACCTCTCCTGCCGCCCGCTGCTCCCCTCAGCGGTGTACTTCGGTCCTTCTGCCTGCTCTGCTCCCCGCTCTGGCTTGCCGGGGACCAGCCTCCGGCAAAACGTCTTGTCAGGGGTTCCTGAAAGGATGAGACGGCCTAGGCAAAAACGAAAGAACTGAAAACTTAAGGGCTGAGGGGAAGGGGAATGAGGTAGAATGAGGAGACACTGACACTTGGTGAGGTGCTAGTATCTTCTGCCGAGAGACTCAGCAGGTCTTTATTTATTCATTATTAGTAATAATAATAAGAAAATACATTATCAAGTGTAAAGCATAAACAATTAGTGTATTATGTTTCCCATAGACTACTGGCCCCTACAGGTCTCAGCTAGACAGCAGCTCTCAAGGTTAACAGATAATAAACCAAACCTAACATTAAAGCTACTTATTTTTTCATTTAGACAATTATTAAAAACAGTGAATAACCGCCAGTGCATCCCTATCAGCTAAAGCCTAAGCATCAAAGGACTATTCTATTCACATGACCTTCAGCGGGAGACCAGCTGCAGTTCAGCTATCAGAACTTTTTCTACCTAGAAATTCCTTAACTTAAATAGCTTCATATTAAAATCTTTTCCAAGAAACTTCAAGAGAAAACAAAATAGAAGGACCTGCTATGATTATTGTATTGTAATGCTTGTCAGGCATATTCAATAAGTTGTCTTCCATTGTCAAGTAGGCCAAATTGTTTAATAATTAGTTTCTAATTTTCCATGCCGTTTATTTGCAATATACTGATGCATATAATATAGTGCCTAATGTACTTTTTTGGGAAATTTTTTTTTATTTATGACCAAGAACAAAAAGTGAAGGAATGTTACATCTTCAACCTCACGGTGTGAGGCACAAGGAATCTTCAGCCCCACGGTGTGAGGCCCTTTGGCTTCGGCCCCACGGTGTGAGGCCCTTTGGGCTTTGCTGCTTGCCAGTGTCTTATCTGGCTGGGGCATCAAGGCCTCCTGCAGCACTGGCTCTAGTGAATTCTCTCACCCTCCCGCGCTTCTGACTGTACCCAGTGCTTGTATAAGTAAATAAATAAATCTTAAAGAAAGAAAAAGATTGACAGTACAAAATATTTTATTAATATCTCTGAGAAAGTTTACAGTAAAACATTGTGTTTCATTTTATTTAACCCAGCATTCCCCCATATTTTATTAAACCACTCCTGTGCAAAGTACTATTTATTGGTCAACACATTTTGTAAAAAAATTGGTTCATGGGATACTGTATCAGACTTCACCTACTCTGAAAAAATACATCTATGTCTTGAGAATAGAGATCAGAGAAAAGAGCAAATGTTAGAGAGGCTGTAGAGGAGTTGGAGTCCTTGTGTATTGCTAGGGAAAATGTAAAAAAAATGGTGTAGTATTTAAATGATATAATATGTAAAATGGAAAACAGTCTGATAGCTTCAAAATGTTAGATATGGAATTTCCATATGAACCAAAAATTCCACTTCTGTATATACCCAAAAGAATTGAAAGCAGGAACTCAGATTGCTACATGTACACCCATGTTTGTAGCAGCGTTACTGAGAACAATCAAAATGTAGAAAATACATATATAAAAAAGGAGTATTAATCAGCAGCAATAATAAAAGGTATTCTGACCCATGTTACAATGTGGATGAACTTTGAGGACATGAAAATAAGTCAGTCATAAGCAGACAAAAACTGAATGATTTCACTTACAGGTATTATATAAAGTTAGTCAAAACCATAGAGATGGAAAGTTCATAACAATGTCATTTCTAAGAGAAGAGAAACTGAGGGGTTATTATGTAATGAGTATGAAGTTTCATTTTGGGGAGATGAACAATGCTGTGCATGGATGATGAAGTTTGCACAGCAATATGAAGTTAAATAGTGCCCTTGAACTATACTTAAACATGGATTAGAGGAATTGTTATATGTTGTTACCACAATACAAAAGCTTTGTGAATTTATAAAGGAATGCATCCAGGCATTATGCTGACAATTTCATTTTCAAAAGACATAAGTTGAGCTCAAAACAGAAGTGAAGAAACAGTCTTGAGTGATTTGTGGCACTAGATATCAACAAACAGAAAGATAAAATCATTAAATTAGAAAAGTTATTAAATATTGATGGAAATATAAAATTAATAAAAATTGAAAAATTTTTTCAACTGAAAAATAATTGCTATAAACAGACATATAATTCAGTCATATTTGGATAGTCTTCTCTAAGCAGTCTCTGAACCTAAAATTTACTTCTTCTTTGTAAGAATGTCCAGTGCCCAGCAGAGAGGTTTTGTAAATTGTAATTAAGATATGAAAGAAATTCTCTATCAATTGATCTCAAATCTTCATGTAACTCAATGCTTATCTATACATCCTGTAAGTGCATTCCTTTTATTTCAGTGATAAGTAGTCCACTATCAACAAACTGTCTTTGTCCAACTCTCTCTTTTAATAAATACTTGTAAAAGCTAATGAATCAAAAAACTGAAGTCAGGGGAATTTAGTAACTTAAGGTTATGTGGCCAAGGAATCAACATTTAGGACTGTACTCTTATTTTACTGATTCCTAATGTAGTTTTACTCCACATAAGCAGACTGGGGCCCAATAAGCAATTGTTTATGGCTATAGAAATGTCAAATTTGTGTAATCATATGAATGCTTGTTCTGTAATTTCTGGACTCAAGGTACACTTTGGAGTTTAAATATACTAACAGTATCACCTTAGGGAGGTAACATATCTCAATTGTTTGCTTCTAAATTATTTGACATAGTCAATGACAGATGCAATTGGAACATTTCTACTACCAGCATTCAATAAGTTTTCATAAACTTCCATGTTGTGAGACAAAGAATCCTGATAATTCATTGGTTCCCCGTTCCTACAAGATTTCACAATGGGTTTATTCCTCTAGCTTCAATGAATCATTCAGGTCAGAGAAACTGCATACAAAGAAAACAGAAGACATTTAGTGGTGATTCATTAAATCTATCGAAAGCATTGTCTTTTTTTACTAAGTTGAGATCTCAATATTTGAGGCCTAATACCAATCTTATGTTTTGTTTTATTATTTTTTGTTGTTGTTGTTCAGGCTTCACCCAATATTTCTAGTCTCATCGACAGATTGTGAGCTATTTTGCCTGCCAGTTTACAATGAATCATGATGTCTGACCCAACATCAGCCTTTGTTTCAAGCTTTTGAAAAGAAAAATGATTTTTTTCCTTCTAGAGAACTAGATGGGCTTAGTTCTGCAGCTCAATTTATCTTCAAAGAATTAAAGTAATGGTATTTTGGAAAAAGTTTAGCAGCAAGAATTCTAGCCTCCCCTCCCAATTTGTAATTTGTAGTATTTGCAATGTATTCATCGTTGCAGATTTCAAGCAGCCATAGTTTTTCAACCAGGTAATAAAATTTGTGAAGATTTAATAATTGGCAATCTGATACCTACCAGTTCCATCATAAGCTGACTTCAGTACACTTGATAAGAGTGCTGATACTAAGGAAACCCAGTAAACCAGAAAAGTAAGAGGGGAACACATTTGTTTATGAAAATAAGACTCAAAGTTCTGTCCATTCATTTTTCAAATATAAATTTGATATTCTTTGTATCCAGGTGGATTTAACTTTAATTTAGTTCTGCCTTCCATTTTGATAAATAGAATAGTCTCTGGGAAATGGCCATTCTTAGAAATTAGTACACTGTGATCTTCTCTATTTGTTTCCTTTAATTTTTTGATTTATGATCATATGCTAGATACATTGCTTACAAAGCTAGAAATGTACAAAAAAATCAGTACCATTTATTGAACATTTATCACATGCAAGTCCTTGTGATTTGACCTGGATATTTATTATCTACTTCTATTCTTACAAGGTGGGGTCCTGCATCCCTATTTTCTGAGTCAGGTGACAGATTTTATAGCATTAAGGAGAGAATGATTCTAATTGAGTTACATTCTCCAGGCCACACATTTTAGACCCTAGTTCCTACTTTCTTGTGGCAGTATAAATCATGGATAGTAGGATTACCATCAGGTTTTGCAAAGAGTTTCTTGTCCACAAAGAACTTCTGCATGCTTTAACAGAAAATCTGGGGCGAGACAGTGCAAATATGACATCCTATTTGCAAATGAATAAAGTTCAGCTGAGAAACCAGACCACACCACAGTTAGGAATGAAGCCCTTAGTCCCAAATGGAAGTGTGAACAAAATGCTGATCAATCATCCTGGATTCCAAGAGATGAAAGGAAGCCTGTAAATAATCTAAGGCAAAGTGCCTCTTTCATAGAGAAGTTCTTCAGAGTCTTACAGAGAGCAACTAAAATTCTAGATTTCACTTCCACAGAATCTATTACTTTAGCTTCATATAATTTTATCTCACTAGATGTTTTGTTATATGTAAAAGTATAAAGCAAGCATTACAAGTTCTTAAGGATGTTATTTGAAGATTAGTGTACACAGAAATGAGAAAATATTTATGAGACATACTAGAACTAACAGGAAAAAAGGCAGAATTGTTGATGGATTTAGAGAAGCAGAATATTGTGGATGAGAAGACTGATAGTCTCATGAGTGTGTTGACTGCTGAAATGTAGAATTTGACTAGGGCTCAGTCTGAATGGTTTTCATAACACAACTCAAACTTGAGATTGTCCAGGCAGATATAACTGGATTAGAAAATTCACATTTTTGTTTATTTATTTTTGCAAGTCAACAAGTTTTTGATATTTATCTTGCTTTCTCTCTTGCTAGAGACTTTTCCCAGAATAAAATATGATCATCTCCTTTCTTCTGTTTCAAAGAAACACCAGATGTCATTATTTCTAAAGTCTGAGGCCCCATTTTCTTGTGCAAAAAGGAACAATTTTTTTTATAAAGATTTATTTATTTTTATACAAGAGCTGGGGTACAGGCAAGAGGCACAGTAGGGTGAGAGGATTCACCAGAGACAGAGCAGGGAACAGAACAGGCAGACAGACCGAAATACACTGCTGAGGGGAGCAGCAGGCCAGACAGGAGAGGTCTGCTGCGCCATGCGGGGATCTCCCTGGCTGGTCAGGAATCGAACCTGCACTGCAGATAATGCGGACAGCTTTCACAGCACTGCGCTCAACCCACTGTGCCACCGGGGAGGTCCATGGGACAATATTTTATATTGCTATTGACTCTGTGCATTTTGCTTAGTTTTGTAAAGTTGTGAATGAACAGGTTCTTTCTGATATGCTATTTATGTGTGCTGTGATAGTAATAATATCATTAATAATAATAATAATAGTGTTAGTAGAGAGGAATAAAGATATTGTGAGAAAGATATTGAATAGGATTAGAAAGCAAAAAAGGACAGGTAGTTTTGAGCTGGGCGAATTGCTCAGGTGCTGCCAGTGCCTGGGATTGGCCTAATTGAAAGTCACAGGAAGAAAAAGGGAACAATATTTGAAGGCCTGAAGTACCTGCCAGATCTCTAAAAGGTTTTCTTGAAAATGAAACTTTGCATCTTCACAACATCAACCATGAAGTCCTCTTGTGATGGGAATCCCATTCTGGCTCCAATCAGTAATAAGCCAACTAGCCACATGACTACTCACCTGGTTGCTTTGTGTAACACTCCCTGCAGTGTCTTCTAACCAGGAATGATTGTGGTAGCAGAGAGAAAGCTTGCATACATGGCAATGGGTGAGTTCAAGTGATAGGATAAAGATGAGCACTGCATATACCACCCTCAGTTGGGAGAGACTGGAGGAACCCCTTTATCTCATGTCTAAGCTAAGCCTCTTGACTCTTCTTTGAATGTTAAATGAACTATGTTAGTTCCTTATCTTTTTAAAAAAAGAAAATTTGTTTGGTTTCAAATAAAATAGCACTGCTCTCAAAATAACATTTCTTTCTTCCTCTGATATATGGGAATATTTAAGACACTGGAGGACTTTGGAGATTCAAGAGCAAAGAGGGGATAATAAGTCATACTTGTGCTTCCAGAACTTTCCTGTGTGACTGGTAGTATTATGTCTCAAAGGACTTACAGAGAGCCATGACACCATCTGGGAGGAGAAAATGCCAGGGACCCAGCTAGCAATAGAAGAGTTAAGGTCTCCTAGGTGGAGTTTTGAAGAGGAATAGCTTTAGCCTTTAAAAACAACCATGACTAACTTCTGATTTTGACTGGACAGGAAATTTTCTGGAAACTCCTTAATATTCTTTAAATCAGTTTAAGTGCAATTTCCATTGATAGAAATTTAAAAATCCATTTTATTTTGGATGTTCTATTATTCTGTTGCTAATTAATTACCTCATCTCCCTTATATTTATTTTGTATTCACTTTTGAAAACAACTTTTATATTCCATAATATTTCAATAGATTTTTTTCTTTTAAAGATTACTTTCTAGATACTCAAAAGCTTGTTTTCCTTCTACTTGAATTTTGGATATTTCAGAGTAAGAACCTGAAACCTAAAAGTCACCCAAAGGAGTATGTTGTGAAAGTTTCTTTATTAATCGAAAGTAATCAGCGGTGATATTGACAATATATATTATTTTGGAATGTTAGTTGTCTGTGGAGAACTAAAATTTTATTGATGAAGTTAACATATTTCAAAGTTATGATACCGAGGACCTAAAATATAGACCATATTCACAAGTTGAAGAGAGAGAGAATGTGCTGTATCAACTGCAGAGCACATCTTTTATACATATCCTACTTTTGACATGATCAAAGGAAAATTGCTATCATATGCTGGACACTGCTTTTTCCCTTTCCCTCCCCTTCTGTAAGCATAAACTATAATCTTGAACTGCACATGAGGCTGTGTATGCATAACTTCAAAAGACATATTGATCAAGTAATTAAATTAAGTTTCATGTTTGACATCATGTTCAAGAATCATTTCTTGACTGACAGTATATTCCATTTTCCATTATTTGCTGTGGTGTCCTGAGGACCTAACTCTTAAGAAAATGAAAAAGGATTTTTAAACATTGAAAATTCATTTTGCTTGAGCACATTTGCAAAATATAAAAGTCAGAACAATAGCTACATTTTGCCTTGTTGACTTTATTTAATAATAATAATAATAACAATAATTATCAAGATGACATCTTCCACTGATTGCAAATCTCAATCTGTCTCTTCTCATATAATTTATTTGCACTTGAAAAAAAATTATCTAGTAAGATGGTAAATGCAAACAGGACATCAGAGACAATTTTTTTTTGTAAAAAAAGAACTTCTTATAAAAGAATTAAATAAACATTAGGTTAAATCTGCAAATCTTCCATTAAAAGTCCAGTAGAAAGAGAAAGAGGAAGAAGAGAAAAGTACAAACAGGAAGAAGAGAAAAGTACAAACATCAATCTATTGATAGATTGATAACTAGTTTTAGATTCATAGACTGATAACTAGTTTTCATCCTGTTATGAGTAGACGACTAAGGGACAACCCCCCCCTTAGATAATCCCAAAGGGAAATGGACATATGTTCCAAACCATGGGGGAAGGGATTCTTGGAACAGAGGTGAATGCTAATAGAGTGTCAAGAGTTAAAAAAAAAAAAATGGGGAAGTGGATTATCAAATCTATTTTAGAGCAGTGTCTTCAGAAAACACGCATAGGGAGGCCTGGGCAGTGGTACCACCACGATTGGCAAAAATGACCAGATAAGCCTGCAAGTGGCCAAGGCAGAAGACTTATGATTGATCTTCAGTTGGCACCACTGGCAGACCGCTTGCGAGTCGCACTGTCTTCACAGATTGGGGGATGAATTAGGAACCTGGAAATAATACGAAAGATAGAGACAGTATAATCTGAAACTGGAGGTATGTGCAGAAAGGAGGGAGGCATTTCCTGAAATACAGAGGTCTTCCCCTCCTCTAAGATATGGGCTGTATTTTTGTGTCTCCTCAGTATTTACATATTGAAATCTTACCCTTAATGCGAAGGTACTTAGAGGTGGGGACTTTGGGAGGGAATTAAGGTTTGTTTTTTTTTTGGTTTTTTTTTTAGATTTATCTATTCATGCATACAAGAACCGGGGGTACCGGCCAGATGCGCAGGAGGGTGAGAGGATTCACCAGAGACAGAGTGGGGAACAGAACAGGCAGACTGACGAAGCACACTGCTGAGGGGAGCAGCAGGTGAGACAGGAGAGGTCTGCTGCACCATGTGGGATTCTCGCCGGCTGGCTGTGGCCGAGCCGGCACTGCAGAGGCTGTAGACAGCTTCATAGCGCTGCACTCAACCTCCTGTGCCACCAGGGGAGGCCTGGGAGAGAATTAAGTTTTAAGGGTGGAACACTCATGAATGGATTAGTGTCCTTAAAAGAAGAGGCCAGAGAGCTAGCTCATTCTCACTCCATGATGTGAGGACTCAACAAGAAGAGAGCCTCCTGAAGCCAGGAAGTAGATCCTCACTATACACTGAACCAACCAACACCTCGATATTGGACTTTGCAAATAATTTTCTGCTGCTGTGAAGTCACCCAGTTAATAACCGATCATTTTTGCAGCCTGAGCTGCAAAAAGACAGCAGTGGCAAAACTCTATGGTATTTTTAGGTGGAAAACGACTTGGCTTCCTTTTTAAAAAAGAATGCTCTGGAAAGTGAATACAGACTAAATTATGGGGAGCAGAAAAAAGAGAAGCAAGGAAACCAATTAGAAATCAATCAAGTAGTCATCATGGAGGTAAGGATGGGTGACAGGGGTGATGATGGAGAGAAATGCATGAACACAAGATGAGATTTCTGAAACATGGACAAGAGGATTTGCTCAGATTGGTTGTATGTGTAGAGTAAGGAAAAAATAAATAAATAAATTGGGTTTGTATAGTTTGGAATTAGAGATGGGGAAACTTAAAAGTAGAAATGTGATATACAGCGAGAACAACTGGAGTGAAGATGTCAAGAGTTATGTTTCAATCATAATTTTTAAGCACTATTTAGAAATAGAGGTAGAAAACTCAAATAGATAGTCGGATATTGACCTCTGAAATTTTTGGGAAACATTTATATATTTATATATCATATACCTATATAACAACACCATAGTAAATGTGGGCTTTAAAATTCTTACTTTGATGACATCTCCAGGCACCTAGCACAACTCCTCATCCTTAGTTGGGACTCAAGAAAATTTCTTAAATATATTTCCATCTGGAAGATATAACACCAAAGATAGAGCATGGAGAAAAGAATGAGATAGTTTGAGTAATTTGAGAGATGCTATGTTGGTTCCTATGGTATGACCAAAAAACCTCAAACTAGGTGGCTCTTGACAACAGAAATGTATTCTCTCAGTAGTTTCAGAAGCCGGACACCTGATATCAATGTTATGGGGCTGAAATCAAAACATCAGCAGGGACATATCCCTTCTGGAGGCTCTGGGGGAAGTATCTTTCCCTTGTCTCTTCCAGGTTCTGACAGCTGTGTGATTCCTTTAGTTGTAGTCATATCATTCGAATCTTCAGGACCAGTGTTTTTGAAATCTCTGCTATGTCTATATATATCAACTTCTCTTTTATGTCTAATTTAAACCTTCTTCCACTCAATTAATATGGTATTGAATTTGATAAATTTATAATGTCAAAATTATAAGGATATGGAATTACTGCTAATGTAGTAGTGAAAATTACCATAGAAGCATGAAAAAAAGCATGACAAATTGAAGAATAACCAAAGAGAAGTTCTTCAGTGTCCTGGATCTTGAAGGAGAATGTTGGAGCTTGTGATGTTGGGGGTAGAGAGAAGGAACCCCAGGTATAGGTTACCATATGTATCAAGGCAAGGTGTTATGAGTGTATGGTATAAGCAAGGGGGAAAAAAAATAAATGAAAGTGCTTTATTCCTAATTCTTAAGCAAGAAATGTTTATCGAGTCCCTACCATTTTCAGTCTTTGGAGATACAAACTAATTTAAGATATGAAATTTGTAGAGGTCTGTAAACCTAAATCATCCTTGAGGAAAAAGATGTGCATACATGGAATAGATAAAGAATAACACAAATCAATATGCAATTATATGGTAACCTTTATAATGTTTACTAGGACTTCAAGAATAGAAAGAACTCACCAGGAAACAGAATTATATGAAGGGTCTGGATATGCATCAGGAAAGATGGGTGGAATTTGAATATATGGAGAGGATAGAATGTACAGGGTAGATTAAGAAGAAAATAATATGAGGTAATGCAGAATTGAGGACTATGTGAGTGTAAGAAAATGAGGCAACGGTGTGACTGGAGCTCCTTGAAGCATAATGAGAAATGAGAATAGGTAAATCAAGATGAAGCCCTACAGTGTATGAATTTAAGAGCATGGAGAAAATGACTTTGTAATGCTATTGAGCTCAAGCACAAAGCAACTAGTGATTTCACCAACAAAATGGGAGTGTTTGACAATGAAAACAAAAAAGGCAATTTGGAAAATCAGTGTCACGGCATGTATCTCCCTAGAGCAAAAACCAGTACCGTTTTCAAGGAAGTTAGAAAGGATTTTGGGGTGGCAAAGAAGCATTTCTTCCTTCCTGATGCTGGGAAGCAGCATCCCTGTCCCTTGGAGATCCAAGGTGAGTTGGATTCTATAGTTTGCTGGTTGCATATGGGTGGGCACCCTCCTCTAGCCTCCCGGCCTCATTCAAAGAGGGTTGCTATGCATTAACTTCCACAAATCCCTTTTCAATTAGTATGAGCCAAAATGACACTTGCATTTCTGTCTTTTTTTTTTTTAAGATTTATTTATTTATTTATTTATTTATTTATTTATTTATACAAGCACTGGGTATGGTCAGAAGCGCGGGAGGGTGAGAGAATTCACCAGAGCCAGAGCGGGGAGCAGAGCAGGCAGAAGGACCAAGGTACACTGTTGAGGGGAGCAGCGGGCGGCAGGAGAGGTCTGCACGCCATGTGGGACCCTCCTCCCGTGCCCTGGGAGCAGCCGGGGATCGAACCGGCGCTGCAGAGGCTGCGGGCAGCTTCGCAACCCAGCGCTCAACCGCTGCGCCACCGGGGAGGCCCACATTTCTGTCTTTTTTTAAAAATGATTTATTTTATTTTTATGCATGCAAGGGCTGGGGTACAGGCCAGAGATGCGGTGGGGTGGGGGGGTGGGCAGTGAGAGGATTCACCAGAGACAGAGTGGAGGAAAAAAAACAGGCAGATTGAAACTGCTGAGGGGAGCAGCGGGAGAGACAGGAGAGGTCTGCTGCGCCATGCGGGCATCTCCCTGGCTGAGGATCAAACTAGTGCTGCAGTGGCTGCAGTTAGCTTCATAGGTTGCGTCTTAACCCCTTGTGCCACCAGGGAGGCCCTGCATTTCTGTCTTATAGTCTGGACTGTGTATTTATGGTCATGTGTAAATAAACAATTGAAACGGAGAACAACTTTTGGCATCCCGTCAAATTGTGAATGTTCTGAAAGCAGAATACAGGCTTATTTATCCTTTGTGGTTTTCCCCCAATTCAAGGACGTTATATAATTCAAGTATTGTATAAAGTCATTATGGAGAAAGAGAATAGAGAAACTGCTGCAGAGAATGAAAGGAAGATATAGAGAAATCATGTTGTGGATTAGTCTTTAACATTAAGTAAAATGAATGATGTGAAACCTGGTGGGAGTCATTTAAATGATTGCTCTAGATCTCTGCCCCATCATCTCGGTTGGTGGTGATTTTTATTGATACAAAAAATACGCCAGGAAAAACAGACTGAGCTAGACTTAACATCATGAGGAATGATTTTGATCTCTCTTTCTCTCTCTCTGCTTTTTCCCTCCCTACCCAACCTCAGCATCTCTCATCTGGAACAAAAACATAATGATTGTGTCTGTCTACCTTAGTTGAGTTGATAACACATTAAAAAAATTGCTCTGGAAGCCATGGAAGATTTTTTACTAATATTTCTTTCCCCTAACATGACATTTGATTTGAAAGGTTTGAAAAGTACCTACTCACTGTGAGGTTATTATGAATAAGTGGTACAATTTCAGTGCTCAGGAAATAAAAAGTAGCATTGTCTTTCTGTCTCCCTCCGTATGACCTTTTTGTTGATTTTACAAATATTTCAACATTGATCACAAAACAAGCAGTGTGCATGATTATGGCATTTAATAATGTTCTGTTTTCAATTATGGATGGAAACAGCTTATGACCCCTGTGCATTCATTCATTCATTCTTTTATTAAAATATACACAATTTTTCCTGCCTGAAGTTCTAAACACAGTATTCCCAAGAGCATACCATGCTTCAGATACTATATTAGACTCTGGGAATACACAATTCAAGAAGCAGGATCTCTGCTCTGGAGATTACAATATAATGTGAAAATGATGCAAAGCTCAGAAATGTTTGTGTAAACATGAAACTATGGTGCAATAGTTAATTAGTGGAAATGATTACTAGGAATTTTAAATGACTATGGAGACAGGAAGGCCTCAACAAGATATGAGTAGCTAGTGAAATAAAAAAGAGATCTTCCCTGAGCATGGAATAATAAGATTACAGATTAAATGTAATAAAAGGCTCAAGTGCATGGAGTAATAAGACATATCTAGAAATCTCTACATCTTGCAGGTCGTGGGTTTCAAAGTGGAAGGGCTATGATAGATAAAGGAACTTATAGGAAATTGTACCCTGTGTGTTTAAATTAAGGGGGAGTCCATGAGGTGCTTAAAGCAGTGGAAGGTGATATGGTCAGATTTGTATTTAAGGAAATTTGCTTAACAAGACACACAACCTCCATTGTGATAGGATGCTTTATAAATATTGGCAAATACATGAAAATATTTCCAGAAAATACATGCTGTGTTTGGTGAATAGAATTCAAAAGTCCCTGCCTGCCATTGTTATAATCCATCCAAGTATCAAAAGTTGGTGGGTGGGAATTGATTTGAGATTCTTTCTTCTTATCTATTTTCCTCCTTTGAAAGTTTGGTGCCTCTGGTTCTCTTTAATCATCATTTGGTTTGGCTGCACTGTGACTTCTGATGGTGACTCGGAAACCAGCAGGCTTAGGTGAGTGGGTCAGGATTCAGTGGAATGTGAACATAGTATTATTTTATTTTATTTTTTTAAAGATTTATTTATTTTTACACAAGAGCTGGGGTACAGGCCAGAGGTGCGGGAGGGTGAGAGGATTCACCAGAGACAGAGCAGGGAGCAGAACAGGCAGATAGACTGACATACAACTGCTGAGGGGAGTAGCGGGTGAGACAGGAGAGGTCTGCCGCGCCATGTGGGAATCTACCTGGCCAGCGGGGAATCGAACCTGTGCTGAGGAGGCTGCAGAGAGCTCCACAGCACTGCTTTCAACTCACTGCACCACCAGGGAGGCCCTGAACATATTTAAAGGAGGAGAAATTGGGCCTCCCTGGTGGCACAAGGGGTTAAGACTCAAACTATGAACATATCTGCAAGCCACTGCAGCATGAGTTCCATCCCTGGCCAGGGAGCTACCCACATGGTGCAGCTGACCTCTCCTGTCTCACCCACTGCTCCCCTCAGCAGTGTCTCACCCACTGCTCTCCTCAGCAGAACAGTCAGTCTGCCTGTTCTGTTCCCCACTCTGTCTCTGGTGAATCCTTTCACTCCCCACACTTCTGGCCAGTACCCCAGTTCTTGTATGCATAAATAAATAATTTTGTTTTTAAAGAAGGAGGAAAAATCAAGGAACAATGATTATCATAAAACAAATGTCTCCACAGAGAGAGCTTGACCTTTTAGAATTCTTCCTAGGAGCTGTAGTGGCTGCTCCATTTGTTCCTTAAATAGAGAAAAGATACCTCTCCCCCCCATCCTATGTCCTATCCTCCAGCTAAATATCCTTTTGAAAGAACCCGATGAAGAAGTAAACAAGAGAGTTGTGTCTGCTGAGTAATAATACGTAGTTGTTTGGACGTACAGGATTGACTGACAAGGAGAAGAAAATGAATGCATAATCTAAAGTGACCTAATATGTATTCAGAGGTACAAGGTTGTTTAATGGACAAAATGTTAAAACTGAAATGTTTGGGGAAAGAACAAATGTCAGCATGTCTTTCAGGACAGAGCTAAGGGCAAACTTTACGAATAATCATACAACTTTTCTGACACCCCTGCCCAAGTGAAATTCCTTATGATGGAGACCACCTTTGTTGTCTTCAGGGCATCGAGCTGCAACTTGATTTTCATCTATGAGATTCAAGTCAGTATCTCTTACCATGGGAGTAAAAGTCAATGACTGCTTGGGCATTGGAGAGAGAGTAAGTACTCAATAAATACAGTTAGAATTTATGGTGGCCTATGATATGGTATACTAGACACTTTACAGACATAAAGTCACCAGGGAATTTGACAATCCCTCGGGTTTTGTTTCAGTGGTCTTAGCGTACCTGCATTGCTGGCCACATCGTGAGAAGCAAGGAGTTAAGATCTGAGCTCCAGGGAGACTGGAAACTTGTACAGTTTGTCCAGCAGGTGAAGGGTCTAACCCAGACCTGGTGGACCCTTCAAGCATGCCATTTGCTGGCCTCCACTCCAGCCATTTTCAGTGTGGCCACACACCTCCCCTAGCTTCTTTATGAAATTGCATCTGTCTCTCTGAGCTCGTGAAACTACTATAGTGGAACATGCAAGCTTCACTACCGGCTGCCCTGAGATTTGGAAGTTATTGTAAACTGGTGGTTGCTACCTTCTTAGAGCTAGTACATATGTAAGGGAAGACTAGTTTTTTTCTAGATCCAAACTAAATAAACTGTATAGCTCCACCAATCATAATTATAACTGGCCGTCTCTGGACACTAAATGGGCCCTCACACTTGGTATAAGTTCGAGTCTCTTTCTTTGTCCATCTCAGATGAAGTTCCAGCAACAATATGTAGAAGTGAGATTGAAGGGAAATTATGAGACAAAAGATAAATATTCAGAGAGTGAAAAATGGCCAGGGCCGACTGCCTCAAATATCTGGCTTTTACTAGATGTCAATTATTCCTTTGATCTCTGAAAGATTAGTAAAGAACACTGGAAGAAAACATAGCAATTGAACTTCATCAGAAGTCTCTCCACTGCTCCTCAAGCAGTTTATGTGAATGTAGGTGTGCGTGTCTCACATAGAATGTGGCTATGATCAGTTACCATAGGTTTTTGGCTTATACTGGATGGGTTTTACAAGAAAGAATAGGCAGGATTTCATTTTTCCCAGCTGTAAAGATGCAAAAATTTTAAATTAAAAATAACCTTTCAGCTGATTCCGTGCATAATTGCTATCTTGTTTTGCTAATACTGTGGCTGAATTATAACTTGCAGAAGCCTTGGGGATTTGCATGCTGGTTGATCCTCTGAATTTGCATTGACATGGTTTTCAGTCAAGTGCATAACTAAATCCTGTGGCCAGGAGCAGCAAGGCTGGCTGTATTTGCATTGAAAATCAGTTGGAGATTAGAGGAAGAATGACTCTGTGCAGGCTCTCTAAATAGATTCAATGATGAAAATTTTGGGTGTCTTTAAATGCTGTTCGCTTCCATTAAGTGGCTGTGGCTGTGGAGAGCTTACTTGCACTCCCATCAAAAGACTGAAGAAATAACAGAAAATGTAGGGGAATTGTTCAGACACCTACCTCAGTGTGACACCTATGTATGAAATGACCATTTACTAGAATCATTCTCAATGTACTTCGGGGGCGTTATCTGGGACATTGTTGCTGAAAAGGAGACATCTCTGAGTGGAAAAAAAATGGCTAAAAAAAGCCAGTTCATTTTCTGATCAGGAGCAAATGTACAAGGCCCATGACTTTCAGGATGTTGTCAACTGGTTTATGAAATAATTTAGAGACAATATGTAAGACATCCCACCAAGTAAAACTAAATGAACTTCATCGGGGACTTTTTTTCTTTCTTTCTTTCTTTTTCTCCATATTGAGACTCATACCTACTATGATCAGGCATCTAGTGATGATCTCAGTGTGGAAGAAGGACAAAGGGATATGACCGCAAAGCAAGTTATGTTTTCACTTCTGTGACGTCATTGCTTGCACTTGGCGTCATAGGCTCTTCCCAGTTAACAGCTGGAAGGCATGTGAGGGTGCCCCCACCCCACCCATGGAAGGAAACAAAATTTCTGAGACTTTAAAGGACATTCCCAAACCTCCACATTAGCCGCTCGCAAGTGTAGGCAAATCAACCTCTGTCCACTAGAAGGGAGGTACATGGACAAGAGACGATACTATTTTCAAAAGGAATTATATAAAATCAATGCTGTGGCACTGATGAAGTCCACACTTGAAGCGTGTTCAGTCAGTCTCCTCCTGGTGAATGGCAGTTTGCTGCGAGAACAGGGTTAGGAGCCCAGGGTTCCAGAAAATCACTGTGTTGTGGTAATGGGGCTCAAGTTCATATGCAGTGTGAGAGCAAGCACAGAGGAAGGGGTAAGGTACTTTCCCATTTGGAGACAGAGGCTTAAGTTAGTTTATGAACCAAGTGTGAAAGTACATCCTTGGTAACCAAACAAGATGCCTAGTTTTGGAGTTCCAGGTAATGAAGCAGCTATTATGCCTAGACCAACAGGACAAAGGTTAATGTGGGAAGCACAGCAGAGTGCAGCCTGGAAAAGGTGAAATCACAACCCTAAGTTCTGCAGAAATTTATGATACAATATAGAGAGCTAAGAATATCCCAACAAGTCTAGACAAATAATGCTTGCAGGAATAAAGAGAGCAAAGCTTTGGGCCTCCCTGGTGGCACAAGGGGTTAAGCACAGCACTATAAAGCTACCCCCAGCCTCTGCAGCAGGAGTTCAATCCCAGCTGTCCAAGGAGCTACCCACGTGGCACAGCAGATCTCTCCTGTCTCGCCCGCTGTTCCCCTCAGCAGTGTATTTCAGTCAGTCTGCCTGTTCTGCTCCCCACTCTGTCTCTAGTGAATCCTCTCGCCCCCAGCACCTCTGGCCTGTACCCCAGTTCTTGTATGCATAAATAAATAAATCTTAAAAAAAAAAAAGAACTTGTGAAACTGACATGAGATTTGTCCATCCTAGAACAACTGAAAGAAACTCTGAGGTGGAGCTCAGCCTGTTTGTATAACAAAGTCCTGCAGATGAAACTGGTACAGTCAAGTTTAGGAGCTATTGTTCTAAATGTGAAACTTCATAAATTTTTTTGTAATTTGTTCCTGCTCAACCTGCTCAGTATAAAAGTTCTCAACTTATTTTTAAACAGTCTATGTTATATGCATTAAAGTAGAGGAACACTCATGCTTTATAATAAAGTTATGAGTTGTTTCTTAATAAAGACAAGTTGCTTTGTTTCTATTTTTTTTCATAATATGGTAACTTAATTAGGCCTACCATATAATAGTAAAAAATAATGACTTTTAGATGAATTAAATAACCATGAGGCTAGTCTTTCAGTTATTCTTCACAAATATTTGAAAACTGTTTTGATTTTGAAATAATGACCTTTTTTTTTTTCACAAAACACTTTGACTATATGAGGAATATGTTCGATAAAAATGAATTTAAGAAAATGAAAAGTGTTAAGATCGAGTTCCCAGAATTTCAGTTCTTTACAATATGTCAACTTGTCATGTTTCTTTATAAATTGTAGTTGCCAGGCTTCCCTGGTTCATTTTTGTTAACTATTTAAGAATGACATGATATATCAAAATCTCTAAAGTTTCAATACAAAAACTAAATTGAGGGGCCTCCTTGGTGGCGCAGGCGGTTGAGCCCCACACGTGAAGCTGTCTGCAGTCTCTGCAGCACGAGTTCGATCCCCGGCCAGACAGGGGGCAACCCACCTGGCGCAGCAGACTTCTCCTGTCTCACCTGCTGCTCCCCTCAGCAGTGTCTTTCATCAGTCTGCCTGTTCTGCTCCCCATTCTGTCTCTAGTGAATCCTCATACCCTCCTGACATCTGGCCTGTACCTGGGTTCTTGTATAAATAAATAAATCTTTAAAAAAATTCTTTAAAAAAAAACTAAATTGAATACCTTTTTTTATTTCATCAGTGTGTTTCTGCATGTTTTATTCTTTCTTTAGCATATGTATAAATATATATATATATCCATATTTTACAATGTACTAGATACTGGATGTACATGAAAATGATTTTAACTGAATTTTGACATAAACCTTATTTAAACCAAGATATGACAGATAGAAAAAAGATAGCATTTACAGAATAAAATCTTTCAGTCATTATCTGTGTTTTTAAATGCATACCTTGAAATAGTAATTTTGCTGCTGCATATTTAGTTTTCAGTTACCTCAGTAAGATTCCATGTAAGAACTGTTTTGCAGGCATTATAAGATAGGCAGAATTCAATGTATTTCCATATTTCATGAAGTCAGTATATTTAGGTATTTTTAATAAATTATCTTTGGCTATAAAATCCCTATGCTGTTTAGCAAACCTAACAGGTTAAGGTGGTTTCGATTTGCATTGGTTCAGTTTCCTCTATGTCAATCAACATAACCATCTATTGATGTCAAGACTATGAAGCTCAGGTTGGATGTAAGGGCATCTGGGAATACAGGCAAGGAAAGTTTTATCCTTGGAATAGATATTTTTCTATGTGTGTGCATCTATCTATGTCTATCTGTATCTATCTCTATCATATAGATGATATACGTACATATGATTTTTAAAAATTAAATTGCTTTTGCATTCCAAAAGTCTCTGAACGACTTTGGCTTAACAGCCAAAGCAGATGGGTTTCATTAAACAGCCCAGACCATTCTTTCTCTAATCATCTGCCTCTCCCAATCTGAGGGGAAAAGGGCAGACATATGAGGAATCTAGTCTTCTCTAACCCTCTCTGCAAGGCATCTGCTAAGACCTCATTCATCACCGTGAAAGCTGTGAATGGATGGCTATGCAATCCCCCAAAGTCTCATTGGGAGTGGCGGTGCAGCGCCTAACCTCTCCTCTGGCAAACCAAGAGCAACATGTACTTTTGTCAAACTGTCAGCAAACACTTCCCTCTTGATACAGTTTGCTCAACCCAACCTTCTGCCATGTCAACTGGCCGCCAATGTTTCATTTTGAAGAAAACCCCCAACAGTTGCCTTGATGTGGTTCTCACAAATTAGGACTTTTGCCTCTGTGTGACTGAAAGCGTGTGGGATTTGTTTGCCTCCAGAGGGATCTAGACTATTTAGGAAACAAAATGACTTTCAAATTTGATTGTCAAATTATGCTATTAGACCATGTGGGCCACATAGCTATTTAACAAAACCAACCCAAAATATCTCTTTTATCAATTTTGTCCAAAATGATAAGCAATCATTCAGTCATTCATAATACCATAGATCTACTGGTCTCCTGGCAGACTTGAGGAGTAATAGATGATTGTAATGTAAGCAGCAGACACCAGCTTCTCACTCCCACCCTGCGATTGACTAGGGACTGCATGCTAATGTAGTGTTAACTATATGACCCATACTTACTTTCAATCATGAATGCCATAACTTTTCAATCAAATGAAATTAAGGCTGGAATCATCACGCACTTGTTAATTACAGTGTGAAATATCTCAATCACATTGTTTTAGGGGTGACATGAGAATTATGAAAGACATATAATAGCATGCCTAAGGGTGGTGTAAAGTAGCGCATTAAGAAGCCATGGAAATGTCTTCCACGTAACGATATCTATCCTTACTCCCCTCATACTTCCAGTTCTTAGTTTTCCAAAGACTAAGGCACTTGAGAAATCAAGTTCTGTTAAAAACTCACCCTTTTCTTAGTGTGTGTGGAGTTCTTTCATCACAGAATATTTTTTTTATTTTATTAAAAAATAAATAATACAATGACCTCTTTATCTCTAAGTTGACCCCTAATTACTAAACTACAAAGAAGTCATTTGCACTTATACGGAATTCATTTCACTTACCTAATATCAGTGTGAGTTTTTATGTCCTCAAAGATGGTTTTCTGTCCATGAGTACTTTGTCTTAAATAGTCATTATTAAATTTATTGAAATAACATGAGCTAAAACCTGATTTTTTTCTATTTAGTTTCTAATTCCTTTAATATATATCTATATATATATCAAATAGTCATTTTAAGGGAACATAATATTTTTCCCATTTACATACTTGTTTCAATATACTTCTAAAATATTTTAAACTCTTTTTGTAGAATGCTTACATTTCACTCTTTTTAAGTACTTAAATTATCTCACAATAAATTATTCCAGTTATTTAAGTGAATCAAATTTCAATTTGACTTTGATTGGCTAAATGCTCATTTTGCCAAATATACAGCATATTCTAAAATTGAAATATTGTTACTCCAGATTAAATCCTTTAAAATATTTGCATACTCAATTTTAACCTTCATAAGTTTAGAAAATGTAACAGTTAATAATATGAGACTAGAATCCTTGGCTTTTTCATTTCCAATGGCTGTGATTGGATAAAGACCGGGAGCATAAACTAGGATCAAATCATCCACTTCGAATATTTTGAGTCGTAATGGAAACACTGTAACTTAAATAAAGGAGTAACCAGGATACAGACATACATGTCTTATCATTACCTACTTCTCACAACTCATAGAAATCTTCAAATATCACCAAAGGTCACATCGATGCATACAATTTTGTATTGTCTTAATATGCTTTAAGCAGATTTGCATTAGGTATACAAAGTATTTTATAAGACTCTACTATTCTTGACAATAATAAAAGGAAATCTGACTGAAATCTTGATTTTTCTAATAGAGTTATAACAATATCCTATATTGTGAAGTTATTATGAAAAGACTTGATGTGTTGTTGAGCCTTATGTCCATGTGGAAGCAAAATTTCACATAGGTTGAAACTCTTTTGAGGACTAATCAGCTTTCTCTCTTTGATTTACCTGTTTTTGCCTATTATCCTCACTTATAAGAAATCCATAAGGCATGATGTCACATTTAAGCATTGCATAATTTCATACCATCTTTTTGTCACTATTTCTTTAATGCAAATGCTCTGATTTTGTTAAATAACTTTTCTTGCTCAGCAACCTCCACACATACAGAATGCCTTTTGTATGGAAAATTACAGAATGCTATTTTTGATTTAACTCAGTACTTCCCCAGGCTCTCAATCAGATGTGACTGCAGAAGCCAAAGACCTGGAATTTCTAGCAGTGATTCCTAATCCATGCTGGCTAGTACTCAGATCACCCTCTCCTGGATGATAAAGGAGGACAGGGCCTCAAATGGTGGGAGATCAAAATCTAAATCTAACACACCTACTTCAACCAAAACAAAAACTCTTTGTTTCTTGAGTGAGATGAAGCTTACATCTACATAAGAATACCACAGCTTTAAAAAAATAAGTTAATTGAAAATGAAACAAATACTCCTTCTGTTTAATAAATTATAAAAGCCAATATATTGATCATTCCCCAAATTTGTTTGATTCCCCAACACTTTTTGCCAAAATTTGGTGAATGAATATATAAAATATTATATGGGAAGATATGAGAGGTGTAAGAAAAGGGTAGCTATATTTTAGAGATGCTGTGGTATAATGGTAGAAAAATCAGGCTAAAAGTTAGGAAACTAGGTTCAAGTCTTAACTAGATTGCTATGCTAGCTATCGAGGTAAGACAACCCTCTTGATTATTAGGTTCCAATTAAGTAAATAAAAGTTACTGCAAATTCATATCAAGTGTAGCTCTAAGGGAAGCAGGTAAAAATTATGGTTATGAACTTGGGATCTGCTGTTAAACTGTTCATGTTTGGGCCTCCCTGGTGGTGCAAGGGGTTAAGACACAACCTATCTGCAGCCACTAGAAGGTGAGTTCCATCCCTGGGTAGGGAGCTACCCACATGGCACAGCAGACCTCTCCTGACTCACCAGTTGCTCCCCTCAGCAGTGTGTTTCAGTCAATCCGCCTGTTCTGTTCCACACTCTGTCTCTGGTGAATCCTCTCAAACCCCCCCCCCCCACACACACACCTCTGGCCTGTACCCCAGTTCTTATATGCATAAATACATCTTTAAAAAAAGAATGATTCAGGAAAGCCCATACTTTAAAGTAAGTAAGTAAACAAACAAATAAATAAATAAATAAACTGTTCATGTTCACATCCTGTCTACAGTTTATATTTTTATCTTTCAATAGATTACTTTAAAAGACCTTTCAAAGCCTCACTGTTTCTATCTGTAGAATGGAAATATCATTTGGCGCTTTTGTTGGATGAATTGGTTCACATGCAGTGTACAGGAATACTTGCAAGATCACTTTAGGAAATACTCTGAAAAACAGAAAGTTCTGGACAGTGAAGGAATAACTAAAATTGTTTCAATGTTCTTCATTTTCTAGCTCCAAGAAAATACAGTTAAGGAAAACAATGCAACTTTTAGAATTATTCAGTGTTTCAGAATTCAGTACCATAACTACCATATATCTTTATGAGGTTTTGTATTAAAAAAACAGATGAACAAAATCATGATTATTATTATTATCAATATTAATAAAAACTACTGTAGCTGCGTCTTTTTTGGTTCAGAAATAGCATATGCCGATTTGTATTCCTGAGCTTATGAAAGCTCAGGCTGGTGTTGTATTCATTATTCATTCATCTTTTTTTTTTTTTTTTGAGATAAGTTTCCTATGAAAGGATGTCAGTGAAGGCAAAAATCTGTCCTTATTTGCTTGGAACTTTCCCAGTTTTAATACCAAATATCTAATAGCCAGGGTGTTTGTAGTTCTGGGCAAACTGGCAGAGTTGAAAAATCTTAGAGCCTTTTTCCTTATCTCCTAAAATGTTTAGAATAGTTTCTTAGTTGTGCACAGTATCCAATTAACAATTGCTGAATTAAAATATATTCATTTGGCCACTGTCAAAGTCCATTTATTAGTTCTCTATATAGCTGGCATAATCTTTGACTGCAGAATCTAGGAAAAAGTATTGGATTTAGGGGAATGCAATGTCACAAGCTGAACTAATGTAAGTCTTGGAAAAACAACAACAAAAAAGAAGACCAAAATAAAGAAGAAAATAAATCCAATAATGCAATAAAAGTAAATACCCAGAAAAATTATATTAGACCATAATTACATTTTTTATTCACATGCTGGAACTTGTGGTAGAGATTGTTATCAGCTAGTCAAAGTAGTAATATATTAAGTTGTCTCTAATTGACATAAACTTTTATTTTAATAAGATAGTAGTAATATGTTTAATAAATACTAACATCTCTTTAAAATATAATGATGATCCATTATAGTAAGGGCTTATAAAATAGATTTTTAAGGATTCAAAAAGTCTTATTAAATGATGTTTTTTGAAAACCATGGACAATAAAATAAGAACATTAAATATTTCTGCATTATTAAGAGCATGAGTGACCCTCCACTAATTATTAGTGCTAATGCACATCGAAGGAGTCAGTTTTGTTATTCATCTTTTGAAATCCCCATCAAGGACTCCTTGATCTTGGCAGTCCCTTGAGAGCTAATGCAAGCCTGATACATTCATGCTTTGCACTCCCAGCTTTAGTGATAGTGCATCAAAGGGATAGAGGTTCATAAGTCATACTTTCTGCTCCAGTCCCTGTTAGAAATATCAACAGAACATACTTTCTGAAAAGTTTTAAGCATTTCCAACCTCTGTTGGAAACAGGAAGGGCAAAGGTAAAAACACAAAATAAGAAAAAAAAAAGGAAAGGAAACAATATTGAACTTCAAAAAAAAGAAAATGCTTGCTTTGCATTTGGACTAAGGTTAGGATACTATTTTTTTTTCCTTTCTGCTTACTAATTCATCCACCCCAAGATCCTTGTGAGGGCAGAAAGTCAAACAGCGTTGTCCTTGTGCACCTCTGCACTCTGTGTGACTTTACTAAGCTCAGAACTCCCACTGACTTCAAAGAGGAGAAAGGCCATGGAAGAAATCCACAGGGTGCTGGGGGGAAGGGCTGGGGACAAAGCCACAGTTAAGTCATCTCAAGTATAGCACTATTTTTTTATCATCCTCTAATGGGTCAAATTAAGTTCTATCTTCGATATTACACAGCAGATATTTTTTCTCAAGGTAAAATGGAAACATCTTTATGTCTCATAAGTCTAAGCCCCCAAGAAAAAAAATAACAATTTTGAATGATTTTGTGTGTGAAAAGTCAAGTCAGGCAGACACCAGGAATATGGTTCTTTTCCTGGCTTGTGGGTCTACATAATAAAGGAGTTGTCCAGGTAATATTCACAACTTTGATGGTGACTAATTAAGTCTAATGAGAAGTCTATAGCCACAATTCACAACCACTTGTCCAATACTTAATTAGCAAGGAAGTATTGCATTGGGCAAAAGAGAGGAAGCCACAGAAATGGAGGGGAAGTTGAGGCAATATGAAGCAACAGGAGACTGATATTGTGTAACATTGAACATATTCTCATGTGTAAATTCCATGTCATAGTAATTTCAGTGGTCCCTCTCTCCACCTCCAATTATATATCACTCTTGAATATATATTTGACGGAATGGACAAAATGCATGCATTTTTTAATGTGTTTCATTGAAATGAATTACTCAAATTGTTTATCTTATTTCTATAACAGCTCTTTCATGTTACTGTTCTTAACTGACTGTTTTATGCCTTAGGTCTTACATCAACTTTTTTCTCTGATTGTATTTTGATCATTTTAAGGCCCTGCTGTCAAACTCCATTTCACACTTTAATTTCAATATATCCACTAAACTTTCTACGTGTTCATGAGGAATTTTTTTCTGAACATCATATTCACGTTATCCTTCTTCCAAAAATCTAATAATGAGCCTTGCAATGGTCTGACTAATTTCTCCCAGAACTTGTCACTACCAAGTGCTAACACCAAATGTTACATTATTCGTATTTGAAAAACTCCATATCCAGCAAGGTTCATCATTCTCTTCACCTCCCAAATAGCCAGTAAATAATCCTATTTTTATCACCAGAGTAGAGAACAGTTTCAGAGAAACTGTTATAGTTTAGCTTATAGTTTCAGAAAACATTTGAGTAGCCCAAATGCTGGGTAAATTATATTAATGATTATGATTGAGGGATTACCGGATTAGAATAAACTTAAATCATCACTTTCCCTGGTGCTTGCCACCACTGTCTGACTACAAAACCCAGACTCCTTTAAAGTAGAGTATGTTGATTATTGTAACCTGGTGGTCAGCAATGGGATCCACCAGTGGTTAAATATGGCCACAACTATTCATTTACTCTTTGTCTTTTTGCCTACAGCTTTATAACTGGGTATTGCAATGGAGACCATATCATTGTTTACAAAACCCTAAATATTCCTACCTGCCTTGAGAAAAAGTTTGCTAATCTACTATTTAGCCAAACACAAGATATTTTCTGAGATATGGTTTCTAATTTCCTTCCTTTTCTCAATAAAATATGGTGGCCAAATGAGAAGAAATCTTGACCTCTTTCAACTTCCTTTTTAACTTAGAACAGTGGTTCTTAATTTAGTATCATATGAATGATACTTCATTTTGAGACAGTTATTGGGTGCATGTGTCTCTGTGTGTATATATATACATTTTCTGGAGTAGCATTTATTCAGTGGCTAATTATATAATCTAGACTTAGATGGTTCTGGTTGTATATAAAATCTAATAGTTTGGGTATGGGGTGGATGAAGATTACTAACACTTTAAAAATTTTTTCAGAGACATCTGAAATAACAGGAATACTGACACTTACCTAAAAAGACTTTAAAAAGATAGACATAAAACATGTTTATAAAATTCAAAATATACAGATCAAATGTTCTCTAATAGCTCAGCAGAAGTAAATGGAAAATCTGTTGCATTTTCAACGCCAAAATAAGGTCATTTGCCACTCTTGTTCCTGAATTAAACTCAAGCTAAGACAATTTAGTCACTGTTATGATACCAAATAAAGGCTTCCTAACTTATGGAACAATGAAATGAACGGTATCATTGCTTTCTGAGACAGACAGTATAATAAAATTAATAAAATACACCTTGGAAAAACATGTATTTATTCAACTCTCAAGCTTATTTCTAAGAGCAGCCATCAACAAAACCTGAATGTTTCTGTAAACATATAAACCTGCATCAGAGCTTTGGATGCTTTGTATTAATTTGCATACTTATATCATAATTTTATTTTGAGAGAGAATGGGCATAACAGAGTAGTCCGTGGCTTTAAAGGTGATTCAAAGAAAGTCAATCAAATAAAGTTTCTGGATATCTGACTAACTTATAGGAGGCAGAAGCAGTATAATTGTATACTTAAAAGTTAAAGATTTTAAAAAATAAATGTTGACAAAATCATGATGTTTTTTAACCCAGGGAATAACACAGAAATGATACACTTAATTTTAGAAAACATATCTGCTCTTTAACATCCTTTCCATTCTGAAGTGGTACCAGCAGTGTCGAGAATGACAGTACATATGTTATGACTGTTTGAATTTCAGAAAGCCTTTGGTTAAATTCTGCATAATTGGTTCCTGCTTAAGACAGAGCTTGCAAGAATCCAGGAGGAGACACGGGAGTAGATAAAGAATGAGTGAAAGAAACAAAAAACAGACACTCCTGGTAAGAGGAACCATGTCCACTCTGGGGGGAAGTATTAAGAGGGTCCCACATGGAGCAAGGCTTAGATCTTGGCTGCCTTTTATCTGAGTAACTGATTGAGACAGTGGGATCAGATTTAAGTGGTTGCATTTGCAGATGTTGATTGGAGGACAGTGAACACAGAGGTAGCTGCCAGAGAAATTCAGAAGGCATGAATGCACTTTATTAGAACACAGAAGGCCATGGCATTTCATCTTGACACTTTAGGCTCATAATATATTTACAGAAAAATGCAGAGGAAAGGGGCAAAAGATAGAGCCTTAAAATGTTGATTTGGAGGACACAACTTAAGAGAAAAATCCATACCAGCCTGGATTTGAAATTTTTCACACTTAATACTAAGGGTCTTAAATATAAGAACTCATTGAAGTAAACTACATTAAAATGATGCTACATTGGGAGAACTATATTTCCTTAGGGAATTAAGATAGATTTGGGGACCTTTTATATTTTGGATGCAATTTCGAGCTGCAGGTCGTAACAGTGAGCACAGAGGACATTAGGAGCAAACGAATACTGAAAGTGTGACTTTGTGAATGTCCCTGTACATGTCAATTTGCAAAAAGAAAAAAAGACATGTTCAGTGCAGTGACATGAACTTTGCCATGAGCACAGTAAGTTGAAATGTGGTGGTATAACCTGAGCCTGGTAAATTTGAAAAGATGGCTGAGTGATTGCCAGTGTAGAACTGAACTATTCTTTATGTCGACTTTACCAATTTAAAGAAATATATTAACCAAAATTGCTCATTCTTCAAAAACAGTTGCATGTCATTCTAACTTCAATTTGAAGACAGCAAGTTAGTCATTATCATTACCAGCTTTCAAAATGAACGGGAAAATGCAGGCAACAGGAAATAAATTATTTTCTTAAAATACACAGTCACATTACATGAACAATCTGATGATTCACATGAGTTTAAAGAAAAAACACTTAAGCATTTTGAAGTGTACAATGATGTTCATATTTTTTCTTAATTGATTGCACAGAATACTCTAGGGTGATGGCAAAAGCCCTGCTTGTCTTCGTGATTGATCATCTAAGAGTAAAGAGCAGAATTGAATGCAAAAAGTCAGCAAACACACATTTTAAAATAAAAAAAAAATCAGGTAATTTAATTTTTAAATGGGTCGGCTGATACTTATAAAAACAAATTAGAATTGATATGAAGAAAGGAAATAAGATCAGATTACAGGTTTGGATTTACTTCATAGACAGTTCTTTTCTGAAATGGTCCCAGTTATTCTACTGAGAGTTGAAGATCTTTTTTTCTTTTTCTTTTTTTTTTTGCCTAATTCTGTGAAAACCAAATTACAAGAAACAATCACCTCCCCTAGATTCTCTGCTCGAAGAGAGTGAGACCTAGATAGCAATCAATGTTACTTTTTGTGGTTCTCAGGAATGTACTAAAATGATTTTGAGGCCATTTTTAGGAACTTAAGTAAAATATACCTTAATCAATCCTGTTTTGTGGAGGAAATGCTTGTAAAATGTTTGTCATCCTAAAATTAAATAACAACTTTGAAATTTTTCATTTCTCCTTTTATTATGATTTGTTTACAAGTATATAGTGTATATATATATATTGACATTTCTCCATAAAAATTTTCACTTTTATTCACTTAAAAAAAAACAAAACTACATTTCCTAACTCCTTGAATAGGTGAATATATTCTCAGATCGTTTTCCCTGAGAAATTAGAAAGTGTGCTTTCAAATGATCGCCTTTTTTTTTCTGCCCAAAATACAAATAAGGGCATGTATCTGATGTCTGCTATAACATATATTTATCAAAATAAGGGAGAAACACAGTATATATATATAATATATATCTATATATTATATATCTATATATTATATATTATATATCTATATATTATATATATTATCTATATCTATATATTATATATAATATATATCTATATATTATAATGTTATATTATATATCTATATATTATATCTATATATAATATATATCTATATTATATATATATTAGATATATTATATCTATATATCTATATATCTATATATTATATAGATATAATATATATATCTATATATTATATTATATATAATATATCTATATATCTATATATTATATTATATATCTATATATATCTATATATTATATATGTGTGTACATATATACATATATATGTATAAACACCTATAGGATATATCTAACTACATTGTCTTAGAAGTTCTTCTGGAGTATATTTATTTCTTAGTCATTTGCATTCAGAAATCTTTTAATGTGGTTGATGCTCTGGTTTCCTAAAGTAGCACTTGGTGTATTCTTCTAATATCTAAGAGGATTGGCATGTCTATCCAATCTTTGACTCCTTTAGAATTCTTGCAGTAGTATCTACAGTGACAAAATTAGGAACATTTGTAGAAAGCTCTACAGAGATCATCTATTTACAGAGAACTTACATATTTTCTTTAGACAGAAATACAGTCTTTGTATTTTTGTTTTTATTGTAATGAAGAAAATAGAATCATCCATACTGATTTAATCAAGTAGAGGTGGTCCCGGTAGTTCCTTTTTCTTCCTGAGTGCATCTACATCACAAGTTCTAATTTCCCTGCTTTGATATCACACCTTTGCAATTTGCACAATAGAATTTGCACTTAGCTGAAAATGCAGAATAGCATTGGAGGCAGATTTCTTTATGTTTATTAGATTTTTTGTTTTTATCTAGTTCAATAAATTTCAGCCTTGTTCTATCTACACAAATCATACAGGTAAAGAGACAACAAAGCTAATTTCATAGATTCCTAATAACAACCGTACAGGCAAACTTGAGAAAAACCCTATAACCAGTGTAAGATAGAGCAAAATTCAGCCCAAGTTCACTCTGATTTTGAAGTTCCTAGCCTTAGAATATCACCTCAAATTCTACCCATGAAAGGAATTTCATCACTGCATCTCTTGATTTTTTTTCTGTTTATTGCAAAACCTGGGGAAAGAGAGGCTTATAAAGATACCAGATTAAAACTACTTAGTTTTTATTTTCTCTGATGCCTAACTTTATGCAACAATTTTGTTTATAAATGGCACTAGGAACATGCAGACCTAGAGCAATGAATGGCAAATTTGCTCTTAAAAAATATAGTTACCAATCTTCTATATTTTGGTTCACTTTAATAAATTGATGTGTTATCAGAAAGTACTAACATATCAGTTATCCAAGTTCTTAATTGGTCAGATAGCTTAAGATGGTATTTTTATGTTTGCTGTATATCTATATATATTTGATTCATGGAATTTCAAAATTGAAATCGGTATCAATTTATTTGTTCTCCAATTCCTTTATTTTGGCATTGAAGGGTCTATATTTGCAAGATGAACATCAGTGATCAGTGTAAAATATTCCTTATAAAACCAGAACACAGACTTCTTCACTCTTAGGGGAAAGTGCTTTTTGTTGAACAGCTTTTTCTTCTCTAGCCATGCTTACATGCAAAAATGCACACATACACACACACACAGGTCACACTGCTATTCTTACTCACATATCATTACAACACTCCCTGATATGACAAGCTTAAAGATTTAAATAAGTAATGTCTTTTAAATGCTTTGGAAAGATCAAGAGAATTTTATGAGATCAATTTAGAAAGAAACCATCGTTAAGAGCCAAAATCTCTGCCAGAGAAGTCTGTTGCTGTGAGAGTTTCCCCTGGACTTCCCCTCTCACTTCAGGTTTTCCTTTTGACTTGGTTTTGATAAAGCTGCCAGCCTGTGCATATGTCTTTCAGTTGGAGCTTGGCATATTTGGAGCTCAGATGTGGGTGTCCAGGGTGAATCAACAAAGCCTATTGACTCATTGTTCCATGTTGGTTACTGTTTATCAGCTGAGAAGCTAAGATGATGTGAGGAAAAAAGAAGAAGTCTAAATTGGTAAAACCAGGAATTAGTTGTGCATTGGCATCATCACAGACAAAATATAACAAGACTTTCAAGATATCACACCTGGGTTTAACGCTATGGGTCTGGCATTTCAAGGTGTATTGTTGTACATACTTATCACTCCTTAATTCAAAATAACTGTGAACTAGTCTATAGGTTTCTAATGTTTTTTGAATATGAGAAATAGGACAACAGATGAATGATAGCAGTAGGAGTAAAGATGCCTTTAGTCCTTTGGCAACTAAATGAAGGAAAGAATTTCAGACGGTTTGTTGTTGTTTTATGTTTTAATATGTGTTATATATCAGTTATATATATATCAGTTATATATATCAATAAAATTAAATTCTTATTCTTGTTGGAAAAAATTAATATCCATTTATCAGGATTTACTCAACACCTATAGCCATGTATTCTGGCCAGGTCAATAGGTAAGTGCCTTCCTCAAGAAGCAACAGATGTGAATATATAACTTGGAGAGGCCCTAAATGAGGTTGATCATAACAAGAAACTCCTCTGTAATCAGACAATTTTTAGGACTTTTGAAATTTTTACATATATGGTGTGTTGATATTCAGTAATTCAATAACTGAAACATGCATAACAATTATCTCATAAGATTACTGGTAGAGAGAATATAAATGATGAGAAGCCCAGGTTCCTGCTTTCAGGGTGATCAGAATCTGACATAGGGTGACATATTTGATAGACAAATAATTAGTTCATCATCTGATATTACCTTAGATGTGTGGGCAAAGGGACACAGTAGTAGAGAGAATAGGTTTTTTTTTAAGATTTATTTATTTATGCATGCAAGAACTGTTATACAGGTCGGAGGTGCAGGGGGTGAGAGGATTCACCAGAGACAGAGTGGGGAACAGAACAGGCAGACTGAAATACACTGCTGAGTGGAGAAGCGGGCGAGCCAGGAGAGTTCTGTTGCGCCGTGTGGGTCACCTCCCTGGCAGGGGATCGAACTCATGCTACAGAGGCTGGCAATAGTTTGACAGCCCTGTGTCTTTAAGCCCTGTGCCACCAGGGAGGCCTGAGGATAGTTTTATGATCAAAGTTATCAAAAGCCATCTTTTTTTCCCACTACACAAGTGTGTGTATGTATATGTTTGTATATAAATGTGTATTGTGCATACATATGCATATGTGCATACATGTGTATGTATCTGGGTGTATATGCGTCTGCATATACATGTGTGTATGTGTATGCACATGTGTATATGTGTGTATATATGTGTGTGTATTGATATATATGGAAATGCACCCATGTATATGTATATCAAACCTGAAAATAAACTGCACTAAGTTGTGAATGTATAGTAACATTATCATATATAGTCCTTTAATAAGGCATTATAATATCTTTTCAGATTTTGCTTCTTTCCTAAGTGATACCTCATTGTTGTACTTTCTTCCTCTGGCAATGGAACACCATCTCCTCTTCGTAAGGCAGCTATTTGCATTTTACTTTATAATAATCAGAAAATCATAAAGTACTGATGAGTTCTTGCCTCTTTATCTATATTTTATTTATGAAAATTATTACTTTTTGGAAATATATTTATGTTCATAGAAAATAAGCATCATTTTTTAAAATTTGGGAGAACATTAAAAATCATAGGATTTTAAGGGATTGTTGTATAAACTATCTTAACTACAGGTTAATACATCAGTAACTACATATATATGTTGAATCTAGTTTCTAAAATGATGATGTTTTATCATTGCAGAAGTCTCAGGTTTTTAGACTTTTTTTGAAAAATTAGATTAAAGCAGAAATATAAGCCTATATATACATATTTGCATAAATAAATATCACCAACTACAAAGTTTGAAATAAAATGAAATTGAGGAAATATATTGCTTGTCTAATGTAACATATGCTATGAGAAACTACCATATTTTTTTTTTTTTTTGCAGAATAGTTAAACCTTATTTAGTAACTACGTTATTTAGTAATTTTATTTTGGAGATCTCCTTTGAAACCATGGCTATATAGATTTATAATTGTGTTCATGAAAAATTCAATTTCAATTCAATTTCAATTCCTATCTTCTGACCTGTCTACATAAATACTTACCTATCTTTGCACTAACCTATCTTTGCCTCTTTCACTCCTCTTTTTCTCTGTAGTATAAGGACCTTAAGCTCTTCATCACTCAAATAGAGAAAAAATGCTCCATTGCTTTTAATCAAGAATCAAAGGATTCCCTGATGAGATTTGATTATCTTGTTTGCATTGAGAGTATCATCTTTACTCAATGGTTCCCCATCATTTGAATATATGCCTTGCATATTATTTGAAAAATCACAATTTTAATAAGGCCCTGAAGCAAAGGAGTAAACATCACATTGCAGTCCCCACTGAGTCTGAACTCCATACGGCAGTGTCTTCGCATAGTATTAAATATCAGTTAGGAAAGGAATTGTTTTGTAATAAAAATGACTATAGGCACTTTGTGTGTGTGTTTGTGTGTGTGTGTATTTCTATTTAAAGTAAAACACTGTTCTCTCTTACCTACTAGGGAAATTGTTAGATACTTACTAGGAAATATTTCAATAAATTACTTGTCACTTGCTACTAAACTACGATAAGAATTTTTATTTTAAACATTAGGCTGGAATTGCTTCTAGGTCATCCAATTTCTAAGTAGAAGAGTTAGAGTTGGAATCTAAATTTATATCTTAGTACCCACTTCAACATATAACATTAGATTATTTGTTGCAAAATCTAGGAAACCTAAGGAAAAACTCATAAGCTTTATAGACTGCACAGAAATGTTAGCAATAGACAAAGAAAATAGTAAATATATATACACACACTCCACTTATACAAAGAGAGATAGAGGAATGTATCCCCCTTGTAAGTTTTATTTCTCTCCATTTTTAACATGTTTACATACAGTTATTTTTACCTGGTTTCATTAACTTGAGATAAAAATGAGGAAATTGTCCAAATAGCTTACAGCAAATTAAGGTGATCAGTCTAAATTATTTTTCTATTTGTGCACAAGTGTCTTTCTCCATATTTAAATTACCCACAAAAGAAGACAAAGTGGAGATGTTGTTCAGTCCTCCTTAGAGGTCAAAATGGAGGGTATACTTGTCAGTGAGGAGACTTGGTGCTCATGTTTTGTTCACAGCAGAAATACAGTGTTCTCTTTCTGAATTAAATAACGTGACAGGGAGTTTATATATTTCACAATCTTTTTTTGTGCCATGGACCAGAAGTGCCACCAGATATTTTCTATTCAAGAGTTTCAAAAATTCAATGACATCACCCATTGGAGATGATGCAGACATTTTCATGTAACCTAGGTTCATCTACTGCTCACTGAATAATTAAAGAGACTGGTAATGGATGAAATCAAGAGCAGAGACAACACAAGGCAAACCACTCTCCAGGGAGGTAACATTGCATTTTTATTTTATTTTATTTTTTTTTATAAATTTTATTGTTATATTCCCCATACAATTGCAGCCCCCCCATTCTGACCCCAATCCCTCCCCTCCCGTCCCCGCCCCCCTAAAAGTGTCTCTGGTTCATAGTTTTTTGTTGATTTTGATTTTCACTTTCTTATAGTTATTCATTTTCCTGGTCCCTTATTTAAGTTTTCTAGATTCCTGCTATGAGTGAGACCATCCGGTATTTTTCTTTTTCTTTTTGGCTTATTTCGCTGAGCATGATCCCTTCAGCGCCATCCATGTTGCTGCAAATTGCATGTGTTTATCTTTTTTGAATGTGAGTAATATTCCATGGTATATATGTACCACATCTTCTTGATCCAGTCATCTATTTTTGGGCATTTGGGTTGTTTCCAAAGCTTAGCTATTGTAAACAGTGCTGCTATAAACATAGGGGTGCAGGTGTTCTTTGGAATTGATGTTTCTGTGTCCTTTGGGTAAATACCTAGGAGTGGAATTGCTGGATCATATGGAAGCTCTATGTTTAGTAGGTCCAGAAATCTCCACACAGCTTTCCACAGTGGTTGGACCAGTTTGCACTCCCACCAACAGTGCAGAAGAGTTCCTTTTTCTCTGCACCCTCGCCAACATTTGTTGTTGCTAGTTTTTTTAATATGTGCCATTCTCACTGGTGTAAGATGGTATCTCATGGTAGTTTTGATTTGCATTTCCCTGATGACAAGTGATGTTGAACATTTTTTCATATGCCTGTTGGCCATTTGCATTTCCTCTTCAGAGAAGTTTCTTTTTAGCTCTTCTGCCCATTTTTTGACTGGATTATTTTCTTTGTTGTTGTTGAGTCTCATCAGCTCTTTGCAGATTTTTGTGATGAGTCCTTTATCATTAGTGTTGGGTGCAAAAATGTTCTCCCAGTTGGTGGGGTTTCTCTTTGTTTTTGTTATTGTCTCTTTTGCTGTGCAAAAGCTCTTTAATTTGATGTAGTCCCAGCTGTTTATCTTTGCCTTCACTATCACTGCTTTGGGTGATGTGTCTGTAAAGATGTCTTTGATGTGCAAATCACGTAGTGTTTCGCCTATATTTCCTTCTATATATTTTATGGTTTCAGGTCTTATGTCTAGTTCTTGAATCCATTTTGAGTTGATTTTTGTGTATGGTGTGAGGTGGTGGTCAAGCTTCATTCTTTTGCATGTAGCGACCCAGTTTTCCCAGCACCATTTATTGAACAAACTTTCTTTGCTCCAATGCATAGTCTTTGCTCCTTTGTCAAAGATTAGTTGACCATAAATCTGTGGGTTTATTTCTGGATTTTCTATTCGATTCCATTGGTCTGTATGTCTGTTCTTGTTTCAATACCATGCAGTTTTGATGATTATGGCTTTGTAGTATAGTTGGAAGTCTGGGAGTGTGATGCCTCCATTCCCTTCTTTTTTTTTCAGGAGAGCTTTGGCTATTCAGGGTTTTTTGTGATTCCATATGAATTTCATCAATAATTGTTCTATTTCTTTGAAGAATGACATTGAAATTTTGATTGGAATAGCATTGAATCTGTATATTGCTTTTGGAAGGATGGCCATTTTAATAATGTTTATTCTTCCAATCCATGAGCAGGGGATGTCTCTCCATTTCTTTGTGTCTTCTTCTATTTCTTTTAACAGTGTTTTATAGTTTTCTTTGTATAGGTCCTTTACCTCTTTTGTTAGATTTATTCCCAAATATTTGATTTCTTTTGTTTCAATGACAAAAGGGATGGGTTTTTTGATTTCTTCTTCTTCAGATTTATTGTTTGTGTATAGGAAGGTTACTGACTTTTGCGTGTTGATTTTGTATCCTGCCACTTTACTGAACTGATTGATGAGTTGAATTAGCTTTTCTGTGGAGTTTTTGGGGTTCTCTATGTATAATATCATATCGTCTGCAAATAGTGATATTTTGACTTCTTCTTTTCCTATTTGGATTCCTTGGATGTCTTTCTCTTGTCTTATTGCCCTGGCTAGGACTTCCAGTATTATATTGAAAAGCAGTGGTGAGAGTGGACATCCTTGTCTTGTTCCAGATCTTAATGGAATTGCTTTCAGCTATTCACCATTGAGAATGATACTGGCTGTTGGCTTGTCATAGATGGCCTTTATGATGTTGAGGTATGTTCCTTGTATCCCAAGAATTTCAAGGGCTTTTATCATGAATGGGTGTTGCACTTTGTCGAAAGCTTTCTCAGCATCTATTGATATTATCATATGGTTTTTATATTTCTTTTTGTTGATGTGTTGGATAACGTTGATTGATTTTCGGATGTTAAACCATCCTTGTGTCCCTGGAATGAATCCTACTTGGTCGTGGTGAATTATCTTATGGATACATTGTTGGATTCTGATAGCTAAAATTTTATTGAGGATTTTTGCATCAGTGTTCATTAGGGAGATTGGCCTGTAGTTTTCCTTTTTTGTGTTGTCCTTGTTCGGTTTTGGTATTAGTGTAATGTTGGCTTCATAGAACGTGTTTGGTATTGTCCCTTCCTTCTCAATTTTTTGGAAGAGTTTGTGAAGGACAGGCACTAATTCCTCTCTGAATGTTTGGTAGAATTCATTTGTAAATCCATCAGGTCCTGGGCTTTTGTTTTTGGGGAGGTTTTTGATTACCATTTCAATTTCGCTAATTGTAATTGGTCTGTTTAGGTGTTCTATTTCTTCTTTATCTAGCTTTGGGTGATTGTAGAGTTGTAGGAATTTGTCCATCTCCTCTAGATTGTTAAACTTGTTTCCATATAACTGTTCATAGTAGTTACTGATTATTCTTTTGATTTCTGCTGTGTCCGTTGTGATTTCTCCTCTTTCATTGATGATCCTGTTTATTTGTGCTTTCTCCCTTTTTTCCTTTGTGAGCCTGGCTAGGGGTTTGTCTATTTTATTGATTTTTTCAAAGAACCAGCTCTTGGTTTCATTGATCTTTTGGATTGTTTTTTTAGTTTCAATTTCATTTATTTCTGCTTTGGTTTTTATTATTTCTTTTCTTCTACTGGTTTTGGGGTTTTTTTGTTGTTCTTTTTCTAGATCTTTGAGCTTCGAGATTAGGTTGTTTCTTTGCGTTCTTTCTTGTTTCTTGATGTGAGCTTCTATTGCTATATATTTTCCTCTTATTACTGCTTTTGCTGCATCCCATACATTTAGGATATTGGTGTCCTCCTTGTCGTTCAATTCAAAAAATTTTTTAATTTCTTCTTTGATCTCCTCATTAGTCCAATGGTCTTCCAGTAGTGTGGTTTTTAATCTCCATGAGGTAGGAAAGTTCCTTGCCTTCTTTTTATGGTTTATTTCTAGTTTGATGCCTTCATGGTCAGAAAAGATGGTTGATATGATTTCAATCTTGGTGTATCTGTTGATGTTTGTCTTGTGCCCCAGTATGTGATCAATCCTGGAGAATGATCCGTGTGCGCTTGAGAAAAATGTGTACTCCGTTTTTTTGGGGTTTAGTGTTCTATAGATGTCTGTTAAGCCTAATTGCTCTAGGTCCTTATTTAGAGCTTTGGTTTCTTTACTTATTTTTTGTCTTGTTGATCTATCCATTGTTGATAGTGGTGTGTTGAAGTCTCCCACTACGTATGTGTTTTCTCTGATGTCTGTTTTCAGAGAGGACAACAGTTGTCTGATATATTTTGGTGCTCCTTCGTTTGGTGAGTATATGTTAATGAGTGTTATTTCTTCTTGAAGTATTGTCCCCTTGATCATAATGTAGTGACCATTGGGGTCTCTTTTTATCTTTTTGAGTTTGAAGTCTGTTTTATCTGATATAAGTATAGCTGTTCCTGCTTTCTTTTTTGGTCCATTTGCTTGTAGGATTGTTTTCCATCCTTTAACTTTGAGCCTATTTTTATCTTTTGTAGCTAAATGTGTTTCCTGGAGACAGCAAAAGGTTGGGTTTTGTTTCTTAATCCAGGCTGCAACTCTGTGTCTTTTTATTGAAGAGTTTAGTCCATTTACATTTAGAGTTAATATTGATATGTTAACATCTGTATTTGCCATTGTGTTTGTCTTTCCTTTGATTTTATTTATTTATTCTTTTAATAACTTTTTTTTTGGGGGGGACTTCTTTCATTGTTATTCGTCCCTCTGAGGTTCTGGCTTTAGGACTCCTTGTAGTATTTTTTGGAGTGGGGGTTTAGTTGCAATGAAATTCCAGAGTTTCTGTTTGTCTGGGAAGGTCCATATTCTTTCTTCAAAGAGGAAGGAGAGCTTTGCGGGATAGAGTATTCTTGGTTGGCATCTGTTTTCTTGGAGTCTGTTGACTATGTCCCTCCACTCTCTCCTTGCCTGTAGTGTTTCTTCGGAGAAGTCTGATGTCAGCCTGATTGGTTTTCCTTTGAATGTTATCTGTTTCTTCCCTCTTGCCAGCTTCATTATTTTTTCCTTGTCCTGGATTCTTGGGAGCTATACTATTATGTGTCTTGCTGTATTTTTCCTTTCGTCGTGGAAGTTTGGTGTTCTTCTTGCTTCTTGTATATCAATTTTCAGCTCCTTCTTCACATTTGGGAAGTTCTCTTCAATTATCTCTTTGAATATTTTCTCTGTTCCTACATCTCTCTCCTCTCCTTCTGGTATTCCTATAACTCTTATATTTCCTTTCCTCATGGAGTCAGATAGTTCCCGAAGTCTTTCCTCGTTCTTTTTCCTTCGTACTTCTCTTTCCTTTTCTGTTTTGGTTCTTTTTATTTCTGTGTCTTCAAGATTACTTATTCGTTCTTCCATTTCATCTATTCTGCTTTCATTGCTTTTCCCAGAATTCTTTAGTTCTTCCATTAATTCTTTGATCTCCTGCATTTCTTTTACTTCCCTCTTTAGGGACTCAATTTCTTTCTTCTGACCATTGTTTTCCCTCTCTAGGGACTCAATTGCATTCTTCTGATCGTTGATTATTTTTCCCTTATCATTGTTTTCCTTTATAACTTCTGTCAGTTTTTTAATCACGGCAATTTTAAATTCTCTTTCTGGAAGGCTCAGAAATTCTTCCAAGTTATTGTCGTTGCAATCTGGGGGCTGGTTTTCTTTTTGTGGTGTGCTTTTTCTCTGGAGAGTTGCTAGGTTGCGTGTGGTTCTTCTCCTCCCTACTGTCTGTTTTCTAATTTGCCATATGCGTTGGGACACTGTGTTGTTGGGACTGGCCGGCATCTTGGGTGGGCTTCTCTGCTCCCCTCTGGTTCCTCCAGGAGTCATCTGTCAGTTTCAAGCAGTCTTTACTGGAGAAAGGTCCCTGTTCTAAAATGCCGATGTGGGGACACACTCCCCTATGCGCCTGGTCTGCCCCGGCGGTGAGTTCCTGCTCCCCCTCTGGGCTTGGACTACAGGCCAGAGGGGGTCTGGCGTGGGCGAACTTCCCCCGCTCACCTCTGGCTCCTGAGGAAGCCTTCTGCAGGTAGTCTTTACTGAAGAAATGTCCCTGTTCTAAAATGGTGATGTGGGACACACTCCCTGCGCGTCTGGTCTCAGGCACACTCTTCTGCGTGCCTGGTCTGCCCCGGCTGTGGGTTCTCGCTCTCCCTGTGGGCTCAGACTACTTGTTCGGAAGGGGCCCGGTGTGGGCTAACTCCCCAGCTGGCCACTAGCTCCTTCAGGAGCCTGTGCTGGCTTCAAGTCGCTAGGTGGCGCCAGAGATCTCTCCTAGAGCCCTTGGGGAGCTGATTTTCCACCCCGTGGGACAGGGAGCAGAGCGGGGATGGTAGGGTACACCTCAACGGCTTTGGGGTGCTGTGTCTGCCTTGTGCTCCACCGTCGTGGGGAACCCACACCCCTAATTTTGTGCCCCAGGTCTCAGTTCCAAAGCCCTCAGTTCCAGTACGCGGGCTGTAGCCCAGATCAGTGGCGTGGGAATGGCGCCTTTTGAATCCCGCTCCCCTGCCTGGGCACCTTGTTCCTGCTCACTCGGGGAGGGCCTCCGCGCATCTCCCTGCAAGCCTAGGTCGCGCAAGCTTACCGGGCGGCCGGGGCTGTGTGCTGGTGCTGGTCTCCTCCTGGGGGGCGGAGCTCTCTTTAATGGCGCCTGGGGGGCGGAGCTCTCTTTAATGGCGCCTGGAGCTCACCTCCGCGGCGGATCCTGCAGGGTTCTCCACAGCTCCCGTTCACGGGGTGTGGTGGCTGAAATAGTTCCTTTCCACTCACAGTCCCACTTGCTGCATCCGTTGTTCTTGTTGGCGTTTTGGTTTGTTGTTTCCCTCCTCTCTGCTGGTTGGAGAGTGCCGCCTCTGTGGGCGGGGGAGGGGAGCAGGGTTCTGTGCTTTCCTCCCTTCTGGTCCTCTTTTATGGCCACTTTCTTCTTCGGGCAGTTTGCTGGCGTCACCCGTTTATCTTCCGTGTCCCACTTCTCACTGGGACCTGCCGCTTTTCCTCCCTATTAACTTTTTTTAATGGGAGATCTTACTCGCAGCGTCTCCTCGCCGCCATGTTGCTCCGCCCCCCTCCAACATTGCATTTTTAATGCATTTTCCTCACTCTGGACACCTATTACTCTCTTTCTAGTACCAATTTACCATTTATTAGTTGTCATTATAACTAGTTTTGTCATCTTCCACCAGTGATTATGATATCACTGATAGATTTGACAAACTATTCATTGTTATGACCACTCTGTTTTCTTTTCAATGTACCTGGACACTTTACAATCTATAGAAGACAAAATTTTGTGTGATGTTGGCTTATGTATGTTTCTGAATGTATGTGTACATCATAGATTAAGTAAATTAAACTGATTGCTTCTTTTGTGTGGGTCAGTCATCTAGAATATGGTTTGATGTGTTGAACACAATACCAAAAATTCAAGCTATGTTCTTACGATAAAGTGACAATAGCTAAAACTGTCTTTCTCTTATGTATTAACGTTTTCTTAGTTTGGTGAATTAAATATATGGATGGTGTGTTGGATAAGTTTGAAAAGAATGACCAGCAATATGTTAGAAATATGAAATATGTTTCACATGTCTCTTGATTCCTAAGGATTTGATATATATATACTAATAATCGTTAGCATTATATAGTTATTTCTTATTCACCTGTCACATAGCTACACTTTCAAATCAGAAAAATATTTTAATTCTAAAAAACATTTTAGTTCTGATATGGCATTAAAAAACTAACATTGTGATAAGAAAATGTAAAACTGCATTAACAATTTTCAAGAGCAAAATTGACACTAGAAAAATTAAAACCACAATGCGTATTCATGAGGCAATTTCCTAAAATATATATAAAGGTAACATAAATGCTAACTATGGTGTAAAGAGAAACTATTTCTAGATTGGTAATTATATGCTCACAAAAAGGAGAAATCAGAACTCATGCCATAGAAGTAATAGTCAAGCATGCAGCTAAAAGTAACTATGGAAATTAAATAATAGAGAAGCAATTTTTATAACTGCACTACATTTCAACCTAAGACACTAAAAGAAACTCAGACTTGACAAACATGACTTAACAGACCAAAGAAAAATTTGCATGAGAATTCAGGCAGACAAAAGTTGTAATAACTTATGTAACATAACCAGACTGATCAGAGTCTTAACTCTGAAATACCGCATTTCAGAGGACAATGGGAAAGTGTTTGAGTGGAGGGAAATTGAGACATTGTTATAATTAAGAACTTTCTGGAACTACAAGTTTGAACATAAAAATCTGCTGATAAACTAATGAAGCTGTGCATTTCTAAACTTGAAATGCTTCCAAGAAAAAAGACAATGCTGTATTTTTCCTGGTCTTGTATTAGCCTCTTTTCCTTTTCTGTACCACACAGCTTCCATTTCATAATCATAGCTGTTGTTTTCAGCACCTTTGCATGAATAATGCTTGATTGTGCTGTGGTTCTGACACCAGGCTTTGTTTTCATGTGACTTTTAGTGGCAGATACCACAAAAGCTGTCACAGTCTTTGCTTTTTCAAGCCCTGGAATGAAAATACTTGGTCAATGATCAACTGAGCACTAATATTCCCCTTTCTACAGTCACCTATGGCAAGGTGAAAGGCAGAACTACAGGATTCCTTAAGATCCCCCTTTATAGAGTTGGAAGATAGGATAATTTAAAAGCTATATTCTTAGTGCGTAAATGAACTTAGTTTACATTCTGTAGAGTATAATTGAAACATTTGCTTAATATTAAAAGGCATTAGAAAATATACCATCTCCCAAGTTTCTCTAAAAATAGTAAATTCACATTCTAGATAAATGAATGAGAACTATACATAATAATAAGGGAGGGTGGAGCTGAGCAGGAAGAGGAGAAGCTGAAGAAGAGACTGAGGAAGGAAGCAGGATGGAGCAAGGAGACCTGGAGGAGGCGCATGGATCCTAGAGACACGTGAAGAAACTGCGCTTGTCTTTTGGTCGTGGACTAGGTGACAAGATGCGGGTGAGACCCGTGGGGAGGTGACCATGGCAGCTTTTATCTTGATGTTAATTTTGCTCTTTTCCTTCCGGGCTTGTCTGGTAGTTTCTGACCCTTTTCTGTGGGTCCCCACTGGAAGGTGCTTTAGACTTGTGGCAGGCTTTGGGGCCTTGCTCTGGGCCAATCCCATTTGGATGGAGTTTTACCCACGAGGGGACGGGTCACTTTGGGTGCTTCATTTAGAAACTAGACTCTTTGCCTTACCTGTATTTTTTCCTAGTTTTATTAAAGTTCCTTCCCATTAAAGTCTCCTATGTTTTGTGTTGATGCGGCGGATGGCAGAACCCATTTAGAATAGGCAGGTTTGCGGGGTTTGGGCTGCCCCTCTCCCTGTCCTATAACAAAAGGATGATTGGTGAACATTTAAATTAGTTGAGCACTGAGATAAATAATAAAAATCTAGGAATACAAATCACATTGGCAAGGTCCATGATTATTCTTCATCAGAAACTTTGTAATGCAGGCCTCCCTGGTGGCCTAGGGGGTTAAGTTTAGTGCTATCGCTGCTATTGTAACAGGGTGCCCCTCTCCCTGTCCTATAACACTATGACCTGAGTTCAAGCCCAGGCCAGGGAGCTGACCCTCTGCTCCCCTCAATAGTGTATTTCAGTAGATCTGCCTATTTTGCTCCCCACTCTGTCTCTAGTGAATCCTCTCACTCCCCTAGTACTTCTGGCCTACACCCCAGTTCTTCTATGCATAAACAAACAAATAAATAAATATTTTTTTAAAAAGAAAATATATAATGCAACAATTCATGATATTAACAAAATAATACACCCCATCTCAAAACATAGATTTTAATAATCAAGACAAGAACAGATTGAGAGAAAAACCTATCACTCTTCATGAAAGTTAAAAGATTCCATCTCTCTTTTTTAATTTTGACAACATGAAGCATCTGTGCTCAAAAATTATGAACACCAATGGTTTTTGCTTACTTCTTCTAAAGAGACCATTAACAGTTTTTCTAAGGGATTCACCACCCTCTACATCTCTTCAAAGAACTCCTGTTCTTTGGAAAGTTCAGAGAACATAGGTTAATTCAATGAAACTCAGTCCTTACTCTTTCTTTCTCTTTTTTTTTTTTTTTTTTTTTGTCTGTAAGTTAATAGAACTCTAGAACTTAAAGCTGGCAGGTTAAATACCTGAAAGCAGCACATAGTGATGCTACCTAATTAAGTAATACTAGATAAGTAAATTAGCATTCGAAATTAGAGAGGAATGAACACTGAGTACTGGTGTTTATTCTTAAATGTAGCCACAGTTGATAACAAATGCTGAGATTTTCACACCAGTTTGATTTCTTTCACTTGCAGTAATGCAAGGCAATTCTAAGCATTATAGGTATTTTTCTCAAAACCTTAACCACATTCTTATGGATATAATGTTTTCATCTTTTTTCTCTCATTAATTCTGTCTAAATAGGACATCCTTGTTCTCATTATTTAGCTTATTTTAAATCCCTTAAATCTCTTTAAATGGATTGCGAAATTCTTTCCTGATGGGTTTTTGTTTGATATGGTAATTTTTCAAGGGGCACTGTTTTCCGAAACCTCCCAGGTCAGCGAGGCTGGGATTTCTGCAGTGACTAGTGAGGAAATGGCGGTTTGTGATGAAGTTAGGGCACTTCAGTGCTAATTGGCTAACAGGAAACACACTGGAGACCCAGAATTCCACTGAGAGAGCATGTGAGGTTGTCTCCTTTTGTCATCAGTCCTTTCCTGATGTAAACAAAAGAGAAGGTGTCCATTCTCTTCAAATACATCCATCAGGCTTGGTTTGTCAGCTGTGCTGTGCTTTTCAGGAATCCTTGCCAGTTCCTTAAGGTGCTCTCTCAGGAACATCCACAGCCCCAGACAGGAGGAGTTTAGTCCATCATGCATTCATCCTGCAGGACCTCAGATAAATGTCACATTTGCTTCAGTGTGCCCAGGGAAAAAGCTTGTCTACAATGCACAATAAAGACTTAATTTTTCCAGGTATCTCAAAGCCTCAGAAACATACTGAATTCACCCCCATCCACACTGACAGCTTATTTTGATAAAATGGGTCATTTACACAGGGAGGTGGGGTGAGAGAGGGTTAGAAACTTGATTTTTGAGACTTACTGTTCCTATTCTTATTTATAAAATTGAATTTGGATTGGTTCTTTTTGGGATCAGATGAGAAACTAGCATCAAAGACAACATAATGCTTAGATCAGGCTGTAGAAACAAAGAAAGCAAAAGTTAAGGGGAAAGAATTCATAAAAAAAGGCCATGGAAGAAAGAGCAAGAACACCTGTTATGACAAAGGAGTAAAGACTGACAGCCTGTGTTACTGCACAACCTCTTTGTGGATTGGAAATCAAAAGTCCAGTGTATACGTCAAATGCATACATACAGCACCTAGCAAAAAGTCAGGAAATAAAGACTGGTTAAGGTCACATTGGGCAAAAACATAAAGGTGAGGGGGAGGAGGCATTGTGACAATAATATTCTATACAAAAAAAAAAATCAAGGCAGAAAGAATTAAATAAGCACAAATTTATTTTGTTCTCATAATACATAATCTGCAATAAAAATTTAACTGTTTTAAGCCTTTACTTATCAAATACATCAGTATGCTAGGATTTAGTTGCAAAACAAAAAAATAATGAAATGAATCTAAAGAAACAAAAGACATACTTATATAACTATTAGGATACAGTAAATTGGTTATAAGAATACTTAGCAAACTGTTTTGCAAATGTAAGTCATATGTGGATTTGTTTAAAGGAAAAAAAACTCAATATTTGCTCACATTGCTTATATTATTTATGTAGAGAAACAAAACATAAATTTCATGTCTTTTTCAAACTATAAAACAAAATAAAATTGCAAATTAAATATAAATATTTTAAAAATTGAAAAAAATGCAAACACATTTGGATTTAATAGCAGCAACATGTTGTCTATTTTAGGATTTTTTTTAATTTTTTAAATTTTATTTTATATATATTAACATCATTTTTCATTTTTGCACAATGTATGTATTTTCATCTTGGTTCTTAGTCCCCATACAATCCCACCACCCTTGTTTTGATCCTACTCTCATCTCCCTCTGACCCCCCCATAGTGTGTCTCTGGTTTATGGTTGCTTGTTGATTTTGATTTTTGCTTTATTATAATTAGTCCTTTTTCTGGTCCCTTATTTAGGTTTTATAAATTCCTGCGATGAGTGAGACCATCCGCTGTTTTTCTTTTTATTTTTGGCTTATTTCACTGAGCATGATTTTAGGTTTTATTTGTTATAAGTTATAAGTTCATTTGATTTTGAGTAAAATGGTTCCTCATTTATGAAATCTTTTTTCATCATTGGATGTTAAGTAGAGGGCAGTGTTGAAGTGCATGAACTGGGCAACCAGCTTGAAAAAAATTTTAGTGCCACTTTATAACTTTCTGGGTAGTAGTGGAAGATTACAATTTCACCTCCGTTTTTGTCTGTGAAATGGGCACAGTGTCAATATGACCCCAGATAATTGTTGCAAATGTTCTTCTAACAGTTCTTCTAACAGTACTTAATACTTACTTAGTAAATGTTCTTCTAACAATAGTGCATTGGCTCACAAAAAACAACTTTGCAACTTTATTTTTATTTGTTTTGTCAGGTTTCTGAACCAATTTTATTTCTTTTTAGTCAAATACAGTGCTTGCATATAAAATCATTTTTTACAAGGTCCATACCTATCTATGTATAGTAACCAAACTAGTATATGTTCAGTTACAGAATTTAACAAATCTGTAATTATGGGATAACAAGACTTCAGAGAAATGCTTTCCTTGCTGTGGAACTTAGAATATATTTCTAAAACTTCTCTGTTAAGTCTACTTCTTAGGAAATGTTTCAGAAACACAGATTTTATAGTGATAGCAAGGAATTTATAGTAAATCTTATTTAAGAATACATTATTCTGGTCAATCTAAAGAATCTCATCAAGTAAAATAGTCCAATGAATTTGTGTAAAGGCTGACTAATTTCATTGTAAGTAATAACATTAGAATCTATTCAGTATTTATCATACCAGAGCAAAAATAGCTATAAGGACCACCAGGTGATGGGTGCTGTCGGGCGGTATGGACTGCCCGTGGCACCCACTGATGGCCTTTGGGGGGCATAACAAAGATGTCCCCTGTGTAAATATCATGGTCAAATATCATGTTATATTTCTTTTTTCCTTCAATCTGGCTTGGAAGCATCTTCTGCAAATCAGTGGGCATATTAAGGTCTCCCATGTTTCTGACTGAGTCTTACAGAGCATAAGTGTGTCCCTATTTTCTTATGGGTCATGTGATTTAACTAAGGAGCATCAGAACACATGAACGAGATTGTGGAAGAAGACGCGGGTGGTGAGTGGCTCACACGTAGCTGTAATTCCTAAATGACTGCCACTCATGCTGAACCAAAAGTGGAAACACAACATGGTACATTTATGGCCAGTAATGATCAAACAATGTCACTGGATGCCAACAAACTTGTTTCCTACACTCTGAATCACTTTCTGCTGCGGTTTCTCTACTTTTTTCTCTTTCCACTTTATTTACAACCACACTTGGGAACAATGTTTTCCCACCCTCGGTTGAAGACTTTTCTTAACCAGAGACAGCAGTTAGGGTTAAGAATTATGTCTTTGTTTACTTTTCTAAATCTCTGTGGAAAACACATCTTTTTCCAAATGTGTTCTTGAAATATTTACTTTGTGAAAATAAGACTGTCATTTGGGGAAGTAGATTCAGATTTTGTACCAACCATAAACTCAGTTCTGTGTTTTATCATACTTAGATTTTTTTTTTTGCTTTCTTTTTTTAAAGAATTTTTTTTTTTTAGCTTTCTTTTTAAAAGAATGTTTCCCATGAAGTAGCACCTTTAATTAAAATAATATGTTTATGCTATCTTGTTTTATGCACTAAATTGAAAGAGATGTAGGGTAAAAGTCAAATAGAAGTAAATTATCCTGAAGCACAAAATAAAGATGTCATGAAATAGTTTTTGACAGGATTTCTAGGAAAAAAGCTTGAAAATGGTGTAATTTTACTACCATTAGTTTTCTGAGAAGGAAGCTTCTGTCTCTTGATTTATAGTTAATTGTGCAACATCTAAATAATCAGGGAAAATAATTAATAAATTTGCAGTCGTTTTTCCATTTGCATTTCTCAGATATTTTCATTTGGATTAATCATTAAAGCCAACACCATGAGATCGTGATTTGCCTTCACACTTTGCAGATGAGCAAACCATTCCAAGATAGTCACTGATCATTCCATATTCACATAGTTCACAAAGCATTGATCTGAGGCCTGAAACCTTTATTTTGTACTTTCTAAGCCAGTGTTCTTTCAACTACATCACTGTTATATAATTAGATGTCTATATAGATCTCAATGTATAAAAATATATAAATTATATATATCTAATTAGATATCAATATATAATATTACAAAATAGATATTAATATATCTCACATAAGTAGATATAAATCAATATATTATAACTATACCCATAGAGAGAAATAATGAAAATCTACTGCTTAGAGAGAAAAAAAAAGAGGTTCTTCCAACTTGAATTAAAATGTGTGTCTGTATCAACCTTGTTAGAAATCTGTGAGCCTTATTAATCTTTCATTATTCTTTTGATAAACCAACCTTTGCCCTGGATAAATTCTCTGTTGTTCTTTTTTTTAAACATCTTTAAATTCTGTTTTTTAAAAACTTTCCTTTGTTTTGTGTTGTAGTTTGCCCACCCTGTAATATATGCTCAAGTTCCAATCCCAGCAAATGTGACTTTTTTTGGATATAGAGTATTTGAAGATGTAAGTTCAAATGACACCACACTGGAGTAGGGCAAGTCGTTAATATTTGAAGGAGGAAGCTGGGAAATAGGCACAGGAAGTCAGTGAGGAACAGGGTAACCCAAACTCACCCTAAGTCACTGATTGAAAAGTACTGGGTTGGAAACAGGGGGGCACCCTTCCATCCCTGTCCCTCCCCCCCAAGCTCTAGGTCCATTTATCAGTCTGATTGGAGAGTTCATCGCGTCAACGCAATAACACAATGTTAAAGCAATGGACCGAGGCTAGTTTCAGGAAAATAGACCAGGTTATGTGGAGACCCCACAAACTCAGTGGACCTAGTTAGCTTAGGAAACCCCCAAGGACCCAGACAATCAGGAGGAGACACAATGCAGAGATACCCAAAAACCAACTGAAGAGACACAATGCAGAGATACCCAAAAACCAGCCCCCAACCCCTTGCCCACGATACCCATATAAGCACCAACTTCTCACCATACAAGCGGTTATATACTCACCATCTAAGTATGCCAAGTCTGGTAGCCAATAAAGACCTTTTGGAGGCCATCCAAAAGATAAGCAAGGTAGCCTGACTTGGGACAGGGAGAGGATGGCTGATGAATGTTCTGGATAAGGGGCAGGGACTTTGTTAAGGACCAAAAGGGAGAGAGTTGTATTCACAGATCTAGGAGTCCTTCCCTAACACTGAGAAGAGTCTTCAGGAAACCAATGAAACAGCATTCAAGAGAAATGTTAATCTAAGTTCAAGCTAAATGAACAATATTTTAATTTTCCTTGAATTTTTGCACTACTGCAAATGAAATCCTAACCCTCAGACCCACCGCTGTTTTGATTCTTTTAAATGGAACCTGTGCTTAAATAGCATTTATGTGTAACTTGAGAAGTTTCAGAACTTTTATCCAAATTTAGATTTTGTTAAGAGGGGAGGAAATTGGTTATAATAAAAGCATAAAAGACATTTTATGACTATGTGTAAGCTAAAACAGGATGGCTTGGGGGAGTAGAATCGAAAATCAATGAGAAGCACTAGCAAAACTGATCCTTTCCATTTTTATTGCCCATGGTGAATCAATTAGAAATGACCAAGTAACCACTATGAGCAGAATATAAAGGTGCCTTTCATCAGCTGGTTTATTTCTAATTCACATGAGAATCTATGGCAAAATTACATGAATAGTAGTATAATTATTCAATACAACTGGCCCAGGATTGCCTATTTAATTTTTTTTTCTGACTTTGGTAACATGGGTAGCTTATATAAACCTTGAATGAGCCAGGATTAAAATAAACTGAATAAAGATTAGGCTAAATTATTTGTTTTTATTTCTTTGTTTATGTGTGTATATATTTTTTAAAGATTTATTTATGCATACAAGAACTGGGGTACAGGCCAGAGATGGGAGGGGAATGAGAGGATCCACCGGAGATAGACTAGGGAACAGAACAGGCAGGTCTACTGAAATACACTGCTGAGGGGAGCAGTGGGCAAAACAGGAGAGGTCTGCTGTGCCATGTGCGTCAGCTCCCTGGAAGGGGACTGAAATCATGCTGCAGTGGCTGTGGATAACTTCATAGTGCTGAGACTTAACCCCTTGTAAAATTGTTAGGGGGAAAAGAATGTCCTAAAGCTAATTCCATACAGGCTTTGTGGACTCCACCCCCAGGCCAGGCCAAAGCCAAAGACACTGGGAACTCCAAATCCCATCCCCACCAAAGGGAAGGTGGCTGGGACCTGAGGGTGGGGTTAAGCAGCCAGGTTGGTATAAAGCTAGACACGTGGGCTTTGGAGGGTTCCCCCATTTTGGCTCTCCGCCAGCTAGCAGCGTCTGACCAGCTCTGAGAGTGCCTTTGGGTTTCCAGGTCGGCGGATCGGGTAGGACGCATTAAAGACTTTATTTCCCTATTTTCTCCCTGAGTTGTACATTTTCCTTATTTCCTTTTCCCTTGTAAATAAACCTTTTATTAACCTTTTGAGTGTGTCTGTAGTGGAGTATTAATAAGTCCCTTTTAAGCGTGCGGGTGAGGACCCACAGCCAGGCAACCCATTCAATATCAGGGCTGTCCTATAACACCACCAGGGAGGACCCTTGCGCCATCTTTATTATACCTTATAGAGAACATTTGTCAGTTCCACCATACCCTCAGTTGTTTCCATCTAAGTCTTTCTTGCTCACCATGGTGACCCTCTTGGTAATATGGATGATGAATAAATATTAATGATAGAGTAAATGCGCTTTCATTGCAGTAATCTCCCAACTGCTCCTTTTGACCTCAGCTTTCCCCTGTCCCTTCAACTCACCATTCTCCAACCAGTTCAGAGAAGAAAGGCTTTTGCCTTAGAAATAAAAGTTAGGGGCTTCCCTGGTGGCACAGGGGTTAAACATGAGCATTATGAAACAGTATGCAGCTGCTACAGCATGAATTTTATCCCCAGGCATGGCACAGCAGACCTCTCCTGTCTTGCCTGCTGTTCCCCTCAGCAGTGTATTTCAGGCAGTTTCCCTTTTCTGTTCCCCACTCTGTCTCTGGTGAATCCTCTCATCCCCCTGCACCTCTGGCCTATACCCCAGTTCTTGTATGCATAAATAAATAAATCTTTAAAAAAATAAAAAATAAAAAATAATATTTTATTCAGAAATTTAAGTATTTATTTATAAATATTTACTTAAGAAAGATTTCTGAGCAGACACCCACAGCGCATGAAGTTCTGAAATTGGTGCTTAATTTTTAAGTTCTTCTCATAAAATTGCATTTCTTGCTTTTACATTTCTCTTTGCCAAGGAACTTTTGAAATATGCCCCCCGCAATTTTTGAACCAAGTTTATCTATAAGTGCACTTTTACTTTTTTCTTATATAACTTCTGGTGATTTAAATGAAGGAAAAAACATCTAGGTGTTGACTGCACTCTTAAATGTAATTTATTTTCAAAGATTTCTAGTGATGAGAATTTGTTTCTTCTGTCTTTAGAGAGAAAAGAAAAACACGATATTCCATCTGTCTTTGAAAAAGGCAGATGTCAACAAATAGATTCCCGGATGAAAACAAAAGGATTTATTTCTCCTCTAACATATTTATCCAAGGGTAATTCATTGGAACACATATGACTCAGGAGATCCTACACCAAAGGCATTTTGGATTCTAATCCTGACCATGTTACTGACTTCAATATAAGTATTATTTCTCATGTGCCTTAATCTCGCTGGTTGTGAAATAAGAATGACAATTCTTCGCTCAAACCCAGTGCTTTAAAAATCCAGTGACGCATCCCCAAAAGACGCTTGCAACTGTTTATCAGACCGTGATGGAAAAACAGTCTATAAATAAATAGTGAAAGGGGTCCCTGTTATGGGTTATTGACACAAACAAAGCAGTACTAAATATTAATCATCGGGCCTCCACGGTGGCGCAGCGGTTGAGCGCTGGGTTGCAAAGCTGCCCACAGCCTCTGCAGCGCCGGTTCGATCCCCGGCTGCTCCCCGGCCACCGGAGGAGGGTCCCACATGGCGCGCAGACCTCTCCTGCCACCTGCTGCTCCCCTCAGCAGTGTACTTCGGTCCTTCTGCCTACTGTGCTCCCTGCTCTGGCTCTGGTGAATTCTCTCACCCTCCTGCGCGTCTGACTGTACCCAGTGCTTGTATAAATAAATAAAAATAAATAAATAAATAAATAAATCTTTATTTATAAATAAATGAATAAATATTAATCATCAGGTGTTAGATATGATGACTATGCTGGGGAGGATTGAGAAGCAAATAAGACATCATCTTTCCACTTCTCTTGAAAAGGGAACTCATTGCTTAGTTGAGAAGCAGACAAGCCCTTTGTTGTATGAACATATGTTGAGTGTGTGTTACATGCCACATACTAACCAGTGAGGATGCAGCTGGGAGGGAAAAAACGACACAAAGAAATTTATTGTCATTGGAGTTTAAATTCTTTTTTTTCAAAGATTTATTTTTATTTTTTTATGCATTCAAGATCTGGAGTACAGGCTACAAGGACGGCGGTGAGAGGATTCACCAGAGAAAAAGTCGGGAGAAGATCAGGGCAATCTACTGACATACACTGCTGAGGGAAATAGCAGGTGAGACAGGAGAGGTCTGCTGTGCCATGTGGGTAGCTCCCTGGCTGATATCGAACTAGTGCTGCAGTGGCTGTGGATAGCTTCAATGGTGCTGAGACTTAACCCCTTGAGTCACCAGGGAGGCCCTGTTTTCCAAATTTTAAACATGAATAAACTAATACTTCATATCTTCAACAAGTTAAATTTTGGTAAGTTAATGAAATAAACTTATTTCTCCAAAATGAAACAGTGAGGAAGCATTTTGCAGTGGTAAAAATGAAAATACTATTTATTCCCATTCACATCACTCAGAAAAAGCCAGTAGTTTGTCAGGATGATGTCAACCATGAGAAATTCCAATTCAGAATAGTAATCTTTTGAGAAAGATAAAAGTAATGAAAATATTGGCTCAAAATGAAATGCCCCTAAATTCTGTAACAGTAATGAGATATATATCACAGAAAAGGTTTCACCTGAGTAATCCTAAGTGAGCAGGTCAAATTGCTTATGCAGACAAAATGTAACTTTAGTTTTTCTTGGAGCAAAAATTACACATATTTGTTTAGGAACTTATCTATCAGGAATATAACTCGGTCTAGAATCACATACACATTAAAGTATGAAAGATTAGGGAAAATAAGAAAATCATAGAGGCCATGCACTTAGAATAAACATGTTGCTAATCAAGAAGAGAAATCTTCAAAGATATTTTAGGCTTAATAGTTGAAGTCTCATATATTTGATGCTCTTTAAACAATTTTCTGTTTTCTCTTTTTCTGTCTCTTCTTGGTTCCTCGGGGTCTGTAAATGGACTCAGGTTAGAAGAAAATTTGTAAAACTACAAACAAAAATCTTTAATGATTGTTAGCACAGTAATGAGGCTTCTTCACTGAACTATTAGAAGAAAGGGCACATTTTGAACAGGGATTTCTTTGAAGTAAAACACTTTTTAAAAATACCTTTATATTTAGATAGTGCTCTGAAATATTTGTCTTTATTTTCCACTGGTAGGGAAATTATGTTATTACAAAACCTAAAAGCATTAGGTTAAGTGCTGTTTTATTGGTTATTAAAACTCTATTAGCCACTTTATCAAAGTTTATACATCTAAGTGTAATTGAATTTGTGCTATAGTAATGTATATTTGTATATTTTAATAAAAGTGCCTGTTTTGGAGATAGATGCTTAAACCTGATCATCCATGCAGTGATATGACAGAAAGCACTATATCCACAGACAGGGAGATGACTTCTAATCACAGCTTCGTTACTCACTTGCATCTGCCATAAAGTCAAATAATGAATTATTCTGCCTGCTTTTCTCATCTACAAAATTGGGAGTGTGGGCCAGTTCAGAGGTTTTCTGCCTGACTGTGCATAAGAAACATCTGGGAGGGCTTAGAAAAATGCAGATTACCAGAATACTTCTCCACTGACTCAGGCAGGCTACAAAGCCTGTTTTTAAAATAATTAGCCTATAAAGATTAATAAATGATCAGATTTTTAAAAATTATAGAAGTTGTCAAATTTCTCTTTCCAAAATTCCATACAAGATATTTAAAATACTAACATTTTGAAAAACACAGGGAGCAAACTTAGAATTATTTTGTAGCATATACATTTTATATTTTCTACAAAATGAGTGGAAGTTGCTTCAGAATCCACCCTCAAATCTGTCCTGGATTTTACAAAGGTTAAAGCTGTTGCAGAGTTGGATGGCAAGTCCTGCTCAACACCTGTTCTGGAAGCACCAGGAACCCATGGGGCAGATTCGAATATCCTGTATCCACTTACCTTTGATCCAGTGTTGTACCATGTATCATTACAAGGATGCTAATTATGGTAGTCTGATTAAGAATAATTTGGCAGTATATGTTAAAACATTTAAAAGGTGCATTCTTAGCAAGAAATCCCACCTCTTTGAATTTAAACTAAGGAAATAAGCAGGCTAGAACATGACGAATAGATATAATATTGAAGTTATTTGTAATGGGAAATAAATGAAACATATAAACTTTACTTAAATCACTTTTTCCCATATTATCTGAAGAGCTTTTTTAAAAAATAGAGCTTATCCAGACTTTTTCCTGAATATTCTAATGTAGTACAGCCAAGATAAGGTTATAAATGTGTATTTTTAAGCAATCCTGTAGTGATGTTTATGATATTGGCAAATTTGGGGATCGTGACCTACCTTAAATAACGTTGAGAAAAAATGTCATATGATGTATTAAAATAGTGTGTATATTTATGTTGTCATGAAAAGTTATAATGGTATGTATAAGGGTTTACAAAATATTAAATTTTACCAGTAGAGTGAGAACTCTTTTTGTTATATGTTATGTATTTATTGGAACCATCTTAAAAAATTTAGTAATGCTGTTTCTGATGGCGCTGAAAGCAATTTTGCTTTTCTTTTCTAATTGCTGCTTTATTTTTTTTCCAATAATAAACCTGCATTGCTGATGTAATTGAAAAAGAAAGCAAACAAAAAAACAAAAGGAAAAGCATCTCCTATCACTCTACAGGGAAGGCAGTGAGGTGCTTTCTGTCTCATTAAATGCAGCACAATGTGAAAGAACAGAAATGCAGGAGACTTCACCAACTTTCCCAGAGTTTGCTGTAGGGGATCCCACTCGGATTCTTCCACTGAACGTGTGTATGTTCTCCAGTAAGGTCAGCTCTGGATATATTAAAGTGCTTTCTAGAAGCAGTTGGAAAGGAGCATTCATCTGCATCAAAATTATACTAGGCACAACTCAGTTTCTATTAAATTAGCCCTTTTAGTAAAGATTTTTATCTTAAGTGAATTAAATTTTTGCACTACAGTCATCTAAAAATATATTTACTTACTGCTCTGGCATTTAAGCCAATTTCCATTTGTTTGAACCTGAGTGGAGACAGAGAACAGCTGAGAGACACAGTCCTATACAAAATGACCCTTATCACAGAGATTCAACAGAATTGGGCCTATAGTCAGTTTCAACTGAACCTTTCTTCCTCTAGGAAAAAAATAGAAAGAAGCTTATTTGCATTATAAAGAAAAGCTTTGATGGATTTTATTTTCTACAACCCATTTTTTTTTTTTTGAACATAAGTTATGCCCAAGAAAACCTAAGATGAGTGAAACCCTTCTGAAATGCATCTGTTGTAAAACAAAATATTTTGGCAAGTTGCTTTTAGGGTGCAGAGATTAACTACATACACTTTTGTGAAATGCTTTGAAGATAAAAAGCATTTACTAAAAGCTTAGTATTATTATTCTAATTATTGTTATTTCCTTTTAAGCATTCATTAAAAAACTCACTATACATATTAACCAGCTTAGTAGCAAGCATTTATTTTCTTTTTTTAACACAAAAAAGTGGTGACTCAGTCTTGAAGCATGTACTTGCTCTCTCCATGAAATTCTGCAATTGCTTAGAATTTCGTATATTTGTAGGCAACACACCAAGTCTTGAGAACAAAGCTGAGTCCAGCTTCTGTTGTTAATTTACAGTTTGTGATTCATCAAATCTGTTGAAATATCTCAACTCATATTCTTTGGAAATTTAGTACTGCTTAGCCTGATTGTTCAGTTAGAGTGGGAATCAAAAATACTCACTTGGAAAAAAGTTGACATTAATTTATAGATGCATAAAAATCAAAGATCAAGGGACACTAGCTTTGATGGAAATAGAGTTACTACAAATCAAATCTGTTCTTTACTTCTGTGGCCAGCATTGCAAGTAGCTTTCTTTAAGCATTTTTTTTCCTTTTCCTCTGCAATTGACATCATCCCTGAATAATATCAGGGGTCAGACAAGTAGAAAAATGAAAACTGACTATTTGGAATAAATTTAATATAACCGATATGCCAATAAAGTTATTAATCCTCAAATCACCAAATGAACATAACAACTATTAAATTTACAGGTTATAAAGATTATAAGGTTAACTATTGGATTAACTATGCAGATTATAATCTTCCCTCAAAGATGTTTGTATTGGTGGGGATGGGGGTGCTGTTCGTGAGTTAAATACTTAGCAGATTTTTTAAATAAAATCCGTAGTAGCATCAACTGCAACATCACCACCACAGAACTAGCCAGTGTTTTGTTTTGTTTTGCTTTTTTAATTTTTAATTTCACAATGACTTTACCTATCCTGTTAGGATTAGATATAACATATTTTGTTTTTTGCTCATTGTCTACACCTAAAAAATTCCATTCCAAGAAGTCATGGTATCTAATAATGACCCAATCTATAAAACTGCAATATACCAGAATGTTATGTTTCTCTCTTCCGACACTCTCAGAACGTGAATTTTATGATACACCAATACTTTTATCAGGAAACATCTCAGTGTTTCTCTCAAGAGACTGGGACTGGTTCCATGGCATTCATAAATGGATCGAATTGCTTTGGCAATTAAGCAAATATCAAGCTGGAAAAAAGATAAAGAAAAGCGTTTTTTTTTTAATTTTTTTTTTGAAAATGGAGTACCTGATATGGACAAACTAGGAAATGGTGGAAAGACAAGAGAAGGAAATCAGGTCCTATGTGGCCATTTCTTGAACCAAACAGTGGACACACTTTCTTTCCAGTGTTCATTTGATACCTGTTTGCTGGAGCCACTCACGGGCTTGCACACAGCCAGCAAATGAAAAATTAAATCTTCTATTTTCACAGTCAGTAGAGAGTGAGGGACACGTACACACATAACTGATTGTAATGAAACATGACATAACTAAGGGCACACCAAATGCCAGAGTGATCACTTTCTAAGAGGTTGGGGAAGTCTTCAGGGGATTTAACAATTTAAATGGGTTTTAAATGCTGGCTAAGAGTTTTGATTTTTTTGATTCTAATTTTATTTCAAACCCTTTTAAATATACATTAAAAATGACCACAGATTAATTGAAGAATTTAAATAAAATGTACTCAGCTATATTAACACTACAATGATCAGGATATTTATCATTACTGGAACCGCAGGAATATCAAGAATTCCTTCACAAAAAAAAGAAAAATAGCTTCTATTCTGAAATCAACATTCTTCCGGTGGAGAGTAAAAGAAACTAGATGGGAAAAAAAAAAATGCCTCGTTGCAATCTCAGGAGATATGAAGTTAAAATACATTGTGTGTAATGATCATATAACATGTATATGGTGAGATAATCCATGGCTTAGAGCTTTGTTTTATTTTCTTTTTAATTTATTATTCAGTGAAATTGACACAATTTCAGTGTATTGGCCTATGAATTTTAATATATGTATAGATTATATGTATGGGTTCATATTACAACCATCAGACTTAGGATTCAAAACAATTTTATCACCTTCCCACATAATATTTGTACATGAGCTTATAATCATATATTCCCCCTATTTCCAATGATGAGTTCCTCATTATTTATAGTTTGATCTTTTCAAGAAAAAGATAGAAATGAATTCATGCAATATGTAACATTTTGAGCACAATGCATTTGAAATTCATCCAAATTGTGTGTATCAGCCCTTCATTCCTTTTTATTATTGATCAATATTTCACTTTATGGATGTGCCACAGCTTGCTCATCCATTCACTTATTGAAGATCATTTGGGTTGTTTTCAATTTTGGAGGGAAATGAATAGAACCAGTAAAACATTTTGTACAGGATTATATATGGATATAGGTTTTCATTTCTCTAGGATAAATACTCAAAGTAGAATTTCTTCATTATGAAGTGTTTTCTTAACTTTATAAAAATCTATCAAACTGCTTTCCACAGTAGTTTTTTCAGCCTTGCTTCATGTAGTTTGAACTTTTCCTGTTCGGTGCATACCCACTTATTGTTTGTTGATTGCTTTAACTTTTTTTGTGAGCTTACCCTTTGATTATTATGCAATCATTCTTCTTTTAATTAGTAAGATTTCTTCCTCTGAAATCTACTTTGACTAATATTGATATCGCTACTTAAGTTTTTCATGGCGTATATTTTTCTATCTTTTTATCTTTATCTTACCATGTGCAGTGAATTTCTTGTTCAAAACTAATAAAGGAGTCATTCTAATCCACTCTGACACCCTCTGTCTTTTAATTAGTGTGTATTTACATTTCATGTATTTTTGATATCTGTGGATTTAGGATGACCATTTTATTATTTGTTTTCTATTTGAACTCTACGTTATCCATTCTCTTTGTATGCTCTGTTATTCATTTTCATGTCTTTTTGGGGTTATTTTAATTTTTTTAAATTTCATTTGAAACTTCTAGTCCATTTCTTACTTCATCTCTTTTAATAGTTATTTTTGTGATTACCCTAGGGATTGTAACATACAAAATTAAACTTTTTTGTAGTGTTCTTAGAATCAATATTGCTATTTCAAATGGAATGTTAAAAACTTACTATAGTATGGGCTTTTTTATCCTCACCACTTTTGTTATAGATATCTTCTAATGTAGGTACATTAAAAAAAAAAAAAAAACTACTGGTAATGCTTTTTTTTTTTTTTAAAGCTTTATTTATTTATTTATACAAGCACTGGGTACAGTCAGAAGCGCAGGAAGGTGAGAGAATTCACCAGAGCCAGAGCAGGGAACAGAACAGGCAGACTGACGAGATACACTGCTGAGGGGAGCAGCGGGCAGCAGGAGAGGTCTGCGTGCCATGTGGGACCCTTGCCCGATGGCTGGGGATTGAACCGGCGCTGCAGAGGCTGCGGGCAGCTTCACAACCCAGCGTTCATCTGCTGCAACACTGGGGAGTACCCCCACTGGTAATGTTTTAACTTATGTTTTCAACTGTCAAATAAATATATTTTAAGTAACTTCAGCGAGAGAGAGTTTATTATATTTAAACCAGCTATTTATATTTCTGTTGCTCATCCTTTCATTTCTGAAATTTCACCTTTCATTCTAGAATTAATAACTTTATACTTGAAGAATTTTCTTTTCCTTTCTTTTTTTTTAAGATTTATTTATTCATTTACACAAGAACCCGGGTACAGGCCAGATTTGCGGTAGAGTGAGAGGATTTACCAGAGACAGAGCGGGGAACAGAATAGGCAGATTGACAAAATACACTGCTGAGGGGAGCAGCAGGAGATAGGAGAGGTCTGCCAGACCATGTGGGATTCTCACTGCCGGCCGGGATCAAACTGGTGCTGCAGAGGCTCCAGACAGCTTCACAGTGTGGCTCTCAAGGGCCTGCGCCACCAGGGGAGACCCTACTTGAAGAATTTTCTTTAGCAGTTTTTTTACAGCAATGAATTCTCTTAGTTTTCTTTATTTCACATTTACTTCTGCAGGATATGTTTGCAGAATGTTGGAATGTATTAATTGAATGCATTTTGACCACATAAAATATACTAAAAAAAGTGTAGTTATCAAAATGTATTTCAGCCAAGAGAAGAGCAAGGATATACCTTTAGCAGAAACCAATGTAGCTGGAGAAAATACCTAACATAAATCCAGGCAGCCAAGCATTGATGGAAAGGACAGATAACAAAACTGAAGTGTGGACCAATCTGACATAGAAACAGAACTTCCTCTTTGGAATAAAACTTGTCTTTGGTTATTAAAGGATAATTGTCATTGCTAAAATAATAACAAGGACTCATGACTATGACAACAGACACTGAGCACACAATCCACTGAAGTTCCAGTTTGTATATCAAATTGAAATCCATCTTCCTCAGATATTCGCAGACATTAGGTCATACCAAGGACAAGGTCATCGTGGAACCAAAAGAAAAATGGGAAACAAAGAAACTAAATTTCTGCATTTCCATTTTTAAAATCTCTGCCTCTTTAAGTGACATAGACTCAAATATGCATTCAAGCTCTGTTCCATAGTATTCTGTGTTTACCCATCTTAGCAGTACAATTATCTATCTGGTTTCTGCTAAAGGTATATCTTTGCTCTTCTCTTGGCTGAAATACAGTTTGATATACTACACTTTTAAGTGTATTTTAGTGGTCAGTATTCATTAATCCATTCCAACATACTGCAAACATATATATAGCTCTTTAAAAAAGATTTATTTATTTATGCATACAAGGACTGGGGTACAGGCTAGAGGTGTGGGGAATGAGAGCATTCATCAGAGACAGAGTGAGGAGCAGAACAGGCAGATCGACTGAAATACACTGCTGAGGGGAGCAACAGGTGAGACAGGAGAAGTCTGCTGCACCATGTGGGTAGCTCTCTGGCCCACTGGGGATTGAACTGGTGCTGCAGAGGCTGCGGACAGCGTCACCGTGCTGTGCTTAACTCCTTGCACCTGTAGGTAGGCCCCTATATATAAAGCTCTTAATCATTTTTACATCTTGGATTATTTCCTTTGGTGGAGGGCTAGTGGTTTTAATCAATAGAATTTTGATACTGGGGTTTATTCTCTGTAGAAAAATGGCCAGAGAACAAGAGACAGATTGTACAGGGGCCTCTGCTGGAAACTCTCTAATACTCATACCCAGCGAAGGGTGGAACGAACAGGATGAGTGGAACAGCACTCAAAGTATTGGATGGAGACAAGAAGAGAAGGAATTTTAGAAACTCTAAGTATGAAGGGAATGGATAGAGAAAAACATAAGAAAGCATATGCATGGTTTTCATCATATGAATGATGTGATCATTTGAGTCAATACTTAAATGCAAATAAATATAAATTAATATACATGGATGCCCCTCATTTCTGCTTGTTTACTAAATAGAAGTTCTTTGAAAAGAGTCCATGAAATAAAAAAAGTAACATTTTTATGTGTGTGTACCTATTTTCAAGCTGATTTCCAGAAAGAGTATTCCAAATGACACCCTTCATTGTGTAGGTGTGATCACAGTGCCTTCATTTCATGGAGAATTATCTTTAATGTGTTCCAACTTAAGACACACACAAAATAGAATTTTATTGCTTGAATTTGCATTTTTAATTATTACTATTTCAGAATCATTTCTTCTTCATAGCCATTTTAATATATTTTTATGAGGAATGTTTATTCATGTTCATTTGCCATTTCTCTCTTGTCCTACATTTTTAAAGTTTTTTCTGTCACAATTTTTGAAAGTTCAAGATAAAACATGCCCATCCAAAAATTAAACCCTATAGAAGCACATAATGAGACTATTACTCTCTCCTCCTTCTTCTTCTTGAAATAACATTTAAATATGCACATTCTTACATTCCCTATGCTCATATACACATATGCAGATTCATAAACAGTTCTACATATTTTGACATTATTTTGGTTAGTGGATTTACTAAATGGGCTACTCTATAGATTAATCTTTATACTTAATATTTCAGATTAAACCTTCCATTAACAGTAACTACAAATATTTATTTTTAAGAGCTGTCTATTATTTCATGACATGAATATACTAAACTGTTCAAATCATTTTTCTTTTACAAGATCATCAAAGTATTTTTAGTTTATTTATTGAGTCATTTCTTTGTTTTTGACCATCTACCGTTCATATGTATATACATGAAAGTATATATACATTCTTACCCATTATCACTTTTAAAGTCAAGATTCAAAGATCAATTTCAAATAAATCATGTGGACTCACCTTATTTTTTTAATTTTTAATTAAATTTTTTTAAAGATTTATTTATTGATTGATTTATTGATTTATACATACATACATACAGAAGCGCGGAAGGTGAGAGAATTCACCAGAGCCAGAGCGGGGAGCAGAGCAGGCAGAAGGACCGAAGTACACTGCTGAGGGGAGCAGCGGGCGGCAGGAGAGGTCTGCGCGCCAAGTGGGACCCTCCTCTGGTAGCCGGGGAGCAGCCGGGGATCGAACTGGCGCTGCAGAGGCTACAGACAGCTTCGCAACCCAGCGCTCAACCGCTGCGCCACCGGGGAGGCCTCACCTTATCTTTTAAGGTAAGTTTGTTTAAAAAACAAGTGGCAGGAAGTAGAAAAGAGGGAATACAGTTTTCTTTTAGTTCGGAGAAGTGTAAATTTTTGGCCTTCATGGGAACTTTGATACATTGCAAAGTGAAGTAAATAAATGAAGAGTGTATCTAAAGCAATTCCGTCTCCAGTTATTTACCATTTTAATTACCGTGGTAGGCAAGCTTCCAAATGAGGAAAAAAAAAATAGTTCTCAGATCAGGGGATAAAGGAAGGGCAGTATTTTAAATATTGACTTTAAAATAGGTCAACATAACCAAGGAACTGAACAATTATTCAACACTGGAAGTGGCCATTGAAAGAAATATTGTTAGTGTTGCAGAATCCATCAGAATTGAAGGAGACCATCTTAATGGCAGAGCCGAATCAATCACCTTCAAGTACCTCAAATCTGAATTGAGAAGTGTGTGCATCACTACATTCGGGTGCTTTGTGCAAGTGCATGTTCACGAAATTCTGATTCAGCAGATCTGAGATAGTACTCACCATGAATATTTTGAGAAAATGTCTCAAAGTATTATTATGAATAATACTAAATTAAGAACCACAGTCTAAAATGTGTTTCTAGAAGGAAATTCTCTGGATAACCTGAATTAGAATCATCTGAGAGACATGTTAAAATACACAGCCCCAGATTTTGATTCAATCTGAAGTATGCGGCTTGAGATTCAGACATTGCACAAGATGTTACAGGTTGCTATGTTTAATCTGTTAGTTAGAAACTAAGGGTTTCTTAACATCAAACTACACAATCTAATTACAGACTAGGGGGATTTGGTTTGGTTATTCTTGATCAATTCCCAAAACACCCAAACATAGCCACTAAGGCACAGCCAAGTGTAAACAATGGTTGTAAGATCTGTGATTTGTGAACTTTATAAATGACCAAGGCAATCTTCATGGAGACTCAAATTCAGAAGCTCTGAAAGGTATCTGGAAATCTAGATTTCTAACAAGTTTTCAGCTAATGTTGTTGCTGTTTGTCCATGGGCTAAATTTTGTAAAGAAAATTTTTAAAGTCTCACCCCAATTTAGTTGTCTTTCTTTAGATTAAAAAAAAACTCATAATCTATAAATAATGGAGGATAGTCTAACAAAATCTATTTTACTGGTCAGTATCAACATAAGTTACTGGATGTTCTTGCTTCTGTGCCATTAACATACCAGTGAATCACAAAATATCTTCTCTCAGTACAATGAGATGGGGTATTTTTCATAATGCCCCCTACCCAATCATTTTTTTCATAATTAGTGGGTGAAATAGTTCTGTCAAAATATGTTGCTAGCATAAAATAACTTGATCTCTGTGGGTTTTCCTTGGGCCTAAAAGGAATTGAATGTGCAGTCATGCATAGACTGCCTCTGATGGCAAAGAAATGTCATCACAGTAATTAAATTCTTCTCACTCCCGCTACCTCTGAACTTTGCAACTACATGAAGAGGTGGCATGTGGAGCCTCCTCTCGTGGCGTACTGGTTGAGCGCTGGGCTGCAAAGCTGCCTGAAGCCTATGCAGCGCCGGTTCGATCCCTGGCCGCTGGCGAGGGTCCCACATGACACCACAGACCACTCCTGCCATCCACTGCTCTCCTCAGCAGTGTATTTCATCAGTCTGCCTGTTCTGTTCCCCACTCTGTCTCCAGTGAATCCTCTCACCTCTGTACCTCTGGTCTATATCCCAGTACTTGTATGCATAAATATAAATCTTAAAAAAAAAAGAAATGAGGACAACAGAAAGATGTGACGATTAATGGTCAATATTTGGCTAAGAAGAGACATCAATAGATATATGTTGTCACTACTGTTGGCTCCTTGGGATGAAGTTTTAAAGTGGGAGAACTGACAAAAAGTTGTAGGAATCAGATCATACATGACTACAAACCTCAAACATTGTCACAAGTTCATCTCCATGAAGAATAGATTTATAAAAATGGCCAGGGATCAAAACTTGACTCAAAGAATGGCAATTACTTGATGTGCCGCATGGGATAAATGTGGTTCTGTGACCTCACTGGGACAGGAGCCCATCCAGGTATTTTATCTCAGCTGAGTAGCTGCATAGATCTTGAGTGATAATAAATGTCAAATCAAGAGTATAATTTATCAAACTTGATAAATTTATCTCTTTCAAGGTAAATGACTCTGTTGTCACCAGGGAGTCCAATAAATCCAATCAGTGGTATGCAAATATTTGCTGTTGATACCATTACTATTGGCGCAATATGAGAGGCTAACACCTATTATGAAGGTTATCGTATTGTGTCCCAAATGAGGCAATAGACATCCCAATAAAGATGGATGCATTCCTTAAAATGATCATTGCTCATTACAAGTGACCATATTAAAACACTTCATATTTTTTTCTCAAGGTGAATGGTGATACCTCAGCAAAAGTGGAAATGGAGCTAAATATCCCCATAGAAGCTTAGGAAAAGCTGATATTTGTGTGCTTTCATTGGCAAGCTTAGTAAAAATCGTGTTACTCTGTCTCCCTTTAATATCAGGAAACACATCTTCTATGGGTTGGCTATCAAATGACAGTATGACCATGTTCAGGTTGATATTCTGAAGTTCTAAAGTTCTAATAAAGCCTATTTGTTTTTGCAGAATGACTAGAAGTCATGTCACTTGAATACATAAATTGTATAACATATTGTGTACTATATATTTACATTTTGGTATTGTCTATAACCAGCTTTTAGTCACTTTGATACCAAATTCAGATTTATTATTATTAATATGCTTCTCTGTAAAATAATTGACTATAAAATTAAGTGGGTCATTACAGGGAGTATTTGTTAGCCTTTTGCTAAATTTGAAAATACCACATGGCAATATACTTCCTGCTAGACAGCTGCCCCCATAAAAAATCTGCTCTCACAAGAAGCATCCTTGTTGACCAGCTGAATGACCCACTTGTGTCTGGGCAGAAATCCATTTATTCTGGAGCTGAGGCAGTATTAGACTGCAAAGGAAAAACAAATGCTTTCTCTCCCCATACTTTACAAATAATAAAATAAAGTTATAAAAATTGAACTCTGTTAATTTAAATTTGACATCCTTTATCAACAATACAACATCAACAAAAATCAAGTTATGAACATTTCCTTAAACAATTTATGTGAGAGCTTCTATTTTTCTAATTTGTTTTATGCATGAAACTGATGTCAGAAGAGCTTTGTTTGGCTGGTTTCTTTGTGAAAATAGCAACACTCTAAGGAGTTCTCTTTTATTATTGTAGATTAGTTATCTTTCTTACAGATCATGGGATTTCTTTGCGCTCAAGGTAAATTAACCTTAAATAGAACTGAAGACAAAAAAGTGGATAAGAAGAGGATATGTCAGTCTCTTTCTGTGAAAACAGGAAATAGACGCTTCAGAAAAAGACAAGGCTAAAGAGTCACTGAAGAATTCTTTTCTCTTCTGGAGCAACTGAGTACCCTGACCTTGAAAATCAAGTGACAAGTTTCTAATTTAGAGAGTTAAAGCAGTTCTCAATAAAGTTTCCTAATATTAGAGCAACATGTGAAAAATTGTAACTACATTATTTTTTCAAGATATAACCCAGAAGACAATTGCCTTGCATGAATTTTATTTTATATGCCAGGCCCTTTTCCCAGATATAAAATGATGATTCAGTTCAAAAGTTCTAGATGAGGAAAAAAAGCATATATCATGAGGAGTTTTAGTAAAGAGATAATGAATCAAATTGGCCTAGTTCTAAGTGAAAATTTCATCAGTTATGAGGAATTGACATGAGGTAAGATGTTATTTATCCCTGTTGCCTCATCTTCTTGTATATAAAATTAATTCATGCTACCTGTAAAGAGTTAATAATGACAATCAGAACATGCATCATGTGCCCAGTGTGGCACCTGGCTCAATAAATATTTGTTCCATTTTAGCAACTCACAGTTTCAATAATATAGGAAATCGCTTGTCTTTCTTGATTTATTGAACCTACTTGAATACACTTCTTAAGCATATTTTCTCTGGTTACCCAAGTAAGCAAATATTACTCTTGCTTATAAGTTTCTATACATATATCCAGTTAAACCCAAAATATGTTTATCATTGCATGTCATCTTCCTATAAGTTGACCTCTAGTTTAGAGCATAAGAACAATGGTTTATATTTGCACATAAAAGGCAGCACTCAGTCTTTTTCTGACAAAAGAGTTTTGTGTATAATTGTAAAAAATTTGGGGAATGAACAGCGGGATCAGTGATGGACACAGTTTTGTTCCCTAGTGCAAGGAGGGGTAAATGCGAAGGTTTTTACATGTGGATTCATGCATCACAGTAATGTGAAACTGATGTGTTAGGAAATCTAAGACTGTAACAACTCATAACTTTGTTGATAGTTCTCTATTCAACTTTCATTTAGATTAATTTTTCTAGGACTGTAATTGTTTCGATATTTTTCATAGTTGTCTGCAATGGTCAAATATTTCTTTTGCAATTACTATAAGGATCATTACCTAAAATTAATCATTATTTTAACCTACAAAGCAATGCAAGGCAACTTTTATTCTAAGAATTATTTTTCATTGTCTATGTTACTATTGTCTGACATTTCAAAGCCATCTTCTCTTTACCCTTCACTAGAATTATCTTCACATTAGTTTACTGTTAATGTTTATTTTAATGTCTCCCTTGTTGACTAGTTTACTTGGTCATGATTGTTTCTTGTATCATGCTTCTTCATTTTTCTATCAAATTTCTTCTATTAAAGAATCTTCTTTACTATGCAGGTGTGTATTCTCCCACATCATCAGTTGGTGTGAATTTTACACTTCTTAATTTCTTTTCACAAATGAATATTCACCACCTTGATCATGGTAAGGAATGACAAGAGGAAGAATTGGAGTGACCAACATAAATCTTTAGGGAAATATACATCATGCTGTAGCTCCTGCTGGCCACAGTGATGGCAGTGATTCTAATTCTAATTCTGGTGAGTGTTACAGGAATACTTATGACAACACAGGTTTGTTTCCTCTTCAAGGGCTACCATCCGGGTGACACAGACTCATTAAATACTTGAACTGAATGGATAATCAGTTCTGGGGAACTGTTTATGTAAGAAACAGGGGCAGGGTCAATGTCACTTATGCAAATCAATTTTTGGTTAATGCAGTTCTGACTGATGGAAAGTCTGCCAAATGGTGATTGATCAAATTTCAATGATGGTACATGCTTTGCACATGCCTCAACACATCAGGGACACCTGGACATACCTGGGAGCCTGACTGTCAACAGCTTCTTAGCTCTGGTTGTTACCAGGACTCAAGATGGCCCCATGTTTATTTATCTTATTTTATTTGTCACTGTTATTAAACCAAAAGAGCAAACATTCAACCTGCTTGTGTGACCTGGAATTGTTACTGGAAAAATTACTCTGGCATTTTAGTAGAAATGATGAGCAGAGCTCCTTACAAAGCATCACAGATGATTTATATCTTACACATTTACAAGAAAATTCTGTTCCTTATTGTGACCTTCCAGAAAATCCTGAAATGATTTCAAACTCAATCCTTCAGACGCAAGAGACTGACTAAACATTCAAGCTTTGGGTTCTTCTGAACACCCTCAAGGTCACGGGATGCATCACATCACAATGGGGCTTTATTTTTACCACCTCCTTTTCTTGCTCTGCTAGATGCATCCAATGTCTAATTTTTTTAGGTTTTCATCTCTAGGGCTTCTTGGAGCAGACACTACCAATTGTGCCAGAAGGTATGATGCTTCATGACTAAAAGCAAGGGCGATTAATCCTGAACTTGGGTTCACTGATGAGTCTGGGCTCCTGAGGAAAAAAGGAGAACAGATTATTTGCACCCAACTTTCATGCTATTTTGGGTTTGAAAGCAAGAGAATTTATTTATTTATTTATTTATTAAAGATTTATTTATTTACGCACACAGGAACTGGGGTATAGGCCAGAGGTGCGGGATGGTGAGAGGATTCACCAGAGACAGAGCGGGGAACAGAACAGGCAGACTGACTGAAATACACTGGTGAGGGGAGCAGCAGGTGAGACAGGAGAGGTCTGCTGCTCAATGTGGGTAGCTCACTGGCCAGCTGGGCATCTAACTGGGGCTGAAGAGTCTGCAGATAGCTTCACAGTGCTGTGTTTAACCCCTTGTGCCACCAGGGAGACCCAAAAGAATTTGTTTTTGAGTGATTAAATATTTGGTGATATTTATGTCTTCAAAAGTGAGGTGCATCGTGGCATGTGTATGGAAGATACAGGGAGTTTTAAGTACAAATATTTTCATATATTTTGAGGACACATGTGAATGAATAGCCTGAGGCCAACAGTTTGAAAATGAACAATTGAATTTGAAGATAGATCTAATTACTAATAAAATGGGATGCTCAGAAGGAGATTATTATTACTTGATCTGTGGTTCGTATGCACAAAAATTAAACTAATTAGTAAAGTTGTTAATTTTAGGAAAAGGATTACAACTGCTTGAGGTTGCAGGCTATATTCTGACACTTTGTAAAATGTATCTAAATTATATAGACACGGAACATGTATTATCAGTAGCAATTTTATTTACTGGATTTTCCTAAAGGCATTTAACATAATGTTTTTGAGATAAAAATATTGAAGCTCAGTTTCATACTCACAGTACAATTTTAATAGAAGATTTCTTTGCCTGGAACACAAAAATGCACATAATGCAATGTTATCCAGAAAATTTTCAATCAAATCATATTGGCAGCAATAAACCTATAACACCAATGCTATTTTGAGGAGATCAAATAGAGCATTAAGTAGAGTTTTGCAATATTTTTCCCAATATTGAGGCAAAATTCAAACTATTTTGTAGTTGTTGGGTAGTGCCTGTATGTGAACATAACAAGGAACAGAAAGACAAAGAGGTTCTGGATAGACACTAAAGATAATCCACATGACAGTCTACGTGCAAGAGACTATGCATGCTCATCAGGCATTAAATATACATGAGCCACCTAAGGCATTGAATATTTATGACATACTACATATACATAAGGTCCGCGGAATGTGCAACAATCAGAAGGTCTTAATGAAGCTTCCCATTGGCGACACCCTTCCTGGTGCCAAGTATCCTCCCCTCAAGAAGTATGTAAAATCCAGAACTGCACAATCAATTAGTTGTCAAACCACAGCTGTGGTCAGAAAATCCATCCCTGCAGCTGAGCTAGAACAAGCATGTGTCACTAGCCCCAAGCACCCTCCACACTCTGAGAGAAAGCGCACCTGCACTCTGGAGAGCCCAGGATTTGTATGACCTTTCCCTTGTGTGTGACCTTATCCTGTCTCTTTTATCTAGATCCCCTCAGCCTGTGATTCCAATGAATTTAATAAAACAGACAAAGCAAGTGTTTTAATTTAATTGAATGAGCATTTTTTTGGTTTCTTTTTTTAAAGATTTATTTATTTATGCATACAAGAACTGGGGTACAGGCCAGAGGTGCGGGGGGTGAGACGATTCACCAGAGACAGAGCAGGGAACAGAACAGGCAGATTGACTGAAATACACTGCCCAGGGGAGCAGCAGGTGAGTCAGGAGAGATCTGCTGTGCCATGTGGGTTGCTCTCTGGCCGGGGATCGAACTTGTGCTGCAGAGGCTGCAGATAGTTTCATAGGCTGTGTCTTAACCCCTTGTGCCACCAGGGAGGCCCTGAATGAGCATTTTTTGGCCTGTATCTGTAGGATAGCTTATCTATAGGATAGTGTACATGGATGACATCATTGGATTATAGGCTGTCCATTAAATGTAACTACCGTTGTATCAAAATGATTTCCTGTATGATGTGTGAGTGTGTGTGTGTGTGTGAGAGAGAGAGAGAGACAGACAGACAGAGACAGAGACAGAGAAGAGAGAGAGAAATGGAGGGTGGGAGGAGGGAAGGAATTGAGCACTCATTATATAAGAAAAATATGGAAGATGAGGTTTCACTGCATAATTTCTTAACCCTGAACATAAAAGGTAATTTGCACTGCATTTTTTTATTGAAATGTAGATATTAGAGTTAAGAAAAATTCACGCCGTCTTGGGTATGTTCTACATTTGTGTTTCTGAGAGTGAGGCCTAAAGGGAAATAAGAACGTTGAGTACTTACCTTATAAAAATATCCATTCAAATATAACTCCAAGAGACAACTGTGTATTTTGAGACAGTAACTTGAGGACTGAAAATGATCAAGATGATCCTAAAGAAAACACAAGGCTTCATATTTGAAGGGCCTGTCAGTAGGATTTAAATTTATAATTAGAGAATTCTTCTTTGACTTTTTTAGGGCTTTCAGAGAAGACTCGTTAAGATCCCCTTGGGGAAATTTTATTCAGTGAATGTCTTCTTCTCAGTGACGTTACAACATCAAAAGTATTAGAATTTGTACTCTGATTGGGTTGAACAAGGAGCCTCTGTTGTCTGTAAACTGAGGTGGTGAACTTGGAATATTAACCTTTCAGGAAAGACAAGAATGTTAAATTCTCGTTCCATTCTTCTGAAAATATAAATAGACATATTCACCCTGCTGACCTCACAAACATCTCAGTATACAGAATTAAAAAAATATATATGTGTATATAGATTGATGTTTTCCTATAGACTTTGTATTTCAATGAATTTCCTGAAAATTTTTAAGAAAATTCTTACAGCTTTCTCTTAGAAAAATTACATATAGGCATATTTCCAAATCTAAATTCTTCTATAAATTCACAATAGAATGTTTTATAATAGTATCTCCTAACCATAGTCTTATTTCTATTGCAGCTGATTTTGTCCTGATCTTGTCCATTTACAGAATCTCTAAATTAAAAAAGAGAAAAATAACTTGAATATTTTTACTGTTATATTCTTTCCCTGTGATACTCTATTTCTATGATTTATACATGAAGAAATCTTATATGGGTAAAAATATGCATTTGGAAAGTGTAGAAGAACATAAAATGAAAACAAAGCTACCATCCGTGTTTTTAAAATACTGATTTGCATCTATTTGCAGACTTCTGGACTGGAAATATGTGTGGTTTATTTATGTGTATTTGTTCTTATTTTGCTTGTGAATAATGTGCATATTACTTTGTAAGCTGCCTTTTTCATCTAATAAATTATTAGTATATCTTCATGATAAGAACACTTTTATCAGCATCAATTTTAGTGTATAAACATAATTCAATTATATGTGTACATATAAATTTCAATAATTTATAAAAGCTGTGTTTCAAATCAGAACCATCACTGCAAAATTCTAGGACTTGTACCATAGGTTATATGAATTACAGCTCCCTGTGACATTGCATTTTATGGTTCTGCCTCAAATCCATTTTGAGTAATTTCATGTTTTCATTATTAAAATACAATGTCTTTAAGGATAAGAATCTTTGAGAATAAGACCCCTTAAACAAAATTATAATGATTTCCTCAGAATAATTTCCTAGATTTAGTATCGCTTGGATTAGAAGAAAATATTAAGCCACTTGACACATATTAACATTTTTTAATATAATAAAAAACAAATTTGTCTCATCTACCAAATGTGCTTGGCACGGCTCTGCTCCTTGAACCTTCATAATATGTTGCTTTTAAAATAAATATTTTCAGCTTCAAAGATAAATTATTTGTTTATTCTGAGGTTTGAATTTTTTTCTGTGTAATTTGTAAGTTTCATTAGTTAATGATCTTTTTTATTTACAAAATTTGGATATTTGTCTTTCAGAGCATTTAAAAATTGTAGTGTCTTTATTGATACCTAAAAGCTGTTTATTCTGAAATTCATTTACTATATATCTTAAAATACTTGTTTTCAAATCTCTAATTTGCTTAAGTTTTTTTTCAATTTTCATACAGTGCAATTTTAGTGTGTGCATCCATCTATTTCTGCACCTCAGTGTTTAAACTTAGTGTCATTGTTCATCATATGAACTGTAAGTACAAATTTCCAATAACCCTTTAGTGCCTACAAAATAAAATCCACATGCATTATCAATATATGTCTGGACTGCTGTGTTCTTGCCTGAATCAATCTTGTTCTTCTTGCTCTTGCATATTCTATTTTGTTTCAATAAACTTGCTATGGAGTTTTATTACTCTAAGATTTCTTTTTCCTCACACTTGTGTCTCTGCCTAAAATGTAAACATATCTTCACAATGGTGTATAAATTCTGCTCCTCCTTCCTGATTCTCAACAATATCTCTTATGCGATGATCTCTTGTTAAAAACCTAATTCAGGGCCTCCCTTGTGACCTACTGGTTAAGTCTCAGCGCTTTCACAATGATGGCCTGAGTTTGAGCCCAGCCAGGGAGCTAACCCACATATGGCATGGCAGACCTCTCCTGTCTCACCTGCTGCTCCCCTAAGCAGTGGATTTCAGTAAATTCCACCTGTACTGCTCCCTAGTCTGTTTCTGGTGAATCTGTTCCCATGCCCCGATAATATTATAAGAAATTTCAGATCATTAATAGCATTACTAAAAATAGTTGGATTTTCAGTGAATTCCTCAAGAACGGATAAAATCAACTCATTCATGTGCTATTCTTTTGACAATTTTATCTCATGCTAATTATCCACTTCAGGTTAAGGCTTCTTCAATAATTTAGTCACATACTATACAATAATAACAAATATATGTATTTGTATAATATGTATGTGTACATCAAATATATATATAATATATGTGTATTATGTGTGTGTGTGTGTATGCTTATATACACCCCCACCAGGGACTTCCACAAAATCATTTTGAATTGAAGTAATTGTGAATAATAGCGATAATGTTAGGTGACTTTTATATGTGCTTGCTTATAGGCATTTTTGCAGGTATTTTTACCTCTTTAATAAAAACAAATAATCTAAGATAAACATTATATTAATCTCTTAGATGAAAAAACTAAGGCTCAAAATAATATCAATGATGAGAGCTAAGAATTTAATTCCAAAGACCATATTTTTTTGTGTGTGTGTACATGATGCCTTCCTTGGCTTTCCTTTCAGTTGTTCACAAGAGACCACTGTATCCAAAACTTTCTGCCCATTTGAATATATCTGAAGGGTTTTTACTGTGATCCATATTCTGGAAATAATCTCAAACAGCTAAAGTGAACCAGAGCTGTATAAACAACTTATAAATTCAGGTCCATCCACAAAGACAATTTAGAAGCATCACAGAAAAAAATATCATGATAATGAACTCTCTGGTTTGGAATGGCCCTTATTTTCTTTTCTGATGGAGCTTTAGTTCACTTTGTCCTGAAAAGACATGGTCTTAGGGAGTAACTGAAAGTATAACTGTCACTTGGGCTTTAAATAACTTGCATCAATATTTCAATGATTAGAGGATTATAAGTGAAACCTTCCAACAGCCATACCCCTGAAATGACCTGCCTTTGATAGCACTGAATATTACACTTTCCCAATTGGAAATCTATTAAACTGAGACCGAGGAATGCACATGCTGAGTGAAAATGATATGGAAGCTAACAAGATAATAAAGAACATCAGAAGAGTCCCGGGGCCTGCTGGAATCCATTCGACGCTGCTGAGTGTGTTGTTGTTTCTTGTATTAGAATTCATCTGATGCACTAAGAGGAATGGCATTCATTACTGAGCATTCTTGTATTTTGCAATTAATACATTGGCAACACTAAATTTTCTGGATGCAATTTGTCATTGCTTCTCTATTGCCAATTATAAGTCAAGCAATTCTCCAAACTGGCCTGTAGTAATACTTCATGACAGTTCATCAAAATAATACAGATTCCCATGGCTGCTCCCTAAATCCCGAGGCAGGATAAAGCAGGGATTAAAAGTCAACGTTTATATGTGGGTGTATGTATATGTATAGACATATATATGTGTACACACACAGCTTTATATAGATATGCAATTTATACACACCTGTCCCTTACGAGTAATTATTTTTTTAATTTATTTATGCATATGGAAACAAGGGTCTAGGACAGAGGTGCGGGCTGGGAGGGTGAGAGGATTCACCAGAGACAGAATGGGGAGTAGAACAGGCAGCTCTACTGAAATAAATGGCTGAGGGGAGCAGCAGGTGAGAGAGGAGAGGTCTGCTGCTCCATGTGGATCAGCTCCCTGGCTGGTATCAAACTCATGCTGTAGTGGCTGCAGATAGCTTGACAGCACTGTGACTTAATCCCTTGTGCCACCAGCGAGGCCCCTTATGAGTAATAAAACAGGGGAAGGAAAATCCTATGAAAAGATCACACACACACACACACACACACAAGTTTATATTAGTCTTACTCTTATGAAAGATGAGCAGAATTGCATTTGGATAAGCAAATAAGAATTTGGATTACTATTCCCAAACCAAAGAATTTGACTTGTTAATGATATTTGAAAAACAAGGAAAAGTGAACTGATAAATACCAAAATACTAGATATAAAAAAAGGTTTAATATGAACTATGTGATATTGTATCTGATGCTATCTTTACAGTTGTAATTCTAGGTTGACAAAACTTCCTTCCTAAAGAATATTTTTTACATAACCAGTAAAAAGGTATGGGCCAAAAAAATGTGAACAAAAAAGTGGGTAAGATTTGTATAGATCACTAGCTTTTCTCATCCTTGGAAGCACTAAAGGAGGTTAATCATCTGTTTTACAGTCTAAAGTTTACAGCTAAAACAGTAAATAAAAAAATAAGGAAATATAGGATGTTCTGGCTGCCAGCATCAATATAAGCTAGAAATTTTAATGAGAGCACCACTTCAAAATGAAATATTCTTGTTTTAAAATATAAATATGTGTGAAGAAGATAACCCCAGGGAATAAATGACTTTTTTAATTTGTTTATTGTTTAATTCCCTTCATTTAAATTCTGCTAAAATCCCATTCACTTGACAGTCTGAACTAATGCTTCAGAATATTTTGACTAATTCTATATAGGCTTGAACTTGTACATTGTAATTAATTGAAGTTCTCAAAGTGGATCAGGCAAGAGCAAGACCTATTAAATCCTGGGCATCATGACAGTGAGGGTTAAAGAAGATTGCTGGAGAATATTGAAAAATAGAGAAGGCAGAGGGAGTGGGTGGCCCAGCTGTGATTTATTATTAGTAATAAACTTGGCCAAGGGGCCAGCGGGTCCTAGAATTAATCTTACCCAAGAGATCACAGTGACAGTTCTCTCAGAATGGGTTTTAAGCAAAGCCAAATTCTTCCTGAATTGCCCAGAAGAGGTGTATTCAATAGATGATGATAGAAAAGTAGGTCAGCAGATCAAATGCCAGATTTTGAACGGGGTGACCGTACTAGGGAATGACAGATACAGTCTAGGAATTTGTATGCATCATGAATAACTAGCAATGATAATATTTAATACTGCCATAATAACTATGAGAATCCAAAATAGTAGATTTTACATGCAATGACAGCATTTATAACAACTATAAAACAGTCATTCTGTGCATATATCCCTGTGCTACACATGCAATTACCCTCCTAACCACCTTTCAGTGTATCAGTCTACATTCAGTTTCAGGTGTATATTATTACTTATTTTTGTTTGTTTTATTGAAATAATACTGCATCACAACATATATATATATACGCACACACACAAACATATATATTTATATATATTTCATGTGTTCATAGCTGAGAATCAACATGTTGGTACGTTGTGTTCATGTTTTTTTTTTAAATATTAACTTATTTATTTTTGCACAGAAGAACTGAGGTATAGGCCAGAGGTGTGGGGGGTGATAGGATTCACCAGAGACAGATTGGGGAGTAGAACAGGCTGATCTGCTGAAATACACTGCTGAGGGGAGCAGCAGGCAAGACAGGAGAGGTCTGCTGTGCCATGAGGGTCAGCACCCTGGGCAGATAGAATTTAAGCCATAGTGGTGATAATGCTGACACTTAACCCTTAACCCACCAGGGAGGTCCCTGAATTCGTGTTTAAAAGTCTCATCTACCCAACACCATACCGTTGCCACCTCTTAGTTGATTTACTGACCCCCACTCTACCCAGGCTTTAAAAACAACATGAAAAAGACAGAAGGAAAAGCTTGCATTTCCACAAAGACTGATTCATGTTGGTACTTGGAATGACAGTTTTTTTTTTTTTTCCCCTGACAGGGCTTCACTGGTGACTTCAAGTTCCTTTTTTGTTGATCTTGGCAAGAGTGAGTCAAAAAAAGCTAAAACAATAGACTAAAATGCTCGATGCATTCTCCTTCATTGTGTTTCTATATTTGCTTTTCCCTTGAAGCAGCCAAGCTGCTACAAAGCCTGTGACAGTTGAGGGTTTGTTAAGCTGTCTACACAATACTCAAACAGTTGTTGAAAAGCTAAAATAAAATATGTATTCAACTAGTTTCTGCCTAAGGACAAACTAATATTTAGCTAATCTTTTCTATCAGATTACTCCCAGAATAGAATCAAATCAGTTATAAAAGCTATGGATGTAGTACATACATGGAGTCTGACCTATTTAAAACAAAGATTGTAAATGATTGGGAATTATATAGGCATTAGTTTAACTCCACCTATTGAACAAAGCCTCCCTGCAGAATATCAGAAACCATTTATAAATAAATTAAGTCTTTATTAGGTTGGAAAAAACCCAATTTAATTGTTTCTGTTTCGAAAAAAATATTAGATGTGTGCTTACTTTATGAAGTTATTTCATGAACATAATTAAATATTTCAGTCCTTTAAAAGGCAAACCGTTGAATAAGTGGGTAGAACATTCAATGTCTAAAATGCAAGTATAGTTGAGCTTGTGTGTTCTGTCATAGGGAAAAATGATCATTTTTCATTCATTTTATTTGTCATACAATTTAGAAAAATTAATGTGATGTTGCTTTAGATTTTTTATATTGTGAATGAGTATTAAGATAAAAAGAGATTATATAAAAACAGAGGCCCTCAATATTCATCTTCATTTATTTGGAGTAATTATTTTTAATTAATCACAAATCGATTCCATGAGAATTTTAAGTATTAAAAGTCTCCATGAACTTCTATGAAGTATGAATTTATCCAGACTATCTGCTATGTTAATAATAAAGTGTTAAGGAAAAATTATGCTGAATCAAAGTTTTAAGTTCCTAGGTATGCAAATCAAGACCATGCACAATGTTAAAATCCACAAGTGCAAGATTTCTTAGTTTGGGGTTACTTATGAAAAGCACTAAGTTCAAAGTCATCCTTTTTTTCTTTTCTGGAAGTTATCACAATTAACTAAAAAGACACTAGAAACATTTTTGGCAATGGGTGAAGCTTATTTTTCACATATTCATCACACATAATGAGCTAAGGGAGTTTTTGCAAATGTTGCCATTAACATTCACCTTTTCATGAACCTTGTGCTTAAAAAAAAATCAAGGAAGAAAAAAATTCAGGAAATGACCTAAACAAAACAATAAGAAAAGTCCCCAGTGGTGGGGATCTTAATTGTGTCAACAATGTGATCATCAGAGACCATTAGTCCTCAAGGGATACTCCTTCAGCCTAATAGACTACAACAAGGCTTTCAAGGATCCAAACCTGCTTATCAGCTTGGAGAAACTCCTGCTGGGAATTACTGCTTAACAGGCATAGCTTTCTTCTTTGCCAGGAATTTTATTTTTCAACACATCTTTAACAGACAGCACCGTCAGAAGTATGTGGTTGGTCCCATGATGGAGGATTGGGAATGGTGCTCTGTTCCCAAAATGTACCACTCAGTAAACATGGCTTATTTAAGGCTAAGTCTAGTCTTTGTAGGCACTCATGGAACAAGTCAAATATTAACACATATAGCAATTTAGAATTCAGAAATATTTTCATAATACATAAGGACAAGGGAAACCCTGGCCACTCCAGAGGGAAGGACAAGTGTTTGGAAAAGAAAGTTTAAAATACTAAAAATAGAAAGGAGTGGCTCTGCAGGTGCACTTTCCATCTTTCATAATTTTGCGAATAGCTAATTCATAATGGAAAGACAAAGAAATGCCCACCCATGTCATGGTCCCACATGAGAGGCAAGGCACAGCTGTGCATTCACAGGGATAATGTCCCTGACCTTAGGAAATAACAAGATGACAATAAAAAAAAATAGCCAAATGTTGACTCTCATCAGTTCCAACATTTTTGGAACGTAATCTGACTATATTCACAAGAATTAAATATGCACATGATAGATCACTTAAGTATACTTCATCATGTAGAGGTTTTATGTTCTTTTTCCTATATGTTCTCCCTTGTTCTGGGGCTGTTAAAGCAAATAATTGGATTTTTAAAATTTTTCTTGTCTTAAAGAGAAGTGTAGGGTTGAATGAAAAGCACATGTCTGTTAAAGCAATCTTACTTTTGCAACTAGTGTTATTCATGCTTAAAGCCACTGAAAAGATTCTGCAAAGTTTCATAGAAATAGAAAAATGAACTATAAACAGAGAAAAAGGGACTTGAAGAGATTCACCCTATCAAGGTGAAGATACCTTCTGTTGTATGAGGCTCAACTTGCAAAAGTGCTATCTGCTGCCCTTAGGGTTTTTGACTTAGGACTCAAGCCAAATGCTTATAACACAATGTGAATGTAAGCATCCAATTCTATTGGCACTAAAAGGAGAAATGACATGGACCACTGGTGAAGTTCAAGAAACTGGCCTGTAGCTGAGGTCTGTAAAGTTCCTTGTGGACAGTTCCTTTGGCCATTTTTCAAAGGGTAAGGTCAATAAAGGCTTTGGCTGCAGAAGCTTTCAGGACCCTGAGGGTGTGGCCACAAGAAGCATATTTTATTGGCTTAATTCAGTGCCTATACTTAGACTATTTCTAAGGGCATATTGTCAGGACCACCTTTGGCCCTCAGCAGCCCTGCTTTGGACCAAGCCTGTTAGACTGCGCATTTATCCTCAAGGGAATGGGTGATTTTTGGTGTTATATTGGAAAAATATTATCTTCTCCTCTCTATGCACAGTTACCTATTAAATTTCTTTGACACTAAAATTATGCTTTTTAAAAAAGTATTTAAAATTATTTTTATAATTATTTTTTAATTATGCTTAAAAAATATGTCTTTAAAAGCATGTGGTGGATGGCAGAACCCCCTTAGAAGATACAGGTTTGGTGCTCCCAGAAGTCTCCTCATTCTGCCTCACTAACATATAAATAGAAATTAATTTTTCCAGCATCTCATAAAGGTAGAAATTATCAGTTTTTTTTAATCCTTCCTGCTTTGATTCTTCCCATTTTTTTCCTGTTTGTAACTGGAGGATGTTTATGCAGGTGCCACACACCATACTCAGTACAGATCTAGAAGCTCAATTTTGCAAACTCTGCTATGCAAAGAACTAAGGTCAGTGAGATTCACTGGTTTTATTGTGAACCCATTTAGTAGAAGCAGTTTATCTTAAGGAATGGAGTTGTTCTTCAGAAGATTTAGTTACAATGCCAACTTCTTTCTCCCAGTTATGGTCTTTATTGTATTTAAGGTTGAGTAATCTAATAAGAAGTAATGTTTCCACTAAGAGAATAAAACAATGCCCCATTTATTTAGAAAGGTACATAATCATTCTCTACACTTGATATCCAGAGGAAAAAAAAAAGGCTTACAATGTTAACTAAGGTGGATAATTCTAGACAGTAAGGTGAAATTAATTTAAGCTGCATTCTACAGGTAATAGAATATACAATTTTGCTAATTTAATTTTTTATGCCTGCCTCATTTTTTATTTTAATTTTTAAATAAAAATACATTTTAATTTATTTTTGAAAGGAGTAATTTTGCTGTTGGAGAAATTTATATCTTTGGGTCTTCTAATAGAGCTGGAAAAACTGAGAGAGACAGTTATAACAGGAGAGTTTATCATTACTATTATACATAAGTTTTGCAAGATTTTTAAAATTTCAGCCTTTTGAGTTATTGTGAGGGCTTGGTGAGAGAGATTTTTGGCTCCTTTCGAGAATGATTTCAGCAGAGCTCCCATTCAATGGCACAAGGCAATTTTTTTTTTTTTTTAAGGAAAAGGACATTTGCACAGAAACAAAAAAAGCAAAGGCTGCATTTTAAAAGGGCAGGATTATTAAGAAAAAGAGATAAATACAGGTATGCAGTCTTAGGGCAAGGTCTGTGTTTTACCACAGCAAGGAATGCCTTTATATATTACTCTTTGATGAAATTACTCTGTGGAATTTATTGTTTTGGGATATGGTTGAGTTAGTTTTTTGTAACTGACAAATGTCTCTATCCCCAAATAAGATTCCTGGAAACTTCCACAACCAGTTTAATGACTGGTTAATCTCCCTACTCTATTTCTGGTTTTTGACTTTGTGAAAACTTCCATCCTAAATTTTCTACTCCAAGCTTCCATCAGTCTGATTGGCAAATGAAAGTGTAGGATACTCAAGGATATGTTGTACCAATGAGCTCACCTATAACAGTTTGAGACTAGTGTTGATAGCCAGCAAGCCAGCAGGCATTCACAGTATATCAGAAGAATAGAAAATAACCCTATTGAACACAAAACAGCAGAAATATCCATTTTTAAAGAAAATTATACCATTTTCATTCTGAGTGATATCAATGTCACATTCGTTGTGTATGTTACAAATATTTTCCATATTTAATTATCATTACCTTTGTTTATAGAACACTTTTTTCCCAATGCATCAAATCTATTAATTTTTTCTCCATTTTGCCATTTTATATTGAAAGTCTGTTTCTAAGTCTTTCTTTACCATAAAATTGTAGCAATATTTGCTTTTATTTTCTCCTAGTACCTTTCTTAACCATCGTATTTTAGATTTATTTTAACCAGGTAATACATAAAGCAGAAATCTTCATTCTTCTACCACTTCCCCCAGAGTTCATTGAGTGAAATATATCTGAGAAAATGGAGTGGTAAGAATGAATACGAGTCTGTTTTTACTGGGGTATATAAATTGGTAGCATAAATAAAAGCCATATCTGAAAGATCCTTCAAATAGAAAAGCTGGGTGTCCCATTGGTTGCATAAAAACATCCTATTTTCCAATTTCTACTGCAGAAATATAAAGACTCATATTTTGTGCCCTGTAAGAGATAGTCCTTTCTACTTTGGTGAATTTGAATTTTAGGTGAGGAAGCACACACAAGTGTATATCTAGATATGGATAAAGAAATAAGTGATGAAGATGCAAGCAGAAGAAACATTTTTTTCCTCTGGATTTACCCAGAATAGCATGTGTGTGTGTGTGTGTGTGTGTCTATGTGTGCGCACATGTGTGCGCGCGTGTGTGTATGTGTGAGATGTGGATGTCTGTGTCTTTCTGTCTGCCTGGCACAAAGTATCAAATCATTCATGTTAATTGAAATAACTGCCATTGTAAAGAGAATTAAAAGTTTAGTAACAGAGAAATTTATTGAGGAGGTTATTTAAAGTCAAACTGAGAATTGTCCAAGAGACCAACACCAGATTTCTCTGGATGAATGGTTTCTGCCCTCAGGGTTTTTGACCTCTGCTTATATACATATGTTACATACACAGAAAAAATACTCATAATTATTGTTGTTAACAAAAGAAAGAAGACTTTCTAATTTCTAATATTTTCAGTTAGCTAAAGGAGATTAGTTTCTAATAAGCTTAGTTGATGGATAAAGAAGAAACAGTTTTCATAACTTTAAAGTTAATCCTTGATCTTACAGAACTATCTGTGCTTGGGAAGATATAAGGACCAAAGGTTATTTGAATGACTTTTCTAAAAGTTCCCCTATAGATTCAGGGTGTGGCCAGGTCTTTATCTCATGCTTCTTCTTCCTGCAATTCTCAAACTTGACAGGGGCTTGGTCTGTGGACCTTTCAGAGGTTCTTTGTTTTTTTGACATGGAGTTCTTCAAAGCCAACTGGAGGCATTGTTCTGCTGATGCCATCCTCTTGACATGGCCCAGGCAGGGTGGAAGTAGACATTTTCCAACAAGGTAAAATATAGAATTTTCTATTCTGGGTCCACATTCAGTTTGGATGTTTAAATCTCAACTAATACCAGACTTTTTGTGATATTAAAAGAACACCTTAGCTCTGAACAAGAGAGGCACAACATTCTAGGTTGTTGGAATATATATATTTTTCCCTTTTTCTAAGTTTAGCATTTGAGAAATAAATAAGTTCATATTTTTAAAGTTTTGCTAAATGTGTCACCCCTAAAAAGTCCTTTTTGTCTTAGGTACCAGAGCTTTTTCTTCTAAAGAAAAAAGAAAAGAAAAGAAAGTAGCTGTGTTCCTACTTATAACCCCCATCAATAAACACAGCAATGCTAACTAACTTCTTTACATCTTAATAATTGCTGGGCTAGATTAACAAGCTGTTAATGTTTTGACTTATAAATTGGAGGCCCATTTGGTTCACTGGCCTTCCAGAAGATTGAGCTGTCTCTGCTATGCCCTGAAAGTTAAGTAAATGACTGTTTATTCATTCTCTTGATTAGAAGGCTACCCTGCAGCCAGATAAAAGAGATTCCATAATAAATGTGAGACTCCCATGTTTTGTTTTGCTTTCTGGATTTAGTACTAAACATTAAAAGGAATTGGAGATTGATTTTTTTGTCTGGGGACCAGTGCCAGATAAAACAAGAGTTGAACAAGCAGACTACTTTGTAGACATGAGCTCCTTTATAATGACAGGATTTGAGTTCTAATATAACAACTGGATTATTCCAGGTGTATGTGATGGGGAACTGTGTGTGTGCCCACCTCAGCAGGACTTCTTCATTCATTCTTTCTGATATTCTGCTGGTAGCTGTTGTTTCCAAGATCAAAACTAAGTCTATCTTGCCCAGGTCATTAGTCACTGAACCAAAAAATAAATCACTTGAATCTTACTTTACTGAGACCAGTCCTTCCTGGAAATGAAGGACTTATAGAAGACTTTTATCTGTGTGTGTACATATATCTATACACATATATCTATACACATCTATACATACTTTTTTTTTCTCCTTTCTTATCTATTGAAGTGTCATGGGTCTCTGTTCATTCAGACTTTGTCATTAGCTATAATATCATCAATCAATTCCTTCTGATTCATCTCCTCTCTTCTTGCCTTGGGGATGATCTTGTGTCTCCTTAGACTTGTAATTCTGAGTCAATGACAAACTGAACAATAATGGGAATAATGGACCCAGGGTCTCTTGTCTCCCTCTGAGCAATTTGCAGGTTAGGTTTAAAGCATGTCCTCTTTAGAAACATGAGCTTGGATGATTCCAGTTGTAGTTACTAATGGAGCTGTCAGTCCAAGAGTCTAGAGCTAATGGATCAATAAATAAAATGATTTCAGTTACTAAATGTATGTGTTGTGTTTGAACTGTAAAGGCAAAAAAGCTTTGGAAAAACTCTGATAGATTAAGGAGGAAGTCATAATATAAGTGAGAATTGATATGTGGATTCACATTTTCTTTTATTTCTGACCAGTAGACCTCCAATGAATGCACTATTATAAGGAGTGACAATAAAAACAAAATGTGTGGGCTTTCTGATGGATTCAACCTGAAGACAAATAGTAAGGCAGCTGGTCAATGCCCTGAGGTTTGCCTTTGTTTCGTAATTCAGCCAATCTTGTAAAGTGTTGTGGGTTTTTTGTTTGTTTGTTTGTTTGGCACAAGGGAGCCTGATGTTAATACTTTCCTCCTCCCTTACAAGGACCCATCTCCAAATCTTCAAAACCTAGAGTTTTCATCCATTTTTAAAAAGATTTATTTATTTATGCATATAAGAACTGGGGTGTAAGCCAGAGGTGTGGGGGTAGGAGGTCTCACCAAAGACAGAGTGTGGAGCAGAACTGACAGATCTACTGAAACACACCGCTGAGGGGAGCAGCGAGTGAGACAGGAGAAGTCTGCTGCACTATGTGGGTTTCTTCCTGGCTGGCTGGGGATCGAACTCATGCTGCAGTGGCTGGCAAAAGCTTTAAAGCTTTATAGAGCTGTCTTTAAGCCCTGCGCCACCAGAGAGGCCCTTTTATCCATTTTTTTTATAACTCATAGGAAAAGGGTCTGCTGTTTTACTAAGATTGTAGATGATACATGAACGATTAATTAGCTCTGGTGTAAGATGTATACAGAAGAAAATGCCTAAAGTGAAAATTCAGTGTGCATTTATTTAGTCATTCATTTGTTAATAACAGAGAGAACAGAATTAAAATGGTGAGCCATGTGGGCATGGATGGGATTAGCTTGCTTTGATTTCCATTTCCAGGTTTTGAAAAGGGCACAGACCACATTGTTGTAGAACAGTGACATAACACATGCATCTCAAGTTATTCAATTAATTTTATGAGCCGTCATGTTTCATGTCTTATTACTTTATTACAGACATTTATGACCCATTCCCCTGAAAGCCAGGATTCATTCACTTCTTTACTCATTCCATAAATATTTGTGGAATGTCTACAGTGTTCTTAAAATTGCATATAGGACTAAGGTTGCAGTGGATAACAAAAGGCAGACACCTCTACTTCAAAGAAGGCAATTTGGAACTAGTGTGATGATACTTGGAATCACCTCTAATTGTATATAACAATGACAGGAACTAGGAAATCAGAGATAAATTAAACTGCCTTGATGGTTAAGGTAGTAGATTAATATAAATATGTAAAGAAGCAGTTACTTGAAATTAAATGCTATAAGCCATAATCACAAGGCATATTAATAATAACATTTAACCCAGGTTATCCACACTTTGTGAGTGTCTAAAACTAATTTATGCATTTACTTCTCTTAAGTTGTTTTCTTCCTTTCCTTTTGAATTTCTTTGTCTTATAGAAATGTACATGTTCATCAACTCACATGAGGCTTTTTTACAAAAATTTGCAAGCTGTCACTTCAAAAATTGATCATTCAAGTCTCTCAATTAAGACATTATACATGTGGGCCTCCTTGACAGCTCCAGGGGTTAAGTCTCAGTACTATGAAGCAATCCGCAGCCACTGCAGCACAAGTTTTATCCCTGGCCAGGGAGCTATCCACATATGATGCAGCAGACTTCTCCTATCTCGCCTGTTGCTCTCCTCAGCAGTGTATTTCAGTCAATCTGGCTGTTCTGCTCCCCACTCTGTCTCTGGTGAAGCTTCTCTTCACCGTCCCCTGCACCTCTGGCCTGCACCAGCTCTTGTATGCATAAATAAATAAATCTTAAAAAGAAAAGAAATTGTACATCTGAGAAGATGTTGTCTTATACCTCTAACTCACAGTGTTGTAAATCAAATTTACTGTAATAAAAATAAAATAATAATAAATGCATGAATAAAAACTATGACCTTTGGCCCTAAGAAGAAGAAAAAAAGAGAAATTATGAGGACAGGCTTATTATACATTATTCCTGAGTTTAATGGGACTCTTATATAAGGAAAATAATTTTCCCCACATATTATTTATTGTTTGAATCTCCTGTCCCTTCTCAATCCAAGGGTTGGTGAACTTAGTGGTAGGTATTCTATACATATTATTATTTTCTAATAACCTTAGAAGAGTTTCTAGAAATATTACAGCTAAGAATATTACAGCTCTCAAGATGCCATCCTCATTTCAAAATATAGCTTCTTCTGCAAACCTCTACTTAGGTATCCATGCCACACTCATCAGTGTTTTTTTTACATATATATAAAAACATACAATTCTATAGGTTTTTTTTTTTTATGTGTTATGTGCTTTGGAATGCAAGAATATAGTAGGAAGTTTTGGAGGGAGTAGATTCACATAAAATTCATCCTTTGTCCCATGAGGAAATTTGTTTTTGGGATGAATCTCCTCAATGAAACAGGGATCAAAACATATTATACATGTGGTCCACTGTTCATCAGGCATGGTTCACAAGCATTGATATAAATCGCCTAAGACTAGTAAAGATCTTTTGTTAACAAGTATAATATAGAAACTTTTTTAAAAAGATCTTTTGCTCAGGCATCTCAAGTGATGTGTGATCTCCCATCTCTTCAGTACTTTCTTTGTCATGACATAAAAACTTGATTACATGTGTTCATTTGATTTTTTTTTTTATTTTTAAGCTCCTTACCCTGTTAAATAAATTTTAAAAATGAAATAGAGAGAAGATATAATAAAGGTAGGAGAGGTGAAAAAAAGAGGGAAGATCCTAGAAAAGTGAGGTGTTTGAGCTGATTTGAAACTGTGGCACAGACACATTGGAAGAGAGATGACTTGCTTGCTGCACTGGCTTCTGGGAAGACGCAGTGTCATTCTGTCCCTGAAGAGAAAGACAATGACAATGTCTAGTATGGTCATGTTACTATGAGTCATCATTGCTCTGAAATGATACTGGAGGCAGGTAGGTGGCTCTTGTTAAGGGAATGAGAGAACATGAGCAGAGTCATACTTTGTCTCAGGTCAGATTGGAGCTGCGTGTCACCACAGAGTAGGTCACATACTTGCCTGTTGCCTGGATCAGTGGTTTCTACGTGTACAACTGAAAAGATATTCTAATTTGACTATTCATTGAGTGTGAGCCATTTGGTCCACAGTTTGGAGGTTCTAGAAATACACATATGTATGCAAGAAAATAAGAAGGTTCACTGCCATGTGCTGAATCCATAGTACAAATTTAACTATTGGTTAGATGAAATGACCAACTGGTATTTTCTTAAGCAGGTGGATTCTAAATGAATTTCCAAGTTCACCCTTTATTGCTTAACCATCTCTATATAACTTGAAGTCCCTTTCCAGATAAGGGACAAGTTCTTGGGATGAATTTTGCCTATGCTATTCTTGGGATAACAAGAATACAATATATATCAAAAGTAATATTGTTGACAATAATGTGACATATAATGATCCATAATTAAAATCTCAGAGTGACTATTATTATTGATGTTGCTATTTTGTACTGGAACCTTTAGTCAGCTGCATAATGAATCGATTTCCCAATCAAAAATAAGGGATAATATATGTATATATTATGTATAAATACATATATAAGTAATATACATCTCTATATTTATATATCTGAGTGTATGTAACCATGACCTACAGTTCTCATATAACTCTTAAATTATAAAACTTATTCTAGAAGGAGGGCTCTTTATCATTCTTACTAAATCCCATAGTTACTTGGTCCTTTGCTGTCCTTAATTAATAATCAAAAGTGAGACCATTTGTGGGGATAACATGTAATATCTTCTTTTGGGAGAACAAAACCCAATGAAAAGTGTTGCATGACCTGTTCCTCTTGGTTTATAGCATTGGTTTTCCAAAGGCAAACCACATTTGGAAAGCTGGTGACCCATTTACTTTTATATATTGGTATATAAGTCCCCAAAGACCTGTTATGTTTAACTGTTATTACAGATTGCATTTTACGGTGGCCCAAGGTTGTGTTAAAGAACGTGATTTTTGCACTTTGACTTGACCATGTGATCTGAAATATGTTATTTTACTGAATCACAAATGCCTCACAAGCTGAGAGTTTTACTATCCATGTCACCAATAAACCATATTCCTTATCAGACTTCGTTATAGGTTCAAGTCCTGGACCAGAAAGCCGGCTAAAATTGAGGCAACAGAAATATCTATTAAGTGACTTTGTTTTTGTAACCTTGAGTTATATGTTATATGGAAAGCTACTCCCTTTATTTGACAAGCTCCCGTAGACTGTCTTAACAACAAACTCAGTTTTTGTGAAGTTGAAACTATGGGGATTTAACTCTTTCACTTATAAGTTTGCACCAGAGAAGCCAAACTGATTTTCTCAGAAGCTATTCCCCATATAGATGTGTCTTGTAAGAAAACGTGACAACTGGTGTGTGCACATCAACCTGGCAGGACCAGTATGACAGTGAGGGGTCATCATACAGACCAGAACTTTCTGTGTCTTCTCTAGAGTTGAGTAGAAAGGATATGGAAGCCAAAAGGCTGGTACTGCCTCTATGGGAGACAGTACAATGTGTCCCACAAAGTTAAAAACACAGGTATCATATGAGCCAGAGGTCCTGCTCAGGGTATACACATGAAGGAGATGAAATCACTGTTGAAGAGAGACCTGCACCCCAGTGTTCACTGCAGCATTATTCACAATTGTTATGATATGGAAACAACCTGTTTTCATTCACAGAGAATGGATAAAGAATATGGGGTGAATATACACAAGGCAATGTTAAGTCACAAGGAAGGAGATTCTGCCATTTGTAACAACAGGCATGGACCTGAGGAGCATTTTGCTAAGAGTTATAGGTCAGTCAGCAAAAGACAAATATTGTATTATGTACTATTTTGGGGAATATAATAAAAAAAATCAAACTTATATAAAAGGGAAGAATGCGGCCTCCCCTGGTGGGGCAGCGGTTGAGCGCTGGGCTGCGAAGCTGCCTGCAGCCTCTGCAGCACAGGTTCGATCCCCGGCCACCGGCGAGTGTCCCACATGACGCGCAGACCTCTCCTGCCACCCGCTGCTCCCCTCAGCAGTGTACTTCTGTCCTTCTGCCTGTTCTGCTCCCCACTCTGGCTCTGGTGAATCCTCTCACCCTCCCATGCTTCTGACTGTACCCAGTGCTTGTATAAATAAATAAAGAAATCTTAAAAAAAAAAAAAAAAAGGGAAGATTGGTTGTTGCCCTGGGCTGGGTGAAGTAGCAGGACTGAAGTTCAAGAAAACACAGTGATAAAATAAATGAGTTCTGGGGACTTAATATACAGCATGGTGACAATATTTAATATGTATTGTAACTTATTACATTACAACTTACTGTTTTGTAAAAGTAGTTAAGAGCATAGATCTTAAAATTTCTTGACACTCAAACACAAAATGTAGCTTTGGGAGGGGCAAAAGTTGCTAACTTATTATCATAATCATTTTATCATGTATGTGTAGGTTGACTCATATGTTAGATGTCCATTATAGCTCAATAAAACTGGAAAGGATCCATTGAATACTATAAAAATGAAATTGCAGTGATCCAGTACACAAAACTGCATAAGGAAAAAAAGAAGAAAAAAAAAATTCCCTCCAGGGTGAACTTGAGAAAAAAGGGCAAACATGGTCCTTAACAAGTTTTTCTTTCTTAAAATTTAATTATTTTTGCCTAGAAGAACTGGGGAATAAGCCAGAGGTGCAGGGGGTGAGAGGATTCCCTGGAGACAGAGTGGGGAGCAGAACAGGCGGAGCCACTGAAATACACTCCTGAGGGGAGATGTGGGTGAGACAGGAGAGGTCTGCACTGCCTGTAGATCAGCTCCCTGGCTGGGGATTGAACTCAGATATTAGCAGTAATAGAGCTGAGACTTTACCCCTAGGCTACCAGGGAGGACCCTTAACACGTTTTTATGTAAATGATTTTGAGTTCCAATAGCAAGAGTTCCATCCAGAGCCCCCTGACCTATCCTGTCCATCACATAGTTTTGAGTCACTGTTCCAGCAGCAATGTATGGGTCATCAGGGCAGACTGCTCAGCTGTCTGGGTGTTGGTTCTCTCTATCTGCATACCTGTGAGCCTCTATACCATGCTAGGTGGGCTCTGCACAACTGCTGCCTGTGAATGAGTTTCCATGTATCTGGAGACCAGGTATGCTGCAGAGTTGTATGGTGCCTTTCCAAGGGAATGCCTTTGACAATGATCTCACCCTGTGAGGGATATTTTCCACTCTGGACATGGCAACCCGTCCTCACTGTTCTACGTAATTTACAAAAGACTTTGAAATATACGAATGCAGTTGTTCAATGAAACACATTTATGAGAGATAAGCAGGATTTATATTTAAACTTCATTTTATATTTGATAGAAAAAAAAGAATCACAAAGAAAAGTAGATTAGTAAATGATGGGGTTCAAGGTCAAATACTGGCCCTCTGACTCCCCATTAGGGATTTCTCACATTCATAAGCTGTGGATTCAGGAATCTGGTCAAACATGGCCTCTGTCCTTTGTAAGAGTACATGCTGCACTATTGAGAAGGACCTTCAAGATAAATAGGGCAAACTCAAGGAAAACTTATTTCCACAGCTTTGCATAATGTAATTTCACTGCATTGGAAGGAGGAGGAGCTGTGTCATTCACACTTTGTGCAAGTTACCAAAAAATGCAAAGTAGTGAATAAATAGAAAGGTGACTTGTGTGTGGCCACTTTTCATCTATTTCACCTTAAAGCTGAGTGGGCGTAAAGAGCTAAGTTATGCTGATCTATTGCAGAACATTGGATACATTGCATATGGCATGAAATAATCTATATATTCAATCGTCACTCAGAATTCCCAGTGACCAAAAACACCACCACAATTTAGGTTCATAAATTGGTATAATGACACAATAATGGAAGTTAAACATAAAACAGAAGATAACTAGGAAAAATGTCAAGACAGAATTGTTCATATTCTTGATTATGGGAGATATCTGCAATGCAACCTTGAAACCTTAGAGAATTTATCCTCTTGTGTTCCCACAAAGTGGCTTTCTTTCCAAGTCTTATGGATTCCATCCATCCTCTTTTTTTGTCCCTACAAGTCTCTCCCTAGTAGAGGAACTTATTGAAGTGTTATCACTGCTCTTGCAGCTTTGGGCACAAGCCAAATTCCATTATTCAACTCCACATACATATAGCTACATATTTCTCAAATGAAAAAGATTTTCATATCCCTCCTTAGCAACTGACCCACTTTCTGGCTTATTTACAAATGAATTGCTTCCCAATTTTCTCCTTGTCATGGTATACATGAAAAATATTTATACAATATCATGGGCAAATGCAAAACTTTGTATGTATTTAAATAATACTTAGTGAAGAAATGCACTCTTTTTATATGACTATAAGAAGTAGAAAAGAAACATGGAAGATATGAAATTCACAACTTTTGTCCTTTAAAATATCAATATTTTTTCTATTAATTTTAATAATTATTCCGTTTGACTCAAATTACAGACTATGCAAATGAATATTTTGGCCATACTCTCTGTTATGTTTCAAAATACATAAACTATATCAATATATGTTAGCATAGTTTATGCAATTAAAAATTAGACTTATTCACAGTGTTTAAAACTTCACTTCAATAAGATACTTTGGAAAAACCATAATTATTCTTCAATGATATGCAAAATGATAATTATCCACAAATAAAGACACACATTTTTAAGTTTTATTTTTGCTCATAACCTTTTCACTACTTCTTTTGCACCACAAAAGCACTTCAAATGAAACAAAAGTAGTATTCTTATCTTAGTTCTTTGCATAAAGCTGAAGAAATAGAGTGACTTGAACTTCATTAGAACCGGTATCTTTTAATATAATTTAACATTGATCTGAATCTGTAGGTAGACTATGATAAAATAGCCCTTTCTGTAAGTTAAACAGCATTATGCAAACTGTAAACTTCTGGAGTAATTATTAATTAATACAACCACATAATTCATCTTCTAAATCCAGACACTTTGTGAGTACAAGGGTAATATTAACAATTTGGCCTTTTGGGGCCTCCCTGGTGGCACAAGGGATTAAGTACAGCTCCATGAAGCTATTCCCAATCTCTGTAGCCTCTGCAGCATGTTCAATCCCACTCTAGAGAACTACCAACATGGTGCAGCAGACTCACCCACTACTCTCCTCAGCAGTGTATTTCAGTCAGTCTGCCTCTTCTATTCCTCTTTCTGTCTCTGGTGAATCCTCTCTGGTGAATCTTCTGCACCTCTGGCCTGTACCCCAGTTCTTGTGTGCATAAATACATAAATCTTTTAAAGAAAACAATTTGGCTGTGTCAAGAAGTATATACAAAAAATATCCTGGGTCACTTAATAAAAATGTATGAATATGATTCATGTATTTTTTTAAGATTTATTTATTTATGCATACAAGAACTGGGGTACAGGCCAGATTCTCAGAAAGGTGAGAGGATTCATCAGAGACAGAGCTGGGAACAGAACATGCAGACTGACTAAAATACACTGCTGAGGGGAGCAGCAGGCAAGACAGGAGAGGTCTGCTGCGCCATGTGGGACCCTCGCCAGCTGGCCGGTATCAAACCAGCACTGCAGAGGCTGCAGAGAGCTTCACAGCGCTGCGCTGAACCACCTGCGCCACCAGGGGAGGCCCAATATGACTCATATTTACCGACATAGCTAATGTTACTAATATTAATTTACTCAGTCCCCAATAATAGACTACCTTGCAGAACATACTGTCATCATGACTTTAAAAATTAGGCTGCTAAGGCAGAGAGTACTTAAATAGTTTGTAGTATTTGAAAAACAAATAGCAAAGCTCAATCATCTTGTTTTCATATTTAGATGTCTGTGTATGAGGTAATTATTTGGATACTACTTTAATAAACTGACATTGATTTTAAAACACCACAAAAATGCTAGCATCAATATGAGTTCTGGTGAGTGTTTGATTTTGTTTCTGCCTATTTGCTTTTAATGCATACAGTTATGTGATCTTTTCATACAGTTCTATTTTAAGCATATTTATTTGTACTTGAATATTTATCCTAGGTAGTATCTCTCTCTCTCTCTCCTTTCTATTCCTCTGCCCCCCACCCCCCCCACTGCCCGCCCAATGCACACAAACAAAAGCTGACATTTTTCCCCATATATCACTTCATGGTGTCTACAGGTGTGACATTTTTTGTTTTGTTTTGTTTTCTTTTTTTTAATAGATTTTATTTATTTATGATTACAAAAACTGGGGTACAAGCCAGAGGCACGGGAGGTGAGAGGACTCACCAGAGACAGAGGGGGAACAGAAAGGCAAATAGACTGAAATACACTGCTGAGGAGTGGGGAGAGGTCTGCTGCACCATGTGGGTATCTCAGTGGTCGGGGATTGAACTCCTACTGCAGTGGCTGCAGACAGCTTCACAGTGCTGTTCTCAACCCCTTGCACCACTAGGGAGACCCTTGTTTTGTTTTCTTCTTGGCTTTCTGCATTATTATGTCTTTAAGTCAATCAGAGACATCAATGACACATTATTCAAAATAGTGTCTTTTCTATTTCTTTGTTTCATTGACATCCGATGGCTAGGGACATTAGTTTATGCAAGGAAGTCAAATAAGCCACTCTAACCTATGGAGCAGTATGGATTTCACAATTACTTGTGTGATCTTGTGACTTGCTATTCTTATATGATCTCATTCTGCTGGAACTAATCTCCTGAGGGTAATTTATTTCTTATTTTGCCACTTGCAGACACTTAAAAGAGTGCAAAACTCTGTTCGGCCCCCATATAGATATTTTGATTAACAAGGTGCCAAAGTATTTAACTGAGTAGTGTTGTTTTATTAAAAAAAAATATTTCCCCGAAGTGAAAGGTTTAGACTGAGGTAGAGAATCACAGGAAAACATGAATGTAAATATAAGGTAATCCTCATAGTGTTGTCTAATAAATAAAATATTTTTGAGACTATTCTTTCTTGTACATTAGATGGCTTTATAGTTTCATCAAATGCTTGTTGATCTTGGTACTAAAGTGTGTTATTATTTAAATATATGGATGCATACATAAGGGAGTTATTGGCCTTTATGCCTTCAGAACATTGAGTTTTCAACCTGAATATGCAGCAAATGTCTTTGGTTACTCCTGCCACATCCCTGGAGCATCGTTTTGACTTCAGTTGCATTTGTCAGGGCTCAGACTATCTCAGGCAGGATCACCTTCAAGAACATTATGTTTTGATTTTTTGCTTTGCCTCTCAGAGTCTCTTCCAAACAAAGAAAATCATCTCTGTTTGGGCCTAAGCAGAGCCAGAAAATGCAAGAGATTTAGCATGATCTGCGACCAGAGGGGACTTGGAGAGTGGTAAGAGGTTGTCACTCTCCTCCAGATGGACAAGCCTAAGAGCCCTGGTAGGTGGGAGGTATGTGGGGTGGCTAGGAGGTTCCAGGACTGCCACATCCTTGCAACCCACAGAGACAATTGGAACAAAAGGACCTCCCAATAGCCTCTTTCCTATCTGACTCTCCATATTTCCTCATCCCTGCTCCTTCCAGGCACCTCCCAGATAAACTTACATGTACTCAAGGCCTTGTTGCAAACACTGCATTCAAGATATCAAAAGAAAACAAATATATAGCAGTGCATTTTACAAATATATAGCAGAACATGTCTATCTACAGTTTAAAGCATTAAGTAAGGAATAGAGAAAATAAAACTGAAATGCTGCTTTCTCATTAAATTTTTAAAGAATGTATAAAGTTAAAATAGGATTTATATATATGCTAAAATATTTTAATAAACAATTTAATTATGAAATATCTAAGTTCTCTTTATTAAATTATTTGATTGCATTCTTCAGTTACTATTTCTTTTTGAATGATTTTATGTCCTTGAAAACAATGTTTCATTATGAACCCCCACTCTCTCCATTCCCAAGGATACACACAATTTCTCAGTCTGGTCCAAACATCTTTTCTCATTATTTTGTATTAGGCTGTCCTTCTTGATCCATTTCTGATTTTGAAATTTCATATCTGTCTATTAATTTTCCTTCTTCCCTTCCTTCTTTATTTCATTCTGAATCTTCTAATACATTTACTTTTCATGATAACACTTTCCTGTTCTTTCTGCCCATCAATTCAAACCAACAATGTTTTTCAAATCCCAACTTAAAAATAATCTTTGAAACACTTTTCTCACCAAAGTTGTAAACTAATTTGAAACTGTCTTGTATAATGTATCACCATGGCATTTAAAAATCACATACTTAAAGTTCAGCATTCACAGTCAAAGCACTGTAATATACACATTATATAAATGTTACTTATTTATTCCTTATAAGACACTAGAGGGAAGCAATATTACTTTTATCTTTCAGAATATTATGTGTCCTTTTCTACATTGCTAGTAATAACAAACTACACTTTTATAACTCTAATTAATATAATTTCCCTGTGCACTCATTTTGGGGGTGTTAATAGGATAGGGTCAATATTAACTTTGAAATTTATGTGAACATAATTTGCAGCATAAAATAATATATGTAAAAATCATAAATGTGAATTTTGAAACAAAAATTAAAATTAAAAAATGCCAAATTAACACTAATACTAAATACAGGAATATTTCTATCCTATCGTATATGTGTGTTCATTCCCTTCCCAATCTAACTCGCTCCACCTTATTATTTAGTTCTTCTTGAATTGAGTTTTACATAAATAGAATCAGATCATAGTTTTTAATCACATTCTTTTTCTATTTAATTTTTATTCTATATTTTTATATCTAAAATGTATTTGCATATAGTTCTAGTTTATGTTCACTGCTTTAAAATATTCCATTGAGTGAATGTATTATAATTTATTAATCAACGATAAATTTAATGGCCCTTTGTTTTTCTCTAGTTTTTTTTCTTAGTTATAGCAATGCTTCCAAAAACATTCATGTCTATGTATTCCAGTTTGTATGGATTTTTGTTACAGAAAGATATACTTTCTGCATATATGTGTGTTGAAGTTTACTGGCTAATTATTGTTTTTCCTTACTACCATTAGTAGTTTATGGGTATGCACTACAGTATATGTCAAAATATTTGGTGTTTTCAGACATTAAAATTTGCTAACCTGGAAGGTTTGAAATGGGTGTCATCAAGTGAGTATAATTAACTGACAAGCTTTTTCTATGATAATTGTTGTTTGATATAGCTTCTGTGAAATAATGGTCTTTTTTTGTACATTTTTACACTGGGCTGTTTGTATTATTTTGTTACTGATATGTACAAAATTTTATTTATCTTAATACTAATTCTTGGTCTATTATAATTTGTACATAAATACTCTAAATATGTGATTTCCATTTTTCCATTTTTGATAGTCTGATTAATAAATTCAACATAAACTTTAACAAATCAAAATATTTATTTAACAAATTTGATTAATTTGCTACCCCAAATTCATATATTTCATGTTTTCTTTAAAAAATTAAATGCAATAGTTTAACTTAGAATTAAAGTTGTGATATTTTTCACATGAGACTTGTTATTAATTCTTCTATTATCATATTTGATTCTAAATTACATTATTTTGGAGAATTCAACATTTTAACAATTCTTATTTCCAGTTTTAGTATTTTACATTAATCAAGTTATGTCCTTCTTAAATTGCTTCCTTGGAAATTAGATAAAAAAAGTTATTTCTGGTCACTAAAATTATATGTGACAGTTTGAAGAAACGGGCACTAATATAAAAATAGGTGCTCATCTTGTTTGTTATATATAGTAACACTGACATCTGAAGATTTGTTTTTAATTAATACAGTTAAGGAATTGAAACAATTAGCTAAATTGTAGCAAACTAAGCATCTACCGCATTTTACAAAATAACATTAATAATATGACCAAGTTTTCTCTGATATTTTAAATTTAACAAATTTGTTATCACATTTTATGATACCAGTTTCTGACAGTTCATAGATATTTATTCTGTTTTGTTCTCATTTATAATTATAGTGTAATTTGCTCAAAGTATACTTGTCTAATATGCTAATTCTATGATTATGGAACAATTCAGTTAAGTGTTTTATACCTTTGAAGATAAATTCCTTTGAAAATGGTTTATATTATAATAGAGTCTAAGAGAACAATTAAAAAACAATTCTTTAATACCAACATAACACCAACAAAATATGTTTTACTGATTGTAAAATGTGATATTGTTATTGATTCACTGTGAAACATGCTTCCTGAGATTTTCCAATATCTGGAGAACATGTTATTTTCTTAAAAAAGTCTTCCTCATTGTAATAATTATGTTTTTTAATAAACAACAGAAATTTATTTCTCAAAGTTATCTCGATTTTTAATTTGAGGATCTCATCAAGAATATATATACAGGAAGGAAGTATAGAAGTGCTTACAAATTACAGTTATTGGAAATTCAATAAAGACAAACCACTTCCAGAAATTTTTATGATGTTTAAGAATTTCATCTTTATACTAGCATCCACCCTTGTCATTACTTCCAAAATGAAAATATTTTCATGAAAAGTTGGGAAATTAAAATTTCTTGAAGGTAAAGAAAAATCTCATGTGAAAATTAACATTTAAAGGTCCAAATGAGGGCCTCCCTGGCGGTGCAAGGGGTTAAGACGCAACCTATGATGCTGTCCGTAGCCACTGCAGCATGAGCTTGATCCCCAGCCAGTGAGCTACTCATATGGCGCAGCAGACCTCTCCTGACTCACCCACTGCTCCCCTTAGCAGTGTACCTCAGTCAGTCTGCCTGTTCTGTTCCCAGTTCTGTCTCTGGTGAAGCTCTCACCCTCCACACTTCTGGTCTGTACCCCAGCTCTTGTATGCATAAATAAATAAATAATTTTTTAAAAAAACGGTCCAAATGAGTATGATAAATTAACATTGGGGAAAATAAGAAGAAATATCCATAACTTTACAAATTTCAAATATGCAAATTTGAAACTATAAGCACCCAAATGCAATGCTTTGTATTTCTTAAAATTTATCTTGTCTGTGTATCATCAAGGAAGACAAGGCATAGAAAAATGAAAGGGAACACAATGCTCTATCAGACATGGAGTTTTCATAATACAAGTCAGGTAAAAGGCAGAAAAATCTGTCACCAAAATTTGAGTTAAAAGAAAGGCAACTCCATTGGGTTCATAATTTTATCAAACAACAGCCCAATACACAAATTCAGACAGAGATAGTGTCATAAGTTCTTTGTTAAATGTTTCAGGGGACCAGCTACTTAGCCATAAGACAACATAAGAGTATCAGTTACCTTCCTGCTGGGTGATGGAAAGGTTAGAGTTCAAATGCCAAGTATATATCAGTAGTGATTGTGCAGAAAGTCATCCTGGGTAAGAGAGAAAATTTAAAGCATTAGGCAGCTACCCAATAAATAAGGAGATGAAAAAATAAGAGAGATAAATCTAAAGTTAAAGTTTTAATGATACATATTTTTATTTTAATTAGCTCACCCAGCTAACCTCCAGCCTATTCCAGTTTAGTCAAATGGAAGTGAACACACACACATAGATATATTCATACATTAAAAAAATACTCCTCAGTGGATAGACTGGTGATTGCTAGAGAGACAGACATCTTGAGAAAAAAGGGGGGACTGTTAAAAGGGTAAAATTTTCAAGCTCTTAGAGAATTTCCAATTTCTGTTTCCTATTACATATTATATTATTATACATATTATTTTCTTTGCACGATTGTGTTTGGGGCCCTCATAACCTCAACTGTTAGAATGAAAAATAAAAGATGTGAGCTGTATTCAGACAGGAATATCTCCCTCTTGCCCCACAATACAGACACCATATCCAACAATGCTTCATAAAAATATCAGCTCTCAGATTAAAACGGACTGACTTTTAAGTTCAAAAATAGCATGTCTATGTAAGTGTGTCTACTATTAAAAACAATTTTAGCTCTATTGTGAAAAATCATGGAAACATTCCAAACCTTGGATTTTACTATCTTTGTGGGCTTTTCTCTCTTTGATCTATAATGGAAATTTGGCAAATTGCTAACTGAAGACACTGGACAAAAAATAAATAAATAAACATAAAACCAAACCTGTTGTCACAAATGCTGTGTATTTGGAAGAAGATGTATTTTTTCACAAATAATATCCTGAGATTTGTGCTTGTATTTATCCTTTGTTGTGACATTTAAGTTTCCAAGTTTTCACAGCTTAGAGTTTGTAATTAATTTCAACTTCCTTCAAAGCAGCTGTTGGGATTCCTGAATAATGTAGCCATTACTAAATCCATTTAGAATAGGAATCTGATCTAAAAATATTACAATCCATTTGTTCAAGGATATGCAATGTTTTTGGTGTCATCAGATGGTACTTTTCATAGGATTTTATTAAGTACTTGCACTTGTACAGACAGTAAGGCACATTCTTCTATTGCTAGAAACTGATCCATAAAAATGTTCACACATTTATCACAGAAGAAACTCTCCAAGGTCCCTTGAAGAAGCAAGGATTTTTTAAAGTATGGGTTTTATCATACAGATTCTTTAACTCACAATTGGGACTAACATTCCACAATGAATACTTCCATTCAGTTGTTTTTTTTTTTTACTTCTGCTTCTAGAAGATTCATCAACTGAGAAACACATACATCTACTTGCAAGTGAAAAATGAGCATGGAGGGGCTTAGCCCAGTGTCCTTCAAACATAGGAAGAATTTTTGATAAAAATTACAAGATTGACTATTATACCTAAATTAGACATTTGTCACCAAGAGTGTCACATTTTAAGAAAACAAATACTTTTGTTTTATAAACACTTTTTTTTTAAAGATTTATTTATTTATTTATTTGTTTATACAAGCACTGGGTACAGTCAGAAACGCAGGAGGGTGAGAAAATTCACCAGAGCCAGAGCAGGGAGCACAGTAGGCAGAAGGACCGAAGTACACTGCTGAGGGGAGCAGCGGGCAGCAGGAGAGGTCTGCGCGCCATGTGGGACCCTCCTCCGGTGGCCGGGGAGCAGCCGGGGATCGAACTGGCGCTGAAGAGGCTGCCGGCAGCTTCGCAACCCAGCGCTCAACCGCTGCGCCACTGGGGAGGCCCGAAAACAAGTACTTTTAAAGAAGCAACTATTATGTCTCATCTATAGACCCAAATATTAAGTAGAAAAGAAAAATGTACTGTATCAGAGATTGAGTTTAGACATAGTCAGCATTTCCTCACAAGTAAACACCATGATATAAAGATTTTAGGAAGGAGCTATGAGAAAAAATAATAAAATTACAAGAATGTTTATGAAGTTTTGTATAGCTTCTGAGACAATTTACTAATCAAAATCACTAAACTAAAAATATTAACTTATTATCAAATATAATGTTATAGAACTCAAACTTTGATGAAAAAGACTTGTTTTCAAGGGGTAGATTTTTGCTCCCCTATAATCCTAACTTTCCACCTCTTAAGAAGTTCCCAAATTCAGAAGGCGCATAGATTAGTTTTTTGTGGGGCTCAGATGAAACATACATTTTAACATGCTAATTCAATAGCAAACACTAGAATGTTAAGGGAGGTGTACAAGAAATAGTCTCATAGGTGCTGGTGTGTAACATGTATAGAACCTTTGATGCACACCCACATCATTCCACCTCTTGTATCTGTATTAAGCAATGACTTCTATGGCCTGTATTCTTATCACTTTAAACATGAATTCAGAAACAAGATCAAAGCAGTTCCGTATTTTGTTAAGGTTCTACAAGAATAAGAGCAAAGATTGGGATTTGAATGCAGACATTCAGAGACCAAGGATATTGTTAGAAAAAACTTGACAATCAACAACTTTTAAGACACTTCATTTTATATGTGGCAAAAAGTAACTAACATTAAATTCATTTTAATATTGTCAACAAAGGTCCATTCATCCTTATCAACTAAAAAATTTCTATATTACAAAATATAAAATCGTGAAATAAAATTGTGAAATAGATATATGAACTTGAAATTCATGGGCTTATTACCTTAGTATTACATTTATATTATAATTCCAATGGAAACATTAAAACACTGACATGAAAACATAACACTGTGCTAGCTATACAGGTGAGGATGGGAAATTAATGTTAACAGTTTTCTTACCTTGGGGCCTCCCTGGTGGTGCACGGGGTTAAGACACAACCTATGATGTTATCCATAACCATTGCAGTGCAATTTTGATGCCCAGTCAGGGAGCTACCCACATGGTGCAGCAGACCTCTTCTGTCTCGCGGACTGCTCCCCTCAGCAGTGTATTTCAGTTGATCTGCCTGTTCTGCTCCCCACTCTGTCTCTGGTGAATCCTCTCACCACCTCTGACCTGTACCCCAGCTCTTATATGCATAAATAAATAAATCTTAAAAGACAACAACAACAGTATTCTTACCGTGATGGAGGCCTAGGAGGTGACCACTCCTTTTATTTCTCTGTATTCTCTTTAGGTTTGGCAACAGTCATGTATTATTTATGTTATTGCAGAAAAGCAAAACTATTTCTTTTTTTAAAATATGCCAAAATGTTAATCATATTTGAGATCACACAAGCACTAATTTATGCTGTTACAGCCTTTTATGCACTTTCTCTATTTAGTTGAAAAGTAGCAGAGATAGAAGGATGAAATGTTTAATAATACTAATGTTTAGATGTACTTGTGAATTCTGTATAGTATTTTCTTTTGGATGTGGAGTAGAAATTGGATTTGAGGGATGCTATAATAATACTGGTTATCCAAACAATATTTTCAAATATTTCCATCAAGATTTGACAATCATACTGACTCAATTATAGTATAAAATGCTATAAAACTTCATTAATTTTAAAGTAATTTTTATTGAAGTAACCTTGTATATAACATCATATAAGTTTCAGTTATGTGACATTATATATTAATATCTATATGCATGATATTAAGTTCACCACTGAAAGTCCCATTCTATCATGCATCATACTAAGCATGCTATTTCTAAGTATTTCATTTTTTTTAAAGATTTTTTTTTTATGGGAGGTGAGAGGATTCAGAGACAGAGTGGGGAGCAGAACAGACAGACTGACTGAAATATACTGCTGAGGGGAGCAGCAGGCCAGAAAGGAGAGGTCTGCTGCACCATATGGGTCACCTCCCTGACTGGCAATTGAACTCACACTGCAGTGGCTGCAGATAGATAGCTCCGTAGTGCTGCTTCTTAACCCCTTGCACCACCAGGGAGGCCCCTCTAAGTATTTCTTAAGAAAGTAAGATACAGTTTAAGCGTTAGGTTCTAACGATGGATGTGGCAGAGAAAAGGCCACTTCTTGATCCATGAGCTTGTTCAGAGTTTGACCAGTTTCATAGGTTTGGGTAAGCTACACATCTCATTTTAGGGCAAAGAAAACTGAGTTTCAGAAAAACCGATGGGCATGCAGGATGCTCTACAGATCAAATTAAATAATGGACAAGAAAGGCTTTTAAAAACGCTAAAGGCCCATAGAGATAAGGCACCACTGACTCTGGCAAAGTGTGAAGCATGCAGTTGAATGAAATATGCTATCTAATGGCCCAGAAAAATCAATAGTATGTTATTTTAAGCTCTATCCTTGACTTATTTTCTGCTCAAAGAACAACTTCAGGAAAGAAAGCTAAGATCCTTGTCCTTGACTTTCTCCTGTTGAATAACATGCATAATGCTCTGTATTTCTCTGAAAAAATAATTTGAGATAGATGCATGAAAAAGGTTCAGTTCAGAAAAGTATTACTACTCTCACAGAATGACATACCCCAGCCTACAGACTTTTGGAAATAGCATATCCAAATTATCTAAAGATCTAAGTCTAGCACTAAACAGGCATGCAGTCTTCTTTCTTCATTTAGGCTAAATTCCTTTGTGGCAGCATTTAATATGATTCTCTTACAAAGTCAGAGGATATTGGGCTGGTTGTTAAAAGCACAACTAAAAACTTTTCTTCAGTTTAAACTGGTTGGTACTACTACTGTGAAGGTTAAAAAGTACAAAGAACACTCCATAAAACAAAGTTACAAACAAGTAAATGTCCAGATAGAAGAGAAATCTAAGAGAACCATTCCTATTAAAGGTGATATTTCATTAACAAAAGCAATGCCAACTGGGGCCTCGCTGGTGGCCTAGGGATTAAGTTCCAGAGCTGTCACTGCTAGGGCCTGAGTTTGATCCCCGGCCAGGTCGCTAATCCACTTAGCACAGCAGACTTCTCCTGTCTTGCCCTCTGCTCCCCTCAGCAGTATATTTCAGCCACTCTGACTGTTCTGCTCCCCACTTTGCATTTGGTGAATCTTCTCACCCCCTGCACCTGTGGCCTATACCCCAGTTCTTGTATACATAAATAAATCTTAAAAAAAAGCAATGCCAATTGTGATGGCTGATAGACTCTATTATTTCTTATCAATGATCTTCCTTTGTGATCAGAACCACAGGCCAGGAAATTAGGAGCATTTCTTTGAAAGACCAAATCCTATTAATTTAAAATGCATTTTTTTTTTTTAATATATAACCAAACCATAAAGGCAAGGTCAATCCTTTTTCATGTCACATTTATTGTGATTATTTTATCTATGTCGAAATAATACACAACAGTGATAGTCTCATAATTATTGTTTACATTATATGGGGCTTGTTTGTTTTGTTCATGATTTCTACCAGTTTGTGTGACCATTAACATCATGTATGAATATATATCAAAATCAGTTGTTAAAAGAGTATACTGGAAGATCAAGATATATTCTGCAAAAAAACAGAATTTTAATGTCCCTTGAATGCTTTAAAATGTTATTCTTTTCTTTTTAGTGAACATGTATATTTTATTACTTTTACTGGTAAGGGAAAAATGGACAGATGGCACAGAAATGGAACCTAGGAAAATCACTTATAGCGAAACCAATTTTAATACCCTTGCTAATAAAGTTCTCTCTATACATATGGGCCTGATCTTTCCAGGAAAAAGGGAGTAATTCTTCATTTTGTCCAGGGAATTTAACTCTTTCTACACTCTGGGGCACTATACGCTACATTAAATTATACTAAATAGCCCGAAAGAATTAACACACTTTCCAAATCAAGTCTTTTATTTCTTTCTGCTGGGTAACATCAGGCCAGTGATCATATTAGAAGTTCTAACCAACTCCCACAAGGCACTTTCCCTTATGTCAGTGTTGGCCAGGTGTGATGATTTCCTTTTTTGAACTCCAATAAACTTTATAAGACCTATTCAACATCACTGAAGTAAATCATATAATGGTAAATTTATAGCCCAATGGCCTAAATGATCTAGTTGGTTGTCTCTACTGCTGGCTAACTAAATATATATATTTTAAAAATCAGCTAACCCTGTATTCATCAAAAATTGTGTGCATGATCTGTATCATCCCAAAACAAGAGAAAAACTTCACATCACACCATATTTCCTTTAATTATGTCTTTCCCCAATTGGTCTTATAAAATGGACCAGCCAGTCAAGCTTTTTATCCTACCTCAGGGGGTCAAGAGAATAGGAAACCTGTCACTAATTCCTTGCACCTCACAGGCAAAACTCCTTCACCCAATTAACTAACACCAGGTGCACCCTCCAGTGAGTCTGAGGAATGCAGAAAGCTCACAGACCAGGCTTCCATCTTGGCAGAAAAGGAGCCCAGTCTGCACCTGATTAGCAAGTTTTGCTAGGGCAGCAAAAAGTTAGTAAATGGATATAATTTTCCCTATGAAATCAGGGAAGATCAATGTAAATAATGAATGCTCTAGCTAAGCAATCTCCAGGGCATTAACAGATTATTCTCTATAGGAACCAGTTTATCAAAATAGACAAGTGGCAGCCTCCTCGCAAGCAGATCAAAGTGCTCACTTCGAATCTTGACTCTAGTGGCCTGTAACAAACTTCAGTAATGTTTTATAGTATGTTCCTAATTTTGAAATTGAAGAGTAAACATAAACACATTCAGATAAAATTAATGGTGGAAAAAAGCAGCAAAAGAAAGAGAACAAAAATTCTAATTTTGAAGTTAAGAATGACCCAAGTATCAGGCTGCAACAAAGGTGGCAGTGGCAGGTAGTATTGATGTGGGTAGATACTATAATCCCAAGGACTTATTACCAATAGATACAAAACCCTCATTGATCTATGACCCCACAACCTGCCTATTTCTCTCAGTCTCCATTTTCCTCATCTGAAAAAGTGGAAAATTCAAAACAACAATAAGAGCTCCTACTTATAGAGTTGCAACTGCAGGATGACTAAATGAGATAATCAGGGCTTAGAAGAATGGCAGGCACATAGTATCCACTCAGTAATTGTTTATCCTTATGATTATTCAAGACAGGGAAAGCAGCATAATCATCAAATGAAAAAATATGTTCTTTCCCAGAAGGCAAGTCTACCAAACAAGAAGTTAATGCTTTGCCTCATAATTTGGTACCAACTGGCTGGGATCCAGGAAATTAAAAGGGAATGGTTAGGAGCTGTGATTTTCAAAATGTGTTTAGCTGTGTCCTAGCCCTGTTTTTGGACGTGCCTCAGGGTCTGTTCTGTGAAATAGAAAGAGGCAGGGTGGGTGGGGGGCTGGGGGGGTATGTTAGAACAGGCAAAGTTTCCTACTCCCACTTCAATCAAGGAGAAAGTTTGCTTTGATCTATTTCATGTATTAGACTTTATCACATAATTTTATTTGAATAAAGGGTTTGTATGGCTAAAAATTTTCAGAAGCACATGCTTAGTATAACTTGAAGGCAGCTGCTGCTGAGAAGCTGGTTATTGGTGCCTCTTCCCCCAATCCATTTTGGGTAAACATTGAAAGTGTCCAAACCAGGATACTCATATCAAGAATTAACTCATCAGCACTCACTTGCAGACTTGTTACTAGGTTATCACCTACATAACTTTTCATGCACTGGGTTTCTCTTGTTTCTATTTGACATTGTAGCCTATTATGGATTGCAAACACCCTAATGAATCACATGTTCCATGAAAAGCAGTAGTGAAAGGTGACTGCTCTTTGCTGATGAGGGCTGGGAGAAGCCTGCAACTATCCTTACAAGTCAGCCATCACCCATTCCTTTCTAGAATACAGGCCTGTAACTCCTTAGGAAAGCATGTGTCCAGAAGGCTGCCAAACTCCTCATTTCCATTGAACAGTTTCACGAGAGGGTTTTACGATTTCATCAGAGGAGTAAAACCACATAATACCACATAAGCCTCATTTTTCTCTACAAAAATCCCTCTATTTTAGTGTCATGTGCACTTCTTCTCTGTGATTTTGACAACGTCATTTTCTAAGAACTCCACTGGCTCCTGTCTGATTAATTCCCGCTCTGCTGCTTTGAGGAGTCGGACAGTCAGGCAGTTTGAGGGAACACAAACTTGGCTCAGGTTCACAGGAAAGATTTTAAGTGGGATCTGGATACTTTAGGTTTGAAAACATGAACCATTCCCCTTAGAATGTAACCTGAGCAAATATAAGTTAAGGACCTCATGTGGTTATGGCTCAACCTGGGAGTGCCAAAACGGTGCAACTCAGAAACCGACAGTACTTTAAATAGAATTCCTGGGTTCGCTTTCAACTCTCAAAGAACTTTCAAAAGGATGGAAGTTATAACCCACTGTAATATCACTGGTGATTTATTTGCCTTTATCTTTATTCACCTGCTTGCTTGAGCAACTTGTTTGACAGTTGTTCTTCCAGCTCCTCAATCCCAAGAAATTCTAGGTAATCACATAAATAACTTTTCATCCTCTGGGTTTCTTGCGCTTCTATTCGAGATTGTAGCCTATTTTCAAAGCCTATTCTCTACTCCAGATCCTAAAGGGCTATGCAATATTCCCTTCCCTGGAATGGCACAGGACATAGCTTCCACTCTTCACATAATAATAAGTGAGAATTGGGTGTCTTCTGATGTTACATAGTACATCTGTTTTATCAGATTTTCTGTTGAATCCTCAGGTGGCTATCTCTCATTCACATGTGCAAATTTTCTGCATAAATGAAATTTATAGTTACATGTTGAGGGAAAGAAAAATTATTAGAAGAAATTTAATAAAAGCTCATCAAAAACATTTGTCAACTGTATTTCTTACAATGTTTCTTTAAAAAGTCCCAACCTGAGTCATGTTCATTTTCCACATGTATATACCACTCTCCTACTTCCTATTCCAAAAAATAATCATAACCAATTTCATGCCATTTTGCAGCCCTGAGACTATAAGCCAATAAATCGTTGAATTTTTAGAGACTATTAAGTAATTTTTTGCCAGTTCAGGTATATAAAAATTATTCTTCGCCTAGGCTGGATTTTTCCTCACAAGAAGCTGTTTTAAAATGTCTGTCATTCATGACCAAGTATTTTCAAGCAGAATATTTCCAACGATTTTCCCCTAATAAATTGAGGGGAAGTGAAATTAATAAAAAAAAATCCCTTTTGAAATGATTCAAGTCATATATGTAAGTTTCCTCAATAAAATTTTAAAATGTTTTTCTTTAATGTCCACTACTGCAATAAGCAGAGGGTAGGACAAAGTAAAACCTAGAAAAACCCTTTTGGAGATGGATTTAGATATTTAAGAATGTATTGATGAGAGAGGTTGGATAATAGGTGGATTCTCAGTGGGGTCACAAGTCTAGCTTTCCCTGTGACCCCATTGAGAGTCTTTGCAAAGAAATCTGAGGTTTCTTTCTTTGGATTTGGATAATCACTTTACAAATTTGGGATGATACTAGCTATTACTGCTGCAGGATTACTGCCACACACTAGTAAGATTATTTAAAATATAGGAATAAAATTTACCCCTTGAGCACGGTTCTATGTCAGATATTAAAGTATTTGTAATCATGCGTGTTTACACACATGTATATACACCCAAAACAGCTAATAAACATTATAAAATCTAAAATAGCTATTTTGTACATAAGCTTTCATAGAGAATGGAAATCAAATTCTCCATTATTTCTCTAAATCCGTGCTGTCAAAATTTGTAGCAATTAGTCACGTGTGGCATTGAATACTTGAAATATGCTTAGTATGAAACATACAACATAAAATATGCCAATAATTTTATAGTGGTTGTGAGTTAAAATGGTTATATTTGGGGTTAAATAAAATATTTCATTAAAACTAACTTCATATTTTCCTTACTTTTTAAAAGTAACTATTAGAAAGTTTAAAACCACCTGTGTGACTTATATTAAATTCCCTCTGTTCAGAGATGCTATACATATGCACATATTAAATTGAGTTGAAGATAAAATGTTAATTTTATGTCCAGAAAAACAAACCCCGGAGTCTGAGGGTTGTGTATAAGAGGAAAGGCAAACGATTGGTCTTTGTATTTCTAATTAGAAAGTCTATACAGACCTGGTTAATTTCTTGATATTACAAACATTGATACAACCAATTTAGGTGGTGTAGAATGTTTTTATTGTTCTTAGAGTCATAACTAAGTAAAGAAAAAAATTCCATAAAAGAACATTCAGAAGACATAATACTGAAAATTACCTCTTAAACATAATGATTTATTTATTTTTTATCTTATTTGAAATATTAAGCATCATACTAAATATAAATTAACTACTTGAATGACATTCTCCTATATAGCTGCTTCATTATTTATTCAATAAATATATATTTATAGACATATCCCTTGGTGCTAGGATATTTATCTAGCAGACATTTCAACAAAGTAAAATAAATTATAAAAGCTAATGAATATTAATAAACAAGTGAGGTTTCTAAGGTTAAGATGGAGGGGGAGGGAGAAAAGTTCAAGGGAATAGAAGGGCCGTTGGTGGGGTGGTGGAATTTGAAATAAGTATGCACCCTCACAGTCCACCTGCTCCTGGTTACCATTCTGTGTAGCCTCAGCTGTTACTCAGGCTTATCTAAAGTGTGTTTATGTTTAATGTTCACGGGGATAATTAGATGTCTGAGGCACAGCAGGCATTAGGAGAATGAGTATTTATAATGGGAAGAGAAGCAACCCTGCTTTTGTTTGAAAATAGTGACAATGAGGCCTCCCTGGTGGCACAGAGGTTAAAGTCTCAGTGCTATCAAGCTATCGCCAGCACTGCAGCATGAGTTCAATCCCCAGCCAGGGAGCTACCCACATGGTGTGGCAGACTTCTCCCATCCCACCTGCTGCTCCCCTCAGCAGTGTATTTTGTCAGTCTGCATGTTCTGTTCCCCGCTCTGTCTCTGGTGAATCCTCTCACCCCCTGCACCTCTGGTCTGGACCCCAGTTATTGTATGCATAAATAAATAAATCTTAAAAAAAAGAAAATAGTGACAATGATAACAAGAATAGTCATAATAATAAAAGCTTACTGAAGCATTTATCTAAAAATATATCTAGAAAAAAACACAACAGCATTTAGACTTCCTGTTGTAATGAAATGATATAGATCACAAATAATTACACATGCTTTAACATATAGAAATAAAACAAATCTTTTCAAAGAATAAAATAATGGAATTCAGTTTTTATTGCATAGTGGTAGGAGAAATGCTCATTAGATAGCCATGGTATTAGAATAACACATGAGCAATTAATCACTGAATCTGAGCACCTCTTTTTTTTAAGATTTATTTATTTATTTTATACAAGAACTGGGGTACAGGCCAGATGCGTGGAAGGGTGAGAGGATTCACCAGAGACAGAGCAGGGAACAGAACAGGCAGACTGACGAAATACACTGCTGAGGGGAGCAGCAGGTGCTACAGGAGAGGTCTGCTTCAACATGTGGGACCCTCACCGGCAGCCGGGGATCGAACCGGCGCTGCAGAGGTAGCAGACAGCTTCACAGCTCTGCGCTCAACCACCTGTGCCTCCAGGGTAGGCCCTGAGCGCCTTTTTTTGTTACATAGAGTACAAAGCGTAACCTTCTTAGATGGTATTCTTATCAGCTTAATTCTGGCCTCATAAAATGAGTTTGAAAGTGTTTCCTCCTCTATTTTTTTTTTGAAGAGTTTGTGGGGATTAATATTAATTATTGGGATGATTGGTGGAATTCACCAGCAAAGTCATCTAACCCTGGACTTTTGTTTGTTGGGAGGTTTTGATTCCTGATTCAAACTACTTATTTGTACTGGTCTGTTCATAGTCTCTATTTCTTTCTTATTCATTCTTGGTAAATTGTGTGTTTCAAGGACTCTATCCATTTTTTTTTTAGGTATCCCAATTTATTGATATAAATACTCAGTGGTAATCTCTTATGTATTTCAGTATTATCAGATACAACATCTCTTTCATTTCAAATTTTCTTTCCTCTATGTTTTTCTTTTCAGCAGTGCAGCTAACTTCTGTCTAATTTTGTTTCACCGATCTTTTTTATTGACTTTTTAGTTTATATTTCTTTGTTTTCACTCTAATTATTTTTCTGACCTTGTTCTTGTTGGTTTCTCTTTTCCTTGTTCCTTAAGATATAAAGTTGTTTATTTAATATTTTTAAATGCAGTTTTTATCACTCTGAATTCCATGCTAGCATAGCATTATTATATATTTTGAAAATATATTGAGTATTATATTAAAGTGTATATAATTACCTCAAATTTTTTTATTTGGATATGTGTTTTATAAGGTATTAAATTATTTTCTTATATTCAGCTTCATGAGCATGTCATACAAATCCAAAGAAATGAGAACAATCTGTAATTTCCACTGTTTCTTTCAGTGGAGATTTAAAGTTTTGACATAATATTAGCTTGAAAGCTAATTTATAGTTATATGCAGTACAAATCCTTAACATTTTATGTACACCATACAGTTATGTTTTCATAGCACTCTACTCTAAGGAATTACTTGCTGTAGTATGAATAGGAAAAAGTTTAGTAAACTTTTCTCCAAAATTTGTTTTACACTCAGGTGTGATGTATTACCAGATATGGAAGGATGCTCTGCATTCATTTTTAGCCAGATTTAAATTGATTTTATTTGTTTCTATTGTACATAGTCTAAGTTACTTTTCAAAAGCTGAGTCTCACTTTTAATATCGTCAGTGTTAATGTATTTATAATCAATTCTGTTAAATTACAGGAACACAAATAATTTACTAATGTAAAACTCATGCACTTCAAAATGTAGAGGTAATTTTTTTATGTATTATATCATATCATTATAGAAATTGAGTCTTAGTGATATTAAATGCCATTTAGATAGTGTAAAACAATGGCAGAGTTGAATTCTAGGTTAAAAGAGTGTTTTCCTTTTGCTATTACACAAAGCCACTTTCTTGCTGAATTATTTTAAAAACTGTTTATTCACTTTGCTCTCGTTTAATATTTCACTTAAGGTAAATGGCTTATTCCAAGAAATAGGACTTCAAAACGATCATATGTGAAACATGTGTATGTGGCACATTATCCATAGAAAAACTCAATAGGCTTACATTTTTAAAGTCTCCAGGCAAGGAAAAAAAAGTTAGAATGAATGACAGACTTAGTTGAGAAAGCTATACAGTGTGAGACACCTCAGTTCTGGTGAAGTCATGAGGAAAAAATGGGTGCCATGTTTAGCCACAGTAAAGTGAAGGAACCTGGTGCCAACTTGAGATGCTTATACATTCCTCTTCAAATGTTGTGGTTAACTTCTCTAAAGAATGTGAACGTTGATTTAAATAAGTTTCCAGAAACTGAATTGTTTATTCCAACTTTTCCCAAAAAGCTTTGATATGTAAATCAACTTGGAAACAAAGATATTTTTGTCTCTTAATGTTTCCGTGCCCTGTGCTCTACATGTGTTAAATGGCAACCTTGGAATAATTTCCCTTGATCTATAAAATAGGCCTGACATAGATTTTGTGAAGGTCAGGGTAAGATGAAGACATTTAATTCAATCCAACCAAAATGAAACAAATTTGCATTGTTCTAGGTATGTGAAATTGCAGAATCTGGGAACAGACCTACATGAGTTCAAATCCTTGTTTGATATTGTGCCTAAGTCAAGTCAGCAGGACTTTGGAGTATGGGCTTTATTATCTGTGAGATGGGGAAAAATCACACTCACCTACTGAGTTTTAGAGGAATTAGTGTTCATACAGATGAGTATTTAACTAGTTCTGACTTAGGTGAGTGCCTGACCAACGATATTACTCATGTGGTTACTTTTACTTTTGTGAACATTACTTTATAGATCAGGATAGTGAGTGCTACTGTATATACTTAGGAGAATAAGACATTATCCCTGAAAATAAAAATACACACATAGAGACACAAAAACAAAAACTAGAGTGTAGTAATGAAAGAAATTATTTTGGAAGTGGAAGTTAGGAAATAGGTACAGACAGCAGTTAGGAACAGGGTGTTCCAAGTCCCAAGCCCACTTATTTTTAGAAGATTTATTTATGCATACAAGAACTGGGGTATAGGCCAGAGGTGTTGGGGGGGGGGTGAGAGGATTCACCAGAGACAGAATGGGGAACAGAATAGGAGGATTGACTGAAATACACTGCTGAGGGGAGCAGCGGGTGAGACAGGAGAGGTCTGTTGCACCATGTGGGTAGCTCCCTAGGCTTCAGGGAATCAAACTCATGCTGCTGAGGCTGCAGATTACTTCACAGTGCTGTGCTTAACTCCTTGTGCCACCAGGGAGACCTGACCCAAGTCCATTTTTCAGCTTGATTGAAAAACAATCACAGAGTGAGAGGATACCCTATCTTCCCAAATTTCAATTAAAAATGGGATGTTCAGAACTCCAACATAGTAGCACAACAGCAATGGACTCAAGCTTGTTTTGGAAAAGTAGATGGGTTAACAGGCAAAAATGCAATGGGCCTCTGTAACTTAGGGGATCCCCAAAGGCCCAGCCAATCAGCAAGAGACACAACAGTGAGACACCCAATGCCCAAACCCCCACTCCTTGTCCAATGTACCTGTTGAAGCACCTGTTTCTTGCCACCTCAGTGGCCACCCACTCAGGACCCCTCTTTGCTCACAGAGCTTTCTTGTCCTTATTCTTATCTATCAATATATGTCTTGCTGTTCTGTAACTTTAACCTCAACATTAAATTATTTCCTCATGGAAGAAAAGCACTGAGAAAGAGCCCACCTGGGGTCTTTGGACTCTGGGCCTGCTCCCTAAAAGCCCCTATTCAATTTTAATACACTGTGAATGTTCTTACATGTTTGAAGTCTGGCCCTTAAGAGACCAATAATCCTCTTCCTTACCCTTTCTTCCATGGAGGATGAACTTCTGAAGACTCACAGAATGATCTCTGTCTTACAGGGTGTTAGATGTCCAATATTATCCTCTGATAGATGTTGAATCATGCAAATTTTTTTTCCTACTGAGTATATTTCCCATGTTTAAATACACATCTCTTGATAAATAAATGGTGAATATGTTCATAATTAGACTTTCTATAATATAGACATAGATAAGTTATCTCAGACCTTTACGCATCACTGAAGAATGGTCTCTCCTAATCTGAGCCCAGCATCTTGATCAGATTGAACTTGATCTTAGCCGTCTTTCCTCATTCTGCCTTGTGAATCATTTGCCATATGACCAACAGCTGTGTTATTTTTTAAACAAACAGATATTCACTGCAAATGTCAGCATTGGCATTTTAAAACAAACAATGAAATTAAAAGTTTGACAAACCAGGAGGGGGTACTGTGGATTTTTAGAAACAACATCTTTCACCAATTTCAGTCAGTCTTTAGTTTTCATAGATGTCAGTAACAATTGGCTTTGTGTGTTGATTACTTACTGTTTATCAACAAAATGGAAAGTGTTATGATTACTAATACTTTTCAGTCCTAATCCTACACTGAACCTGTCCTATTGACTAATGATAGTCAACTATTTGGAGAAAATATTTACGATACATAACAAGGCCACATAATCATAATATCATTTATTAGAAAAATAGTCTAGTCATTTCTGCTATCAATGCTCTGTGTGTGTCCCTAAAATTTACTGGGCTGTGCAAAGTCACACAATAAAATTTATTAAGTTTATAAGAAAAATTGAGTTGGGTCACAGCCCTCAAAGGCATCATCAGTGAGACTTAAAAACAAATAGATACCAAAAAAAAAAAAAAGATAGGTAATTCATGCTAAATGGTTAAGAAGTACTTAATTATTACAATAAATGTGGCACTAAAGTAGGTTCGTGGAAGTTGGTGTGGAAAGGTTCCAGGATGCAGGTCGTTGTGCAGTAGTAGCAGAAGGATTATTTGAAATCAGATGGGAAATTGTAAGGCCAGATGTGGACAGGTGTGGCTCATAACATGTATGATGAACTGAAGTAGTTCATAGATATTTGAAGAGTATCAGCTTATGAATTCACATTTTCTGGGTTTAGCTGGTTATAGGTTCTGTGTTCAAGTAGTATTTCATGGATAAAAATGCACATAAATAGTAGTGAAATATCTGTTACACTGAAATTGTTTCCTAATACATCAATGAAGCTAGAAGGTAATCTGTTTTCAAAACAAGCATTACAGTAGAGATGCTAGTTGACCATTTCATGAATCTTATTTCTGAAAAGTGAACACTTTAATTATTTCTATGCTGAATAAAAACCCTGCACTGACCTTGTAAAACATTCATGAAGCACCCAAGCTTTAACTCAGATGGATTTGAAATTGATCTTGTTTTACCTGTTTGATTTTGAAAAGAAAAAAACTTCCTTCATCTCTTTAAGATCATATTTCTAACCTGTAAACTAAAGACAAAAATTCTACTTCATAGAGTTACTATGATAATTAAAAGAAATAATGTATGCAAAATCCTTAGAGAATGACACATTAAAAGCTCTTAATAAATGACAGTTGTTCTGCATGTTTTAATCATTCAATAAATATACACTGTGCTGCACAAATATTCCATTTGTTGCTCTTATGACTTGAATATAAAACTCAATTTTTAAAGGGATCTTTTTAAAGCTGAGATTTCTATATATGTCTTGTTTTCTTAGAATTTAACAAACCTAGTCTATGATCTATTTTCAGCTCATATTTAAGGCCACATTACATAAATGGCTATGCATTTTTGTTGCTAGAAATTTGAAGTTATTGTTGAGTGACAGGAACTGTGGCTATTATATTATTAAGTACTCTTGAGTATTCTTAATCTTTCTGGCTTTAGCAATTAGTGGTAAAGGAAGCTTTGTCCCCAGGAGTGGATGTAAAATTATTCCTGAGAGGAAATCTTGAGGAATGTCTAAATTATTTCTGGTGTCCCTCTCCGTGGTCTACCGTTGATTGCAGAACATGAGGGATATCACAACATGTGAAATAGATAGGGAGTTAGGAGGTGGTTAAGAATGTTGAGTGTGGATCTTTGGATTTTCCCAAGAAGGAGTCAAGTTTCCTCTGGAGACTTGCACAATGGGAGAAAATAAGGAATCTAATATGCTTGCATAGATAAATCTCTGTCAAGTTTAGGTAGTTCCTAAATTATTATCACTATCATCTCTATTACTTTCTTTTATTCCATATTATTTTTTAAATGTGTGTTATTTTCAAGCAGTCTACTCGGATATGGGAATGCTGATTATAAAACTTTGAAGTGATGAAGACATGGGTCTTCTTGGGCCTCCCTGGTGGTGTAGGGGTTAAGTCTCAGCAGTATCATGCTGTCCCCACTGCGGCCTAAGTTAGATCCCCAGCACGGGAGCACCACATATGCTGCACACATGGTGCCACAGACCTCTCCTGTCTTGCCCACTGCTACCCTTAGCAATGCATTTCAGTAAATCTGCCTGTTCTGCTTCCCATTCTGTGTCTGGTGAAACCTCTCACCCCTGCACCTCTGGCCTAAATACTAGTTTTTGTATGAAAACAAACAAACACAAAAAATGGGTCTTCTTATTTCTTTGAGGACATACAATTACGTGAAGAAGTCATTCTATTTATCATAAAATGGATGTAAAGTCCCAGTCATGGACATGTGTCCATCGCACTAATGTGGCCCAGAAGAAAGAATAGATAACTTTGATTGGAACAATTAGAAAAGTATTCCAAAAGTATGTTATTACTAAATGTTTTTGAAGGATACACAGAAAAGTAATGACAAATAGAAAGATCAACACTTTGAAACATGGAAAGTTAGAGGAAGGATCACTTCCACTGCTGAGTGAGGTTGGCTGGGGGACAGAGCCAATTCCTGAAAGTCATAATCCAGGGGTTGGTGGAATAGCATTAGGCCTTTCCTGTCCGTTTATTCTCTGATGGTTAGAATGCCTTATTTTATGTTGGACTGGGTTTTGTGTTCAGGACTGTTGAGCATGTTTTGTGCTTATTCTATTGAGTGAAATCTGTAATAACAAGAATTTTGATCCACTCAGTGTCTTTGACACACTAAAGAATAGTGTGTCAACCTTGGAGAAACTTGGACATGTTGTTAATTTGAGTCATAGAGGGATTACTTAAAGAGCTTTAAGAGGAAGTGAAACTCAGAATCAGGGTCACGACCCTGTCATGTTAGCAACCTTCTCCTAATGGACAATTTAGAGTTTTCTAAACCTGACTTTTTGGAGAAGTTTATGTGGACCTTTTATTATAATAATAGTTATTACAATATTATTAATATTTCGTTGATAATAATATTGATAATTGATATTATTATTATTATGTTTAATGTCCTTAACTTTGTTTTCCAAACATTTGATTCTTTCCATTCATAAGCACTATTAGATTGCACCGGTAACCTAATCCCTTTTCAGGACCCACGTGTCTGCTCTTTTCTTTCCTTCTAAGCGTTGCCCTTCTCTATACATTTAAATATTCAGATATTACACAATAATAAAAGAAAAGCTTTACTTGGCTATGCTGCCTCTTTGATGGCATGCAATTTCTCTCTTCTATTCCAATGCCATTATTATTTTTTCATGATTAATTTACACTCACTGCTTCTACCTACTATCCATCTATGCCCCTTTTAAAGCCCTGCTATCTAAATTTCAGGCCCATCATTCTTTTGCAACCAATCCTTCAGAGACCTCAAATGGCTTTCTTCCTACTAATCCCAGTGACCTTTCTCCCCCTTCATATTTTTAATCTCTGGTGTATTTCACATCACTTAAACAAACTTCTCCCTTGATGTCTCAAACACTACTGTATATGGGATATCATTCTTTCCCTCTGGCCATGGCCATGGTTTTAAACACTATCTCTCTTTGACAAACTCTGCTTTTTTTCTATCAAAATTCATCTAATTTATAGGTGAATTCCCGCCTAGTTCATTAGATAAAATTTTGATATTATAGTAATATGCAATATGCTGTTTTGGTAAAATGTATTATGATAGCAAGATTTTACTGCTGTGTTATGAATTTAAGAAAACAGGAACAGTTTATTGTTTGACAAATATCAGAGTTTAAATATCCCAAAATTTTGGCAGCCTTACGTTATCTGAGTTAATATTTTCAAAGTGCTTAAGACAATCTTGATACATAGTTGGGAACACATTTTCAAATGTTTTACTCATTTTTGTGAATATAGAGTGTATGAAATTTGAAACAACACAATGCCAAATATTTCTTTATTTTTAATTGCACTTATTTCCCTTAACTCATAATCATTTGGTATTGAAAAATTTTCACATGTAATGCCATTTAAAATTTCTGCATCTTTTTGTATTTTTTTTTTGTGAGCATATTTTCCTACTAACAAATTCAGAACTAATATCTCGCTAGTCAAAATAAAAGTCAAGGTTGGAAGAAAGAAACTAATCATATAATTAAACATGAGTGGTCAACTTTTTTTTTTTATGAAACTTGGTTTTGTACAGTTTAATTTTACTTGCTTTATCCAGGATGGTTAATAGTTGTTTGCATCTTATTCATCAAATTTTGCAAATGGTCTGCATCTGGAGTGTGTATTATTTAAGGCAGTGAAAAAACATTGAATTGATATAACTTTTTTAAATTTAATTTAATTTAAAGTAAAATTAACTATTTTTAAATATTGCACTTATTAGTAACAACAGAAGACTTCAAATTTATTAAAAAGAGAGTTGTATCATTATTTTCAGGATGATATAGCAAATTAGGCAAGGAATCTATATATCAATTGCTAAGTTGTGGAACCAATTTTTATTTACTTGTTTTTCATAAAATTCTCTGCCATTTTTATTTTCTATCAAACCTTTATCTCTCGATATCATTATTTTGGGTTATTTGTATATGGCAGGTGTCAAGCACTGCATTCTTCCATCTCTATTATGATCCAATTATCCTGAAATATTGTGCTCAACTTTGAGCATTACACAACTAAGTTATATTGAAGTACTGTAAAACAAGGAAAGAAGTGGATCGTGAGTATGCTAAACAAGAAAAAAATATCAGAAACATTTTTTATTCTGGGAAAGAAAACAAGGGAAACACATAATCTCTGTTTTCTCATATTTGAACAACTGCCATTTTGTGAGGAAAAAAAAGAGTTAGACTCATGTTATTCCAGAAGACAGAGATATAAATAGTGAGAAGTGAGGTATTCTGAAACTCACAATTAAACGAAAGGCATACACTGCGTGGAGAAATAGTAATTCTAACTGGAGTTAGAATAACAAATTCTCAGAGGGGGTGTACGAAGGATTTATGAAGAGTGTTAGCAAAGACTTTCAAAAGTCTAGAACATGATTCTTCCTTTTTATTAAAAAGACTTTTTTATTTATGTATACAAGAGCTGGGGTGTAGGCCAGAGGTGTGGGGATGGGGGTGACAGCATTCACCAGAAACAGATTGGGGAGCAGAACAGGCTGAGGGGAGCAGCAGGTGAGTCGGGAGAGGTCTGCTCTGCTATGTGGGTCACCTCACTAGGCAGGGATAGAACTCGTGCTGCAATGGTGCAGATAGCTTCATAGTGCTGGGAATTAACGTTTTGCACCACCAGGGAGGCCTGACGTGATTGTTCTTAATGCATTGTTTTAAATGGATGAAGATTCTTCTCATAAAGCCTTAAACAAGAGATTTTATTTTATTTTATTTTATTTTAAGATTTATTTATTTATTTATACAAGAACCGGGGTACAGGCCAGACGCGCGGGAGGGTGAGAGGATTCACCAGAGACAGAGTGGGGAACAGAACATGTAGACTGACGAAATACATTGCTGAGGGAAGCAACAGGGATGACAGGAGAGGTCTGCGGTGCCATGTGGGACCCTCGCAGGCCGGCCGGGATCGAACTGGTGCTGCAGAGGCTGTGGACATCTTCACAGCCCTGCACTCAACCGCCTGCACCACCAGGGGAGACCCAACAAGAGATTTTAATTGCTGAGATATCAGGCACCTTAAGATCTCTGAAGCATGATCTCAAACCAAGTATAAACAGACTCTCAAATATTTTAACTTAAAAAAAAATAAACTTTTGATAGCACATCTTGGATATAGTCTCTTCCCTCTGGTCTCAACAAATCTGCATGTGAAATCTGTATCTTTATTTGGCTATTCTTCAAAACACCATCACACAATTTCTATCAGTCAAACTTGGCTAAATAATTGGAGAGTTAGAGCCATTTCACACAATGAAAACTGAATATTAGCATCCCAACGTTTAAAAGATCTTCAAGAATACTGAGACTTTCCAGTGACCAACTTGCTTTCTAATATTGTTTACCTCCTGGCTTTTCCCTGATAGAACTTTTCTTTAAAAAAATATTTATTTTAGTTATATATATACAAGCACTTGGTTCAGTCAGAAGCGTGGGGGAGTGAGAGAATTCACCAGAGCCACAGAGGGGAACAGAACAGGCAGACTGACGAAGTGCGCTGCTGAGGGGAGCAGCGGGCGGCAGGAGAGGTCTGCGTGTCATGTGGGACCCTCGCCAGAGGCCAGGTATTGAACCGGTACTGCAGAGGCTGCGGACAGCTTTGCAGCCCAGCGCTCAACCACTGCGCCACCAGGGAAGGACCCTCTCTGATAGAACTTTTATTAAAACTGTGTCACCTCACTGCATTACAAAAGGCGATTTAGCTCTTCTCCTTGTTATTCAACTCTGAGGTGTCTATACACTCAATATCATGAGTATATGGTACCTGGATACAGACCATCTACTTAGCACAGCACCTTTTCCCAACACCCTCCTGGTAATCTCTTTCAAACCCAGTACCTATGATTTAGAAAGATATAATTGCTTTGGTGGCATTTTATATATGATAGCAATCTTCTCATTTATTTGTTCAACAAACCATTTATACATCTAAAGACATAGGTCTATTTTATATTTCTTTAAATATTATATGTATTTGTTTTTTCTTAGTAGTGTCCATCCTTATCTGGAAAGAATCAAACTTGCATCTGTTCAAACTATTCAACTTTTAAGTTTGACCAAGTCTCATGTTCTCCATGAACCATCCACATCACTCCTATGTATATTGATCTACCAGGTTTTTATTTTCTGAAACTTCATAGACTTATTCTAATATTTTTAAGATGTTATTCCCACTTATTGATACTATATCTTTGTATACATGTATTTGAATACAACCAAAATGATGTGATATTGTTCTTGAAAATATTTGTCGACCACCTGGGTTGATTTAAGCAGTGTACCCTTGTCATTTCCTTTAATTAGGCTTAATTCTCAGAAGTCAGCTTCAAGAGGCATTTAAACTCTTCTTATAAAAATGAAGTCTAGACTTAACTGTCAAAATGGAAGTCATAAATTCTAAAAAAACACAATACTTTGATTTCAGTTCTACCTAACACTGGTAATCTCTGGCAAGTAGAAGGTCATTCTTTCTAATATTACATTTTCCATTCCTACTTAACAGGCATGATATATGAACAAATTTTAACAACACACTTTCATCTTTGTCTTATACACAGAAGTATCAGCGTGACTCATAACTGTGAATTATGGAACTGAATGCCACTATTAATGCTTTTCTTTCTTACACCCAAGCAGCTCAGAACATTTTGACTCAATTAACTCTGCATGCCCAAGATTCAAATAATTTTTCTCTGCCTGAATTACATCTTAGTAATTTCAATGTCATTATCCCTATAAAAAGTCAGCAGTATGAATCCTTCTGTAGTCAGTACTAGGAAAGTAACAGAATTTAGGGAGCATTCAGAGTTTGTCCTGGTTTAGATCACCAATTTATGGGCAAAGAAATCAATCCATAGAGATAGTTTTAACATAGAAATTGAGCAAAAAAACCACAGTCAGTATGAAAAACTGAAAAAGGGAAGAATTTCAACTCTGAAAATGATTAAACACATGATGTAGATTAATCTCTTCATTCCCTGGATTTAATTGTCACCTCTAACAAATAGGGGAAAAAAGACGATGCACTTTCCAGGTGTGACCTTGAGATTAGCACCTATGAAACTCCTGTTGTGTCTGTACATGTGTATGTGTATATCTATTTTGACAGTGGCACAAAAGACATTCTCCTATGTTAAAATTGTTTTCCCATGCTTTAATTATAATGTCATTGCTGCTAATATTTAAACTACTAAGAATTTAGAACATACCTAGAATTGTGATAAACGGGGTATTAAAACATCCTTCATTAAAATGATAATGTAATGACTTAGTCTTCCCTATGATGTTATTTTCATAAAGTTCTATGAAAATATGCACAGGACTGTGACTGAGTTGTAGGATTAGAAGAATAATCAAAATGGGTTTCCTAGGGAAACTGAGCTCTTAAACAATATTCTTGGAAACTATAAAATTTGGGGTTATTGAAGATCTTCTTAATCACTCTTTGTTTCTTGCTGTGTTATAAGTCTCTGATGAATGTGAACTTTAAGAATATGACCCTGTAAATGCAAGCTCTCCTTTGGAAACCAAGACAAGTTGAAGGTTCATGTTCATTTTTCCCCCCACACAGACCCATTTTTACATTGCTCAAACTTTGGCAGCAAAAAACAGGTTTGGTGCTGAAGTCTTCACTTATTTCAAAAAAGCATTTTCAATCATATTTTCTTCTCTTGAATGAAAGGTTCTAGTTAATTGTTTATGATAACACTATTAAAACTGTAAAACTGATGTTAGTTCTACTTTTTGAAACTTTTCTTTCTACTTTGGACTGTAGAAAGGAAGAAGAAAAGAGCGAGAGAATAACTCCTCAAAAAATATTCTCTGGTTAACATCTAATTTGTTGCCTTGAGATAAAACATTTGAATTGGAGAATTACATTGAATTTCAGAATTACTAACACGGATGAAATATGACACTCCCCAAATTAATGATCCTAAAAACTGAAATTTCTCCAGATAGTACCGAAAAGTTTCTATGTATTTTAAAGAACACTCTCTCTAGTTCCTTGCAATTTCTGCTCCCTTCCCTAGCCATCCTCCAGTCTGCACATTCTTTATCTGCAGGAAATGTGCCCAGAGTTGGAAAATTTCTTTTTTCTTTTGAAACTTTGAAGAAAATCAGCAAGCTATTTCATTCTTTTTCTAATCAAACATCTGCTATTCTAGACAAGAGTTGTGAGAACAGCAACAACAAAATAAAATTTTGGTGTTACAGGGAATCAGTGTATAGAAATTCCACTGAAAGTTTTCTAGCTCAAATGTTGCTCACTGTAGTTAGTTTATTCAACCATTTATTTATTCAACACTTATTGAGTATGTTAGAGTCAGGATTTTTCTTTGGAAATACACAGTAATAAAAGATGACAGTGACTCATTCTCTGCCCTCGAGAAACTTATATCTTACTAGGGAAGGAAGGCATTTTATAAAGCAAATTGCAATATAATAAGGTAAATGATAACTGATTAATAAAGATGAATGTGTGTGGGAAAATGAAGGCATGCTGCTCCCTGAGAAGGGAAGGCATTTGCTGGTAGACACATGATTGAGGATGCTCAGGAAGTTCCCTCTTAGAGAAATATATGGTTCTTGGGATTTTAGAAACTACAAACTCTGAAACAGTATGGAGTAAAGGGTTGGGGTAATTGCTGCAGTTGTATTTCCTGGTCAAAGATTTCAAATTGAATTTTCTTGGATAAATGAGAGCTACAAAAGAATTGAGTGCATGTGAAAGCTGTGTAAACCTTAATTATTAAAATTATCCTTGAAATACTCCTTAAATTTACCAAAAATGAAAAATAAAACTTCAATTAAATTACTACAATAGCAAACAGTTGCACAAACATTTAAAAACAAATTACATAAAAGATGATTAGCTTACTTAAAATATGCCATGAATACAATACAATATTTTTAAAGATTTATTTATTTATGCATATAAGAACTGGGGTACAGGCCAGAGGTGCAGGGAGTGAGAGGATTCACCAGAGACAGAGTGGGGAGCAGAACAGGAAGATTGACTAAAATACACTGCTGAGGGGAGCAGTGGGTGAGTCAGGAGAGGTCTGCTGCACCATGTAGGTACCTCCCTGGCAGGGGATTGAACTCCTGCTGCAGTGGCTGTGGATAGCTTCATAGATTGTGTCTGAACCCCTTGCTCCACCAGGGAGGTATGAATACAATTCAATTTTGATGCAGACATGAAATATACAATATTTTTAGTTTTAAAAACATAAAAGTTTTTATGTATAAAACTTAGACACAAACTAGTGAAGGTATTTGGCTAACTATAAGAATCAAGTATATAAATAGAGGCATTACAATTGTGCTATATGTGGAATCAAAGTAGCATTCACTAAACTCAAACCATGTATGAGAAACAAAGTTTAAATCTTCAATCCTATTTTCCTGCAGGAAGAAAAATAAATTGTGGATAATTTTATGAATTATTGACATATTTGTGTTATTTATTTTAAGCTTATTCTAAATCCAAATTATTACATTTTCCAGCTCATTTATATTGGTCTGAATTAAGTATATGTATGTGTTTATATACCTATAATTTATTAAGGAATATAGAAGTCTTAAACAAGTTAACTTGATATTTAAGTTTTAATGCATACAGATATACTTCCATACCTATCATGAATTAGAAATTTAAAGTATATCAAAATGTGTAAAAGAGCTTTTCTATGTAAAATAAAATATATATATGTAAAAAATTATTCTAAATATTTCACATATTTATAGGAATCCAAAGTATGTTTATATGCAAACTTATGTTTTATATGTTAATATTCACATTTTCAAATAAAACATCTATCTTCTCTGTATATATTTATGAAAATACTCAAACAAATATACATATATTTGCATTAATTTCTTTTTAAATTTTATAATGTTTAGTAATAAATATATGGTAATTACATAAATTCTTTAAAAATAAGTTTAGTATTTTAAATTAGTTTTATTAATGTACTTCAGTGGTTATTTTCATGGGGGTATTATAATAAATATAAAAATATTTAAGGAAATAATGCAGAAATCAGGTGAAGGTTAATATAAAAGCTTGTTAAACTTTCCTGAACAAATCTGGATTAAATTAAAACTGTGTTGTAATACTTAGGAGATTCTCTCTTTCCTTTGATTTTAAATTTCAAACATAATCTGATTGGTTTTGTGTTTTTGGTTTTCTTTAAAGATTTATTTTTTAAAGAATTGTGGTGTAGGCCAGAGATGTGAGGGGTTAGAGGATTCACCAGAAACAGAGTGGGGAGCAGAACAGGTGGATCTACTGAAATATACTGCTAAGGGGAACAGCAGGAGAGACAAGAGATATCTGCTGTGCCATGTGGGTTTGCTCCCTGGCCAGGGATTGAACTCAGGCTGTTGCAGTGATAGCACCGAGACTTAATCCCACTGTGCCACCCGGGAGGTCCTGGCATTGAGTTTTGTAAAGCTTCATAGGTATTTATAACTGCATGTTAAAATGATATAAACTCTATTTTATAGGTAATCGTGTCAAGACCATTTTCAGTTAGATATATTTCCTAGAGGGTTGATGACTGCTTAAAAAATGTAGCAAGACCATTTTGATATTTGATATTTTTTTATTCTAGCACTCAATAACTGAAATTTTACCTTTTGGGACCCCAGTGTTGGATCACAGCAAATATTTTTTAGACTTGATGGAGATTTTGAATTTTACAAATTCAAATTCAAAATCTCACAAATTCATAAATGTGGGGAACATGGAAATTTATTATCAAAGACCAATGCACAAAGTTGTGCTCAATCACATTTTCAGTAAGAAAGATTGGTTTGTGTACAAAACTATCTTTTTTGTAGGTTCAGAGTTACGCTACTTTATCCATTGATTTTCTAGTTAATTGAGGTCATGCCAATATCACTGAATGTGATACAGAAAACTTTTATACCCCCTAAGATATAAACTTCCATGCCATTTCCTGTTTTCCCCTGCTTGTAGGTTAATTACAGATAATCCCCTAAAAATTAGACATAGGAAGAGTCAGTGTCCCAGACTTATCATAGTTAAAGTTCACCAATGAAACACCAGAGTTAAATATTCTTTAAATAAGAATGAACTGGTCCATCATGTCAAGTCAGGAAATTTGAGGTTGTTTGTTGCAACATTAGATATCTGGACAAATATAGAAATTAGTACTTTCAGCAGGTACACCATATAAAAAGACCTAATTCACAGTAATGGTTTAGTTGGTGGGCAGCAATCAGTATGGAAACACATAATACCCCCCTCTAAAGCTGTTTTGTAAATCATACTACTGGATCTATAGCTCTAGGTTAGGTCATTGGAAAGAATCAGATCAATGCTTTTTTTTTTTAATTATTTGTTGGCTTTCCAGTTAAAGTATAATAAAAAGAAATACTCTTAAGTGAGAATTATTTGAATTTTAACAGCAATGATGACAACAACAACAACAAAAAAAGACTGTAACAAATGGGCAAAGTCTAGAAATCATGAGTCTTATAGTTTTGGAAAACAAAATTGCTGCTAGAAACCAAATAGTAAGATGTCAAACTAACTTAGTTTTAAGTTCCAAGACCCAGAATGATTTCTAGTTAAAAAAAAAAAAGTCAGATATCAAATATATCATTAAGAGTATTAACTTTCCACATAGGTTTAATGTTTCATTCAAATAGCCTGAAGAAAGTCCACATTAGTTTGATTTTATTAATTAGATTTCAGAGTTATATTTAGAAAAGAAGCTTGGACAAATTACTGGAATGATAATTGATTGGATCAGAAACATCATATGTTTTTGAAGCAATTGTATTTCAAAGAAATCGTGATACTGGAATTTCTACTCCCCACTGCCCCCTCCCCCAGCATTCTTAATTTTTAGGCAAAATGTGAAAGGTGATGAGTCAGTGATGAGAGGGCAGTGGACGCAGTGGATTTGCATAAGATCGACACTAAACTGTTTAATTCTTTCCAGCTTTCCCATTTCTTTTACTTGGGTGCCCTTCTTCTGTCACCTGTCTGGTAATACCCTGTCACAGCTGCTGGTACTGCTTTCTGTCTGCTTAAATGTTGCTGTTAATTTTTTTCCCTCTCTTTAGTTCACTTGTTCACTTGTATCTAACATTCTCGTTCACTCACCTTTTCAGTCATATATTTAGTTTTTCTTCAGTCTGTTTTGTGCCCTTTGCTTCCTGCTGCAGATCATTTGGTAATTCTACATCATATCAGTCAAAATGTATGTATTTGACAATATTTTCCTGTCCTTGTTTTCAGAAATTGAACAGTTTACCAGTTCCCCTACCCCCAAATAATAGCTTAATCCTCATCAATTAAAGCATAAATACTGATGTGACACATCAGTCCTTTTGCCTTCCTAACTGCAAGGCAAAAATGAATGAAGTAATGAATGAGAAAATACATAAATACATGTATTGTGAGTGCTGGCTTTGTTTAAGAGGTGATTTAGAGGTATGAGGAACACTTTTCTAACATCAAAAGTTTTTGAAGCTTACATGGAGAGAAGCTTCTGCTTTTCACACAGGGTGTCCATCACACTTCCTTGTGTTCGAAAGATGTTCACTGTTGTTACAGGGCAGGGTGAGGGGCACCCCAGAACCCCCAAATCTGCCTGCTCTAAATAGGTTCTTACATCTATTGCATCAATACAAAACATTGTATGTCAATTCATTAGGTCACAAGACTTTCACTAGAAAATAACTTTAATATGATTAGTGTGCAATAAAGAGAAGAGAATATGGTTAAAATAGTTTTTAATTAAAAACCGCAAATCAGGGCCTCTGTGGTGGCACAAAGTGTTAATGACAGTACTGCAGAGATATCCGCAGCCTCTACAGCATGTTCGATCCCCCCTGCCAGGGAGCTACCCACATGTCTCACCAGCTGCTCCCCTCAGCTGTGTATTTCAGTAGATCTGCCAGTTCTCCCCATTCTGTCTCTGGTGGGTCCTCTCATCCCCCACACCTCTGGCCTGTACCCCAGTTCTTGTATGCATAAATAAATAAATCCTTTAAAAAAATTAAAAAAATCCCGAAATCACCATAGGAAAATGTCCAGCCAAACAGGGTCGGCCCAGAGCAGGGCCTCTGAGTCCCCAAAGCCTGCCGCAAATCTAAGACACCTTCTGGTGGGGACCCATAAGAAAGGAGTGAGCAGAAGGGCCAGGCAAGTCTGAAAGGAAAAGAACAAAATTAAAATACAAGTGAAGATAAAGACTGCCATTGTCAGCCTCCCCATGGGTATCTCTTCCATTTTTCTGTCTTTCAAGTTTCTCCTCCCATGAAACCCAAGTCCTTGGTACAAGTCCTTGGCTGAGAAGCAAGTGTAGCGCCTTCCATGTCTCCTTGCTCCATGTGCCTCCAGGTTTTCTTCATCTCTCCACCTCTCACTTCTTCTCCCCCTCCTTCTTCCTGCCATCTTCAGCATCCCTCTCTCTCCCTCTCCCCCCTTCCTTAGGGCCAGGCAGGGAACCTGGAGCCTCCGCTTTCCCTGGGGATTTCCCTAGTACACTATCATTCACTGAACCATCACTCTACTAGGGCTTTTTTTTTTTTTAAGATTTATTTATTTGTGGAGGGGCGGAGCAACATGGCGGCGAGGAGACGCTGCGAGTAAGATCTCCCATTAAAAAAAGTTAATAGGGAGGAAAAGCGGCAGGTCCCAGTGAGAACTGGGACACGGAAGATAAACGGACGACTCCAGCAAACTGCCCGAAGAAGAAAGTTGCCATAAAAGAGGACGAGAAGGGAGGGAAGCGCAGAACCCTGCTCCCCTCCCCCGCCCACAGAGGCGGCACTCTCCGACCAGCAGAGACGAGGGAAACAACAAACGAAAACGGCCAACAAGAAAAACGGACGCAGCAAGTGGGACTGTGAGTGGAAAGGAACTATTGCAGCCACCACACCCCGTGAACGGGAGCTGAGACGAACCCTGCAGGATCCGCGCAGAGGTGAGCTCCAGGCGCCATTAAAGAGAGAGCCCCGCCCCCCAGGAGGAGACCAGCACCAGCACACAGCCCCGGCCGCCCGGTAAGCTTGCGCGAAAGCGGCGCTCGGATTGCAGCTGCCCAGGGCCCTGCGCCTGCGACCTAGGCTTGCGGGGAGACGGCTGAGGCCCTCCCTGAGTGAGCAGGAACAAGGTGCCCAGGCAGGGGAGCGGGATTCAAAAGGCGCCATTCCCGCGCCACTGATCTGGGCTACAGCGTCCTGGAACTGAGGGCTTTGGAACTGAGACCCAGGCGGAGGCCCTCCCTGAGTGAGCAGGAACAAGGCGCCCAGGCAGGGGAGCGGGATTCAAAAGGCGCCATTCCCACGCCACTGATCTGGGCTACAGCCCTCGTCCTGGAACTGAGGGCTTTGGAACTGAGACCGGGGCACGAAATTAGGGGCGTGGGTTCCCCACGACGGTGGGGCACAAGGCAGACACAGCACCCCAAAGCCGTTGAGGTGTACCCTACCATCCCCGCTCTGCTCCCTGTCCCACGGGGTGGAAAATCAGCTCCCCAAGGGCTCTAGGAGAAATCTCTGGCGCCACCTAGCGACTTGACCCCAGCACAGGCTACTGAAGGAGCTAGTGGCCAGCTGGGGAGTTAGCCCACACCGGGCCCCTTCCGAACAAGTAGTCTGAGCCCACAGGGAGAGCGAGCACCCACAGCCGGGGCAGACCAGGCACGCAGAAGAGTGTGCCTGAGACCAGAAGCGCAGGGAGTGTGTCCCACATCACCATTTTAGAACAGGGACATTTCTTCAATAAAGACTACCTGCAGAAGGCTTCCTCAGGAGCCAGAGGTGAGCGGGGGAAGTTCGCCCACACCAGACCCCCTCTGGCCTGCAGTCCAAGCCCAGAGGGGAGCAGGAACCCACCGCCGGGGCAGACCAGGCGCACAGGGGAGTGTGTCCCCACATCGGCATTTTAGAACAGGGACCTTTCTCCAGTAAAGGCTGCTTGAAACTGACAGATGACTCCTGGAAGAACCAGAGGGGAACAGAGAAGCCCACCCAAGATGCCGGCCAGTCCCAACAACACAGTGTCCCAACGCATACGGCAAATTAGAAAACAGACAGTAGGGAGGAGAAGAACCACACGCAACCTAGCAACTCTCCAGAGAAAAAGCACACCACAAAAAGAAAGCCAGCCCCCAGATTGCAACGACAATAACTTGGAAGAATTTCTGAGCCTTCCAGAAAGAGAATTTAAAATTGCCGTGATTAAAAAACTGACAGAAGTCATAAAGGAAAACAATGATAAGGGAAAAATAATCAACGATCAGAAGAATGCAATTGAGTCCCTAGAGAGGGAAAACAATGGTCAGAAGAAAGAAATTGAGTCCCTAAAGAGGGAAGTAAAAGAAATGCAGGAGATCAAAGAATTAATGGAAGAACTAAAGAATTCTGGGAAAAGCAATGAAAGCAGAATAGATGAAATGGAAGAACGAATAAGTAATCTTGAAGACACAGAAATAAAAAGAACCAAAACAGAAAAGGAAAGAGAAGTACGAAGGAAAAAGAACGAAGAAAGACTTCGGGAACTATCTGACTCCATGAGGAAAGGAAATATAAGAGTTATAGGAATACCAGAAGGAGAGGAGAGAGATGTAGGAACAGAGAAAATATTCAAAGAGATAATTGAAGAGAACTTCCCAAATGTGAAGAAGGAGCTGAAAATTGATATACAAGAAGCAAGAAGAACACCAAACTTCCACGACGAAAGGAAAAATACAGCAAGACACATAATAGTAAAGCTCCCAAGAATCCAGGACAAGGAAAAAATAATGAAGCTGGCAAGAGGGAAGAAACAGATAACATTCAAAGGAAAACCAATCAGGCTGACATCAGACTTCTCCGAAGAAACACTACGGGCAAGGAGAGAGTGGAGGGACATAGTCAACAGACTCCAAGAAAACAGATGCCAACCAAGAATACTCTATCCCGCAAAGCTCTCCTTCCTCTTTGAAGAAAGAATATGGACCTTCCCAGACAAACAGAAACTCCGGAATTTCATTGCAACTAAACCCCCACTCCAAAAAATACTACAAGGAGTCCTAAAGCCAGAACCTCAGAGCGACGAATAACAATGAAAGAAGGCCAAAAAAAAAAAAAAGTTATTAAAAGAATAAATAAATAAAATCAAAGGAAAGACAAACACAATGGCAAATACAGATGTTAACATATCAATATTAACTCTAAATGTAAATGGACTAAACTCTTCAATAAAAAGACACAGAGTTGCAGCCTGGATTAAGAAACAAAACCCAACCTTTTGCTGTCTCCAGGAAACACATTTAGCTACAAAAGATAAAAATAGGCTCAAAGTTAAAGGATGGAAAACAATCCTACAAGCAAATGGACCAAAAAAGAGAGCAGGAACAGCTATACTTATATCAGATAAAACAGATTTCAAACTCAAAAAGATAAAAAGAGACCCCAATGGTCACTACATTATGATCAAGGGGACAATACTTCAAGAAGAAATAACACTCATTAACATATACTCACCAAACGAAGGAGCACCAAAATATATCAGACAACTGTTGTCCTCTCTGAAAACAGACATCAGAGAAAACACATACGTAGTGGGACTTCAACACACCACTATCAACAATGGATAGATCAACAAGACAAAAAATAAGTAAAGAAACCAAAGCTCTAAATAAAGACCTAGAGCAATTGGGCTTAACAGACATCTATAGAACACTAAACCCCAAAAAAACGGAGTACACATTTTTCTCAAGCGCACACGGATCATTCTCCAGGATCGATCACATACTGGGGCACAAGACAAACATCAACAGATACACCAAGATTGAAATCATATCAACCATCTTTTCTGACCATGAAGGCATCAAACTAGAAATAAACCATAAAAAGAAGGCAAGGAACTTTCCTACCTCATGGAGATTAAAAACCACACTACTGGAAGACCATTGGACTAATGAGGAGATCAAAGAAGAAATTAAAAAATTTTTTGAATTGAACGACAAGGAGGACACCAATATCCTAAATGTATGGGATGCAGCAAAAGCAGTAATAAGAGGAAAATATATAGCAATAGAAGCTCACATCAAGAAACAAGAAAGAACGCAAAGAAACAACCTAATCTCGAAGCTCAAAGATCTAGAAAAAGAACAACAAAAAAACCCCAAAACCAGTAGAAGAAAAGAAATAATAAAAACCAAAGCAGAAATAAATGAAATTGAAACTAAAAAAACAATCCAAAAGATCAATGAAACCAAGAGCTGGTTCTTTGAAAAAATCAATAAAATAGACAAACCCCTAGCCAGGCTCACAAAGGAAAAAAGGGAGAAAGCACAAATAAACAGGATCATCAATGAAAGAGGAGAAATCACAACGGACACAGCAGAAATCAAAAGAATAATCAGTAATTACTATGAACAGTTATATGGAAACAAGTTTAACAATCTAGAGGAGATGGACAAATTCCTACAGCTCTACAATCACCCAAAGCTAGATAAAGAAGAAATAGAACACCTAAACAGACCAATTACAATTAGCAAAATTGAAATGGTAATCAAAAACCTCCCCAAAAACAAAAGCCCAGGACCTGATGGATTTACAAATGAATTCTACCAAACATTCAGAGACGAATTAGTGCCTATCCTTCACAAACTCTTCCAAAAAATTGAGAAGGAAGGGACAATACCAAACACGTTCTATGAAGCCAACATTACACTAATACCAAAACCGAACAAGGACAACACAAAAAAGGAAAACTACAGGCCAATCTCCCTAATGAACACTGATGCAAAAATCCTCAATAAAATTTTAGCTATCAGAATCCAACAATGTATCCATAAGATAATTCACCACGACCAAGTTGGATTCATTCCAGGGGCACAAGGATGGTTTAACATCCGAAAATCAATCAACGTTATCCAACACATCAACAAAAAGAAATATAAAAACCATATGATAATATCAATAGATGCTGAGAAAGCTTTCGACAAAGTGCAACACCCATTCATGATAAAAGCCCTTGAAATTCTTGGGATACAAGGAACATACCTCAACATCATAAAGGCCATCTATGACAAGCCAACAGCCAGTATCATTCTCAATGGTGAAAAGCTGAAAGCAATTCCATTAAGATCTGGAACAAGACAAGGATGTCCACTCTCACCATTGCTTTTCAATATAATACTGGAAGTCCTAGCCAGGGCAATAAGACAAGAGAAAGACATCCAAGGAATCCAAATAGGAAAAGAAGAAGTCAAACTATCACTATTTGCAGACGATATGATATTATACATAGAGAACCCCAAAAACTCCACAGAAAAGCTAATTCAACTCATCAATCAGTTCAGTAAAGTGGCAGGATACAAAATCAACACGCAAAAGTCAGTAGCCTTCCTATACACAAACAATAAATCTGAAGAAGAAGAAATCAAAAAGACCATCCCTTTTGTTATTGAAACAAAAAAAATCAAATATTTGGGAATAAATCTAACAAAAGAGGTAAAGGACCTATACAAAGAAAACTATAAAACACTGTTAAAAGAAATAGAAGAAGACACAAAGAAATGGAGAGACATCCCCTGCTCATGGATTGGAAGAATAAACATTATTAAAATGGCCATCCTTCCAAAAGCAATATACAGATTCAATGCTATTCCAATCAAAATTTCAATGTCATTCTTCAAAGAAATAGAACAATTATTGATGAAATTCATATGGAATCACAAAAAACCCCGAATAGCCAAAGCTCTCCTGAAAAAAAAAGAAGGGAATGGAGGCATCAGACTCCCAGACTTCAAACTATACTACAAAGCCATAATCATCAAAACTGCATGGTATTGGAACAAGAACAGACATACAGACCAATGGAATCGAATAGAAAATCCAGAAATAAACCCACAGATTTATGGTCAACTAATCTTCGACAAAGGAGCAAAGACTATGCATTGGAGCAAAGAAAGTTTGTTCAATAAATGGTGCTGGGAAAACTGGGTCGCTACATGCAAAAGAATGAAGCTTGACCACCACCTCACACCATACACAAAAATCAACTCAAAATGGATTAAAGAACTAGACATAAGACCTGAAACCATAAAATATATAGAAGGAAATATAGGCGAAACACTACGTGATTTGCACATCAAAGACATCTTTACAGACACATCACCCAAAGCAGTGATAGTGAAGGCAAAGATAAACAGCTGGGACTATATCAAATTAATGAGCTTTTACACAGCAAAAGAGACAATAACAAAAACAAAGAGAAACCCCACCAACTGGGAGAACATTTTTGCACCCAACACTAATGATAAAGGACTGATCACAAAAATCTGCAAAGAGCTGATGAGACTCAACAACAACAAAGAAAATAATCCAGTCAAAAAATGGGCAGAAGAGCTTAAAAGAAACTTCTCTGAAGAGGAAATGCAAATGGCCAACAGGCATATGAAAAAATGTTCAACATCACTTGTCATCAGGGAAATGCAAATCAAAACTACCATGAGATACCATCTTACACCAGTGAGAATGGCACATATTAAAAAAACTAGCAACAACAAATGTTGGCGAGGGTGTGGAGAAAAAGGAACTCTTCTGCACTGTTGGTGGGAGTGCAAACTGGTCCAACCACTATGGAAAGCTGTGTGGAGATTCCTCAACCTACTAAAGATAGAGCTTCCATATGATCCAGCAATTCCACTCCTAGGTATTTACCCGAAGGACATAGAAACATTAATTCCAAAGAACACCTGCACCCCTATGTTTATAGCAGCACTGTTTACAATAACTAAGCTTTGGAAACAACCCAAATGCCCAAAAATAGATGACTGGATCAAGAAGATGTGGTACATATATACCATGGAATATTACTCAGCATTCAAAAAAGATAAACACATGCAATTTGCTGCAACATGGATGGCGCTGGAAGGGATCATGCTCAGCGAAATAAGCCAAAAAGAAAAAGAAAAATACCGATGGTCTCACTCATAGCAGGAATCTAGAAAACTTAAATAAGGGACCAGGAAAATGAATAACTATAAGAAAGTGAAAATCAAAATCAACAAAAAACTATGAACCAGAGACACTTTTAGGGGGGCGGGGGTGGGAGGGGAGGGATTGGGGTCAGAATGGGGGGCTGCAATTGTATGGGGAATATAACAATAAAATTTATAAAAAAAAAAAAAAGAGAAATGCTGGAAGGATTTAAAAAAAAAAATAAATAAAATAAAATAAAAAAAAAAAAAAGATTTATTTATTTGTGCATATAAGAGCAGGAGTACAGGCCAGAGATGCGGGGGGTTAGAGGATTCACCAGAGGCAGAGTGGGGAGCAGAACAGGCAGATGGACCAAAGTACACTGCTGAGGGGAACAGCGGGTGAGTCAGGAGAGGTCTGCTGCGCCATGTGGGTTTCTCCCTGGCTGGCCTGGAATCAAACTTGTGCTGCAGGGGCTGCAGACAGCTTCATAGTGTGCTTAACCCTTGCGCCACCAGGGATACCCGTCTACTAAGGCTTTAAACCAGTGCTTTATATGAATTTTTCATTCATTCCAGGCTTTATTATCTCCATTTTACAGATGAGAAAAACTGAGGCAGAGAGAAATTAAACATATAGCTAGTAAGTGGTGGAAATAAGTTTCTGTCTGATTATAACACTTCAAGCTACCCTGGTTCCCTCACCATGAAACAGCTAGTATTATATTACTTTACATTTTGCTAAGTACTTGTTTACTTATTCTTTAATTTAATCCACAGAGTAATTTGTGATGAGAGCACTCTTATTATCCCCATTTAGAGCTGAGGGTATTGAAGGTCTAGTGCATGATTTGTTCAAAGTATTATAATCCTGATTTCCAGGTTGCAATTTATAATTCTGTTTTTATTTCTCTGCCTCTCAGTCATAAGGAGACAGAGAATTTCTAATCAAATCATGTACACATACACATGTATATATTCCCAGTGGCCTTATTCAAATCAAAAATTCTTCATCATTACATAAGTGGTGAATGCAAACACCGAACTAATGAGATTGGAACTGAGAACAAACATGCGGGCAGCTATATATTCTGGCTGAATAAAAGCAACTCAGGGACTTACTAGAGGTCCTGCCCAGGAACTTCAAAGGAAATATGCTATCCTTATTAAGAGCTTTTAATACAAACTTATCCAAAAAGAATGCCTGCTATTGGTATTTTCTATGCCACACTCATGCACATCATTGCCCACTAGTAAATCTGAGACATAAAAAAAAAATAATGGAAATTTCAGGTGTTAAATTAGCTACCCCAGGGCACCAGTATGTGGTCCCTTGAATGCAGTAAAGGAAATATATGGAATGTGACAAAGAAAATTAATTAAAATGGGCAATAAAGACTGCCAAGTTCAAACAAATTGTGGCCCCTACACATACCAATTTTATACCTGCAGGCCAGGTTTCCTGAATCCAGACAACCTACAGTGTGTTTTTATAGTTTAATGAGTAAAGAAAGTTGTCATGCTTCTTAGCTATTCAGAAATCTCTATTGACCACCTTGAATTTGAGAATTTTAAGAAGGGAAAGTTTGTTGAAGTATTATAGCCCTTTTTCAGCAAAAGCTTGAGACTGCTCCATGTAATTCTATTTGGGAGTTTTTAATAAGAGATGAAGTTATTTAAAAACAACATTTTACCTATAGTCCAAAGAAAAATACTAATGTTAGGGTCCAATGGAACATCGTTTATTCAGAAATTTCAGTGTTAGTCTGAGTTTATATTTTTCAGTCTCTTTCTGTTAAGGCAATAATAATCACTTTCTTCCTTCATAATATTTCCATATTTGTCTCTCAGAAATGACCACAGAATCCTTAATTTTTGAGTAAGTGACTACTCAATATACTTGTGGAATTTCTCTCTTTTGGTAGGAGTCTCTGTCCCTTTATATATTTCTATAATTTTTCTTCCTCACAGACACCGGCAACATCCACAGCAGAACTCCATGGCCAGCCTGTGTTTCCTGCCATTTTCTTTTCCTATTTGAAACTTTTTACAAGTTTTCCTTGCCTGTTTTGGAATCAACCTGCCCTCTGCTTCTAAGCTTCCTAATTAGACTCACCTGACAGCCTTCCACCTATGGTTCCCTTAATTCTGTTGGGGTAGAAAATATCACCAAGCTGTCATATTCAAGACTTTTTCTGTACATGAGTGAAGTCAAATTTATATCCATCAAAGTGACATGTTTGCAGAGTCAAATAAGCTGAAACATCTAAATAATTTATGGCTTCTTATGTTTGGTGATAAACAGACATTTTAATTAAGTTTGAGGTTGAAGCTTTTAAAACTTCTGCCTGAATTTTATCACCCACAACAAATAGAACCTTGGATGAAGGAAGAGATAAATAGCAGAAAGTATCCTATGCATGTACCCGGACTAAGGATGTAAGTATTTATACTGTTTATGTGAGATGAATTTATGAAATACCTACACGATCAAATTATATACAGAGTCTATGGATAACCTGATGATGAAGGAAGCTTTTTTTTCTCTCCATTGAGCCACAGCTCATAGACTCTTAAAGGTACATGTGTAATAAATGGAAATGAAGCATAATTCCCACAGATAGAGAATTTTACTAAAGTCACCTGCCCCCGGAGTAATGTGTCCTGAAGCTTTTGTCATGACTTCATCTGATGTCTTGTTACAAATTAGAATCTTGGGCTGTGGCAAGACAATGGAATGGACCTAGAGTCAATGATTTTCAAGTGTTTTTTTGCCCCCAGCAGTACATAGTTGGATCTGGAAAGCCTGAAGCAACAAATAACTGTTTTATCAGCAACGTGTGTCTTGCTGTGGTAGAACACACAGAAAGCCTGAATCTAAAACCTAATATTAAATGTGACTTTTAAATTTAAATATAGAAAGATCTTGTTGAAATGTGAGCATTCTGCTATTTTGAGAGGCAAATGTGGGTGTACAAGATGTTTACACTTTGTAGATTTGTTAAAGATATTAGTATAATAAACACAACCTCTTCCTGGAATCCTGGTGTTAGTTTATTAGGGCTGTCATAACAAAGTACCAGAAACTGGGTGACTTAACAAGAGGAACTTTTTTTCTCACAGTTCTGAATGCTAGAAATCCAAAATCAAGATGTCAGAAGGGTTGTTTTCTTCTGAAGCTCCTCTCCTTGGTTATAGACACACACCTTCCTTGTCTTCACGTCATTAGGTGTGCTTAGCTGGAGTCTGTAGGTGTGTTTAGCTGTAGGTGTGCTTTGCTGGAGTCTCTGTGACTCCAAATGCCCTCTTCTGAAAAGGACCTTAGTCAAACTGGATTAGAGTTAAATGACTCTATTTTAACTTAATCACTACTTTAAAAGTCCTTTCTCCAAATACAGTCACATTCTGAACTATTGGGGATCAGCATTTCAATATACGAATTTTAGGGGTACACAATCTAGCCCACAGCACCTGGCACTCTTGAAATGAAGGCTCTCGAGATGAATTATGGGCAAATGAAATAAACATCATTTTTCCACAGAAAGTTTCACATCTTGACAATTGTTACTAAAAAGAATGTTTAGAACATTTTCAAAGGATGGTTGATGAGTCATTTGAACAAAGGGTATGCAAATGCAGAGACATTATTTTAACTATTTGGAAAGCTCGGAAGCACATCTACAAGTTGATGTCCGAGAAAGCAGTCCTATCAATCCTTATATTGTTCAGTGTTATAATAATGATGCTTTGTGCTTACACACAATATTTTCCAGTTTCAAATCACATTTTTATTCACTGTCTAATTTTAGCCTTGAAATAACCATGTGAATGCTCATATTGATATGCTGGATTTTTTTGTTTGTTTGTTTGGGAGAATGAGAGCATCAGAGAGGTTGAGTTGATAGAACGCTCTCTTTAGAAGATGTCATCATATCCTCCTACTCTGGCTGATATTCTGCTGGTTTTGCTCTTCTCATTGGCAGTAAGCACTCCTTCTGTATGTGTGATGCTTTTTATGAAATGAGCATAAACTTTTCCCATAAATCAGAAAAATTTTATTGATAGTTAAAATGTTTAACAGAATATACTATGTGTTATAAAATAAATTTTCTACATTATCTGGTAAAGTTTATAGTCATCATTTCTGAAAATATCCATAGAATTAAAATTTATAGCATAATTTGGGAATTTAATCCTGTTCTAGGTGCCAACATTTCTGATTCCATGTTTGAGTCCAAATTATACAAAAAAAGAGACACACAGAGATTCACCTTGTACTGGATTTACCTTTCAGCCAGGAAAAAGTATTTTTTTAAAGATTTATTTATGTTTATAGAAGAACTGGGGTACAGGCCAGAGATGTGGGAGGGTGAGAGGATTCACCAGAGACAGAGCAGGGAGTAGAACAGGCAGACGACAGGAACACACTGCTGAGGGGAGCAGCCGGGCGCCACAGGAGAGGTCTGTGGCACCATGTGGGATTCTTGCCGGCCAGCCAGCCGGATCGAACTCACACTGCCGAGACTGTGGACAGCTTCACAGAGTGGAGCTCAACCCGCTGGGCTGCTGGGGAGGCCCAAAAAAGTCATTGTTGAATGCTTTTTCCATCACAGTTGGAAGTTGGTATCTATCTCATCAGTGCCACCACCACCACTACAACAAAAGGCTAATTTGCATTGATTTCTCTTCTGTTTTATTATGATCAGTATAGCAGGCATTGATGTAGTATTTGCGTTTTTAATGGACATGACAGTCTTTTTATTGGCATCATTGTTAATTGAGAATTCCCTATTATCAAGTGAAGGAAGAACTATCAGATCTATAATGAGATTGTTTGGGACATTTTTAGAAACACATTTCAATCTTTTTCATCGGTGACACTTCCTCATCACTTTTTACTAGGATTTACATAAGAAATGAAGTAGATATTGATATCAAAAGAATTTAAGAACGTCCAAGTAATGATTGCAAGCTTGAGGATTTTTTTTTTTGGCAGCACTCAAAGCTGTAGTATAAAGCTCTCAATGTTAGTGATGAATTATGATCCTGGCAAAAACCAACACCCCAAGAAGGATCCAAAATAATTGGGTCTATATGGTAGACTTACAAAATATTGTTGTTGTTATTTTCCTCTTTTTTTCCCTAGGAAGATAAATCTAAGCTAGTTATGCAAGTGGGTCTGGGATAATGTGAAGATTTCTATAATTTTTTTCATGGAATTGTTTCAAATTTTATCTTTTGCTAATACTATTCTTATTCTTTATGAGATGATTCCCAAAGTGATAGTCACCTTTTTACTGAATGATGGTAGCGAATTAGATGAATAAGTATCTTTGTTGGAGAGCCATCACACCTGGAATATTTATTATTTTCAAGCTAAAAATGTGATGCATGCTTACTTATAATATTAACTCTATGGCCATGTAGCAAGTCTATATAAAAACCTGTCTTCACCTCCTCTCATTCTTTCTGATGAGCGGTAACTACCATTAAACATTTGTAAATGCGCATATCAATATATGTAACCTGCTTAATATCTCATCATTGGCCTACAGTGATGTCACAAGGTTATATTCAAAGATTTGTCAACTTACCATACAGTTAAAATCTAATTTTAGGGCCTCCCCTTGTGGCATAGCAGTTGAACGCTGGGCTGTGAAGCTGCCCACAGCCTCTGCAGCACCAGTTTGATCCCTGGCCCCTGGGGATGGTCCCACATGGTGCAGCAGACCGCTCCTGTCTCTCCTGCTGCTACCCTCAGCAGTGTACTTCGTCAATCTGCCTGTTCTGCTCTCCGCTCTGTCTCTGGTTAATTCTCTCACCCTCCCGCGCTTCTGACTATACCCAGTGCTTGTATAAATAAATAAATAAATCTTTTAAAAAATCTAATTTTAAATGTTTCATGAAAAAGGGGCCTCCTTGGTGGTGCAAGGCATTAAGCACCGCACTATGCAGCAATCTGCACCCTCTGCAGCATGAGTTTGATCCCTGGCCGGCCAGGGAGAAACCCACATGGTGAGGCAGACCTCTCCTATCTCGCCCACTGCTCCCCTCAGCAGTGTATTTCAGTCAGTCCACCTGTTCTGATCCCCACTCTGTCTCTGGTGGATCCTCTCACCCATGCCTGCCCCCAACCCCCGCATCTCTGGACTGTGCCCCAGCTCTTGTATGTATAAATGAATAAATCTTTAAATGTTTCATGAAAATAATTGTTATTTGTAAAATACATCAAAATATCTTAAAATATATTTGTTTCCCTCCAGATTCACTCTCAAGACAACGTATTGTGTGTCGATCCAAGTTCACCTCCGATGCCTATTTTGCATGTGCAGACCAAGATGGGTGGCTCTGATTTCTCCTTTCCCTTTTTAATTCAGCTGCTCATTTTTCTTTCAAAATTTCTGCTATGCCATTACTAGAATTTGTGCCTCCAGGAGGATCAGGACACTGACCACATATTCTTGAATCTTTCTTCCTTAGAGAGATTGAGTCCAAACTGAATGTATTCTTTCAAGCTTGCCACATTTTCCTCTGTGTATACACAGAGGAGGGATGCCTTATCATGGACATATTTACTTTACAGTTCTAACATTGTGCATTCACATCTTATTTACATCAAAAACCCATGTGGAAATGAGGTGTTTAGATTAAGATATAAATAATAACTAACAATAATTTAATTACTGAAGAACAATCACCTCCCTTAGATACTAAAAGAATTTTTCTAAAATAAAGGAACATCTTCAATTTTTCATAACCCTGGTCAGAAAGGAACATATTTCTCTAAAGGGACAAGATCATTAAGTGGGAAGATCTTTGACTCTATTGCTCAGCTGATAAAACAAGTTTCTGGTGAATAAACAGAACACAAAATTTAAAATTGAATGCATTCCAATGAGATTTGTGGGGAACAAAATTCAAAGCAGTTTTGCTGGCAACAGAAGGCTGGAAACAAAGAACCTAAACAAGTTCTTTGTAGTGCAAGTGTCGTGTTATCTGGTTTGTTTAATTTTCAAGTGGACACAGGCACACTGAGCTGACCTACTGCATGAACTTGAGTGGAGGATAGAAACTATGACCAAGCCAGTGTCTCTGAGTCATCAGTGGTTGAATATAAATGTGGATCAGTTTACCTGGAAGAATTTCCAAGTGTGTGTGGATATAGTAGACTTGTGGGGAGTGTCATCTCTTCTCAGAAAATTGAAACACTGTTATTTTAAAGTAATATGACAGGAATTGAAGTAATGCAGGCAGGTATTCACATTTGGGCAAAACGACAGCTCCAGCAGACAAAGAAATGTGCTTCAGATTCTTGAGAGCTGCGAGGGTCTCATCACATAGAGCACCTTGAAAGGAAGTTTGCCTCCTACCCCAGGACGAGCTCACGTGGGGTATGCAGAGACATCACCCAGCTGTCAGGGGATCCTGGAGGGAAATAGTGCAACATTTCAGGTCACTGGAATATAATTCAATTAAGATGAAGCAGGTACATAGGAGAAAGAATTGTCCATTTTTGATATTCAACTTGTATTAAAAATGTGGAATGTGAGATTTACAAGAGCTCTTTAAGACTATTGAATCCAATTGCTAGAGACAAAGTCTTCACGAAATTGAGTAACAGGAAGAATGACTGCAGGGGATGTTTAACCAGAACTGGTGTTTTTGTTTGTTCTTTCAACTAAAGTGTTCATTCTTTCTTTTTTTCTTTAAAGATTTATTTATTTATGCATATAAGAACTGGGGTACAGGCCAGAGGTATGCGGGATAAGAGGACCCACCAGAGACTGAGTGGGGAACAGAACAGGAGATCTACTGAAATACACTGCAGAGGGGAGCAGCAGGCGAGACAGGAGAGGCCTGCTGCGCCATGTGTGTATCTCCCTGGCCCCAGATCGAACTCAGGCTGCAGTGGCTGGTGATAGCTTGATATTGCTGAGACTTTAATCCTTGTGCCACCAGGGAGGCCCAGTGTTCATTCTTTCAACCAAACTATAGGTTTAAAAAGGTAAAAAAAAAAAAAAATCTATCTATGGACTTGCCTATTGTATTCCGGAAAGCTAGTTTAGTACCTGACAATTACTAAATAACTAGTTTGTCTGAGTAATTAATACATATTAATTTAGTGCCATACTAGACAAGGGAAGGAAGAAAATATTATTTTTGGTGGAGTTTTTACCATGACTCTGCTTTAATTATTTGATAACGAGGAATAATTTTTCTCCCTTCTCATTGTAAAGGATGCTTACCCCTCATGTTCTAGTGAGGTGCTCATTTGCATGAGAATTTACTTATAAATGACTTTGTCATATACACATAGATAAACATAGTTATAGATGTCTTGATAGCTAATTGTATTTGTCAGCTTGTCTAGGTCACAGAGTGCCAGATATTTGATTAAACATTATATTGGTTGTGTCTGAGAGTTTCTGGATCAGATAAATATATGAAAAAGTAGACTGAATAAGCAGATTTTTTTTTTTTTTTGTAATTCTTTCTTACATTGAGTCATCCTGTCCTGCTCTTCAAGTTGTGGCATTAATCTTCTGCCTTTGATTACTATTGAGATTAGAACATACACTACTGTTGACCAGTGTCTCCAACTTGTGGACTGAATACATTGGGACTTCTCTATTTTGTGGAAAACCCAAACTAATCTAGATAGAATGATAATAGGTAGATGATAGACCAATAGGTAATGGATAGAGATAGACAATCAATGGTTACATATAAAAGATACTTAAGGAAGAGAAAGTCAGTGCCTAAGAAGTGAGAGAAAGAATAAATTTAACAAGGGATGCATGAATACATATCAGGGCTGTGAGCAGATATTTCTGTTTTATTTTTGAAACTGCCCTTCATTCCATATTCATCACTGTATATTTTTCACTCAATTGTGTATTTATTTTTTACTCAATTGTGTATTTATTTATTTAGTCACTCATTTTGAATCTCTACTGCTTACCAAGATAAAGACTATCAGTTGATAAGAGACACTCTACTGTCTAAGAAAACCCAACCCCCCCATCCCACACACACATGCTTGGGTTGGGCTCAGATGCTCTGGGAGAAGGGAGTAGGGGTGCTCTATTATACTGGTAAGTTTGGTAAACTGCCCAGGAGTAATGAGATGCACACTTAACAACCCATAATATTTCTGTATTTTTGTACAATATTTTCTTTGGTCTTCCCAAAAGTGTATGAGGAAAGGCAAAGAAAATGGCAACTCTTTGGAAACTTTGAAGGGTTTACTATTTCTAATTCTTAAGCTACTCTCAAGTTTGAATTTGCTGCACTTATTTTCTAATAAGTGGGCAAATGTGAAGAGTGTCCCACTATGTTAAAAAGTATTTTATTCCAGCAATTCAGAAGACCCTAACCTCTCACTTAATCTCTGCACTGCGTAATGATCTTCGCACCCAGGCTATTGAATTCTATTTCTTTTGAGTGGAAATGTCTGCACAATTTACTGAGGCTTTAGGTAGGGCTATGTTGGTCTAGCAGTTAAATAGTTATGTTAGGAATAAAAAAGTATTTAATGGTTTATTGGAAAGTCAATGGCATAATGTGTGAGGTGCTCTTTAACAGTATACTAAAAGTGTCAGAATTCCATGCAATTTTCCACACATAAAAATGGCATAATATTCTACAGGTGTCAGCCATTTATTTCCACTTGCTCTACTCATTAGTAAAATATTTCAATACATAGGCTCTGTATATTAATCTGGCACATCCTAATGAATAACCAAGCTAAACTAGCAATCGGGTAGGTTCTGAAAAATATGTGAAATGCTAAAAATTTATTACAGTTTATTTGTAGGGCTTATATTGGCCATGGTCACTAATTCACTGTGTTGGTTGCTCCACTGTGCATTATTGAATATAAATTCCTTGTCTTGGAAACAAATATCCCTGACAGATAAATTTTCTATGTAATCATATTATGAAAGTAATAAAGGTTGCCTAAGAGCAATTTACAATCTCTTAAGGATAAGATTTTTTTTTTTAAAGTGGTATTTAATTTTCATTGGATGTGTACTTTGGGGGAGTGGGGTATAGGCTAATATGATGGTGGACATAGTCTATGTAGCTCCCAAATAAAAATCTATTAGCAGGGTTCTGACATGACATTTGTCCACAGTTAAAAACGAAGTCTCTATTTTGTAAAGAAATTATCTTCTATGTTATAGAGATACAGGGTGTGTATACCCACATGTGTATATGCTTTATATAAATCCAGACTTACCATATGTATTTATTTTGTATGTAGAGCATTTTATTACATCGTTACATATCCATGTAAGGAAATACATACAATGTGAATCATATGTCATCAATTCATGAATGTAATTCATTATGTAGCAGAAACAAGGTGTGTTTGTGTGCATGTGTGTTTAAATATATATATATATTTATATTTATGTATAATTTCTAGGAAGCTCATAAGAATATGGAAAAGAAGGTAATCAAATCTTTGAGTGTATGTATGGTGTATACCTATTCTTGAAGTTTAGTGGCACCTAGCTTCCTTTTAAATATTTTATTATTAGAATAACAAAGAAATGACATTGTTACATCTGCCAATTAGTAGACTGTCAGTTATCCATTCAATGACCTCCTATATATCTCAATGCCATGATGAATTCACTTATGACAGTGAACAACCATTATGATTAAGGTTCTGAAATTTCAAATGTATCTTCATTTTTAAGAGTCTACAGACATTCAATAACAATTGTTCTAATGAGACCAAATCAAAGCTAAATGCTTTATATAGGTTTGCTATATAGATTTATCTGCAATGGATTACATATTTTGAGGCATTGCTAATACCGACCACTGAGATGTTAGTCGTTTCCTTTTCTCTCTCAATAACAGTCCAATGAATTTTATAAACAAAGATGCCATGAATAATTTTGTTGATGTTTGCTAAATCCCTCATGGGAATTAAGAACCCATAAATGTAATTTTTATTTGGGTTGGGGGTAACCACCTATTTTATTTCAGTTATATTAGTCTGCTAATATTTGAAAAATAAAATTAATGGTGGTGCAGTTTTTAACTATCTGTCAAGGTTACTCATTATTTAATATCATTAACCAATATTGCTTTTTATCCTTACTAGTCATGTCAATAATTTATTTGGATTGGTTAAAATCTCCACCTTCTTTACTCAGACATAACCCAACTGTTAGTACACTATGATTTCTATATGTGACTACTGAAGACATGTTCCCCTTCTGCCCTTCTTAAGTGTTGTAAATCTTACTATCATATTCTTAGCCATTTCAAGGTAAGGTTATAGACTGCTTCCATTTTCCTGAGAAATTTGAAACAGCTATGGAGAGATAGACAGACTCAAACCATCTCAACTATCCACTACTTTGTTCCTATTCTAACCTGTTACCATGGCCCAGAAAAAACTGCTCATGTCCCAGGATGAAGTTGCACTTCATGCCATCAACAGACGCCCTTCAATCTTACCCATTAAAGGACATCATTTGAGCAATTGTTTTTTTTTCTTTTTTTTTATCATTAGTCCAATCATTTTGATTTCAAACTCTAGACTCCAGAATTGTCAGAGAATAACTTTTTGTTGTTTTAAGCTATCCAGTTAGTGATAATCAATTGAAATATCCCAAGGAAGCTGATATAGTACTTATTTTACTGAATAACAAGAACAATTTAATTCAGTTGTTTACTCTCTCTTACTATAAACATCATATGCATTGTCTACCAAGACGCCATATTTATCTCACTTTTTCTCTTACATCTCTGGATTTTTTTTATCAGTCTCCTGAACCTTTTTCATCTCCTTAAACTCTAAACATCAGAGTATTCTTCACTTTTAGCTTAATACTCTATCTCCTAATTTTTTCTACTAAAAACTTATTCCCTTGGTGATATTATTCATTTTCATGGTTTTAAGATTTTTAAACTTTTATTTTGGGGCCATACCTTCCACCTGAGCTTTTTATGTAACTTCTGTGTTCACAGCTCTTGTTTATATTTAACAAGCAGTTCAAATAAAATATGCCCAAAATTGATAAATCAATTAGTAGAAATATGCTATTTTGTATACTAATTAATAGGGAACATTAAAATATTTATCCAAGTAATAAAAACCATAAAAATTAGTTCATCTCTGTTACTTCAATAACTTACTTTGTCACTTGAATCAATAAATGAATAATATCTTACAAGAAATCCTATAACTAAGGAGATGGTTTTATTAATTTAGTAGAAGGAATTTAAAATAGAATTCACATGCTATTCTAATGAGCTCATTTTTTTCTTGAGTATGCATGTATTTATATGCATATATACAACCTAAGTAATTTTTTTTGATAAACATAATGATGATTTCAAGATAAATTAAAAAGTACAGGCCCTCCCTGGTGGCACAAGGGATTAATCACAGCACTGTGAAGCTGGCTGTGGCCTCTGCTGTATGAGATCTATCCCTGACCAGCTAGGGAGCTACCCACATGGTGTAACTGACCTTTCCTATCTTGCCCGCTGCTCCCCTCAGCAGTGTATTTCAGTCAGTCTGCCTGTTCTGCTCCCCACTCTGTCTCTGGGGAATCCTCACTCCCCCTCCCCTGCACCTCTGGCCTGTACCCCAGTTCTTATATGCATAAATAAATAAATCTTAAAAAAAAAAACAAACCTCAGACTATCCTATCTAATAAACTCCACAATTTAACAACAAGTATACAAATGGAAACAACCTTATTTAAAATATTCTATAGAAAAAGTTAAAAAATGAATACTTTAAAACTGTTATTAGAAAGGTTTCAATTTTATTTTTATTTTATTTTATTTTTAAAGATTTACTTATTTTATTTATACAAGCACTGGGTACAGTCTGAAGCGCAGGAGGGTGAGAGAATTCACCAGAGCCAGAGCGGGGAGCAGAGCAGGCAGAAGGACCGAAGTACACTGCTGAGGGGAGCAGAGGGCGGCAGGAGAGGTCTGCGCGCCATGTGGGACCCTCCTCTGGTGGCCGGGGAGTAGCCGGGGATCGAACCGGCGCCGCAGAGGCTGCGGGCAGCTTTGCAACCCAGCGCTCAACCACTGCGCCACGGGGGAGGCCCAGAAAAGTTTCAATTTTAAAGACAACTTTTAAGGATGCTATGGTCCCTAATTTTGCTCTCCCAAGCAACACCAGGAGATCCCAGGTGACTCTAGATTGAGAAAGGAACTGCATGGAAGTACATAACTAATGAAAAATATTAACTGTCAAAGTGTAAAATTTTCTACATGTCTCCCTAAGCAACATGTTATATTGTATGACAATAGGGATGTTGTAGATGTAATAAAATTGTAATTAGCTCATCTACATGTAAGAAGAATGCCTTGGGTAATCCCACTGAGTCAAATGTAATAAACATATGCTCCCTAAAATTGAAAGGAAAAAAAAAAGCTGCAGAAGAAAAAGTCAGGAAGATACCAGAAAGGAAAGATAGAGAGATGGAGAGCATTGAAACATGCTGAACTATAAATTCTGACTCTGAAGATGGTGAAGGAGGTAGTGACCAAGACATATGGCAACATCTCCAACATAAGGATGTTTGACAGTCAACAATCACTAGGGAGCAGGAGCTTACTCCTCCAGCTAGAGACTTAGTTCTGTCAACAGCAGAATGATCTTGGAAGCTGAGTCAGCCTCCGAGCGCCAAGGCATCAATACCACCACCTAGATTTAGAGTTTGTTAAAGGCTCAGAGTGCCCAACCAAGTCATCTAGACTAGAGACCTACAGAAACTCTGATACAATAAATTTATTTTATATGAAGTCCAAGATTTTGTGACTGTTACATCAACAATGTAAAATTAATAAAATAAGCTAAGCTTTAATAATGAATAGGGTTAAATTTCCCTCACTATAAGTGAAGTCTATTAACTGCATGTTCTAAGCTTTATTGTTGTGATTCTAAAGGTGAAAATGGAAGAATTAGTAACACTCTTTCTATTTCTTAGAGTATTGTTGTACTATGAATTCTAGTAACTTCTGTCTAATGTTTATGCCAGATATTAAGCTTCATGACCACCCCACAGAGATTCCATACTGAGAAATGATCCAGAAGACGGTATTAAAGGCATTAGCGTAATAATTATTTTAAAAAATCACAAAATTGACAGTATAAATTCTCTTTAACTAAAATCAATTTTATCTTTTGTTAGAGATCTAGGCTTTACAATATCCATAGTCCTCGAGAGCTCTTCTGGTTAATGTTTTTGTTTTGTTTTGTTTTGTTTCCTCTTCTTTTGATGAATATACCCAATGTAAAATTTCTGTTTCTCTAAAATTGTGTATTAACTTCTAGAGAGCCTATGGTTCTCATTTTACTACAAGGGATGGTGGCACCAACTGAAAGACAAAGGAAACATTGGGATATCATAGCTTATCTTTATCAATGTTTTTGAAACCTCAGGTATGACGGTTTTACTTTATCATTGACTACTCCTATAACTTTGATTTAGGATCCTACTTTTACAAATATATATAATATACTTGTTTCATTTCAAAACCTATAACTATTTTTCACACATTATACCATTTGGTCCTCAAGCAATACTGCCAATTAGGTACATGACGGTTATTTTTTTAAACATTAAAATAGATTCATTGACCCAAATTAAGTAAAGTGATATTGAAAAGCATGTAATTGAATCCAGGAGTTTGGAAACAGATTAACATACACGATTAGTATTTCTCTGCTATAGGGGAGCATGATATCACTCAAACACTTTTACTTCTTAAAGTCCCTATATATTCGCTTGGTTCAAGTTCTTACCACTAGACATTTGCACCAATTTTATACACATTATCTTGACAATAAGGTTGATTCTTCAATTGGGTGAATGTTGATTTTATTCATTCACATATGCAATAAATAAATAATAAAAAATAAATAAAATTCTGGTTTAAAATCTAGATTTCAAAAATCAAGTTATTATGAACATTTAAAGGCCAATTATTTCTATAACATGAGAACAAATGCTATAAGAAAAATAGGGCCTCCCCGGTGGCGCAGTGGTTGAGCGCTGGATTGTAAAGCTGCCCGCAGCCTCTGCAGCACCAGTTTGATCCTCGGCCACCGGGTGAGGGTCCCACATGGCGCGCAGACCTCTCCTGCTGCCCGCTGCTCCCCTCAGCAGTGTATTTCTTAATCAGTCTGCCTGTTCTGTTCCCCGTTCTGTCTCTGGTGAATTCTCTCACCTTCCTGTGCTTCTGACTGTACCCAGTGCTTGTATAAATGAATAAATAAATCTTAAAAAAAAATTAAAAAAAAAAGAATGGAATTCTTTAAAATAAATAAATAAATAAATGCACTAAGAATAAGGGTGTTGCTTTAAGTAGTATGCAATTTACTTAACAGGTGTTGTGATATATAGACACGGATTAAATAATAAAGAATAGTACAATATGGAGTCAGTATTTATGAGTATAAGAAATCACAATATGGAGTTTGAAATGGTTGAAAAGATTATAAGGATAATTATTTGACTTAAAATATTTAATATTTAAAGGGTAACAAAACACACAACTTAAAATGAACATGGAGTTTTCATACTACAGAATTCCAATGCCCCTCAACCTTCGGTCACCTAAAAGTCCATGGATAATTATTTTGAGCTAAATTGGGGAGAGTTTTTATATCTCACTCAGGAACTTAACAATTTATTAAAGTCATGGGGCACCACCGAAAATTTGTGGGCAAGAGACCATCATGAAATTTCAGGGTTTTAGAAAAATAATCTAACATCCATCAAGTTATAGATGAATTATTTAGGAAGACACTGAAGGTGAAAAAAAATTAAGAAATTTACAAGAAAAATGGAGGGTAAAAGATAAGGAAACAAAATAAAATATGAACATTAGCAGTACAGGGGATTTTATGAATGTCACCTCCCATTTTGTGCCTCAATATTTAATAAGGATCTGGCATAGGCAGAGTAAGTACTCAATGAAAATGAGTTGTCTACTGCCACTTTACGTTATTTTTGCACTTCTGAGACTTTTTTTCTGATAGGATGTTCAATATAAATATCAAGGCAATCTTTCTTTAGACACATGCCGGTTAAGGTAAAGGATAATAAATAATACTCATGAATTAGTACTGTCAAAATATTTAAAATGCCAAAAGGAAATCTTAATTTGTAATGATTTCATGGATATAAATTTGTTTTCAACTGAAATAGTCAGTAATTCTTATATTGTTACAGTATTTTTGAAACCTTGGGCATCACAGTATTATAATAGTCATTAATCCATCAATAAATGTGGTTTTGGATCCTGGAGACAGCAGCAAATAAAACATGATATTTATGTACTGAAAATGTATGCAAATATGTACACACAGTACTAAGAAATTTTTTTTGATTCCATACAAAATATCAGGCAAGAACCAGAGGTTGAAATATGAAAAGCCTCTCCCCACATAGGAAGGAAGATTCAGGTTCTGTATCAGAATGAGAGAGGTTAAAGGACCCAATCTTTGAAAACCTTTATTTTCATTCCATCTTAACAATCCACATCATCAAGGTTACTCCACCTGGACCATCTTCCTTGTGCATAGGAAGCCCTGTGAAGACATGGAAAAGCAATAGATAATATTTCCAGTTCTCAGTCTTCCACACACCACTTTTGTGAGCTTGGATCAGTCACATAAATTCCAGAAGCTTCATTATCTCATCTGCAGGAAATAATGCAAGAATTAAATTAGGAAACATTGAATTCAGGTGCTGAGATGTATGAAACCATCGGCCTAATTTCAGGAGTTTAAATTTAGCTTGATCATCTTCCAAAAATTATATTAATAACTATGAAGAAAGAGAAAACCTTATAATTTAAAACAACAAATGGCATATTACAGAATAAGAACAGAATGTAGAATTAACCTTTATAGAGCTCAATTGTAGGGAATTCAAAGAAATTTCAGCTTGCAGCTAGCATTTCATAGAGCCAGGCTTCCTGCCCCTCTGCCTCCATCTATGTTCAGGTACAAGAAATGTTTGAGAAGCACTGAAAGAACAGGTAGAATAGAGCTGTGGACACAGTGGCTTCTCAGTTGTAGTTATTTTAGTTGTTGTCATTGTTTCTCATACAACAGACGTGAAATATTTCTTTTAATTGAAGGAAGTATATTTGCCATATGTTTCCAATAGTGTCGAACACAGTGGTTGGCACATCTCAGCATTAAGCATATGTTTTTGTGATTGCTCTCATCACCATTTATCTAGAAGATGCTTATGAATCTTCTTGAATGTTTTGCCTAAGATGTATAAACATTTGAAAGACATTGTTTCCTCTTTGCCTTCACCACCCCAAACCAAAATAATCTACATGTTCCGTGCTTTAAGTTAACAGCCAGAATGACTTCACTCAGTAAAAGCCTGGAAATAAATAACTGAAAGTTCAGATATGGTCACATACATACTCAGAGACATCACATAGAGCTTAGAAGAGGTTCTCTTTGAACATATGTGTGCATTTTTATGTATTTATATACATATATATATATATATATATATATAGACATTGAGATTCTTTGGGCACTGTTATTATTTATCAGAGACTAAATAATACTCCTTTCCCCCAAATCAGATGGCCAACATAGGTCTAAACTATCTGTGTGTCCCCCAAACTTAAAACTATTCTTACATAAGACAATTAGTAGAGAGAAGCAGAAGTGAAGGTAAAACTTGAATTGCTATAAAAACTCTAAAATCAGTAACAGAATACTTTTGGCCAAGATTTGGCATCAAGTGCCATGTGAGAATGCCCCTATGTAGTAATCCTTTCCCAACCAGTGTTCATTTCTAGCAAAGTGTCAATAATGAAGCATCATTCTCCAACAGAATTAAAATAGGACTATAATAAATAACTCAATTAAAATATTTGTCAGGGACTCACTGGTAGTGCAAGGGTTAAATTCTCAGCACTATCAGGCTATTGCCAGGCACTGTATCCTGAGTTTGATCCCCAGCTAGGTACCTGACCCACATGGCACAGCAGACTTCTTCTGCCTGCTATTCCCCTCAGCAGTGCATTTCAACAGATCTACCTGTTCTGTTCCCCACTCTGTCTCTGGTGAATCTTCTCATCCCCTGCACCTCTGGCCTGGACCCCAGTTCTTGTTGCATAAATAAATAAAATAAATCTTTTAAAAAATTGAATACTAAGTGGATGGGAACTATCCTTTCCTTTTGAAAAGTACATCCTCAAAGTCCTCTGTCATTTTTTTTTCTTATGTCTTTCTCATGAAAGCATTATAGTTTTATATTGCTGCCTTTTCATATACTCTTCATTTTCTGTTCTGATCATGAATATAATACTTATCTTTCTCTTGTTATTCTGTACTCCATGTGCAGTCTCTTTCTGGAAGGTGTATAGATAGATAGATGATAGATAGATAGATAGATAGATAGATAGATAGATAGATAGATAGATAGATAGATAGATAGAATTATAGGGGCCATAATCAAAATCAGTTCAGAATCAATGAACTTTATGTGAAAATTAGTCACTTTATCTTGCAAAGTGTCATAGTCACACCCCATTATTACTCTTGATTATTGCTGTGCCATTTAAATAAATAGTCCTTGTTTTCTCAGCCTCTTGCATTAATATTAAGGTATTTAAGACCAAGGAATAAACTTTTCGGTTCTCCTACTTTCCTCTGTTATTTCTTAAACACCCTGAAGTGGCCATTACTATATTTTGAGACGAGCCATGCTCACCAGTCTGTAACAATAAAAATTTTATTCAGAAATTATTTGATTGACTGTCACTGTCATTTTGCTCCTTAGGAGCCAAGAGAACTGCCATTGTGGGGAATTGTGCATGTTAAAGTTAGGCTACATGGGGAGAATCACTTGCTTTATAATTTAAGGCAGAGGTATATTTCTGCAGCACCTAGAATACTTAGAAAGGAAATAAATGACAATGAATATGTGCCCTGATTACACAGAGGTCCCTTGGCAAAATAGCAACACAGGGAAGCTTGACAGCTCCACTTTCATTTGCTGGTGGAGGCAAGTTTGGTTAGTCTTTCCCTTTTGTGAGCCATTAAAAAATCCCACAAATGCAAGGAAATTTCCACTTTTCAATAATCAGCACTGTTAGCAGGTCTTAGCTGTTCTTTCTCTCAAGATACATGAGGTAAATTCTGTGCCACTGGCTAGGAATAAGAAAAAAAAAAGCTTTGCAAATAGTAATACATGTATAAATATTTAAATGTAGCCTGTTGTTATTAGCACATTTGAGTTCATTTTCTTCTTAGAACACCAGTGTGAAGTAGGCAGAGCAAATATTATCATCTCCCGCTGACAGATGAGAAAACACACAGCTAATCTGTCTAGCACTCATGGAAGACATCACTAGTAGATCACATAATTCCTTCCTCTAGAGTTGATATCATACTACATAATCCTTCTTAACTCAATGTTCCAAGAAGCTATCCAAGTACTGTCATCAAGGAGGGATTTATATGCTCAGAAGTGAGTTTATGGCCTCTAACTCTCCAAGAATGTACAGTTCTAAAATACCAGAACAAGTTTAAAAGTAACCAAGTCTATGTTACTCTTGAGCACCACGCCATGATTCCACCATTGCAACAGTAATCTCTGATATGCATTATATTCTCCCTTGTTAAGTATTCCTTTTTGTAACATTCTTTCAAAAAAGGAAGAGAGAAAAAAAAGTTGACAGTTTGCAATACTAGATGAGATAGTTTGCATTTCATCTTATATTAAAAAAGTGAAAAACATGTTTAATGTATGTGACTGATTAGATACTTTTATCTTAAAATGGCTACATTTGAGAGATTAAAAAAAATATATTTCATAAGTACTTCAAGTAATTACTAAAAATTTGAACTCATTGGTCATTGTCCATCATTGGTTGCCATTGATTGAACATTATATATAGATAAAATGAATATCAGTTGAGTCATGTGAATAGTTCAATACTAATTTTGTGTAAAATGCAAAGAGATAATATTAAAGCTTTCATTTAAAAATGATAATTATTGGATTATGTATTTTATGAAACAAATACCTATATATCACTTACTGTATTATAAACTCAGTTTTTTTCTCTCTATTCTCCAATGTGGATGCTGTAGCATCCACTCCATTTTCATAAATTCATGTATGGAAATCAGTTGTCCATATGCAGGCCTCAGGTGAAATGATAAACACATATTTGGGAGTGAGGCATCATTACTTGTGTTTCAAATATAGAGACTTTCTCTGTGGTATCTGCTTAACTGTCAGCTTTAAGCCAACTTAATTCAAGGATTATAGAAATAAGACAATGCTCTAATTCAACACATTTGTAAGTGTTTACAGATCATAATAGTAGCCCTCTTCCAGCTCTCAGAAAAAAAAAAAAGTTGACAAGTCAGTTACAAAATGAAATTAAATAAAATCCTCCAATGGAATTAATTAGCCAAACTTGGCCTAAGCACCATTTAAGGAAAATTGCATCTTTTAATTTGTATCAGCAAGAAGGAATATTATGCCTGGAGGAGACCAAAAAAGCAGTGGAGCTCATGGCAATGTCTATCAAAATGAGATTAATAAGTCCAAGGGATGCAAATTCACCTTCATAAGTATTTGCTTTCGATTTAGAATTTTCATTTCAATGATAATTAAAAGTTAATTATCATATTAAAATAATTATCATATTGTGTGTCATCTTGATGACTACATTGTAGCCAAATAATGCCCCTCAATTTCAGTGCTATTTTGTAATTTTTTAAAAAAGATTTATTTATTTATGCATACAAGAGCTGGGGCCAGAAGTGTGGAGGGTGAAAGGATTCACCAGAAACAGGATTGGGAGGAGAACAGGTGGATCTACTGAAATACACTGGTGAGGGGAGCAGTGGGTGATACAGGAGAGTTCTGCTGCACCATGTGGGTCACCTCCCTGGCCAGGGAATCAAACTCATGCTGCTGTGGACACCTATAGCTTCAGAGTGCAGAAACTTAACCTCTTGCCCCACCAGGGAGTCTTTATTTTGTAATTGTGAGAATTTCATTTGCAATTATTTTATTATGTTAATAACAACCTACAGTGAAAATATTTTTTTTTTTCATTTGATTTCATACAGACTGCTACTAGGTATGCATATCCTAATGTTAAAATGACAAAAAAAAATCATCTCTTCTAATACACATATTTAGAATTACTGTGCCAATTATAAAGAAAAATAAATATTTTCAGTGACAATTTGATATTGAATTACTTCTTCATTGAGGTACAGAGTATCATAAATTTCTGCAAAATTTAAAAAACAAGTAAAATTACCACTTCTCCTCTCTCTTTCTACTTCTGGTAATGTCTCCTATGTCAGGTAACAAATGGAGTGACCAGGAGCTTAGATGGGAGGTAGATCTATTGTGTTCTTTTGCTAGGTCTTCCATAACAAATGCCACAGACAGAAACAAGAAATGGATTTACTTAAGGTAGAAGTCCAAGATGAAGGTATTGGCATATTTTGCTTCTCCTGAGGTTTTACCCCTTATCTTGCAGAGGCCACTTTCTCTCTGTGTCCTAAAAGGTCCTTGCTCTGTTTGTGCATGTGTCTGACATGGTTGTTTCCTATATGCCAATTATCCTTTTCTTATCAGGACATTTGACAGATGTATTACGACCCACACCAAGGATGCATTTTAAAGGCTTTGTCTCTAAATAGAGTTACATTTTGAGTTACTTCTTGATAGGATTTCAAAGATGAATTTTATTGGGCACTGAGCTCAACCAATACATATATATGTACACACACATTTGCAGATATGTCCAAGTATAATTTATTGCTAAGCATCCTGTTGTTAGATTAGCCCAGAGTATCATTGCTTTCAACATCCAAATGAAAGAACTTATCTTAATATAAATATTGCCCACAGTGTTCAGCATCAGGAGGATATTAATAATCAGGGAGAAACAAGGTTTAAAGCATACAGAACAAGAAACAAGTCTATGGGAAATCATTTCATTTACCATTTATTGACTTGAAAGCTAAAAATTCAGTTATTAGCCTGTCAAAAGGGGACAAATCTGCCATTGGGATTATTGATAATGCAACAAGCACAATTATATAACAAATATGTATTTTTTCTTTATAGAAATCATGTAAAATTCACTAGTGTTTCCTCTATAATTGGGCACAAATTTGATACATTGTAAAAACAGACTCTGCCTCTGAGTAAAGTCACACATTTTACACATTTCAACATATCAGACCACATTTTGAGTACAGAGTCATCTAAAATCTGGTGGTACCAGGCCTCCCTGGTGGTACTGCAGGTTGAGTGCCACGCTATGAAGCTGTCCTCAGCCTCTACAGCTTGGGTTCGATTCCCAAACAGGGAGATACCCACATGGTGCTGCAGACCCCTCCTGTTGTGCCAGCTGCTCCCCTCAGCAGTGTATTTAAGTCAGTCTATCTATTCTGTTCCCCACTGTCTCTGCTGAATCCTCTCACCCTCCACAGCTCTGGCCTGTACTCCAGTTCTTTATGCATAAAAATAAATAAATATTAAAAACAATCTGGTGGTACCAAAGTAAGCACTATACACAATTTTTAGCAATGCTGAAAAATGACCTGAAGAAGCGAAGTTTCCAGTGACAAAAGTACATCAATGACTCAAGCATAACAGTAATTTTACCACAGAATTCTGTAGTTGAAAATAACATCACAGCAATTTAAATGATTTTAAATTGCTCTATGCTTTGATCATAAATTCATCTCAATGGGCCTCCCCTGGTGGAGGAGAAGTTCAGCGCTAGGCTGCGAAGCTGCCCGCAGCCTCTGCAGCGCAGGTTCAAATCCCGGCTGCCAGCGAGTGTCCCACATGGCATGCAGACCTCTCCTGCCTTGCCCGCTGCTCCCCTCAGCAACGTAATTCGGTCCATCTGCCTGTTCTGTTCCCCGTTCTGTCTCTGGTGAATTCTCTCACCCTCCTGCGCTTCTGACTGTACCCAGTGCTTACATAAATAAATAAATAAATCTTTTTTTAAAATAAATAAATAAATAAATTCATCTCAATGCATCAAAAACTTAATGAGAAACACATTGTGCGCTATTTTTTTTAAAGATTTTATTTATTTTTATACAAGAACCGGGATACAGGCCAGATGTGCGGGAGGGTGAGAGGATTCACTTGAGACAGAGCGGGGAACAGAACAGGCAGACTGATGAAATACACTGCTGAGGTGAGCAGCAGGCGAGACAGGAGAGTGGGATTCTCCTCATCTGGCCGGGATCGAACCCGTGCAGCAGGAGCAGCTGTGGACAGCTTCACAGTGCGGCGCTCAACTGTCTGCGAAACCAGGGAGGCCCAATTGTGCGCTATTTTAAAATTTTTACATTTAAGATCTTTGGCAGTATTTTTATAGATATATAAATAGCTGTGGCATCTTTTCTCATATTAATAACAATAACTTTTATACTTAATTTTGTATAAAGATTTCCAATTTTCTGAAGAGCTGCCTACATTGTTTAAGCTTCAGATTCCACAAAATTTGTCTCTGTCCAAATTGCATGGATTGATGTGCTACTGAATTCTTAGAGGTAAATGAAGATGAATGCAGTGTGTGGATTAAACATACTAATGATGACTTTACACTGGACAAAGCCCCTGTGGACCAATACATGCTTATGCATACAACTACTAAAGCAGTTTTTATAGATGGAAGTGGCCATAGAAATGAGTGAATCTGGTATACAGCTTTTAAGATGAGTAAAAGTTACTCATAAGTTAAATTGATGAGAGCTTTGGGGTAAGAAAATAATGTTAAGCTATGACTTTTTAAAAGTTTTTGTGTAGTGGGCCTCCTTAATGGCCTAGGGGTTAGGTCTCAGCACTATCACTGTTAACAGCCTGAGTTTGATTCCAAGCCAGGGAGCTAACCCACATGGCAGAGCAGACCTCTTCTGTCTCACCCTCTGCTCCTCAGCAATGTAATTCATTAAATCTGCCAGTTCTGCTCCCCACTCTGTCTCTGGTGAAGCCTCTCACCCCAATCCCCCCAACTTCTGGCCTACACTCCAGTTCTCCTAACAGCAAACAAACAAACAAAAATTTTGTTTTGCTTTATTGAATTCATAAACTTGGTGTTAGAATTGTTACACAGTAACAAAATAAAATTAAATCCACTTTTTAAAGTATATGATTATGCAACATTATTGTAAGCATTGTTATAAATGCAGTATTAGGCTTCATTTGGAACATTTGTTAAGATTTTGTGTTTATTCAAGTATGAGTAAGTAAACAAAAAGTAGTCACTGCATATTACAGTGTGTTAAACTGACCAAGTTGGAAGTCTGGTGTGTTTTTCGTCCTGCAACTAGTTAACACTGGCAAATGGAACAATTTTGTGGTAACACAATTATCTCATCTTTTGTAGGGCTTAAGTGAGAAATTCTCCAATAATCTCCTTAAGTTACGGATCACTATGAGTCCATAGTCAATGAACTTCAGATGGAATATGGTAACTGCTATGCCCGGAGAAATGGTTCAGTGTCTTGGCTTCTTTCTCTGTCTCCATCCTGACAAATACTTAAGGGATGTTAGTCCCATAATGTGCTTTATAAATCCAGCAGGGATCACAGAAAATGCTAAAACATCTATGTTCAAAGTTTACTGTGCTCCAATTTCTGTTGGTAGCCACAGAAATTTCATTAAAATTTAAGTCACATCAAAGATTTTTTCTAAAAGTTTAGCATATATTTTATATAAGTCTAATGATTCCCATATATACATGTTGCCTGATATTTTTTTCTCTCAACATTTTATTTATTAATTTCTGAAATATAAAGTTGTATTTTTGTTGCATGTTATGTTAACATGCTTGACCTTTGTATCAGCACAGCATGACTTAATATAGTTACTTTAAATTTTCCTTTAAAAAACAATATACTTTATTTGGGAGGTAAATAGTTCATTGAAATAATAACTGGGCACACAGGCTATTATTTTTTCATTATTTTATTTTATTTAGTGTTTATGAATATCAAACTTGGAAAGTGTGCCCTCCAACTTAAAACTTGATCCTTTAAAATATATAAATATTCCTCCTGTAACAAAAATAAATTTAACTCTACTGTTGAGAAAACAGAAATATTTGGCATAGGTCTCTGAAGGAACTTATGTTTCAACTGCAAGAAGAAACATTTTAGAATCCATCTAGAAACGTTTGGTAGAATAGTAAGTTTGGTGATGTTGAAGTTCTGCCTTGGAGGGGATAAAAGGTACATGGGGAGGTGGTGAAGATGAAAACCAGCCACAAACTCACTTACTCAATATTAGCCAAAGTTCAATATAGAATAATATGCAACAATGATATAACAGTCTAAACACGTTCAATGCCTAGAAAGTAGGTTGGAAGCTTAGAACCAATGCTCCCTCAGAGACAATATTCAACATATTTGTAAGACTTTGAAGATGAAAATGTTTTATCGTTCATAGATGATATCTTGTGCACAAGATCAATAATTTCCAGGATGCTGGAGACAATCACAAAACACACAGAGTAGCACTAAGTCTTAGATCACCTTCCACCATTCTCTGGTGTATAAAAGCCAGACCACCACTGACCACCTCAGTTGTCTCTTTTCTATTGTCAGTGTAAATGCTTGCTCCTTGGGACACCCACGGTTTGCTTCCTCCTCTTGCTCCTTGCGACATGCCAGGTGTAGCATAGTGTGACCGCAGAGATTTGTGGATGCTCTGTGGTACAGAAGGACATGAGTTGTCTTCATGTTATTCTTGGTTGAAGGCCAGTGAATTGCTGGAGCCTCAGCATGGTCTTTTGCATTTAGGTTCCTTCCATTAACATGACAATGATTTCATGCCTTTTTTTGGAAGTTTCATAATGTAAGGGAGTAGAGCCATTTTGAGTGACAGCATTCTCTTGAGTACCTTGTCCCAGAAGAGCTTTTAAAATTTCATCCCAGCCAGTATACAGCAATATGGAGAGACCAATCTGTCTCATCTTTCTCTTTTTTTTTTAAGATTTATTTATTTATTTATTTATTATTTTATTTATACAAGCACTGGGTACAGTCAGAAGTGCGGGAGGGTGAGAGAATTCACCAGAGCCAGAGCGGGGAGCAGAGCAGGCAGAAGGACCGAAGTACACACTGCTGAGGGGAGCAGTGGGCGGCAGGAGAGGTCTGCGCGCCATGTGGGACCCTCCTCCAGTGGCCGGGGAGCAGCCGGGGATCGAACCAGCGCTGCAGAGGCTGCGGGCAGCTTCGCAACCCAGCGCTCAACCGCTGTGCCACCGGGGAGGCCCTCATCTTTCTCTTTCACTGGAATTCCACATTGTAGCACAAATACAATTTCTGTGTCTCTGACTAAGTCCCACACAATGCAGTTCTGCCATTCTGCTCAGTCCTAGTAGCCTGGGGTTTATGGGCCAGCATGATCTCCTTCTTCTTCAGCTTCCCAGAACAGCCATGTTGCAGATCACCAGCTGGTTACACATCCTTCCATTTCATGTTCCCAGAATGTCTCCTAATTTTTAAGATTACATGTCAGGCTGGATTAGGGTCTACCATAAGGACCCATTTTAAAAACCCTTATCAATTTTACTTCAGTCAATCATATCATGTAGAATTACTCCAATATTTTAGGAAAAAAATTTTGTTAGCTTTATATTGTTATTCAGCTTTGTACAACATCATTACAAATAATTTCAACTGCCTTATTTAATAGTTAATAAATACTTAATGTAAATATATATAAAATTTTTATAGTTTAGCCATCGCATTGAAGTACAATATTTTGTTAAGATATAAAAAATGTTAATATTAGTTTTTGTGGAGCTGTCTTCTAAGTTATGAGAATTATCAAGCTGGCTAATATTTAGGAATCTGATATCTAAACAAGATCAGAAAACATATAATAGGCTTTCCTGAGTGAGGGTCTCTCAATGTGTTTTTCAAGCAAAAACTAAATAGATGGATCTCTAGAAAAAAATCCAGAAGAGGAAATCTTGAAAATTGTATAATCTTTCTATAGTTTCTTGGGAAAAAGGCTGATTTGTTTAAAAAGACATATTAACTCAATTTTAAAATGTGTGATTTGTTCAGTGCAATTTGATACTTGATTTGAACTTGGAGAGGATACAGGATCTTAGGATTATTTCTAGTGGTGCAATCTAAAACCTTGTGTGTTTTTTTTTAAAGATACAAGAACTGGGGTATGGGCCAGAGGTGTGGGGGATGAGGTGATTCACCAGAGACAGAGTAGGGAGCAGAACAGGCACACTGACTGATATTACACTGCTGAGCGGAGCAGTGGGTAAGACAGGAGAGATCTGCGGCGCCATGTGGGTCAGCTCTTTGGCTGGGGATCCAACTCGTGCTGCGGACAGAGACTGTGGACAGCTTCACAGTGTTGTGCTCAACCCCTTGTACCACGAGGGAGGCCCCTAAAATCTTGCATGTTTTTAATGTGGTCTGACAAATAATTGGCAAGAATATTTTCTAAAAGGATATAAGAGACAACAGGATACCACCCAACATGATGTTATTAGTCTCATTAAAAGCTGCAATATTTAAAATAATATAATACACAAAATATACATCAACGGAAACTCATGAATAGATCAAATGACATATAAAAGTTCAATGTAATGAAAACAATAAGCTTTAAAAACAAGTGGGTAAGAAAAGATTGTGATAAATAATGCCAAGATAACATTATAACAATTTTGATCAAACATTATAAAGGATGAAATTTAACCTATTTGTTACACCACCTTTATAAGTAAATTTGAATGGAATAAAGGATTTCATTTTACAAACAAAATATCAGAGCCAACAATTCTAGTCAAAACAAAAACGCATACATCAGAATTTACAAGAAATGTCACTTTCCCTGCTTTTTAATAATGAAGATATCCCTGAAGAAAACTTGGAGAGATTTAATACGCACAAATACAAAAGCCCTGTATACTTAATACACTTTTATTTTATTTTTTTTAATAGAGGCATTTTTTTTATTTTATTTTATTTATTTGTTTGTTTGTTTGTTTATACATGCACTGGGTACAGTCAGAAGCGCGGGAGGGCGAGAGAATTCACCAGAGCCAGAGCGGGGAGCAGAGCAGGCAGAAGGACCGAAGTACACTGCTGAGGGGAGCAGCGGGCGGCAGGAGAGGTCTGCGCGCCATGTGGGACCCTCCTCTGGTGGCCCGGGAGCAGCCGGGGATCGAACTGGTGCCGCAGAGGCCGCGGGCAGCCTCGCAACCCAGCGCTCAACCGCTGCGCCACCGGGGAGGCCCTACTTAATACACTTTTAAAAAGTGCCAGTTAATATCTATTCTGCATAAAAATTTTATTCAGTTTACAACATTAATTCACTAATAAATACATGAGTATGGTACATGAATGGACAGATCACACCTACCTTAAAAACTTATAAAATACAAGCAAGTGAAACAGTCTTTTAGATATACAAAGTGGCCATCTTATTGGATAATTGAGAAGGCCATCACTCTTGGCCTGAGAATTTCAGTAAAGATTTTGAATAATCACCATATAAGCACAAAGTAAGAGTACTACCAATCTTATTTTGAAAAAGAAATTCTGCCCCTGGATTTTCTTCTAATCAGACAACACATATAAAAATATGAGGATGTTCTTCACAGGAGTATCTAATATAGCCTCAAATTGAATGAAACAATTCCCCTAAGATATGCAAATCAAGTCACATGGACATAAAATTTATTCAGGAACTAAAACAAAGCAATGGATGCAATAGTTCAAGTAATCTGTTATACACTAAATGCATGATTATGTAAACAGGAGTACACATTTTAGCTAATATGCAGTCATAAAAATTGTTTTGTGTTTGGGTGGTTAGATGATAGATAGTTTAATTATATGTTTTTTAAGTCAATGTCACTGCTTTATAAAGAATCCCCTCAAAAATAATATTTTCATTTCCATTTACCACTTTTGGCACATGACGTTGAAATGAGTTCAGGTATTGCTTTCTTATTTAAGGTAAGAAGTTCAAGTTCATTTTCAGTCTATTGTAGATGATTTTGAACCTCTTTTTTTTTTTGTTTTGGTGTGTGTTTGTGTGCCTGTGTGTGTGTGTGTGTGTGTGTGTGTATTTCTCTGCCACTCAGCCAACCAATCTGCGGAGAAATAGGCATTGTTCCCGAGCATGGGAAAGCTCCCCGAAGCAATGTGAACTGTGCTCTTTCAACCTACTGCTTCCTGCCGCTCCAGCCTCACAGTAAAGGATGTAAAGTGGCATTATCTTTTTCCTATCTTGACAGATACCAGGTTGAAAGAACACCAGTCAGTCCCCAGGCAATAGATCACCCTTTGTTCTATTTAACCTAGATTGCCCAACGACAACCTCAACCTCAGAGGCTGGAGCAGGCTGAGCGCTCTGATCCTCGGAGGAGAAATCCCCTCTGCTGAAGTTTCAAATGCCAGGTGTCTCCTTCGTGATCGTTGGTGATGTGTTTTCACTTTGCTTTGCTTTGTTTATGACTAATGACAAAGTATTATGTGTTCATTTTTTAAACAGGGATGGAAATAAATTATTGGAATGTGCTGGAATCTAATATTTAGACAGCAGCCCCCAACATCCTCTCCCAACATACACATTCTGGAATTCCATCACAGGAGGCTTACAGGGAGACGCCATGGGCTCCGTACCAAGGATGTCTATTTCGTTTCATTTTGTTTTATTTCACTTCATTTCTTTCTTGATCTTCAATGTGTGCTCTGACAGACGTGAAAACAGGCTTTCGCGATACCCAAAAGATCAAAGAGAAAATCCTGCTCTCAAGTTGCTCAAGGTCTAGTGGGGGAGACAAATTAAGAGAGTCTGGGAGCAGCGATGTGGGGGGTGCTACAGAGACAAACAGCAGACAGACAAACGTCTTTGCATGTCCCTAGACTTTCAGTGGGTGCAGACTTTATGGAGAGTCCCTTACAAAAAGAAAGAAGTCTCCTGACTTGTCTTGAAGAACCTTTAGACATTTGGAGACGTGCAAAGGAAGAAAATAAGAAAATGAAGAATGTTAAAGCTTAACATGGGTGGTGGCTCCAGGTCATTTAAACCGTTCAGAGTCCACAGGTGGAGCCAGCAGTAGGACTCTGACTGTGGAATCTTTGTGGTAGGTACCTGGTCTTTCCCAACATGGAGCTTAGTGCCCGTACAGATGTAGTTAGCACCATGCCTTGGAGGGAAGTTTGTATGAGTAAAAGAATAAAAACCCCTTTGGAATCTGAGACAAAATTAAAAACCAAACCAAGAAAAGTTCATCTAAAATTTGCATTTCCCTTAGTCACAAATAGTGAAACCTGTGTGGTTGGAATACAGGGCGCAAAGTGGACTAGTGTCTGCTTGTTGAGAAGTCATCATGCTTCTGTCCTTTGCTGTCACTCACCTGAGGAAAGGGGGACCTGTCTGCTCTTCCTTCTCTCCAGCAAGACTGAAGCTGCCACTAAATGAATGAATAAGCTCCCTGTTCTCAATGCTGGAGCCCTACACCCCTTATTCTAAAAGGACTTTAGGAATCAAAAGATGCCTTTGCAATAACAACAAATGACTTCTCTAGAAGAGGAAGTCAGAGAGTGTATATATTCTGTAGCAGGTGGGTTAGAAAATGGTCACATAATGCCAATCATATAGAATAGTTTATATAATAATACAAACTGAAAAGACATACAAAAAGGGTAATTTTAACAGAATATTACTGAATTAAATTCAAATATGAAACAGTGAATAACACATTTTTTATAAATATTCAATAACCACAAATCATAATTATCTAACAGGAACGTGATTTCTTGAAGGATTGTTATTATTCTTAAAAGAGTGAAGTTTCACATTACATTTTTTAGCCATAGTACAGATAGCCAAAATTTAAATTAAGAAATGGCAAAGAATTCAACAGTTAATGAACTTGATTTCTGAAATCTGGACTGCATGTATATCAGGAGGTTAACCTAAATATAAATTACCTACACCTCATACATACAGAGATATAAAGTCCAAGAAGGATGATTTTGTCTTGACATTAATACTAAGAAATAAACTTGAATATGTCTTTGGAACAGGTTTTCTATGATAAAATGGTATGTCAAACCAATCTACTTTGTAATGATCTCTATAAAATCAATATACCAGAATTGTATGTATATATATTTTAAGTTTGCTAATAAGAGTTTTAAGTTTGCTAATAAGAGTCTATGAATTAATAGTGTGATAGAATTACCTGCACTGTATGTATTATCATTTGGTCAATTAATTTGCATTTAAAACTCCATTTAATAACCTGATTTATCTATGGGAATTACAATATTTTACCCACAGTTTTGTCAACCTGGCTCAAGGAATAAAACAACCATCCTAAACTAACATTTCTCCAATTCTATTATTAGCCTCCATTGTGCAAATTCAGCTGTCTGGACCACTGTCAAGCTTTAAAAAGTAATCTAATCATTGTTCTTTATCATTTCTAAACATGGTCCAAAAGAGAGATAATACTAAGAATGGAAGCTTTTTTTTTTTTTTTTTTGCCAAGTTGAATCTCACAGCATCTTTTAGACTCTGAAATCACAAACTTACTTAATTGTATAATAGGAAATGAACTTTTAGCCAAAATCAATGCCAATACTCAGCAGTTTTAGGTAAAAATTCGTATATTTATTAAATTTCAAAGAAGGTAACTGGACTTTCAAGATCACTTTTTTTTTTTACAATGAGGAACAAGTGTTTTGAAATAATATCTCTCTTGGTTTATTAAATATTACCTCTTTGTCCCTATTAGAAATGTGTGTACAGTTACTATTTCTAGTGTATAAAATGAACCCATCTAATCTGCTTAAATATTTGCATATAAGAAAAGAAATTCTGGAATGTATATGTGTTTATAACTACCAAGAAATATAAAGATGTACTATTTTTAATATTTATTTCTAGTCTGTATTTATCTTAAGAAATTTAACTGCATTAACCATAAATCTGTTGTGAAAAAAAAAATCAACATACATCCCAATTTCACATGTGCTCAGCACTGGGGAGAGACATAAAATGAGACTACTCTTTAGTTTCACAAGCTGTTCCCACAGGACCCAAGAGGCAAGACTGCCCTGGTCACCCACAGCTTCATTTGTCGTGAAACTATATCAGCAGAGGAACTGCAGGTCTATCTTCAGAGACTCATAATTACCATGATCTCACTGGTCTAGACCTTTTTCTGTAATGAGAACTTACTTTCACATTTCAGACAGAACACCTCTAGTATGGTTTAAAAAAAAATTAGAAAGCTGAACGTCTTTTCATTCAAAAGGCAAAGAAAACACAGCAAGCAAAGTCTATTTTGGTTGCAAATTTCACATTATAAAATTGAAGTACAGATTGTTTAGTCTCTATTTTCCCAACAAATGTTAATGGGTTGCTCAGAAGACCAGTGTTGGGTAGCAATACTGGTGTCATAATTCATGGCCAGTGAAACCTGACAAGTAAAAATTCACACCATAAATGATCTTCTGTCATGTTCATAGTGGTGGGGACCTATTCTGGGCCAGAACATGTTCACTAGGCATCAAAAGAGAGGAGGAAAAAGAATGAGTAAAGCTATTTGGTCTTTTTTTTTTTTTTACACTAATCATATTACATGTCATTTTTTTTTTCATTTTTCACATTGTTTGAGACAACTTAATTAAAGTTGGTTAGAGGGATTTGAGATTCTTGAAAGATGGAAAGGTTTTACTAAAAAGGTAAAGAGAAATCAGATATGATGGGATTTACATGTCTTTGGAATAGCTTTTATTTCAGATAGATCGTCTATCCACATGAAGCAAACACAGTCTTTAATCACCTCTTGAAATGCTCTGTTCACTCACTGATAGTCATTTTAAGATTCTACATTTTAAGCTTTGGCAAAATGCCATGGGGTGGGGTTGAGGAGCAGAAACCAAAAGCAAAATGTTCACTTCTGTTCCTTTTAACTATCAAATAGAAGTAGCTACAAACTCCCAGTTCTACCTATTATCATTAAATAGCAAATACAAATAGACTCTCTCTTCAAAGTTTAATAATCACATTTCTTCCCATAATGATTTTCACTTTATAAACAAGTATACTGTTAAAAACACAGAAAAGGACAAAATGGAATGCACAAAGACGTCTTAATCTTTGCCTGTGGGAAAAAATGATCCCTAAATCCTTAGTTTTACCCCATTGTAAGTAATTGAAATATTTGTTCCCCTACACCTTGCCTCTCTAGGAAGAATATTCACACCTGGCGTTTAGTCCTCTTAGGTTATAGTTTCTAATCTTTAGCTAAATGTTCTTGTTCTAGGTTTCTTTGTAGTACAGTGTTGCATTTTCATAACAAATAAATCCATTGTTTCTCTTTCTGTGTGATGTAATTTTCTATCTTGAACAATTGTTGCAGTTATGCTTGTTATTTCATGATAGTTTCCCTTAGGGATATTTCTTTATCCCTAAGATAAGTACTCTGTAATTATGTTAATCTAAATTCATAAATCAAGACTGTCAGCCTTTTCATTTTTTATTGGTCTTTTCCAAATCATACTTAAATTTGTATGAGTGTCCCAAATAGGGGTTGAGCCAAATTTCAGAAAATTTTGATCTCATAAACAGTGAGTATTCAGTGTACTGTGTGAAGTAAAAGGAAATGAAAGTCATTATTGGCTTTCAGATCAAAATTGAGAGTAAAATTGATGAAACTAAAGTTATAAAACAATGATATTATTAATTGATAATTATAACAGCACTCTTGCCCTTCACAAATGGAGAGAGAAAATGAGAAGACTTCTAAATTAAATCCAAAGTAGAGCAAATCTGTGCTGTACCTCTTGTTTGGAACCATGGGAGTGAATACTTTGTAGCTGTTGGGTCTTTTTGCCATGGGACAATATAGAGACCATACAATATAGAGACCAATTGAACCATACTGGAGAAACTGATTGGTATCCCTCTGAGTTTGCAAATCCCAAGCATTGAATGAAAGAGCAGTGAGACTTTCAAGTGCCCTTGCTAAGAACAAGGAAGTTAGTTGCAAATATTAAAGCTACCAAACCCAAAGAAGTCTGGAGGGTTGTGAAAATGGAATCCACTTGAAAGTGATGTTGACAGTCCAACACTGTTCCAGAAGGGAATGGAGGTGTGACAATAAGTAAGAATCAAATAATGTACATTTCAGTAAATGTCAGCATGGATAGCTACACAGTGGCTCCTTCATCAACTCCACAAAAAAAAGTTAATATCTGAAAATTAGGTGGAAATTTGAAAAATAATTAGAGAAGGAAAAACAAATCTCATTACTGAGTGTAAACTTAAAAAAATAAATTGACTTTTCCTGAAAGTAATCATTATTATTTTTTTTTTCCATTGAACAGGATAGGGGCTCAAAAAAGAAACTGGATTTCAGAAAAATGAAGTTACATATTGTCACACATTGAGCATTGTAGTCAAAGATATCAATATATACTATTACTCAATCATTGTGCAATATTTACTAAGCATATTTTATGGACCAGAAATTGTAGCACTTCCAGAAAATTAACTGCAAACAAGATAGATATGACCCCTGCCCTAAGAGAGTTCACAAAGTACTGAAGGTGGCAAGAAATGCCATCAAGAACAATAAGTGCAACATGAAAAAATTAAAAACAAAAAACAAAAAGGAGTACATGGGGGAATTCACTAAAATGAACTTTAGAGATAAGAAGACAACACAGTGCACTGGCATCAACTTTCAGGAGATAGAGAGTACAGGAGAGTTAAACTGGACAAGGAGCCAAACAGGTAAGTGTAGGCAACCATGTCTGCTACCAAATCACCCAGGGAAGTTTTGAAAAATCTCTACACCATCTGAATCAGGATATGCTGATGCAGAGTGCCGCCATAACACCCCTTGATGATTGTGAAGCTTGATTATGAAGGCTGAGAAGCAGTAGGCTAACCTTGCTACTGAGATGTGGACCAAAGGCCAGAAGCTTCAGCATCACCAGGAGACAGGAGAGATGCAAAGTTCTGGTCTATCACAGACCTGCTGATATTGAATCTGTATTTTAACAAGATCCCCAGGAGCTTCCTGTGCATGTTAAAGTGTGAGGAGCTCTGGGCTACAAAACAGTTGAATTGACAAGTCTTAACAAGATATTTTGATTTTATCCTGATGGCAATTTTTTTTAATTAAGTAATTATGTGCCCATGGTCCTCAAATATTTATCTATAGCTTAGAGCCAGTGTTACAGGAAGGGTGCTCATGGTGAACGATAAAGTGGGAGTAATGTAGTAGAATCTTGGACAGTAATTTGACAGTTATTTTATTTAATTTGGGCTTGTACTTTTAGACTTTTTTTTTACTTTTTCTACATATTCAGTTTTTTTCCCTTTTTTATTTCTTTCTCTAGTTATTAATTTTGTTTAATCCATGATGAATTGGAAATTAAGAAACATTAATAATGATGGTGATGCTGATAAAAGGGTAGAATCAAGCAAATGATGCTTTTATATTTTATAAGGACTGAATTTATCTCACGGGCTAGGTAATATTCAATATTTATTTCTATCGTTCCATACATTCAATTAAACAAACATCTATAAATGCCCTGCTATGTGTAAACTCTTTACTTACGAGAATGTACAAATTCCTTCCTTAGAAAGAATGGTGCACTAAGAAGGGAAGGGTGAAAGCTAATAACGATCACATATGGTGAGCTACAAAGTATTCTCTGTTAGTTATGGGCACCATTGGAATATAGTCCCAGAAGGTGGTGATCAGAGATGTTTAAAGTTATGTCAACTGACTTTAGGACCAGAACATACTCTGCCATTCCAACCGAGGAACCATAAGAGCTGAGCCTTAAACACACACACACAAAAACTTTCAGCAAGAGATAACAGATACTCTTCAGCAGTTATTAACAAATAACATGCAACAGTATAAATGGTTTTCTGGAGAACAATTTTGTTTTCGAGACAGTTAATTTATTTAATGTCCCAAGTAATATAATAGAGTCCATGTAATTTGGTATGCATAGCTCAACATTGCAGGCAGCTTGTAATATTGCCCATAATCATGATTTCCAAATCCCCAGTCAATAACCATTTGCTCACTTGCAAACCATTGAAGCAATGTTGACTGTGATGTATTATTCACCTGTATGTGCACCAAAATCCCACATGCTGTCCATAATATCAAGACTTGACATTAGGTAATTAACAAAAGTATTGTTGCATTACAGTATCTCAAAGTACAAGACAACCTATAGGATAAATCTGACAAAATGTTTTCAAGAAAATTTAGAACTACAGAACTATGAAGTGACTCAGACTTTGAAATGACCTCAGTTTTGAAAATATAATAGATTTTCATAGAAGTATTACCACTTCCAGGGCCTCCCTGGTGGCACAAAGAGTTAAGCACCACACTATGAAGCAGCCTGCAGCCTCTGCAGCACGAGTTTGATCCCTGGCCCTCCAGGGAGCAACCCACATGGCGCAGCAGACCTCGCCTGACTCGCCCTCTGCTCCCCACAGCAGCATATTTTAGTCAGTCTGCCTGTTCTGTTCCCCACTCTGTCTCTAATGGATCTTCTCCCCCCCTGCATCTCTGGTCTGTACCCCAGCTCTTGTATGCATAAATAAATAAACCTTTAAAAAAAAAAGAATTATTGGACCTCCCCGGTGGCCAGGGGTTGAGCGCTGGGTTGCGAAGCTGCCCGTGGCCTCTGCGGTGCCGGTTCGATCCCCAGCTGCTCCCCGGCCACCAGAAGAGGGTCCCACATGGCGCGCAGACCTCTCCTGCCGCCCGCTGCTCCCCTCAGCAGTGTACTTCGGTCCTTCTGCCTACTCTGCTCCCCGCTCTGGCTCTGGTGAATTCTCTCACCCTCCCGCGCTTCTGACTGTACCCAATGCATGTATGAACAAGCAAAACAAACAAATTAGTAAATAAATAAAAAACATACCTCTATAAAAATAAATAAATAAATAAATAAATAAAGATGTATTTCCACTTCCCAATGAGAAAAACAAAGTTATTTTTGATTTGAAAATAAATTCCAGAATAATCTTCTTATTTACTCATCACTATATATTTATAAATCCAATGAATAAGATATAGGCAGGCAGTATATATATTAAGGGTGATTTGCCACATGTCATTACTTGTATCTCTAAGGTTAATTTTGTAACTTATTCCATAGTTAGCTATAATTTTTGAAATTTTAAAATGCTTTATTTCTCATTAGAGCTTGTGTTTTAATGCAACTTTATATAATCTGCATCAGGCTCATTTTTGTCCTCCTATCATTATGTAAAATGTGAATAAGTTAGAATAAATGAATAGAGCCCCAAAGAGATGTCTTTAAAGAAGCACCCTAATTCAATCATCAGTAATGGTAATACCCAAAGGTGCTGTCATTTTATAGTCCCACTAAAACATATTGCACCACATAGGTTTTGTTTTTCATTGCTTACCAGGTTTGCTTCTGGTGATGCCAGCTTATTCGTTAGACCACTAATTTGTCCCTATTATTGCTTTTTAAGGAATATGTCATTAAATAAAAAAATCACAGCCTAAAGAGGGCATACAAAGGGTTTGAATTGTGGAAGTATCACCTGAACAACCATATGATCTCTCTTTACAACTACTTTAGAAAGTTTTGGGAAATTAAAAATAACATTATATATATTTCTTTAAGACATAAATAAAATAATGAATCAAACTTCATTATTTCATTGGAAGAAAAAGAATATTTTAATATTTGCACATGTGTATATTTTAAACCCAGAAGTATACAGCTTTGTTCTATGTATTTGCCTTTGGAAGAAACACTGTTTACCTTTGGTGCAAGACAAGTTTTTTTTTTTCTTTTATTGATTAATCTATTTATTCAACTATCCATTCATTTCACACACAGTTATTGAGCTCTGCTATGTGTAAATCTCTGTGGGCAAATCACCAAGTAAAGCAGACAAACATTCCCTTTATTAAATAACTAATTTGGGGTGAAAGAATATAAAAGACTGACAAGCTAAATATTAAGCATATGGCTTAGTATAAAAAAAATGGCTTCTGGGTATGTAAAACTAGTAGCACTTTGCAAATGGAATTCGCAGTATTTAGAATGGCAGTTGCAACTAAAATGATGTTATCAGATAAGGTTCATCAAGATGGTGATATTTGCTTTTTTATTTATTTTTTTAAAGATACATTTATTTATGCATACAAGCGCTGGGGTACAGGCCAGAGGTGTGGCGGGGGGTGAGAAGATTCACCAGAGACAGAGTGGGTAGCATAACAGGCAGATTGACTGAAGTACACTGCTGAGGGGAGAAGCGGGCGAGTTTTAGGTGAGGTCTGCTGCGCCATGTGGGTTGCTCCCTGGCTGACTGGGGATTGAACTCATGCTGCTGTGGCTGTGGATAGCTTCATAGGTTGCATATTAACCCTTGCGCCACCAGGGAGGCCCAAGATGGTGATATTTGAACAAAGATGTGATGAAGCTAAGAAATTTCACTATGCTGAAATGAGAAAGGTAAGAATCACTAATAAAATCAATAACTTTAGAACATGACTGTTCTGTTCAAGGAAAAGGATGCCACAAGGTTAGAGGAGGATACAGAGGCAGAGAAAATGCTTTAAGCCATTGTTAGTATTTTGACTTTTATCCTAAGTGCAAATCTTTTCAACCTTGTTGCTATTAATTGCTGACACTGTACATTCTAAACTCTAGTTGCCCATAGCCACTCCAGATATGAGCACCAATATTTGGAGAGATCTCCAAATGTTGCCAAATATCATCTAGGGAAAAAAATGCCCCACTGAGTTCCTACTGCTGTCAGTGGAATGGAGGAGAAAGCAAGTGGAGCAGTGTCATGCCAAATTCACATGTACCTCAACCTGTGTGAGCATAATCTTATTAGGAAATAGGTTTTCTGTGGGATAATCAGGTTAAACTAAGGCTGTGCTGGATTAAGGAGTGTCCTGAATTCAAAGACTGAGGTCTTGATAAGAGAAATGAAAGGGTTATTGTATTTAAAAAGATGCAGATGAAGAGATACCAAGAAGACCACATAATAATTGAGACAAAGATTGGAATGATGAAGTTGCAAGAGAGGGAATAATAAGGATTATGAGCAATGACCAAAAGTAAGGAGAAAGACAACAAAGGATTCTTTCCTAGAGTATTCAGAGTGAAACAGCGTATCAGCAACTTATTTATGACTTCATTCTGTTGGAGGGAGAGGATGTCCTGAATGAACTCCACAAACTCAGGTTTTATGGACTCCACCCCATTCCAGGCCAAAGAGATGCAAGGCACCAAGGGCTGCAAATTGCATAATGCCATCACCACTGAAGTGAGGATTGCTGGGAACTAAGGGTGCAGTTAATCAGCCAGACTTGGTATAAAACCAGAGACATGTCAGTCTAGGGGGTGGTTAGTTTTTCATCGGTCTTCAGAGACTTATTGGGGTCCCAGCTCAGTGGAACTGATAGGATGCATTCACCAATATGTATCTATCTCTTTCACCCTGGGTTATGCCTTTCTTCATTCCCCTTTTTGTAAATAAACCTTTTATTAACCTTTTTTTTGTGTGTGTGCCTGCAGTTGAGTCACATTATAAGTTCTTTTTAAGTGTGTGGGTGAGAACCCACACTCAGGTCAGCTCATTTCGTATATGGGGTTCCACAACTGTGAGAGAATACATTTCTGTTGTTTTGTAACCATTGTGGCTGAAGCCATCTACTGTTACAGGTGGTGACCCTGGAGGGGTTTACTGATGAGGACAGATAGCCCCAGGGAAAATGCTAAAAAGTATTGTATTTGGGGGTGGAGTGACTGATAAGGGACTGCAGAAGGAGCTGCAGATTATGCAGTCTACCGAATTCAGCATTTGAACACTCAGTCTTTAGGATTTAATATTCTGGATTCAGTGTTTGGGCCCCCACCACACTGATCTTCCAGAAGCCTGTTACCGGCCTCTGAAGGTGGAGGCCTCCAGCAGCCAACCTCAGAGAGGAAAAGTTCGGAAGCTTTGCAGTGAACAAGCAACTAAAACTGTTCCTGGTTTTGCTGTGGTTTCAGCCTAGTGGAGAAGGTGGGAGCAGGTGCTTTCCTGCTGAGCTGCATGATTGTGGCCACTTCTTGGTTCGTTCGGCCGCTATAGCTGCTGTTTTAAGTGTGACTTGTCTGGTGCTGTGCTGGGGCTTCCCAGCAGCACCAGGAGTGTCTCCTGTTGTGTCTTTTGTTGTCCTTATGATTTGGAACCTGGCCTAGTGTCGGCTGCCGCATTTCCACAGTGGCAGGAAGACACCATCTTGGACATGTGGCCTATTGTTCAGGAAAGGAGCACTGTGTCCTCAGTGGCGGAAAGACATGGCGGCTTTTGTTTAGGACTTGCAAACACTGGACACTGCTTCGGATAAGGTAAAAGCCATTTTTGGCCTCAGTAACTCTTTATTTTTCCCTGGTTTTGTTATAGGACAGGGAGAGGGGCAGCCCAAATCCCGCAAACCTGCCTATTCTAAATGGGTTCTGCCATCCGCCGCATCAACACAAAACATATGGGACTTTAATGGGAAGGAACTTTAATAAAATTAGGAAACAATACAGGTAAGGCAAAGAGTCTAGTTTCTAAATGAAGTACCCAAAGTTACCCGTCCCCTCGTGGGTAAAAGTCCATCCAAATGGGATTGGCCCAGAGCAAGGCCCCAAGGCCTGCCACAAGTCTAAAGCATCTTCCAGTGGGGACCCACAGAAAAGGGTCACAAACAAACGGACAAGCCCGGAAGGAAAAGAGCAAAATCAACATCAAGATAAAAGCTGCCATTGTCACCTCCCCATGGGTCTCACCCACATCTGTGTCACCCAGTCCACGACCAAAAGACAAGCGCAGTTTCTTCACGTGTCTCTAGGCTCCATGCGCCTCCTCCAGGTCTCCTGGCTCCATCCTGCATCCTTCCTCAGTCTCTTCTGCAGCTTCTCCTCTTCCTGCTCAGCTCCACCCTCCCTTGGGTGGGGCAGGGAACCTCCCCCTTTCCTGGGGACCACCCTGTTACAGTTTGTTAAATAAATCCCATTGTTGTTCTCTGAGCCTGAGTAGTCTTAGAACTGTGAGCACGAGTCAAGACTCAGACAGTGACTGGTAACCTATCTGGGCAGTTTTCTTGGCTGGTTTTAGTGCCCCTTGCTGTCTTGTATCAGTTTTTTTTTTTTTTTTATGCATACAAGAACTGGGGTACAGGCCAGAGGTATGGGGGGTAAGAGGATTCACCAGAGACAGCACAGGGAAACAGAACAGACAGACTGATGGAAATACACAACTGAGGGGAGCTGCAGGTGAGACAGGAGAGGTCTGCTGCACCATGTGGGTAGCTCCCTGGCTGGGGATCGAACTTGTGCTATAGTAGCTGTGGACAGCTTCATAGGTTGCATCTTAACCCCTTGCACCACCAGGGAGGCCCTGACTTGTATCAGTTTTAAGCCACCAAATTTGTGGCACTTTGTATCTGCAGACCTGGCAAATGAATACAGATGGCTTTATTATGTGATGATAAACAGAGGTACTTAGTTTTAACTCAATCACTCTGGATGCAGTAAAGATGCCAGAAATTTGGGGACAATTTGGAAGAATGGGAAACAAAGTAGAAGCTCAGCTCAATACTTAGAAGCAGACAATGGCATATTGGAGCAGGAGAGGGAACCATGAAGATGGTAAGGAGGAGCAGGAGCCTCTGAAAGTTAAAAGTAAATGAACAGGAATTGTTGATGGACTGGATGTAGGGTATGAAAGAAACAGTAATTAACAATAATTACAAATTTTAACTGAGTATAGAGAAGCTGGAGAGTACTGTGAATGGAGATGTGCAGCTAAGATCAGCAGTTTAGTTTGAGAAGTGTTGCATATGAGATACAAATGAGATATCCAAGGAGAGTTATTGTGTAGGTAGCTTGATAATGTGAGTCAGGAGCTTAGGTAGAGATTCATGCTGGAGATAAATGTAGAAGTCATTGGCATCTAAAAGAAATTTAAAGAAATAAGATTGGGTCATAAAATTAAGGTGGTATCTGTAGATAGTAAGTGAAGCTTTGCCCAAAGTTAAAAGGCAAAAAAAAGTAAGGGAAGGAATCAGCAAATAATGATGAAAAAGAGTAGCCAGTGATATACTAGCCAAATCAAGAGGATGTTGACTTCTGAGAACCAGCCTTTTTGTTAATTTCTAGTATCTAAAAATTCTAAAATCAATATATTTTTATAACAAAAACCATAAATTGCGTTATAAATTTGCAACAGGAACTGTCAATAGTTACTTTTAATGTTACATGCAGCAAGTGAACATGTATCTGATGATTAACGGATAAATATAATTGACATTACAAAAAGTTAAATATTTTGCTGGACTATAAATAGAAAGCTTCCTGTCAACAAAATTAGTTTAAATATGTGCCTGATGGCTTTCTGACCATGAACAAGAAGAATAATACTAGATAATGACAATAGAAATTTCCTATGACTGGATTTTCTTATCTTGTGTAAGCACGAGCTTTGTTTATGGGACACTAAAAATTCCACAAGAACAAAGAAAAAGAAACAGTGAAACATTTCAGTAGGATATTCTAGATATTCATATCTTGTTGATACTGGATCTATAATTTTAAGTTTTCCAATCACTCTCTTCTGGCCTATCAGAGAGAAAACATGTCTCCATTGACTTTAAATGATGATATGGGGTCAGTTGAATCTCAGTAAGAAACAGATAAACTATCAGGAGAATTATAGGTGCCTTGGTGGTAGATGTGGTATAGTAACATATACTTGAACAGATGGATCATTTATTTCTAAATCATATACAGTGTTGTAAACCAGTTACCTTAATAAAAAATCTATTTAAAAGAAGAAAATCTGAAGTTTACTACAATGGTGAATTTTAGGAGATTGAGACATAAAATTGTCTATAAGTGCAATCAATGTAACAAATTTTAAAGTAATATGAAAATTATTATTTGCCTACTCTCAAAAAATCAGAATTGTTAGACATCTTAATCTAATATCAATCTATATTGTAGATTCCTACTATTTTTTTTGGTACCTTGCTTTATTCTAAGAAACATCACTCATTTTTCATTTATGTCATCATTTCACACTTGGATATATAGAGCTGAAAAATAACCCATCAATGATTATGTCATGAAAGAAAAAGAACTAGTTTCAAACATTTCTTCATAATAGGGCTAATTTAGGGGCCTCCCCACTTGTGCAGGTGGTTGAGCGCAATGCTGTGAAGCTGTCCGCAGCCTCTGCAGCGCAGGTTCGATCCCAGCCATCTGGGGAGATACCCACATGGCAGACCTCTCCTGTCTCACCCACTGCTCCCATCAGCAGTGTATTTCAGTCAGTCTGCCTGTTCTATTCCCTGCTCTGTCTCTGGTGAATCCTCTCACCCTTCCACGCATCTGGCCTGTACCCTGGTTCTTGTATGCATGAATAAATAATCTTTAAAAAAGGGCTAATTTATAAAGGTGTAGCTATAGGAAGACTAAAAGAAATAAAGCAGTAACACAGGCTTTATAAAGCTTACAACCAATGTGTTACCCATTCTTGGTCTAAAGGGATAAGGGAGTGATTTTGACTGGCAGTGCCCACAAGGAGATAATCATGCAGTCCCCTCTTTTAAGAGAAAGTCACCATTGGTACAGGAACATGACCATCATGAGGTTGCCTCACAAGGAGGGAGCCAGAAGACTGCTATCGCCATACCTACTTTCCCCAGTTTTTCTCCTTGTTCCCAGAAACCCTACCAGATATAATAGGACATAGAGAAATTTAACATATTCTGGGTAAGTCAGTCTTCCAACAAATAGAGTATGGATGAGAAAGAAGGAAAATGACTTGAAAGGAGTAAAATGAAGCTGTCCGACACACTATACTTCCTTTGATCTGGTTCATTTTACTCAGTCTACTTTATTCCTCTGCTGAAGAAATAATTTATATGAGAAGAGGTTTTCTTTTTTCTTTGAAGGTCAGGGTTCAATGAAGCAGGTAAAACCTCCTTTGACAATTCATAATTTGTTGTTACTGAGAATAATTTTAAAAATATGCATCCCTTGAAAGCTAGTGTTCTTTATATGGCATATATGACTTTACTAGTCTAGTCTTGCATGTGAATGAAATCAAACCAACAATTTCGAATAATGAAGCAATAGTATTAATACTTATGCTAACTCAATGCCTAAGAGAAGTACCCACAATCATTTTATTTTCAAAAGGAAAATAAATCTTTTTTTTTCAGAAATGCAGCAAATGGAGTGATGATAGTCTTCTGAGAAGACACAATTGTCAGGAATTGTGGATGTAACATTTCTGAGAAATTTTATTTAAATTGAAATTTCAGTGTTTCATCTCCTGTTCAAGGTCCATCATCCTAAGACCAACTAATGTTGAGCTGCCATTTTTGTATCACCCTCATATTACCAACACACTCTATCCATTTTAGTTTCACTGTTAGAAAATAGAAAAGTCAGCATTCATTTTTAAGGACCATAAAGTTATTAATAGTTTCCTGTTATGTGTTTATCATTCTTGGAGTATTCACAGTCTGGTATTTTCAAAATATTGTCATAGATTTTCAGACTAATCCCATTCATTGTTTTGGATGTCCAGACTTTCAATGATGGACATATCGGTAATCCTTCTTTCTGAGGTTCATGTCTGCAACTGTGGGGTCCATTATTCACACTGATGCCATTCCAATAACATGCTGCATGGTTTTATACTGAATGAACAATAGAGCTGCCTCAACTAAGAGAGAGAAAGGAATTACAATTAAAGGTTAATGTCACTTTTCATAGTAGCTTCACTCTTTTGAAACAGATGTACAAAAAGGGGCCTCTAAAGTCTGGTATATTTATTAGGCATAGAGCATCAACAAGTATCAAGCACAATGTCAAGGAGGAGTCTTTCCTCCTAGGAAAGAGGAGTTAGATAGGGTGTCCATTGCAGTTGGCCCTTCTGATTGAAGTTGCCAACCTGCATGAGTTCCGATGACTTGCACTTTGGCTGCAATTTCCTCTCAGATATGAAGTCCAAGGTAAAAGCTGTAGTAAAAAGTAAAATAAACAGTATAGTCCTATTAATGAACAAGGCACATTTCTTTTTTTTTTTTTTTTATAGAGGCATGTTTTCTTTGTTTGTTTGTTTGTTTGTTTGTTTATACAAGCACTGGGTACAGTCAGAAGCGCGGGTGGGTGAGAGAATTCACCAGAGCCAGATCGGGGAGCAGAGCAGGCAGAAGGACCGAAGTACACTGCTGAGGGGAGCAGCGGGCGGCAGGAGAGGTCTGCGCGCCATGTGGGACCCTCCTCTGGTGGCCGGGGAGCAGCCGGGGATCCAAACGGCGCTGCAGAGGCTGCGGGCAGCTTCGCAACCCAGCGCTCAACTGCTGCGCCACCGGGGAGGCCCAACAAGGCACATTTCTAAGAGATCTACGTGTAAATTCTCCAAACTGACTTTCAGTGAAAATGTGAGCTGCTATGATTGTCATCATTAGCCATAGAAGTTAATCACATTGCAATAATAACCTAATAAAAAAACCAAGATCACTTTATCTTCACTACTTCCACTTATGTGGTTCAAGAAACTATATCCAGTTTATCAATACAAATTGCTGTATTTCTTCTGATATGGAAATATTCACACTCTAGGGTTAATACACTCTAGGTAATAAAGATTGTCTTAGCATGTGACAATTAAGCTGGCAGAAATCAATGGAGCCTTAAGATCCAATGCATATGTTTTTAGTACAATAAAGGGAGAAACTCACAATATCAATGTTGATATCCCAAAATTAGTGCCATTTTGGAGAAAAAGCAACTTTCATATTTGTAAGAGCCTAACAGAGTTAGATTGTCATATGTGTGAAAAAATAGTTGCATGCAACAATTTTATTGAACTCTAAGTTTAATATATTGGTTAGTTTGCACAGTTCATTGATTTGCTTGTGCTTTGGATATTTGCTGGGATAATAAATGGTTTCCATATGAATAGAAAAACTGGGCAAAAGATATTGGTTTGCAGAGAATCAATAGTTAGAAAAATATATTGGCTATGGCTACATTTCCACAATAGTTTAATGCATTTCTTTTGGAACATACTTTGTGTAAACATGCAATATGCTTATTTCTTTTTAACTCCAGGTTTAAATAATTATAATTGTTAGGAATCTTCTTTGTCAAAGGAATAAAACTTGGAATTGAGTGGATTTCACAGGTTAAATGGCTGTCATTATAAGAATGTAAACATGATAAATCTTATCACATCCACTTAACTCTATTAAATTTTATTTTGACACAATTTTTTCACAGATTTTAGAGGGCAAAAGAGATCATCATTTATTAAAGCACAAAGTAGAAACTATTAGCATATGAATAAAAACAAGTACAAAAATATTTAGTACTAAATCTACATGATAGCATGGAGTAATCAGATGAAATTATCTTGAATTGAAAAAACAAAAACTTAGTTTTCCATCGTACCATCAACACACTCAAAATATTTTTTAAATCTCTTTCATTTTATATCTGTAATTTACATAAAGACAGTCTATCTTTTCACTTAGGAGTATGTTTATTGATACCTGGTTACCCAAAAGCCACTGAATGGATCAACAATTGCAGAGGAAATCTATACAACCGCTATTCTATATGAAAAGCAAATGTTGGTTGGTGTGTGCATTTCTGAAACCAGATTCTGTTTCATTTATTAGATCTGTAAGTTACTAAGTGCGTCGTTATTTTCCTTTTTATTTTTTTAATTAATTGAGATATAATTCATAAACCATAAAAGTTAACTATTTAAAATGTGCAAGTTAGTTTTCTTTTAGTGTATTCAAATAGTTCTCTATCATTGTCATTAGCTAATTTTATAATATTTCACATCCCAAAAAGATACCCTGTATGCATTAGCAGTCTACTCTATATTCCTCCTTCCCCAATAACCTAGAAAATCAAATCCTCTATCCATTTCTATAGATTTATTTATTCTGGATATTTCATGCAAATTCAATGATATTTTTACACTATGTGATCTTTTGTGAATGTTTTTTGTCACTTAGCATGATGTTTTTAAATTTCATCATGTTGTAACATGAAATAGTAAGTCATTCCCTTTTTATTCCAAAGTAATATTTCATTATATAGATATACCACATTTGGTTATCCATTTACAGTTGATGACTATTTAAACAGGTTCCACTGTTTCAATAGTAAGAATAATTATACCATAAACTTTCATGTATATATTTTTATATGGATGTATGTTTCATTTATGTTGATGGAATACATAGGAATAAAATTGCTAGGTCATATAGAAATTGTATGTATAAAATTTTAAGAAACAGCTAGTTTGTTCCAAAATTACAGCACCATTTGAAAAATACCACCAGAAATTTCAAGGATTCACATTACTCCATATTTTCAACATTTGTTATTGCAATTTTTTTATTTTAGTAAAATTCCAGTGAGTGTGAAATAATTTTGTTTTGCATTTACCTGGTGATGGATAGTATTGAGCTTATTTTTGTTTTCTTTTAAGTCATTTCTGTGACTCCTTTGGAGAAATGGATATTTACATTTTTCATCTAGTTTTTAATTGGGTTATTTGTCTTTTTATTGTGTTTAGTTATAAAGTTCTTCATGTACTTTGCATACAAATTCCTTATTGGACATATGAGTTGCAAATATTTTCTCCTATTCTCTGGGTTATATGTTCATTTGTGGATGGTGTGCTTTGAAGAAAAAAAGTAATTTTGATGAAGTCCAATTTACTTTTTTTCTTTTGCCAGTGTGCTTTTGATACAATATTCAAGAAACCACTAAGTATCCAAGGTCATGAAAATTTATTCCTGTTCACTTCTAAGATTTGTTTTTCTTCCCCAGTATCAATTTATCACTGGGTATTTAAAAGTATAATGGAAATAATGGTTTGTGTGGAGCACAAAATGGGTGTAGCACTCTGAATCCCAAGATGGAGTTTATTAAATTTTAATGGCAAAGTATGGTACTGGTGTGCTTTTTTTACACATACACAGTACATTTAAAAAATGCAAGGCAGAGAAAGAACTTGAAGCTTACTAGAGGCAAACCAAGGGTATGGTAAGTAATTGTCAGGCTTTTCTGCCCTCCCACCATTAGGATTGATAATGGATCCCTCCCACCATTAGGATTGATAATGGATCCTGAATGCTTGCCCGACGGCAGACACCTGGAGTAGAGTGTGGGCATGCATAGGGGTACACCTGGGCTGAGATACTGGGCTTATAAAGGTGGTGTTACAGGGACACCAGCAGAGTGAATGAGACCAGAAGGAGGACGAGCAAGAGCTGAACCAGCAGAGAAGCAGAGGCCACAAGAGAATGCCAGAGCCCAGATAGAGTGAAGATTCACCTGCGTAGTGACAGGATATCACAGAGCAAGATTTCCATGATCTGAGCAGATGGGTGGAGGAGGAGTCCTGGAGCCCTCAGTGTCTTTTTCAGGCTTTTATTGAGTTTACCAGGTACACAGCAGGGGAGGGGGGTGCGGAGGACTGGGAGCAAGTCTTCACTCTATCTGGACTCTGCAGTGTTCTTCTGTGGCCTCTGCTTGTCTGCTGATTCTCTTCCTGTCTTTGTTTCGCAATGCTGTTCCGCTGGCATCCCAGTGATGCCGCCCTTATAAGCCCAGTATCTCAGCACAGGTGTACCCCTATGCATGCCCACCCCCTACTCCAGGTGCCCGCCATCAGGCATGCATTCAGGATCACAGGGATCCATCACCAATCCTAATGGAGGGAGGGCAGAAAAGTCTGACACTTATTTACCTTACCCTGCAACCTGTCTGCTCGAATCATAGAAAACCTGCCCTGTGCCCTTACTGCCTCTACACGAAGTAAGTGGTGAGTTAAATGTGGTGGTTATTTGTCCTGAATATCGTCAATGTACCTCTCATTTCAGGAAAATTTACAAAGTAAGTCATAGCTTCAAGTTTGAATATTTTATTATCTATTCATTAACTACAGCCTCTAAGAAACAACATGTTTTATCTTTCCTAATGTGAGAGTAGTCAGTCTATCTAATACAATATTTTTTCTAACCATTTTATAATTTTACTTCTTACATTTAGTTCTTATTTAAAGATTATTTATTTATGCATAGAAGAATTGGGATATAGGTCAAAGGTGCAGGAGGTGAAGGGATTCACCAGAGACAGAAAGGGGAGGAGAACAGGCAAATCTACTGAAAAACACATTAAGGGGAACAGCAGGTGAGACAGGAGTGGTCTGCCGTTCCATATGTGGGTAAGCTCCCTGGCTGGGGATCAGACTCAGGCCTCAGTGGTGATAGCACTGAGACTTAACCCCTTGGCCACCAAGGAAGCCCAACATTTAGTTTTTTTTTTTTTTTTTTAATAGAGGCATGTTTTATTTATTTATTTATTTATTTATTTATTTTTTTTTTTTGTTTATACATGCACTGGGTACAGTCAGAAGCGCGGGAGGGTGAGAGAATTCACCAGAGCCAGAGCGGGGAGCAGAACAGGCAGAAGGACCGAAGCACACTGCTGAGGGGAGCAGCGGGCGGCAGGAGAGGTCTGCGCGCCATGTGGGACCCTCCTCTGGTGGCCGGGGAGCAGCCGGGGATCGAACCGGCGCCGCAGAGGCCGCGGGCAGCTTCGCAACCCAGCGCTCAACCGCTGTGCCACCGGGGAGGCCCCCAACATTTAGTTTTATGATTCATTTTGGTTAATTTTATATTACAGCATGAGTTGAGGGTCCAGCTTTACTTTTTTATGGACAGCCAGTTTTCCCAGCACCATATGTTGAAAAAATGTTTTCTCCATGGCAATATCATGACAATTTTGTACAACATCAATTAACCATAAATGACATAAATTATTTTTCAATTCTCAGTTCTGCTTCATTGAGGATATAGGTCTATCCTTTTGACTGTAGCATAGTATCTTGTTCACTGTTGCTTTAAGTAAGTTATTTGCAAGTGTGAATGCTCCAACATTGTTCTATTTTTTCAATACTATTTTTGCTAATCTACGTCCATTCACTTTTATATAAACTTTAGAATACACTTGTGGAAAATGTAGGGTTTTTTATATGTTCTCATTTTATACAGTGCATTTAATAATTCTTTTCTTTTTTAAATTTATTTTATTTATGCATACAAGAATTGGGCTATAGTATATTGTGAGTAAGTAAATTGGTTAATACACATATACACCAAGATCTGATGTAACATAAACTCAAACAATATGTAGCAGGCTTAAAAGCAATAAAATAATTTGTGAGTTTTTGAGAATATAAAAATGCATCCTTTGCAGGAATCCTTTATTTTTATTACAGTGTCTGTTTGAAATGTTACATGGTTCTATGCACAAAATGATGGAATGATGGTTTCTATATGTGAGATACAAAAAAAGATGTGATTTATTTTAATTCCAAAAATATATTAAAATTACTAAAATAAGAACAATTTATTGAGTGTATTTGGAGATTTGTCACTGAGATGAGGAACAGAAGGGCAGCAAGATTGTTTTAACACATTCAGAAGTTCTCAGGGGCCCACTTTTCTGTTCTATCCATCTCTCTGAATCAATGGTTCCTTTACTTTGCTTTTCCAGGTCCAGATAGCTTTCAATTTTTTGTATATATATCTGAAGAAAGGCTTCTCTATTTTTGTGTGAACATGGCCACGTAATTTTAATAACTTCTTAGTTCAATATCTAACAAGAGAATTATGGGACTCTCAGAGTCCAAATTTTGAATTTTTGTGCATAAAATGGGTCCAAATTTGGTTGATCACAACAATCATCTTCTTGCTCAATCAATTGTGGCAGAAGATCTTCAGGATCACATAACATAAATATATTCACTAGAGATACCTGAGGGATTCAAAACAAATTGCAACATCTGTGATTTTATAAAAGGAAAAGAAGGAATAAAAAATAACCAAGAAAATTCAAAGAAACTCTGTCTTTTTAAAGATAATTTTTCAGTGATAAAGTAAATTCTTGAGAAGGGAAAAGAGTACAAGTAGGTGAAATTAGGGGTTATCATTTTGTTCTCCCAAACATGTTGAGAAATATAACTACTGAACAAATTTAAATTGAAGATCAAGAAATTAACAATATTAGAAATCAAACTTCAGTCCTCAGATTTTCTGTGTGTCATGATTGATATTCAGCTTTATCATTGATAAAGTTGGCATAGTATTAATATCAAGTTCTAAATAATAAAGACTGAGACATATAAATAATGTCTACATAGGTTTTGTGTGTGTATATATATTTATATATAGCATTATACTCTGAAGACATCAAAGCAATCAATGATTTTAGTGTTTCCTTGCCTTCTCATGCATTTAGATATTCAGATATTAAGGTAAGCAATGATGAATCAAAATTGGAAGATTTGGGAGATTTGGAAGTTCTGGATCAATTCCTCAGTTCTTACAATAATAACTAACGGTGGTTTTGGCAAGTCATGCCATCTTCCCTCAAGTTGATCCATCTGCAAAGAGCAGTTTAACTTCAATCCCTTAAAATATCTCCACTTGAGTCTATCTTGCTTTTGGCATGAACATGGGATTTCTCAAATATGGGAATGATAACAGCAAAACATTGTTGGTATGACTGTGACACCATTGAAAGTAAACTTCTCTTCTTTAACGAAGGGAGATGATATGGAAAATTTATGGGAGGAAATCAATCTGTTAACAGAACACATATTTTAAATAAATACAATCATCCTCATAGCCCCAAAGCAGTACTCATACTCATGCAATTACAAACAGGAAAATCTAGCTCTGACTTTTCAAGTGACATCATACATACTCATTACTGCTTTCATTTAAGTGATTTTCAGCTTATATAAGCAGTGCAGCTTATTTATCATAAAACTAAAATCCATAAAAATCCTTCAAATATTTCAATAAACTTATGAAAAAGTATTTTTCAAAAAGAAAGCCTACTAGCAATTTATTTTTCTCATATTTTGAAATATGTTTAAATCAAATTCGATGTCATGATCCTTCTTAGATTCTACAGATATGGCAGGTTGTCCTTGACACTTTGATTGCCTTAGAGAAATATATTCATTTGTCTGGATAAATAAATAAAGTTAGGGAGAAGAAAGTCTAATTTAAAAAAGAAAATAAATATGGTGGCATCACCCCATTCTCCCTAAATTCAAATGAAGTTAATTTAAGGCATGTGTATTCTGTCATGTTTAGAAGATATATTATAATTAGTATAATATGCATTATACTGCAAAGTCAATTACTTTACTCTAAGGACATGCCATTGGATTTATCTAAAGTAACAGAAATGCTCAGAGTTAATTAAGTTTGTCTTATGCTAACAAGAAATTGTGTCATATTATAGAAAGATTTTAGAATACTAAAAGGTCAATCTGTACTGTCAAAAAACTGCACGTAAATGTTTTATGAAGGATTGGCATAGAATAACATGAACAAAGCTAGAACCTGTGCTTAGGCTTCTAATTGGATTTTTTAGGTTCTATATTTTAATTAGGATTGCTTCAACTGTAGGTAATAGAAAACCAGATAAAATCAAGTGAAAACAAATCAAGAGGTATGGTGGTTACCTTAATCCTTCATTCATGAGTAAAATCATTATGGCATAAGTTCGGAGAGAGTAGTGTAATGAAGGCATTCTAACCCGACAGAGGCTAGGGTCTATTATCCCAAACTACATGGTCTAAGTGTTCGTATGTATGGAGAAGGTTATATGCCTGAATAAAATTAGGACAGCTTTAGAATGGGGGAGAAAGGACTATTACTGTTATGATACCAATAATGTCATCTATACTGAGTAAATAAGTGGTGTGCAAATATTTGAGAAGGTAAAAAGGATAAGATTTAGAGTTAACTCTCAAGATTTGCTGTGCATAATAAAATTAACAATAAAATTGTATTGTATAAAAAAGTCTCAAATACCAAATTATTGACCTTCTGTATGCACCTTAGATACTGTGTATAAAGGAGAGCCCATTAGATTGTGCTAGAAAAACTGATCTTTTCAGAAGAAAAACTGTAGCTTTTCCTTATTTCAATACATAATAATGGATGACCTTATACAGGCATACGCAAAAACAGCTCTTCCAATCAAGTCACAGCCTTCCCTTTCCCTAACAAGTATCATATTTATCATACTCCTCCATCTTTGCTCATGCGATGCAATATCTCCTATTTACAACTCTGCCTATGTAAATTAGCTGTATGTCAAATTGATCTTTGCTATCCTAGCTCTGATCCTATCACAAATACATGTTTTCTGGTGTCTTTTCTGATCTCCAAAGGGAATTATTGTTTAAATTATCACTTTCATATTTACTTATTCAAAAATATTTGTTATTAATGTGCCAGTTATGGCAACACACTTCTAGGTGCTTGGGATAGAAATATTTTCATATGGAGTTTCTGATAAGTGTGTGTTTGTCTCTCTGTGTGTGTATCTGTATCCCCTCCATCTCTCTCAAGTAAATTTCAATTTTCTTAAGTGTTAGGGCTATTTCATAGATTTGTTTCCATACTCACAATATACTATTGATTTTGCCCTAAGAGAAAAGATTCATCAAAAAGGTAGGAAACACTAAAATATGTGGATTGATTTTCTTGTTTTTATAACACTGGTAGGCAAAACAGAGGATGTCATTGAATTGCTAGGGCCAACATAGGAGAGTTTCAAGTAATTCAGAGTTACACAGCCTAGAAAACAAATAATCCTGATCTTTAGAAAATGTTGCCTTTCAATTAAGCAAGTTGTAGCTGAAACTATAAAATGTCTTTTGCTTGGTGAATTTGTGTCAGTTCCAATTTTAGGTTGGGTCTAATTTCATGGTTTTTAGTTAAATTTCATCTTTGTCCTTGACCTGGCACTATCTAATTAACTTCCCTCTCTATCCACTACACTGATACTATCTGTGCCAGAAAATCTTCAATGCTAAGCGTAAACAATAACCACATGCTTTCCACCAAAATTTGTGTGTGCTTGTGTGCTTCCTCTCTGTCTCTCTTTGTCTCTCTGTCTCTCTGTCTCTCTCTGTCTCTCTCTCCCTCCTCACTCTCTCTCACACACACAGTCTCTGACCAAACTGTAGATATTCTTTTAACCTGTATATTAAATCTTGACTCTTCAGTCTTAAGAGGTAAAAGGTATGACCACTTTCCTTTGTGATGAAACAAGTTTACTGACCTTAAAGTGGGCTCTGAATTTAATTGATATACAAATTCAAAGACAAACCCACTAAGTTATAAATTGTCCACAAAGAAAGGAAACTTTACTTTTGTTCCTCCAGTCCCACTAACTTCATAAATCTTGCTTCACCACTATTTACTTTCTATCAAAACAGCAATGAACATTGCATCCCCTATGTATTTCCTAGCAGACAGAAATCCTAATTATATCTAAGATTTTCATTCCTGCACAACCTCTTTCAAACCTTCCCTTATTTTAACCATCTTCATGCATTATAGTCCATGGAATCTCAGGTGGGAATAAAGGAGTAGTAGCAAGTATTCCTTCTTTTCCCAAGTTGAGTGAGATGTGTGGTTTCTAAGATACAGGTTTGAGTGATGGGTCTGTTATTAATTGATGTGATTGACTAGGCATTTTAAGCACTTGCTTCCTCAATTTTGACTCTATATAATTGTAATGCTGATTAAAAGGAAGTTTAGATTCTTTTTATCACTTCTCATCTGTGATGTTTCTCTCATATATCTAGAGTTGAACAATGAACAATTGAATTTTTTGTAGGATCTATGGGGAGGAGAGTAAAAGCGCAAGGTAAGAAAGTGTGTAAAAGTTCCTTGAGTACTTTCCCCAAGTGATTGACTATCCTTCTAGTCAATGAGATGGTAAACTTTTATTTGAATATATTTGTTTTTAAATTAATAAAATGTGCCACCTTTTCTGCTTAGTGATTGAATATTATATAATCCTTTACATATGGTTAATGAGTGGCAATTCCTCAATTGAAGCAGAATTGTGCCATTTTACATTGTTGGTCATATTTCTTTGACTCATCACCTTAGCGTGCCAGCATTCTGGAGTATGTGTCACATGTGAACTCATGAGCTTTGGGAAATTGAAATGTCACTCTCAGTATTCGAGTGATATATTTGTATACAAACATTATAAATAATATGTGCCCTTTATTGAAGAATAATTTGGAGTGTTACAGTTAAAACATTTTCCACTGCAGCTTGAGTTTGAAATATTTAGGGAAAGTGTGATCACTGTAAGGGAAATTCAAGTTTTTTAATCATTTCCAAAACATGTGGTAAGCTGGTGTTATATTGGAAATGAATTTAATCTAAACATGCTATGGTTTATGAACACTGTTAAAGGCAAACACAGTGTAATGAAACTTCATTTTTAATGTGTTCCCATTTAATATTTTCTAGCATTTACCATTTGTTTATTAGATTTATATGGCACCTATTATCCAAATAGCTCAAGACATTGTTCAAAGAATATTAAACCAAGGCTCTGTATATGAATTCTCCTGAATGTTTTGGGATAGTGAGGGGAAAACCTTAAGAAACCATGTGCTCAGAAACAAAATCTCAGCCAAAACCTGGAAGAAATATGTCCCAATAAAATAGTTTTTGGTGCTATATCCCTGAATAATGATATTTCTCTCCAACTGGATTATGAACTCAAAATTTAAGTACTTCTTATGGGCATTGAGTTTTTAGATACACTCAATTGATTTCAGGTGCATCTATTAAAAAAAGAAAAGATTGTTACTAAAAAAAAGGGGAAAATGGCATCAAAACCTTGCGTTTTTTTCCTATTTAAAATTATATTATTTTTACTGTGGTAATGTTTGCTTACAACAGTGTATATGATTTAGGGCATAGGGTTCACATGTCTTAGCTGTTTGTTACTATACCTCACCCACCACCAAAGCTCCAATAGTTTTCCACCATAGTCCATTAGGTCACTTCTCCATTTGTTTCCCACACATGTTCTTCCTCTGGTGTCCTCAGTTCTACAGTTTGGTTTAGCTTTGCTCATTCTTTTACTTTATTTATATTCCATATATAAATTAAACCACTGGTATTTGTCTTTCTTCTTCTGACTTGTTTCACTTAGCATAATCCCCTCCAATTGCATTCATGTTGTTGCAGATAGCAAGATTTAATCCTTTTTTATAGGTAAATAATATTCCATTTTTTATACATACCACATCTTCTTTATTCACTCAACTGTCATTAGTTCATTTCCACACCTCGGTCATTTTAAATAGTGCAGCAATGACAAAAAGAGTTTATTGTTTTTTTATAGAATTTATACTACAACTTTTATATACTATAATTATAGATGTCATATAAAATTTGAACCTAATTGTTAATTTGTGATATTGCATAACAGTAGCTTTGAATTGACACACATTATGTTTTCATTCTTTTAGAATACCTCATTGGTTCCAAATAGCAACAAAGTATTCTTCCTAAGGGGATTCTGTAGAGTTTCACTTCTTATAGTCTCCCCCATGTCAACATTCTCCTATTGACATATAATTAGATAATTTTAGAACTGGGAAAAACTTTAGCTCTCATATAATACAATTCCCTCATTTTGAAAATGTGTATTTTCAAAAAATGAATATTAAGCCTCAGAGATTTAGACAATCTGTCTGTCATAGTTGTCTTAGTTTCTCACAGAGCAGAAGCTAACTTGTTTCTTAATTCTGCTCTTTCTTTTTTAAAACACTGCTTTTTATAAATCGTTCTGATTCTTTAAAATAGCACTTCCAATCTCATGAGGGTCTGAGTATTCTTTTGCCTCATCTTTTGAACTCTGAGCCTCTCACTTTTCTAAGTATCTTACATTGTAATTAACTGACTTCCAGTGTGAGGTATAATGTAACTATTTTTGTCACACTTTTACTGATGCTATTGTAGAGATTCCTGGATGAAGGGTTGGAAAATACATGTAGTTTGCATTCTTGTCATTGAGCAGGAATTCACCTAAGATATTTTAGAGTAGAAGAAGCATAAGTCAATGTCTGTCTCTCACTGATAGAGATGTCATTCACACCTCTGCACTCTGCTCTGGACTTTGCCAATTGATTAGCTAGTGTAACCACTACATTTTACAACAGAGGATCAGCGATATTAAGTGTCTCGCTCCTAACACTCCTTGTTAGCACTCTTGACTCTCTTATGTTTGGAGTGTTTTACACCTGGGTAATAATTGTGAGGTTAGATAAGAAAACAGACTGGAAATATGATCTTTCTAACAACATAGCTTACTGCATGAGCTCAGTCCAGTTAATTAAATAAACATTTTAAGATTCAGTAAATACATTTGTAAAAGTTGGATTAATATAGTATCATAGTATGGTGAAGAGCTGAGAGTTTTTATGATGTTGTTTCATGATTCTGCAGCTGTTTCACCACTTAAAAACATACACATACTCAGGATTTTAACTAATACCATACCATTATATCATTCTCCATTATTTTAGTCATGAGACTATTTCTAGGGATGTATTGCAAAAAAATTGGAGGGAAATATTTTAAGAAATAAAACTCAAGCCTTATACTGACATGTCCTACCCAATTTCTTCAAATCCATTAAATTCTTGGTTGGATTTATATTTTCAAGTTCTCCCTATGCACTACGTTTTAACCTTAAGAGCAAAATTTGCCCAGGTAGGAAAAACACCAAGACATTTAATGCAATCATTAGCTCTATGTAATGAAATAAAAAAATTAATAAGAACTGCTATTTCACAAACTTTGGTAGATGAATAGTAAACGGAGAATGATAGGGATAATTAACCCCAAATAAAGATAACCTCAAAAAAGTTTGCAGTCTCTGTGACAAAATACAAATAATTCCATGTAGTTGAGATTATATTTTTCCTTTGTTCATTCTTCTTGTTATTAAATACAAATTTGCTTCCTAATTGTGTTATCTTTAGTTTAAAATGGGACATTTTATTGTTATTTCAGTCCTTAATTCTAAATCATTTGACTATGAACAACTAAAGTGGTTAGGCTAATTAAATTTCTTCCATACCCCAGTTTATTTTCCAAAAATACATAATGACTACTATTAATAAGCTGGCATAAACATCTAAAGAGATTGTAGTGATCTCTCTGCACCTGCTTCCTTTCCAGTACATATATATCTTACTGAAATTTTTAAAAGATCCTGCTTCCTGTTACTCTGCAGCAAGTATATGATGTTGGGACACCAGCTTCACCACTGTCTGAGCAGAATGGCATTAAGGGCTTCTACTTTGACTTCATGTGTTTTACAAATTGGATTTTGGCTTCTGAGTTTGTGTCCAGAGTCTCATAACTATTGCTTTTGCATTCAGAAGCCAGCTTTCTGGGCGTGGGATAACCAGTCTCTGTCTACCTGAAATTATATTATATGACAAGTTTGACAAGTTTTTACTCTTTGATCCTTAACTCACTTTCATGGTTCCTGAGTGTCTATTGCTACTAAATGCCTGCCCTATTCTTTCTATGATAAATTTAATTTTTTCCAGTTCATGTAACCAAGACTGTTTACCTTTGACTCAAGTGACTTGTTCAAACTCTTTACTCTTTGTCACCATCTTGCACTAATTTTGCAAATTAACGAGTGACAGACTAGAAAATGGGTAATGCATCCCCCTAACTGTGGGGATATGGAGCAGTTGCTTTCCCTTCTTCCTCCTTCTTTTCCTCAATCTAACACACTTTCAGAGTCATTGTTCATACACTGATATCGTGTGACACCATTTTTCAATGTCCACATAAAAATTGGGGTGGTAAGCCATAGGAGAGCAATCAATCCACAGAGTGCCAGGTTATGCCAATTAAAAACTCCAGCTGGCCCAGTAATGAGTTTCCTAAGAAATTACAGGCATTGGGTCTTCCTGGTGGCTCAAGGGGTTAAGCACAGCACTATGAAGCTATCCACAGCCACTACAGCAGGAGTTCGATCCCCAGCCGGCTAGGGAACAACCTGGCTCAGCAGACCTCTCCTGTCTTGCCCACTATTTCCCTCAGCAGTGTATTTCAGTCAGCCTGTTCTGTTCCCCACTCTGTCTCTGGTGAATGCTTTCACCACCCTATACCTGGCCTATACCCAGTTCTTGTATGCATAAATAAACAAATCTTTAGAAAAATACAGGCATTGATGAGGATAGCTTGAATTTATACATATCATTTTGATGAGAAGCAAACTAGTCATATTAACACTGGGAACATAAGCAAATGCTCTATTATTCACCTCCTTTTCCTTCGCCCTTCAAAAGGGCCCCTTTTTCTCCATTTCACCCAATTATCCTCCTGCTTCATCAGTGTGTAATTATCAAAGTTTGGATTACTCACTCCAATGTTAGTCATTTAACCTTATTTATTGATTAATGGATTACAATTTTAGTATCAATTACATTCAGTCTTACATTCCATATTCCAGTTGGAGTAATAACTTCTATCATTTGAACTGCCTGAGAGTTTTGTTATTTTATTTTCTCAAATATTGTTGAGTGGGAAAGCAAATAACCAATTGCTATCAAGTGCTGGAAGCCTTTGAAAGTGCTCCAGCCTCTTTCCCTCTGTACCTACTTCAATCTATTTACTGGAGTGCTGCAACTGAAAATCTAGATTGTTCCCTTTAGCAAAGCAACAAGAAGCATTATGATTATTTAAGCATGAGAATTGAAAAATTAACAACAGTATTTGCAAAATAAATATAAGGTTAATTGCTATAAATGTCAGCTACATATCACTAATCCTTAGTCATATCATTATGCAGATGATCACAACACTCGACTCTTAACTAAATTTTAAGTATTGAAGAATCATTAGAAAATCCTACTTAAAAAATAGAGACTAGAGGAAAAAGTTTGACTATTCTCTTAATAATAAGGATAATGTGAGATAATAAGGACAGTGTGTAAGGATCACCTATAAATGTTTACTTAAGAATATTTGATAAAAGGTCTAAGATGATAATAATGAAAGTTCAAAAATATGTAAAGGTTGTATAAAAATAATTCATGCTGTTTGCCATAAGATTGTGAGATACCTGGCCCTCATTTTAGGGTATAGTGTCTTGGTGCCCAGAGTTCCTACTTGTCAGCTCGGTATAGGTTCATGCAAGGGACTCTCACCAAGGTCAAAAATCCTGGTATGAGGAATATATTGGGAAACAATTATCTGCTGAAAACAGAAGGCAGATATTAGAACAGATATAATGTGCTTAGACTGGCAAGACAATGGAGCACCCCAGGCAATGACCCCTGGTCACTCCACCCCCAGCTTACATCCCCAATACCATCCCCAACTTGTGTACACTCACTCTGTACTCGCATCAACTTTGTACTCGATGCTAATAAACATGAGATGCCTTTGGATGGGGCGGCACATCACTTCCAGTGTAACCCCTCTAGGCTTCCCTTTGCTCCACATGGGCTTTGAGTGATATCTCTCCTCCCACACCACTCCCAATGCTGCCACCCTACAAAGTGACCTAGGAACAAAAATCTCTGTCTACTAAATTAATACTTAATATTATTATACTAAATATTTTATGAAAAATAATATATACAAATAATTCAGAAATTAAGATTATTTCATTAGTTTCCTTCTATAATTTTAATTATGTATTTTGGTTTACTTTGATCTTTCATAAATTTTAAAGTCCTCTAAGATCATGCCATGTAATGACTGTATTTATGAACTACTTTCTTTATTATCAAACTTACAAGACAATGGCATCTAATATAAACCCAAAGCCTACACATTATTACTTCCAATGTCAGTCTCATTACCAAAAGGTGAAGATAAAATCATTTTCATGTAAGCCAGCTACCCCTGTAGTTGAGTTAAATGTGGTATTTCAGTTCCCCTTGATATTAATCTCTACTTGCATATTTAAAGGAGATCCAAGTCTTGTCTTAGTGATGGAGCAGTTGTAAAGCTAGAATACAGAGGACCTGTGCTGCTGAACTGGCTACTATTCTTCAAATATGTTATCAGCATCTTCAGGGGCACACAGTATCTTCTTTAATTTCTAAAGAAGCAGCATTTTATGATTACACTCTGAATCACTGTTGAAAAGAACATTTGAAAGTGATAGTGTTTTTCTTAAAATAGTCAGAATAGGCACACATTTCAGCTGCATTATTCCTTCTATTAAACCACAGGTCATGAACCTATAATGATGGTCTCTTCTAAGTATGCAGTTCATGTAATTGAGTAATTACTTGTAATTTGGTAATTTAGTGTGAAATACTAAATATCATATTTAATTAAAATCCATTGTTCCATTATGGGAAACATTTACTTGAAAATTCATTGCTTTATTTATGTTCTAAAAGATAGAAACCAATAAATTGGAGTGAGATTTTTGGCAACTGTTGTTTTGGGCTGCAACAACTTAGTGTGGTTCAGTGAAAGTTGTTTGTCTACAGGGCAAGCAAGGAGCATATAAGCATGATCAGTTTTGAATTCCCTGGTGCTAACATATTGGTATTCTCTTTAGGAACTAATATCTTGAAAACTTGTTTGTCTATTCTCGCTTTCTTAGTATCAGCCCCTCATCCATGCTTAAAAAGTTATCTTTTGTAGAAAAGTCAGCTATGATTAGAATATCTCAGTTTTGTTTATGTTTAGCAAAGAAAGAAAAATTATGAATAATTTTGTCAGCTTCAAAGTAAATGGCTATAAAGCAGAGGTACTAAGACAAGGTGAAGCAAGACAGTGAGATTCAGTAAAAGACAGTCAACAGTACTACAAGGAGTATTGAAGTATTGGAGCCATAGTAAAATGTGCAGTCTTTCTTGACAAGGAGTGACTGAAAATCAGCAACTGGGAGGTTCGTTTCTCCTAGAAGAGAGTTACACTGCAAGTTAAGTAACCAGAAACCAGGAGAAACCTCAAAGAAACATGAAAACAGGGAACTGAGTAGGCAGGAAACAGTTACATTATAGAATACCTCACAAACCTAGAAACTTCCCCAAGGACATTATCTCTCTGCATCAGAATGCTTCATGTTGATTAGAGCAGAATTGCTTTTCAGTTGGAATTAGCCTTGAGCTTGGAAGAGGAAACCTGAGTAGTGGCTTACTGAATATGAATCTAAAAGAAAGTCAGAATTGAGCCATTAAATGTTTGTGGTTAAAACTTTAATCAAATTATATTGACACCTTTTAATGTTATTTATACTTTTACCCTCTTTATTAGCTATTTTGTATTTGTTCATTGCTCCATTAATGCTTTTACTGATTGTAGAATTGGCTCAAAGTTTTTGCTGTGTGTCTAGATAGCACTTAGGTGGTCTGACAAATAGACTTTTATTAGCTTATTCAAAGCTTATTCAAATTACCTGAGCTTTAATCTCAATCGTGTCAATCTTCTTTCTTAGTTATGTTTTCCTCAGTTTGAAAATGGGAATAATAATAACGATGTCAGGGTTAAATATGAATTATTTAAAATTTATGTAAATAACTCAAGTACTTTCCACATTTCAGGGATGCACTATACAATGGAAACAAATGAAAATGCACCTTTGAGTGGTTTATTCTAGTCTACATTTCTGCTTGATATCTAAATTAGCGAGGTATTATAAGCCACTGACTTTGCTTTACACTCCCCTAGTTGAACTAGGATCTAGTTCAATGCAGTGAATAAGTATATATCAGAGCAAGTTTGAGTTGTTCTATTTCCTGGTGAGTTAAATAGGATAACCCCATAATTCCTATTATAGTCATATCCAACAGTCCAAAATTTGTTACATGGCTTCAAGTTTACCTGTCTAGGCTATAATGAAATCTGGCAATTCAGGCTTCTGGATTCTCAACCTAATTAATTTTTCCCCACCCACACCCAGGCCACTACTTGTTGATTTTAGAGTACATGGTCTATAGTGGTGGAATATGAGTGAGTTTGTGGTGGGTGCACTATGGTGGTAATACCTGATGTAGGTACCCAACATTGCCTTAGTTAAAAATAAATAACTTATAATATATATGTGTAATACCATATAATATATACATATGTGCATGTGTATATATGTGTACATATATAGGAGTAAATATGTATGTGTTTGTGTGTGTATATATAATATATATATATAAATATATATAAAGAGAGAGAGCAAGAGACAGAGAGGACAATAATTATGAAAAAAGACAGGTTGAGAAAGATGAGTTTTGGAAGAGATACTGTTTTGATACTGAATCATCATAAAGAATTTGTGCGGTCAGCATCTGCCACAAGGAAGCCCATCCCTCAATCTGATGACCATCATGCGGAAATGTAGAAAGCCTAGACTGTCTGTTTCTCCATGCAAGACCCTCTAGACCACCAGTCATACAACTTCTTACCTGCTTGTGGACAAAATTGGGCATGCTTTATGTCAAATTCAAAAACAAAATTAGTAATACACCTTTGGATTCTTACTGCTAAAAAAACTAAAGACATTTTGTTAGGCATTTAATATGTATGATATAAATACTATTTTGTTTGTCGGGAATATGCACAAACACATTTTCTTAAAAGTATCCCTTGAAAACAAAATGCAGTACCATATTGCATGTGGCTCATGATATATGGAAAATGGTTTGTAGATCAGAAGGATTATAAATTATTTTAAATTGAATTATACTTTTATTTAGCTAGTGCAGAGTAAAACTGGGGGGGGGAATTATCTTTTCCGTTCTCTTGATTTTTCATTAAAGGCAGGCATAAAATTTGATCTGAGAAACTGAAGACACTTGAGAATCCATAGAGTACAACCTCCACTCTGTGCAGAAATGACCAGTGTAATAATTTTGACAGGAATTCACTCAGCTTCAATTTCAACTCTCTGAATGAGTATCTCCTTAGCTGGCTTCTGTCACTTGAAGAGGTCTGAATGAACTCTTTTGCAGGATATTGAGAGTAAATTCAATACTGTAATTTCTAAATGGTGGGTATAGTTCTGCACAAAGTATTACGTGCATGTCAAATTCTTCTTTTTCCTTGTGGTTCTCTGATATTTAGAGAGAATTATTGTGTCATCATAACAAGTAACTAGTTTATAGTGAAATTGTTTGAAGTATTTTATCTGTGTTTTCTATGATATGCTTTTCAGACATGTTTGTTTATATTCTAGTCTCTATAGCCAGGTATAAATTCTCTGTAAAATATAACATCCAAAGCTGAACACAGTATTTCAGATGTGTTTTAATGACTTACAGAATATCAAGCTAGATCACCTTTTTATTCCAGAAACAGTCCCTTTTTCATATTAATTCAGCTGAAGATTATATTCACCTCTTTGATAGCTGTCTCATACAACATCCTCTTTCTGAGCTTGTGACAACTAAGGGATTTTTGGTAGCAAATTAGTCACTTCCGTTTCATAATGAGGAACTAATTTTCTTAAATCAGTTTGTGGAAATTTTCATTTATTCTTTGATTTTTATTTTACTTTTTTCTCTCTCTTGGAACGATTCCTCTAATAATTTGATATGGAGTAAAAGTTAAGTATCAGTTCAGAACACATACTCTGCTACAGTCTGTTGCCTGGGTTCAAATCCTGGTTCTGACATTTACTAGTTGTTGTATTTGTAGGCAAGACAATTAGTATTACTAAATTCACTCATCTGAAAAATAGAAATCATCAAAGTACCTCCTCAAAAATTAGATGAAGTCTATAAAAATAATTAGCTCAGTGACTGACACATGAAAATTCTGAAAACTTTCTTAACTGTAATCATTGTCATTATTAAATACTAGCTGCCACAGAAAATTTGTAACATTTGCAAATAAAGAGCTGTTACTCATTTTTTTTGGTTGTAATAAGAATCATCCAGAGAAGGTTTAGACATAGATGGTTAGAACTGCCTCTCTATTACTACTATGCTTTTTAGGACTATTCTCCCATTGGAAAGCTCAGCTAAATTAATTCCTCTTATGCAAAAGTTGTTGACTGCTAAAGATAGTATTATGCTTTACAATTTTTTACATAAAATATTTTAAGCCTTATTTATGTTTTATTTGGAAGTATTGTCAAGAACCTTACATTTTCACCTTCAAAAATAAGTTTTTCACAGGTTGAAAAACATCCATGCCTTCAGCTCACATTTTTTTAATTCATACTTCGATAATGTAAGTTTCTTTATTCTCAACTAATTAATGGTTTATAGGACAAACTAATCATGATCTTGCATTTTAATGTTCAATTTAAGTTAGACATATAATGAAAGCATGAACAAGATGGTAATGACTTATCTTTGTAAGATTTTTCACTTCCTTGATATCTAATCTTCATGAATCTTGTTACTTGAATTCATCAGAAATACTGAGGAATTCCCTACAAATCTGTTAACTATAATGAATTCAGATCATCATTGCACCACATTTCTCCTGTCTGAAGCTCATTCACTTAAAAGCTGAAGTTAGAAGAAAACTAATTTTCAATAGTTTTAAGCTTTTCCTGTCATCTCTTAATTATGCCTGTCCAAAGAGCAAATCCATGAATATATTTTTTGAAATATTACATAGTCTATAAAGATATATTATAACTTTGGCATAATTAAAAGAATATTAAGTTTTGTTTATAGATTCATTTAGCAAATATATTGCATGTATAGCTACATATAAAATTTTACATGTACTATTTCAAAAAAGAATAAAATAAATATCCCATATATATCACACATAACTTAAGATCGAGAACACGCCAGAGACTTTCAAGCCCTCCGTGTATCCTCTTTGATCACATCTTGCATTCCATTCAAAGTAACCATCTCAGCTTGTGTTTTAATCAATCACTTGCTTTTCTTTATAATTTCACTCCATATGGGAAAATCCCTGAACAATACCTATGCATGTACCAATATATTAGGTATATGGGTACAAATTGTGTAATTTTGACTCACTGTAGTTAATATCTGTGAATTTACTTTTGTTCAATATTTCATTTTTAAAATAAATTCATGTTCAGTTTTTAATGTTTAAAATTTATTTTAAAGCTTAACATTCCATTCTATTGATGAAATGAATTATAGCTCAATGCACTGTATAAATAAACCACAGATGTTTTACACATGATGATATTATGAACAATTTTTATGTCTCCTGTGGGTCATATACGTGAGACTACCTTTAGGGATTTGGACCTCTGGGATGACTTGCTGGGCTTAGTATCTTCATCCTTACGTTACTAGAAAATGCCATACTTTTCCTGTTAGTGATTGAATTAATTATATTGCTACAATCAGTATTATGACACCTCATCTGGCTGCTGAGTCTCAGCAACACTTAGTATTATTGAATTATATAATTGTAATTTTACAAATATGAAATTGTATCTGTTGATAGTTGTAATTTTATATTGATGGATGTCCACCAAGACAGGATTACAGAGTTTTCTAAGGAAGCCAATTTTTAATAGCAATTAAATAATTATCTACTTTGTGTATTTAAGAGGGGGAAAGACATTTTGGGGCTGGATTGCAGACTTAAAATTTGGCAAAAGAATAACACTGAAAACAAGTAGGAGGCAAGAGAGTAGGGCATCTCAGGAACTGAAGGAATTTCAGAAGTTTGAGATTGGGCAGTACTTAAAAGAACTTGATAAACTTTACATGAGTTTGAACTCTATTCAAGGAGTAAATCTAATAAAAGTAGAGTTCTCATAGTACTGTTAAAAAGGGAGCTATTTCCAATACTTAAACCATAGAATGATTAATCAGGCTACCACATTGAAAATGGACTAGACAGTAGCTGGAGGAAGCAGTTGTGATGAGGGATGGCAAGTGGCTAAAATTAAGGTAGGATTGTGGAGCCAGGAGAAAAAGATAGATTAAAGAACTGTTTGGAAGATGAACTGGTGAGTAAGAGGGATGGAAAAATCAAGGGTGACAGCCAGGTTTCCAAAATAAAACAGTATAAATGAAACTTATCCTGGAGATTTGACAGGAGAATATGAAATTTGGGGCATATTGAAATTTGCCAGTAGCACACCCAATTGGAAAGGTGGACCAATTGCTAAGGAAACACACAACACACACACTGTCTCTCACACACACACACGCATTCTCACACATATTCCTAGAAGAACTTTCTTTCCTTCAAATTTATTTCATTGTAACATTGAAATGAAAAAAAAAAAATAAAAATGATTCTGGGCCAGGACCACTGTCTGCCTGTAGTTTGTTCCTTTTTCCATGTCTGTGTGGTTTTCTGTGGGTAATCCTATTTGCTCCTATCCCCCAAAATGTATACATAAGATTCATTGATGTGTTTAAACTGCCCGGTCTAGGGCCTCCCTGATTGTGCAAGGTGTTAAGTGCATCACTATGAAGCTGCCCACAGCCCCTGAGCAAGAGTTCTATCCCCAGCCAGCCAGGGAGTTACCCACATGGTGCAGCAGACCTCTCCTATCTCGCCCGCTGCTCCCCTCAGCAGTGTATTTCAGTCAAGTCTGCCTGTTCTGTTCCCCACTCTGTCTGGTGGATCCTCTCACCCCCCACACCTCTGGTCTGTGCCCCAGCTCTTGTATGCATAAAAAAATAAAACATTTTTCAAAAATTAAAAAAAATAACCACCCTGTCTGAGTGAGTGTGGATATGTATGACTGACCCCATGGGGAAAGAGCATCCAGTTCAGGTTTGGGTACTTCTTTAAGATGCTAGGGTAGCTATTAACTATTCAGAATCACTCTTGTCTCATGGATTTCTTAAATATTGAGTGGTTTCTAATGGGGGTAATATCCTCTTTTAAGTTTTTTCAGAAAATCAAGATATAAAATAATTTTTAAACACACACACACACATACACACACCCCTCTAAGTCTGTGAAGTAAAATTTGAAGAAAACTGAGTCCAAGCCTTTCTGTGAACAAGTTTCCTTTATAATTATTTTAAAATTCCACCATCTCTGCTCTGGTCATTCAGCAATATTAACTCCATTTGTGTGACACATTTCTCTGTTGTTAATGATTTCCAGTGGTTGGGTGGAGATGGAGGACTCTTTGGAAACCAACTTTCAGGGATAGGATAAAACCTATAGACCAGGGTTTTCAATAGCAAACATCGCTATTGACATTTTAGACCAGTTAATTCTTTCCTGCAGGTGCTGTCAAGTGCATCTTAGAATGTATAGAGGGATCCTTGACCTCTCTCCTCTCGTGCCAGGATAGTAACCCCTCCCCAGCATCATAATCAAAAACATACTAGATATTGCCAAAGGTCCCTGATGAAATGGATTAAAAGTGTCCACAGTTGATTTTAGAATCATTGTTGTAGACATTTGAAAAGGAAAAGGTTAACATAATGCTTCAAACAATACCAGCTACCTAAGTCAATGAAGAACATCACCTTACTATTTTATTCATAGTCTCTTAGTCAAAAAGAAATGAGGACAGCTGGGAGGTCTTCTGTTACTTTATTAACTGCTAGTTGTGCTCTCAAAAATTTGGAGTTGTCATTTAGAAAAAAAATGGCTTCCAAGGCCGTGGCTCACAGAATTACCTATCCAGCAGGACATGTGGTTGGATTGAAGGAGAGGAATGGATTGCTATCAAACATGTGGTGCTATCCATTAAGGATGCAGACTCCTCAGTAAGCACAGCAGAAAGCCAGACACCTTAATCTTGAGTTGTAACAGTGATGTCCCTGGCTGGAAGGATGGAGAGATTGGCTGTCAGTTGCTGCTTTTAACAGTAGGTTAGTAAATAATAACATGTTTCTGTTAAATTAGAGAGAGCCTTCTTTCCATTTCTCTCTAGTATTTTATTCCTTGCTGTTCCCCACAAATGCAGAAAACCTTATGATGGTACCTATATTGGTGATCAAATAGAAATGTTTTGCCATTCTCTTCTTTATTCACCTACATTTTTTTTATATTATTATTACTAATATTTATTGTCTATGTGATTGCATTGGGGTGATCATTATGTGTATTTTCAACATCTGGCTTAGGGTTTGAATGATTATTGTGAGGAAATTGTGACAGATGTTAAATAAATAAATAACGAGAATACAATTTTTTTCCAATATTTCCCTTAGATTACTAAGATGAAGAAAAACACACTTAGATAAAAGTTTAAATAAAATAATATGACTTTATAGGTTCACATAATCACATGACTACATATATATACATACATAAATATCCATCCAAATGGAAGAAATAAATGAAATATGAATTTATACAAAAAGTTTAGAAAAAAATCTCTTAAACAGACATGCATTAAACATTTATGATGCCAGGTATTTTGCTATTTCTATAGTGTATAGTGATAAATAATGCAAGGTAGAAAGACTAAATTAGATGGTTTAATTTGAAATAAGTAAAGCAAAATGTTGCTGCTAAGTGCAATACATTCTTTTGAATGAATTGAACTTCAGTAGAGGTGAGTTCCTTGTATTCCATGTATTATATAAGTCCAGGGACATTAGAAATAAACATGGAAAGTAGAAATAGAGAAAGAATAGCCTGCAAAAAAAAAGGAAAAATAATGACTCCATGAAGAGAGATAAATATATTCAACATATTTCTCAATATGGACATTTTCCAAAGAAGTAATGCCTAAAATTTAAAAAAAAAAATAATATTTACTAGGAAACTCACTCATCTGAAGGGTGGGGTACTGTACAAAAAGATAATTAATTTACATAATAATCACCTGTTATACATGGACAAAAAGTGATTTTTAGTTAATTTACAGAGTTCTGAAGCAATAATCACAATTCAGCATTAGATCATTTCTATCACTACAACTTGAATCCCATTTGGCAGTCAATCCTACTTCCACACTTAATGCCAGGAAACTCTGATCTTCCATCTCTATAAATTTCTGTCTCCTGGACATTTTATTTAAATTGAGTCACACAGTATGTAGTGTTTTGAATCAAACTTTCTTCACTTAGCTTAATGTCTTTAGGATGTATCCTTGTACCAAGTTCCATTTTTTTTTTTTATAGAGGCATGTTTTATTTATTTATTTTATTTGTTTGTTTGTTTTGTTTATACATGCACTGGGTACAGTCAGAAGCGTGGGAGGGTGAGAGAATTCACCAGAGCCAGAGTGGGGAGCAGAGCAGGTAGAAGGACTGAAGTACACTGCTGAGGGGAGCAGCGGGCGGCAGGAGAGGTCTGCACGCCATGTGGGATCCTCCGCCGGTGGCCGGGGAGAAGCCGGGGATCGAACCTGTGCCGCAGAGGCCCCGGGCAGCTTCGCAACCCAGCGCTCAACTGCTGCGCCACCGGGGAGGCCCCCAAGTTCCATTTTATTGCTAAATATCATTCTGTTGAATAAACCACATTTTGTATAGCATGTCTTCAATTGATGGACATTTTAAATTGTTTAGGGCTCTTGAATGGTATATGTAATATTGTCATACTTGTTCATCTATAAGTCTTTGTGGGCATATGGTTTGATTTTTCTTGTATCCACATCTAGGGGATAAATTAATGAGTTGTATAGTAAAGTTGTTTTTAATCTTTCAGTAAAGTGCCAAACTCCATTTTACATTCCCGTGAGCAGTGTTTCTTATTTCCAGTTTCTCTGCATTCGTGTTGATATTCCTCAAGTCCTTCAATTTTATTATAGCTTATCAAATGTGTATGAAGTGATATGTTAATGTAGTTTTAATGTGCATCAACCTAATGACTGTGGATGTTGAATATCTTTTCTTATGCTTACTGATGATTTGTATATCTTTTTAGTAAAATGTCCATTTGCAACTGTTATGAGCTTACTTGTGCTTCCCAGAAGATATTTTGAAGACCAAAGCTAGTTTTGACCATCTATTTTGTAGTGCTTAGTTATAGCAGTTCTAGAAATCTGGTGGAATGCTTTTGCCAATTTTTAATTGACCTCTTTCTGTTCTTACTATGAGTCGTAAGATCTTTATAAACTTTGGATATGTGTATTTTATCAGATCTAGAATTTGTAAAAATCATCTTCCAATCTGTAGTTTATTGTTCAATTGTTTTCAAGAACAATTTTAGATTCACATAAAAATCAGAGGAAGATAAAAAGGATTCCCATAACCGCTCCTATTGATAATCTTTCCCATTATCAACAGTATCTCACTGGAAAGAATGTTAACAACAGATGAACTTATATATCACATCATTTTTACCCAAGTTCATAGTTTATCTCAGGGTTCATTCTTGGTGTTACACATTCTGTGGTTTGGAGAAAATGTAATGAAAGGTAGATATCATTGCAGTATCATACGAAAGTATTTTCATTACTCTAAAAATCCTGTCTATTCATCTCTTCCCTGATTCTTTCCTTTTTTTTGTAATTATGTCTTTTGAAGTGCATCCCTTTTTTTATTTCTTGATCTAATTTAACATATATATGTATATGCACACATATATATGTTACTATTGTTAATCCTGCTTTGGGTATCATGCTTAAAGATTCTTTGAGTAGGGCCTCCCCTGGTGGCGCAGCGGTTGAGCATTGGGCTGTGAAGCTGCCCGCAGCCTCTACAGCACTGGTTCGTGATCCCTGGCCGCCGGAGAGGGTCCCACATGGCGCACAGACCTCTCCTGCTGCCCGCTGCTCCCCTCAGCAGTGTACCTCGGTCCTTCTGCCTGTTCTGCTCCCCGCTCTGGCTCTGGTGAATTCTCTCACCCTCCCACTCTTCTGACTGTACCCAGTGCTTGTATAAATAAATAAATAAATCTTTACAAAAAAAATTCTTTGAGTAACCCTAGATCATAAGAATTTTCTCCTTTGTATTGCATGGTATTAGATTGCAAATTTAGGTCTATGGTCAATTTCTACATATGGAATGAAGTTAGACACTAAGTCCATCCTTTTATATAAGGGATTCCTAAATGTACCAGTATCATTAGGTGAAAATTCCCCTTTGAATTTATTATGACCATAAAGGTAAGAGTTAATTTCTGGAGGTAGATTCTGTTCCACTGATCTATATGCCTATCTCTAGGGCAGTTACCTCACTATCTTGATATTTTAGATTTGTAGTCAGTTTGAAATCAAGTAGTATTAAGTACTTTGTTCATTTCAAGATTACCTTTCATATTCGGGGTCCTTCTCATTTACATATAGCTTTTTGGATCAGCTTATAAATTTTCAGTTAAAAACTTCCTGGGATTTTAATAAGGATTTTAAAATTCAGGAATAATTGCTGTAAGAACAATTTAGTCTTCTAAACCTTTAACAAGGGAAGTCTTTTTATTTAGATTTTTAATTCTCTCAGCAATGTTTTATAATTATAGTGTATATATTTTGCATTTTGGTTGACTTTACTTATATTTATTCATTTGGATGCTATATGAAAAGATTTTTAAAGACCATTTAGTGTTACTATATAGATGTGTTATTGACTTTTTTGTATATTGATCTTATATATTGTGGAAGTGCATGGCTGAACAGATTGATTAATTCTAGCAGAAATTTTGTGGGTTCTGTAGGATTTTTAACATTCAGGATCATATTATCTGAGAATAAAGTCAACTTTACTTCTTCCTTTCCAAACCATATGCCTTTTATTTCTCTTTATGGCTAAATTTCACTCTCAAGAAAGAAACTTCAAAAAAAAAAAAAAAGAAAGAGAGAAACTTCAGTACAGTGTTGAATAGAAGTGTCAAGAGCAGATATTTTTGTGTGATTTCTGAACCTTAGGAAGAAACATTTAGATTTTTATTAAGTATTATGTTTACTGGGTGTTTTCCAGATATCAGTATCAAACTGAGGACTTTTCCTCAATTTCTAATTAATTGATTTTTTTTTTTTTGGAATGGGCATGACATTTTTAAGTATTTCTTATATATTTTATGAAATGATTGAGATTGTTCTTTATAAATATTGTATTATCACACTAAGAGATTTTAAAATTTTAAACCAATATTGCATTCATGATATAAATCCCATTTGGGTGTTCTGTATAATACTTTTTATAGATTATAAAATTCTATTTGTCAATATTAAGGATTTTTTTTTATCTGTGTCCATGTACGTTTCTTGTTCTGTAATTCAGTTTTCTTGTGATGTTGGCCTGGTACACTGTCATCAGACCAAAACTGGTCTCATAAAAAGGTTGTGAAATATTGCTCCCTCATCCATTTTTTAAAAAGAGTTAATTTATTTATGTATGCATAGAAGAACTGGGGTATAGGCCAGAGGTGCAGGGGTTGCGGTGAGAGGATTCTCCAGAAACAGAGTAGGAAACAGAACACGCAGGTCTACTAAAATACACTGCTGAGGTGGGTAGCAGATGAGATAAGAGAGTTCTGCTGTGCCATGTGTGTCAGCTCCCTGGGTGGGGATAGAACTTGTGCTGTAGTACCTGGTGATAGCTTCATAGTGCTGAGACTTTAACCCCTGCACCACCAGGAAGGCCCAGCTCCTCTATTTTTTTTTTTCTTAAGCTTTTGAAGACTAATATAATTTCTTCTCTAAATATTTGATAGAAGCATCCGGTGAAGTATTTTGGAACTGACTTGTTCTTTGTGGGAAGAATTTAATTGTCCATTCAGTTGTTTTCCTTATTTTAACACTACTCATATTTTCCATGTTTGTCTTGCTGTTTTGGCAGTTTGTAGCCTTTAAAAATATCATTGATCTGACTGTTCTACAAAGAGGTAAGATATGGGTTTAAAAAGTGTTATCTGAGAATTAGGACAGCAGGGTCAAGCCTAGCTTGAGCCCAGCTTTTTCCCAGCTGTCATTGTTCAAAAATTTCATATCTCTGGGCCGCAAATTTCTTATTTTGTCTTTGAAGGAATTTAGATGGTTTGTGAGAGAACAAGAGTAAAGGGATTCTTTGACATATTGGGCAGGAGAATGTGCAAGTTAACAACACATTGCGTTGTTTATTTCTGAATGTTTTATGATGAAAGTTCTTACGTGTGCTATTTTTTCACAGATGTTTTGGTTTTTGTTCTGTTTGTTGATGTTGTATTTTCAAGGTTTAAATGTTTATTATAATATGCTTCCTTGTCCTATTGTTTCTAGAGTGGTAGGCACAGATAACTAAGGAAACTTATTCAAAAAGCAAATAGAAAATTTCATGATATTTTAAACTCCTGGCAAGTCTACAATTGAAAAAAATATTGAATCATGAATTTTTTTTTCTCACCACAAACCTGAAAGTTAAGCATATTAAATTTATTTAACTCCACTTATTCTGGATTTTTTTTAAAGATCCATTTATTTATTTATACAAGCACTGGGTACAGTCAGAAGCATGGGACAGTAAGAGAATTCACCAGAGCCAGAGTGGGGAACAGAACAGGCAGAAGGACCAAAGTACACTGCTGAGGGGAGCAGCGGGCACGGCAGGAGAGGTCTGCGGGCCATGTGGGACCCTCGCCAGTGGCCGGGGATCGAACTGATTCTGTAGAGGCTGCGGGAAGCTCCGCAGCCCAGCGTTCAACCGCTGGGCCTCCAGGGGAGGCCCATATTCTGGATTTCTTAATGTAATAAAGTGGTAGTCACTTTTGGGATAGATTCGAAACCTAAGGCTTCAAATATTTTTCTTTGTGACCCTGTGGGGTAAATGGTGTTCAGGCTTTTCTGCCCTCCTACATTAGGATTGTCATGCCTGATGGGGCACCTGCAGTTGTTACATTGCTGTAAGTTTTGTTGTTTACCTCTGTGGGCCATGGCTCAGTATTGAGATATTCACCAAGAGAAGCAGAGGCGAAAGAGAGAGAGGAACAGAGTGAAGATTTATGGGGGACTTGGAAGCCCCCTCACCCCCCTCCCTCTGTAACCCTGACTGCTGTGTACCTTGTTGCTGAACTAAATGTAAAAAGCTCAATAAAAGCCTGAGAAAGCCAAGGGCTCAGGACTCTCCTTTTACCCAATCTGGTCTGCTCAAATCGTAGAAATCATGCTCAGAGGCCTTCCTGCCACTACAGACCCATAGTAAGAAATGTTTATAATGCAGCTTAGAATTGGCAAGTGTGTGCATATGTGTGAGTGTGTGTGTGTGAGTGTGTGTATGTGTGTGTGTATGAACCTTCATACCATGTTCCTCCACACATAGTTGTAGACATACAGAACTCGGATAATGTACGAGTGTTCCTTTCAATTTCTATTGTGTTTTATTTCACTTGGGGTGGGAGGGTTACCCTCCAAATTGATTTTATTACCCACTCATGGATAAGAACCCACAAAATTGTGGTTTTGTCGATCAGAATCCAGAAAATATTGGTTTAATAAATATAATTGACATTTAAATCATGTACTTGAGAGAGCTCAAAATTAGCCAACTTTACAGAGGTGTTATGCGATGTATTTTTAGAGAACTCAATAAAAACTAAAGGATATACTTTCCTATGCAGGGAGAATTGGGATAACACACTCTTGCTTGAGTAATTCTGTAGCAACCCGAACCCCTTTTCCATAACTGCTCTACCTGTGCAATGACCCCAAAACAACTTAGGAGGTTAAGAAATGTATGGATATTTTGTTCTTGCAGTCCTGGAAACCTAAATTGAAATTTAACCCATTTTATTTGCTGTATCATACTAAGTGTATCCGTTTCCTAAGGTTGCATTTACCAAATACTACCAACAGGTGGCTTAACACAAGGGGAATGTATTGTCTCACAGTTATGGTGTGTAGAAGTGCAAAATCAAGGTGTCAGCAGGCCATGCTTCTTCTGAAATCTGTAAGGAAATCCTCCCAAGCCTCTCCTTTCTGGGGAATGGTTTGCTAGCTATCTGGTATCTCTGAACCTGTGGGTGTCTACATCCAATCTCTGCCTTCACCATCACCTGCCTTCTTTCTGCTGCACGTGTCCAACTTCTTACAAGGATACCAGTCATAATGGAGTAGCATCCCCCCCTTTCCAATATGACATCATCTAAATTAACAGCATTTGTGCCTCCCTGTTGGCTCAAGGGCTTAAAACACAGCACGATGGGACCTCCCCGGTGGCGCAGCGGTTGAGCACTGGGTTGCAAAGCTGCCCGCAGCCTCTGCAGCGCTGGTTCGATCCTCGGCCTCCGGGTGAGGGTCCCACATGGCGCGCTGACCTCTCCTGCCGCCCCCTGCTTCCCTCAGCAGTGTACTTCGTCAATCTGCCTGCTCTGCTCTCCACTCTGTCTCTGGTGAATTCTCTCACCCTCCCGCGCTTCTGACTGTACCCAGTGCTTGTATAAATAAATAAATAAATCTTTAAAAATATATATATTTAAAAAAAAGAAACAAAAACCACAGAACTATGAAGCTATCCCTAACCCTAACCACTGCAGCATGAGTTCGATACCCGGCTGGCCAGGGAGCTGACCCACTTGGGTCACCCGCTGCTCCCCTCAGCAGTGTATTTCAGTCAATCCACTGTTCTGTTCCCCACTCTGTCTCTGGTGAATCCTCTACTCCCCACATCTCTGGCCTGAACCCCAGTTCTTGTATGCATAAATAAATGACTCTTTAAAAAATTAATTAATGGCATCTGCAAAGAGTCTATTTTGAAATAAGAACATATTCTGGCACTAGGGGTTATGTCTTCATCCTATCTGTTTTAAAGGAACACAATTAAACACATAGCACTAAGAAATGTGTTTCTCCATACACTGTGTTTTCTCATGACTTATGCCTAGCAAATATTGGTGCTGTAAGCCCTAACTGCACTCCCAGGGGATTTGGAGAGGGGACAGTTAATGGAATTAGAGACACCAAATGAAAAGGAGGGGAAAATGTTAATTGCAAGTTGCAAAGCTGCAGGAGGAAAGCATATTTTAATGTGTAATCCCCCCAAAACCATGCTGTGCTACCCCACTCAGAATCATCTCAAGCACCACTCTTATAGACATACTCCAGTTGGCTTTCAACTCCTAACTTTTTCATGAAACTCACTTTTTCCTCTCTCCTCTTACTGGGTAAATAATTCTGAATTCCTAATGTCATCCACTGCAGTATAACAATGCTAGAAGGGTTCACTGTTGTTTAGTTAGATTTGCAAGAATGCTGAGTTAAGGATTAAAAAAGAAAAATCCATCAGCTGCAGGCTTTCCCCTGCTGAATTAGAGACCGGAAAATAAATGTTTGCACCTTTAACGACCTCCATTGTCCTGACTTCACAGAATCCCCAGTGGGAGCTAATCCTTTGGAACAATACAGTGCAGATGTTTCACAAGATAAGAAAGCTAATTCCAGACCAATAAGAGCCACTCCAAATGTCAGCACACCAAAATAAAGTGAAAATATGAGGTAAGCAGATGCAACCCATGTGGTCTGATTCCTTTGTGTTTGGGTCATTCTACAGTAATGACTTTGTTTAAGCCAATGGTAAATTTCTCCTTAACTAGACTTGAACTGTCCTGGGTGCTCTTGGTATCTGTGGTGCTCACTTTCAAAAGTCTTCCTCATAGTAAAATTTATAAGATAAACACCTTGTCAAAGATATCTTGATTTTGTCTGGATTTTCACACCTCACTCTCTGTATCTATAGAAATTACTATCAGGCAAAAGTGTTAAGAAATTGTGGTTTTAAATTTGAATAATAAATACTTCAAATTCAAAGCCAAGTTTTGATCCAAGCAGAGAAAAATTCCTGGAATCTCCCCTGTGAGATAAAGAATTATTTTAAATAAACAATGTTGCAAAATCTTCTAGAACTACCCAGATGAATCTTTCAAGTTTCTTATATTTTTAGTCTATAGAAAAAGTATTTATAATATGATTACTAACTATAAGTCTTTGTGAGCGATATAGTAAGTCTATATAGTAAGAGATATAATACTTATTTCTTACATATTTAACCATTTACTGCTTCACCTATAGATTACATATTACATTTTCTTGATTCTAAGAATACATAGAATTATTAAACAAGTCTTTTGTTGTTCTTTTGGTGGGGAAAGGGTAAACTCTTTTCCTTTAAAAGATTATATTCAAAATGTAAGTCAATTACAAGAATATTTCTCAACCTAATAAAACCAATAAGATGTGGAGAATCACAAATATTAAAGTTAGGAAGTTGGAGAAATCCTAAGGAATATATAAAAGTACCCATATTGTAGAGAACCAAAAAATGCCTTAAAAATTACCACTTACGGGCCTCCCTGGAGGCGCAAGGGGTTAAGACACAACCTGAAGAAATCCACAACCTCTGCTGCACGAGTTCGATCCCCAGCTGGCCGGGGAGCAGCCCACATGGCGAAGCAGACATCTCCTGTCTCGCCTGCTGCTCCCCTCAGCGGTGTATTTCAGTCAGTCTGCCTGTTCTGTTCCCTACTCTGTCTCTGGTGAATCCTCTTCCCCCACCCCCGTATCTCTGGCCTGTACCCCAGTTCTTGTATGCATAAATAAATGAATCTTTTAAAAAATGCAACTTAAGTGTTTAGGATTTAGATATATTTTTACATAAAGTTAGAGTGATGGCTAACACTTAATAGTTGTTTTGTGAATATAAGATGTTAAAATATAAGAGTCATGAGATGATCTTATTATAATTGTTTTTTAATTTGTAAATCTATCTTAGTTCTAACCACTGTGTCTGGGCACTCTGCCAGCTATAAGTAATAGTGAATTATTGTCCCATAGTTTTTGAGTATTGGAGCAATATTACAATTGAGATTGTCAAAATATCACAACTGGAAACATGTTAGGGCAATAGATTATTGTCTATAGGACTGGGAAAATTTGTGTTCTCTGAGAAGTTTTCAGGGAAATTTCTGATTAAGATCAGATAACCAATAAGGCTTTTTTTTTTTTTTTGGTCCATTTTGGTGATAAGGTGCAGAATAATTATGTTCCTAAGCCTGTTTCCCTTTTTTTGCTCTTATCAGCACAAGCTTTTGCCTCCCCAGTAAATATCAACTAAAATTTCTTTGTTTTTATTTTTAGCACCTGTTTGCTTTTTTTCTTTTAACTTCAGTGAGATTTCCTCTTGCTTATTGAAGTTGGGAAAGTATTTGTAAAAATAAATAAAAGATGTCTGTCTGTCTGGTTTACCCATCCTATATTTATTTTGGACAATGATTTGTACCTATCCAGAAGTTTAATCATTTTGGGAACACTGTGATCAGCACCCTTGTTTGGAAAAGAGGATCTTAACTGGGTCACAGAAGAAAGAAAAAAAAAAACTTAGCAGAGGACAAAAGTGCTTTTCCCTCTCTGTGTCTATGTGTGCTTGTATATTTCTGTCTGTCTTCCTCCTTGCTTCTCTCCTTGTCATCACAGTTTTGTATCTCTTTTCCCATCTTCTTTCCTTCTCTCATTCTTTTTGCCAGTTTATCAGCCTATATTCTGCTTTTTTCTCTCAGACTCATTGAGTGTTTGGTACTGAAGTTTATTTCATAATAAATTTAGAGTTGAGTGTAGATGAAAAAAGAATATTCTCATTACTTAGCTCAATATACTCACCATTGCAGTATATTACCTCCCTAAAGAAATAATTTTTAAATAAGATTTTGTTTGTTTGTTTCCTTCCTGACTTCTTTGTTTTCATTCCATTTCTTAAAAGAAATAAAATGTTAAGATTCCATTGAATGCCTGAACCCATGATCCTGAACCCTGGTTCAACATTATCAATAGAACTATGATCTGTCCCTTAACATGTTTATATTTGGTACTTTCTCAAACCTGCTATCCCCCAAGAATAGAGCATTTAGTAAATCTAAACAATTAAAGGATAGTTCTTCACTGAACTAGGTTGTTTGAAGAAGATAATTCACTGAGTATGTTGTTTACCAGCAGAAGCCAAAGTCTTCCTAGATTGTGATGAATTTATGTTCTCACAGCTTAAAGTGAAATAGATTAATTTATCTCAACAGGCTTACCTTTTAGAATGTTTATATAAATAGCCCACATGTAAAGATGATGTGTTCTTTGTGTTTGGAAAGACCCTATGGAACGTGAATAATATTTTTAAAGTCTGTGTTTGACTTCTGATTATTTGAATACAGTGTTCCCATAAAAAAAAAAAAAAACCTTAATTCCAGTCTTTGAGAAAAACATGCATAAATATGCAAGTCAAATTTATACTAAGTACAAAAGAACAGCCAAAAAGTGATAGAAGTCTGGGATCTGTGGAAAGAAAGAAAACATGTTTTATGTATTAATAAATATTTGGGAATAAAGATGGGAAAATTAACAGTATTATACACCTCTTGTGACCCCATGGAAAAGACAGACAGCTAATTCTGCATTCCTCAAATTAAGCCTTAGAAACAAAAGCCAGGAGACCTATTAAACCCATAAAACTTTACAGTAAAAAAAATTGTGATTTATCACATTAAACAACATTGTTTATGTAGCATTTTATGTAACATATAACATTATAATACAGCCTTAATAAGTAGATTGAGTAAATACTGCTTTAAATGAAATCAAATTCATGAGAATGATAGTGAGATATTTTTGCTTTACACTGATTCAATCTTTTCATCTAAAATATGTTTTATTTCATTTATTCTAAAAAAATATTATGAATTTCTTAAACTACTTCATAATTTGGGAATTCTAAGTGTTAGTTTGAAAATTATGCAAGAAGATAACTATAGGAACATTTGTAATCCCATTCATCTTGGTGAAGAAATACTTAAATATTCTGGGGAATTTTTGCTTAGAGTCATAGTGAGAAAGAAAACTGATTTAAACAATAAGAGCTTTCTGGTCACGTGCCATATTTCCTGATCTATTGTGTTTGGCACCAGGAAACAACTTGGCATGAGCCACTGAAAAATCCATCAGCAATTGTGTCTACTTTATCACTTCCTGAACGCATGCTTGCAGGAAATGGATACAAAAACAATTATTTAAAAGGGGAAAATTGTACTTTGCTGTTTGAAAAATTAAAAATATGTATTTAACACTTACTATCTCTTTGTAGTAAATAAATTGGAAATTTGTGCTAACAATAGAAAATGATTATATCATGCTATATGTGAATCTTCATCTATGAATAAAACTTGAAATGCATTCCTTATTATTTTTCAGTTGGTTGTTACAAGTGATTTGCAAAAATAGAAATAAATAATATGAATTTAAGTGTCCATTGAAGAGGTAGGAAAAAAATGATCAAACACAGCGACTCTATCAAGAAGGTACTTCCAGAGAGAAATAGTTATTTTACTCCTTGTATGGAGAATTTAGTAATGATAATAGAGCACATGAGCCAATGAGAACAATTCATAGGGCAGCAAAGCATAATGGAAAAAATAAAACTTCATTAGGGATTTTAAAGGAAATGAAAACATGCAAAATGTTTCCATATATAATTGGATGATAACATGTAAAAGGTATAAAATGCATTAGAATTGGTGACTTGCAATATTTTGATTTTTTTTTTTAATATCTTAATCTTTAGGCATGGACTATATAATAGTCCTCTTTGGCCCCATTCCTTCAGCATCTACCTTGCCTATTATCACTCACCTGATTATTTACAGTATTTATAGCTAAAAGATTAATAAGTGACCATTTCTAAATATGTACCCCCTAAAAAATGGCCTTGGCTTTTCATCAGGTTTTATTGCCTTTTGTAGCAAATAAGATTTCTTGCAAAATAACTTCAAACTTGATTAACCACTCTACGATAAATTAAATCCAAATCTTCCTTGAAATTGGCCATCAGAAAAACCAGGTTATTCAGGCAGATAAATTATTTTTAAACAAGGCAAAAACTGTTATTTTTTCTTTTTTATTAGTACCTCTGTCTCCTGAAAAACGTAGTTAGTACATATTTTTATTAGCTTCTTTGGGAAACAATGACATCTAGATTTTGCCTTCACTCATATTCCTAGCAATGTCTCAAGAATATGTTTTATTTCTGTAGTACATAAAATTCTTTCACTGATATGAATTCAGTGACATAAAGGACTCATTTATGTCACACAAAAGGTAACTAGCATATTTCTTCACTAGAGCATGGTTTTCAATGTATTGTCTCATGTATTTTAAATTATGATATGTAGAATCCTACCTGGGTTAAGCGAAATCGCAAATCCCATCAGAAAAAACTATGTAGGGTGGTTTCACTGGGATGAGGCCCAAGAATCTACCACTATGCAAGGAAACAACTCCATTTGGATACATTTTCCAAAATGAACTTTGTCACAAGTCTTTATTTGGAAGAAAGGTTTGCAAACAAAACAAAACAAAAATAGTTTTTATCATTACTTCCCCCATATTAATGACTTAGGTATTGAAGTACTACATTTGAGTTTAAATAAAAAAGAATGACCAGTGAAAGCTTAAACGACTAAGTAGGTTCTCCAAGAAAGCCTTCAACTCCATTTCCTAGAATAATGTAGCCAAAAAGAGCTGTAATGATAAAATATTACCATTTGATTATATATTACATATAAACATATCATTAATGAAAAGAATCTGAGGATAGAGGTAAAGATCAAAATCAAATAGTAAGGTCAGCATGTTTTTAAGAATTTTAAAATACAATTGTAACTTAAAATATAATTGTAATTTTACTTATAGGACAAAACTATATTATAGAATACATAAAGTACCAGACAATTTTAGTGATCTGGTTTTCCCTAATAATCCAAAGAAAAACAAAATGATAAAAGGAAATGCTTTATCCAAATTCACAATTGGAAGTAAATTGCTATTTAAAAAATCTATGTTTGTACTAAAATGAAGGAAATCAATGAATTTCTACTAAAATAAGGAAATAGAGTGAAACTGATAATTAAGAGAAGTAATAATGGGTTGGTGATATGATAACATTGAACTCTAAATCATTACAATACAAATATCTGATAAATATTTGATTCATTTATTTAATCGATGCAAAATATTCTCATTATTATTGAAAGTTACATCACCATGAAACTGAATGTCACCATGAAAACTGAATTAGTGAAATGGGACCATTTGCTCTTTGGAGAAATATGGAATTAAGTTCTTGTGAGCCTCTGGTCACAATATATTCCATTAGTGGATCAATACCCAACCTATTTTAATGTATGTTCCTATTTAAAGACACCTCATTTAGTCTGTTATTTCTTTAACATTGAAATCATGGCCAACAACGTTGTAAGTCACTCATCAAAAGGCACACCTAACCATTCTCTCAAGCAAACAATTCAGCAGTACTTGAGAGGGCATTTTAAACTAAAAAAAAGGAGAAAAATGAGTTTTTCACCATCAGATGAGCATAGATATGACAGGCTAATCAATATGATTGTTTCTTTGTGAATATCCACAAATAATTGTTAAAATGCAAATGCTGGTCTGGAGGGTTACTCATTTTAGTGAATAGGTGAATTAGTAGGGAATCCATGAATAATGAGGATTTACTTAAGGAGGAACTTCCATATTGCTAAATTAAATGTATTTTTTTTTTTTAGTGTTTATTTTATTGGCACTCACAGCAGCTGTGTTTGGCCTCTCCTGCCTCTTTAAAAGGTTTCTCTTTCTTTCATTACCAAGATTTCAGACTCTTAATATATATGTTTAACTTACCCCCAACTCCCCATCTGTGTCTTTTGTAGGTTCCATAGTCTTTATTCATATCATTAAATATTGAAACTCAAGCCAGTCCCCCAATCTTTTCTCATTTCATTCTGTGCTCTCCCTACACAAGCTCTTGTTTACGCAGAAGACTAACAAAATTTTATATCTTATTGCAAATCCCTCCTCTGAGCTTCAGAAGCATATACAATGGACAACTAGACACTTCCATTTTAATGTCTCAAAGACACCTAGAAATCAATGAACATAAAATTGAATTTATGATCCTTCTCCACAAAACTTGAGGCTGCAATCTGAAGAATTTATGGGAAAAGAAACTTTATTACATGGGGAATATTTTGGAAATGTAGTACAGAATGATAAGGACAGTTCTCTTTTAAATATTAAACAACTTTGTTTCTATTAAAGAAGAGTCATAGTCCAGTTCTCACCACACCATGCCTGATAATGCAACATGCTGAATCCAAGGTTCAGGCAAGATGATAAACCTATCAGATAATCTCACTAGGCTTCTTTTTTAATTACCAGATCAAAAGTTTCATTGCAATGATGATTTAACAGCTAGTACATATAAATCTTGTGTTTTTCTCACAGTCTTTGGTGAATTTTTATACATTGAACGAGTAAGCTAAATTTTATAAGGTGATACTTTTATTGTATATTTATATCTTTCAAATATATGCAGAGTAGTATTGCCTTAACTGATAAAATAACCATTATTAAATTATTATAAATGTAGACAATAATTTTTGTCCATTGCCTATAAATATTGCCTTATTTGCTTTATTAAAAATTCAGTCTCTAATTGCACAGATCATAAGTACTTCTATAAGTTAAGTGATAGTGCTGGTGAGATTTCAAGCTTTAGCACTTGTTCATTCAATGAATGAATATTCAGCATTCTGGTTAATATAAATTTTGAAATGCCAAATTGTAAATCTTGGAATCTTATTGGCACTCAATAAACATTTGTAAATTAATTGCTAATGAGGAAGGAAGGATGCATTTCCATCACATTTTCAGGTAGGTAGATTTCCTCTTACCAGTTACAAGAAAAAAAAACAAACAGCTTTCAGTATAGTAAATGTTACTGATCCTTTAATTTTTTTTCAGTTTAGTAATCAAACTTTGTAGCTGCTGGAAATTATTTCTAGATTCTGGCCATGAGTTAACTAATAGCTCTAGTTTACAATGTCACTCTCTTATCATTTTATGCTATTTCAAAGTACTTAGTGAGAGATTGCAAAAAGTTTCTTCAAAGGAAGATAGCAAAATGAAAAATTATAGTGAAGAATACTTCATTAAAAAATTGACTGATATTCCATATGTTTTCACAAATGGTTATTATAGCAATAGATATTTATATAAAGCATTTGGAAATTTGGAAAAATGTACCCATGTAAAATAAAATATAAAGCCAAATACTAGCAGTTTATTTAATACACTATCTTTTTTAAGGGAATAGCTACTTATACAAACACATCTTCAGATCTCAATACCTTAATTGTAATTGATCTTATGAAGTGATTCCCTTGAAGAGTGTACCTTCCAGTTAACAGTCCAGGACACAACCTCCTTCTATAATTAGGCTATGCTTTATACAAAAGCTTTGCAGACTTATACGAGAGAAAAAAATTATGAACAATTGCTTCCTAATAACATAAAAAAATAATATCTTATTTACTTTTAAAACAAATGTCATTACAGTCATCTACTATGTTTCTTATCACATAGTTAATTGCATCAATGTGAATAAGATATACAGAATAAGTAAATATACTATTCCATTATATTATGGAATATTCTTAAAGCAAGGATTTTATTGTTTTGTTGACCTCTTTCTGCTACCTTTTTCTTGTTGTTATCTTTCCCCTCCCTAGGCTACTTTATCCATTCCATTCCAGAGTCTCTAGCTTACCAAAAAAACAAAAAAAAAACAAACAACAAACAAACAAAACAGGCGTGAGAGAGCAAAGAAAAACTTGAAAAAGTTAGAGGTCTACTTAAAAAAAAAAAGACCTGATAATTAATCATAAAATTATAGAATGCATCCTGTTTCTCCACAATTTACCACATTGCATATACCACCTCTTATATAATCGTAGATTGCAGATGAAATATCTGCTTAGAGGAGAAATACATAGAAAGGCCCAATAAGGTAGAGGGAAATGAGAAAGAGGAACTGGAAACCTCTGGTACCTACAGCTATAGCAAATATTAAGAACAGCCCAACTCCTAATCAGATTAACATAAGCCTCTTCTCTGAAGGTCTTACTACCTGATAACAACACACCTTACTCTCAAAAAATAAATTACAAAGCATGACAAAAAGCAAGTTAAAATAACACCTGAAGAGTCAATGTAAGTATCAGCACCTCACTCAAATATGACAAAGATGCTGTAATTATGAGATGGGGAATATAAATGCATGATTAACATGTTAAACACTAACAGATATGAACATTGTCTAATGGATTCAATGGTAGACTTCATATTTTTTCAGAATGAGTAAATAAGCTTAATGGAAATTCAATAGAAACTTACAAACATGCAGAGATAAGAGACAAAAAAAAAGGAAAAAAGAAAACAAAAAGAATAGCATATCCAAGAACTGAGTCTGTGGGAGAGTTTCAAAAGGTATCATATATATATATATTATTAAAAATCCAGAAGGAAAAGAGAGCACAGAGTTGAAGAAATGATTGAAGTAATCATATCCAAAGGTTTTATGACATGCTAAAACACAAGATGGATGCTTTAGGAACGTGAGTAAGACATATACCAAACAATACACTTATGCATATTACATTTAAACTGCAAAAACAACAACAAACAAACAGAAAACCAAAGACAACAGGAAAGTCTTGAAAGAATTCAAAGAGAAAATATCAGAGCTTACTTCTCAAAGAGTGTGAGGAGAGTTGAATTGGAAGTCTTGCAGGCAAGAAGAGAATAAAGTGAAATATTTAAATTATTGAAAGAATATTCCAATAGTCTAGAATACTATGCACAGTGAAATTACAATTCAAAAATGAAGAAAATAGATTTTCTTTGACAATTACCAACTAACGGGAAATTCATAGCCTTTGCCCTGCAAAGAAAGTTTAATAAAAGTTATTTGGGGAGATAGAAAATTATATAGTTTACAAATTCAGATCTATAATCAGTGAGAAGAGTACTGAATAAGAAATAAAGATGAAAAAAATGATAGTAAAGTAAAAATATTATTTTTTTAAAGATTTATTTATTTATACTGGAACCGGGGTACAGGCCAGATGTGCGGGAGGTTGAGAGGATTCACCAGAGACAGAGTGGGGAACAGAACAGGCAGACTGACACAATACACTCCTGAGGGGAGCAGCGGGTGAGACAGGAGAGGTCTGCCACACCATGTGGAATTCTCACTGGCCGGCTGGCATCGAACCCGCACTGTAGAGCCTGTGGACAGTTTCACAGTGCGGCACTTAACCTCCTGCGCCACCAGGGAGGCCCTAAAAATCTTATTTTTTATTGCTTGATTTAAAATATGACTATTTAAAATAATGGTCGTAGCTGCACATTGGATATCATAGCAGATTGATAAGGGAAATGAATGACAGAGATATCTTAAAATATAGGAGGGAAATAATTAGAAAGAAAAGTAATCCAATTATCCACGTAGTTGGCAGAACTATTAATCTTAAGATTTTAAAAAATAGTAGATGATGATTCTAGATATGTATCTTTCTGTCCATATATATACCTATATATAGAGAGATATATGTCATATGTATATGAAATATTAATCAGATCTGCATCTAAGATTTTCATTAGAATTTATTCCTAGCAAAGATGAAAATAATTGAAAGCAAAGAATTCTTCAGCAAATGTCATGATTCACCAGAACTCGATTTTAGTCATGAAAAGCATTTCCTCAATTCTTCCTAAACACAGACAATCATACTACATTTACTTTTTCATAGTGTCTTGCTGCCATCTCTAGCATTTTATAACCTCAGAGCAGTACACATACAATGCTATGCACCTGCATTCCATTGTAAAGAGGGTGGGATTTAAAGTTTAAAAGGTGTGAGCATTTTTGATTTTGACTTTGACCATCTATGACAACTTCTGCAATCTAAGACAAATAATTTACATTTGCCATGTCTAAATAGCTTCATTCCAAATACAGAGATGATGGCCATGGGCAAGATTTACTATGAGAAAGAAAAAGGAGAGTTCCTAAAGTGTGTTGTATGTAGAACACATTCAAAATGTTGGTTTCCCCTTCCCCCAAATCGCCTGCTGTCTAACCATGTACAAACTTGTATTATATTCTCCCAAGGTTGGTGACCATTTACTATACAGTATCACAGAAAGCACTTATTAGTATTCCTCATAGCATCAAACTCATTGTTTTAACATTGTACACATTGTCTTCATTAATATTTTTGGATGTATTTACTGACAACAAATATATTTTATGATAGAAGTAGGCTATTACATAAATCAAAAGCATTTTATTTGCCATTTTCCTTGTTTCTGTGTAATTTTTTTCTCAAAGTTTACATTAATTAATATTCTATTAATCAACATATTCCATCTAAAAGACTAGTTAGTAGATTCTTCCATTTAATCATGCTAATTAAACAGAGAACATACTTGATGTTTACTCAATGCAAATATCTTTACAAAACATGCACATAAATAATTATCATCTGCATTTCTTAAACTGATAATGATGTTGGCCTTAAGTAAAGTCACCATTATCCTACCGCTTGGCAAAATTGTACAAGACACACTAGGAATATTATTTGTTTGAACCCTGGTGTCATTATTTTGAAGGTATGAGTTTGAATATATTTCTTATTACTGAGAGATTTTACCTTCATAATAATTGGGCAAAGGGTCATAACTAATAATCCGAGGAGCAATGTTTATGTGTCATTATATGGATACAAATTCCCCTCTGTGATAGCAGCTCATTGGGGTGATTGATAGTCATTACTTTCAGTCCACTGTGAATGGATAGCATTTGGTATGTAAATGACTTCTGTGATAAGATTGGTCTGTCCCTGAAGTCATTTGCTAACTGCTCCCAACATACATTGATTCTACAACCCAACAAAGTATACAACCTTTGGGTGTGGTTAGAATTCTGGCTCATTGACTGTCATTGTTTTGAAAGCCATTTAATATAGAAAAAGAATCATGTGTCAGGTTACCTTATTGTAAATGAATAGGAATGTTATTGAAATCAACCTGAACAGTAGCTATCACTCATTCTCTGCTTTATACACAGCGTACTTAACATCCAATCTAGAGCAAAAACAATTTTTAAAATTGCCTTTGATAAAGTGAAAGTTAACAAAAAGTATTTATTCTGATCATCACTGACAAGAATTTCATCTTCATCATATATATATATTAGATTTTAGCAGAATTATGTTGCTGAACTTGGATTCAATTATATTTTGAATCAATGATCATTTATAAATAACTATACAAGATTAAATGCATTTAGTATATTATGACTTTATACTCTTTATTAAGATTATTTTTTCATAGTCAAACATTCCTCTGGGATTTGTGCACTTAAAAATCCACGGGTGTGCATGTTAACTGTCATTTTCCAGTCAAAATGGAATTTCATAATTTTTAAGTGGCCCAGCAAATACTGAAAACTGACTACATGGAAAACATTGTGGTGAATATTCTGGGAGCAGTAGTTATGAATAAGTCAATATTCTTGGTCTCAAAGATTTCATAGTCTAAGTAGTGTTGCAGTGATTTCATTTAATTTCTGCTGTGATTTACATATTTATATTGCTTAATGGAATAGATCATTGGACATTTTACTTGTGCTGAGCATTGACTTATATAGGCGTAAAGGCAGGACCATGTGACACAGCGTGCATTGGCTCTAGAACCAGGCAGTCCAGATTAAAATGATTCTGGAACACCTTGGAGGTCAAGAATAAGTCAGTTTGCCTTCTGAGCTTCATTTGCAAATGAAAATACGATGGTGAAAAATGGCACTCATTATTCTTGTAAAGACCAGAAATAATGTATGCAAAACAAGTAGACTATAATAATATATAATATAAATGGTTGTTATGTTCATGTTTATATATGCTCAGATCATTTCTCAATAGAAAACTAATATGTATTATCTTTATTAAGCACACAAAGTAGCTAAGAAAGAATGAATTTAAGCATGCTGCCCTGTTTATCAAGATGATAAGGAGAAACTGGTTTTCCCATTATATCACTTTCTCTTTAAAACCAATTGTCTGCTACATGTTGATCAGGAAGTAATGCAGTTACTTGCCTGGTAACTCAGTTTGTATCCTCTCTATTGCAAATATGGCATTATTATACTAAAAAAAAATTTGTGTACATTTTATATACCATATTATGTGAACATGTATGGCCAAAAAGTTTTATGCATTTTACCAAATAAATGAAAATTAGGGGGAATGTTGAACGGGAGAAATGGCATCAATTAGGGAATAGTGAGATAGATGTTAGAAGCTATTCATTCAAAAATGTAGATTTATTCTAATATCATTCCAAAAAATTTATTGTATACATATAATGTTATATATATGGCTAATAGTAACTTAAGAAATATGTTAAAGTATCTTTTAAAGAAACCCATTATGTAGTAAATTCATTATTTGGGTACAAATGATTACAAAGTAATTTAGACAGGTTATGCATAGCTCCACAACTACTGAATTTTGGTATACAGTTAAATGAAGGAGAAAAAACTCTTGGATTCAAAATTCTATTTGCATAATTTACATAAATTAGGATATTCTTGAGCAATAAATATTCATATTTATGTTTTATGACATACAGGTACCCCTATATTTGCAGGATATAGAATATTATGTAAGATTATCTCTATATCATTCTGTCACCAAAGTTCTAATTTATATGTCTGCGTACTTTTTGTTTTGTATCTTGCTATATATTTATTTTATCTTTTTTAATTACAGTATTTTTATGTGACAAAATTGGCATATAACATTAGTTTCAGGTGTGCAATAAAATGATTCATACCTATATATTCCAAGATGGTCACCACAATGATTCTAGTTAATATATATCATCCCATACTCACAGTTTCTCCATTTTCAATATGCAGGGGGTTAATATCTTTAATATATATAACAAGTTCACAAATTTATCAGACCCCAATAGATAAGAGCAAAGAACATTGGGAATATGACAACTTAACATGAAAAGATCTTCAAATCTGACAGAAATCAGAGAAATACAAACTGAAAACAATTCTTAATTTTTTGTTGCAATGAGAACTTTTGAGATCTCAGCAATTTTTTTGTTAAAGATTTATTTATGCATACAACAGCTGGGGTACAGGCCAAAGGTGCAGGGGGTGAGAGAATTCACCAGAGACAGAGTGGGGAACAGAACAGGCAGATTGACCAAAGTACGCTGCTGAGGGGAGCAGCTGGCGAGTCAAGAGAGGTCTGCTGTGCCATGTGGGTTGCTCCCTGGCTGACCGGGAATCGAACTTGTGCTACAGTGGCTGTGGATTGCATCATAGGATGTGTCTTAACCCTTGTGCCACCAGGGAGGCCCTCTCAGCAATTTTTAAATATGCAGTACAGTATTGTTAGCTGAGGTCACCATGCTGTACATTATATCCAAAGGATTTATTTATTTTATAGCAGGAAGTCTGCACTTTTTGTTTTTATAACATTTTTATTGATATAAGCATTGGTTTACAAAATTCCATATGATTTAGGGATATATGTTCACACCTTTTTAGTTGTATGTTACTCTATCATGCTCACCACCAAAGCGTCCTCCATTATAGTCTTTCCTGTGAAGGCTCCCTTGTACCTGTAAATACAATCTTTTTTTTTTTAAGGTTTATTTATGCATACAAGAACTGAGATGAGGCCAGAGTTACAAGGTGGGGGGATGTGGTGTGTGGATTCACCAGAGACAAAGTGGGGAGCAGAACAGGTGAATCTACTGAAATACACTGCTGAGGGGGCAATAAGGGAGACAGGAGAGGTTTGCCACTCTATGTGGGTCAATTCCTTAGCTGGGGATCAAACTAATACTGCAATGGCTAGTGATAGCTGATAGCACTGTCTTTAAACCCTGTGCCACCAGGGAGGCCCTGTAAATATAATTCTTATGCTTTTTCTTATTGATCTGTTTTATGTGAGTCCTAACCAGAGACACTAGGAATATGGAGGAACATATTACTGCCTCTGTAGTACAGAACAGAAGGCCCCCAAAATAGAGCCACGGATATGTGGAAATTTAATGTATTCTAATGATGGAATCTCAAATGAGTAAGGTAAATACCTTTAAAAAAAAATAATTGATGTTGCAACAAGAGGATAGACCTGGAAATTGATTTAAAAAAAAAAAAATGGGTTTGGGCCTCCTCTGTGGCGCAGCGGTTGAACACTGGGTTGCGAAGCTGCCCGCAGCATCTGCAGCGCCGGTTCGATCCCCTGCTGCTCCCCGGACACCTGAGGAGGGTCCGCATGGCGCGCAGACCTCTCCTACCGCCCGCTGCTCCCCTCAGCAGTGTACTTCAGTTCTTCTGCCTGCTCTGCTCCCCGCTCTGGCTCTGGTGAATTCTCTCACCCTCCCGCGCTTCTGACTGTACCTAGTACTTGTATAAATAAATAAATGTTTTTTTTTAAAAAAATGGGTTCAAATGTCACACAATATACCAGAATAAACTCCACGTGTATCAGATATTTATAATTCAAAACTCTGGAAGATAATGTAAAGTATGCTTTTATAAATTAGGATGAGGAATTCCGTAGTTGGACTCAAAACAAAGAGACGATGGGAAAAAAAAAATCTATACAGTTTATTATATAAAGATAGTAAAAACATTGCCTTTGCATGGGAAAATTTACCACAAGCGAAGTGAGAAATCAATTGCACTCAAAAATTTTCACTACAGAATGTATTATCTGTTAAACTCTATGATCTTTCAATCGGTAAAATGGTATTTCTTGGTTGTTTAAAAGTCAGGAAATTTCAGTGAGAGACTTTATAAAAACATATTTTTACTTTCCTCATTTTACATTTCAAAGTTTTCCTGAGAAAATATTTTCCGTTCATGGGACTGAATCGTGTACTTGTAAACAAATAAAAACAACCAACCTCAAAAAGATTATAATACATATTGTCTTACCTAAATTAACAAAATTACAAATAATAGCAACGATTTGAGAAGAAATCTCATGTAGAATTATAGTAGTTTAATCACACAAATGCTTTAATTTATTTAAAAACAGAAAGTATTTTAATGTTCTTCCCAACATATAGATATCAAATGCATTCATTGAAATATGGTGATTTTTGTTATGGAGTAAATCACCATTCTTAGTAGAGGAAAAAGCATGACACAATATATATGAATCATCTGGCAAAGTCACCAGAGAACAGATACAGAAATATTTTAAAAATGTTTAAAATCCACAAAAATTATTGAAGAGTCAAGCATAAAGGCATAGATTATGACTACACAAACATCTCTCTACATAACAAATCATAGCTACACTTACACGTGATGTAACTAAAATAGTAGGCAATTTGAATGGGGCTCTAAGGACCCCAGAAATAAAGTCAGTACTTAGATAAATAGCAGGTTCACTTGGACTTTAATGAAAAAGATTCAGCATTCCAGTTCTCGTGAGTCTGTGCTGAGGGACTAGCTATGTAAGTCTCGTACTCAAATTGTCTGCGAGTTTATCAGGACTAGTTTTTTTCTTTTTTTTTTTCCTCCTCCTCAGCAGCCAGACTGGGAACTGAAGCCATATGGCCAATGACTCACTAGGAAGGCAAAGAAAAGGAGACTTAGGATACAAGAGAAGCATTGATCAGACTAGACAAAAACACAACTGTGTGAAATTACAAAAAACAAACAATTCTCTCACCTTATTTCCAGTACAGCTCCACTAATGGACACCCTCATGTCACCCTAGACACTGTATTTATTTTTCTGATGGATTTCTCTATAATCTGTTTCAGATTGTCTTGGTTTACAAAAATACGCTTTTTCAAGTTTGGGGACCACCAAGGAATCACATGTACACACACACAATGCCATTCCTCTAATTCTGAATTTAGACTATTCTTTATTCTTTCCACCTAAAAACAAATAGGTCCACACCTCCCATCTCCCCTTTAAAAAAATCTAAGTAATTCATCTTTGGGTTCAAAACAAAAATGAAATTTCACTGAAGGACAAATTGTCCTAGCAGTTATGTACAGGTTCACATTTGGGCAATTCTTATCGTTATTTCTACATTTCTTTACAACCCCTATTCCAAGAGACTTGCTGCCTGGAATATTAAGATTGAAAGAACTTTATCTCCATTACAATGACCCAGAGCAAATGGAAGGTTGTCTGTTTTTCATGGATGAGAGGCTTACAGACATTCTCCATGTTTCTTGTTACTGATGTACTTGACAGCATTCAGAGAATTTTTTTTTTCTAGGGTTAGTTCTGCTTATTCTGACCCTAGCTTACTAGGAAGATTGAGAAAATACCCATTTTGAGTGTCTAGCATTTGCCATGGTATGTGTCAACTCACTGAAATCTCACAAATACCCAAATCCCACCCCACACCCCTGCAACTGCAGTGATTTTCAAAGACCACCTAGAAATAATTTGGTACATCATTTTGAATTGGAACATAAACCAAATGATTAGAAACTTCCATTTGTGAATTTTCTATTTCATTAGAACAATAATTAGGATTACACTGGTTTTTGTATATTTGAGAATTTCTGTGAAGTATTTTAGGATTTCTATGATTGCTTCTTTTTTTCAAGTAGATGGAATGATGTCTTTTCAACAATGGAGTGTTAGTATTTTATTTGAGTGAGGGGTTAACTCATGATTCCATCCCTACAACACATTCTTCTGGTCATTCACATACTTGAAAGCAATTATATGTATGTTGTATAATAGGTTAGTGTGAAATAAAAATGACATGATATTAAATAACATATTCTTGAATAAAGTACTGATTACTAAAATGAAGAAAGTTGCTGTCCCAAAACATTCTCTTGGCAGAGACTGGTCACAACTTAAAGGTCCTGTAGCGTGCAGTCCATCAGTCTGTTTTTTCTTCAGCACACGAAAAAATTTCCTTGCCATAACCAACACTACTAAACTTATTGGTAGGGCCTTAGAAATGCAATCCCTTTAAAATGATATGAGTTACTTATTTTTCAAAGTAATCCAGTTTGCAATTGCAAAATCAATTCAAATAAAAATTCGCAGAAAACCACATTTTAAAGTTTTACTAATGAGTTTGACTTAGTGGTATCAGCACCCAAAGAAAATTTATGATTACATATCTTTGGATTTCTAAAAGGATTTCCTCAGTGGTCAGAGAACTCCAGGCAAAAAGGGAAACTCAGATGATGGAGACTAGAATGAGCAGCTTCAGAAACTATTCCAAGCTTTTCCTTCACAGCATCCCCTTTATCAGTCTGGATCAAGTTGACCTGGATGAAGTAAAGGGGTTTAATATTGAGGGCAACAATATCTTTGACATACTTCAAAGCAGAGGTGTGGAAAGAAACACTTTTTGTAAGGTTTGCCAAATTTGGAAACAATTGACTGCAATATGCACATAATAAAAAAATCTACTAATAAAAATAATATTACTAATGCTCTCTTGCCAGCTGTGTTTTCTGTGAATTTCACTAAGTTTCCACATGGAATTGGTTTAATGGTAAGGATAATGAGGATATTTTCCTCTGAAAAGATACCCAAAGGACACTGCCCATAGGAATCATTTCATTCAACATTAAATTCTGCAATGGAAGCAGCAGCTGTGAAAGTGTTGTCCAGCTGCTCTACGAAACCCTGCATGGTAGAAGGAGGTGATTTATCAAGAAGTGACAGATTTTCTTACTGAGAATTTGGCCGACACTGTTAAGCAATCCAGCTAGACATAATCACCCTCTAAGTCGTCAATGTGATAAGTGTGGTTGAAAATCACTTAACGAATTCCAGAAAATGGTAAGTACCACTGATGATACCGAGATGTAGATTGAAGACTGTGGTTTCCTAACTGATGTATGTTTATAGCATGATAGTGACTGGGAAACATCTGATTGGATGATCTCAGTCCCAAATATTCAGATTTGACACAGTAACAGTAAACTGGGTTTTGAGATACACTTTATTAGCAAATTCTGGCATTAATGTGACCCAAACAAATAACACAGCTCATGACTTACAAATCTATAAGGACATACTTCATGAGGATTTGGAGGCACTTGACTTTCAGCACACACATTGTGAAATGAGATATGAAGATCAGTCACAGACAGCTGAATCATCATGTACTTCTGTCAGAAGAGTATGATCTTTTAGAATCATGACTTCCACATTAGCTTAAGACTAAAGCAGTGTAGATCAAAAGAAATGTGGGATGAGAAGCTGAAAAACACACCAAGGTGACCCATCATGGGTAATGACTTTGCTCTCCCCAAATCCCTTCTGAAGCCTCAATTCTACAGTCAGATTTCTAACTTTTCTTATTGATTTGGTTTGACTTGACTCTTTGGTTTTTTTTTTGTCTGTATTTTACTGTAAGTGAAAAAAGTACAGTATTTGTTTTTCTCCCTCTGACTTATTTCACTAGCATAACTCCTTCCAATTCCATCCATGTTGTTGCAAATGACAAGAGTTTATCTTTTGTTATAGCTGAGTAGTATCCCATGCTGTATGTATGTGTGTGCATATATACATATATATATATGTATATCTCACATCATCTGTTGTTGGGCATTTTGTTTCATAACTGGCCATTGTAAATAGTGCCAAAGTAAGTTTAGTGGATTTGTCAAAGTTCATCCAAGAAACAAAATCAACAATATATATCTATATTGCTGTATATCTCTATATTTCTATCATTATCTATATTTATATATCTCTATATCCAAATCTCTATCTATCTGCCTACCTACCTATCTGTCTATCCATCTATACATCATCTAAACTCATGGTGTGGTTTGAAGATCTAGCTGGAAAGTCGATGATGTAAATTCCAGTCCAAATGCCAGCAAGTCTGAAACTCCCCCAGAACTGACTTTTCAGTTAATAGCAGAAGACAGGAAAAGCTCAGTGTCCAACTTAGCAGACAGGCAGGAGAAGAGCTCTAGTCTCAACTGTTTTGTTCCATTCACATCCTTAACTGATTGGGTGAAGCCCACCCACATTAGGGGCTGCAGTCTGACACTGATTCAAATAATAATCTCATCCAGAAAACACTCTCACATACATTTAGAATGTTTGACTCAATATCTGGACAACCCATAATCCATGCAAGAGGATGTAAAATGAACCATCACAGTCAGGAAACTACAAAAATTCCATTTTCTCATTCTTTTCTCTTTTCTCTCTCTCTCTCTCTCTTTCTCTCTCTCTCTCTCTCTTTGGATAGAAGAACTGTCATATAGCCTAGAGTGTGGGGTGTGGGAGGATTCACCAGAGACAGAGTGGGCAGCAGAACAGGTGGATTTACTGAAATACACTGCTGAGGGGAGCAGTGGGTGAGATAGGAAAGGTCTGCTGTGCCATGTGTGGGTCATCTCCCTGGTTGGGGATCAAACTAAGGCCACAGTGGTGATAGCAATGAGAATTAACCCCTAGGCCACCAGGGAGTCCCTATTTTCTCATTCTTATACAAGTAGTATTTATCAGACATTTTGCTAAATATTTTACACATTTTATAGGTAAGGAAACTGAAGTCAGAGAAAAAAACAACACATTCAAGTTTATATATAGCTAGAAAATGTATAAAAATTCTAAAATATACTAGTAAGCTCGATACTATATTATTTTATGAGGTCTTCATACTGCTCCCCCAAATCATATGCTTTTGTTTTTTTGTGGCAGATACATAGGAATCATTTCTTTTCTTTTGGTTATGATAAAATGAATAATAATTATTCTAGAAGAACACAGTTGGCAAGCTGAAATTGAATGATTTGAGGATAATATAATGTCTATTATAAGAGGAACAACAGAGACTGTAATGCCAGAGCTGGTAATAGCAGGCTATTTCTATCCCAGGACTAGAGAAATTAAATAGGTGGGCCTCCCTAGTGGCGCAAGGGGTTAAGATGCAATCTTGGGGACCTCCCCGGTGGCTCAACAGTTGAGCACTGGGTTGCGAAGGTGCCCGCAGCCTCTGCAGCGCCAGTTCGATCCCTGGCCACTGGGCGAGGGTCCACATGGTGCGCAGACCTCTCCTGCCATCCGCTGCTCCCCTCAGCAGTGTACTTTGTCAGTCTGCCTGCTCTCCCCTCTGGCTCTGGTGAATTCTCTCACCCTCCCACACTTCTGACTGTACCCAGTGCTTGTATAAATAAATAAATAAATCTTAAAAAAAAACAAAGATGCAATCTATGAAGCTATCTGCAACCACTGCAGTATGAGTTCAATTCCCCACCAGGGAGCTACCCACATGGCACAGCAGACCTCTCCTGACTCGCCTGCTGCTCCCCTCAGTGGTGTATTTCACTCAGTCTGTCTCTTCTGCTCCCCACTCTGTCTCTGGTGAATCTCTCATCCCCTGCACCTCTGCCCTACATAAAATAAATCTTAAAAAATAAGATTCCGTCAACTGACTTCTCCTGCCAAGCCAAGCTGAACATCAATGTTAACTGACTGTTTTGTGCTCGGCTTCTACCAGAAGAGATGAAAATGTCCACCTTATTCCAATTCATTCCTCTGGGAGCAACAAGTCAAAAGATTTAGCCATGATGAATTTTTACCTGGACTGCTCATTTATTATGAGGCAACTCCCGGGTCACAGCAGATTATTTGAAGTAAATATAGAACTTCACTTAAACAACATCCAGTCTCACGTGATATTATTACCCAGCTTAATAAAAACAAAGTAGTGTCTGTAGAGGTTTGACTCATTCTATATATTTTCCTGTCCCTTTTTGATTTCAATAATCTTATAAAAATAAAAGGCAGACTAAAATTACTTTAAAATATGCATTTAGGGCCTCCCCGGTGGCGCAGCGGTTGAGCGCTGGGTTGCGAAGCTGCCCGCAGCCTCTGCAGCGCCGGTTCGATCCCCGGCTGCTCCCCGGCCACGGGAGGAGGGTCCCACATGGTGCGCAGACCTCTCCTGCCGCCCGCTGCTCCCCTCAGCAGTGTACTTCGGTCCTTCTGCCTGTTCTGCTCCCCGCTCTGGCTCTGGTGAATTCTCTCACCCTTCCGCGCTTCTCACTGTACCCAGTGCTTGTATAAATAAATAAATAAATCTTAAAAAAAATAAAATGAAATAAAATATGCATTTATTTCCTCTGGAGGTTATAGCCCATTGTAGCTATAAAGCTTTGGAAGAATTATAATGTGAATAATACTTGGCTAGTATGTCTGTTTTAATGCTTTTCATGAATGGGCACACTATGTTATCTCTTATTCAACCAAAGTTAGCTGAATATCTCTAGGCACTAAATACTATTGTGGACACTTGGGAAATAGCAGGTTACATCACAAGGAGGGAGACAGAAAAGACAAGTTAGAAGAGGCTTCATGCATGCACGAAATAGCAGAATAGTTTGTGGATTATTGCAAAAGTAGTGAGGGAAAGAGTGGAAGGGATGTGGTTGAGAGATAGGTGCTGGCCAGATCACAGCCAGATCTGATCATGTGCCTGTTGATCATCTGAAAGGATTTTGGTCATAGAGTGATGGGAGCCCCAAGAGGCCTCTGGGTAGGTGTGTGCCATGGTCTGGAGCACACTCGTAAGCAACCATTCCATCTGCCATGTGGAGGAAGCTAGTGCAGAAACATCGAGGAGTCAGGGAAACTGAAAAAGGATCCCTAATGAACAAGAAACATAGCTAAAATCAGAACCCAAGTTACCTTCTAAGAAAAGACGCTGGCCCTTCTCAATCTCAATGCCCTCCCACACTCGGGGTGAGCCATCTTTCTGTTTCCTGAACAAACCAAATATTTGCCTGCCATCAGGCCAAGTGTAAACATAAACCTCTTCATTAGAAGCATCTGTGCTGCAAGCACTTTTGAAAGATAATTTATGGTGATTTTTCTTTCCTTCTTAAAAGGACAAATGTAGCTGTCCACACCTCCACAGGGTTGTGAAAACAGAGACAACTGTTTAAGATCCCCAAGAGTCCACGTGGAGGCTAGGATTACAGAGGTAGTTTTGTCTACAAATTACTAAGTGGCTGTAGACATGTCATGAAATTATTTTTAACAGAGTTCATGTTTTGGGAAAGAGGGATAAACTGCATGTTTGTGTCTGAGTACAAAGACCAGCACAAAACATTACAGGGGGTGGATGGGTTGGTTTTGAAATGAGCTAGATGTTCATTCAATCCTTAGATGTTATTATGGTATGAAAACTGTGTCCTCCTAAATTCGTACCTTGAAACCCTAACCCAAGTGTACAATAGTTGGAGATAAAGTCTGCAAAGAGTTAAAAAGGTTACATAAGGTGATAAGAGGGGGCTACCTAAGCCAATAGGATTGGTGTCCTTATAAGAATTTATATTATTTTCAATATTTTGAGGAACCTCCATGCTCTTTCACATAGGGGCTGGACCAGTCTGCTTTCCCATGAATAACACAAACTTTCCTTTTTCTCCAGCCTCACTTTCAGCAACATCATTTTGGGTCTTTGATAGGGGCTATTCTCACAAGTGTGAGTGGTATCTGATTATGATTGTGATTTGCATTCCCCTGAAGATAAGTGATGATGAGCATTTTTCATGTGCCTGTTGATCATCTGTAATTCCACTCTTATGTATCTGATACTCAAAGATTTCAAAAGCACTAATTCAAAGGGATATATGTACACCTATATTCACTGAAGCACTATTTACAATAGCTAAGTAATAGAAACACATAAATGTCCAAGAACATATCAGTAAAGAAGATACAGTATACATAAACAATGGAACACTACTCAGATACAGAAAAGATGAACTCTTCCATATACAAAACACAATGGACTGCTACTCACCTATAAAAAAAGATGAACTTTTGCCATTTCTGCAAACATGGATGAATTTGGAAGGACAATATTTTGCAAAAGATTTCAGAAGGAAAAAGCCAAATACCATATGGTCTCACTCACATGTAGACTGCAGAACAACAAAACGAAGGAACAGACAAAACAAAAGCAATAACAAACCCTAGAAAAGTGAATGCAGGAAGAAGGTGGAAAGCGAAGTAGGGAGGGATCCAAGGGAGTATGGTGAAGAATGTGGTTGTTTTGTGGTGGCTGTGGTGTTTAATATTATCTGCAGAAGTGATTCTTTACCAGTGAATCATATACAGTAATTTAAAGCAATGTTACAACAAATTAGAGAGAGAGAGAGCATGCACTTGCTTGCTCCTGCTCCATCACTGTTGTAGGTATTCACAAAGAAATCCTCTGAGGTCACAGCAAGGAGACAAATATCTGCCACTCAACTCCAATGAAAAAGTTCTTACCAGACACCAAGCCTGATGGCACCTTCATCTTGAACTTCAAGTATTCAGCGCTGTGAGAAAACAAATTTCTGTTGTATAAACCAAGTCTGTGATATTTTGTTATGACAGCTTGAGAAGAACAATACAGCTGTTGAGAATCTGAGGTTTCTGTTGTTATTTTGTCTATCTAGGATATGTAGACCAAAATCAATGGGTAAGGTCACTTTATTACTAGGAACTAAATCTAACTCACACCAAGAAGTACATGATTTCGTGTATCCAGCTTTTTAGAAAATCTTTTCTTAGTACTGTACATTGTTATAACAGCACAGAGTCAAAGTTGGAAGGAGCAGAAAACCGAAGAATTTCAAGATTGAAATTTGGAAAATGAAGAATGTATTCACTTGTTAAAAATTAGTAGTAGTTAGGTTCTTTTCATTTTTGGTACTAAAGTGATTACATTCTCATTTTAATCTCACTTTATAGCAAGATGGGTCTAGATAACTTGATGGCTTATTGCAAGCCTTGCATTATCATTTATGATTAATCCCACTTACACTGAAAGTTTTTGCTTGATCTTCCCACTGAGAGTTTTGTTGCATGTCTCAGCAACCCATGGGGATATGCAAGCTGTCAACTGTGTATCTGGGGGTGGACATAACTCTACAGGGATGGAAGATGAGTTGGCAAATTTCCTTTTCCTGGAGGATGAGGTATTGGAGAAACTCTAGTGAAAAAAAAGAAACTCCCACCAAGGAAATAACAACCCACAAGGCATGTGCTACTGCTTCAAAATAAAAGAAAGCAGTTTGTCTCTGGGCACATATTGATGATAAATTAATTCAACTTCACCACATCACAGGCAGTACCTGGGGGAACCATAGCCTCCTGCGACAAAGTTCGAGATGAGAGTTTTTGAACACTGGACATAGAACAAGTATTTTAATAAAAGGCTTTGCAGGCCAAGCTTTAACCTCATCAACCCTCCTACTTTCTTTATGCTTAACTAAATCATTAAAGTAACACATAGTAGGGCTTTAAAAATCTCCCTGTTAAATAGGCATTACATTTCTGAATATATATCCTCATCTTTAAAATGGACAAGGGTTAGATTGTTAAATTCTATTTCAGGTGAAAATGTAACAATATAAAGATCAACTCCCTCCAAAGAATGAATTTGTAAAAATTGTTCACAGAGTTTTTTTCTTTTTTTAGACATCTTAGGAGAAGGAAGAAATGAAGATGAAAGACAGTAAGAGAATTATTAATTTTGCAAAAGTCAGCATCTATCAGCCTCAGTTTCTTCATGTGGAAAATGTGCAGAATAACATATATGTCCAAAGGTGACCAGCAGTCGGGATTGAATGAGGCAAATAGGCATATAGTAGATGCCAAGTAAATGGTATCTGCTCAGGAACATCTTCCAATGGTTACCAAACTCTTCATCCTTAACTTTTTGAATTAGTATTAAAATAAGGAGTCCGGAGAAGAGGAACTGAGAATTAGATGATGCAATATGGGAGCATTTTAAAGTTATTAGGAAATAAATTATAGATTTAAGCAAGTGCTAGAGACTCAGTTGTGTACCCCAACCCCAAGGTCATATGCCGAGACGCTTACCCCCAGTATTACTGCTTTTGGAGATAAATCTGGTAAGGAAGCGATAAAGCTGAAGTGAGGTCATAGGGCAGAGACCTAAACTGATAGGGTTGGCAGGCTTCTGAAAAGAGGAAGAGACACCAGAACATTTTATCCTTGTCATATGAAGTCTCCGTCTGCAAGCCAGGAAAAAAAAAAAGAATTCTTTAAAATTGAATTGTGCTGGCACCTTGACTTTGGACTTCCAAACTCTGAAAATATAATACAGTAAATTTCTGTTTTATGTCCCCTATTTGTGGTGTTCTGTAATGGCAAAACAAGAATACAAATGTATTCAGGATAGTTCTCCCTCAAAACTGAGAAAATGACGTTCTGTTGCTCAAAAACCCAGATTGTGCAATTTTAATATGAGTCATCTGTCCATTATTAAGACATAATGTCATAAAAATTTGTTCTGATCATGATTATTTTATATGCATGAAAAATGCCATCAGAGAAACTTGGGAGTGATAGCAGTAACACTGTATTATTTGTACAAAGTCACATAGTGAGAACAAATGGTTATATTTGAAAGCAGTTGGCTGTCAGAGCCCACATGAAAGCAAACAAACAGAATTAATTTATTCAATATTCTTATGCTTCATTAGGCTTTTGATTTAGTCTTTAATGTTGCTAGGAGGCAGGGTGGATATATTGAGTCCTTTTTGTTTTGTAATTATGTGCAAAATATGATTATACCTAAAAGAGTACTTTCATTCTTTATATCAAATACTGCTTGGAAATTCTGAATACATGCATATATATTTATATGTGCATATACAGATTTGTGTGTCTATGCACATTTATTTGCCTCTTGGAAAAACCAGCATGACTATAATAGGAAATATTCTGTGTTCTGGTAGAAAAGCAACATCATTGACACAGTTTAGTTGAAAGAGTTTCTAAAACTAAAAGGATGACTTCTGTTTTTCTGAATACAAATGTCAAGAAAATGTTCTAGGCAAAAATTAGCACAGTTTTTCCCCCCAATTTCAGGTTATTTTGTGTCTAAAATATGAATTAACAGTGAATTTAAAACAAACAATGTTATTTCTCTTACTCTGACTCAAACTGACCTAGGGAGTGAATTTCTATCTTGAGCCTTCTATGATCTACTCGAGTTTATTTAACAAGGGGACAAGTCCACCTCTCAGTAATTCGTGGACCACAAATTGGAATCCCCACCTAGGTCAGCCATGCAAATTCCTATGATTTCCTCCTCCAGTATCTTATATGGGTTACTGTTTTTGTAGAATATTTGAAATTAATACATGTATTTTTTTAAATGCCAACTGCACATCTAAACTATTCTCTTCATATGTAGAAAACACACACTATTAGATTTGAGGTGTAAATACCTGCATTCTCAACAAAATCATGCCCCCCCAGTCTTTGTGGCCTGCTCACAAATTAATCCCCCGATTGTGCCAGGATACAGAGCAGAGAGATTTTACAAAATAGTTTGCATTGATTTAAAAGAATTGGATACTTAAAAAAAAAATTCTATTCCTTTCTACAGATTGAGACTGTGCTAATTAAAAGTCTGTACAGCAATTGGTGTACAGATATGTCTATGCCTAGAGTCAAACTCATAGAACAATGTGGGAAACCTCCACAATTAAGGTATGCTGTGCCAATTTCTCAACAGGACAACATGCATTCTCTAGGATATTTTTTTTAATGTGAATTGCTTATTTTAATTATATAAAGACATTCCAAAGTATGTAAGATTTTACCATCTGAGTGAATGGAAAATCTAAGGCGCATGGCCTCCAGTCATCATGGCCTCATATCTTGTTCCAGCCACTGCTGCTGTGGACAGTTTCACATGGTCTTGGGGCAACTTGGCATAAGTGTCTTCTGACAGAGCCTTGACAGGACACAGCAGGCCCCCTGACTCTCTGCCTGGAGCCCCTCTGATATCGAGTGTGTATGCCTTCCAAAGGTTTGGCAATCACACATACACTATGCTTATGTGTTGAAGGATGAACCAACAGATAAATGATTTCCAACATCACTTCTGTGCTGGGTGGTTCTGAAACTTACCAGAAGGCTTCTTAAAACTCCCTTGGATCAAGCAAACAAACTTCACTTAAGACAGTCAATTCAATAACATATTTTTGGATGAAATCTCCCTCTTATTCTCTCTGATCCAAGGTCTGCTGTTCAACCTCCCTAAAAATCACATCTCCATATAAAGCACTCACATTCAAATTCTATATGGGAAAAACCTATGCTAAGTAATTGAATCTCCTTGTTTGCTTAAAATATGCTTGGTGCCAAGTGGTTCTGGTTTTGTCAAATTGCAGAAGTTAAAATAAAATTAAAAATTTTAAACAGCAGACTTTATACTAATGATTGTTATTTTATTTATTATTATTTCAAGACGTATTGAAAAGACAAAGAAAATATGTAACATTTGAATTAAAATTTCTAGAAATTTGCATCAAAAAAAGTGATGGGAAAATTACATTACAACAGGTGCTGAAATAGTAAAAACAAAGCAAATTTAAATAAACATTCCTCAAATTGCAATGTTTAGTATCATATTCAGGTACAAAACAGGGTCTTCTTTGAATTAAAGTCATGTAATTCAATTGAAATAGATTGGCATTTTAGTGAGTTTATAATTAATGTTTATGTTTCTCTTTGTAGTTTGACTAACTAGAACTATGAACATAAGAAATTCAAAACCGGATCTTTGCCCACATTCATTTCTGTAACAGTTTATTAAAATGATTTACCACTAAGGGTTTAGGGGTTGACTCCCCCCAGATGGATCCATATAGCACTCAACTTTCAGGAATAGTATTCAAAGGTGAGAACCTGGACTAACTTCCCTTTGGATTATTTATCACTATTAAGAGAAATTCAAGACCTAATTTCCTGAGTGAATATAACAAAGGAATGCCACTTGATATTACATTATGGCATTTATTTTATTAAAAATGAAATAAAGTAGTCCCTGCATCTTTCTCCAAGTTTTTTCCAAGAGTAAGATTCAATGCACATGAAATCGAAAGTCTGTCCACCTATCTGTCTGTATTCATTCAAGATCAATATAAATCAACAGCTGTTTCTGTTTTTAAGGTCAGTGACAATTTATAAATAGTCTTCTTTCCTGCTTTTCTTAAGATTAAATAGTACTATAGTAAAAAAAAAACAATTTAATGCAAGCTTTATGAACAATTCTGAAAATGATACAGAAAATTCAGCCCTGTAGAGAAGGTCCTCTTCTATATAGACAGTGTCTTGAAGAGAACCAGTCTTTGTAGTTCCACCGATCTGGATTCAAACCCTCATTATTTTACTTCCTGCACATAAAACAGATGCAACTTCACTTAGGAAAATTTATTATTTTTAATTCCCAGTTTATTAATCTGGAGATTAATGTAAAGTAATATCAATTTAAGCAATGTATGCAAATATGTTTAGATTTTATATATTTTTTTGGATGTATAGAAAATAGGAAATGCCTATAACTGTTTCTCTAGTTAATGCTCTATAATTAGCCCATTCTCTTCTCTAGGAAAAATAAAAATAACAAGAAAAAGCTTTAAAAACCAAGTTTTATATCCACTTAGGTTTTGTAAAGTCCAGAGGAATTTATATATATGTAATATATAAATTTATAACATAATTTATATGACTAATCTCAGTATCTGATATTTAATAATTGCTATTGAATAATATTTTGATATTTTATATTTTAATAATTATTAATAATTACTTCTGAAATATGCAGAGAACTTAGGATATTGTTTTATAAAAAAGCATGGAAATAAAAAAAGATTTTTTAAAAATATTTTATTCATTTATTTTTGCATAGAAGTACTGGGGTGTAAGCCAGAGGTGTTGGAGGTGAGAAGATTCACCAGAGACAGAGTCAGGAGAAGAACAGGCACATCTTCTGAAATACACATTTAGGGGCAGCAGGGGGTGAGGCAGGAGAGATCTGCTGAGTCATATGGGTGAACTCCCTGGCCTGGATGGAACTCAGGCCATCAAGGTGGTAGCACTGAGATTTAACCCCTAGGCCACCAGAGAGACCCCTAAAAGATTTTAAAATCAAGTTACTGACCAAATAAAAGGAAACCTCAAATGGGATACTATTAGAAAAATAAGTAATTTTATAAGAAATAGGATTTTTTTTTAGGCAAAAAGAATGTCTGCTGATGATATGAGGAATGTGTGGAAAGATATGGTCTAACTTGCAAAAGTTGAAGCAAATCAGACTTGGGAAGGATAGAAGCCAGGACCCTGGGTTTTTATCTAGTGGAGTCCAGTCAGGAATAATATCAAATCTAGTGGAGACCAATGAGGAACAGCATCAAACCAGGGCACTCAAACGGGATGATTAACATGTCTTTTTTATTTATTTATCTTTGGGTAATTTCATCTCTCTCAGTTTGTTTCCAGGATCCAGTGTTATTCAGACAGAACCTCCTCTTTCTTGAGTCATAAACTTGGTTAGGGGAGAGAGGATTTCTTTCTTTTTCTTTTCTTTTCTTTTTATCAACTCCAGGTCTGGTTTCCTCCAGGAAGGGCATGCCTAGCAAGGCAAAAATTATAAATGTTGACTACAGCTCCAAAGCCTGATACTGTCACACTCTTGGGAATTCAAAGCTGATAGTGAGTCAATGACCTACCTGGAGAAATATGATGGGGTGAAGGAGGTGACATCCTGTCATCCTGGTGACTAATCCTGCCATATTAAAAATTACCTGTGTAACCTCTGTATCTATCCACTGCAGTATTCTTCTGACAGAGCATAATATCAGGATCCTCCTTAGCACTTAAGAAAGCATAAAGTCATTCTTTATTCATTGACTAATCTCTGACACAGTGAATAGCAGTTACCTCTGGGTTCATTTTAGCCATTGTTAAACCTCAATATATGTTCAGGTTTTATTTCCTACTGTTGAGTCCTCTTAGGTAAGTATATTTGAAAATATGATTTTTTCCCCTTCTATTTTCTTCATTTTCTATAGCACAGAACTAAAAAGCCATGAAATTCAATTTTCTTGATTCTTCATGGTCCATCTATATGAAACAGGCCATGCAGCTGGAACATAGAAACATAGGTATGCCCCATCTGCATGGCATCAAACAATACATCATGGAATCTGTCTCAGGAAGACTAAACATCTCAGTCCCGCTTAATATCATCATGAGATCCAAGCCTTAAAACATAGGGGGCTATGTCACTCACTGCTGTGTTCCAAAGTGGACCTGAAATTTTCCAGCACTGTTATCTGAAATCACTAAGGTCAGAAGCTTAGTTCTTCAGAGTTAACTCTTCCACTGAATTCTGTTAGCTCAAAACACATGTTTAAGGGGCTAAACCAAGATGAATGTTAACAGGTTTTCTTTGCTCTTAACAAATGTTTAAGTACACACAGTAAACAGTAGCTTTAAATGTTAATTTCATTAGATGGAGATGTATTATATAATACTTTTGATGAAAGTAAAGTCAGAAAACTAGAAAAAGTTTTCAAATAGAGTGTATTTATAGGATATGAAACTTACTGTAATTTTATTTTTTAAACATCCTTTGTATTTTTTTTTAATTTACTTTATAAGGTAAGGTACTATTTAGTTTGAATTCTCTCAGAGTAGGGAATTCTAAAAGTTATTTGGGAGGTAATCCAAAGGAACCACCTGTAGGGGGTTGGGGAAATGAGACAGAGAATGAAATGAAGTCAATTAAGGGCACGTTGAGAGTACATCACCACAACAAACAACTAGAGTTTAATCCCAGTGGGTAGTCAGAGCTAAGTGTGCCACACAGTTATCTCATTTGAGAGTTGGGGAGTAGGCTATTATCCATTAACTCTCCAGGTCACAAGTTAAAGATTTATCCTGGGGGTTCTAACTGCCAGTGCTTTCCATCAGCCCTGCGCTGGCAAGAGCTGACTCTGGTGGCAGAAAGTCCTCAGGCATAAAATCCATCATAGCTTTTGGTAGAGGTGAGATCAGGGCCTCCCTGGTGGCTCAAGGGGTTAAGCACCGCACTATGAAGCAATCTGCAGCCTCTGCAGCATGAGTTTGAGCCCTGGTCGGCCAGGGAACAACCCGCATGGCAGAGCAGACCTCTCCTGACTCGCCCGCTGCTCCCGTCAGCAGTGTATTTCAGTCAATCTGCCTGTTCTGTTCCCCACTCTGTCTCTGGTGGATCCTTTCACCTCCCACATCTCTGGCTTATACCCCAGCTCTTGTATGCATAAATAAATAAATCTTAAGAGGAAAAAAAAAAAAGTGAGATCACCATGCCTAGGGGCTGCAGGAGAGATACTGACTATGGCTCTGATAGAGGAATATCAGCATACCGGATTTTTGCATTTAGAAACTATGGTAAAGATTTCAGCAGATTAAATTTATGTACTTTTTGTGTGTACTTAATTCCCACATCAATATCAAGGAAAGAAACCAACGTCCATTTCTCTCCATTTCCCACACTGATTAGCCAGACATGGCACTAACAACACTATGGAAACACTTCAGAAAGTCATACATGAGTAGCAACTGATAATTTTAATTTGGAGCTTGGCTGCTAAGAGAATCACCATGACCTCATACTTCTGATGACACCTTGACTACCCATAATCACACTTTCATTTACCTGAATTCAGACTAGACAGGCAATTTTATTCCATTTGGATTATATATTCTGTTGCATTATATTTAATTGCTTTCAGGGAGTGTTGACAATCTGAATGAGAGCGAAACTTTTTCCTTTATCTATTTAGAATAATAAAGTTCAGGAAATACTGATCCTTATGATACAAATGAGTATTGAAAACAAATGAGTATGGAAATTTATTCATAAAACTATTTTTATCAATTATCATTGATCAAGCTAGTTTTCCATAACATTGTTCCACTACCATTTCAATTTTTGTACTCTTTCATTATCTTATGGTATGATACAATTTGTTAAATTGTTTCAGACATTTTTACAAACATTTTCAAACATACTTAAATTGGGAGAATATAACGTATACCCATATACATGTTATCTATAATTCTACTATTTGCATTGGACTGTATTTGCTTTATCTCATAAATCTATTACTTTTCTATTATTTGTTTAGTAAATTACCACAAATTCAGGATCCTCAAATTAGTGGTATGGACAAAGACTCCATTTCCATAATTCTGCCTACCTATCCTCTGCCTATTCCTTTTCTCTTCACCAGTCAATCTTTTTGATTTATTATGCATTTTTGAGTTAATTGCAGACTGCTTACTTTTAAGGATCATTTTTTTCTCAGTAAAGCTATTCTGTTGCTTTAAACTTTACTTAAAAAAGCATATATTTTGCAAGGTCCTAATGCTTTTTACAGGACCTTGTGTGAATGCTTACACAGTTTTGCAATTTTATTGGTATATTTTTACTAATCTCTTTATCATGTCAACACTGGGTAATGATTTGTAGGTATTTTGCATGTTTGTTTTTGACATTTGTTTTCTTTTTGCTGCTTTATATAAATATTTTGCTCTCAGGAAACCTCCATTGAACTCCCCCCACCATATCAATTCATGAATACAGATATGACATCCAAGTTCCAGTAGGACATTGATTCTTATGGGTCAAGTTTATCTTTACTTTGGCTCATTGGTTATATATAAGCAAACTTATATAAATCATGCTTTAATAAAGCAAAAAATTTTTCCTTCAAGGTGAAGATGCTGCTATAGAAATAACAAGTGATGAATATTTCAGTTACTATTTGTTTCAACAATATGATACCAGTTTCAACTTTACAAATTCACATTATAATGCCTATGAAATAGAATTTATCATGCCTCCAGTCAAAAAAAAAAAAGTAATGAAGTCACAATGGCAATTAATTGCCATATATTGAATACTGAATATTTGCCAGATATATGAGTCAATAAACTTTTGTCCCTTCTCTATTATAGGGGGATGGGGGAAAGAAACTTAACAGATTGATTAAAATACCCATAGTCATTTCACTAATATGTAATAAAACTAAGAACGAAACAATCTTTTTGAGCATTGTATCTGGGATTCAAATGGACACTGAGTCAAAGAATCCACCTTATTCAATCTGAAAATTATAAAACTTTAATGCTCTGCTCAGCACTAGTCTCAGTGGTTTATTTTGCCCAGGTACCACATTGTTCCCAACTGCAAAATAAAAAAATGAAATACATAGAATTGAATACTTTTTTCATTAATTTTCCACCATATTCCTATTCTCTTCTGAATTTTCCTTCTCGTCTTTTCTTTTTTCTTGTTCTACTGTATTTTTTTTTCCCCTGTCTGGGATCTGGCTAATGACAATTAGGAAAATATATGAACAAAAAAGAAATACTTACCAAAATCTAATTAGGACATCTGATTATGTTCTCCGTGAGGTAGAATCATAAATGACTTTGCAGATGACCTCCAGCAGGCATCCTCTAAGATAAATGTCAATGTTCTTGCCTCCTATTATTTGCAGCTGTGTATAATTCTCTCCCCTTGAATCATTTGCTACTAACTGATATAATATGGCAATTCTGTGGGAATGTCACGTCTATAATCAGATTACAAGAGTTGGTGATTTCTGTCTTGCTGGTAGACTCTCCCTAATGTGCTGGTTTTATAGAGCAACCTACTACATGGGAAAGATGCATGAGCCAAGGAGTTAAGGGAAAGACTATAGTCATTAACCTTCAAGGAAGGGAGGCCCTTAATCGACAACTGAGGGACTGCCAATAACAACTTCAGAAGTGGGAAGAACTCTTACCAAAGTTGGGAAGAGACACTAGTCTCAATAGACACCTTGATCTTTGCATTCTGAAAGACTGTGAACTTCAGGAGCTGCTAAACCGTGTCTGAGTTCCTAATCCACCGGGAACTATGAGGATGAAGCAGTACTACTTTCAGCTATCATATATGGTATATATGCTAGTATAATCTATCCCACAGCAATAGACAAGTGATATGTGACCCTTCTTCTAGGTTCATTCTGAAATTAAAATCTTTCACATCAGCTAATAGGCACTGAGGACACAAAGGTTAAAAAATATGTGGTGTTTATATTATAAAATCCAGACAGCTTTGTTTCACTGTAAAAATAAGTGACTTTAATGAGGACAAGATGCATTACACAAATATAATTTCTGACATTCCAGAATATAAGGGAGCCTGAAGGATGGTATCCTCTAGGAAGAATGAAAGTATTTGGAGACCAGTAAAGGAGCTCTACCACATAATTTGACTCTTCCACTTTCCAAATGAGAAAATGGAGATTTATGGAGAGTTTAAAACACTTGATGTTCGTGGTACAAAAGTAATTGCAGACATGAGACTGGAACTAATCCCTCTATCTTCTTATTTTCTACATTTTATTTCAGTTATTCTATATTTTTAAAATACATGGAATAAAATAAGTAATTATTTTTATAAAGTTTCAAAGATTTGTTATTAAAACTTTTGGTAAACTTATTAAAAACAATTTGCGATTCAAATACATGATTCATCAGCATGTAATTACTTAGTGTGCCAGTTTAAAAGAAGTAGACCAAAGGTGTCCCTCTGTGTTGAAAGGCAAGTGAAATATGGCCTCTCTCTATGTTTACATTAGTGAAAATTAATTAATGAAAGTGTAGTTCAATTGTAAGAAAACATTTTGGGCATATGTGGGTTTCCAAGGTGCATCAATTCAATTAGAAATATGTAATTCCATTATCTTGTACTTTAACTAAATTTAACTTCCACAACATTGGATCAACAGCACTAAAAGGGGGAAAATGGCACTGCGTCCCAAATGAGTTGTGTAAATTCTAACATTCATTAACCTTTGCTGGGATGAGCTATTTCAGAGAGGTCAGTGTCACCACTGGGTTAGGAAATTGAGTTAGCCCCCACTTGCCAGATGGAATCATGTATCTAAATCTTACATTCAATTTTGTTTTCACTTTAGACTGTTCAGTTCTCAAGACCTACGTTAAATTATTTTACAAAACAAATATATTTTTCTCTATTAACTAAACACAGTTATAGTTTTAGCTAATTTTTGCCTGAACTATGCCATCAAGGTACTTATACATAAAAAGGCTCACCATGATTAATTTTGAATTAAAACATACCTAGGAATCCCTTACTAGGGATTTTTTTTTATTTTTTTTTTAAGATTTATTTATTTTATGCATACAAGAGCTGGGGTATAGGCCAGAGATGCCGGGTGGGTGGGGGACTGAGAGGATTCACAGTGACAGAGTGGGGAGCAGAACAGGCAGATCTACTGAAATACACTGCTGAGGGGAGCAGCGGGCAAGACAATAGAGGTCTGCTGCCCTGTGTGAGTCAGCTCCCTGGCCTGGGATCCAACTCGTGCTGCAGTGGCTGGCAATAGCTTGATAGAACTGTCTTTAACCCCTGTGCCACCAGGGAGGCCTCTATATATGATGTTTAAATAAATGCTTTCAACTCTAGAAATAAAAAAAAAAAACATTGCATTTACTATTTCTTATTTCACAGGATACAAATGAGGAGGCGTTTTATGACAAATTGAAGATGCTACTTCAAGCAGTCAGGTAGGTGCCTGACCCTGTTCTGCTGGTACTATCTAGCTATATAAAATTTAAAAAGAATTGGTGAACTGGGTGCCTGTAATTATGCATCCTGGTTTTTGAAGACTAATAATGTTTGATATGCTTAAATTTTAAGGGCCACTGAATAGAAAGGCAAAGTCTTGCAGGTATTTGTAGGTAAGTCTGTTGCACTTAGGGTATTTTGGTGGCATATTTGCTGAAGAGCAAAGATGGGTTCAGAGAGGGAGAGTTATGAAAATATAATAAGCTTACATTGGCTTAGGGAATAGGGCAAATAAAAGAGTGATTATAAATTGTTCTTTGAAATTGATAGTCTGTAGGAGTAATCATATTTTCATCTTAAAATTAGTCACCTAAAAATCAGAACTGTAACCGTAGCCCAAATAATTCACACACACACACACACACACACACACATGCACACACGTCATTAAAGTATTGATTGAAATGGTGTCTTTAACCTCTTTGGGGTACTTTATTTTTCAATCAAAAAATATTATTAGTGGTAATAAACAATGAGTGCGAAGTAGAGTTCTTTACTAGTTTATGAGGGAAAAACTTCAGAAAACTTTCTCCAAAATGGAATGCAATTGTTTGTTTACTTGCATATTTCTGCAGTGATAACAGCAGAAAGAGACTAAGGAAGTTGGAACATCAAATATCAGGCTTGCAAATTCAGACAAAATAATTAACTGATGTTATTTTTATTATGGAAATTACAAATAACCTCACCCTACCCTGGAGCTATTCTTTCTCAGAACATCCCTGACCTCGTTTCAGGCACAGATATTCTGACTGAATTTGGTTATTGTAAACGAAGATAACCATCCTTTCTGCTTCCATGACTCTCACAAGATGAAGTTATGCTGGGGACCAGCCTTGCTTCCCCACATCTCCACTCGTCTCTGATCTCTTGAATCAAGGACACACATCTTTTAGTTTGATGGACTTGTCTTTCTTAACAGCAGATTTTCTCACTTTATTCTTTGGCAGTTTATCTTTGGTAACTTGCCAGTTCTTTTGTCCATCTTGCTTGGCTATGCCATGATAGAAACCCTGTAACACATGGCTGACAACATAGGAGAAAATATGTTACCAACTTACTCTAGTTAACTGGAGTTAGCTTAAGGTGAAATTATATAAATTTGTTGGAATTGAACCAATTTCTAGATATTTAACATTCTTGGTTGTGCTATTGGGTTTTTTTTTTTCCCTTCTTCTTTGTCTCACAATAGTAAGACAACAAAATTCATGCTCTCTATATGTTGCAATTGTCTACCAGGTGATTTTGTAAGATTGGATAGATGATTCTCTGCATTTTTATAATTATGTATATAATTACAAGCAGGATGAAGTAGCAGGTTTAATGAATTATACTATATTTAAGAACATTTAGTAAAATGAATGCATATTTACTGCAAAATATCTGTGGAGTGTAAAAGGACAAAAAATAAAGTTAGAAAGTAAAAAGGCGATAGTAAATTAAATCATGATAACAGTGAGTGAGGAGAGAATATTATAGCTTCTATCATTTTACAAAGAGGGAAATCTAGGGAAAGAAATGTGGAATCAATCGAGAAAAATATTGGAACTTTCTTGAACTAATATTTCTAAAACACCATTATGTTTAATACTTAGCACTTTGAATAAGCCTTTTAAAATGTTCAAAGGAAAAGGAAAATTACTAGAAGAAACTAGAAAATGGTTTGCAAAACTATAAGATCTCTATCAGGGGAGTAGTCCCATTTGGAACTGGGAATATGAAGAATATGCTGTGTTTACCTCAAGTGCACCATCAAATCTGGTGAGTCTCCACTAAAAGCTATTAGTGATGTATTCCCAGTGAGCTCAACCACATAAAATGCAAACCAGATTAATGTTAAATTGAAGACATGAGAAAATGAAATGAGTGAATAGCAAGTTGCTCTGTGTCATTGATCGAAATGTTTACCAATGTTTACCTTTACCCAGAAATGTTTCATATATATCATATATGCATAAATATGCTGTGTTTGAAAGAGGAAAAATAGAAAATTAGTGATGAGCATAAATAACTGCCCATTGGCTGGAGCTGATTAACACATTGCAGGTATAATTAAAATAAGTATTATCAACATTCTTAAAAATGCATGTGTATGTGTAGTATATAAACACAAATTACAATCAACATAAATATGAATTATCTAAATCATAATCTATTGGATATGTGTGTATAAACAAATAATAAATGATAACAAGTTAGAGGAATATAGCAAAACACAAATTTTGGTTTCTTTGTCCACGAGGCCCTTGTAATTTATTGTAGGAGGGTGTTAAAAAAAAACAACTAAAATATTCACTACTAATATCAAAACTAAATCATTTTAATATTCTTTGCTCTCGATCATTAAAATCAGAATATTTCTTGAAAAAGTTAAAACATATGCAAATGTTATGTCGAGTTCAACAAAACTTAAGAAAGAAAACCCAAATGCTTTGATATTAAGTTTATAAATGGTGTTGCTTAGCTGTGACAGAGAATTACCAGGCCCTCCTCGAGCTGTGTCAAATAATGCTAAGTTGTTACTGTTTTTCTTTGAGAAGAACATATGGAGCCAAGGATAAAAGCAAAAAGCTATCTTATATGATTTATGGTGTTCTCTGCCTACCCAAGGCTCATTCTTGTTCTTTCTTTCCCCTTTCGTAATATAACTTGGTCATTTCTCAAGAATTTTAAGATGCTATTCACTTTATGCCTGGCCCAATAAATTTATAAAAAAATTTCCTGTTTCCTTCCAAAGAATCTGCTCAAATCTCAGATTTATGGCACCCTATGTGGCTAAGTTCCAAGCAGAATTATGTCAAAAATGAGAATGGTGGTAAGGAAGGAAGTGGAATAAGGAAAAATGAAACTGGAAATAAAATGAATTCCTCTTTTCTGTCTTTCATGTATTCCTTAAAATCTTTACAGATGTAGTTAAACAAATTCATTATTCAACAGCAAAATGCCATTGACAAAATTTAAAAGAAAATGAAAACTGTCCTTCCCACTTTTGAAGACTTAGCTTATCTAATCAAGTGAGAAAAAATCAGATATCTTCATTTAATATACATAGCAAAAGTCAGACAACATTAGAGGACGTATGTTACCTGGAAAACTGCTTCAAAAAGGAATAACACTTTTTCAGAACTTTTAAATTTGATGTTAATAAAATATATTCTTAGTTCAAACAAAATCAATGCTTTTAAAGTCTAGCTCCTATAAATTTTTAATGTGTCATATAAATATTATTTATGCTAAGTTCATTTTATTTTAGCATGCTGAATAAGTCAATTAGCCGTAGAAAAATTGTCATGCATTTTCCTTATGTTTATTGAGACAAGAGTTTCAATATCTTCAAGTGTCTTTGGATTCTGCTAATTTGCAATAACTATTTTCAGGGATGGGAATTAATTATCATTTTGATTTTATTTTCTGTTAAAAATATTCTATTAAACAATAACACTTTCTATAAATGAAGTTCAGTGTTTAAATTCTTCTAATAGCAATTGCAAATTAAAAAGAGCCTTAGTGTCTCTGACTATTATATTGTTTAGAGAGCAAACTACAGAGGTTTTGATGCTAAAAGCAGGTCTACTATAGCTAATCAAACTAAAACTGGAGGCTATGATAAGATGTTAGTGATCATTTCATATTGTTGAAGTGAATGGTGTTCAAGTTTGATATAAAATATCAAAAATATTTTACATACTTTACTGGCTTAGCCTGGAGGTATTTAAGAAGACTGGTGATAAAAGAAATATTGTGGACTTCTTATAATTTCATTTATTCCAATCGCACCTCTAAATAATGGTTTCTATTTCCCCGGGTTTTGAAGAATTTAGACTATTTTGCCACAAGAAGATAGTTGAGTACACCTTTAAGTCTACCTTTATGGACTCGATTAAAATTACCAGTAGACTGCTGAGGACAGAGTGCTGGAATATCTCCTTATGCGGAAGAATGAACCGCAATTATTAAGTTAGCATCTGCATATTCTGCCAGCCTTTCTCTAAATGTTCAGCTGTGCCAGTCCTCATGCCCTACCTTATGAAAGCTTTCTGATTTACCAGCTTGGGTAAAGACACCTTGTCTTTCTATCCAGTATAAATATTAGTGAATATTTACAAAGGGTCAGATAAAGCCAAAGTAGCAACAAACCCTAAAAAGCTGACTATCAAACTGAGGTCAGTTTGAGCAAGTGGGGGAAAGACCAGAACAGAGTGAAGAGGGGGAACAAGGGACCACAGGGATGGATTGTGGGGGCCTTGGCAGTGGGCGTGGTTTAGTAACTACACATAAAGAGGTATATCCATATCCTGTAAAACTCAGATAACAGTGTAAACAGATTTTAACTCATTAAAAATAAAATAAAACTCACAGCCACTGTCAATCAGCAGCTGTATGACAGTAAAATATATCTCCATTAAAAAATAAATTCTAGCAGAGAGAATATACCTTCTTGTATTTAATTCAGTTTCATTTAATATGCTTGTTTCTCCACATTGCAGTCACTCACCACCTTTAGACTTGTGGGATAAATAAGTGAATATATTGACAGCTAATCATAATCTTAGATGGCCTGGAATTTTGCTTAATCAGAAGCAAATATCCATACAAGTCAGAGTCTATTCTATGAGGACAAGAAAAACTCAGCCAAGTCATGATACTTTGAAATTGCTCCTTCTTTCTTATGTTTTATGTTCTCAACTGTTTCTGTCTGCTGGAACCTGTTAGTCAAATCCACTGTTCATATCAAGATATAAAAGAATATTCACAGCCTAAGATGGTAGGTCTCTTGCTAGGTACATTAGAGAGAATCACAGCATTTGAAAAGTGGATTCGTTTATCAAAGTGAGAGCTTCAGAATCTATCTGAGGCATCATTGAAAGAATACCTGGGTCTCTTGCCTCCGTGAAATCCTCCCTCTTGGTATACGCCTGTGCTTCTCACATATGTAAGAGCAGGCTCACACAAAGTATAGTACAGACTTAGCAGTGATACACGACTTCCTTCCTTTAACTATGTATTTTTTAATTATAGAAATTTTTCAGTCTTGAATTGGACACAGAAGCCATGCTTCTGGGATTATATTTTCTCTTATGTCTAAGTTTTTTTTTCCCTGTGAAGGTCAGATTTTTAGGTCCCCCCTGCTTCCACCTCCTTTGTCTTTATATAGTCCTCTCTGCTTGAGTGTAGGTGTGACTGCTGACTTACTTCCAACCAATAGAGCAAGTCAAAAGTGATGGGATGTGATCTCACTGGTTATTTGCAATATATCAGACTCTGCCTTGCCAGCAGATTTGCCCAACTCTTTCTTTTCCTTATGAGCTTTGAAGATACAAAAATGAGATCATTCCTACCATTGCAAGAAAAAGAATTCTGCTAAAAACTGGAGGGGAGATGAGTAGCAGAATCTTACTGAATAGAGCTGCGGATGATGACAGCCTGGGACACCCTAAGCAGAGACCCTGCTTAACCTGTGCTTGAACTTCTGACCCACAGAAATCATGAGATGATCAAAATGCATTGTTTTCATCTTCTGAGTCTGTGGCAGTTTGTTATGCAGCATAGACAACTAATAAGCTTCTTACTCCCTTATTCCAGACCACTGTCAAGGCAAGAAACATACTACAATTATTTGTTAGAAACACTGAATACTTAATGTTGCTTTATGTGATACACTCTCTATTTGGCTTTATGAAATATTGGTAACTACCAGAGGAAACCACTTTACTACTGTACACTCAGAAAATATATGTGAGATATTTACAAAAAAGGGTTCATTTCCTTGCCTGTATTTACTATATTCTTATCTGCCTAATAGCCAGGAACAGTAAATGGACCTTTCTTGTAATTTTGCTTCAGGGGAAAAATTAAAATGCAATGTAGGTATTATAGACGCATCCCCTTTCTATGAGGCTGCACTGTTTCCGTTTATGTCCATGCAATTGTCGTGGCTTAAACCAACACATTAGTATAAACACTTTCTGCAAAAGCCTGCGGCACCAGGAGGCAGGAGCAAAATCCATGTAAAATACTAAAGGGCATGAATGGACATAAGCAGTCTTTCTCCTTACTGAATTTTATGTAATCATTTGAAAACGTTTTTCTTTAGTCTGTTCCTCCCTTCCTTGTCACACTTTTACACATAAGTAGCTGAAGGAAACTAGCAGCAGTTGTGATACTGTGTCCTCACCAGGAAATTCCTGTTTTCCAAGTTCCCCTGAATCCTTTGCACTAGGTAACATGAATCTGGTCCTTTTTAGAAGCTTTCCCTCCGTGCTGTCCTCCCTCCACAACTGGATAACTTATACTCCCCTGGAGGGCTCTCTGGGGTTTAGGAAGTACAGGCAGCACTATATTTAGAGTCACTAATATTTTATTTTCTCACTCAGAAATTCATTTCAGCTTCATTGGGGACATACTTTGCACCTTAGCATCTTAACCTCACGCAAGCTAATAATGTTAATGCTTTTTTATCCTGTATTGTGCAGAGCTAAGAATGGAAAAGGAAATCTTTTCAATATGGTGATGGAGGAGGCCGGATGCTACTCTGGCCCAAGCCCCAAACTTGCCCAACTTGTCTGCTTTGTAGGCTCTGGAACTTGTGAATATGCCACCTTATGTGGCAAAAGGGGCTGTGCCAATGTGAGTTAAAGATCCTGAGATAAGAGGATCATCCTGAGTTATCTGGGGGACCCAATATAATCACAAGGAACTTTATAAAAAGGAAGCCGATGAGTCAGAGAGGAGAGAAGATTCTGTGTCACTGGCTCTGAAGATGGAGAAGCAGGGATGTGAGCTAAGGAATAGAGTGTAAAAAGCAGGATGAAATCTGCTGGAACCTCTAAAGGAGACATGGGCATATGAATCCATTTTAGACTTTTGACGTACATAACTGTCAGAGAATAAATGTGAGTTTTATAATTTAAGCTCCTAGATTTGGCGTCATCTGTTAGAGTAGCAATAAAAAAAAAACCCAAACACCCCCCCCAAAAAAAAAAAAAACTAATGCAGTATATATAAAGGGTTGCTGAAAATAATTTAAAAGATTTTGAAACTGAAGGATCCCATGGATTTCCACAGTGTGAGAAACCTAACCTTACCAAATATTTCCTGACAAGGGTTTGTACTTCTGCTTTTAGCTGTGGCTAAGTATGTCTGCTTTTAGATTTGGCTAACAAGCTACTTTCTTTCCTAGAATAAAAACATATATTTATGGGTCAGTGCAACCATCCCAGGAAAATGTGCTATCACCTCAGGAATATTTGAGGGCTGCAGATTTCTAACAGACATATTTCTTTAGCAGTTCGAATAATTCTAAGACACATGTCTGGATAAGATGGACAAGATTTTGCCTGGACCATAACCCTGTAGGAAATGTACTTTTGGATTCATGTGGAGCTCACCCAGCTCTGAATCTTTGAGAAGGACTTACAGAATCAGTGCCACATCCAATCAAAACTCTCTTTCCCAATTCAGCACATCTAAGAACGTTTTTTCCTCATTGACTAGCAGCAACAAAATTACAAAGAAAGCCAAGTCATAGGATGTTTGCAGATATTGCATCAGTAGATGACTTTTAACCTTGAAACAGGCACAAAACACACTGTCCTTTGCTTGAGTGCAGTGGATAATAGTTTCTTAATCCCATCTGTTTCTCAAGAGAAAGCCAGAAAAATTGCAGGAAGAAGTCAAGGAGTCTCAGAATTGCCCTTTAACTACTTGATTTCCCTTGACAACAATTTTAGCAAATATGTCATTTTTCCAGTCACTGCTTGAACATCTCCATGTATGGCATTGTCTGCATAGATAACCCTTCCTCAAATGGAAAGTTAGCTCCCTGTCAGAGCTGAGACCTTCCTTTACACAACTTTCACTTGCCTTGTTAAAGATGCTGCCCTTGGCAACGTGGCCACAATCATTTACAAATGCGAAGATCCCATATTTAGGGTAAGAATAGGTGTGTAGTTTTCCTAAAAGCCCTCACACCCAGCTTAGGACTGATTTTTCTGCCTAATATAATCAAAGTTGAACACAAAATTTCAAAAATGTGTTCCATGCAGCTTTTCCATTGTTTAAGGAGAGAGAAAAATCTAAGAATAGAATAAACAAATTCAGTGACAGAATTCTATTTCAAGCATAAATACATTTTATGGAACATAACTCCCTATTCATGATAATCCAAAATTGTTGTTTCTCCAAGTCACTGTGAAAAATTGCTTCTCAGGGAGGAATTTTTATTTCCCATTAAAATATGTTTTGAAGGATTTTGGGGTAAGCTTTGATTTAAAAATGAAACAACTTTTTCCTTTCACTGGAAAGCAAGAAATCATAATGTACAAATATTAAGAAAGAGTAAGTTTATTGTATGAAGGCTTAATATAAAGATAATAGTAAGTTTTTAGAGTCTCAAGGCCACAGTGCCTAGGATTTTTAGTCATGGAGTCATAAATGAAAGAGATAAGCAGCATTATTTTTTTTGCTGTAGTGATTGTCATTGGTTGAGTGCAATCAAATACTTTTATGCAGGGAACTATCGTTTTCCTACTATTTAATAAAAGGGAACAGGCAATAGTTACCTCAGGCACGTGAGACTTCTTACTCTGCAAAGAAGACAACTGTCCCTGACTCATCCCTCAGATATTTGTATCCTTATTTGATTGTTTCTGCATTTGAATTATGCACAAATTCACCGGAGTATCTCATCTGTGAAATTTTAGCATTTAATAATTGTTCCTAAATTTTACCATTCTTTCTGACCCTTCCCAAAAAAAGGATGAATTTAGTAAAGTCTGCCACATTTTGAATCTCATTTTGAGAATTTTATAACTTTTAGTTAATTAAAAATAATAAGTGTATATAAAGTTTTGGGTGCTATTGTACAAATACAATTCAATTCTGATTATCCCAAAGGTGTTGACAATAGACAAATATTCCTACCGGTAGACAGTAATCAAACAACTTTATTTCATTTGTTTTTGTTGTTTTGTTTGCTGCCTGGACCATGTGTCGCTACCCCTGGGACAGCCCTTTCCAGGGTCTCTATCCTCAGGGGCTGACTATGTGGGCTGGGTTTGCCCTCATCACTGTCCCTGTTCCATTGCATATTCTTTGCTCCTTTGACAAAGATCAGTCATCCATATAAGGGTGGTTTTATTTCTGGCTCTCTATTCAGTTCCGTTGGTCTGTGTGTCTGTTTTTGTTCCAATACCAAACTGTTTTAATTATTATGGCTTTGTAGTATAGCTTGAGGTTTGGAAGTGTGATACCTCCTTTCTTCTTGTTTCCATCGGTAGGGCAGTGGCTATTCATGTTTTTTGTGGTTCCATGTGGATTTCATCAGTATTTGTTTTATTTCTTTGAAGAATGTCATTGAGATTTTTATTGGAATAGTGTTGAATCTGTACATTGCTTTTGTTAGGATGGACATTTTAATAATGTTAATTCTTCTAATCCATGAGCAGGGGATGTCTTTCCATTTCTTTCAATACATCAAAGGAATAATACACCACGGTCAAGAGGGATTCATCCCAGGGGCACAAGGAGAGTTCATAATATGAAAATCGATCAGTGTAATTCAACACATTGGCAAAAAGAAAAATAAAAACCATATGATCTTATCAATAGATGCTGAGAAAGCATTTGACAGAGTCCAACATCCATTTATGATGAAGGCCCTTGAAATTCTCAGGATAGAAGGAACATAATGTGATAAAAGCCATATATGGCAAACCCACCAACAATATTGTTCTCAGTGGTGAAAAGCTGAAGGCCTTTCCTTTAAGATCAGGAATAAAACAAGAATGTCCTCTCTCACCACTGCTCTTCAATATAATACTGGAGGTCCTAGCCATGGCAATAAGACAAGAGGAATACATACAAGGAATCCATATAGGGAAAGAAGAAGTAAAACTATCACTATTTGCAGATGATATGATAATATACATAGAGAACCCTAAACACCCCACAGAAAAACTACTCAAAATAATCAACCAGTTCAGTAAAGTAGCAGGATACAAAATCAACACACAAAAATCAGTAGCCTTCTTGTACACACCCAATCTGAAGAAGAAGAAATCAAGAAAACCATCCCTTTTATATTTGAAACAAATAAAAAAAATCAAATACTTGGGAATAAACCTAACAAAAGAGGTGAAAGAACTATACATACAAAGAAAATTATAAAACACTGTTAAAAGAAATAGAAGTCAACATTATTTTAATACCATTATTTTAGCTATCAGCTTGTAAACTGTATTATTAAAAGAAAAAAAAAGAAAAAAAATGTAATAAACCTCTCTCTCTTCTGGCATATTTGCTTATTAGTGAGTATAAGATTCACAAAAAAAAAAAAAAAACCACAAACAAAAAACAACCTGCACACTAAATAGTGGATAATAATTAGAAAAGCAATTTTGATTTTTCTATAGCTTTGTGGAGATAGAATTGACATATATTGCATAAGTTTAATGTGTACTACACGTTGGCTTGATGTACTGATGTACTGAAATATGACTACCACCACGTATTAACACTGTCATTATGTCACATAATTACCATGACTTTTTTGTAGTGAGGACATTTAAGTTCTATTCTCTCAGCAAATTTGAAAAGCAATTTGATAAAGCATTTGAGGCTGAAAGATTCTGCCATCTCATCAATGCTTATTTTGTTTGTAAACTAGTAAAGTGCACTTGATGTTAATGCTTTTGAGTTTTGATGTTAAGCAGAGTGAAAAGACATATGAATTTTATGAACATGGAGATATACCAATAAAATACTAACAATTACAATTAGAACTAATGATAATCCTCAGTTCATGACCCACTCTCATAACAGATCTAAGAATGACTTGCAGTCTCTCTCTCTCTCCCTTGTGAACACCTATAAGCTCATCACTATAAATGAGAACCAGAACATTTACAATACAATAGCTATATATGCCTCTGTGTTTCTATCCTATCCCTCCACTTAATCCAACCATTTCTTTTATATATTTATAATTACCTTGCTTTCCTTTAATTTTTTATTAATATATTTCTAAAACATATACATTATTTTTATGTTTTTAACTTTATCTGAAAAGGTAATGCACTATAAATAATCTGACACTCTAATTCTATCACTCTGTAGTTTATTGTGATGATTCATTCATACTGTAACTTGTACTTACAGTTCATTGCAGTTCATTCATTTCCTTTTGTGTTTACTTCATTGTTTAATAGAGTATTTCTCAAATAGGCAGAAAATATTTGGGACTGGATAATTCTTTGTTGTGGGTGTTTGTCCTATGCATTGTAGGATACTGAACACATTTTCGGGGTCTACTCACTAGATGCCAGTAGCATACGCCCATTTGTGACAACCAGAAATGTTTCCGAGATATTACCGGTGGCCACTGGGGAATAAAATCATCACAGGTGGAAAACCATTGGCTTAACATATTAAAGTTTATTCCATCATTTTAGTGCCAATATGCATGTGGGCTATTTCTGTGTTTTGTGTGTTTTCTCACTTTTTTGAAAAACATTCTGATGAACAACTTGCAAAACTTGGCTCAGGAGTGGAGATGCTAGTTTGCAAGATATGTGATTATAGAACTTTACATGATAATGTCAAATAATTTTTCAATCTGGTTGTACTGATTTGCTCTTCTCCCACATTAAGAGGGTCTGTTCACATTTTCTCTATGGTTAGACTGATATTTGTCAATGTCAGTGGAATGAGCATATGATAATATCTTATCTGGAAATGAGGCTAAAAGAGAAACAATAAAAGGAAGAAATCTGACATTCACTCAAGTGATCAAAATCAATATTAACATAAAACATAAGTAAGGTCATGTTTAGTTTTTACCTTGAATTGATGCATTGAAAACATCATGTGACCTCTTTGTTTTTCCTGCCAAGAACCCATAAAACACCACTTTCACAGTTTAAAAAAAATAGGTGAAAAAAATCCTAGAAAGATGAATTCTACAGAATGACCTGTACTACTTAACACTGTCAACATAAAAAAAAAAAAAAAAAAAAAAAAAAAAAACAGGAAAAACAGAAACTGTCACAGCCTAAGGAGTCAAAAGAGATATTACATCAAAATAAATCATGATAATGCTGGTGAAATCATGGATATACAGTAGAAAAAGACACTGTGAAATTGAAGAAATTTGTACAAAGACCTTACTTAATGATATTTTATCAATATTGGTTCATTGATTGCAACAAAAGGATCACACTAATGTAAGATTTCAATAATAATAGAAACAGTATAGGGTCTATGGGACTCTCTATACTAATCTATCAGTAATCTAAAGCTGTTCTAAAATAATCTATTTAAAAACAAAGGCAAAAGAGACGTGCATAGATATACAGTAAATTCTGTGCTATTGTTCTTATTGTATCTGTGAGAAGGGAAGAAAATCAATACATAGACTAGTTGGTTTTTTTAAATAGTAAGCACATTTATAATCCATTTATTTTATTGAAATAATATTATTTTATATATTCACTTAAGAAGTTTGGGTTGTGGGCCTCCCCTGGTGGTGCAGGCGGTTGAGTGCAGAGCTGTGAAGTTGTACACAGCCTCTACAGTGCCGGTTCGATCCTGGCCAGCCAGGCAAGAATAACACTTGGCGCGGCAGACCTCTACTGTCTCGCCCGCTGCTCCCCTCAGCAGTGTATTTCTTCAGTCTGCCTTTTCTGTTCCCCGCTCTGTCTCTGGTGAATCCTCTCACCCTCCCACTCATCTGGTGTGTATCCCGCTTCTTATATGCATGAATAATTTTTTTGTTAAAAGAAATTTGGGTTGTTTTATGTATGTGTATTTGATTTCATTTCTAGTATGGGCAATGGTTGCTTATGATTAATTTTTAAAATGAGATTATTCTTTATTTTTTCCCTATGGTCTGACTTAACTTACTTTTAATTTCAACCCTAAATCTAAGCTGAACAATACAATGTTATTATGCCCTTTCCCGAGTACTGTCAAAATTGTTCATTTTTTGGATAAAAATATATTAAATCTATTGATACAAATTGATAGCTCAAAATTAAATGAGTTTTATTTAGCAATGCCCATCAACATTTTTATTTTCCCCCAAGATATAAACTAAAATACCAGAGTGGTTTATCTTCAGAAACTCTTTATATGATCTAGAATAAATGGCTGATGACACTCTCCTTTAATATGTTGAAAACAAATTGCAAACATATTATTTGTAAAATTAAGTTTTTTTAAAGTTTTGTTTTGCTTTTTGCAAAATCATTTGTTATCACATCAGAAATGACATTTCATTTCTCACATTCTGAAAATTCTATCAAAAATGATTAATAAAAGACTTGTCAAATGTTTATTTAATTATATCTGTGACTTTTCTTTTGGGGCAACCTTATTTAAACTGATGCACTCAAAATAGGCTGTAAAAATCTCAATATTAATTCTAGTATACTTTGACCATTATTATCAAACTACTTTAGATAGTAGTTTTATCTCATCACAGGCTTTAAATAATCCTTTTTAATATTGTGAATTAGAGATTTAGGTAGGTGACTATTCACTGTATGGAAATACTTGTTATAGTAACTATACATATAAAGGAATTACTTTTGTTAATATGATCAGATGTACAGACTTATTTTCTTTTAGAGAAAAAATGATTTCATAGTTTGGTAGAAAAGACCACGTTAGTAAACATTTTTTAAAAATATATAGAACTGGGCCTCCCCTGTGGCGCAGCGGTTGAGCGGTGGGTTGCGAAGCTGCCCATAGCTTCTACAGTGCCGGTTCGATCCCCGGCTGCTCCCCGGCCACCAGAGGCGGGTACCGCATGGCGCGCAGACCTCTCCTGCTGCCCGCGGCTCCCCTCAGCAGTGCACTTAGGTCCTTCTGCCTGCTTTGCTCCCCGCTTTGGCTCTGGTGAATTCTCTCACTCTCCCGCGCTTCTGACTGTAGCCAGTGCTTGTATAAATAAATAAATCTTTAAGGAAAAAAAAAGATTGAATATAATTGGAATAAATATATCATGGTATGTTATTAAAAGATTAGATATAGCAGCTTTTTTCATTCTCATACACATGTATATAGAAATTTAAAAGAATTTTCCATAAGTTTTATCCAATAAATCTTGAAATTCTTTATATTTCAAATCAATATATTCAAGGCATATTTAAAGAATCCAACTTCGTGATAATATTCTGCTTTTTAGAAACACTTTTCTTCTCATAATTCCTAGTGATAAGTATTATGGAATGCATTTTAGGAAGCATTTAAATATTGTCGACAGAAAGTTATTTTTAGCCTTTATAGCTTAATTTAGAAGTTAGAGTATTTCAGGAGCACTAATAGTTAATTTACATCTCTTAAAACTAAAATCAAAATCTGTATTTTCTAGAACTACTTCTGTCAAATTTAGGAGAGATCCCATTATAAATGAAGGCATTAAAAAATTTCTACTGCATTTAATGGAAATTACAGTTAAGATTAACACATATTGATTGGATCAGGACTTCTGGATTAGGTCTGGTAACTTCTGCTCTCCTAATTTCCTTTCAAGTTAATTGTTTCAATGTAGGCAAAAATAGATTGCTAAGAATAGCACTGGCCTAAGTGATTGGTTTATATACAGGTGCTTCATTTTTCTTGAATCTCCTGATACAAATTAAATGACTTTGCATCATCCTAGGGGGAGAAGGTGAAATCAATACACCTACTGTATGTTTCTTTCATTTGCAGTTCATATTAGTAACAATAACTTGCATGCAGGACCTTTCACGGAAATTAATGACTGGTTGGAGTTAATGGACCAAAGAGCAACCCCTCCCAGGCAGTCATTAATCTCTAGGAATGCCCTATACTGCAATTGCAATTGCTTAAATAAAAGCTTGCAAGAGAATTCAAAGAGAAATACTAGACCTGTGCTTGTCACTGCAGAACAAATGGCACTTTCGATCCCAAATAAATCTCCAAAGGAACAAATAATTTGTGTTTCCATTGTTCTGATTCCTAAAATGCTGTGCAGAACTTACAAACGTTCAAGGTGCCAATGTAGATTGTATTTCTTCAGGGTTCAATGCTGAATGGAATTGTCCTAAAGGAAAATTTCACCATAAGTAGAGACAAGTAGTTAGCACTTTAAGAAACTAATTTGCAATATTAGTTGTTTTTTTTTGTGTGTGTGTGTGCGTGTGTGCCTATAAATCACTTTGAAGTCCCCTAGACACAAAAATCAGTAACACAAGAAAAATCTGTACTAGTGAACTGTACCTAAAATGTCTTTATTGATGAAAGAATGGATTCTTTATTGCTTCTCTTATTTTTCATTATGGTAAACAATTTTGCATTTTTCTCTGCTAAACAGTATCATCCTTTGCTTTCATAGTGTATAGATTTCCTGTTCCCTCTGACTGCCTTTTCTTACTTTCTTTCTTTAGTTCCCTTCACTTACCTAAATGTTAACTTTAGTGTGGAAATATACTCAACCTTCTTCTCTTCTTACTAGTATTCAGTTCCCTTCTATTGGGTGAAATCTTACCCCAATTTGAACAAACCAACTCTCCACCCCACCTACTCCTCCCTCAGTGATTTCAATCTCATTAATGAGCATCATTATCTTCCAGAGAAGTCATTTTCAAAATTCTATTTCCAGAATAGAATTTTCTACTTTATCCACTGCTTGTCATTTCTATAATCACTCCCTAATCTGATGTGACATTGCCTTTTACATGGCTTGATGGCAGCATAATTGATTTTTTTATTGCCTGTCTTGTCCCCTAAATAAGTGTCTTCTCCAGATAGTAATCCACAATCCTCCTAAAATACAGGACCATGTTATCGCTATAAAAGCTCTTCAGGGGCCTCCCTGTTGATGCAGGTGGGTAAAGTCTCAGCACTATTAAGCTATTGCCAGCCACTAAGCTATGAGTTCAATCCCCGTCCATGGAACTTACCTTTATGGAGCAGCAGACCTCACCTGTCTTGCCCGCTGCTCCCCTCAATCAATCCACTTGTTCTGCTCCCTACCCTGTTACTGGTGAATCCTCTCACTCCCCACACCAGTGGCCTACACCCCAGTTCTTGTAGGCATGAATAAAAATAAATCGATCTTTAAAATAAAAAAAAATCCCTTCAATGACAGCATTTTTTTTTTAAATACAGTTCATGCTATTTCATATGGCTTACAACACTATCAATAATCTTATGTTTACTGATCAGTGAAGAAGGTGACTAATCTTTACCTATTGTGATGTTTTATCTTGACTCACTGTGGTGGGCAGATTTGCTTTAGTATTCTTGTAAAATCCTGTCACTTGAATATGGGTGAGACCAAAATTAAAGAAATAAAACAAATGAATTAACAAAGTCCCATGAAAATAACTCAGACTCTGACAACAAACTGGCGTCTAACAAAGGAAGGAGTAGGGAGTAGAATGAACAGGTAGAGAGGGTTAATTTGATAGTAGTGAATTGTAGTAGATTTTTGGTGGTAGATATGGTGTGGTAACTACATTTATCAAGGTATGAAGCTATACTACTGAAACTTATATAGTAATTTTTTTTATATTTATGCATACAAGAACTGGGGTGTAGGCCAGAGATGTGGGGGGTGAGAGGATTCACCAGAGACAGAGTGGTGGGCAGAACGAGTGGATTGACTGAAATACACTACTAAGTGGAGCAGCAGGCAAGACAAGGGAGGTCTGTTGTGCCAGGTGGGTTAGCTTCCTGACCCAGGATTGAACTCATGCTACAATGGCTGGCAATAGCCTGATAGCGCTGAGATTTTAACCTCTGTGCCACCAGGGAGGCCCAACTTATGTAAATATTTTTTTTTTTTTTTTATATAGAGGCATGCTTTTATTTATTTATTTATTATAGTTGTTTGTTTGTTTTGTTTATACATGCACTGGGTACAGTCAGAAGCGCGGGAGGGTGAGAGAATTCACCAGAGCCAGAGTGGAGAGCAGAGCAGGCAGAAGGACCGAAGTACACTGCTGAGGGGAGCAGCGGGTGGCAGGAGAGGTCTGCGCACCATGTGGGATCCTCCTCCGGGGCCGGGGAGCAGCCGGGGATCGAACCGGCGCCGCAGAGGCCGCGGGCAGCTTCGCAACCCAGCGCTCAACCGCTGCACCACCGGGGAGGCCCTTATGTAAATATTTTAAACCAATGGTAAATTAATTCAATAAAAAGAAATTTTTGAGTGAATATGTATAATTGTCAAAAATATAAAACAGTGTCAGATTCTTATCATCAAACACAAGTATCAATAGATGTACAAACATTTATAGATAACAAAAACATGATTTTTATTTTAAACTGCTTTATATAATGAAAAGGAAAAGACTAGCTAAAAAGATTAAACATAAAAGTGAAGATAAAATGGTATTCTCAGACAAAAAATAAAGGTAGCTAGAATTAAAAGGGGAAAAAAAGAAAATTGTCAAGCAGGCAAAGGGAAGACAGATGGAGAGCCCCCAAGGGACATTTGAAGAAAAAGGAGCACTCACCCCAAGTGGGGGTGAAATAACAGAGATCTATAGTTCAGAAACCTGCTTGTTAATTCATATGTCAAACTATTCACAGTTGTGGGCATAGAAAAGTTTTTCTGCAACAGACTGAGAATTTAGAGCTGAGATCTAATAGCTAAGCCATATTATAGTCACAGTTTGCAGTTAAGGAAACTGAGACCCCAAAACCTTGTTAATCTTCCCAAAATCAAGCATCTTATATTTGGCAGAGCCAGCAATCAAAATCAGATTTGTCACACTTGATATGCTGTCAGTCTATTACTCTTGATTTATTTTGAATTTTAGAGTAACTGATTACATGGTTTGATTGATATATCAAAACAACTACTCATTATAAGCAAAATGCTTCTATGTAAATAAAAGTTTCTGCTTTAAAAATAAAATGCAAATATTTGTGTAAGAAATGGCTTTTGTTCAGTATTTTGAATCCTTCTGTTATTTCAAAGTAAATTTTTAAAGATTTACTAAGTGATAACCACAAAATAGGAAGACCATTGATTTCCAGGTCCCTATACAACCTATTTCAAAACTTCCATCTAGAAATTGGCAGCCTTTTTACCTTAAACACTAGGTTCAATAGAAAAAATGGAAAGTTATCATGACAATTGATGGAAGAAGTCAAAGAATACATCAGACATCATGTAAAATTCAACAATTGAAAGAGCATTCAACATTCTCTAGGGACTGAGACTGTGCAAAAACTAAGTCAGATCATCTCTAAACTATGTACATCCTTAGTGTCAGCAGAACATTAACTAACTCACTTCACTGGCAGTAGAAGACCCAAGATATAAACAGCAGCAATGGAGAAAGAAAAAATGAAAGATGAAAATAATATATTGGATTATATAGCCACCACTGATTATTAAAAAAATAAACAACAACTCTTGAAGGGTGTTTTATCACTAAAATCATGCAGCAGCTAAGGGTATTGAGACTATCCAGTTAACACTATTATAAGCTTATCAATTGGTTTGAGATCAACTATAGTTTATATTGAACAGCCTGTGCTTGTCTTTATCTACATTATCTTATGGGTGAAGGAGAAAAGAAGAGTCACATTGAATAAAAAGAAGGGAGGATAAGAAAGTACAAAGATATTTCCTGTCTGGTTAATTGTAAAACAGATACACACTTTACTATGGACTGAGATCTTCATTTATTTTTTCTTCTAATTTTGTATTGAAGTGCCATTGGTTTACATCACTCTTAGCATTTTGGAAGTATAGGATCTCCCCCTTCAGGTGTAGTTACCATAGTGCACCCAACAACAAAGCACCCATAGTCCTCCACCACAGTCCCACTGAATTATTCAAACTTTGCCCAAACATAACTAGAAGGTCATTATGTTATAATCAATATATTATCAGAAATCAAAGGTGTTGATTACTTTTGACTCTGGCACTGAACAATTGCAAGACCGTTTAATGATGATTTCAATTTGCAGCTATTTTCACCTTTTAAAAATTTTGCTTTAGGAAGATAAGCAGAATTAAGTGAGCTAATGAATACAATGATGCCCAGTGTATTATATCATTCAATCAATACTTCAGGGATATTAATTAACCAGACCTTGACTTGAATTCATGGTAGTGAACCTTAGCCTACCAAAAAGAGACAGTTGGTTGGTCCTAGCTGTGATTTCCTTTAACATCCATTAATAAGGACTCAAAATATGCTCCATATATACGCAAATCTCACTGGAAAAGAAAAGTAGATATATATGTTCTATTCTGTGCCTTTGGGGAACTTATGGTCTAATTAGGAAACACATAATGATGTTCTCAGTGATACTCTACCAGGTGCAACAAATCATCAGACAAATGAGAGACGAAAGTCTACTAAGGTGCGTTGGTGGTGGAAGTGGTTTGATAACATATATCTGAAGTGGGGGGATCCTATACTTCTGAATCCCATACAGTGTTGTAAACCAACGTTACTTCAATAAATAAAAAATATTTTTGAAAAGTCCACTAGTGTTAAATCCATGGCACTCACAGAACTTGTTTGAAAGATATGCAATAAGCAGAGAGGAGAAAGGAAATCAGCCAGAGGCCCTGAAATTGTTATAGCAAAAACATTAAGATAAAAAATAAAGGCCCCAGGGAGGAGGGCATTGGCCTTCCTGTTGGTGTGAACCAGAAGTGCACCAAGCAAACCACCTATATAAATACAGGGGCTGCCTTCGAAGAAGCCCCTTCAAAACTGTAAATGGCATGGAAATTGATTACTCAAAATAATTTTTTGTAATAGGTATGGCCTTCAATTGTTTTATACGTACCCATGTGTGTGTTATCTGATCCTTTGGCTATCAACGGGATTGCCTCACAGCTCCAAATCCAAAATGCTCTTGGTAATTCCTAAGTCTTGTCCATTTTTTTATGGGTTCATCTCCCACAGTTCCCCCGTCTTCTCTTTTTGAGTTGTCTACACTACAGCACAATTGTGGACTCTTCTTTTTTTTTTATTAGTTTTCACTACAGATCTAATTACACAGTGTTCTGTCATTTTAGTTACTCTGTTGAAGTTAAGACTCCAGAGGCATTGGGGAGGAGGGCACAGAGAAGCCACACATCACTCATCTACATGCTCCCTTTTTTCTCTCTCACATACTTCATTTTGAAGCTATATGCAATCCTTCCTTGACCTCACGCAGAGTAGTCTCCCTGCCTTCTCTGAAGCTCTGATAACTACCAGCATCTCATGTTCCATGGAGATTCCACTACCAAATGTTTATCAAAGAAACCTCCAAGATCTGTTGTTCAAGTATTAGGATATATTATAAAAGATTTTGAAATGGGCAAAGAAAGACATGTAGTGTCCTATTCTGTCAAACTTACCCTACGGTATATTTCAGCTTTCATTTTCCTTGAGTTATGTGCAACTTCGCAAGTTGTAGAAATCTGACAATAATGCAAAGAATTCAACTCTATAAAAATGCAAGAATTCTGTCTGTGTGATGTAGTTGATAATTTTGCTAGAAATTGACTAACTGTACACCTGTCTTAAATTCTTTGTCATAATTCCTGATTGCCTATGTAGTTCGTATTTTGAATTCCCCTCTGAAATAGCTGAGACACCTTACTGTATCCCTCATTAATTAAAGACTTAATAAAATCTTTGGCTCATTTTTAAGTATAATTTTATGAAAGTCATGATGCTTGATTTTTAAAAAATCTGCTCAGTAAAATTTAATGTTCCATAAATTATTACATACTAATCTATAAGAGGTCATCAAATGTTATCTTTAACTACTGGGAAAATTTAGATGTCTAAAAACTCAATTTAAAAAATTAAAAAAAAATTCTCTTTTGCATTCAAGAAAATCCTAATTACCTTCACCAGGCCATAGAATATAATCATAGTAGATTCTTAATGTACTATACAGGTTGACTACCAGAAATGACTCAAGTGATCTATTACTTAAATTTTGGTGTAAAACTAACTAACATACATGCTCTTGAAAGCAATCACTTTATGTTCTCTATGTTGTGGAATTCTGACAGTACATATGATTTCAGATTTTATGTCCTAAATTTATGCTGTTTGTAAGCATATTTATTCATTTAAAGCACAATTATGGATGCTTTTATGTCTTTCTTTCAAGAAGCTGGATATGACATGATGTTAAAGTTGTGAAGTTTTTATGTACAAAGTAGCAAAGTAGGCAAAAACAATAAAAGGAACCAGCATATTATAGATGATTAAGATGAGCATCGGCCAATTCATCCCACTGATTACCTACCAAAAGTTTTAGGTGAATGTTTATGGATTTTATAAATGCTAATTATAGGTGACTAGATATATATGCTTTGCAAAAGAACAATGCCCTGGAAGTTGGCTATCACCTCACTTACTGTATTTTACATAATATATTTATTTAGTTGACACTTTCCATCAATTGTCATGCTAACCTTCCCATTCTTGACAATAAGAAGATAATTATATGTCATCCCAGTGTCAAAGGTAAACAGCAGCTGACCTCTAGAAGAAACTTTTATAGAAGATGTATAAAGGAACTGGAAATAAATTGTTCTCATCTATTTGAGGTTTAACACTTTCTAAATCTTTACACACTTACCATGAAAAGCTTGATTTAAAATACTTTATTCATTCATTCATTCTACCAGTCAAGATTCATTAAGGAATTACCAGGCACCATGAGTGGCACTTAAAGTTGGGAACAAACAGATAAATAAAACATGTTTATCTAGATCCGAGAGAGTTCTAAGTGAACAAATAAATATAAACAGCTAGCTAGTATGGGATTTAAATTCTTTCTTTGCCAGATATAAACTACAGGGCTTTGGAAACTATATAATTTAGCACTAAGTTCTTAAGATGTAAAATAAAAATCTTCATCTCAACTTAGGACTTTTGTGGAGATTAAATGTTGAGCAACTGCCTGACATATGTAAGTGCCTAACATGTGATATCTTTTCCAACGAGAAACTACAGTTTGGAGGATAAAATGTTGGCAGGAAACTGAGTAGGAAGAGATTTAGTAGATGGTAGAATCACAGATCTCCTCATTAAAGTTAAGACATTTGCAGTATTTCAAGAATAAGCAGTAGGATTGCATGTGCCAAGACATAGATGTAGATTTCAAGATGTCAAGTAAATTAATCTATTAAGCCTTTCAATACAAAGCAAAGAAAAAATCTATACTCTAAATTGGGATAATTAAAAATTAATTGGAATAATTAAAAATTCTGGGAAATTAAAATCTAGTATTTTATTTGTTAAACTTAAATTATGACTGTAATTTTATATGCATTCCTTAATACATACTTTCTCCCCCAGAAAATGTCAGTATAGCAAAATAAACTGAACTTTTTAATGGCTATAGCACCCAAATTTTGAATCCAATGAACAGCAGCAATTTTCGGTTTCTAAATATTAAAGGAGAATTTTTTATTTTTTCTTTTAACAAGAAACTAGTTGACACATGTAAACACATCAAAACTGCCAAAAAGTTTACTCAAGAGAGTGTTCTCTGAATTTATTTTAATAGTGTCCCCAAAACAAATAGGGCTACTTTCCATAGTATCTAAATTATACTCATTTGTGTGATTCCCAGAATTGGTGATTGTTAATTCTGAAGAAAGTAGCAGGGATGAAGGGAAAGTTGCATTAGTGGGAAGGAGTAATGGAAAGAATGGGTTCCATGTAAAGCAAGATTTTTATTTATTTTTTAAGATGTATTTATTCATGTATACAAGAACTGGGGTACAGGCCAGAAGTTTGGGGGTGAGGGGATTCACCAGAGACAGAGTGGGGAACAGAACAGGCAGATTCACTGAAATACACTGCTGAGGGGAGCAGCGGGCTAGAGAGGGAGGTCTGCTGCACCATATGGGTTACCTCCCTAGCCTAGGATCCAACTTGTGCTGCAGTGTCTGTGGCTAGCTTCATAGGCTGCGTCTTAACCCCTTGTGCCACCAGGGAGGCCCCAAGCCTCCTTTAGATGTGATGATTATATCTACATGCATGAGTCTGGGCAAACATCAAATACATCTGTAGTGGCAGGACAGGGACAGAGCAGAATATCTAGAATCTGAGCAGACAGGCAGGTAAAGGAGAGTCCTGGAGCCCTCGGTGGCTTTCTCAGGCTTTTATTGAGCTTTTACATGCAGTGCAGCAACCAGGCAGGTAGGGGTGTGAGAGGGGTGGGGGGCAAGAGGCCGGGAGGCCTCTAAGCTCCCCAGCAGTCTTCACTCTGGGCCACTCTGGCTTTCTTCCTTCCCTTCTCACTCCTGTCTCACTCTTATCTCTGCTTCTCTTCGTGAATGTATCAATACTGCTGCCAAGGCCCACAGAAGTAAACAACACAACTTATAACAAGGTAACAAATGCAGGTGCCCCATCAAGCAGGGCAATCCTAATGGCAGAAGGGCAGAAAAGCCTGAGAATCAACCTACATCTCAGGAAATTTTTCACTTTTTTTTTTAAGATTTATTTATTTATTTATTAGAGATTTATTTATATTTATTTATTTATTTATACAAGACTGGGTACAGTCAGAAGCACGGGAGGGTGGAGAATTCACCAGAGGCAGAGCGGGGAGCAGAGCAGGCAGAAGGACCGAAGTACACTGCTGAGGGGAGCAGCGGGCGGCAGGAGAGGTCTGCGCGCCATGTGGGACCCTCCTCTGGTGGCCGGGGAGCAGCCAGGAATCGAACTGGCGCTGCAGAGGCTGCGGGCAGCTTTGCAACCCAGCGCTCAACCGCTGCGCCACCGGGGAGGCCCGATTTATTTATTTATTTATTTATTTATTTATTTATTTATTTATTTATTTATTTATTTATACAAGCACTGGGTACAGTCAGAAGCACCGGAGGGTGGGAGAATTCACCAGAGCCAGAGGGGGGGAACAGAACAGGCAACACTGCTGAGGGGAGCAGCGGGCGGCAGGAGAGGTCTGCACACCATGTGGGATCCTGGCTGGTGGCCGGGGATTGAACAGGCGCTGCAGAGGCTGCGGGCAGCTTCGCAACCCAGCGCTCAACCGCTGCGCCACCGGGGAGGCCCAAAATCTTTCACTTTTAATTGAACCTTAATTTAAGCCTATATTGAAGCATTATTTTTTTAATTATAAATGATATCAGAGAACCCCAGCGATTTAGGGTTCTATCATTATGCTCTCAGATGACCAGTGTCAATTTTTCCTTAAATTTAAAAAATCAATGTTTAATTGCTTTTCTAATAGAGACAGAAGCAGATTAGATTATTATTCATCCCTTGAAGATCTCATAAACATGCATGATAAGTTGAATTTTACAGTTCACAAAGCATGTTTACATGTCGAGATATTTAGACATGCTCACTCTGTCCCTCTCAAGCTCCATATAGGCATGTTGGATTTTTAGAGGGGCAATTTACCAAGCCACTACCTTTACTCAAAGTTTGGTGTGAATTAAAATAGAGGAGAATATCAGTAACAGAGATCTCACAATGTAAGTTAAGACCAGATTGGAAATCATTAATTAACCTAGATAATTTTCAACTTGGCACTAGCAAAACAGACTTGACTCTCAAGTCAAGCAGACTGCTGAGTAAACACATGCTTAGGGATCACAAGTAAACCAAAGTGTGATCGCTAATATTACATGTCAACATGGTGAGACTGTTATGCCCAACTCTTTGGGAGAAACTAGTCTAGATGTTGTTGTGAAGTTATCTGAAGATGTGATGAACACTTACAAAAATTAACTTGAAGGAAAACAGATCCATTTATCATATGAGTAGATCTCCTTTGAAAGTCTTAAGGGTAAAAATTGAGATTTTTCAGATAAAGAAGAGATTGTTTCAAGACTCAAGCAAATAAATGTTGCCTGAATATCCAGATTGTTGTCTTGACTAATAGATCTTAGGTGTGAGGCTACAATATCAACTCTTACCTGAATTCCCAGCTTGCAAATCTGCTTTACAGATTTTCGACCTGTCAGCTACCACAATCATATGAGCCACTTCCTTAAAATAACCTCTTTAAATACAGACATCTATATCTGTATATCTGTATCTACATAGCCTATTGTTTCTGCTCCTCTGGGAGACAGAACCCTAATACACAATGTAATCTACATAACAAGTAGATCAATTTTCAATATACAGAGCTTGAAATAAGGTAAGCTAGACAGACAAATTTTAGAATAACTGAATTCCTTAAAGAAGCTATATTGAGGAAGAAAGTGTGCCATGCAGGGACTCACAATTCAGCATTCCCTATCATCTGTGTCACTCCCAGCTGTGTGACTTGCACCCATATCCTTCTAAATATATTCATCTGTAAAACGACAAAATTAAATCGACTCATTTCTGCAGCCTCTCCCTGCTCCAATGTTGCATAATCTCTGTGATCCATCATTTTTGAAATTATCTCCTAAAGGAACAAAATGGACAAAGACTCCCTTTGAGTAATGCATGTCTGGTATAGGAAGGAAACTGATGCAATGGAGAACTTTTTGAAAGATAAAATAAGGGGCCTCCCTGGTGCCACAAGGGGTTAAGATGCAGCATTATGAAGCTATCCATAGCCATGGCCGCAGCCAGGGATGTGATCCACATGGTGCAGCAGACCTCTCCTGACCTACCTGTTGCTCCCCTCAGCAGTGTATTTCAGTACATTTGCCTGTTCTGTTCCCCACTCTGTCTCTGGTGAATCCTCTCACCCACTGGGCCTTCACCCCAGCTCTTGTATGCATAAATAAATAAATATTAAAAAAGGAAAAATAAAATAAGAAATGGACTGACCAGTTTATAGTCCAGATGTATGAAAGATGCATGAGATTAAAAAACAAATTTGACTGGTTTGTAATGTGAAATAAACCATAGAGTCCTTGATATTCACTTGATCAAGATGAAGGGTTTTGCTGTTGTATTATTACCTCTAGTCCCACAATAACATTGCTCAGGAACCTGACATTCCTTCCCAAATATGTTTTTAAACAGTGATGAAAATTTTCTGTGTCTAAGACTGTAGTGCCAGGATGGGCACAGTGCAGGTTTTCTGTGATCCGAGCAGACCGGGTGAAAGAGAGTCCTGGAGCCCTCAGTGGCTTTCTCAGGCTTTTGTTGAGCTTTACATGCATTGCAGCAACCAGGTCCACGGCAGGCAGAGATGCCAGAGGGCCAGGAGGCTGGTAGGCCTTCAAGCCCCTGACAAGTCTTCACTCTGGGCTTCTCTCTCCTGGCTTGCTTTCTCCCCTTCGCTCTCCTGCCTCTCCTGCTGTTTCTGCTTCTCTTGGTGACTATTTCAATACTCCTCCCATGGCCTACAGAAGTAAATAAGACAGTTTATAGCAATGTAACAACTGCATGTACCCCATCAGGTAGGGCAATCCTAAAGGTGGAAGGGCAGAAAAGCCTGAAAATCATTTACCCTACAAAGACTGAGAATAACAAGATCATCTTTAGGGACAGAAGATGTGTCTAACATGATCCGGTGACCATGGAATTTAGAAATTTAGAGGAAGATTGATGTTGACTAAATCTAAATTTACCTGTATAGATCTTAATAAAATAATAATGTTGTCGGGCCTCCCTGATGGTGCAGGGGTTAAAGACAATGCTATAGGGCTGAACTTCAGTCACTGCAGTGTGAGTTCCATCCCTTGCTGGGCAGGGAACAACCAACATGGCAACTCCTGCCTAGCCCTGCTGCTCCCTTCAGCAGAGTGTTTCAGTAGATCTGCCTGTTCTGCTCCCCATTCTGTCTCTGGTGAATCCTCTCACCCACCCACCCCCAACACACACCTCTGGCCTGTACCCTGGTTCTTGTATGCATAAATAAATAAATCTTTAAAAAAATAATGTTGCCTTAATTGTGTTTCATGATGATGTAGGTATGATAATATTGATAATAAAAACAAAATCCATAATAATGGAAGCAAAGTGGGGGAATATAGTATGTAGATACTTATTCATGTCATTGAACTTTGACAGAAGGATAGAAATTGAGAGCAACACCACAGAACAGAGTCTTATGTATTAGATAGATTCATGAAAAATTTACAAAAGCTCATCATCCTGCTGAAGGGACTCTTAACTAACAGCACAAAACTAATAATCAATCATGAATAAGTGGAGGGATTCTAAAGTGTGCCTTCAGGAAGCAAGAACTAATGGTTCTTTTAGTTTTGATGATTGATACTTCTTTTTTATATAGAATCATTTTCTTAGTGAAAATGATTAGTGAAAAACATGAGATTTTAGGTCTTGACAAAACTGGTCTAGTATTTCTGTATGATCTACTCATTGCTTCTCTCCTATTCTTATCTAGAGACTCATGGGTAAAATGTAGTCCCTGGCATCAACCCCACTTGGACTTTCTTAAATATGTAAATTCCTGGGTCATTCCCTGATCTGGTAAATCTAAAACTGTGGGGATAAAACAAATGCTGTCGGAGATTCAGATCATGCCAGAGTTTGAGAACAACTGCCTGAGTCCAACACACTGATTTACACCTAAAAGAATTTTCCTGACAAAAGCTCTTCTGTTTAATATCTACAGAGAGACATACTTTACTATTCTTTGTATACATCTAAATATGGAAACTTATCTCACAGCACAAAACTAGCAATCAAACAATCATGAATAAGTAAATGGATTCCAAAGTGTGTATTCAGAAAGCAATGGTTCTTTTATTTTTGATGGTTGAAAATTGTATTTATTGTAAGAGACTTGTGACTAAATTGGGCCTTCTTCCCCTCTGATCTTAGACTATGATTTAAGCTGTTTGATATTTATTCATGTTAGATTTCTAAGGTAGCTAGAGTAAAATCAAAGCATTGCAGACATCTTCAGACAGTGCAGACCTAATATATGTTATTCCAATGTTCCTCTTTTCTCTTTATCTTTATATATCTTCATTACCAACCCTCTAGTTCAAAAGCTTCGCTGTAGGAGTTGAGAAGAAGGCATTTATTAAACCCAAATTCAAATAAATGTTAGGTTGTTAGAATCAGTGCTAGAAAAAAAATAGAGATAAAAGGCCATTTGGGATCTTGATTAAAATTAACCAGAAATAATGGAATGTCTAGATGAAAAATAATATAAGCATAACAGTAATCTCTATCAAATTACATAACAATTTGACTCTATTTTTCATTGATTTGCTATTTTAGGTACAGAAGAGAATTTAGCAAAGATCAAAACTATTACCACATACCAAAGTTAATTCCTCAAGCCCCTGATTCAAAATATTTAATGTTTTCAAACAATCCATAATTAAAAGTGCACCTACCTTCAATTCTAGTAATCATGTCATAATGCAAACTTAATTGGCTGTTATTTGCAGGACCAGATTAAGTAGCTTGTGGCCATGATGAGTTTCTTATGCTCAAAATTAGGACTCCCACAGCTCTACAAACCCAGAGGAGCTCAAAGGCCACAACCAACCCCTGTTGCCAAGAGGCACTTACACATTCTTAAGTCATCAAGTCTCTATTCCTGCCACCACCGAGTCACCCCCCCACACCTCTTTATATTTCTAATCTACCATGCGGATTAATTTGCGCTCTGGGAGTCTCAAGTGGCTAAAGGCTTTACACATGGGTATGTTTGCTTTTCTCAGAAGAATGACAATTGCTATGAGAATTTGGGTCTAGGGAATTGGGGGCTAAAGCTAGAATGGCTTGATTACTATCCTCAGACACTCAGAAATCAGGCAGGTGAAATCCTGGTCCTTGTATAGTCTCTGACTTCATTATTATTACTACTGATATTGTCATTATTATTACTTTGAGCAACTTAATGACCTTCATATATTTTACAAATTCAATCTTTCTTCTTTTGACACTCTTATGCAAATAGATAAAGCCTACTCATAATTCTGGGTTTAGCGAGAACCTGAGATAGTTGTCTGTTCAAAGTAATGCATTTTTAGGAATAGGTCATGCATGCTAGCTAGAAACCCTCAAGGATCAATTTGATTGCTGTCCAGGCACCCTCAAGATTGTGGTAAACAGCTGCTTTAAGGTTTGGCAATTGCTAGGCCGACTTAAAGTATCTTCATGCAGTGACAGTGTTACATTTTTCCAGCAATTAGGGAGCTTCAAAAAATCCTAGTACCCAGGCCGTAACCCAGGTCAATTGAATCATTGCAGCAGGAGGGCAAGGCATCAGTAGTTTTGAAAACTTCCCAGGAGTTTCCAAAGATAGACAAGAGTAAAAGCTACTAGGGTGGGATTCTAAATTAATTCTTCAAAAACAAACAGAACAGAAAATCTGGTTAGATGTGCTTATTTTCTATGACCTATTTTATTTCCATAGGACAATTTCTTGGACCGTGATTAAAAAAAAACAAAACTATTTTTGTTTGTATTTATTCAGAATGGGACTAATCAGTATAAAGATGAGAAAGAAGTAAATCAGCTTAGTTCAGGGTCATTGTATAACTTTTGTCTCAACAGGGGTCAGATTATTTTCATCATTTAGGAAAATATCTTGTAGAATTTCTACACATTATCATCTAAATGACTTTAAGCAAGTAAGTTATTCAATAAAATGAGATAATGTTACTACCTACTTCAAGTGTTGGCAGGTTTAATTTTTATAAAGCAATACACAAGAGAAAACTGGCAGAAAAATGAAAGGAATTTGGTTAATATTAGCTAATAATAGCAAACCAGGCATTTTACATGTTGAAAGAAAAATAAAATGTGATATTATGATTTGATTATGGCTAGTGAATCATTATTTTCAATTTAACTATATAGAAGGGCATGATATCTAACTATATGTATTATATATACTACCCATAATATAATATATGTTATACTTATATAATATACATAAGAACATTTTATCATTAGATTTACAGAGTATAAAGTATATTTTTCTCCTTCTTACATGAAAATTGTTCTGGAAAAGTAGTGTTACAATATTGATATTTCAATAGAGGGTCTTTTCGGTTGATATCTTCCATACTCTAGAGTAAATAATCTTGCAAATAGTAGATTTGGAGTTTTCTAAACTGAATTTCCTGTGAGGATATACTTCTTACTGAATTTTTACCCCAATAGCATTTGAGAATGGGAGGCTGATGTCTACATATACCCTTTGAACAGTAAATTAAAACAGTGCAACTGTGCCGCATCTTAAGGCAATTCTAAAAAAACCATACATCCTAGAATTAATTATTCATCAGAGTACTTCACTTTCATAAACATGAAATAAAAATGTCTCAGTGTCACATTAAATATGATAATCCTGGAGAAAAATAAAAGGTAAAGCTATTTAAAAAAAAAACATGAAAAAGGAGCTCATCAGGAAGAATTTGAGCAGCTAATTAAACTGCAATTTTAAAAGGACTACTCCACAATAAAAACCTCTACTTCTTGTATTTTTGATTTCATCAAAGGCCAATTTTATCACTTGAGAAGACTCAAATTTGACATATCTTTCTTCAAACTTCATGAATTATTTGGTTTATTTTATTACTTATGACTGCCAAGTAAAATACAGGATATTTAGTTAAATTTGGATTTTAGATAAGCAACAAATTTCTCATCTAAGTATGTTCTCACAAATATTTCATAGCATATAAAAATATTGTTCCTCTGAAATTCAAATTTAATCATGTGCTTTTTTTTTTTTAATTTCCTATTCTGGCAACTCTAACTTAAACCACATTTTATGTTTTTGATAAAAATATCATAAGGGTTTTACAGCAGTTAAAGGGCAATACTTTAATTTGTTCTAAATATATGATACTCTTCTGAAACTGGGAAATATACCTAACTGAGGTAATGTTAGGGGGAAAAGGATGTCCCAAAGCTAATTCCATATAGGCTTTGTGGACTCCACCCCCACCCCAGGTCAAAGTCAAAGACACTGGGAACTCCAAATCCCATCCCCACCAAATGGAAGGTGGCTGGGACCTGAGGGTGGGGTTAAGCAGCCAGGTGGATATAAAAGGCAGACATGTGGGCTTTGGGGATCCCTCATTTTTGACTCTCCGCCAGCTCGCAGAGTCCGGCCAGCTCTGAGAATAACTTTGGGTTTCCAGGTCATCGGATTGTATATCGGGTAGGACGCATTAAAGACTTTATTTCCCTATTTTCTCCCTGAGTTGTACATTTTCCTTATTTCCTTTTCCCTTGTAAATAAACCTTTTATGAACCTTTTGTGTGTGTCTGTAGTGGAGTAGTCATAAGTCCCTTTAAAGCGCGCGGGTGAGGACCCACAGCCAGGAACCCGTTTAATATCGGGGCTGCTCTATAACAGTAAGAATATTCTTATTTTTAATGCTAAAAAAAATTTCCTGTAATGGGGAATCAAGGACAAATGTTAACATTGAAGCATACCAAGTGATGCTTTATTTCTTTGATTTATTTGCCAGAATTAGAGATGATAAATGTACATTCTGATCATCCAAAAAAGACTGATTAATCCAATTTGCTTTTTATTATTTTTAAATATATGGTGAGTAATCCAATTTTTATTTAAGAAAAAAATATCTGTAGTTGCATATACTCTGAAAACTGTCTGGCACCATTTGTTTTTTTTTAAGGTCAGAATTTTCCCGTAAAATTTATTTACTTTTCTATCTTCTTTCCTCTTTCCTCAGTCTTCCTTTCCTTCCTTTCTCTCTCTCCCTCCCTTGTACCTTCTTTTTGCCCATCCTTCTTTCCTTGCTTTGAATGGTTGCTCAGTTCACATTCTCTACAAGATTTTGATTGCACAATAAGAACGAAATTTCTATCCCCTTTTCTTATGCATTTTATCTTTAATTGTGACCACTCTATGTATTTTCTGATCACATGTTCTGTCTCCTGATCCCTTATTCTTATTCAAAGCAATAAACATGTGGGTACTACTGGGGAGTAAACCCAATTACTATTCTGCTGTTCAAAAATCACAGGTTTCAGCAGTTCTGGAATTTTAACTCCTTAAATTTGTAGTGCTCTCTGCTACATAAGCGAGGGTATGGCCAAGCTATCTTCCTTCCTTTAAACTTTTTCCCTTATCTCTTGTCAAGCACTGAAACTTTAGAGAGAAGCAGTATCTGACATCTCTCTTAGAAAAATGCATCATTGTAAAATTATATAGTAACTGAACATCTTTAAAAATCACAATATTAGTGATAACAATTGCTTGAGTGAGCTCTTACCAAGTATAACTTACACATATTCTTAAACTTATTTATCTATCAAATAAATTAATGGGATGGGGATACTTTTTGCCCCCTTTTTATAGACTATTTGAGTTTAAAACATCCCCTTAGTAGGTGGTAAAGCAAAGATTTGTACATAAGCTTCTTGACTCCACAACTTGCGCTCTTACAATGACAATATATCAACTTTTCATTAAGAAAAGTTGTTTCCTCTTTCTTTTCTGGCTTATTTCACTGAGCATGATCCCTTCCAACTCCATCCATGTTGCTGCAAATTGCACGAGTTTATCTTTTTTGATTGCTGAGTAATATTCCACTGTGTATATGAGCCACATCTTCTTGATCCAGTCATCTATTTTTGAGCATTTGGGTTGTTTCCATAACTTAGCTATTGTAAAAACATACCGGATGGTCTCACACATAGCAGGAATTTAGAAAACCTAAATAAGGGACCAGGAAAAAGACTAATTATAATAAAGTAAAAATCAAAATCAACAAGCAACAAGTAACTATAAACCAGAGACACAATGCAGTGGCAGGGGGAGGGGGGTAAGGGAGGACGGTAGGGTCAAAATAAGGGGGGGGTGGGAATTGTATGGGGAATATAACCAAGATGAAACTGCATACATTGTGGAAAGTGAAAAATGATGTAAAAAATATATAAAATAAAAAAATAAAAGAAAATTAAAAAGAAAAGTTGTTCCTATACCACTACACCTTCTCAAACATCCAACTAAGAAAATAGATGCAGTTATTCTACTTACATGATTGGGGCCAAGTCTCATTCCTCTATATTGCTTTTGGTATTTGACAAAGCTTAATTGCACATTCATTCATACCTCCATCCATCTATATGTTCAATAAAGACTTAAGGGGGCCTCCCCAGTGGCATAGTGGTTGAGCTCTGGGTTGCGAAGCTGCCTGCGCAGCCTCTGCAGCACCGGTTCGATCCCCAGCTGCTCCCCTGCCACCGGAGGAGGGTCCCACATGGCGCACAGACCTCTCCTGTCGCCCGCTGCTCCCCTCAGCAGTGTACTTCAGTCCTTCTGCCTGCTCTGCTCCCCGCTCTGGCTCTGGTGAATTCTCTCACCCTCCCGCGCTGACTGTACCCAGTGCTTGTATAAATAAATAAATAAATCTTGAAAAAAAAGTCTTATTAAGGGTTTCATATGGAAGTGATGTTTGTTTAAATATATCAGATGTTATTACTTCTTTTTTGACTGAAATTTTACAAATGCTGATTGAATAACACTTTCTAAGGAATGTGCCAAAAAATGTTGAGTGGTGTGACTGCAGGGTTTCACTTGGTCTCAGCAGCCCTTAATTTATTTCTGGTCACTGCGTCTCCTTTTCTGGAGAGTACCATTTCTTTGCCTTATGGAGAACATCATCATTTTTATTCTGCTCCTGGTGTGTTTTCCTAGTCAGCTCTCTGTTTTCTCCATTGCTTTCTTTATGTGGCCACAGGAATAGTAAAACTTACAAGTGCTGAGGGAAAGTGTTGTTTGAGTCCTTGTGTAATAAGAGAATAAGTATTGTTATAACAGTAGGGTCTTTCCTTACAGGGGCCTGGGTAGGGAAGGCCTAAAGAATTGGCAGTGTTGTGCAATCTGTAGTGTGATCTCGGGTGTCATGAAAATAAATGGACTTTCATGCATTTGGGTACCAGAGAACTGCAGCAAGTTCATGACAGAGGCACTGATCTCTGAGGTGCCATGGAGAGAACTGTGAACTGTGAGAATATGAGCACTGGAAACGTGTAAACACCATATAGTTTGGTGAGGATTTATTAGCAGTATTTTTTACCTTATTTTTATTTATTTTTTAAATTTAATTTATTTATACAAGCACTGGGTACAGTCAGAAGCACGGGAGGGTGAGAGAATTCACCAGAGCCAGAGCGGGGAGCAGAGCAGGCAGAAGGACTGAAGTACACTGCTGAGGGGAGCAGCGGGCGGCAGGAGAGGTCTGCGCGCCATGTGGGACCCTCCTCTGGTGGCTGGGGAGCAGCCGGGGATCGAACCAATGCTGCAGAGGCTGCAGGCAGCTTCGCAACCCAGCGCTCAACCGCTGTGCCACCGGGGAGGCCCTTTTCTACCTTATTTGATTCTTCTGGAGACAGAGTGAAGATTACACTCCAATGCCACCATTGTTATTACAAGAGAAGGAAAAACACCACGGAGTGGGCCTCCCTGGTGGCACAAGGGGTTAAGATGCAACCTACAAAGCTGTCTGCAGCCACTGCAGCACGAGCTTGATCCCTGGCCAGGGAGCTACCCACATGGAGCAGCAGACCTCTCCTGGATCGCTTGCTGCTCCCTTCAACAGTGTATTTCAGTCAATCCGTTCTACTCCCCACTCTGTCTTTGGTGAATACTCTCACCCCCCACACCTGTACCCCAATTCTTTTATGCATAAATAAATAAATCTTTTTAAATAACATCACGGAGTGGACTACCTTACTGTCTACTTTTGTTTAGCCAAAGTGCATTGCCCCACAAGGCATGTATGATCCATTTTACCCAATGGTCATCGTTGTGTAGAGAAAACAACACTGTCTCACAGTAGGATTTTCTGATCTGCCCTGCAGATGATGAATTTGTGTCTTCTATTTCCAGCAGTCACCAAATGTCTCAGAGCATTGCATCTCAAGTACTGATAATAATCTGGAGAGCTTGGTAAAGCCAATTCTTCCCCCATCTTCCATGCCCCCACATATTCTGTTTAAGTCTGAAATATAGTCTAAGAATTGATGCTGCTACTGCTGCTTCTGGTTCTAGAACCACATATCAAATAGCATTACTTTAAAGTTTTTAAGAATTTAGAATTAGAGGGAATCTTGTAGAGCATAGACCAGACATATGAAGTGATTTTAAAAAGGTCAAATAGCTACCCCATTTAAGCATTGCAATGTCTTCTATTATGCATCTCAGACTTTTTAATAGATTTAGTTTCATTAATCCAGAATAAGCAAAAGTCCATGCTCTCTAAATGGCTTCCTTGGCTCATATACACCATTACCAAGATAGACCGGGTCAGTATGCAGGAGTCTTTATCCAATTCACACAATATGTTATTTTGTCTTTCTTAACTTTAAAATCATCTTTACAAATCAGAAACAAGAAGTAGATTGGAGGGGGGTGGTGTGCTTGTTTCTCTCCCCTAACATTAAGTCTTCGATGTGCATGTGAGATATATCATCATCTAGAGATTTATATATAGTTGATTAATCTTGATTGTTTTATGTCTTCCTTTCATCTTGCATAAAATGCTTAAACTTTATTCCAGCTACTTGATAATTCTCTTCTGTGGTTGAATGGGACATGTTTCCACCTGGAATGTTTATGTGAACCTCACTCCAGGTGACAGGTGGTTATATATGGGGAAATTAATATTTATGTATAGTTCCTGCCTAGAACATAATTGGACTCTAGAATAATAAGAAAGTGCATTTCTTATCAGGAACAGCTTTGGGAGCCATCTTTTATCACATCTTCTCAGGTAAACTCTTTAAGCTAAGAGAGTTCTCTGCCTCTTTCTCCTGAAACTGATGGAATTTTCTCACCTGAATGATACAACTTGTTCTCATAAAAAAGCCTATTTCTTCTGACACAATAAATGCAGGTTATTGACTATTAAACTTTTTAAAAGATTTATTTTTATTTATTTATTTATGCATATAAATTTTTTTTTATTTATTTATACATATAAGAACTGGGGTACAGACCAGTGCGGGCAATGAGAGGACCCACCAGAGACAGAGCGAGGAGCAGAGCAAGTGAGGTGGATCCACTGAAATACACTGCTGAGGGGAGCAGCAGGTGAGTCAGGAGAGGTCTGCTGCACCGTGTGTGTAGCTCCCTAACTTGGTATCGAACTCAAGTGCAGTGTCTGACGATAGCTGGATAGTGCTGAGACTTAACCCCTTGCAACATCAGAGATGTCAAGGGCCTCTTTGACGATGAACAAAACAACCCAGGAAATTAGACTCAACTTGCCAAATGCTAATGAAAAGGGAAGGGGCAAGCAGGGGGCTAACTGTGTCCATGACAAATATGCTTAAATATTACTATAACCTAAGAAAATCTAATTAAAAGACCAATGTGGATATGATGTCAGATGAGAGGAGTTTTAAAGCAGAGATGGCTAAAATTCCCAAAGACAAATTACTGTCAAGGAAAGCTGATTCTTCCTGCCAGGCAATACCAAAACAGAGCAAAACACTGTGATATGATATTATCTTAGGGGAAGCATGTCAACACAAATGTGCTAAGTCATAGACACTTGAGGGAGAGATAACCTTCTTGCACTGGGACTACACAAGGTTGCCTGGTGATTAGTATATCTGGATAGAGACATTACCGAGTATACATTTTCTAGGGAAGAGTCTGTGCATGTGAACATACCAAGCACAATTTGTATTTGCATTTCTTGCTACATTAGGAAACAGCAAAAAGGAGGACATCAATTAAAAGTCTTCCATGTGCCACAAAGCATACTTTGAATATAAAAATATGTGACGGGGCCTTCCCGGTGGCGCAGCAGTTGAGCGCTGGGTTGTGAAGCTGCCCGCAGCCTCTGAAGCTCTGGTTCGATCCCCGGCTGCTCCGCGGTTACCAGAGGAGGGTCCCACATGGCGCGCAGACCTCTCCTGCCGCCCACTGCAACCCTCAGCAGTGTACTTGTCACTCTGCCTGCTCTGCTCCCCGCTCTGGATCTGGTGAATTCTCTCACCCTCCCACGCTTCCGACTGTACCCAGTGCTTGTATAAATAAATCTTTTAAAAAAATTAAAAAAAAAATATATGATGCATGTCACAAAACCTTTACTTTTATCATTACTTGAGAACTTTAAAAGAGACCTAAAAGTTCAGCTTGCAAAATGTAGTTCAGTGAAGACATGTTTAATGGGAACAGTTAGCAGTTTGACCATAAATTCAGATGACTTCAGATTAACACCTGTCTCATTTGTGAACACATAAAGCAAGCCACACACCTTTGGGTTTACCAGTGCAACCTGCCTTATAGACTCATAATGTCAAACACATTAAAAATCATAGACAAATCAAGAAAAGTATTGAAGTTGAGATAGTTGCCCAGAGGAATTTCTTCAAACTTTTTAGGAATGGGCATTTCCAAAGTTTATTTATTTCTATGCACAGTGAAATAATTGTTTCTCAATTATTTTCATGAGTTTGGTATAAAACTAATAAAAACTAAAAATAAAACACAAAAGGAAAATTAAAATAAAATCATAAAATAACATTCATTTTATAGTAAGAATATATTTATAAATTTATATCTACAAAATAATTCAAAGCCCTGAATGATCACCTTTAATGAATCGGATTCCTCTGCTCTTGATTATGTGTTGACTTATTGACTTGCTTCCAAGCACAGAAAAGGAAAATCGTACATTTACAGTAGAGACATTGTCATTTAGATCTGATGTATCCCCTGATAGAATAGATGGGAAGGGAATTTTATATGTGATAATATCCAAAATCCTAACTTCAATCTAATCCTAAGAAGGCATGAGAGTAACTCAAAGTGAGGAATATTCTATAAAATGCCTCAGCAGCATTCTTCAAAATCTAGGAAAAAAACAAAAAGAAAAGGTTGAGAAAGAATGGGAGAGGTGATAAGAAAAAAACAATGAGGGAGGTGATACTAAGGAAATGTAAAGAACTCTAAGGTTTGTAGTTGGGAGAAGAAATGATTATAAAAAGGTAAACATTTCTTGTGGAATTTGGAGAGGTCTACATTCCCATTATGGTAGTGTTTGTATAGCACTACCTATAATACAAAAATATGAATATATATGAAAATAAATGCATATTAAAACTAGTAAAATCCAAATAAAGTTAATAGTTTTTCTGGCCTACTATATCATTATCAGTTTTCATTTTGATCATGTACTATGCTTACATATAATTGGGAAACTGAGTGAAGTTTATTAGAACTTTCTGTACTACTTCTGTGACATGAGCTAAATTTATTTCGACTGATTTAAGAATGCTTTGTTTTTTCATTATAAAAATCATTTCTGCTAATTGTGTAGAAAATAAATCTTTGGATGTAAGTACTCCTCTGAGAAAAATGTCATGGCTATGTTATTACAGGACCAACGTGTCTGTCAGACTACCAGATAAAATGAAAGCTTTGCTATTTTTCTTCAAATCAGCTATTTGACTATTGTATCAATGTTATCAATTATTACTAAAGCACCTAGTAAATATGTTTATAAACACAGAACTAAAACTCCATTATCCTTTCCCCACTGATTTCTCACATACCATACTCATTTAGACACATGGCCAAATAGCCAATTAATGGAGGTACCCTCACTGTTACCATCCTAGTTTATGTTATTATCAACCCCTTAGCTGAATTACATTAAGAATCTTTTAATTAATTGATTAGCTTGCATTTCTTCTAAGCCAGCTTGATTCCTTTAAGTAGCAAGACTTTTTTTAAAGATTTATTTATTTATGCATACAAGAATTGGGGTACAGGCCAGAGGTGTGGGGGGTGACAGGAGTCACCAGAGACAGAGACCTAAAAGTGGGGAGCAGAACAGGCAGACTGACTGAAATACATTGCTGAGGGGAGCAGCAGGGGAGTCAGCAGAGCTCTGCTGTGCCATGTGGGTCAGCTCCCTGTCTGGGATTTGAACTCATGCTGCAGTGGCTGGGAATAGATTCTTAGTGCTGACACTTAAGCTCTTGCACCACCAGGGAGGCCCCTAGCCTTTAATCCTTCCTTTCTTGTCTCCTACATACCTATTTCTACATATTCTATAAATATTTATATACTTTAAGATATACATCTTTTTATACATCTTTATATACTTTAAGATATACATTGCATTTACATATGTGATATTGTCATAAATGCCTTTGTAGTATATATGCATAAATGCATATTAGTATATAGTAAATATATATGTTATACACATATGGATGCATAAACTTTTGCTCAACATCAGCTTTTTTGATCAAAAATATAAAAAAAAGATTCTTTATATTATAAGTTAGATGCTGAGAATAACTTTCAAAAATCCTAAAAAATTTAAAACCCTGACAATCAAGTTGACCCTTCACATGTCTGGCTAGCAGTTCCTTCTTGTTCCTTCCACCTCTTTGCCTTTGTTTTCAGAGCACCTTGAAATATCACTGGCCTTCTTTCTCACTTTTTGGTACCAATTAGAGTCTATTTATCCATCATGGTCCCCCTTGAGGCTCCAGTGATGTTTTAAGATTAATTTCCTCCAAATTTGAATCCATTAGAACCCTTCTTATTCTCATGTTTTGCATTATTTTGGATAATGGGTAATATTTTTATTATTTTTTCTGTTGTTACTCTATTTCATGTTGCCAACTTATAGAGATGGTAATGTCTTGGTGACAGCGACTAGGTTTACACTTCTTTTGAGTTCTCAGCATGTCTGACAAAATAACTCTTAATAGATTTGTTTTCTCAAATTGTGTGTCAGCTATCCTTTGAATCAGAGACATCCATAATTGCTGAGGTCCTCGTAGGTTCCTGAGTTATGGTAATACAGTTTCAATCCAATTAACATTTCCCCAAGCACTCTATGTATTAAAAAAAGCAAAACAAAACAAAACAAACAAAAAAAAAACCTCAAGGAGCTTATATTTTAACACAGGTTTCCTGTTAGTGACAGAACAATAACCATATTTACCTCCCACTAAGATATGATACTTTAGAAATCTCCTAGGCAAATAAGTACCCAATTCCAAGAACAAATATCTGCAGTACAAATAGCTCAACTTCTATTGATTTAAATATGAGTTTATGTAACCACTCAAGGGTGGCCTGTTGGGGGAATAAGACCTGCCTGAATTAAGCTAATCCATCATAACACTGACTAAAGCTCTTAATCAAGTCCTACAGAAGCAGAAGAGGAGTTTTGGGAAGATTTTAGGCAAAGGTATTTCATATTTTATTGAAACTGTTTTGTTTCACTTTTCCCAGAGAGAATATAATTTTCTAGCACTTATTTTATGCTATCGATAATTTTTAAAAAATCAAAGTAAGACTTTGGAACTTTCCAGCAGTTGGTTGCTAAGGTCTCTTATTTTGGACTTGATGTTTAAGCATTCCCAAGTCCAGTGTCAGATCCTGGAAATTGTCCTAGGAGGAATTATCCACATACTACATAGTTTTTTGTTTTTTTCCTCTATGGCCCACTGAGTTCACTTTTAAATTAATGGATGTTTGGAACTTTCATCCATTCTGTGGTTGTTAAAGCTCATCCAGACAGGAGTCTAAGAGAAAAAGGTCATCACTGTGTTTCTTGGATATTGGGCTTTTTGCTACCAGATGCTTTAGGAGAAAGAATTAAGGGAGGCTTTGCTTTGAATTTGTTTGAAATTCATTACATGAATTCAGTTTAAAAAATATATATCTAGAATTGAAATTTGACATTTGTATTCCCAATGAAACCAAATGCCTCCATCATCATATGTTATGTAACAGAGTTACCACCACTTTGGTAAAGTCTTTCAACAAAGAGCCTTAGGGGATATAAGAGAAGATAAACACAAAAAGAAAAGAAAACCAAATATGGGTCAAATACCAAAGTAAGTTTAGGAGAACATTTTCTAATACATTATGTGTTTTTAACTTATGTAAATGGAAGCTAGTCTTTCAAAACATTTTTATGACAATAGTAAAAACATCACCATCCATTATTACAAGTGTGCAAATCCTTAGATCAGATCATTGTATACTGAATTTAAGGCTTCAGACCAACCAGAATGTGACTGGACAGTGAACAGAGGTCTCCCCTGCATTTGCACTTTTGCCTGTCAGCCCAGTGCAGTTGTTTTGAAAAAGTAAAGGTGAGGAAATAGCTACAGCTTTTAAAATTATGGTTTTTGAGGATGGACTTCCTCTTTTGTTCCACAAATCCAATATGGAGAAACACACATATAATGTTAAGGGAATAGAAGTATCACCATGCTCTAAGAGGGAGAAACATTTCTACCAATTTGATTTTTCTGTTATTTTCTCTGACCCATGTGTACGTTCACAAGTAAATATTTGAGTGAAGGCCCAGTGTCTGGTCCAATGAAGAATTCTTGGCCTATATTCTGAAGATTGTGTCTCTTATCCTGTCTTTAACGTGTATTCATTTATTATCAGTGACACTCTGCATAAGATATCACTTGATGTCTTGGATTTCAGTCTCATCATGGAAAGCGGATTACTAATCTTCCTTCAAACCACCTCACAATGTGTTTGGATGCCATTGCATTTTCTGCATAGCCTATTAGCTTAGGTCAAAATAATACCCTTCTGTATCTGACATATACAATTACAGCTCTTTAGAGACAAATGTCATATGTTACTCTTAGAACAAAATCTGTAGCACCAAACCTAGCACAGTGTCTGAGACACAGTAATCATTCAATGTAGTTCAATTCAGCCATTTATAACTATTGATCAAACAGAATTGAACTCTTGATAAGGTAGATAATGCATGTGAAAATAAAATTTTTCCACAGCATGTGTGGGTTACCTCCTTTCTTCTCTCTCATTCAGCCTTTATTAGAAATAATATATTACAGTAATGTTTCTCAGGGCAATATGTCTATGTTCCTAAAATAATTTTATACTAATGTCATGAAGAGGGCCTCCCGGTGGTACAGCGGTTGAGCGCTGGGTTGCGAAGCTCGCCGCAGCCTCTTCAGCACCGGTTCGATCCCCAGCTGCTCCCCGGCCACCGGAGGAGGGTCCCACATGGCGCGCAGACCTCTCCTGCCACCCGCTGCTCCCCTCAGCAGTATTCTTAGGTCCTTCTGCCTGTTCTGCTCCCTGCTCTGGCTCTGGTGAATTCTCTCACCCTCCCGCACTTCTGACTGTACCCAGTGCTTGTATAAATAAATAAATAAATCTTTTAAAAAAGAGAGATTTAAAAATAAATAAATAAAATAAAGTCATGAAGATTTCTCACGATATAAAATATTTATGTGTCAGAAAATATAGAAATGAAACCAAAGTATAATCCAACTAAAAGATTTCTTGCTTTTCCTCAGCTTCTGGATCTGATTGACAGAATCTTCGAATGGCATTTGCTTAATGACTATTGAGTGAATAAATTAACCAAGAAATTAAAGAATACTTACGCCTAATCCATTTGAGGAATGTCTGTTATCAATCTCACTGTCTTTTTACCTCAATGACAAAAAAAAATCTGTTTTTCTTTCAAATTGTCTCTTGCATTGGCCCAAAGGGAATATTTTTTCTTCTTTATTTCCTTTCTGTCAGGAGGTTTCTTTTACTTATTTATATATTGCTATCCTGGGTTTGAGTAGAGTAAGCTCCCACCATATTCCATTTTGCAAAACAAACTACAGGTTTTCTACTTGGAAAGAGGATGGTGGACTGACTCCTCATATCTGCAATCAAATGTTCTTTCTTCTGTCATTTCTTTGATTTGGTCCATGAATTTACCTCCAGATCCCAGCCGAATAATATCTTGCCCATTTTCTGAAAACTATAAGAATGCCCTGCCTTGTTTAGCAGCACTTACTCTGCTTAGTCTTAGTATGATATATCTTGGAAATTATGAGACACTGAGCAATAGAGAATCCCCAATAATCTTTTAAAAATTCAAACACCTTTTCATAACCTATCATGATCAGAAAATATATGCATGTATGTTACATTTTTTTTTTTTTTGCAGTTTTCTTACGAAAGATCAGAGCCTCACAGTAGTCGAGTCTAAGGGAGACTTAATAGCAACAGGTTTCTCATTTTGCTGAGAAGGAGGACTGTAGACAGGCAGGTCTCTTATTGCTCCTGCCTGTGCTCCCCCGACTCATCTCTGCTAGGCATCTTCAACATAATCCTTTCAATTATCTTAAATTGTCTTGGAATCCTTCGGATACACAAGACAAGGAGTTCTCCATTTCTCTTCAGAATTGTTGCTGTTTTTCTTCCAGTACCTGCTCCAGCTTATTCATGTCTATTTTCCAATTTTCTTGGTTTTTCACTTGGACCAGAACAGTCCCTTTAGTAGAAATATGGGACAAAAATCAACTGACTATCCCTCTAATTTTATAACTGATGATTATTTTACAGTTATCAGGAGAAATACTACCTAGGGGCCTCCCTGGTGGTGCAGGCAGTTGAGCGCAGCCCGGTGAAGCTGTCCGCAGCCTCTGCAGTGCCAGTTATATCCTGGTTGGCCAGGGAGATATCCACATGGCACGGCAGACCTCTCCTGTCTCACCTGCTGCTCCCCTCAGCAGTGTATTTGAGTCAGTCTGCCTGTTCTGTTCCCCGCTCTGTCTCTGGTGAATCCTCTTACCCTCCCACACATCTGGCCTGTACCCCAGTTCTTGTGTGCATAAATAAATAAATCTTAAAAAAAAAAGAAATACTACCTAGGGAACATTCCACTCAGTTATCAAATACAGTTCAAAGCTATTTAAACAACATCTTCGTAAGGTAATAAATAAAGAAAGAGACACCTTTAGGTACTGGAGAGCATCACGATTACTGTTTGCAAAGGCCAAGATCTGTCCCGCCAGCTAACCACCCCAAACTGAATTTGTTATATATTAATGATCTTATCATCCATTATGATAATTTAACAATGGCACTTGCGTCTTTGCATTAGTTGAGAAAAAACATGAAGTAGCTGGTTAAGTTCTCACATTGTCTACAGATGCAAGATAGTTTTAACACAACATATAGTTTATTGTATTTCCTTCCAGTCAGTACTCTGAGCAGTTAGATAATTACTAATAAAACTTATATACCTTAAATCAACCAATAATAAATTATTTTGCCACATTTTGTTTGTTACAAGACTAGTCCAGAGAGAAGGGGGGTGAGAAGATTTACCAGAGACAGAGTGGGGAACAGAACAGGCAGACTGACAAAATACACTGCTGAGGGGAGCAGCGGGCGAGACAGGAGAGGTCTGCTGCGTCATGTGGGTCAGCTCCCTGGCTGGCTGGGATCCAAATTGTGCTGCAGCGGCTGCCAATAGTTACATAGAGTTGTCTTTAACCCCTGCGCCACCAGCGATGCCCATGACACTGACTTTAAGTATGAAGATCGGAAAGTATGGTTCGCTGGAATACTGTGCTGGAAAATTAGCTTCCACTTTGGTATGAAATATGACAACGATCTACACCCTTGAGTGTCTGTATGTATGCATGTGCTTCATTCAAATGCTGGGTGCTGAGATGTTTCTTATAACCTAGAAACCCAATCATTGCTTTCACAATAAAATATATTTCATTTTTATTTTCCTCTGATACTTTTACAAAGTACTTTCTAATTAGAAATATGTATAATAGTTTTTAATCTCTTAAAATATTTACTGAATTGGATTGAGTTTTTTGTTTGTTTGTTGTTTTCTTCTGTATTTTGGTTCTTCCAAATTCCCTTACTATGTCATCTCTTGTTTCCATGATGAAGGAACTACTAACATTCATTGTCAGGAATAAAGCATTTACAATGGACTGAAAAAGTGGACATAAAGACAAACTGTCTACTAAATTTAAGTTGAGCAATGAATAGCATTTTTCATTGATAGTACTACAAATTGACAATCCAAATTGAAATTAACTATGGATGTTTTCTGAATTTTATAGATTCTCAAATGAATAATATGCATTCTGCTAGGCTACTTATTCTAGTTGTAGGACAGAGCAAGAACTATTGGTTCAACTTTTCTTGTGATTTTCACCAAGTCCAACATTTTCAGCTCCACATTTCAACCTTCCTTGAGCTGAGTCATCACCTGAGCAATAAGTATATTTGTTCTATAGTGCAGCTGTCAATCTGCCCAGCTATTTGTTGAATATATGAAGTTCATGATATCTCATGTCAAATTGTTAATAGTTGTTCTTCTTAGGAAACGGATGGAAAGAAAGAAGAAACAATTTTCACTTTTTAAACTTAAAAGCTGTTTCTCATAATGTTATTTGAACCAGTGTTTTGAATATTTTGCAGCAATCACATCTCTTCTGGATTTGGAAATAATCTGTAATTAGAAAAACAACCTGGTTGTCCAGAAGTTAGAAAGTGAGGCCCCTGGGATTGAATTTTTATCTACACTGCACACCTGTAATTTCCTTACTGCCTAATTTGTGCTTTGAAATTCCTTGGGCTGCCATTGCATATAAACTTGCTGTTAGTTTATTTCAGAGTGAGTTAATAATAGAACTATATTCTCAGAAGCCTGAAGTAAGAGACACATTAGATCTTAAAGCTTTTGGATAAAGGGGAATAAATATTGAATATTAAATAGAAAGAATATCTTCATTGGTATAAGAAATTAATTTTTTTCTCAATAAGGCTGATATCATTAATGATTGCTGCCCACTTCCCAGGCTCCAAACATCTCTGGTGAGCATGTTGTTCATCAAGAGCACCAGGAGATGGTGTTTTTAATTTTGATCCACATTTTCAAATTCCCTGAAAGGCTTGAGTATTCCGCAAATCAATGCTGAAGGGAAAGAAGAGAAGTTTCCTCATGTTTTTGAAAACTTAAGTCATCACAAATTTTGTTCTTGAATGAAATAAAGTGAAGACAAATATGTGTGTATGCGTGCAAGCGTGTGTGTGTGTGTGTGTGTGTGTGTGTGTGTGTAAAGTTAAAGGGGGTGATTTGTGGAATGTCTTTGTCCAAAATAAGAAATTGTCTATGATAACAATATGTTTTGAGAAAGGAAAACTCAGGTAAAGATTTCTTTCTATGAGGTAGAAGATGAGAAAATAAACATAAAAATAATCCATTAGCTCCAAAGTTCAATGAATGGTGCACCATCTTTGAGAGTTTAAATCAATTTTTTCCTTCTCCTTTCCTCTTGGTCTGCTCCTGCTCCTAATAATGATTTTAGCTTTATTCTATTGGGAAAACAATCTGCTTAGTCAACCTATATGTTACTTGTATTTTGGTGTGAATTCTCTAATCTTTCAAATTTTCAGAAGCTTGTTCTTTTCATTTGACCACTAGTGGAAAATCAAGAGCAGTCAACCCTTTCCTCTGGCACTTTCAAATAAAGCTGACACTTAAAAAATACCCTTCATTCTACATTTTCTAGACTGCATTTGCCATTTTTCAACATCAGTGATGGTCCCCTTTTCTTATGCAGATGTATTGCTGACCACCATGAACACTTACTCTGGTAGCCAAGAGTCCCTTTGGTCTGAGAGCAATGGTTTGTTGGTGTCTTAAAACCTTGAAACATTTTTAAAAGTTTCAGCAAAATTTTAAGTTAAAGATGCCTCAAAATATAGTACTAATTCAGTCAATGTGAAAGAATCTCTTAGGTGACTCTCTACTTCCCTTTCACTGTGCATTCTTGTCCCCACATCTGTCTTCTCCACTGTGTGCTGACACACACACATATACACAAACACATACTCATACCTACACTCACCCACACAAACACATTTGCACAAAACTCCTGATGTTATTTCTCCCTTCACAGGACTTTCTATTAAACAACTCTCTTCAGCTGTCATAGACTATTTTACTTCTCTCTGCCATTGGAGTGGAGAGACCCCACAGGACAGACTTCCTGACCCATTTTTTCTCCTTGTTCGGGAGACCCTGATCACAGATATATCAGGAGTTCTGTTGTCACTTTTACCATTCACTGATAAATTCGTAAATTAGGAATCATGTTTCACATGCATAGAGGAATGTTTTGTTTAGTAATTTGTTGGATTTCCTGGTTTTGTTAAAATTGCATGCTCTAAAACATGAGTGAGGAAAAGTTACCCATTGTCTATACACAGTGTGGAAAAGAATCTTAATTTTTTGCTTTACATGAAAAACTAAAATCGTCAAAGAAGAGAAAAAAATTTTCAAAGTGACACTTTATTATATTATGTACACTTTAATAACACAATTGATAAAAACATAATGTGTTTATTCTATTTAAAAACTAAGAGAGATATATGTATATATGAAAGAATGATTACATAAATGAAAGTCAAGATCATTGGCATAGATTTGACATGTTTTTAATAATAACATAAAAATGACATTGTTAATGAGACTTTTGGAAATTGAGTTGGGTTTTTCTAGATATCCATAGCAGAAGTATTATTAGATACCACTTCAACAACGTTTTTGTTTCCACAAATTTTATATTCTATTAAATAAAATCATGTGATTATATCAGAGAAGTAGTTTGATTTTCTTATAAATTACTGAAAACAACCTATTGAGAAGAATGGAAATAAATGCTTTGACTGAATTGGTTAAAATAAAAGTGTGTTCTACCTTCAGATGTAGCTAAGCAAATGACTTATAGGTGAAAAGATATTCAAGCATGATCAAAAACATAAAAGAATGAAAAAAATGTATATAATAAAATTACAATGATCATTACTCATTATACTTTTTTTTTTTAACATGGCACACCAAGAAGAATACAGAGCTGTAAAATTCCTAAGTATATCAAAGACACCCTCTTTCTTCACTAAATTGTGAGTCAAAGAAACAATAGTGGTACTTTGCTTCAACCTCTGAACTCCTGGTTAGAACTAAGTTGACATCCAATATTATTTCAGTTGACCATATGATTATGTATAAACTTAGGCTCACAAAGGACTAAGGACAGATAGAAATTAACATTTTTATTTCCTGTTATATTGTCAAATACGTATGGTATTTATAATTCCTATAAGTCTGAGAAGAACATGATCAGACCATCCATCATCCATGCTAATAAATCTTGATGATAGTAAAAGAGAAAACTCAAATGCAACAATATAGTTAAATAAATATTTTCAGATCAAGTGGATTTACTTCATTCAATTAAAGAAAATTCAGACTAAGATGATAAAAACACAAATCCTCTAGTACTATTTGTTTTGATTTTTAAAAGTGACCTATAAAAGGTAACAGTACAAATAAATTATACATTATCTATATTAGAAGTAGTAACATAAGTCAACATATTTACTTATGTTTTTTTTGGTGACATTAACTGCTTAAAGGGTAATATAATATAAAACACTGTTTTCCTCTGTTTTAAGAAGCAACCAAAATATTAAACCATCTATACATCATTATTGGTTCTTATGTAATTAATCTATGTAAATTTGTTTTGCAGTAATATAAGAAAAGGCACATGCTTTAGTTTTCCTTTGCGTGGTTAATTTGTTTTCATATCCAAACATATGGACTCTATAACTTTTCAGCACCATGGAAAAAATGTTATTTTTATGCAAAGTTGAATACTGAGAAAAAAGATCTACCCTCTCTCGAATCTCCTTTGCCTCCAAAACAATAGTTTTGTGATACTTCCTCTTTGTATATTTTAAGCTTCATCTCCATAACTTCAGAAAAGAGTTGAAAAAGAGAGTTGAAAAAGTACCAATATTTATTGACCATTTAGTGCACAGAACTTTGTGCCAAACACATGAATTAAACAATGTCATGAAGAAAAATGATGCCATGATTATTCCTAATTTGGAAAAGAGCCAACTGAGAATGGAATTGCCCCTACATTTTTCTTGGTCATTCTTCTCTAAATTGCAACTCAAAAGTGTCTATATCTGGGCAGCGTTCATATAAAACGTTTGCTTCCTGTGCATCAATCCATTGACAGCTCCTGTAACTTATTTGCTGTTTCACACAACTTTGTCTTCATCTCTTCCTCCCATGTCCCTTTGTGTCCTGTCCTCTCCTCAAAATCTGATTCCATCTACTTGCTTCTGTTCTCATGCTATTGGGCTCTAATCACTACATTTTTCTGAAGCAGAACAAATAATTTTCCTCTTTCATTTCAACCTTTTTTAAAAGGACATAAATGTTATATATTATGCTACTAATCTTGGCAGCTTGCTTTACAAACCAAAGGCAGAACAATGTGATAGTCACCTTAGTTTCCAAGAACCTAAATCATGCCTGAAGTACTTGGTGCATGTTGCTAAGTGAAGATCGGGGAAAAATGAATGAACAGGGATCTTTGAAATTTCATGACCTGGTTGTTGCTGTGTAAGGATAGAGACAACCCATAAAAACACCGTGACATCTGAACTACAGTTATAGTTGATTTTATACATACATCTTTGGTGAATGAAGATGCTATCAGAAATAGAGGTAATTGGTCGTATATGTGGATGTTTAAGGTGTTTGCCTGCTTACCCTGACTTTGTATAATTATTATATAAACCATCTCCAAGAAATCTGAGTGTTCTGTCTCATAGTCCTCCTAGAAAAGAGCTATTTTCTGCTCAGATGCATTTCCGCGTAAGGAGGTGACTCAGTAGTCCTTGAAATTTGCTTTCTCTATTACTAGCAATTTTTTTTTTTTTTTTTTAATACAAGCACTGGGTACAGTCAGAAGCGCGGGAGGGTGAGAGAATTCACCAGAGCCAGAGCGGGGAGCAGAGCAGGCAGAAGGACCGAAGTACACTGCTGAGGGGAGCAGCGGGCGGCAGGAGAGGTCTGCGCGCCATGTGGGACCCTCCTCCGGTGGCCGGGGAGCAGCCGGGGATCGAACCGGCGCTGAAGAGGCTGCGGGCAGCCTCGCAACCCAGCGCTCAACCGCTGCGCCACCGGGGAAGGCCCTAAAGTCCATTCAGTTTAACAGATACAATGAGAAGCTTTTTTTTTTTTCCCTTGTGGCAACAGAGTTGAGTATTTTGAATAAGTCTTCAGAAATTCCTTCCAAGTCTACTAGCCTATGAATAAGATTATATAAACTGAAAAAAACCTATCCCAGAGGCAGATACAAATCTCAGAATGAAATGCAGTCTTCCTCATTTGAAAGCATTTGAAAGCATCAACTTACTTATAATATCAACAAATGCAAAACAAGGGTAGTGGTATTATTTCTATCATTTTTTTGGCATTTTCTTAAATAATTACTACAAAGAATTTCATAATAGATTCAAGGATTTGGCAGCTTCTATAATAAAACTGTAGTCCATGACTCTGATTGATTTTATTTCAAAGTTACACATTTAACTTTATTTTTTTCCATCAGCATTCAGTAAAAATATTTTTCTATTTCAGATAATAAGCCTGTATTAACAAAGTCTACAGCTATTCTTATTAACAACTTGTAAGGAGAAATTCAAAATACAAGAAAAAATACTTTGGGAACAAAAGTGTCAACATATGCATGATTTATTAAATTTTCTAATGTGCAACTCTGTTATAAAGAGGAAAACATCTTCCACGAAGACAGAAAATAAATAATCCCTTAGTTTGAAATATGCAGGCAAGAATGGATGGAAATGCTGGCTGATTCAGATAGATGTAAGCAGGCAGCAAGTGGATACACATGCAGGGTGTGTATGTGTGTGAGTGTCTGTTTCTGTACACAAAATCTCACATCCCTGCTGGTGTGTAGGAAGTAATAAAGGTTGAAATTATTAGAGGCTTTAAAAGGGTTTGGTCCTACAGTGAAGGGGCAATTTATTTTCTCCTGACAGCAGAACACCTTTTCTTTTGATTCCATGGCTGTCTCTCTCCAGCCCCTCCCCTGACTTCCTCCCTCCTTTTCCACACTACACACTATAATGAGGCACAGCTAGAGAGATTCCTTTCAAAGAGGAAAAAAAAAAAAAAAAAAAAAAACCGACATCTTTAAGTGGTGCAAATGGACTGAAAATGTGTTCCTTCTACTCACGAATAGCTGGTATCGAGCATACTGTGAAAGACTTCATTTTTTTTCTCTAAATTTGTGACACACACACAGACTTTATCTTCTGGTTTTAAGAGTCAAAGCCATAGATGGTGAATGAGGTGACTCCTGGAGGGCATTTTTAGACTAGAATAGAGAAGGTTTCCAATTCTATTGAACGGAGTTGCGCTTTAATAGCATACATTCATTTCGAGTTGAATAAAAGATAATAAATGAACAGATTGTATAAGAAAGGAGTAAGCAAAAGTGAGAGAAGGAAAGACATGACTATTTCAAATACAAATTTCCTTTAAAATATATTCATGTTCCTCTATTTATTTCCCTTGAAAATGAGTATGTAAAAAAGAATACATGTTGTTTTCCTTAAATATGTTATCTTTTGTTGACTATGGAAAAAGTCTTTTATGAAATTAGACATTAATGTTTAAAAGACAGAGGAAATCAAACAAATGTACCCATTCAAGCAAAGTAAAATGTAGTCTTATATTGAAAGACTTCATCATCTAAGTAATGAGGGTTGTATTTAATGTAACCTCTACAAAGCAGAGAAAGTCAGTCATTGTAACCATATGAGTGAGGGATATTAGGACCTCAAACTTTTTCTTTAAAGATTTATTTATTTAAGGGCCTCCCTGGTGGAGCAGGCAGTTGAGCGCTGCGCTGTGAAGCTGTCTGCAGCCTCTGCAGCGCGGGTTCAATCCTGGCTGGCCAGCGAGAGTCCTACATGGCTCAGCAGACCTCTCCCCGGCCTTGCCCACTGCTCCCCTCAGCAGTGTATTTTGTCAGTCTTCCTATTCTGTTCCCCACTCTGTCTCTGGTGAATCCTCTCACCCTCCCGCACATCTGGCCTGTACCCAGATTCTTGTATAAATAAATAAATCTTTTTTTTAAGATTTATTTATTTATGCATAGAAGAGCTGGGGTGCAGGCCAGAGGTGCGGGGGAAGGGGCGGGAGGTGGTGGGGTGGGGAACCATGTGTGTGAAAGGATTCACCAGAGGCAGAGTGGGGAACAGAACAGGAAGATCTACTGAAATACACTACTGAGGCAAGCAGCGGGCAAGACAGAAGAGGTCTGCTGTGCCATGTGGGTAGTTCCCTGGCCAACCTGGGATCAAACTCATGCTGCAGAAGCTGTGGACAGCTTCAGAGTGCTGTGCTTAACCCCTTGGGCAACCCACAAGGCCCTGGATCCCAAATTTGTAATGGAAACACATTATAATACAGTTCAGCCATCAAAGCTGACTTTTAGTGTGGAAGATCTTTTATTGGTGTGCAGGGACACACACAGTGTGAAACAGCTGGCAATAATTTATCTCAGGTAATGAGTCTGAATTCTATCAAAAGTGAAAAAAATATAATAGATGGAAAAGTATTTTGAATGACAAGGAATATGCCTTGAAAAACAGTGATGGAGAACTAAGCAAGTCATCATTGTGAAATAGAGTCTGGTCAGACATCTTCCCAGAGAATCACAGTTATGTTCTTTTAGGTACCCTGAATAATCATAAGACTTAGTAGAAGTTTAAGAATTTTAGCTTAGACCAGTGATTTCCTTGGACATCTTTCTATCTCCTCATAACTCTACCCTTGATGTCTAGCACATCCAATAATCAATTAACAGTGTCTACCATGATAGTAAATACTACTTCAAAAGATGGATCTAAGAACATTTATCTTATATATGTATATCCTTAATTTTAAGGATGCTAAATAAAATTAACATGCATATCTAAATCTGGTGCACTACCATAAGACAGTTCAAATCAAATCACTAGTCAATTACTGCAAATGATTTCCAAACAAAACACAAATGAAAAGTGTTTAATGCTGCCCCGATATAAACATCATGCATATATCTTTCTATGTACTGAGTTTTCTAACACTAGAGGTAATCAATTAAAAGAGAGGTGATCATCCTCAAGGATGCAAACTTTGGATGGGAATAGTCAGTTGTCTTCTAAACTCATGTATTTTATACCATAACTTAGCTTCTATTTCTATCATAGGCGAAGTTAAGGAGACGGCTTATTAGCTTTGGGGCTGATGATATCACTTCTTTTTTATTTTTCCACTGCAAACATGCATTTTAAGAACAACTATTGTTAGCCTAGAATAAGATTATTGTTTTTTTTATTATCTTTGTAAATAAAATTACAATGTAATACATTTGCTCATGTGTTTGTTTCTTTGTCTATGTTTTTACTCCAGTGGCAGAATTGAATCACAAGAGCTCATATAACCTTGCAAAGACAAAAGTATTTTCTCTCTGAATTTCCAGAAAATTCTGCTGACCATGATCTAGAAAGCTACTTGAGATATTAATGTGATTTCAATAAAATAGCCCTATGTTGTTCCCGAAACATAATGGTTAATTCATATAAGATGGAATGAGATGGGCGTTGTTAAGAAAATTATGAATAACTTTCAGTATTTGCCTACAAATAGTGGATCTTTGCACCAATATTCCCATATTGAAATGTTTTTTTAAAGTGTGCTGGCATGTAAGTTCAAGTAATTGACTAACATGTTTACTCAAATATAAATATTTACATTAACGTTAAACAAATCATGTTTCCCTGGTGGTTGACTTTCACTGCACATAGCTGAACATTCTCTCTGCCCTGTGTGCACACTGTTGTCCAAGGTATAGTAGGATGGACTGAAGAAGTCATGGTACAAACCACTGTTCTCTGAAAACATTTTTTTTTATTTATATATTTTTACATCATTGTTCACTTTTAAAACAATGTTTGCTTGCCCCACCCCCAGGTGTAGTCCCCATAGAATTTCCCTCACCAATGCACCTGTGCACTATCACCTCAGTCCCCTGTGCTCCTCCCTCCCTCCCTCTGGTCCCTCTCCCTCCTCCTCCCTGCAGGATGTCTCTGGTATGTAATTGTCTGTTTGTTTCAGTTTTGTTGTGTTGTGTTTTGCATTGTTAGCATTTCTAATCTGATAAGGTCTTGTAAAAGAATAAATCTTAAGAAATTTGGAGTTGTCTTTTAAAAGAATACATTTTAAGAAATTTCTCTAGCATTCCATTTTTAAAATAGTGGTATGCTACATTTTCACTTCAATGTTTTTATCTTATTTTTCTTGGTAACAGAGAGTGTAAATATTATATTCAACCTGTGTTTGAAATGAAATAAAAATTCCACGATGGAGGCATTTAGCTGAATGAAGGTTTTCTAAATTATATGTGCCCTCCGTTCTACTCTTATGCAGGGTCTAGATATTCATAAATATTTAAAAAGTCAGGTTTTCAAATCCAATATGACTGCAATCCATTTTTACAGTGAGAATTGAATTGTTTTTGCCCCTGTAGGTGAATAAGATAGACAAGCTAATTGCCTTTTTAACTTACAGGTTTTCAACGCGAGATCTCATTATCATTTGCTTTCAGGGATGAATTTCTCTCGAGTTCTGATAGAGACTATAGCTTCTTTTATCATAAAATCATGAACCCTTTACCTTCCTTATCTTTCTCTAAATTCTCATACAGAGTACTTGATAGAAGACTGATTTCGCTCATCACTGTTTCAAGTGCTTCTTAGAATAACTTCAGAGAACAAGTAACACACCACATTAGCATAACAGAATACTTGAAAAATCAATGACTATGTCTAGGTAGAAATGATTGTACCCATAACCAATGTTCTATGCATTTAGAAAGGTCATATAGAACTTATTTAAAACTGTTCACAAGAATAATTATAAATGACAAGTTTCTCTTTGACATCGATAGTTCCAGTCTATCATTTAAATGCCTTACAACTGTTGTAATAAAAATTATTCCCCTGATAAAGTATTCTGGTTGAAAAGCTAAACTATTGAATCAGGGACATAAATTCACACAGGCACACATGTCCTTCTTCTCCCTCCCCTAGGCACATTCACACATACACACTCACACTGATTTCTTTTTTTTTTAAAGATTTATTTATTTATGCATACAAGAACTGGGGTCCAGGCCAGAGGTGCAGGGGCTGAAGAGATTCACTACAGAGAAAGTGGGGAACAGAACAGGAGGAATGACTGAAATACACTGCTGAAGGGAGCAGTAGGCAAGACAGCAGAGGTCTGTGCCATGTGGTATGTCCCTGGTGAGGGATCCAACTCATGCTACAGTGGCTATGTCTAGCTTCATAGGTTGCATCAGTCCATCACACTGATTTCAGTCTGCCTTGGGGATGGTGGTATGGAATGGTACCAGCGAGGGCACAAATTCCTTTTGAGAGAGGCAATAAGTTGAATAGGAGAAGTATTTTGATTTGACTATAGCTCTGAAGATATTTCAGTTTTGAGTTAAGAAAAGTGAATTGATTTTTTTTTATTTTCTTGTGTACTTCTCTTTGTATTTCTGAAGAAGTCTTCAATAATTATATAAATATTTCTAAAAATTGTAATATATCAGCTACAGTTTCTATACAGATGACATAGAAATTTCTCTTAGGATACTTTTTTTAGTTCCAGAAAGTACGTCACAGATACCAGAGATAGAAAACTTTTGGGTGCTTAATTATCTATTGAATAATTGATGAACTTCAGCATACTGATGAACTTTCATTATTTTAAATATCTGAAAAAATAAAATATTTAGCACATTGAGGTTATTAATGGAGATTAAGGAAGGTGATTTATGTAAATGTGTAATGTAATATGTTATATTATGGATTTAACTTTTACTATATGGCTAATGAGTAGTTTTTATGGTTGTAGTTACTTTATTTTTTAAAACAAACATTGAATTTTATAGTATCTTAAGAAAGTATTTGGATAGAAAACAGGAAAATACAGGAATCAGATCATTGGTATAGGTGAGGCCATATCTTCAGAAATAACATTTTTCACCCAATGTGATGTCAGGTAGTCAAACATGGAAATAGGAAACTCAGTCCAACCTTGCTATGAGGTTACCATCTTAGGGTGATTGCAGTGATGAATAGAATTAGATGACTATGAGATTTATTTTGAAAGTGAACACAGAGTAACTTGAGGTAACAAAAGCATCATAAATAGCTTTTTATTTTAACATTTAATTTAGCTTATGTATTTAGTAATTCAGCAGTTTCTGATATGGAAGAATGTGAGGACATATATTTGTTTTTTACAATTCTGTTTTTTTGTGCCATATGAGTGTGTAAGATATGTGCTAAAGTTGTCAAAGGTGAATGGTGTCAATAGGTACACATTTCCAGGAGACAAGCAAGTGGTCTGAGGATGTGAGTGAATTCTGGGTGTAGCATGAGGTCTAGGGAAACACTGGAACTTGCGCCATGTTAAGTAAGTCCTGAGAATTAATGAAATCATCCACAACAAAGTGTAGCAAGGACAGAATTAAAGAGCCTAACACAGACCCCAGGAGTCCTCCCAAGTTTAGCAGTAGGGAGTTTAGCAGTTTACAAAAGAAGAGACACTAGTGTTACGAGGTTGTTTCTGGAGGTTGGAGGAAGAATGATAATAATTATTGCTGAAGTTGTCTAAGAGGTAAAACAATATGTAGTCAAACATTTTTACAATGAGTTAAGAGAAGAGAACCCATATATACTATTGGTGGAAATGTAAATTAGTGTATGTTACAGAAAGCAGTAGGGAGATTCTTCAAAACATTCAAAATAAAATTTTCATGTGATTTAGTTATCTCATTTCTGGAAATTAACCACCCCCCAAAAAAATTCTCTAATTCTAATTCTAAGAGATATATGCACCCCTATGTTTATTGCAACATTATGTCTAATAGCCAAGAATTGGAAACAATGTAAGTACCCATCAATTGATGAATGTGTAAAGAATATGTAGTAAACTCTCTCTCACACACACTCACACTCACACAAACACACACAGTGGAATATATTCAGTTACAAAAAAATTGAAGTCTTGCCATCTGCCACAACATGGCTGGACCTAGAAGATATTTTGCTTAGTCAAATAAGTCAGGCAGAAAAAAAACAAAAAAACTATATGATTTCACTCATGTATTATATGGAGAAGCTTGGGAGAAGGGGACAAATGGTGTGTGGAAGGGTAGATTTGGATTGTTAGTGGTGAACTCAGTGAAGTAGAGGCACTTGTTGATTCTCAGTAACAAAGTGAAACAAACTATGTTGTAATGCAGTATTACTTCAATAAAAAATTAAATTAAAAATATAATTTAAGGGCTTCCCCAGTGGTGCAGGTGGTTGAGTGCAGCTCTGTGAAGATGTCTGCAGCCTCTGCAACACGAGTTCGATCCCTGGCCAGGGAGCAATCCACATGGCCCAGCAGACCACTCCTGTGTCGCCCTCTGCTCACCTCAGCAGTGTACTTCAGTCAGTCTGCCTGTTCTGTTCCCCACTCTGTCTCTGGTGAATCCTCTCACACTCTGGCACATCTGGCCTTTACCCCGGTTCTTGTATGCATGAAAAAATCAAATATATATATATATGAATAAATAAAATCATATGCATGAATAAATAAAAAATCATATATATATATATAAATATATAGTTAGCCAAAGTAAATCCTTGATGTTGCACTCCACAGAAGTTTCAGTTGATTGGGTATTAAATGAATGCTAGAGAGATTCTAGGGGGATGTGAAAATAATGAAAAGAGCTTTCTTTGAAGAAGCTCAGCTTGCCAAGTACAGCAGAACAGAGGAATTTGGCAGTACAAATATATGCACACCGCAATATGTACATTCATACATGTGCACACACACCTACAGTGAGCATTTCTGCAGAGGCACAGTAGAATACCATCTAGACATACTCATATCCTGAAAAGAAAAATGCTAAGCCAAAGAACGTCAAGTACTATACTAGTAATTATTGAATAATATTAAAATTCCTCAGTTTTTCGATCTTTTAAGTGGGAATAATAAAACCACTTAACTATGACATTGAATAAATGAAATATGTATAAGAAATAGCTTTGTGACTATAAAGTATAGAAATATTAAGTGATGGTGTCTTCAGCACTCATTCAGTATCCGGATGGGAATAGTCTGTAACTGGCAGATTCTGCTTCATTTCACCCGCGAAACTCTCAGGCTCACATTTTCTAAGGTTAAGTTCCGATTGTTTCTGGATCAAATATTTCTGAAGTTTCAACAAATGAGTTCTTAACTTTTCCTTGACTTTGGTGTATGCTTTGGCTCAGTAGCATAAACTGCAGTATAAGATGTGAGTGCTTTTGCAGAGAAGGAATCTACCTTCAAAATCCTTTGTTCACCTTTACTTTGTTCAAAGACTTAAATTCTCAGTTTATTCATTGAGAATTTTACTTAACTATTCCTCTTCAATTTAGAAAGTCAACAATTCATGATCGCCCTCTTTATCTTCAGCCTCATCACCATTGCCATCACCCTTATCCTCATCCCTTTCCAGTTTTTGTGCGTAGGGCATGGTGGAGCCAGACTCCTGCCCCCACTACAAGGAATTTATAAGGTATTTAGATTGCTCCAAATTTATTATTCCTGAAATCTCTAGATCAGTGAGAAATTGTTTTGCCTATGTAAACCTTTTAGATAATTTCTTCAATAATCATTTTTCTATGTGTATATAAAAGCTTTTTTTGCTTACTGTTTCTTGATAAGCTCCTGGTGGCCTCCCCGGTGGCACAAGGGGTTAAGCACAGCACTATCTATCTACATAGTTAAGTGAAGCTATCTACAGCCACTGCAGCAGGAGTTCCATCCCCTGCAGGCCAGGGAGCAACCCACATTGGGCAGCAGACCTCTCCTGTATCATCCGCTGCTCCCTTGAGCAGTGTATTTCAGTAGGTCCTCCTGTTCTGTTCTCTGCTCTGTCTCTGGTGAAACCTCTCACCCCCCACCTCCCACACTTCTGGCCTGTACCCCAGTTCTTATATGCATAAATAAAAAAAATCTTAAAAAAATTTTTCTTGATAAGCTCCCTTTGTGGGTTTGAGTGAGAAAAAATACATAGAGGTAAATCCATAGGAATAAGATTTTATATTCCAGAATCATAGACTGTTATAAGTAAAACACAGTGATGACATAGCAATTCTCCCTTTTATTTTAACTTCAATAGGAACACCTAACCTGAACTATTTTTTTCTGAATAAAGGGATTTGCTCAGTATATGTTAGCCTAAGAGAGCAAGGTAGAAGTGTTAATTAACACATGCATAATGATTCATCAAGTAAATCCAAGGTCAATAATCACGTCTAAATTCAAATTCCTTCTCTGATAGTTACTTCTGCCCCAAGCTTTGCCATACTGAGAATGTTCCTCTCCAATCTGAAACGGTATAATTTGCCATTAACATGTCAAATAATCAGCAGAGATCTGCTGATTTAATAAACTTTATTTTGATTTATGATACACTGATTTGGTGTTAATTAGACTTTTATAACTTACCTGTTTAATGGTTGTTGGCTGGATGTCACTGCTTCTCCTTAAATGAACTTAATTATTGCCACAAGGAACATTAAATTTGACTTCTTTATAGATAGATCAATATAACTGACAGCGAAATAAATATTCCTTATTATTTTCAATTGTTGTACAACGCATAGGCCATCAAATTAATGGCAAATGACTGTGATTATCAGTCATTAGGGCAGTTCTAGGTGTTCCTTTCCCAGGTTTCTGCATCTGCCCTTTGTAGGATGCCTGTCGTTAAGATTGAAAGACAATGAAACACTTAGGCATTCATGACCAAGTACAGAAATCCATCACAGCTGTTTATTGTGGGCAAAGATGAATTTTTTCATGGCAGCAGGGATTCTGTAGGAACATGTAAAAACATTATTTTACTCACAAGGGTGAGGAGAGTTGCATTAACTAGCCGTGGTATTAGCTGGGCAATTTCATGTCACTTGAAATTCATGAGTTCAGTGATTCAAACCAAAACACAAAGATTTTAGTGGTGTTCATTCATATTCTTATTGTTCAAAAGTGCTTAAATCAGATATAAAAAATTTTATAAGGCTTTCTGGACATCACCTGGTTCTTTCAAAAACACTATTTTGATGATTTAGATTGTCTGTTAGGAAATAATACAGAAAAACTACTGGTAACAATTTATTTGCAACAGTGAGAATATTGTATGGGAAAGGAAAACTGTTTTTGTAAAAAGCATACTTGTGTTTTTATCATTTAAAGAGCGTCTAAAAAGAGTTCAGCAATTTTGAAGATGCTGAAATATAGACACTATATTTTAATCCTGACATCATATTTTCTACTGAACCAGGTTCACTCCATCTAATGATAACTTCTTAACTTACTAAAACTTTTGTATCTGTAGAGCAGAAAGTTTATTCGGTAGCTACAGAATAAACGTTCAAAAAAACATATTTACTGAAGAATTTGAGTGCGTCCAAACAAGTTAAAATCATTACTCTATTTAAATAAAATGTTAATAAAGCTGTAACAATGCATTAAATGATGTCAAATGACAGTGAGAATTTCTGGATGCTAATAGAACTATGTGAAATATAAGTGAATATAAAGAAAGGAAGAATCCATATAACAGGTATGAAAACTTGTATTCTTTATATTATTCCATAAATTTGAAAAGGTGAATTCTAAATTAGTTATATATCTTTACATGATTCTATTTTAAATCTATGTTCAAGTATATGTTATTTAAATTTGAGATAATACCACTAATTTTGATGCATTTTAAATTGTCTATTCCATTCTCATTCTATTTAAGTGGGCTTTCTTAATTCTGTAAATTATTTTTCATAAAGTCTTGTTATATGAATGTCATGCAAATTTCATGGCCTCTCAAATCATGTGAATTGATGGCATAATGAATAGTCAGAACCAAAAAGTAATGGTGCTCATTTATTCAGACATCCAACCACTATAGCAATGTACTAAAGAGTAAGTGTTGTTCCAGAAACTGGGAATACAGTAGTCTGTAAAACTGATGTAGTCTCTGCTTTTAGAGAGAATGGATGTAGAAATAGATGAAAGTCCTATTTTCAAACATGTCTTCACATAAATTTGTTTTATATGAGATCTCCTCAGAGCTATTCTACACATGGGCATATGGAAATCCTATTTATATTAGTTGGGTATGTGTTTATTTGCTGTATTATCTGATACCTCATCAGAAGATAGACTGTTTGCAGAAGGAATTTTTGATCACCTTTGTAACCTCAAGGTAGAACACAGATTGTAGAAAATCTTTGTATCCTAAGGCAGTGAAGGGTAGAGGAGGGTGGGATGGACTCTGGTGGAGGATTGGATTATAGTGGTAGGTATGGTATAACATATATCTGAAGAGGTGTGTACCTATGCCCCCACTCATATACAGTTATGTAAATCAGTCACCTCAATAAAAAGATAATGTATCAATAAAAAAGTGACCTTTCAGGCCTCCCTGGTGGCACAGGTGTTATAGTCTCAGTGTTATCAAGCTATCGTCAGCAGCCACCGAGGCATGAGTTTGATCCCTAGCCAAGGAACTAACCCAGGTGTGTAGCAGACCTCTCCTGTCTTGCCCGCTGCTCTCCTCAGCAGTGTATTTCAGTAGATCCAACTGTTCTGCTTCCCAATCTGTCTCTGGTGAATCCTCTCACCTGTCCCGTACCTCTCGCCTACACCCAGATCTTAAATGCATAAATAAAAATAAATCTTAAGGGCCTCCCCGGTGGCGCAGCGGTTGAGCGCTGGGTTGCGAAGCTGCCCGCGGCCTCTGCGGCGCCGGTTCGATCCCCGGCTGCTCCCCGGCCACCGGAGGAGGATCCCACATGGCGTGCAGACCTCTCCTGCCGCCCGCTGCTCCCCTCAGCAGTGTACTTCCGTCCTTCTGCCTGCTCTGCTCCCCGCTCTGGCTCTGGTGAATTCTCTCACCCTCCCGTGCTTCTGACTGTACCCAGTGCATGTATAAACAAAAAAAAAAAAAAAATCTTAAAAAAAGTGACTTTTCAAACCAAAAGGGAAAACAAAAAATATTAGCTAAAGTACATTTTTTCTCTCTGTGAGAAAAATGATACCTCATTTAATAATAAATCTCATTTACATTACTTCCACTTTAAAGTAAGGACAGTGAGGTTTAGAATATTAAATAAAGTGATATGATCACTCAATCAGTGGGTGTGGAAATAAAACCTCAAGCTTGGCTTTGATTATGGTGTCTAAATACCTTTAAAGAAGTGTCTGGGGCCTCCCCGGTGGCACAGCAGGTTGAACGCAGCCCTGTGAGGCTCTCTGCAGCCTCTGCAGCGTGGGTTCGATTCCTGGCTGGCCGGATAGATACCCACAGAGATACCCACAGACCTCTCCTGTCTCATCTGCTGCTCCCCTCAGCAGTGTATTTGAGTCAGTCTGCCTGTTCTGTTCCTCATTTTGTCTCTGGTGAATCCTCTCACCCTCCCGCGCCTCTGGCTTGTACTCCAGTTCTTGTATAAAAATAAGTAAATCTTTTTAAAAAATAAAGAAGTATCTGCACACAGAAACTAGGAGTTCTAGTCATGAAGCAGGATGCCAACATGAGTCATTATTTATAAAATAAGCTAATGTCCCTATAATTTCAAGACAGTAAGTTTTCACAACTGTGATACTGGGATTATTTTGTAGTTAAAGTCTATAGACAAAGATCTAAATTCTCTTCCTACCAGCTAACATTTTTGTTCATTCAGGAAAATCATAGATGCTTAGAAGTTGATCCCCTTTTATCTCTGGTATAGCTTTTTTTTTGTCCAAAAATTTACTTTTTCAAATATTGACCTGCTAGTGATGTCTTTTTTTTTTAGATTGATTTATTTATTTATTTATTTATTTATTTATTTGTACAAGAGCGGGGGTATAGGCCAGATGAGCAGGAGGGTGAGAGGATTCAGCAGAGACAGCGTGGGGAACAGAACAGGCAGACTGACGAAACACACTGCTGAGGGGAGCAGCAGGCGAGACAGGAGAGGTCTGTTGTGCCATGTGGGAATCTCCCTGGCCAGCCCGCGCTGCAGAGGGTGTGGACAGCTTCACAGAGAAGTGCTCAACTGCCTGAGCCTCCAGGAACGCCCTACCAGTGATGTTTTTATTTGTCTATGCTCTAAGTGTCTGTTGCATGCATGCACCAATTTTTATGTATTTTTACCATCATTTTCAACCTTTTGGTTTACATATTTTAAATGTCAAATGCCAAATTATTGATTTTGTTTTATTTTATTACCATGTTCATCCTTGTATTTTATGATAGGTGACACATGCATCTATGTAAACCAGGGTTACCTAATCTCAATTGAAAAAAAAAAACATTTTTTTAAAAAGCAAATGTCAAATAATTTCATGTACTATATAATATGAGTACACCATGTTTAGAATTTGCCCCTATGAGTATTTATTTATATGTAGTTTTGTGTGCATTTGTATTACCATAAGACAATCATTTCAAGTTTCTTGAAGTTATTGTTTTTTTGTTCATTTATCTTATATTTTTTATTTTCAAATTATGTTCATTGAGAGAAACTAGGTTTGCATCATCACTTCTTTATTAACACATTTTGGTTCACTTACATTATGAAGATGACTGATAGTTTAGCAATGTTCATCCATCTTAGTGAAGGATTTGTAGTTGCCTTTCTTGTCCTGTTTTCTCTCCCGTTTTTGCAGTATTTTGTATAGAATGAAGTGACATGACTAAGAACTTCACATAATCCAAACTGTCTCATTCATAAAGTACTCATTTGGAAATATTTTCCATGAGAAAAAGTGGAATTCCTAGATATCCTGTAAGAGACCATTGAAATCCAATGATTCCATAAATATTTTTCTACCATTTTAGTACGAAACTAAATGTCATTAAGTACTGAGGCACATATTACATGAGCCAGTGATGTGTTTCTTTTGTTTGTCTGATATTTTTATACTTCTATTTCTTCTTTAATTATATCCGAGTGCTTTTATTTGGGATACTAGATATATTCTATGTTGACGTCTGGGTGAGATTTAACTGGAACTGTGTGTGTGTGCACGTGTGTGTGTATATACATTTAAACTGTGAGCTTCAGATATGTGCACGTTACTATATGTTCATCAATTTCCATCGCTGTTGTAGCAAATTATGAACCGAGTGGCTTAAAACAACATACGGGTACATTTATTATCTAAAGTTATAAAGGTCTGTATTCTGACGTTTCTTGTGCCTCCAGAATCTAAGACTACGTTCCTTCTGAGGCTCAGGACGGGTCTATCCCTTCACATTTTCAGCTTCTGGGGGTTCCCACATTGACTCATAGTTGCAAAACAGAGACCTCTGCTGACAGCTGGTATCTGCGTGTGTCCTGGACCTTCCTGCCTCTCTTTGACAGGGATCTAGTGATTATATTTTCTCCACCGAGATAATCCAGGAAAATCTCTGCATCTCAGGATCTTTAATTTAATCACAACTATACATTGTCTTTTGCTATGTTAAAGTAACTTATTCACAAGTTCTAGAGGTTACACTATGGACACTTTTAGGGGGGCATTATTCTGCCTATAAAATTATTCAATTTATACCTAAATGTGAACAAACGGACAAGTTCTGTTATTGTAAGAAAAAAATACAGAACCACCGAGACAATACATAAGTTACTCTCAGGAATCAAACTGCATTCCATAGCATGAAATAATCAAACAAATTTTCTCACTGGATAAAGGAAAAATAAAAAAAAAAAGTTTAGAATAACTTTTTATTTAATTGCCATGTATCAATTCTAATATTATTTCTTTGAATAAAACTCCAACTCCAGCCATAGAACCCAGAAATCCTTGATCTCATACAGACACATTTCTATACTTCTTGTATTCTTCCCAATAACAATGTTAATGTTAGTTCTAAAAAACATGACACATGGGAACAAAAGAAAGAAAACAATGGGTCTTTGGGACTTTAAAATTTCAAGTTGACAACTTTTATTTTACATTAACTCATCAAGTCATTATCTCTTCCTGAGTAATTTAAAAAAATAGAAATTATTGTATTTCCTATTCCTATTTATAGTCGTTCTTAGATAAGCTTTGTCAAAGAAATTTGATTAAAATTTCCCAAGTTTGATTGGAAAAGTAGGATAAATTTAGAATCATTGAAATGCTAAGTAAATACAACAGTGGTCAATAACCACAAACATCTTAGTCCCTGGAGCAAAACTTGTTCTGAGATCTAATGAAACTTATAATGAAACTCTTAAAATGTTTTATGAGGAAAAAAACTATTTTCTGCATGTCATCACTTAAACTATATTTTCATGAGCTCCACAGGGCACTGACAGAACTAATACCTATAAACTTTAAGGCCTAACTTTTGTTTGTCTTCTCTGGGATTGTCAGTACCTTATTTTATCTCCAGTGTTAAGAGCATTATATGATGCATCCATTTTATTTATCTTTCATTAGACCAATACAAATATACTCTAACTCTCAACACTACAAAACTTGGAGTCTAACAAGTTTAGTTCCTTGTGCTGGTGTCTTAGCAATACAAAGACCTGGGAAGTTTTATGTTATATTTTCAAATTTTTACAGCTTTGCAGCTAGAACTCTATGAATGTTCCATAAATATTGGAGAAAGAAAGCAGTAACCTTGATATTTGAGAGAACTAGTACATAAAATAAAAAATAGGCAGAAACATTTGTTCAGGACATCTTTCTTCCTTCTTTCTTCCTTTTTAGTCTTTTTTTTTTTAAATACATAAAACATTGGACTATACTGCATGACAATTCTAACATTCCTGACACGGAATCTAATCTCTTTCTTTGATCACAAGCATTACTCATTCACTTTCACTTTGCTTCTTTAATAAAAGAACCATTACCAAGAGAATTATTCTTTCAGTCTTTCTGTTTTCATTGCTATTCTGATGCACGCACACGTGCATGTGTATGTGTGTGGGGGGGAGGTATACCTTTGCATAGGCGAAAAATGTATTTATTAAATTAAAGAACTATCATCTTAGGGGAAAGATTTATGTACTTCTGTTTTTAGATGGATCTTTCTCTTCTATTTTTGCCATCTCTGTTATTGCAATTCAAAGAGAAAATCAGTTTTATGAGCATACAGTTTCTATGTCAGGATAAGACTGTGTTATACTGCAGTAACAGAAAGTCATCAGTGACCTAAAATGAAGATGGTGTATTTCCCTTCATCTTCCTTGTCCATTGTGTTTGCTCCTTCTTTTCTCCATGTGATCATCATTTTAAGATACAGAGTGTTAGAGGGACCGCATCCAAAATGTTGGTGGTTACTGTGAAAGAAAAACATTGAATTATGACAAATGTTACTGTTTATTTTCAAGCACATTTAAATGCATGTTTTCACATGTACCCACAACCAATGTACCAATAATCCTCCACCATATTCCAATAGTCCTACCCCCACCCCAACTCTGACCCTGTCACCCTCCCCTTCTGGTTGCCTCAATATTATGGTCGGATGTCAGGGTCTGTTATTGGTTTGATTTTGTCTGACCTTTTGTTTTGTTTCTCTATATTCCACAAATAAGTGAGACCATCCAGTATTTCTATTCTTTCCTCTGATTTCCTTCACTTAGCATTATCTTACCCAGTTCTTTATGGCTGAACAAAAAATAGTATGTCCCCTTCATTCTCATCAGTAATTGCATTCACTGAAATAAACCTTTTTTTATTATACTTACAATTATTACATTCATCTACTATGACCATTAGTTTCAACTACAATAGTGATTTTAGTTACTACAAATGTGTATTATTTTTAAAATTTTCTATGTCTCTAAACAATTAGGGAATGGTAATTAATATTTCAGGTATGTTTTATGTCCTGTAGTTTTTATCTCCTTTTGTAGTTTTATAATTTTCAGTAATTTTTATATTTTGTTAAAACAAGGACATAATCTAGACATGTCTGCAGAATATAATTGAAAACATATCTCATGGATATGTTTGATGATTAATTTACCTTTTGGCTTATTAATATCTTAGATTAAAATAATCTAAGATATTCATTAGATGGAATTCTGGGTAATGGTCATCTATATAAATTTTGCCTTCAAGCAAAAGCATGTGAACCAATTAAATTTCTATAATTGTAAAAAAAAATACAAATTAGCTCTAGGTAAGTGACTTGAGATTACTATCAATTATTTTAATTAACTTCACCCATCAAAATTCAGTCAACCAGTCAGGTTAATCCAGTGCTTTGTGCTGGTTTTCTGTCTTTATTTGTTCTTGCGGATCCACAGTATCTGTAGATGAAGGATAGTAGAAAAATGGTTTGGGAAAGAATTAATCTTGTATTTCAATTGACACAAATGTTCTGATTGGATTTTCTCCTTTTTACCAGCAACTTAGGTTTGGTTGAGTGTGTCTTTTCATTTATTTTAACTTCTAATTTTAGAATTTTAAGAGGCAAGGATTATGTGAATACATAACATTAAGAAATACATAGTCATTATTGCTATATTTCTCTTTCGTACTCTAAAAATTTCCATCTTTAAACATTTCCATGAGTCCAGATGGCTTCATCCTGTCTACTTGATGTCAGCAATTCATGTCGCATTCCCCCACAATTCTGAATTCCCCTTCTTATCTTTCCCATTATTTTCCTATCTGTGTGTGGCAGCCTCGATCAATTTCCAACAGGCTTTTCAAAATGTTGTCTAATGTAACTGACTAGTGAGTGACTCCTGAAATAAGCAATTAAAATTTGCAAGTTACCTAAGTATAATTAAGTATAATGAAGTTTCTAATTCTCTGTCTTCTGTCCTTTTATAGAATTCAGCTACTTCAAAATCTCATATGCATATAGTTAAAAATCCCACCATTTTAGTGAAGTGACTATTGAATATTGTTTTGGGTTGGTCATGAAAGTGAATTGTTAATTGTCTATTACTCTATTATAAAGTGTTTGTGATAAAGAGTTGACACTAACACACACACACACACACACACACACACACACACACACACACACTGCTGTTTTCACTTACTGCCACCCCACCATAGTAAAGTCAAGAACAGAAAGTGGGTGCGGCAGACTTTAGGGCCTTTCACTGCAACAGAACACCCCAGAGGCAAAAAAGTTTCACAGCGTCCTGCCAGAGGAGTGAAATTGATTTCAAGTTTGGTATTTCTGGCAATGTCTTCAATTATCCCTTTTAAACAGTTTAGTAATTCCGTGGAGAGATCATCTATGTCTTTACCATGTGATATTAAAGTAAGAAGAATTCTGTCTGCAAACTAAGAGGAGCGTTCTCTCCAGAATTCAGCTCCATTAGCATCTGGATCTTGGTCTTCTCAGCCTCAAAAACTGTGAGAAAGAAATTTCTGTTACTGAGCATTTCTGTCTTGCCCTCTCGTGACTATGCAAGTGTTTCTTTTCACAAGCCCTTTCCCCTTTGTAAAGCAGCAGTGGCAGCTCTTAAGACTATGTGTGACTATGCAGGTGCCTCTTTTTATCTCTCCTTTTCCTAATAAAACTGTCCTTTTAAAATGTGAAAATAGCAAAGAAATTTCTGTTGTTGAAGCCACCTGCTCTTTAGAATTTCTGTTAGAGCAGGCCCAATTGATTAAGACATGCCACTTAGCAACATTACTTTATCATAGTTTCCCAAAAAGTTGCCCCATATAGATAAAACTGTAAACGGCAATTTAAAATGATAACTTCATTGGTTGCTTTGAGAACTTTCTGAAAATTGATTTATTCAAATAATATACCGATAATCTAGCCTCCTTTTCCAGGCAACATGTTGCTCATCTGCATACATATTCCTCTTCCAAAGGCAAAATGGCTCAAGTGGGCAAATGCTTCTTTCTTAAATAACACTGCAGTCTTCACCTGAAGTTTCCTTCAGTTATAAATTCTTTTATCAAGAATATTGACTCATCCCAATCAGAAATTTAAGTTGAAAATCCTGCCTTGGGGCATCCCAGAGGGCCTAGGGGCTAAGTCTCAGTGCTATCACCACAAAGGCCTGAGCTTTATCCCAGCCAGGATGCTGAGCCACATGGCACAGCAGACCTCTCCTGTCTCGCCAGCTGCTCCCCTCAGCAGTGTACTTCAGTAGATCTGCCTGTTCTGTTCCCCAATCAGTCTCTGATGAATCCTCTCACCACCCCCACACCTCTGGCCTACACCCCAGTAAAAATAAAATTAAAAGTAAAAATAAATAAAATAAGTAAAAATAAACAAAATCTTAAAAAAAAATTTCAATCTGCCTTGAAACTCTAGAATTCAAACTCTAAAGACCAACATAGATCTATCCCTCATCTCCTTCCTTCTGAGACTTGACTTTCCACTCAGTGTAGGGTTTTCTTTACTCAGTGAGGAATAAATCCAGTTCCACTCAATGGGCAGGTTATTCTGGAATCTATATGGAGGGTTGGAGTTGGCAGTGGACGTCGGGCAGTCAGTATTGATTTTGAGTCACTAATTAATGAAACCCTGGTTGTGACTTGGTCTGAAGTGCCTTGGCCTTTATCTGTTCTTTTCCCATCATCAGCTAAAGGGGGCCTTTGTTTTGAATACTGATTTGATAGATGGAGAAGCTTTCACACTTGATAGTTGCTAAGTGTTTTTAATATGAGATGCTTTCTAATGGATTTTAAAGTTTTCACAGAAAGGACTAGGAAAGCACAAATCCACAATGAAAATAGTCAAGATAAACACTAGGAACACCTTCTGCCATTTCTCGAGCATTCTCTTCTAAAAGAGTAATGTGGAAATGCCTTCACCAACGCCACCAAATCATGGTTCAGAAGCTACTCCTTTGACCCTTTATGCTTCTAAGAAAAGTAATGTGGGCCTCCCCGGTGGCGCAGCGGTTGAGCGCTGGGTTGCAAAGCTGCCCGCAGCCTCTGCAGCGCCGGTTCGATCCCTGGCTGCTCCCCGGCCGCCGGAGGAGGGTCCCACATGGCGCGCAGACCTCTCCTGCCGCCCGCTGCTCCCCTCAGCAGTGTACTTCGCTCCTTCTGCCTGCTCTGCTCCCCGCTCTGGCTCTGGTGAATTCTCTCACCCTCCCGCGCTTCTGACTGTACCCAGTGCATGTATAAACAAAACAAACAAACAAATAAAATAAATAAATAAATAAATAAAAACATGCCTCTATAAAAAAAAAAAAGAAAAGTAATGTTAGTTTTCAGATAAGTGAGTCTTTTGAAGATAACTTTAAAAATATAGATTATCGGGCCTCCCCGGTGGCGCAGCGGTTGAGCGCTGGGTTGCGAAGCTGCCCGCAGCCTCTGCAGCGCTGATTCGATCCCCGGCTGCTCCCCGGCCACCAGAGGAGGGTCCCACATGGCGCGCAGACCTCTCCTGCCGCCCGCTGCTCCCCTCAGCAGTGTACTTCAGTCCTTCTGCCTGCTCTGCTCCCTGCTCTGGCTCTGGTGAATTCTCTCACCCTCCCGCGCTTCTGACTGTACCCAGTGCATGTATAAACAAAACAAACGAACAAACAAACAAATAAATAAATAAAACATGCCTCTATAAAAAAAGAAAAAAAAATTAATTAAAAAAAATTAAAAAAAAATATAGGTTATCTTTGATATCTTGAACCTGTTTTGCATGTTTTTATAGGGGGAAGAGATCATTTTCACGCTGTCTCACCATAGATGTGGCAGAAAATGGGATGACTGTAAGTCATATTTGTGTCAAATATTTTATTTACTAATATCTTATATAATTGATAATGTTATAATTTCTTAATATGTAATATATCCAGTGATTCTCTATGGAATTCAGTAAAATATTCCCAAGTGAAAGCATACTTACTCTCCTTCGACAGCTACTTTGATCTTTTAAATGTATTCGGGGTCAGTGAAGGCAATATTATTGCCTTCAATCAAAATTATTATTATGACTCATCAAAATTAGTGCCCTTTTCCTTTTATCATTTGTTTGTTTCAGGTTGATTAATGTTGACTTCCTATTATCTCAGATATTGCAAAGCAAGTGTACTTACAATATAATTATTGGAAGAGAATGTGTTTTAATAATTAATGTCAAAACTTCTGAAACCAAACCATTTTGATTTTTCTACGTCTACATTTCCTCTGATGGAAACCTTTGGGTTAGTTCCCTAAACTCTCAAAGTCTAGTATTCCCATTTAGAAAATGAGAAGGGCAATATCAACTCATAAGGCTGTTGTGTGGACTCAAATTAAATATAGAATGCAATGCCACACTTAATACAGGGATTTGCAGAAGGCAAATGATCAATAATTGTCAGCTAGGATTACATTTCCTCTTCTCTACATTCAGAAGCCCTTTCCTACATCTACAAACACTATTGGCTTTTTTGAGACAAAAGCAACCACAGATGAGGATAAATATAATCATCTTTTCCTCTTCTTTAGATAAGTAGAGAGAGCCAGAATTGAGATATATGTCCCTGCGATGATCCTGACACATATGAGAAAATTTGATCAAGATAGCAAAACACTCCAGGGAAGAGTGTTAGTGGGGTCACATTTTATAGAGAGGGGAGCTGAAAGTCCCTGGCTTGGAACAGAACCTTTCGTCATGAGCAGAGATAGTGTTTATTAATCTAAAGTGAGGAAGCCTGATCTCAACTGAAGGCAACATGCCAAATGTAGGAGTTGGTCTAAATATTTTTCCAAGTGGTTTATAGTTGCAAAGCCCCTAATTAGAAACTGTTCTTCTCTAGAGAAGAAAAATCTGATATGCTGCTACTTTGTCTTCAATGAGAGATATAAATCTGAAAGTTTTGGAACTTGACCAAGATGGAAGGAATGAAAGCCAAACCTTAGTGAAGTCTGAGTTTCCAGGAAATTGAGTAAGAAATGTCTAGCTTTGCTGCTTAAAGTATTCTTCTAGGCTCAGACAATGTCCAGCTCTACGTGATTTATAACAGAGGGGAAGAGGCCCTGCAGATTGAAACATATTTTACAACATTGGGTAAAAGTTGAGATTTAAAAGAATATTCCCCCCAAAAGTCTGTGAGATTAAAGATTATTCCCATATATGTATTATTATGCTGGGAGAATAAATCTAAACTTTTTTTAATGAAACTACCTAAATTTCATTTATTTTCTTTGGAATTTACTTGAAATGTTTTTCTTGTTTGTTTCCTTTAATGAAATATAATTTGGAAAAAAAAGAAATCTCTAACTCTTATTCAGAGAGAGACTACAAGTTTTGTACTCTTTTAAAAATGTTTAATCCCTTTACATTAAAACATACAATGCACTTCAATTCTACCCCAGCACATTCCCATCTACTCTATAAAAAAGCAGATTAAAAGGTTAGTACTTAAATTCTAGAAACCCTGGAATAATACAAATACAACAATTTTAAAAATTATATTAATTGCATAATATGCTTTATTAAATGAGTCAGGAGACTGAGCATCTGTCTGTCACTTTATGCTTCAATATATGTTGATTTAATTTTTAAAAAAATCTTTGTATTCATGCTGCCTTAATCAAAATGAGTAGCTGTGTACACATGCACATAAATGCATGTTCTCACAAGGAAGAAGAAAAGAAAGCAAAAAGGGAGGGAGACAGAAAGAAAGATGGAGTGAAAGAAGGAAGAAAGGAAAGGAGGGAGAGAAGGGGTAAACAGAGAGAGAGAGAGAGAGAGAGAGAGAGAGAGAGAGAGAGAGAGAATATTAAAAAGGAAGGAGAAAGAAAGAAGCAACTCTTACCATAACTTTTAATAACCTGTCATGGAAAATTCCAGCTATAATTTTCTTCTATTCTCTGGAGGACAAAAATTGTCAATGCATCTCATTGAAATAGATATTATAAAGATTTGTCCCTAATGATTGAAGGGGTTGGAGGACTAGTTATGAAGCAGCGGTACAGAGCCAAGATTGGGCAAGTTTGGGAATAGGAAGAGTCAGGAACATGACCTTCTTCTGTGTGTTAATTTTGCAGAATAGATGTTAAGTCAAATAAGAAAGTAACAGTGTGGGAATTAACAATCAGTATTCTACTGGAAAAAGTTGAAGATATCGTGTAGATTTCTATGAATATTGCAAATGATAATGGACTAGAAGATATTTTTGAGAGTGTTTACGAAGGTACACATTCCAAGTGTGAAAGAAAAATCACAGAATGGTGCTGAATTCAACCTAATAATTTTATTAGCAGCAGACTATAGATCAAGTCAAACATCATGTTCTTTGTTATAAAATTACATATTAACAGAAAGGGAGAATAAACCCAAGCTTTAGTGGCATATGATGTATAGAGTAAGATTCTTCCACTTTTATAAGAAAATAATTGTTTATATGAATACAGAATCTGGCAAAGGAAACTTTCTGAATGATATGAAGGTAAGAACAATAATTCCAGAAATTTGACTAAGATAGGTATACCATATATATTTAGGATAATTTCAATCTGTGTGTATTAATGAACTAGAAAGAACACTAACACACGCGAAACTGTATTTCTTAAAATGTACTCTTCATATGCATCAAAGTTATACAAAAAAAAAAAAAAGACAGGCATTGAGAAAGTTACAAAGCAAGCAGATACATGATTACAGTCATGAGAAGAACTGGAAATAGTACATATTTAGAGACCAAAAGACAGTTTAATTTCTTTACTGATATCATCCTTTAAAAGAACTAAGAAATAAGTGCATTTCAAGATTCACTGCAAGTTGATTTCAAATTACCTTATTTTATTTCATGCCTACATTACATGAAACGCTGTTGTTATTCCCATTGTATCAATACTTAGGTGGAAACTAAAACACAAAAAAAATCAACTAACTTGCTCTCATGCATTCACATAGCACCATGAATTAAATATGCAAGCCCCTGGGAAATGTGCTAAAAATGATGGATATTTTGACAAACATTTGAGTTGTACTCCTCTTGTTTATAAAAAGAATCAAAACAGAAATGTTTGAATGGGAATGAATAAATGGGTTGGTAGTGCTAATACTGGGAAAGAAGTCAAGGAACATAATAGAATTTACACTTCACTGACATGAACACTGAGGATTTAATATGATCCATCCAAGTTATTACCAGCACTGCAACACAACATATTTTTCATACCCTATTCCTTTTGAACAATAGTTATATATTTATAATGTATGAACTTATGAAAAAGCATTTATTGCATATTACATAAATAACATATGATACATTTATTGCACACCTATTGCATGACTATTGTAGGAGTTTTGGGGGGATATATAAAGGAAAGTTACTAAAGGATGCTTAACTTTAAAGACAATCACTGCAATAACATGACAAAAGCACTATGCTTGTCCAGATTGCTTATCACAGACGGCATGAGCTCTTAATAATCAGAAAATTTAGAAATTAAAGTGATCTGCATTTTGGACTTTTACCAAAAGTTTAAGAAGTGGGTGGATGGAGGAAAAAATATGAAATTTTATGTTTTGGCTGTGGGACCTTGAAAAGCCTAGTATAGTACCAGGAGAGAGTTCTTCATTTAATCTTTTCTAACATGGAATGAATCGATTGTGATTTCTGTGTTTGTCTGATGTTCTAGTACCATAGGGGCTGCCTGATATCTTAGGAAGGGGATAGGCACTGTGTCTGCAAACTGAATTCGATCTATTCTCTCCTCATGAGCTCTGTGGCTGGCTGTTTACTTGATCTCACTATTTCCCCAGTTGTAAAATTATAATGCAGCAAACAGCATATACTGCATAGTAGGTGCTCAGGCTGCTTTTATTTCTACACATGCAACGAGATGAAGATGTACATCACACTCTAAAATTCAGGGAGCGACTGAGGATTATCTAATAGACCTTGTTTTGCGGTAAACATTAATCTTCAGTCTAAGACTTCTCTGTATTCTCTAATTTTACTAACTTTATCATTCCTGAAAATTCATTTTGACAAGTTGAAACACATAATAGTGTCTGTTAAGAGAAGGAACTTAGAATTCTGCATAAAATTCTGTAAATTTTATTACATGAAATTCCACTGTAGATTTGGTTTCTGTAGGATGTTTTCTACAACGTGGATTTCCTCTGGAATAAATTGTGCAAGTGGAGACGGTTAGAATTTATCAACAATCTTCACATAATTGAAATGTGTATGAAAGACAGTGGAGGAGCTTGGCTGGGGTGTAATCACATAAACAAATGGCCTTGAGTCTTTTCATCTCATTCTTTTTCCTCTCCAATATGCTTTGTTGATTATTTCCTGTCCAAGCCTGTTCTGTCCTAAAGGGTCAAGAGCACAAGGAAACTGAAATAAGCTTTTAAGTATAAGCCAAGCTTCTTCAGGGGCATACAAAAAGCAAGAGGTTATAGCCTTCTTAGGAATTTAGAGACTTATTGGTCTGGATTTTATAGACACTTTTATTTTGTTGAGGGATGTAATAGCAATCAATAATTTCAATTTATAACAAATAGAACAATAGAACTAAGACACCAAGCAAATGACATTTCATTTAAGGGGTTCCCTACTCTTGATGTTCATACAGTCCACATGGTGATGGTATGGACCAAGGGACCAGTTAAGCAGCAAGAAGAGCTCTGACTACAACTGTGTGTTTGTAGTTCTGTATGCATAGAACCACATAAATAAACTCCCATCAAAACTGAAACCAGTAAAATAATTTTAAAGTATTTAAAACTATGTCTAATTTTAATTTGTCCAAATATTTCAAAAAGTTTTTGGTTTTTGTCGTCTCACTACATAAATGTAATCTTGAGCCCATGATATTAAGAAATATAGGCATATCTGTATCTTTATCTGAGCTAATATATACTCATAAATAGTGCTTGTCTGTACATATGTGTGTGCACACGGACACACACACACACACTCCTTCATGGCGCCAAGTTATCATTATCATGCCATTTAGGCCGAATTCTAAAATGGAAATAATATCACATCATTTCCTTATTTTGGATTTCTTCGGAGGTTACTATTAGACCTTCCAGTAAATGTGTATGCCAGACCAAAATAGAGACATACAAAGCCAGTTCATGACTTATTTCCAGTAAGCAGAAATCTTACCTTTTAATTTCTCCAAATCACCAAGGGCAATGCTCAGAGATACTGAACTAAAAGATTTAGAGGAGCTGTTCAACAAGCAGCTACCCACACATGTTTTGAATTTCATAGATAAATAATTCAAAGTTTATCAGCACACTTTCAAAGTTAACTTACAACCTCTGCCATATTCATGTTTTCGTAACATGCAGGAGTTTCCTAAGGAAGGACATATTTCTCTTCCTGTCCTATTGTGAGCCTAGCACATGTCAAACAGTCAACAAAAAATTCAGATCTAAGTTTGAGTCCCTCAAACAATTTGTGTCATTATTTAAGATATACAGTAGAACTCTGTGTTTTTAACATCTACAGGAAAAACATATTAAAATAATATTTAAGATCTTTCTCTATAGCTGACTACTTAAATATCAGATGAATTTGCTTATGTCATGGAATATCACCATGGAAAGATACCCCACACATTGCACTGTAGGAGATTTATGGAATTATTGAAACAGTATTGTGAATGATACCCTAAAGCAAAAGGAAAAGCAAAAGCAAAAAAGCAAGTTTTCAATCTGGTCTCTGAGAACTAAGAATCCTGATTTCAATACCAGTAGTGACTTGCTCATTCATTCTGGCCAGGTAAAACCTTGATTTCTTTTCACACATTCTCTTTAAAAAAAAAAAATGCTTAGCCATGGAAAACTTGTTTATTTCTGTCATTACCTTTTGTTTCTGGCTATATGTACATGACTCCCAAATTGACACATATCATCAACCAAGTACAAGCTAGCACTTGTACTTAGATTCAGAGAGAAAAATATACCTAGGTTACTAGCATTAAGTATTCATTTTTCATTATACTTACTGGGAATCTGTGCAACATGCCAGTTATTATATGTAAATATAAATATATAAAAATAAATATATACAGAGAGTCATTAAAAAGAACTACTCATATATAAGTTCTGTGTGTGGATGATAGTTTTCAGAGACTTCATTGATCCATATCATTTTCATTAGACACATTCTCTCCACTCCCTCAGAAGTGTATGTGGAAGAACATAGACATTTAGAACTTTTCCTTCAATATTTCAAACTTTGAGCCTGCTGAGTACTGAGTATAAATTCTACCTTTCATCTTTAGGAACTTGAGACTCTCCTCAGGTAAAGTACTTGATCTCTGAGGGTCAGACCACCCTATCTCACATACTTTAATGTTCTTTCTGTTCTTTTTTTCTACAAATAACTGTCAGGGCACAAATTGATGGTCTGCTGACAACACCACTGTGCTACTTCCTCAGTTATGCTAACTTATAAACACATTATATCATCCTAAAAACTCCTTTCTGTTTAATTGGCAGGTGGAGCATTTTAATAATTTGCACCAACCTTTTTAAAATTTGATAGATGTTTGGGGTCCTGAGGTTATCTAACCCACCCCCAAAATCTTTTAATTAAAGAAAGGAATAATAACCACTGAAAGCCTCATTTAATAATTAATACTTGAATATCATTGGCATATTTTTATTTCTGATGGCTAAACATATCCTGAAATAAAATGGCTTTTCAAAGACTTTGGTCTTTAATGGATGTAGTCTAATTGTTTCAATAAAGTGTGACTATAAGTTTGAGCTTATTCATTTTTTTCTTGTGTTGCGAAACATGTTTGCAGAGGAAAAATAGTTTAAAAGTTCTTCTTCAAAGATATCATTTCTACCATGATACTAAAAACCTACTTTTTTATAATGTTTTCTGTGCAAAAAAAAATCTACTTTTTAAAATATTTCTCTAGTTCTCTCTCTCTCTTTTTTTTTTAATAGTCTGAACTTAATTACTGAGTCACTGTGTTATACATGGGATCCTGGGACATCTCTGTCCAAAGGGAACCATAAAAACTTTTTCCCCAAAAAGGTCAAATATCATTTTACCTCAATGTGCTAGATAGTGACCTGGATAATACATTCACAATATTCAATTTAGTCCTGGGGATTAAGAACCAAGAGTCTTGATGAAGAAAGCAAAAACATTCTAAATACCCAGGCATCTGTGCCAGTTCAGCTGCTTATAAGGAAATCTAGAAATATCTGTGCAGAGCATGGGGTGGAAAGGACATGCGGATCGTGTTTGGCTGTTGCAAACAAGCCAAGCCCACAGAAAGTGCTAGCACAGTCATAATTCTTGACTTGGAAGATAAAGTGTTGTGATAACTTTTCCCACATATTTAGATTTATGGGAATTTAACATTTTTCTTTAATAACAAGATACAGAATCTGGACAGTAAATTTAAAAGGAAAGAATGGAAGGGAAAAATATTAAGTCACAAACAGAGAGGTCTGGATTTTACATTGTGGTCCATTGTGATAATCCATTAGCAATCCTATTTATTCTTTTCCACAAACCTTTCATTTTTCTGAACTTCACACACATGTATTATGCGTGTGTGTGTATATATATGTGTGTGTGTGTGTCTATCTATATGCATATATATGTTTTTGAAATATATATATATACACATATATAAGTGTGTATGTGTGTGTGTGTATATGTGTGTGTGTCCAAAATGACAATGCTCTTGGTGCTTCCCAAGAAATCATTTCCAAAAATAAACATTAGCATTCAAGAATTTATGGTATTAATAAAATAGTATTTGACCTTTTTTGGAGAAAAAGTGTTTGTAGTTCCCTTTGGACAGAGAGGTCCCAGGGGCCCCTGTATACCACAGTGACTCAGTCATTAAGTTCTGAGCATATGTATGATATTAATCTATATATTTTAGGATATATAGGAAAATATGTTTTATTATTAATTTTAGTAAAATAGATTTTATGGATAATTTTACTCTTTTATAAACTACTATTAATATAAACTATACATTTTTATTATATAAGGATATTAATATATGCATATATAAATATATACATTTGAAGTATCATAAAATTATTCCTGATGTTGACATTACTTTTTTAAAAGTCTGTGCAGCCGTATAAACATGAAAGATGAACCTTTCATCCTTCTTGGTAGGAATAAACTAAATTTAAATTAGAATGGAACAAGATGACTTCCTTCTGAAAACTGAAGAAACTAAATTTACAGGGTACTTCCATTGGGTTCACATTGGAGTCTAATCTTTACATGGTTCCAGGATATACTCAGGGTGAATTTCTATCATATTTCCCACCAACCACTACAGAAACAATGCATACCGTGGTTCTTACTAAGACATTGCTTGCTTGCATCAAATTTATGTGTTCTGATCTCTGCAATTTCATCCCTACTGCTACAGATTTATAATCATTACACAAAATAAAAGACTATTCCTCTTTGGACATGTAACTCTGTATCTTAGGTCAGCAACCCTTCATTGTTCTAGATTGCTATGATTCCTTCATTTTCTGAGCTTCAATAGTAATTACTGTTCAAGCCATCTTTGTAACTTTTATTCTGGTCTTAACTTGTTTGATAAGTGAAATACACTATCCTGCTAAGTGACTCGGTGGTATGTAGGCTGTGACACATTGTCAACCTCTAATATAAATGTCTTGAAGGAATAAACCTTTTATGATCAGGCTTAAATATTCAGTGTTTCCTGATTCCTTCCAGACATTTTTATTTCCGTCTTCATATAACATGTAAATCAGCCAGTCAAAAAAATTTTTTTTGAACAGCTTCTATATGCCAGACATAGTTGAAATATTAGTGATAAGTAAACATTGCACACCTGCCCTTGCAGAACTTCAATTATTCCCACTAGGAAAACAAATAATAATAATCATAAAAATAAGCTCAAGAGGTAAGCTAAAGAATTTTAGTTAGTGATGATACCATGAAGGCAATAATATAGGTTATAGGGTAGAGTCTGAATGTAATGGACCCTTTAGTTGGGTATTTATGGAATTCTTTCGGAAGAACTCATGTATGAGTACAGTTAGGAATGGTTAGCAATACCAGTTATACATAACCGTATTGTAATATAGGTGCAGAAAAAAAAAAGTGGGTTTTTGCTGAGGCAAGAAAAAGCTTGATATGTTTGATGAACAGATAGTGGGCAATGAACATAGATCTTACATGAGGAGTAACACGTCCAGACACAGTGATGGACTTATGGAAACTTTTGCCCAAAGTAAGGATGTGGAATCTTATAGAGTACATCAGAAAAGTAATAGAGAATTAAGCAAGGGAGTTATATTATACCTCTTTTTTTTTTTAAATATATCTGTATATTTGTGCAGAATGACCCATAGTAGAAACAAAATCATGGGGGGTCAGTTTGGTGGCTGTGGTAGTGATTCTGACAGAATCATAATTGTATCATGGAATGAGAAGTTCACATAGCAAAGTGAGAAATCATCACATTTACAATGCGTTTCATGGGTCTCACCTCGAGTGAAAAAGAGGAAAGGAAGGATGCTGGGTTAGAAATTTATTAAGCTGCTATGCAATCTAAGAAAATCCAGAAAGGTGACTAAAGGCTTTCCAAAGTCTCTTAGAAAAGAAAATTCTCATTTTTTAAGAGTATTCCTGTCTTAGTATCTCTATCACATTCAGTCATTGGTTGGAGCTGTTCATCAGAAATATGGATTTAGTTCAAACACAGCAAAAAAATTCAGGCCATAGAGTGGGGATTGTCAATTACTTTCCTGTAATAGAGATCTGAGAGTTTTATTCTCATGGTATTTGTAGGTAATATAATCGTAAGAGTTGTGAGGATGTGGAAAGTTTAGCATTAACTTTGCAAATCCTGCACCTAATCTGTGCCCGTGATTTGTATGAAATAATGTTTTCATATTTCTTCACCATCTTTAATTTGTCCAAACAGAAGAGGTAGGGATTGTGGATGGCAAGTGAGGGTGGGCAGGGACAGTTTCAACTATTGATATGAGCTGTTAGCTGGAGTCTTTTTATGAGTGTAACTTGTTTCATATATAAGACAGGACTGTTTTTCATGGAGGGAAGAAAAACATCACTACCGCAGAAGAAGAGCAAGCCAATGATCACTCCTCTGGTTTGGAGCAGTGCGGCATATTTCCAGCACTCTTTCTGTTATCATATCAGGAAACTTGAATCTGACTGTTGCGTATAAATTTTTCCAGACCCAATAGTCATTCTTTCTATTTTCCTTTCCTCTTCAAATTTTGCTTTCCTCTAGGCAGGCAAATACATTATTCGAGCATCAGTATTCACACTGTCTTCCGTGACACCCCCAAGGTGCTCTTATTTTAGGTCAGTAAACATTTTCTAAGAAACCTGACATACCCACCACACTGGGCAAACATGCAGTAATTTCACAGTGAAAATATGTGCTTCCTGATTTTCAGAAGTTCTCAGATAAGTGGGAGACATTGAAGTAGAGCAATTTCAGTGCAGTGTGATAAGTATCGTGTTAAAAGTATTTCCAGGTGTGTTTGAATGCATAGATGAAGAATCACATTAGCTGCGGTGGGGGATTAGTTATCAGAGCAAGCTTCCCGGTACACTGAGACTTGCATAACATATGATTTACCTAATGTGTTTCTCCAGCTCCATCATCCTGCCCCTGGTAAGTCATTTGAACATTTGATTTATTGTTTTTTTAAATATTAATTTTTATTTATTTATGCATATAAGAACTGGTGTGTAGGCCAGAGGTGGGGGGGAGGGGTGAGAAGATTCACCAGAGGCAGAGAGAGGAACAGAAGGGGTAAATCTACTGAAATACACTGCTGAGGGGACAGCAGGTGAGACAGGAGAGTTTTCCTGCACCATGTGGGTCTGCTCCCTGGCCGGGATCAACTCAGGCTGCAGCTAGTATAGTATAGTTATAGTGCTGAGACTTAACCCCTACACCACCAGGGAGGCCCTCAACTTATTATTATTTAGTACTATTAGCTGTTCAAATAAAAATAGTACTTGTTGCTGTCTATAGTGTCCGAAATGCCCAGCACATTTAAAGGCTGACAAATTTCACATCTATTTCAAACAATATGTAGAAGTGTCTCTAAATGTAAAATATTTAATTGTAGAAAAATCACAGGATCAGCACATGGATCATACTCCAAAATTTGCTCTTTATATAAACTGTTTGGAATGCATATTACAATTTTTCCATAGAATACGAAAACACACATATTATCAGGTTAGTCCATGAAAGTCTAATTAGGTTATAATATAACGTATGTGCTATATATATATATAATCAAGGAAATCATTAAAATCATATTATTCATAAAAATTGGAATGATTAAATATTCAGTAATGGTGGTTTAATAAAATAAATTTGTTTTAGCTAATTAGTTGTATAATGGAATGTTGTAAAGCCATTGATGATTACCCTGAAGAATATTTTCAAACCTTACGAGTTTTTGGAAATAAAATATTCAGTAATACATAGATGTAAATAGTACAATGCAAAGCTTCTCATTATCTCACCTTCAAGAGTGATTCAGTGTTGGGCCTCCCCTGGTGGCGCAGCGGTTGAGAGTGGGCTGCGAAGCTGCCTGCAGCCTCTGCAGTGCAGGTTCAATCCCCGGCCCTTGGCAAGGGTCCCACATGGAGCGACAGACCTCTCCTGCCGCGCCCGCTGCTCCCCTCAGCAGTGTATTTCTTCATCAATCTGACTGTTCTGTTCCCCGCTCTGGCTCTGGTGAGTTCTCTCACTCTCCCGCGCTTCTTACTGTACCCAGTGCTTGTATAAATAAATAAATAAATAAATAAATAAATAAATAAATCTTTAAAAAAAAAGAGTGATTCAGTGCTAATAGTTTTATATTCATTCCAGACTCTTTAAAAGAAAATTAGATAAATGAGAAAATATTCATTGTTATATTATTAATAAAAATACATACTTATATATATATAAATATTTATTTATTTATTATGTAGAAGAAGTGAGGTATAGGCCAGAGGTGCGGAGGGTGAGAGGATTCACCAGAGACAAAGTGGGGAGCAGAACAGGTAGATCTACTGAAATACACAGCCAAGGGGAGCCACGGACAAGACAGGAAAGGTCTGCTGCACCATGTGGGTCAGCTTCCTGGCCGCGGATGGAACTCATGCTGCAGTGATGATAGCACTTATACTTAACACATAGGTCAACAGGGAGGCCCCATATTTATATATTCTTAAAACATTATAGATTGATATGAAGTGTTTGTATAGTTGTTGGAGAGGGTAATATTTATTTTAATTTTTGTATTTCACTTTTCTTAATTCCATTTATATATTTATCACTGGCTTTCGAAAGTTCCAGAATTTCTAATTTATTTTTCCACAAGAGTAGGCTTAATACCACTTTTCAAAGAAAGCTTATTTGAATAATATTTATAAAACATCTATTCTTTCCACAATGCTTTACTGTAGAGAATTATTTTTTTCTTAACACGTTATATTTTTTTCTTATACAGTTTATCATCAGTCGGCATATTATATACCTATTTATTGCATGATTCTCACTTGCTCTAGAATCTTCATTCCATGGAAGTACAAGTTACATCTAATATGACCACCATCTTATAGCCAGTGCCTTAGATAAGTAACTGGAATATAGAATACACTCAAATAATATTGTTGAAAGAAATATTTAATATTCATAAATTAATATATAACCAGAAAATGCTATATTTTAAAATTCTATATGTCATAAGCATGGTACTTTTTCTCTGGTGAAAAAGAAAGAATTTATACAACTTAAAGAAAGTATTACAGATATTGAGAGTTGGTGATCTAGGGAGAGTTTTTAATTAGGGAAAGATTAATAAAGATTTTTTTTCAGATGTTAGTGTAGTCTTTCAAATTCAATATTTTCTGAAAAGTGGATAATGAATCTGTTTATTGAATTTCTAAAATATTCCCAATATATCATTGATTGGTTATTGGCAAAATTCATATGACATAATTCAAAAAGACATATGGTAATTATATCTATATAGTTTTGGGTCAAAGATAGAGCAAACCATGGGAGTAATTCAAGAGAAGATAATAAATGAGGGGGTCTGTGTGTCTTGAGAAGTTTCTGGGCAAAATTTGGATGATGTGATGTAAATGAATCATCAAGACAAGCTAAGTTATGCAGAGATAACAAACAATATTAATACATCATTGGATTAAACCAAGAAGGTTTATTTTTTTCATTCCTGCTATGTGTATCAAAGGATAGAGAGGTTCAGTTTCACATTCTTCTTGTCCATTCACAAGGTTCATCCTGAAGAGTTAGTTTTGTCTCTGCCAGTAAGGGGAAAAATATCCTTTGCAGATGGCAAAGTATGCATTGGCTTTTTAAGTTCTTTTCTGTAAGTAATGTCCATCATTCTATTTATATTCTACTTGTCAGCGCCAGACACGTGGTCAGGAATAGATTCCATCCAGTAGGAAAGGCCAGTCTTTCCCTATGCCCTGAAGGGAGGCAAGAATGGACTATCTGTGAATAGCTTGAATGACCCCCACAAAGCAGAAAAGAATAATGGAACTGATGTGTAAGAAAGTACATACTTTGGAAGAAAGGAACACATTTGCCCTCAGCACAATTTCCCAGTCATGGCTGGCCTCAATACTAATTGAGCACGCAGTTTCAAATTAAGCAGTGAATGTGGTTATTAATTTACATGTAATAGGCATGAAGAAAAATAGTAAGTACTTTTTGCCTTGGTGATATTTAATTTTATATGTGTGTTTCCTATTGCTGTTTCAGACACAACCTATTCACACCTGTATACATTATGATGAATGGACAGATATGATTACAGTTTTGATACTAATATACTATCAGTGTCTCTAGTCATGGATTAGAAGCAAAATGAGACTAATGTGTCCTATTGATTTAAATGCTTTACATCTTTAATAACTGAAGAAACCACAGGGCATCACAAAACTTTCAGTGTGAAACACTTAATGGTAAGTAACTCATACTTAAAAGAGTTATTCAAATTAATCCACTTTCAAAAATCAGTTATCAAGTAATTTGCTTGTTGTTAGCTAAATCTAGCACCCATTAGTCTAGAAAAAGACATACAAGATGCACTTATCTGATTTCTGTAATTCTTAGTTGCCAACATTAGCCCTCCCTGGTCATTTTCCCTGTTTTATAATTTGCTAATACATTAGTTTGGTCCCTCTGGATATGAATACAATGCAGCTTTTAACGCTGTTTATGGAACACAGGAACACACATTCTGCCAAGAGAATTCACATTGAGCTACAAATTGCTATCACGAGTCATTATTTCCATTTCACTCTTCTCGTTGTGTGCTTGGTATTAGTGTGAAGATCCCATTAGCAGCCGTGCTATTACAGGCAGAGTAGCTTCTTTTAAAGAAGAAATAAAATTAAACAATGTTCATATGCCCAGATATAAATGAACATGAAAAAAATCTTTGGGAGTTATTTTTATCATGAAAAATAAATAATATCTAAGCACAAAGTCTAGGAACAAAGTATGGCTTTGGGAGTGCCTGTTTTTCTTAACTTCTGTAGCTGGAGAAATATATTCAGTTTAACCATAACATCAAATCAAAAGTAGATAGCAAATTTTGAAGAATATAAGAATTTTAAAGCAGTCGTATACTTGCCTCTTCAGTGAATTTAATGTCACATTATGGTAAACTAAGAGCATTACTTTAAGTTGTGTAGCCATATACTTTAGTTCTATTAAATTAAATTAAATTAAATATGTTTTGACCTTCAGGCAGAGAAAAAATTAATCAAGTCATATAGATTTTCAATGTGTTAATTCTGTTTGAGATGTTTAAGGCAATGCCTTGAGTTTAGTTAAATCTGAATCTAAAAGATTCCAAGTTCTAGAGAACTTTCCTTAATAAAGCCTTAATAACTCAGCTAAACATATCTACCTTGTTTATGTATATTGTCCACAAGATACAACTGAACAGCAAACACACATCCAGCATTTTCCTAGAAAGACTTAAACTCCTGACTTGATAGGGGCTGATATGCCAGTGGGACAAAGAACACAAGATCAACAGAGCAATAGCAGCAGGTCAGAAAGGCAGACATATGTCCAGACATAAGAGAAAGTGATGCAGTGACCATTATAAAGTAAGGGATCATAGTGCATGGGAATTTAATGAGCTCAAAATGCAGAATCTGAGCCATGGGTATTCTGGGAACTTGCTCAGACAGGAAGGAAGAACAGTTCTTGCCAGATCCTGATGCAGCAGCATACGTGTATGTGTTCTGTGCAAAACAAGGGGGCCTGGTGCTGTTGGGGAACAGACAGGGAGGGAAAGGCTAATAAGAGATGAATTTGATTCTTCCATGTAAGCTTGTCCTTTCCAGCATCCTTATAACCTACCTTAAAATTGTGCAACCAAACAAAAGGGCAAATTATTGTTGTTGTTAAAAAATAACAACAATAATAATAACCTTGAGTCCTATTTCCAAAAGTGAGATAGAATGTCACCTCTGAGCAACCTATGTAGAACATGGTGCTAACCAGAGGAACACAGACGTGTCCAGAACAAGAAGAATGAGAAAGATAGCAATCATTGTTGACTTCTTTGATTGATAAGATTTGAAAAAATCATTTTGCAAATGGCAATGTAGAATTTCAGAGATGAATGACTTTTCTAAATTCATACTGAGCACTAGCCCACCTGAGCTCAGTCACCAGGTCTATGTATCTCTAGACCTTACCTGACACCAGCCAGTTTTTGAGGTCTCTTCAATGCCAGATTCTCGTGTCCTGTGTGGATGAATGAATACATAAATAGGAAAGATCAGAAATATTCTGTCTAGAGTTGAATTTATTATATAAAAAAGGGAATAGTTAGTAAAAAGACCAAAAGATATAATTCTCAATGGTATGGAGACTGAAAATGAGTTTCTGAGGAATTTTGAAGAGCATGATAAAGAAGCAAAAGATGTAGATATTTGTTTGCAAGAAAGATGAAGTGAAGTAGTGATAACAGAAGAATAAATCTGGGCAGTCTAGCAGAGCAGAAACTAAATCTGGACTTGTAACTTGTTATTAACTCAGTCTCACAATTTTAACTATTTTTAACCTGAAGAGGTAGACTACATTGACTACATATCAATAAATTGATTTAAGGATGTCTTTTTTCAGTGAATATCTTTATTGACTGTAAGGCAGCATGGATTCAGCACAAAAATGAACAATAATAATTTAATCACTTTCTAGGAAAGAAAAAAATAAAAATCTAAAGGTATGTTGGATTTTTATGGTTTGATTGCCCTGTAGCACTGGTTTTTGTTTTGTTTCATTTTGTTTTCCTTAAAGTTTATCAATTTCTCATTAATGGACAAGAAATTATGGGATGAGGTGTTTTGAATGCAGTGAAGATCTCTTGGCACCTCCTAATTTTGTATGAGTAGGGTAGGAGAGGAAGCTAGAACATCACACTGTATTTATTTTCTATAGATTAGTTTTCCAAACCAAACTCTTTTTCTCTTTAAATTTCAATGATTCCCCAGGGCAATTTGTCTTCAAAGAGTGTTGTTCCACTGTAGTTATACCTGCATTTTGGGCAAATGTGTTCAGAAAGATCCTTTGTGTCAACTTTTCCAGGCAGAAAGAAAAAGGAACACAAAGAAAGATTTTCAACGAATGCATTCTGATGGATTGTTAAATGATAGTCTTCCAATTTATTGGGAGACAGAAAATGCCAAGGCAATTCAGGAACTCAAATTTCAAAAATATGTAAGCCAGCTGACTCTAGAAATGATGCAAATTGGAATTTAATGCATAATCTAACTAGATGACTTACTCAAAGTCAAGTTGAAGTATCTGCAATTTGCTAGTCTTTTCATGACTTTTTGATGGACTGTAGATTGCCTGAGAGTGGTACTCCATTACCCCATCTATCACTATTGATGGGCTAAAATAAATAAAAATGATCTAATTGCTGGTCATAGAAATGGAAAAATGTTCTTTTCTCTTCAAAGGTGAGGAGAAAGATGAATTAGTAAGTTATGTGCAGTATTAATTATATCTGTTCAAAGTCATAATCCTTTTAATAAAAGGTTTATAAATTGTACAAGTTCAGTATTGACCTTTTGTTTTAAAAGATGGTGTTGTGATCACTTCTAAGTGTATGCTAATGACAAACATGATACTATTTCTTCTAGTGACTGCTTTAATGATGGGATGGTGAAAAATGCAAACATTATTTTTTAAACAATATAGGCAGAATTATTTCATGTGATGATATGATTCTTTTACAATCATTTCTCCATTTCTTTAAATATTTTGTACAAATTGTTAGGTGACATTTATGCAATGAGTCTAAAAAGATGCAATACAAGAGGGAATATTTGGGATCTCTTAAATATTGATTCTGTTTTTTTCAGTTTATAATTTGTACACAGGTACCCATTTCAAATATTTGTTTTCATTCATATGCAGGTATATTTTTATTTTTGCATAAATAATATTTTAAATTATACTAATGAGGATAAACAGCAGAAGAGAATCTGTAGTCTGATAATCAAAGTAGCATCAAGAACATATATTCATGTCAACCCAAAGAAAATACATTTTTGCCAAATTTGTCGATACTGAGAGATTTGACTCTCTTTAATTTTGCCATTTTGATGATTAGAGGTTTCAGGCACAGAGGCAGCTAAATGACTTATGCCTGTTAGATTATAAAATCATTTCCATAACTCAGAAACTCATTCCTTGTTGTGGGAGACCCACATCATTATAATAATAGCAATTATTATAATTGTCATAGCACTTAGATTTGCAATTATGTAGTAAGGCAGCCTATCCAGAGAATCCTCTAACTCTTTAGAGAGAAAATGCAAACCATAGACTGGGCCACATTGGCACTGAAATGCAGACACCTCTGGAATGGAAAAGATGGCGTCTTTCTTCTCTCTTGCTTTCAGTTCTTCCTAACAGTTGTTATTGAATTGAAGGAAAGATTGAATTGAAGATCACAAAGATAAAAATAAAAAAAATTTTGAGAACTGAGTAGAAACTGAGAAAGACTCAGATACCCCAAGGCATAGTTAGTCAGAACACAGATAATGTCCAACAAACCTATAGATTTTTAGATTCTGCTTTAAAGGAAAAATTTCTCCATAGGATTGCGTTCTGCAGCAAATGTTCTAAATGGTTAAAAACAAAAACACAAAGAACAGTTATCTATTGACTGGTGTGTTGTGTGTATCAGCTGATGCAGTTATATCATTCTCCAAAATCTTTTGGACTATTCCCCTAGGTATCAGGACTGTACTATTTAGAATAAGAGGGGAACAATCCCTTTCTCCTCTTATAACCCCTTTTGCTCCTGCAATTATTAAACCAGGCCATATTCTCAGGCTTATTTTGGCTACATTGTAAGTATACGTGGATTGTATATGGACAGCTTTGCAGCAGTAATTGCTGGCTGGCATTCTTTCAGAACACTCTGGGTTTGTTTGACTTAAATTGTTTTTCCCCCTCACTTAGATTCAGTGAGTCTATAAATATAATAAAATAGCTCCGTTGTATTATTTTAATACTTCTGTATGTGCTCTTGGCTGGAATTAATAGTTTAGAATAGTTTAAGAATAAGAAATATAAACTCCAAAGCTTTGACAAGTTTCCCATTCTTACAAATTCTCCTGAACAGCAGTCTCTTTCTAGACCTCAAGGTGAATTTAGATGTCTTGGTTTTCTTCTCCCTCATATCTGCATTGCCAAACCCAGGTCTCTCTTTAAATGATTCTTTATCTACACAGAGTGAAATATGTTTGCTGTGAACTTCACAGCACAGAAGTTTATTAATCCTTTCTTGGAGCATTTATTCAGTGTATATTTGGTAAAGGCAGGGATTCTGCCTATTGGCATCATGAATATTTATAGCACTTGACATAGTATATCTTAGTATGTCATGAATATTCATAGCACTTGTTACATAGTAGGTGCTCATTAAAATTATTTGACCTTAAGTAGATTGATATAGTACAAATACTGTTTGTGTTCAGATGGCTCTATTATCTTTTAAAACCTTTAGAGTTTAATGATTTTATGATTGCTGTTAACTGTTTTAATGTTCTATCAACTCATATTGAAAAACAACATATTTAGCATGTAATGCATTTCTAATATGTTTAATTTTTACTCAGCAAACAGATAAAGCCTGAGAGCTCTGTTCATAATGCCCTGCTTAAATTCAGGTCTAAAGTTTTATATCCTTTATAGAATACTTTTATTCTACAAAATTTATATTTAATTAGGAGTCAGATTTCCAGAAGCACTTTGGAAACAAGTGGCAATTATTCCAAAAGTTCTATCCAAATTCAATAAATTTGAAATACATTTGAAGAGAAAAGAAAAATATCTCCCACTCCACCCCCAAAACTGGTCTATACTGGAGAACTTAATGTTCCTAGCAGATAGCTAAAAAATGTGCTGAATCCAAGGAAAGAATTTATGTGTGGCCATCTGAACTTCAAGAAATAATTGCCCTGCTAAGATTTATCTTCCCTACAATTGAGTTAATGGAAGCCTGTATTTTTGGTATGCAAAGAATCCTTTTTTAAAATAAAAAAATCAGTGAATGTCTTAGGCATGTTACCCTATTATTTGACAAGAAAGTTGCCTTTACATGTAATCTGTCATAACTGAGTCTGCAAAAATGCACTACTGGTGGTTCTTCAATGAAAATGCTACTTCTTAGAGATGAACAATATTGGCTATATACTCCCAGTTAGTTATGTGCTGTTGAAAGAATAAATGGTTCTTGTTCCAAAGGAAAAAAAATCTTAAAACCTACATAAACAACATATAGCTGTTTTTCACTGCATGGGAACACAATTCAGAACAGAAGCACATGATGTTGCTACTTGTGATGCATTTCAAGAACAAAAATCATGTCCTGAGTGGGCAGAATGAGGGTCATTTAGGTTTTAGATTAGCTGCTGCCCTAAAATCTATCTTGATGGGCTTGTGCTAAATGGCAAGCTTGTGAAATGAAATACAAATTAGGCTTAAATAGGATAGATTGCATTAAAAATGTACTCCACGGAGCAGGAAAGTTCAACTAAAGTTCAGGGAGTTGCTGATGTGGAGAGTGGTGTTGGGTACAACCTCATGTCTACTGTGGCTGGGACCCCATGGACACATCTTCTGGCAAAGGCGACATAATATACACAAACATGGACATTCCAGCAGTGACTGACATCCTGCCGGATGAAGTTAATTTGATCCACCTGAGGATATTTCTAGCTGTGGGCCTTGGTTCACATTAATGTATGTTGACCAGTTCTCTAAACACAAAATGACTCTACATCATGCCTAGAAACTTCTGATTTTAAAAGTTATCATTCAAATGTTTCAGAGTAATAAACTAAGTAAATGACATAAAAAGAGATATTCTTATCTTTCCAATTACTATCCACTTTCAGCACCATTTGCATAATTCAGAAAGAGCTTTGAGTTATTTCATATATCCTGAGAAAATGTTTCATCTTTTTTCAACATAAAAAAGTCATAAATTTGAAACAGATGACTTTTCCCTTTCCAGCTTTATCTGTTATAGCTGAAATTTGATAACACAACTATTTTCTCTTATTAGACCACAATCAAAATCTACTTGCATTGATGCAAAAACTACTAGAATATATACTATGAATGATGCAAACACTTTACATTTCTTATATAGTGAAATCTCTCAGTAATGCTGTGATGGGGTTACTGCTATGTTTTTCTCCCTTCTATAGATGAAAATGCTGGGGTATAACATAAAAAGCCCAGTAATTTGCCTGATAGCCCAGCTTGTCTGGAGTGCAACCGAGACTTAAATACAGGCCATGTGGCTGTGGAGATGGAATCTGATACCACTGTATGTGACATCCTGCCACCTCGTGTTGACTGAAATAAGAAGAAATTACAAAGGATACACAGTTAGGACTCCTGAATGGTTCAAATTGAGAGATCATAAGTGATAATCCACATAAACCAGTTTAAATAAATGTATGGGTGAAAATTGCTAATGGGTCCAGGGTTTCTTTTTGTGATGATGAAAATATCTGACAGTTGTAGTGATGATTGCACACCTTTACAAATACACAAAAAGCCATATATATGATATTAGACTATATATTATATCACATAATTATATAATATAATAGATTTAATCAGGTTATATCTTTAATACATGTACTTTAATTAATCTCAAGTGATTTTTGGAATGTTATAATCAGATCAGGAAAAAGTAAATGATGTCTTCGAATCTGGAGTGACCATATTTGAGGACAGTCTAATATCATCATATAATTTCACCTGAATTGATTCATTCTTCCATGGTGGGTGTGTGTGTGTGTGTCTTTTCATGTTTGTGTATATCTGTGTGTATCCTACTTATTTAGAAATCCTCTCATCTCATCTACTTTGGAGAAATCCCTAATTCGTCTTTTTCCTTTAAAAAAAATTATATTTATAGTTGAAACTACATTCAAACAATTATTTTTACGTATCAAATTCATTCAGTCTTCTATAAACATTTTTTCAATTTAAACTATGCAAAAGCAGACAAGTCGCTTTGGAGTGGGTCACTTCCTAATGATATTTATCTTTAAAATAAATTGGATTTCAGCTGCTTTGGTCAGTGCCTGCAGTTGACAGGGCATGTGACCTTATCAAAGCAAAGTACTCTGTTCTCCATTTAGGACATTCAGAGTCTAATTTTCCTAAGGTTACATCCTCACATGGTAAACAAAAATCCTAACGCCCCAGGGAAAACATGGAGGGCAGTTGAACCCTGGACTAAATACCTTAGAATACGTTCACTTTGGCTTTGTTTGACTTGAAAACATATTTTATAGTAAAGGATTGTGAGCAAGGATAAAATAAATGTACTTGCACTACATTTCACTCATATTTACACAGTGTTATATTTTTCATACATATAATGACAGGATCTTGTTAACCCTTATGTTGTAATCCACATGAAAAAAATATGCATTTTAGATTTTAATCATAAACAGATTTGGGCTCTTTTTTTTCCCCCTTTCAGCCTGTATCAACACATTCATTTAAATAAAATGTTTATTTGTACAAGTATGCTCTTTATTTGAAATAACTGATTACAACCCTGTTTGGGGTTTTTATGATACCTCTCTAAAAAAGAGTCATTTTTTAAGTTAAAATTCAAACATGTCATCTTTTAAAATGCCTCATATTTTTATTTGGCATGCTTGAATTATAAATCCCCAATCTGTTTGAGTCTCTCCCTATTTAAGGAAACCTTTCTGACAAACAGGCATGGCCGTTAACTTCCTCTTTGTGGCTTTCCAAGAATGAATTAGAATGTGCAAAATGATTTGAGATTCATGGTGAAAGGATGCTTTAGAGTGTTAATCCCCCATGAATTTCTGCCTCCAGGATCCTGCTTAAATGAGCAGGAAACTTCTGGAATTGAACAAGCATTGTGGGTGGCCATGCTATGGTTAACAGGAAGAGAACAGAGATTTCAATTAAAGATGTGAGTTAGCTCACGTAAATACTGTTATTTGTAGGTGCATGTGCATTTGTATAAGTATAGGCCTGCATGGATAAGACAGACAAGTTAAGAGAACCCTGAAAAATAAAATCTCTGATGTGTCAGGGAAATACTCTATGGAGAGAATAGGTATTTTCAAGTATTTGTTGTGTATCTCTTAACATAATTCAGCAGTTTAATATACCATTCACTTGAATGAAGATCAGAGTTTTGGAGACCTCCAGGTAAAAGAAAAGGCAGCATTATGTGTTGGTTTACTATTGAAACTTTAGAGTTTAAATTGTTTTTCCATTGCTATTGCCACACTCTGGGATGGGGAAGGAATGTAACATACATTTATTTTCTGTGTATTGCAGTGGGGAAAAATCCCCACATTTTATGACCACATAGTTTAAATAGTTTTAACAGTAAAATTAGAAATCCTATCTCTAATGATTACTCCAGAACTTTAATTTACAAGTGGTTTTCTATAATTTACAATTATAACACAGTATTTTGTGGCTGGTGTATACTAACTAAAGTAGTTTTCTAACATTTGCTTCAACTGTTACCCACACAAATATATAATTAAATTCATACTATAATTATTATAATTTGTTATAAAAAAGTAAGAGGAATTGCTTCAATTTTTAAAAATCAATTATTCAAACATTTCCAAGTCTAATTTACAAATGTGATAAATATAAGCATTTAGTGGTCAAATTTCTAGCCAAATTCTAACTATATATATGAAGTGGGGCAAGTGATAGAGGGTCAGGATAGTAGGAAATAAGATGAGGATATCAAAATTAGAGTTTGCAATTCAAGTAGAATGAGAAGACTGAAAAGAATGGTGACTTTATCATTTGCTTTTTAATACAACTGTCATTTACGAGATTTATTTTTTTAAGTGCTTTCAGATTTGGTGTCCTGGTATCTTTTCAAAACCTTGTAGAAAAATTGGAATTAGGCACTTAATCCTTCAACTTGTCAATGTCAAGGAAAAGCAGAATGGATTAAGCAGCAGAAGATGCCTGCAGGTTTCACCAATGCTCTCCTACTTGTCTTTAAAAGCACATCTCACTCAATGGTCTTTGTTATTTTTTCTCACTATTCTCTTGCATAATGAAGTTGGCCCTGCTGCTGTAAGGACAGTGCTATATCCCTGTCATCACATTAGAGAATCTGCTGGTCCTACAGCAGAGAACTCCACTGATGTCATTAAGGAAGACCCCATCAGGAAAGACCCTCAGAGGGAGTCCATTTAGTTGAAGAGTATAGTGTACTCATTTCTCACTTGGTTTTTTTTTTTTTTTTTTTTTTTTTAATAGAGGCATGCTTTATTTATTTGTTTGCTGGTTTGTTTGTTTGTTTTGTTTATACATGCACTGGGTACAGTCAGAAGCGCGGGAGGGTGAGAGAATTCACCAGAGCCAGAGCGGGGAGCAGAGCAGGCAGAAGGACCGAAGTACACTGCTGAGGGGAGCAGCGGGCGGCAGGAGAGGTCTGCACGCCATGTGGGACCCTCCTCCGGTGGCCGGGGAGCAGCCGGGATCGAACTGGCACCGCAGAGGCCGCGGGCAGCTTCGCAACCCAGCGCTCAACCGCTGCGCCACCGGGGAGGCCCTCACTTGGTTTTTGCTTCCTGTTTAGAAATAGTCAGTGCACTATCTAGCCATTCTGCCCTCATGACAAACAGATCATATTTTTAACAGCAATTCTATTCCAAGTATTCCACATGAGGTTCATGAGGCTTAAGATTCAGGGACTCTGTCTTACAAGGTCCACTTTAAAGCCTTGGGAGAAACCCTACCAATGTGTCATGTAGCTATGCTTTTCTAAAATATCAAAGGTGAGATCATTGCCTTTAAAAAAAAAAAAGATTTATTCATTTATGCATATGAGAGCTGGGGCGCAGGCCAGAGATGTGGGGGGTGAGAGGACCCACCAGAGACAGAGTAGGGAGCAGAATAGGTAGATGTACTGAAACATACTGCTGAAGGGAGCAGCGGGCGGGCGAGTCAGGAGAGGTGTGCTGCATCTTGTGGACTCCTCCATGGCTGGGGATGGAACTCATGCTGCAGTGGCTGCAGACAACTTCATAAGTTGCTGTCTTAACCCCTTATGCCACTAGGGAGGCGCCAAGGTGAGATCATTTCATTGTGATTGGTCAAGACCTCCACTTCTGCCATTCAACCCCCCCCACACACACATCCCCACATACCTCCCCCCATCACTCTGTCCTTCACACCAAGTGCTATTAAACTGGTCACACAGTTTTTAGGATTGGCAAAAGAGAAGGTAAATTTGACTGTACATTTGGCATGGTTGTGATGATGCTTATTTCATTCACAGTAAGTTCCATATAAAGTTATTTCTTGCCATATCCATACTGATACTGATCTATACTGAATATGTCCCATAGTGCCTGGTGCAGCAGACCGATACCGGATATGCCCCATAGTGCCTGGTGCACATGGTGTATTTCAGTATATCAGCAGTGTATTTCAGTAGATCCAGCTGTTCTGCTCCCCACTCTGTCTCTGGTGAATCCTCTTACCTTCCTGCACCTCTGGCCTACGCCCCCAGTTCTTGTATGCATAAATAAGTCTTTTAAAAAAAAATGAAACACCAGACCCAAAGTGGAGTCACTCACCAAGACTTCCTACCTCACTGAACTACAGTTTCATCTTCTCCCAAAGATGAAATTGTTAAGCCAATCAAACTCCTGAGGTTATCTTCTTGATTAAAGACATGCCCCTTCCACTACAGAAAGCTGGCTTTGCCTGAAGGAATCCTTCTCTTCTTTTGCTAATGGTCATGTACCGCTTTTCTGACTATAAAAACCCTCCGTTTAGTGTAACTCTTTGCAGTAACTCTCTACTTTTTAGACAGGACATTGCCTGATACATAAATCATTTTAAAAAATCAATAAAAGTGGAAAATAAACTCAATTGGATTATTGATATTTGCCAGTTCTCAGTGGTATTTTAAAATATATGGAACCAGATGTAGTGAAAAAAAATTTTTCAATGATCAGCAGGTTCTGCTGTCTTCATAACGCCATCTTTAACATCAAATAATAAGGGGAAAGAATCTGAATTAAAAGGATGATGTGAGTATAGTTCCTTCAGAGAAAATTGACTAGAATTGCATGAATTGAGAGCTGAACAATTTTAGTAGGAAAGACATGCAACATAGAAATAAAAAAAAAATCTGCTATAACCAGATACTGTAGTTAATTTGAAGATATTTGGACATAAGATAGCCTCGTGGTTTTCAAAAACTGACACTTTAGTGTATACGAAGCAATAAAAATGGGTAATCTGAAAATTGAGTTAAGGGCTATGTTCACTGAGATTTGTAAGAACAGGATCAGGATATAAAGCCCATGCTGGGTTTTCTTGGAGCTAAAATGCCTGAGCTGAGTCTTTTCACTCTGAGTCTAGTATTCCTTTCTTGAACACTTTAAATTAAAAATCAAACTTTAGTACATCTTCTAGGAAAAGAAATGTGGGGATATAATTGTTCCAATTCATCCAGTACACTAGTATCTTCAGACACAAAGAAACTGAGAGCAGAGAAGCAAAGCAATTGACAAAAGAAAATACACCCAGTTGGTGGCAAAACTTCCCTGGAAGCCAGCCCTTCTGAGTCTCCAATACTCCAGTCATAATTTTACACCACAGATGAAAGACATTTAGAGAACTTGCCAAACATCAAAGTGAGTAAATAGGAATTTATAGGAGGTATCAAGGAAAGCAAGTCAAAAATCTGGCATTTATATTTTTAATTCAGGAAACACGATGAAAGATATGTATATAAAGTTCTCTTTAGTCACAACTTAATAAGTACAGGATAAAGACAGCAATCTATTGGGGGGGTGGGGGAGAGAATTTCTTGATGGGAAACCATAAGCAGGGGTCCATGGGATGGTTAAGGTAATTGACAGCATGTTCAACAGTGAGAGCGGTGACATCTGTCAAACATCATTTAGCAAACTTTAAGCCTGCAATTAATTATGAATGCATAATCCATTCAGACCCAGATTCCTGGATTTGATTACTTAAGAACATATAGACAAATATGCTTTATAACATATATTAAAATCCACGATTTACAACATACACAAGGATGATATTACCTAAAAATGCAGGGTAATGGGTAATAGAAATTCCAGATTTTGAGCACAAGAGCACAACTGAGCTTGAGGGAAATGATCAAGACAGAAAGAAAATAACAAGAACACAGAAAATGCTTTGCACAAATGTACATGCTAAATTGTTTACAAACTCATTTTTCTATTTCTTTCTTCCTCCTCCATTTTTTTTTTTAATTTCTTATAGGCCCCATGCAGCCATTCCCCAATGAATCCTGGAAATTTTTTCTTATTATCACTTCATTAAATATCTTTACCACTGTTGGTCATATAATTGATGATCTTCCTCAGCTATTAACCATAATATTTTATTACCTAGATCTATTGCAATTGGGTACAGACTTAGTGGAAATTTAGGTATGGATTTTCACTTACTAGGGTGGTACAGAACAGTAAAAAGAATATGTATTTTGTGTCAGACAAAATTGAGCTTGAGTTTTCACTCAAGAAACCTTATTACTTGGAAACCCTATTATCTTGAGAACATAAATAAGACAAAAAATCCCAGCATCTTCTTTTTTACTATAAGGGCATCAATAATGCCATCTCATCATCAGGTTGGGAGGACTGGATAAAATAATTAAAAGACAGAGCTCTCAGTGAATCTTCTCATCATCATCACAGCTGACAATATTTAGACAAGTGTGTGTCTTCTCTGAAGCAAACATACATACTTTAAGCTATTTCTGTTATTTTCCCCAGTGATCCTTTTGATTTGTCTTCATGCTAATTTTCAAATAATTTCCTAGGGAAGTCTTCTTTTGAGACATTTATTGGAATTTTTAATATAAAGTAAAAAGAGAAACAGGAAGGAGATAGCAGATGTTAGTTTGCTGTGTTAGCTATTGTATTTGAATGTATGACTCTTATTTTTATTTTCTTCCTGGGCATCTCTTTATTCCCCTCAGTACCGACTACAGAGGGCTAGGAAGTTCAAACCTGCCAGTCTTAATTTGAGTAAAATAGATGATACTGTGATAGGTTGTGAATGAGGGAGGCTGGGTGAATAGAGGGGCTTGAGTAAATTGAGCATGTTTTGTAATAGCTCTTTTGGGAAATTGTATAAGGATTCAACCACAAGTGAATAAGAGGGTTACTGAGAACTGAGTAGAGACAGAAGCCATTTTCTTTTTTTTTAATTTATTTTCTTTTTTTATTAATCATTTTTAAAATTTTTTACATCATTGTTCATTTTTAAACAATATTTGCTTCCCCCTACCCCCTCAGGTGTAGTCTCCATAGAATTTCCTTCCCCAAGGCACCTGTGCACCATCACCACATTCCCCTGTGCTCCTCCCTCCCTCCCTCTGATCCCTCTCCCTCCTCCTCCCCTGAAGGATGTCTCTGGTTTATAATTGTCTATTTTTGCTTTGTTGTGTTTTGTACTGTTATTATTTTTTTTACACTGATGACTTATTTGGTTCCCTTATATTCCTGCTATAAGTGAAACCATCCAGTATTTTGCTTTTTCCTTCTGGCTTATTTCATTGAGCATAATTCCTTCTAGCACCATCCACGTTGCTGCAAATGGAATGATTTTATCTTTTTTGATTGCTGAATAATATTCCATTGTGTATATGTACCACACCTTCTTGATCCAGTCATCTATTTTTGGGCATTTGGTTTGTTTCCAGGTTTTTCCTATTGTAAATAGTGCTGCAATAAACATAGGTGTACAGGTGTTCTTTTGAATCAATGTTTTTGTGTCTTTTGGGTAGATCCCTAGGAGTGGAATTGCTGGGTCATATGGTAGCTCCATTTTTAGTAGACTGAGAAACCTCCAGACAGCTTTCCATAGTGGTTGGACCAATTTGCGCTCCCACCAGCAATGTAGGAGAGTTCCTTTTTCACTGTATCCTCGCCAACATTTGTTGTTGCTTGTTTTTTTGATATGTGGCATTCTTACTGGTGTAAGGCGATATCTAAAATGTGGTTTTGATTTGCATTTACCTGATTATAAGGGATGTCAAACATTTTTCATATGCCTGTTGGCCATTTGCATTTCCTCTTTGGAGAAATGTCTTTTAAGTTCTTCTGCCCATTTCATGATTGGATTGTTTATTTTGTTTTGTTAAGCCATTTGAGTTCTTTGTATATCTTTGTGATCAGTCCCTTATCTGTTAACTGGAGGGCAAAGATTTTTTTCCCAATCAGTGGGGTGTCTCTCTGTTTTGGTCAATGTCTCTTTTGCTGTGCAGAAGCTTTTCAGTTTGATGTAATCCCAGGTGTTTATCTTTTCCTTGACTATCATAACTTTGGGTGATGAGTCTTTAAGGATGTTATTGCAATGTATGTCCTGTAGTGTTGTACCTATATTTTCATCTATATAGTTTATGGTTTCAGGTCTTTTATGTCCAGTTCTCGTATCCATTTTGAGTTGATTTTTGTGCACGGTGAGAGGTAGTGATCTAGTTTCATTTTTTTGCATGTGTTGGTCTAGTTTTCCCAGCACCATTTATTGAAAAAACTGCCCGTCTTTCATTGCATATTCTTTGCTCCTTTGTCAAAGATCAGTTGTCCATATAAGTGCGGTTTTATTTCTTGGCTCTCTATTCGGTTCCATTGGTCTGTGTGTCTGTTTTTGTTCCAATACCAAACTATTTTAATTCTTATGGCTTTGTAGTATAGCTTGAAGTTTGGAAGTGTGATACCTCCTTTCTCCCTGGTGGCGCAAGGGGTTGGGATGCAACCTTTGAGGCTGACGGGCAAACCCCGCAGCCTGAATTAGATCCCCGGCCAGGGAGTAGCCCACATGGCTCAGCAGACCTCTCCTGACTCACCCGCTGCTCCCCTCAGCAGTGCATTTCAGTCAGTCTGCCTGTTCTGTTCCCTGCTCTCTCTCTGGTGGATCCTCTCACCTCATATCTCTGACCTGTGCCCCCGTTTTTGTATGCATAAATAAATAAATCTTTTAAATAAATAAATAAATAAATTAATTAATAAAATGTGCAAAACAGTGCAGAGCTGAAAGAACCCAAAGTAAAATAAGTGTCATGTGTACTGTTTGGAGGCTGAATTCCTGGATTGTTCACTGAGTTATTTATTTGATCTCTTTGTATATATAACATTTTGTCTGTTTCATGGAACATATGAGTCTGCTCATTTCCACTTTCATTCTTTACTTATCATGAACACAATAGGTGGTTGGATGATGTTTTGAAAAGGTGAAATAAATTATATCACCTTTAATTTACCCAAAATTAAAAAAATAACAGTTTGCATTTTACATAGACATGTATTTTATACATGAAAAAAGAGGAGATACAGATATAGAGAGATTTTTAAGGATACATATGTATCTCTATATATACATGCTTAATATATAGATATATACCTAATACCTGAATATATACAGATATATACATATATGTGATGCTATATGTATTTGAGATCACAGTGAAGATAGGTTATAATCTGATATATTAAAATACAATACACTATAACTTTTTCTATACCTTAATTACTTTTCTATAATTTGGAATGTCTAAATGGTATTCTGTACTAATTATTGGACTGTGGCTGATTTAACTAATCCTATGAGGTTAAATTGAAATTGTGATTTTAGTTTTTACTATTTCTTTCAAAATTGTACTTAACACATTGTATTTAATGCTTAGAATCATTCATGACTATTTGATTCGTTCCTATTCTTAGAAGAAGACTTAGAGTGAATATGTGCTCTTTTCAATATCACTTAGTATATACTGTCAAATTATCCAAAATGATGGTTTTAAGTATATGTTGTTTGAGTTTGCATGGCACTAATTCCAGAAATGTGAGTAACTTATAAGATTGTGTTTTTGCTTTTTATATTCCATGTATTTTAAACAAACATAAAAATATATAGCTGTTCCTTTTTTAAGAATTACCAACCTTTAAAACATCACACATATGGGGTGCTTCTTCAAAGACTGGCCCCCTCTTGTTTTATAATGTGCTTGCCTCCTTGGTGGCTTATCAGCCTTTTGCCATTCTATGATTAACATACTGAAGTCATAGAAAGTTTCAGAGGACTAATACTAATAACTTGATTATATATTAACAGCTATTAAAATGTATGATTTTTCACAACACAACAAAACAAAAACAAACAGACAATTATAAACCAGAGACATCCTGCAAGGAAGGAGGTGGGAGAGGGATCAAAGGGAGGGAGAGAGGAGCACAGGGGACTGTGGTGATGGCGCATGGGTACATCGGTGAAGAATATTTTATGGGGACTACACCTTGTGGGGGGAAGGAGAAAACAAATGTTTAAAAATGAACAATGTTGTAAAAAATATATAAATAAATAAATTGTTAAAAAGGAAAAAAAGTATGGTTTTCGAATGAGAGTTGTTCTTTAAATAATTGTTATGATAATTTCATAGTCTCCTGGTTATTAATTTTTTCTGATTTTAAGAATTATTATTAGAATTTCCAAGGAAAAATTTTATCTTTTCTGTTGTCTGTTGTCTCCTCTAAACTATATTTTAAGCTATAATTTTATAACTCTTATTTATTTTTGAATCAAATTAACTTTTTTTCCTGGACTAGCAAAATCATTATTAATCTATGTGTCCTTTGCTCTTATCCTTTCTATTATATCATTGTAATTCCAGGGAAGTTGGAAAGATTCACTGTGGACTTAGGACCCAGTCTTTCATAGAGTTATATGGCTCTAGTCTTATTAGTTTCCACAATATAATACACAGATTTTTAAAAATAGCACCTAAAAATGAATGCAATTTGCTTTGCCTCAATACTTGTTATAATGCAGCCTTGTCTAGTCCATCTGGGACATATTGTAATCTACACTCTACATAGTTTATCATCTAACATTTGATTCCTTGCTTGAAACTAAGAAGAAGGTAGAGTTATTTTCCTTAAGAAGTTTATTGGGAAAAGAACAGATCAATTAACAAATTAAATAGAAACTTAAGAACTTGACCTCATTCTGTAGTTATTATTGACACTCAGATATTATTGATATTCAGACACATTTTAATACATTTAAACATGAAATATATATTAGATATATTTGCTTACGAGCAGGCTTAGCAAAAACTATTGAGTTTCCTCCAATATCTATGTTTTCCTATTCCTTTTAGTAACACTGCCTATATTTTATCTGAGCTCATGGTTGCTCAGGTTAAGACTCTATTTCCAGGTTTTCCTTTCACATAACGAGCAAATGGCCAATTTCTGGCCTATTGGATATGAAGAGGCCTGTGTACGAATATTGATTCATGTTTCCAAAGGCAAGAAATGTGATTTTTGTTTCTCATCCCTTTCCCACTGCACGAAATATAGATTCATGACAGAATCTGGAACTACACTAATTTTGGAGGCCAGTTAGTAAGAATGGAAAAACTATAAGTGAGAATCTGAAACCTAATAACAATGTTGCACCATCAAGTCTGGATGGCTTTAGTGAAATGATCCAAGGGGATCACAAAAATATCTACCAAGTTCAGTCCCCTGTTATATTTGCCTTGATTTCAGCCATTGAGACTGTATTTAAAATTGTAGAAAAGGCACATTTAAATTGCCTGTAATTTTTGTTAAAAAATAGATGAACATAGTCACATCTTTTATATGAAGTCACAAAATATTTATTGTGAGCCTATCTTTTCATTACGATCATCATAATTAGATTAAAGATCTCCAGATATTACATTAGTTCTTCATAGAATATGTCATTTCTTTACTTTCTGTAAGTGTTGTGATGGCCCTTTTGTGGATACAACTACTAGATGATGAAAATAAATGCAATGACAGCAGCAGCAAAATGTTCTGTGTAGAATTTATTTATATCTAATATTTTATACTACAGATTGAGGTTTACTTCTGTCTCTGAGTTATAAATTTCATTTTTTTTCATAAGTTCATTATCATATGATAACAGAGTTGCAGAGAAAGTGCTTTGCTTGCTTCATGGCTTTGGTGGGAAAGGAGACATCTGTGATCATCCTTATAGCTATATGGGTGCTGGACGACGTCTGCTAGGTAGGCATGGCCACCACCCAGCACTGGGCATTCTTCTGCTTTCTGTTGCTGCTTGATTTATATGAAGTCTTAACTTTAGTAGCATCCAAAGGTCCCTTCCTGCTGTTTGGTCTCCATCAGTCTTCTCTAATGTTGCCAACTTCTTTGATGACTGTACCTGTGCTTCAGCTATTACTGTTCTTTTCTCTCCTGGTGTATGTTATAAGGACACCACACCCTTCCCACGGAAGTCTCCATCTTTGACCTCACAGATTTCAAATCTAGGCCCTTTCATATAAAAAATGATTGAACATTAGGAGTGATAACTAGATACTTTCGTTCTGACCAGGATATTCTGACCAGGATATATTTCTGAAATTTTCTGTTCTCCTATTTAGCCTTTACAAACCCCAGTGTTTGTTTATTGCAGGGACATAAACAAAAATTTAAAAAGAATTCCTCTGTCCTCAGTAATTCCCTCTCATACCCAATAGCTTTGCCCATAATTTTTAAAGACTTTAAACATTTAGGTTGGAAATATAGTGATGACTATTTCCCCCAACTCTCTCTCTCTTCTTCCATCGCCTTTCCTTTCCCCAGCATTCTTTGGAATTGAAGAAGTTAAGGTCTTACCCCTTCAATTTCAGTCTCCTAACTAACATAGTAGCTGCTGTATTTTCACAAAAGACAATTTTTGTTTTTGAAAAAACAAAATGTTTAATGTAAGTTCTATGTGGTGTATCTTTTTGGGTCTTTTGATAATGCTTGACCGTCAAACTCATTGTCTGCTAACATTTTTATTAGTCCAAATGAATTATTAACTATTAACTAATTATTAACTATCTCTTTTTATCTCATTTCTAAAAATCCTAACTACTTGCTAATCCTAATTACTTTGAAGAAATGTTGATATATTAAAGATATATCCCTATCACGTTTGTATATAAAGGTGAGATTTATAGACATGCAAAGAGCCAGAAGACAGTATTTGTGTTGATTACTAAACCACATATATTACGTTATTTCTTTTCAAGAAAGAATGGTTTGATGGTAAATTAAAAGCATTAAATATCATAGATGGGAGATTTTCAGTTAGCATGAGCACCAACCTTTCCATCATCATAAATTCCCACATTGACATGTCTCATTGCTGTCATAGTCAAAGAAGGCAAAGAAATTCTTATTTTCTTCAGATTTTAAGAGTGTAGCTATATCAACAGGTAATAGCTGTGTAAACTCTTCATTAGTTTTGGGAGAATTCCTTTACAGAGAATAAACTAGTAAGTGCTGATAATTTTTTTTTCTTTTGAACTTATATAACTTGATTAAATGTTTTTCTCCTTCGTCAATTACCAGGATGAGTCTCTTGTGTTCCTTAAAATATAATCTTGGTTTTGGTGTTTTCTCTATGTGAACATCCAATGATTTATGGATGTGATAAGGTATTATAATTGCAGAATTATCTTAGAACTTCATGGCTTTATGAAAAACATGACCTGAATTGATTTCAGCAAACTAAGTCTAAAAAATTTTTAGGAGCCTCCCTGGTGGCACAAGGGGTTAAGCACTGCACTATGAAGCAATCCGCAGCCTCTGCAGCACAAGTTCCATCCCTGCCCGGCCAAGGAGCTACCCACATTGCATGGCAGACCTCTCCTGTCTCCCCTGCTCTTCCCTCAGCAGTGTATTTCAATCAGCCTGCCTGTTCTGTTCCCCACTGTCTCTGGTGAATACTCTCACCCCCCTGCATCTCTGACCTGTACCCCAGCTCCTGTATGCATAAATAAATAAATCTTTAAAAAAATTAAAAAAAAAAACTAATTTTTTTTTTTAGTGAAAATCCAGTGATAACTTAAATTGAATGCTCAATATCAGTGTCCACCACACATATGGGTTAATTTTCTGAGCAATCTCAAGAGTAAATTATCCATTAGAAATGATGTAGTAGGGCTTCCCCAGTGGCGCAGCAGGTTGAGTGCAGCACTGTGAAGCTGTCTGCAGCCTTTGCAGCACCGGTTCAATTTCTGAGAGCCAGGTAGAGTCCCACATGGCATGGCAGACCTCTCCTGTCATGCCTGCTTCTTCCCTCAGCAGTGTATTTTGATCATCTGCCTGTTTTGCTTCCTGCTCTGTCTCTGGTGAATCCTCTCACCCTACTGCACCTCTGACCTGCATCCCAGCTTTTGTATAAAAATAAATCTTAAAAAAAAAAAAACAAACTAAAATAAACTAAACTAAAATAAATGATGTAGTAATAGGATTTAGGGAGTCTTAGGTTAATCATAAAATTGTTTTAAAGAAATGTTGTTCCTGGGCCTTCCTGGTGGCACAAGGAGTTAAGTCTCCACTATGAAGCTATCCATAGCCACTGCAGCATGAGTTCAATCCCCGACCAGGGAGATAGCCACATTGCGCAGCAGACCTCTCCTGTCTTGCCCGCTGCTCCCCTCAGCAGTATATTTCAGTCAATCTACACATTCTGCTCCTGTCTCTGGTGAATCCTTTTACCCTCCCATTCCTCTGGCCTAGACCCCAGCTCTTATATGCATAAATAAATAACTCTTAAAAAAAAAGTTCCTACAAATTTTATCTACAACATATTTGTTACTTGACACATGAGTCACCAAATACCAGAAACCAAAGAGTAGGAATATATCTTCAGAGAAATTTTATTTTATTTAAGGAATTTGGAAAGGAGTGCACATTTAAAATTTTAAACATGTATGGTTATGCTATGAAATGAAATGAAAAGTTAAGATAAGTTAAAACTTCAAAGGAAGATTTCAAACACCAAGCTTGAAATAACAGCTAAAGCTTGCCTACATCTCACAAGTGTATTCGTGCTAAAAAATTCACTTACGTTAGGGATCATTCACTGGAAAATTTTAAAAGGCAGAATTTTAAGATAAGAATTAAAACCATGATTATCTAAAAAAAATCACTCACCATAACAAGAGATAAATAAATCCTTTAAAAATAGATATAAAAAGATGTGCTGAATTTATATGTAATTCATTATCTTAAGGGTCTTATCAAAAAAGCAGAACCACTATAATTGATGTAGAAACAGAACTTATAAGAGGATTTAGAGATTTGGGAATGGTGGGAGCTGGTGGAGATAACTGCATTAGACCATTAAATCTGCTAAGGTTGAATTTGACATCCCTATAGGTCTGCCAGATCAGCAGTCCAGAAATGAATGTTGACCTGGATGCGGGTGAATTCAGGTTTACAATAAAATGTGGACCTATAAAGACCAACAGGGGCCTGTGCTACTCTCACGATCTCCAACCTTGATATCATGGACAACACCCAGGAAAAGGTAACTTTTCACCATGAAGGTACCGGTGAAGATACCCAAGGTTCTATCTGTATTTTTAGTCCAACTTAATGGGTTGACAGTGGCAAATTGTGTTCATCCTTAAAGAAAACTGTTATTCTGATGATTCTCAAGTCACAGAACAACAGTCCTTGGATAAAAATGAACGTACCATTTCTAGGGTCTGGGGTGTGGTTTTCCTCCCTGGAACAGAACGGGCCCAAAGGACTACAAGCAGACTACAGTATCTGAGGTTGTTCAGGAAAAAGGTGGGAACTGATCATTTGAACTGTAGACAATCCCTGCTGACTAGAGATAAATTGATACTCTGCTTTAGAAAGGACTTAGCAGGTGGGTTGTTGCTGAAGGTATGCAAATGTAAGCAATAAAAGAATGAAGAGTCAAAGAAAAAGAGACTAACAATTCCTGCAACCTAAATGGAAAACAAAATAAATAAACAAAGGAATAAATGAAAGGAAGGAACAAATATGAAACACATTTTATGTTATTTCATTTTATCCTTTCAAAAATGTATGGGATGCTATTATTTTTCATTTTATAAATGACTAATTAGAAATGCAGAATATTAAGAAACTAGTCCACAAACAATGTAAATGTGAGAGCAGGAATTCATTCAAATCTATCTCATTTTGTTATTAATTTCCACTCTAACAAACTTTCTCATGAATCCAAGCAGATAATTACAAGATGATTCCTCTTGACAGGTTCTTATAGTGGTGATTTCTCAAAACTACCGTGTGGTTGTCTTTAAAATTCTGCTTAGGGTTTCAGTTGACTATCCAGAAAGCTAAGCACTATTTGTGATCTTGTATCATTTTAAGAATACTGATCTGTAGAATGTCATGAAGGTATAAAAGTTCATACTTGCCTTGAAAATACACAAGATCTTTTTTACTGTGGCTAGTTAGTGGAATTAGTTTATTGAATGAGTTCTTGAATCTCTGATTTCAAGCAATTTGTTGGATTTTTTTCTCAGTGTTTGTTAGCATTTAAGGTAGATCCCAATGGCTTTTTGCCACTTAAAGAGATCATCATTTAGTCATTTTTGATCTTACAATACTTATTTGAACTACACCCTCACATCATATCCCATTAAAATTCTCCCCCTTACTCTCATTTAAGCTTAACTGACGTCAGAGGTCCAGGGAAGGTGGGAACATATGAAGATATAACAGGATGGTCCTGATGCAAAGGGGAGTTTCCAGGGTTCCCTACCTCACCCAAGAAAGGGTAGAACTGAGCTGGAGGCGGGGAAGCTGGAGAACAGACTAAAGGTGGGAAGGAAGCCAGAGGGGACTTGGAGGAGGCACGTGGAGCAAAGAGGCATGTGAAGAAGCTACACTTGCTTCTTGGTCCTGGACTGGTTGAAACAGACATGGGTGAGAGACCTGTGTGGAGGTTAACAATGGCAGCTTTTATCTTGGCTTTGATTTTGCTCCTCTGTCCCAAATGTACTGGGTTCCTCTGCCTCTTTCCTGTGGGTCCCCACAAGGAGGTGCCTTAGACTAGTGGCAGCTTCCAGGCCTCCATGGCCCTGCTTTGGGCCAACTCTCTTTGGCTGGGCATTTACCCATGAGGGGACGGGTAACTTCAGCTGCTTGATTTGGAAAATTTAAACTTCCACTTTTATGTATTGCACACTAATTGTATTAAAGCTCCTTTCCATTGTAGGTCTTACATACTAGGGTGTGTTTTATCTTGATATTGCTGATGGCAGCTCCTATTTAGAATGGGCAGGTTTGGGGGTTCTGGGGTGCCCCTCACCCTGCCCTTTAACAAAAGGACATGATTCTCAGGGTCTATTCTTTCCCTCTCCTTCTTCCATCCACCCCTATTTCAGTAGGTTTTATCTGCTCATGCTTTTTCATGCCAAAAATTGTGAGGAGGCTTAAAAACATCAATTAGGGCCTCCCCGGTGGTGCAGTGGTTGAGCGCTGGGCTGCGAAGTTGCCGCAGCCTCTGCAGCGCCGGTTCGATCCCCGGCCCCCTTTGAGGGTCCCACATGGCACATAGACCTCTCTGGCCTCCTACTGCTCCCCTCAGCAGTGTACTTCAGTCCTTCTGCCTGTTCTGCTCCCCACTCTGGCTCTGGTGAATTCTCTCACCCTCCCGTGCTTCTGACTGTACCTAGTGCTTGTATAAATGAAATAAAATAAATCTTTAAAAAATTTAAAAAAAAACTAATTAAATAAAAGATGAAAAACTCCTTCAGCTGGTATTGAAGCGTATTCATCACATGTACTGTTTCAAGGCATGGGTACTTCCATAGGGGATCATAGATATTTTCTAGATCCCTTACATTTCAGGAGGTGCTTTCAGGATGAGCATCTTTGTCAACATTAGGAAAGTGCACAGTTGAAGAGCATTTTTCAGTGATTTCTCCTGACAAATAACCCCCACTCTCTTACAGCAGTTTCGTTGCAGCTCTCCTCACTTCCTTTGGAAAGGAAGGATCAGCTCTGAACACTGAAAAACAAGCTTCAATTTATAACAGGTTGCAAGTGGGTATTGGATAAGAGTGTCAGAGATAATATTGTTCTTTCTTAGTAGGTCCAATAGATGTGATTGTTACTCATTTTCTCATATTCAACTTAAAACAATCAGTTTCAGCTTTGAGCATTAGCCAAATTGTTGTCACAACAGAAAATCCCATTTAATATCCAGCTCCCTAAGTACTCACCTTTGTGAATATTTGGGGAGAATATGTCATAAACATCTATTGCGTTATGGAGATATAATTTCTTCTGTTGATTTATCACATGTAAATCAGAGATATCAGAGATTAAAACCACTATATTTTTTAATAAACAAGAAACATGGTAATCAGTTATTCTGATAACTTAACCACAAATTAGACCAAAAGCACATATTTTGCATTTGTGCCTTAAAAAGTAAATTCTATGAATAGATTCTAAATTGTTCACAAAGCATTTCCAGATTGTTTTGGGAAATCTCCATCTTGTTATGAAAATACTGGCAGAATCTTAATTGTAATAGTGCTACTGGGCACCATTAACCCTTTTCAGATACATATATGCTAAAAATAAAAACATAACTGCAAGGCATCAGTTTGTTAAATAAACACAGGTGCTGCCTAATCCCTGCTGGCTTGACATCTACAGAAGAATCATTCTTTGGAAGCAGTCAAAAGAAAGAGGGAGGTTGGGAACATCCATCCAGGAGGTCAATTGTTCAAAAACAAAAGTGACTTGTCACAAACTGATGCCTAAAAGCACCACTGACGGTTGGGTGGGAGTGGCAGTGGGTGCTAGTCCCTTCAAATGAGTTTTGGGTGTGATTCTGTGTTTTTAGTTAAGAAGGAAGTGAGTGAGGGCATCCCCGGTGGCGCAGTGGTTGAGCGCTGGGTTGCGAAGCTGGCCACAGCCTCTGCAGCACCAGTTTGATCCCTGGCTGCTCGCCGGCCACATGGTGCGCAGACCTCTCCTACCGCCCGCTACTCCCCTCAGCAGTGTACTTCGGTCCTTCTGCCTGCTCTGCTCCCCGCTCTGGCTCTGGTGAATTCTCTCGCCCTCCCGCGCTTCTGACTGTAACCCAGTGCCTGTATAAATAAATAAATAAATAAATAAATCTTGAAAAAAAAAAGGAAGTGAGTGAAAGGACATGTCTCCACACATGCACAAACCTATACTGCATACACTTTCTCCCTCCCACCACCTAGGTGACTTTTATCGTCTTGCTGAGTTTAAGATACCATTAGATGCCATAGTGGAAATGGTTGGGCTTGTTTTGAAAAAAAAAGGAATTGATAATTTCATTTCTTCCCTTTTGAAAAGTTTAAAGATCAGTGAAAAAATGTTCTGCCTGCAGAAGGTAATGCATATCCAGATTAAAAATCATTGCAGGTTACATTAGCCCTCGATTGTCACACAATCCAAATATTTTGTCTTCTTATTTCTGTCCTGGTATCTGTTTACAAGAGAGAGATGAAATTCCACAAGGACAGGAACTCTCACAAAATGAGAGTGTTGCTGTCGAATGTTTGGCTTCCAGGGTCACTTGTGAGCTCCTTGGAGAGTTGTAAAAGGTAAGAGTCAGCTGGGAACTAAAAGGTGCTTCAGGCTAACTGTCCTGGGTGATTGTATTGAGATTTGACAAAACCTTTCTATACCCTCACCCCACCCCTAATGAGAGTGCTTGGCTTGACAGTCAGCTCAGCCACCACAGAGCCTCTCCCTCAACCGCCAAGAGTCACACACACAAACCTCATTGTTGGAGTTTGTCGAGTTGCGAGGGTCCTTGGGTTCACTCTGGGAAATGTTTCACCAGAGCCCCCCTTTCAGCACGTGGCAAGTTCCCCAGGCAAGTTTCTCCACGAGACAGAGACACTAGTTATATTTAAAGAGCAGATTTATCAGGGAAAGGGACAGGTTTGCTGAGAGGCCTGCGTGGTTGCAGGGGTGCAGCCTTGAGGGGTGCGGACTCTGCTGAGGGAGGTCAGTGAAGAGAAGCCCCGATATGGGACAGGTCACCGGCAGGCAGGAGGCTGCTACCCTGCAGAGGAGCGAGTTGGTGAGAACAGGCACCTGCATAGTCACAGGTGGGCAGTGGGAGTGCTGCCCCGAGCCTGTGCAGAGACTGCCCTGATATAGTCCTTTTCTCTTTGGGAGGGGTCACTCCTCTGTGGAGTGGCCTGCTTGTGGCTGATGTTGGGTAACAGGCAAAACTAGAAAGGGACCAGAGATTCTGGGGTGGGCCCAATCTCCACATCTTTACCCTTAGGCCTGTACTCCACTCCCTAGAGCATCTGAGCCTGCTTGGGTCTCCTGCCATGTGATAAGGCGCTGGCACCTAAGGGTCACGACCTCTTCAGCTGGGTTAATGATCATGTTATTCCCCTCAACCTCCACCTCCTTGTGTGATTCAGGTTTTAGTCTTGTGAGGCCTCCTTTCTAGTTTTTCTATTCTTGTCCTCCATCATCACTGGGAAGATAGGTGGTGTATTTGCTGCTTGTTCTCTTTTACCTGTCTTCCCACAGCCACTCTGGGTGTCTAATTAAGCAATGTGGGTTCCTGTGCGGGTTCTTCAAACATACTGTGGCCATATGTGGAATCAGTGTGTGTCTGGAAGATTAACCAAAGACTCTTTTGTAAATGTTTTCTGACTATATACTTCCTGATCAACTGGGGCCAGGAGGTGAGAGGCACAAAGTGTTTTCAACAGACTAAAACAACATTAAGTCCTAGACATTTCATATCAACATGCTTTTGAAAAGTTAACTTGAACATTTTTTTTTTTTTTTGTATTTTGGTAGCTAATTATAGCAAACTGTGATCCTGAATTAGTACAGTAAGGGAAAAAAATGTACAAAATGAATTCAATCTGGAATACATTCTTTAAGTTCAGGACCATCAGATAGTGGGAATGTATGCCAAATCAAAGCACCCAAGGGGAACCATCTCTGATAAAGGTACAGACAGCCAAATGCACTCTGTCCTCCTTGATACAGGAAGTCAGCCCAGATTAAACAGAGGGAAATTTCTAAACTGATTCTCCCTGATTGCACCAGCAGCAGCCAATCTTCTCTGTGTTTATGTGCAAAAGACTGGAGTCTGGGGCCTGGAGTGTGTCTGCCCTTATGGAAGAAACTGGCTGTGGACCAGGGAGTTTCTCCTGCCTCAAATACTCTTCTTTCAAACACAATCAAACTGTCAGCTGGTTGGCATTGGTTTGGTACATCTCTCAGACATTTTCTTTTCAATATACCAAGAGAATCGAAGACCACAGACACGAGCATCCAGATATGAGTCATCAGAGCTCTTTTGATTAGACACCAGAGGACCTGTTCTCTGTCTCCTCTATGTTGATGTAAATTGCATATGAACAATCGGATGGTATGAGATTTTCTTTTATACCATTTGTTGGACTAAGACTACAGAATGGGTCTCTATTTATACCTTAAAATAACCTTAATTATATCAAGGAATGTACTCAAGTCTGTTTTTATTTTTCTTTCTGCTACATTAATTTAAAAGACTAGAATTTGGTATAGCACTTACAGTATGCCATTACTATGTAGAAGGTAATAAAATAACAATCTTCTAATTTTACATTCTGCTGAATACATTCCAGTAAGTGTGTGTATGTGTGTGTGAGTGTGTGTGTGTATGTGCTGTTCCCCAAGGTTCCTTCTATGTTCACTCTATCCTCCTTAAAATCTCCACCACTCCCATTGTTCTATCTTCTTACTGTTAACCTGGCAGGTGCTGTATGAAGGAAGAAAACTATTATTCCTTATTCTGTCACTTCATGAAATTCCTATGCCAAGCATCTTATCTTTTGACTGGAACTATGAAATAACTAATAAATCAAGTAAGAGAGGAAAACAACAGAGGAGAGAAGAAGAAAGACAACAAACTTTTTGGGAAGACCAAATCGATCACTATTTTCAAGGTGGAATGACACTGAAATGTATCATTTGCACGTGCAATACCCTTTTCATAGAAAAGGGAGCTTCCTGGGAGAGCTAGAGGGATGAGCTCACTATTTGATTAACCCTCTTGTGTGTCTGGCACAGTGTGACTCCTCTCCTTGTGATACTGACTGGGATTACTCATGACTCATGTTAGTCTGTCTGACCCTACAGGCTAATGTTCAGTGTAGCAATTCCCAGGAGGCTGGACTATGAATTGAATTTTCCACTTAAATTAGTAATAATCAAAAAGCACTTGCTGTTAAAAACTATTATCTAAATGTTTTAGTTGTTTCCTTTGCTGTGAGGATTCATTCTACTGAGCCTGAGCAGAGCGAGCTGTTTCTGTGTCCCCGGAGCTGCCACCCACTTCTTCTAACATGCCGTCACTGTTCTGTTCTGCACACAGCATGGGTGTCACAGGTTTGGAGAAACTTCTGACTTAGCTGGACTTGGGAAGTTTAGAAGACTTATCCAAGGAGGCACAGATAGAGAAAGGCAGAGCTTCAAAAGAATCAATATCTTCCAAGTTCCAATCCAAGTTGTAAAATTTTGTCTCAAAAAGATAATCAATTCTGATAAATTTTATGAAAAAATATGTGTAGGAGAAAAGAACATAAATAATACCCTTAAAATACTGGAATTTTGGTACACTGGGTGGGAGGTAATCTTTCTCATTCCTATCACGTGAGTAGGACCATCTACCCTTGGAGAGCCAAGTGCGGTGCCAGCATGCAACAGAGTCGTACCTGGGCTCACCTGAATATTACTTCTAGTGCAGAGCCCAGCTGGGCATGATGAAGTCTGAACTTCAAACAAGTTCCACAGAACAATCTAAACAGTGCTCTGAGCTTGCCATGGACTATAACAAATGCAGATTTTTTTTCCTGCTCATTGATTATTAAATCAAGGCAGTAAGAGGACGATAAGCTTACATATTATCTTAGAATGCATCTCTAAACATCCTAACACAGAAAAAGCCCTCATTTAGAAAAATTACATATTTAATATAAATAAAAATTATTTTCTTCCCACAGATAATTGATATTGCAACTTCAATGTGTAGATTATTGAGGGTAATTGAAATATCTAAATTTACACAGCAGAATTGAACTTAATATTGGAGCCACTGTGGTTTGGGGAGCCAGACAGTTCAAACTAATCTCATACTTAGTAACACGAATGTTGCATTTGTTGGATTATGAAAGACCTGAATAATTTGCAAAAATCTCACCTGCTTTATTCGTGTTAGCAATCTCTGTGCTCATGCTTCACTGGGCAATTGTTCCCAATTAACATCAACAGGAAACTTCTTACTGGATCCCCATTTCTAATTTACCCTCCAAAAGCAGAGAGGCAGACCTTTCCTGTGAAAAAGGTATGTGTGCTATTTTCTGTTGCCTAAATTGCTTCCTTTATTCATCTGTACCTATTTAGGCTGGTCCTCATGCTCTAAAGGTCATACAAGTGAATGGGCAGGTCTGTTTCATCACAAGTGACATAACCACATCCCGAAAGTCTGAAATTAGTTCAGCTAAAAATATGGTGAGAAAAGAATCACATCCAGATGACGTTTGCAAGACCTCCCCAATCTGGCACAATCTTGTGGTTGGTTGTTCCCTTTCTGCTTCCTCTTGAACATGCTACGGTTTATGGACTTGAATGGACTCTGCCAGCAGTTCTCTGGGCTAAAGATACAGCATATAAAGTCCAGAAGGTATGGAGATTTTCTGATTAATTTTTCCATCACCATGCCAATCTCTTCGCAATTTCCTTGTTTCTAGGATCCTATTACAAATTAATCAGCCGGGGATTATAATTTTGTATTAAATCTGACACATAGTTATTGCTGTTTCCCATATCATTTTTTTTTGATACAGTCATTTCTACATTTCAAACATACGCACACCACATTTTATATACCTTGCAACTACAGGCTCAGTTTAGAGCATTAAATCATTTAGCAATGACTGGCAGGGTTCTGAAATCTTAAAACACTGATCTCACATAGAAAGCAATTTGCAAAGTACCTTGTTGAACAAATAGTTTCATTTTTAGAAGTCCTCTTTGAACAACAGTTATCATTTATTTTGCATCTTTTTTCAATGAGGACCCTAGGGTAAATGGGACTTAAAATACCCCTTTCATTTTTTTTCTTTTCTGTTTTAAGTTAGTCTGTTGTATTTTTATCTATAGTTTGAAAATTTTGCATCTCCACAGCAATTCTACCATGTTTCTGACCCCTTCCTTCCTCACTCCCCCCACCCAGAGAAAAATAAGCATCTGGTCTCATACCTTTTGGGGCTTCCATAAAAGTTTTTATCCAATCAATTGAGACTTATAGAAAAATAAAATAATAGGGCCTCCCTGGTGGTGCAAGGGTTTAGGCACAACACTATGAAGCTTTCTGCAGCCTCTGCAGCACAAGTTCTATCCCCAGATGGCCAGGGGGCTGGCCTACATGACATAGCAGACCTATCCTGTCTTCCCTGCTGCTCCCCTCAGCAGTGTATTTCAGCAGATCTGCCTGTTCTGTTCCCCTCTGTCTCTGGTGAATCATCTCACCCCCTGCACCTCTGGCCCAGTTCTTGTATGCATAAATAAATAAATCTTTTAAAAAAGAAAAATAAAATAATAAAAACTATAGATTTATCTGTTACTACTTCATATGAAGTTATAATAAAATCTGAGTAATAACAATAGTGACAATTATTATTAATATCAACATCATCCTTATTTTGTAGATGTGCTGGTCAGCTGGTACTTTCCTAGCAGGGACCCTGCTTAAGCCAGTATCTACCCGTGTGGGTAACCCACTGTTTTCCTCTCGATGTACCCTCTTTGACTGGGCTACATATTTCTGTATTTGAACACTTATAACTGAAAATAAGAACTGATTTTTCTCTTCAGTCTGTATCTCCTCAAATGCTGGAATTTAATTATGTTAAGACAATTTGTTTACATGTAAATTGAGATTATCTGACCTGAGAAATTTAATGTTCTTATATAGCAACAAAACATAAACAGCATTAAGTCTGGAGATAGTTACCAGGCACACATTGTATAGTTACCAAATCAGCAAATCGCAAAAGAAAACAATACTGTTCATTTTAGTTTTACATGAAAAATAAGATTTTTGATCAACACGCAAAAGTCAGTAGCCTTCCTATACACAAACAATAAATCTGAAGAAGAAGAAATCAAAAAGACCATCCCTTTTGTTATTGAAACAAAAAAAATCAAATATTTGGGAATAAATCTAACAAAAGAGGTAAAGGACCTATACAAAGAAAACTATAAAACACTGTTAAAAGAAATAGAAGAAGACACAAAGAAATGGAGAGACATCCCCTGCTCATGGATTGGAAGAATAAACATTATTAAAATGGCCATCCTTCCAAAAGCAATATACAGATTCAATGCTATTCCAATCAAAATTTCAATGTCATTCTTCAAAGAAATAGAACAATTATTGATGAAATTCATATGGAATCACAAAAAACCCCGAATAGCCAAAGCTCTCCTGAAAAAAAAAGAAGGGAATGGAGGCATCAGACTCCCAGACTTCAAACTATACTACAAAGCCATAATCATCAAAACTGCATGGTATTGGAACAAGAACAGACATACAGACCAATGGAATCGAATAGAAAATCCAGAAATAAACCCACAGGTTTATGGTCAACTAATCTTTGACAAAGGAGCAAAGACTATGCATTGGAGCAAAGAAAGTTTGTTCAATAAATGGTGCTGGGAAAACTGGGTCGCTACATGCAAAAGAATGAAGCTTGACCACCACCTCACACCATACACAAAAATCAACTCAAAATGGATTAAAGAACTAGACATAAGACCTGAAACCATAAAATATATAGAAGGAAATATAGGCGAAACACTACGTGATTTGCACATCAAAGACATCTTTACAGACACATCACCCAAAGCAGTGATAGTGAAGGCAAAGATAAACAGCTGGGACTATATCAAATTAAAGAGCTTTTGCACAGCAAAAGAGACAATAACAAAAACAAAGAGAAACCCCACCAACTGGGAGAACATTTTTGCACCCAACACTAATGATAAAGGACTGATCACAAAAATCTGCAAAGAGCTGATGAGTCTCAACAACAACAAAGAAAATAATCCAGTCAAAAAATGGGCAGAAGAGCTAAAAAGAAACTTCTCTGAAGAGGAAATGCAAATGGCCAACAGGCATATTAAAAAATGTTCAACATCACTTGTCATCAGGGAAATGCAAATCAAAACTACCATGAGATACCATCTTACACCAGTGAGAATGGCACATATTAAAAAAACTAGCAACAACAAATGTTGGCGAGGGTGTGGAGAAAAAGGAACTCTTCTGCACTGTTGGTGGGAGTGCAAACTGGTCCAACCACTGTGGAAAGCTGTGTGGAGATTTCTGGACCTACTAAACATAGAGCTTCCATATGACCCAGCAATTCCACTCCTAGGTATTTACCCAAAGGACACAGAAACATCAATTCCAAAGAACACCTGCACCCCTATGTTTATAGCAGCACTGTTTACAATAGCTAAGCTTTGGAAACAACCCAAATGCCCAAAAATAGATGACTGGATCAAGAAGATGTGGTACATATATACCATGGAATATTACTCAGCATTCAAAAAAGATAAACACATGCAATTTGCTGCAACATGGATGGCGCTGGAAGGGATCATGCTCAGCGAAATAAGCCAAAAAGAAAAAGAAAAATACCGGATGGTCTCACTCATAGCAGGAATCTAGAAAACTTAAATAAGGGACCAGGAAAATGAATAACTATAAGAAAGTGAAAATCAAAATCAACAAAAAACTATGAACCAGAGACACTTTTAGGGGGGCGGGGGCGGGAGGGGAGGGATTGGGGTCAGAATGGGGGGCTGCAATTGTATGGGGAATATAACAATAAAATTTATAAAAAAAAAAAAAAAAAAAAAAAGAAAAATAAGATTTTTGTATTAGTATTTTTCCATTCTGGTACATTTTGGGAGTTGTGTGTTTTTAGAAGTTTTTTGAAAAAAAGGGTTTGGTTAGACTCTTGATTTGAGAGAAACTGGTAAATTATTAACTGCAGTAGTTGTCACAAGATCTTAGAGGTAAAGAGGTCATTTGTTGAAACCCCATTTTTACAGATATTCAAGATGAGCTTAAAGAGATGAGTTTCTTTATACATGATATCTTCTCAGTTCTTACTCAAGCATGTTATAAATTAGGATTACTCAAAGTGTGATTTGGAGATTACACAAATTTGGAGATTTGTCCATTTGTAGAAAGTTCGCTGTCTTCAATGAGACATCCTCATACCCAAGTGCATTATCAGTGAGCTTCTAATTTGTGTCCTTTTTTTGCATTAATTTTCTTAACAATTCATTATTGTATTTTATAAAATAGATTGAAATAAAAAAAAAGATTCCTCATCAGATATAGTTGAAGAAACATTACTCTTTAGAAGCTTCATACATTTCTAATTGCCACAACTCTTCCTTCTTGTACACTTTAAAGATCTCTCAAGCAACTTTAAGGTAGTCTGTATGTACTATTGTTCAATGTGAAATTTTATGTAAGTACAGATCAAAAACTCTTCAGTTACGTTCCTAACTTTGGGGTATAGGTAAAATTTGCAGAAACGTAAACACTTTTTTTTTTTAATTCTTAAGAAGGGTAACCATGCCAGATTCTCAGGGTTATGACATTTTTGGACCCCAGATAGTCATTGATGGATAACTGTCAATTCTGAACCACACTGTGGATATACTTGGTACACAGTAGATACTTTTTTGGTGTAAAAGCTTAACAACTAAATTAATTGCACAGAGCATCTGACCTTCCAGAAAACCAGTCACTCTCCCTAGAAATTAAAAGACTTGTAGAAAGTCTTTCCTTGGATTTGGACTAAGCAAGGTGCTGGGATTATATTATATATCTAGGGGTGAACATGCCAAGGATCATTCGTCGCAGCAGAGAGAAAACAGCTGTGCTTCATGGTTGGTTCAGTTACTCCAAGAAACACACCTCATTTTTCTGCCAAATCAATTTGGATAAACTGCTGCATAGAAAAAGCTTGATATTTTTCTCAGCAGGAAATCAAGAATGCAGTCCTTTAGTAAACATTGGGTGTCTAAGATATTGGACACCAAATTCCACTTAAATTGTGGAAATGTATTAGATAATATTTTTGAGCTCACTCATAATTGTAAAACACACCTAACAAATCAGGAATTTGTCTGGTTTTACGTTAGATTTTGCATATGGTTTCTTAGGTGTGCCTCTGTCTTTTCAAGGAAATAAAATATACTGCCAACACTATTTTATGTGTTTCATCAATTTATACAATCATCTATATATTTTATGTTGTCCCTATTGCTACATATCTCAAAAATGTTATTTGGTGTGTATATTTATTCTAGTGTGTTGGGCATTGTTGTATTTGTCTCTTTAGTTGGGCAGTTATAATTTTTAAGTCATTGTTTATGATTTGGTGCTTAAATGCTGCTCCAAAAATACATCTTGCATTTTTTTTTCCTTCTTCTCATTTTGGTAATCAAAATAATATATTTTGTCAAACTATATGCTATAACTGGATAAAAAAAGGTGGTTAAAAATCTGGGCAATTCACAATTATTGAATCTGTTGCACCAAAACCCTGAACTAATGTGAACGCCTGAATTCAAGTGTATTTTTTTTTAATATTTCAGAAGCACACAAATTGTACTCCATGTATCTGTACTAAAGTGTGTTTTAAAGTGGTCATTCATTCTATGATAGCAAATCTAATCCTTAGTTATCTGTAAAATACAACGAATTGAATTTCAAATGCATATTCTGTACTACATGCAATTAAATTTTTATTTTGCCATTGCTACACTCTCAGCATAAAATGTTTTACAGTGAATAATGAATTGTTCATTTTTTGAAATTATAAAGGCAAAGGAAAGAACCAAACTGCTTTCTACAATGCTTACACAATTTATTTAAGCAATTAATCATTAATTCAACAAGTATTCATTGAGAGTCTAACAATTTCCAGGCAGTATTGTAGGCAGCAAGGAAAAAGCTGTGACTAAATTGAACAAAAATGCCAACTTCACAAAGTTTATCTTCAGTGGTCCAAATGACTTATTTTACTGAGAGGTTTTTAAAGTTTTAAAGGCTTAAGTTTCAATACCTGTTCTCTCTCGTATTGTGCCATGATTGCTTAGTTTCACCTCCTAATGTGCTTGCTCTTTATGAATATGAATGTTAATCATTATTCCCTACAATATATTGAAAAGCCTAACAAAACAAGTTAAGAATCTAAGTAGAAATACAATGTTTGATTATGTGGAGTTGAGTTCTATGCAGTCTTTATTATCACTTCAATTGTTGCTCTATAAAATTACTTTTTGCTATTGGTGAATTTTGAAGTTTGTTTATAGGGAGAGGGAATATCTTTTTGTATAAATTGACAAGATTTATTATTGATAATGTGCTGTTATTTTGCTTATGTTAAAGAGGCTACAAACTTTCCAGTAGTGACCCAAATGGTGATACCTAGGTAATTAGTACTGACATTGCTTTCAAAAAATGAAATATAGCACAAAAGCACATTTACAAAATGTAAGTTATATAGAATATAACTAATTTTTTAAAAAGATTATGCCCCTTCCCCTTATTCACAGCTTACAATTTTTAGCAGGTGGTTTTGGCCATTCCTTCTTAGGAAAAGAAAACTAATCAATCACTTAATAAGTAAATAAATGTCCATAATAAATAAATACTAGCCCATGAATGTTCAGATATCTACTTGTTCATTCTTCAAGTTTATTTACACAGAACATCATATTTATGCAGATCATTCCCTATTTGATTGGGGTAACATTTTCAATTAAGATAACTTTGGTTTATAATACTATGTATGATTCTGGCATATAGAATTGCACCTATTCAGGTTGCTTTGGGCAATTAATTGTCTTTTTTAATCTCATTATGTGGAGGCATTTAATCCTTTTGGTTTATTATTTTCCACTATGGGATTGTGGCATCATTTACATTTTCTGTCTCCTACTAAGACAAGACAGTTGTTTCTGAGTACAAATATTTATACTTACAGGAAGTCAAAATGAGATCCTGATTTGCTTTTTGATTTCAGGTTCCCCATAATTTGTCAATATGTGCTTACCTTTTCTACCAAGCAGCCTCAGAACTTGTCTGTGCTATTCTGGAAGATCTCCTGACCTCTCCGCACAGGAAGGATGCATCCAAAGGCTATAAGAAATCCCTGACTCTACCTGTGATTGTTCAGGTTGGCTTGACAAGGAAAATACATGTTAATCTGCTAGAACTAATCCTTCCTGGGGCCTGGTCTAGCACTAATCCATGAAGAATCAACTCTCAGCTATCTGTGACAATGAATGGTGTTAGTGTAGAGGGCAAAGACCTTGAAAAACAAACATACATACATATATATATATATAAAATATATAAATCTAAACCAATAATGCTCATCATCCTTCAAAAACCTATTTCTTTTATACTTTCTTTTCTGAGTTAACAGTGAAATTCAAAATAAAAACTTAAAAGTTAAATGAAAACCACTAAACGCATGGCAAAAAGGGCTAAAGCACTAAATGAATGATTTACTCTCATGGATGGAAATTGATAGTTAGATAAAGCAACACTAGGGTGGGTCATTTTACTATGATTTATCACCATTCATTACTGTTAAGCATGGACAGTCACAATATGGGCATATAAGAAGCAATAAGAATACACTGAAGAGTGCAGCTTTTCTCAAAGGACATCTTGGCAGCTGCAGAGAACTTTAGGTTTCTAAGAAAAGGAATGGCAGGACATCAATAAAAGGAACTGCCATGTCATTGTAAATTCTGAGATAGAATATATCATTGAAATTGAAGGGACTTTCTGATAAGGGATTTGGTTGAAAGAGATTGCTTACAGTTTCTCTGTGTTGATGACAGCTGCTTCTGGGAATCCAGCCTTGCTCTCCTCTCACGGACTTCTGTTCTCATCATGGTCCTGCTCACAGCTCCCTGGTAATAGCGGACTGCCAGGTAGGGCTCTGTGACTACCACAAAGTAACTGATCAGAGTTCAGGATTAAACACTTGCTTTCTGATTCTCATTGCCAAAGACTCTGGAGCTACTGAAGGTTAGTTAGAAAGGAAGAGATTATGGGCCTCCCCTGGTGGCGCAGCGGTTGAGCGCTGGGCTGCAAAGCTGCCACAGCCTCTGTAACACCGGTTCGATCCCCGGCCACCTGAGAGGGCCCCACATGGCGCGCAGACCTTTCCTGCCATGCCTGCTCCTCCCCTTAGCAGTGTATTTAGGTCCTTCTGCCTGTTCTGCTCCCTGCTCTGGCTCTGGTGAATTCTCTCACCCTCCGCTCTTCTGACTGTACCCAGTGCTTGTATAAATAAATAAGTAAATCTTAAAAAAAAAAAAAGGAAGAGGTTAGCAACAAGTAGTGGTGTGAAGCTCGATTTACTAATCCATTGTAGTAACAAATGTATTAAGCTATCTAGTTTTTATGATTCTTATGATTCTATTTATCTTAAAAATTGTCCTATATCTATATATCAATGTACATATATATTTATATAAAAGTGTCCTAAATCCAATATAAGATCTATGGCATATTATACTGCCATGGAAAGTCAGCCAAGTCTTTTTAAAATATATCTGTTAAAGATCTCCCATTAAAAAAAGTTAATAGGGAGGAAAAGCGGCAGGTCCCAGTGAGAACTGGGACACGGAAGATAAACGGACGACTCCAGCAAACTGCCCGAAGAAGAAAGTTGCCATAAAAGAGGACGAGAAGGGAGGGAAGCACAGAACCCTGCTCCCCTCCCCCGCCCACAGAGGCGGCACTCTCCGACCGGCAGAGACGAGGGAAACAACAAACCAAAACGCCCAACAAGAAAAACGGATGCAGCAAGTGGGACTGTGAGTGGAAAGGAACTATTTCAGCCACCACACCCCGTGAACGGGAGCTGAGGCGAACCCTGCAGGATCCGCGCGGAGGTGAGCTCCAGGCGCCATTAAAGAGAGCCCCGCCCACCAGGAGGAGACCAGCACCAGCACACAGCCCCGGCCGCCCGGTAAGCTTGCGCGAAAGCGGCGCTCGGATTGCAGCTGCCCAGGGCCCTGCGCCTGCGACCTAGGCTTGCGGGGAGACGGCGGAGGCCCTCCCTGAGTGAGCAGGAACAAGGTGCCCAGGCAGGGGAGCGGGATTCAAAAGGCGCCATTCCCGCGCCACTGATCTGGGCTACAGCCCGCGTCCTGGAACTGAGGGCTTTGGAACTGAGACCCAGGCGGAGGCCCTCCCTGAGTGAGCAGGAACAAGGCGCCCAGGGAGGGGAGCGGGATTCAAAAGGCGCCATTCCTGCGCCACTGATCTGGGCTACAGCCCGCATCCTGGAACTGAGGGCTTTGGAACTGAGACCCGGGCGGAGGCCCTCCCTGAGTGAGCAGGAACAAGGCGCCCAGGCAGGGGAGCGGGATTCAAAAGGCGCCATTCCCGCGCCACTGATCTGGGCTACAGCCCGCGTCCTGGAACTGAGGGCTTTGGAACTGAGACCCGGGGCACGAAATTAGGGGCGTGGGTTCCCCACGACGGTGGGGCACAAGGCAGACACAGCACCCCAAAGCCGTTGAGGTGTACCCTACCATCCCCGCTCTGCTCCCTGTCCCACGGGGTGGAAAATCAGCTCCCCAAGGGCTCTAGGAGAGATCTCTGGTGCCACCTAGCGACTTGACCCCAGCACAGGCTACTGAAGGAGCTAGTGGCCAGCTGGGGAGTTAGCCCACACCGGGCCCCTTCTGAACAAGTAGTCTGAGCCCACAGGGAGAGCGAGCACCCACAGCCGGGGCAGACCAGGCGCGCAGAAGAGTGTGCCTGAGACCAGAAGCGCAGGGAGTGTGTCCCACATCACCATTTTAGAACAGGGACATTTCTTCAGTAAAGACTACCTGCAGAAGGCTTCCTCAGGAGCCAGAGGTGAGCGGGGGAAGTTCGCCCACGCCAGACCCCCTCTGGCGTGCAGTCCAAGCCCAGAGGGGAGCAGGAACCCACCGCCGGGGCAGACCAGGCGCACAGGGGAGTGTGTCCCCACATCGGCATTTTAGAACAGGGACCTTTCTCCAGTAAAGGCTGCTTGAAACTGACAGATGACTCCTGGAAGAACCAGAGGGGAACAGAGAAGCCCACCCAAGATGCCGGCAAGTCCCAACAACACAGTGTCCCAACGCATACGGCAAATTAGAAAACAGACAGTAGGGAGGAGAAGAACCACACGCAACCTAGCAACTCTCCAGAGAAAAAGCACACCACAAAAAGAAAGCCAGCCCCCAGATTGCAACGACAATAACTTGGAAGAATTTCTGAGCCTTCCAGAAAGAGAATTTAAAATTGCCGTGATTAAAAAACTGACAGAAGTCATAAAGGAAAACAATGATAAGGGAAAAATAATCAACGATCAGAAGAATGCAATTGAGTCCCTAGAGAGGGAAAACAATGGTCAGAAGAAAGAAATTGAGTCCCTAAAGAGGGAAGTAAAAGAAATGCAGGAGATCAAAGAATTAATGGAAGAACTAAAGAATTCTGGGAAAAGCAATGAAAGCAGAATAGATGAAATGGAAGAACGAATAAGTAATCTTGAAGACACAGAAATAAAAAGAACCAAAACAGAGAAGGAAAGAGAAGTACGAAGGAAAAAGAACGAAGAAAGACTTCGGGAACTATCTGACTCCATGAGGAAAGGAAATATAAGAGTTATAGGAATACCAGAAGGAGAGGAGAGAGATGTAGGAACAGAGAAAATATTCAAAGAGATAATTGAAGAGAACTTCCCAAATGTGAAGAAGGAGCTGAAAATTGATATACAAGAAGCAAGAAGAACACCAAACTTCCACGACGAAAGGAAAAATACAGCAAGACACATAATAGTAAAGCTCCCAAGAATCCAGGACAAGGAAAAAATAATGAAGCTGGCAAGAGGGAAGAAACAGATAACATTCAAAGGAAAACCAATCAGGCTGACATCAGACTTCTCCGAAGAAACACTACGGGCAAGGAGAGAGTGGAGGGACATAGTCAACAGACTCCAAGAAAACAGATGCCAACCAAGAATACTCTATCCCGCAAAGCTCTCCTTCCTCTTTGAAGAAAGAATATGGACCTTCCCAGACAAACAGAAACTCCGGAATTTCATTGCAACTAAACCCCCACTCCAAAAAATACTACAAGGAGTCCTAAAGCCAGAACCTCAGAGCGACGAATAACAATGAAAGAAGGCCCAAAAAAAAAAAAAAAGTTATTAAAAGAATAAATAAATAAAATCAAAGGAAAGACAAACACAATGGCAAATACAGATGTTAACATATCAATATTAACTCTAAATGTAAATGGACTAAACTCTTCAATAAAAAGACAAAGAGTTGCAGCCTGGATTAAGAAACAAAACCCAACCTTTTGCTGTCTCCAGGAAACACATTTAGCTACAAAAGATAAAAATAGGCTCAAAGTTAAAGGATGGAAAACAATCCTACAAGCAAATGGACCAAAAAAGAAAGCAGGAACAGCTATACTTATATCAGATAAAACAGATTTCAAACTCAAAAAGATAAAAAGAGACCCCAATGGTCACTACATTATGATCAAGGGGACAATACTTCAAGAAGAAATAACACTCATTAACATATACTCACCAAACGAAGGAGCACCAAAATATATCAGACAACTGTTGTCCTCTCTGAAAACAGACATCAGAGAAAACACATACGTAGTGGGAGACTTCAACACACCACTATCAACAATGGATAGATCAACAAGACAAAAAATAAGTAAAGAAACCAAAGCTCTAAATAAAGACCTAGAGCAATTGGGCTTAACAGACATCTATAGAACACTAAACCCCAAAAAAACGGAGTACACATTTTTCTCAAGCGCACACGGATCATTCTCCAGGATCGATCACATACTGGGGCACAAGACAAACATCAACAGATACACCAAGATTGAAATCATATCAACCATCTTTTCTGACCATGAAGGCATCAAACTAGAAATAAACCATAAAAAGAAGGCAAGGAACTTTCCTACCTCATGGAGATTAAAAACCACACTACTGGAAGACCATTGGACTAATGAGGAGATCAAAGAAGAAATTAAAAAATTTTTTGAATTGAACGACAAGGAGGACACCAATATCCTAAATGTATGGGATGCAGCAAAAGCAGTAATAAGAGGAAAATATATAGCAATAGAAGCTCACATCAAGAAACAAGAAAGAATGCAAAGAAACAACCTAATCTCGAAGCTCAAAGATCTAGAAAAAGAACAACAAAAAAACCCCAAAACCAGTAGAAGAAAAGAAATAATAAAAACCAAAGCAGAAATAAATGAAATTGAAACTAAAAAAACAATCCAAAAGATCAATGAAACCAAGAGCTGGTTCTTTGAAAAAATCAATAAAATAGACAAACCCCTAGCCAGGCTCACAAAGGAAAAAAGGGAGAAAGCACAAATAAACAGGATCATCAATGAAAGAGGAGAAATCACAACGGACACAGCAGAAATCAAAAGAATAATCAGTAACTACTATGAACAGTTATATGGAAACAAGTTTAACAATCTAGAGGAGATGGACAAATTCCTACAACTCTACAATCACCCAAAGCTAGATAAAGAAGAAATAGAACACCTAAACAGACCAATTACAATTAGCGAAATTGAAATGGTAATCAAAAACCTCCCCAAAAACAAAAGCCCAGGACCTGATGGATTTACAAATGAATTCTACCAAACATTCAGAGACGAATTAGTGCCTATCCTTCACAAACTCTTCCAAAAAATTGAGAAGGAAGGGACAATACCAAACACATTCTATGAAGCCAACATTACACTAATACCAAAACCGAACAAGGACAACACAAAAAAGGAAAACTACAGGCCAATCTCCCTAATGAACACTGATGCAAAAAACCTCAATAAAATTTTAGCTATCAGAATCCAACAATGTATCCATAAGATAATTCACCACGACCAAGTTGGATTCATTCCAGGGACACAAGGATGGTTTAACATCCGAAAATCAATCAACGTTATCCAACACATCAACAAAAAGAAATATAAAAACCATATGATAATATCAATAGATGCTGAGAAAGCTTTCGACAAAGTGCAACACCCATTCATGATAAAAGCCCTTGAAGTTCTTGGGATACAAGGAACATACCTCAACATCATAAAGGCCATCTATGACAAGCCAACAGCCAGTATCATTCTCAATGGTGAAAAGCTGAAAGCAATTCCATTAAGATCTGGAACAAGACAAGGATGTCCACTCTCACCATTGCTTTTCAATATAATACTGGAAGTCCTAGCCAGGGCAATAAGACAAGAGAAAGACATCCAAGGAATCCAAATAGGAAAAGAAGAAGTCAAACTATCACTATTTGCAGACGATATGATATTATACATAGAGAACCCCAAAAACTCCACAGAAAAGCTAATTCAACTCATCAATCAGTTCAGTAAAGTGGCAGGATACAAAATCAACACGCAAAAGTCAGTAGCCTTCCTATACACAAACAATAAATCTGAAGAAGAAGAAATCAAAAAGACCATCCCTTTTGTTATTGAAACAAAAAAAATCAAATATTTGGGAATAAATCTAACAAAAGAGGTAAAGGACCTATACAAAGAAAACTATAAAACACTGTTAAAAGAAATAGAAGAAGACACAAAGAAATGGAGAGACATCCCCTGCTCACGGATTGGAAGAATAAACACTATTAAAATGGCCATCCTTCCAAAAGCAATATACAGATTCAATGCTATTCCAATCAAAATTTCAATGTCATTCTTCAAAGAAATAGAACAATTATTGATGAAATTCATATGGAATCACAAAAAACCCCGAATAGCCAAAGCTCTCCTGAAAAAAAAAGAAGGGAATGGAGGCATCAGACTCCCAGACTTCAAACTATACTACAAAGCCATAATCATCAAAACTGCATGGTATTGGAACAAGAACAGACATACAGACCAATGGAATCGAATAGAAAATCCAGAAATAAACCCACAGATTTATGGTCAACTAATCTTTGACAAAGGAGCAAAGACTATGCATTGGAGCAAAGAAAGTTTGTTCAATAAATGGTGCTGGGAAAACTGGGTCGCTACATGCAAAAGAATGAAGCTTGACCACCACCTCACACCATACACAAAAATCAACTCAAAATGGATTAAAGAACTAGACATAAGACCTGAAACCATAAAATACATAGAAGGAAACATAGGCGAAACACTACGTGATTTGCACATCAAAGACATCTTTACAGACACATCACCCAAAGCAGTGATAGTGAAGGCAAAGATAAACAGCTGGGACTATATCAAATTAAAGAGCTTTTGCACAGCAAAAGAGACAATAACAAAAACAAAGAGAAACCCCACCAACTGGGAGAACATTTTTGCACCCAACACTAATGATAAAGGACTGATCACAAAAATCTGCAAAGAGCTGATGAGACTCAACAACAACAAAGAAAATAATCCAGTCAAAAAATGGGCAGAAGAGCTTAAAAGAAACTTCTCTGAAGAGGAAATGCAAATGGCCAACAGGCATATGAAAAAATGTTCAACATCACTTGTCATCAGGGAAATGCAAATCAAAACTACCATGAGATACCATCTTACACCAGTGAGAATGGCACATATTAAAAAAACTAGCAACAACAAATGTTGGCGAGGGTGTGGAGAAAAAGGAACTCTTCTGCACTGTTGGTGGGAGTGCAAACTGGTCCAACCACTGTGGAAAGCTGTGTGGAGATTTCTGGACCTACTAAACATAGAGCTTCCATATGACCCAGCAATTCCACTCCTAGGTATTTACCCAAAGGACACAGAAACATCAATTCCAAAGAACACCTGCACCCCTATGTTTATAGCAGCACTGTTTACAATAGCTAAGCTTTGGAAACAACCCAAATGCCCAAAAATAGATGACTGGATCAAGAAGATGTGGTACATATATACCATGGAATATTACTCAGCATTCAAAAAAGATAAACACATGCAATTTGCTGCAACATGGATGGCGCTGGAAGGGATCATGCTCAGCGAAATAAGCCAAAAAGAAAAAGAAAAATACCGGATGGTCTCACTCATAGCAGGAATCTAGAAAACTTAAATAATGGACCAGGAAAATGAATAACTATAAGAAAGTGAAAATCAAAATCAACAAAAAACTATGAACCAGAGACACTTTTAGGGGGGCGGGGGCGGGAGGGGAGGGATTGGGGTCAGAATGGGGGGCTGCAATTGTATGGGGAATATAACAATAAAATTTATAAAAAAAAAAAAATAAAAAATAAAAAAAAAAAAAAGAATGCTGAGTGGACAAAGGGAAAGTTGTTGCTCCAGGAACTGGTGTCTGCAGGAAGCAGCTTCTCTTCATCTTCCTCTGAAGTTGCCACTGACCCTTACAATTAGCACAAAAAGCTGCTATACAGCTTGGATACCTGAATTGATTGTAAATGGGGTTCTTTTTCTGTATGTTTCTTTTTTCCTAGCAAATGACTGTATTGAATATTCTTTTTTTCTGACAAATGTTGTCTAGTCAACACATTGATGTAATTGAGTCCAATGTCACACCAGAGATTTATCCTTGAAAATTAAATGAATTTATGAATTTCAAAAAAAAAAAAAAAAAAAGGACTGAAAATGTAAACCTCTTGAGAGCCAGATAATAAAGTAATGTCAGAGTTGTAAAAAAAAAAAAAAATATATATATCTGTTAATACCGAAAAAAAAGTTCAAAATATGAAAGCTTTGTTAGGAAAAATAAAAAGATGAAATACAGAGCTATATTATTATTACTCTTAATTGAATTCATTCTAAGCAGTTACAATTAAACACAGGGTGGACAGATTATTCAATAAGGATACCTTTAAGAGGAACCATGTTGGTCTTACAAAATCAAAAATGTGGAAAATAAATAAAACTCCACCCTACAACAATGCTAGAGGTCTATACATGAATTTACCGAAGAATAGAAGTGACTAAATTTTTGAAAAACAAAAGCTGATTTTCAAATATGCAATAGATTTGTAACAGAATGACTATTATTCATGTTTTATGCATGACTTTTTTTTTTGTTTTTTATTCAGAATAAAGGATAGATTTGTTTCTAATTAAAATATAACTGAATCATCAGACTTTTATTTCATATTTAGTTGAAAGCTTGTAGGTATTCTGTGAGCCTCAGGAAAATCTCTAGGATGATCTATCAAGTGTCCTACAATTCTACTACCTGATAGTGGTTTAATCAGAGAAATAATAACTATCCCCTTGGTAGAGATACACTCTGATTTTGAGTCAAACTGAATGGAAATAACGTTGCAAGCAGTGTACAGATACATAGAAACAGATTTCACGTGGACGCATATTCTGTCATTAATGTGGTAGCATTCTGTGTTTGATTGTCCACATGTACATGCATGAACATGCACAGATGCACACATGCATGTATTGCTCTTTCAGATCAGCAGCAAAGAGTAAGAAAAAAGAAAGCAAAATTGATCCTTGTTCTCACAGAACTCATAGTGAAACAGAGATGATTAGAAAATGTGTTAGTTAAGTACTTGCAATAAACATTTGTAAATACTACAGAAGGAACTTATAATAGGCCAGGGAGGTATACAGGATATTTTCTGAACTATTCAACAATTCAACTATTCAACAATCAAGAGAAGTGGTATTTGGGTCACTACATTTTATATCTACATAGATTCCCCAACTCCTACCCCCCACCCAGTCTCAGTCCTTGTCTTCTCCAAGTCTAGACAGTGTGTTAAATTGCTGAGATTGTTAAAACAAAGTACTGCAATGGATGGTGTTAGGACAATTTAAATGTATTTGTTCATATTTCTTGGGGCTAGAAGTTCAAAATTAATGTACAGACAGAGGCACATCCCCTCTGAAGTCTCAAGCAGAGGATGTCGGCTTGCCTCATCTGTAGAAAGTTCTGGTAGACTGGAGGTATTCCTTAACAGCAATCTCTGCCTCTTTTCATCTGCTGTTTTATCTTTTTGCTCTGTCGCTGTGTCTCCAAGTCTTCACAGACTGTCTCCCTGTGTTCCCATGTCTGTGCATATATTTTTCTATTTTTAATAAGAATATAAGTCATATTGGAATAAAGTTCATTCTAGCAACCTCATTTTAACTTTTTTAAGTCATCAAAAGCCCTATTTCCAAGCAAGGCCAAAAACATAGATACTGAGAATTAAGATTTCAACACATTTTTATTCAGTGAGGGGGATCACAATTTACCCTATAACATTTACTAACAACTCTTTGCTCCCTAAACATTTAATAAGACTAACACTGACTTATAATAATTGACTCAGGTTGAGTATATTGTGACTGATCATGTAGCAGTGACAGCACATTGCTGCCATACTGTTGTGAATTTTCTCATTATAAAACATTTTTAAAAGATTTATTTATTTATGCATACAAGAGCTGGGGTACAGGCCAGAGGTGTGGGGTGTGAGAGGATTCACCAGACACAGAGTGGGGAACAGAACAGGCAGATCAACTGAAATACACTGCTGAGGGGAGCAGTGGGAGAGTTGGGAGAGGTCTGCTGTGCCATGTGGGTAGCTCCCTGTCCAGGATTGAACTTGTGCTGCAGTGGCTGTGCATAGCTTCGTAGGTTGTGTCTTAACCCCTTGTGCCACCAGGGATGCCCCCTATAAAACATTTCAACACCAGTTTTACCATACCCTTTTTAACCTACAAAGCTTACTTGGTAAGTAATAAATAGAAGGATTAATAATGGAAATATATTTTATTTTCTAAAGCGATTTTTTCAATTGGCTTCATTTTTATTACAAAAATGAAAACAGGCAAAGTCCCTGTAGTTTGTACCACTGTCTCCCATGAACTGCTAATTTGTCAGAAAAATGCCAAAAGAATAGCAAAACTCCCAAGGTGATAATATGGAATTGCCTAATCTATTATCCTGACAACATCCCTACAGGCTGCCAAGGAATATGAAATTCAACCAGGGAAGATGCTCTGTTGCAAAACTTTCCTGTAAGGCTGAGAATGATCACCTCCTGGAACTCAACTCAACACCACTCTAGCTGCAGGGGCATTTATGCAGGAAGACATTATCTCTCAAGCACAAAGCACAATGCTGGGTAAAGCAAATTATATTCCAATTGAAGCATTTAAGCAATTTTCAAGAATAATGAAAAATCAGAAGGCATCTGAGGAGACATCTCTGTTTAATAAGAAAGAAAAAATTAAAAAGATTGGTCTGGGAGAAAAAAATAAAATCTGTAGCTTTTTTTTTTTTTTAAGATTTATTTTATTCATACAAGAGCTGGGGTACAGGCCAGAGGCATGGGAGGTGAGAAGATACACCAGAGACAGAGCGGGGAGCAGAACAGGGAGAGAGAGGAAAGCATTGCTGAGGGGAGCAGCAGGCGAGACAGGAGAGGTCTGCTGTACCATGTGGGTATCTCCCTGGCTGGCTGGAATTGAACCCGCACTGCAGAGATTGCGGACAGCTCCACAGCACTGTGCTCAACCCTCTGCGCCACCAGGGAGGGCCAAAATCTCTACCTTTTCATTTTTATAGATCTCTTTGAATGTATAGAATGAAATAAATTTCAATGATCTCTACATTTCAAGTTTGATTTTTCCTTTTTGATTTTCCATGATATTAATATTCAAGGAAGAAATGAAATTCAGGATGCGAGTCTTGTGAGTAACTGTGAATCAGAGTCTCTGTGCATCAGAATGTGGTCTTAGGTTTAATGTCACCCTCTCCCACCCCATCTTAGGAATTCCATCAGGCTGTCAGTTACCAATTTGTGCTATCAGCATATAAGCTGGACAGTCATGGACCAAACCCTATCAATCAACTTACCAATATTTACATTATATCCCAATTATAGTGAAAGTTGGTTAAACTCACCAATAATAAAAATGCCAGTTAATGAAAAGAAATCCCATCAATCTGAAAATAATTTTTATAAGTTTCAATTTGCTTTAATGCAAGGAAATAGGCTTTCAGATATCTCCAGTGTGATTGAAAAATTCCTTAGTTTTTCTGAAGGCTAATTTATCAATAGGCACCAACTAACATCTAAAAGGTGTGTACTTTTGTTTCTACAATAAAACTTCTAGTAATTTACTTCAAGTAAGTGATCAGACAAATGTACAAAGATAGAGGCATAAGGAATTTCATGATATAAAATCATTTGTAATAATAGAAAACTATGAAGTATTAAAATATGCATCACTGTTACATAGGTAAAATTTTATACAGTGAAATAATATGCAAATGAATCATTGCCTAATAACTTCTTTAGTTGAATTCCAATTTTTGGAGATACAGGACAAAACAATATATTGAATGACACCATTAGGATGTATTCAGCAAAATTCAATCTTTTCTACAAATTAATTGCAAGGAGGTTAAAAAATAGAAGCATTAGTATGAGCCAGGAGAGTCAAAAGAACTAAAGAGATATATTATCCAATATGTAATTTATTTTAATCATGATGCAAATAAAGTACATGATAAGCAGAGGCATTTAAATATTGAATATGTTTGATTATATTAAGGAATTTTAATTAACTTGCTAGATGAGATAATAATAGTGTTTTGTTTTTGAAGAGAAATCCATATCTACAAAATATTTGACATCATATCTGGGATTTGTTTACAATGACTCAAGATTGGGGGAAGAAATGAGTGGGTGGGGTATAGATTAAACATGATTTGGATCACAGTTGTTGAAGCTTTGGTATGAGAACAAAGGAGCTCATTGTACTTTCTCTATTTGTGATGTATTATTAAAAGTAATAAAAATTTTAAAAAGCATTTAGAGTCAAGTCAAAAATGCTGGCACATAGCCATATATAGCATTGCTTTTTTTATGTAAACTCTATATGATAATAAGCACATTAACATAGTAGAAAAAATTTGAACAATGAAACAAAGGTTAATAGCAATTAACTATGGTGGCTCCAATAGATGACCATTAATTTCATTACATTTTTTAGTAATTTTATAGTGAATGCTAAATATAGAAGTAGGAAAATAGGACTATTTTACTTTAAAATGTGGTTTTATTCCCCCACTAAATCTTTGCAGCAAGCTGTCACCTAAAGCTCTGGTCTCCTTGTAACAAAAAGAAAAAGAAAACTTTGGTGAGGTTAAGTTAACACAGTCCCTAGCCTACTGAAAGTCTCATGGTCGGAGATATCGCCCTTAAAAGGCAATGATAAAAGCTGCCAAATCTTCCTCGAAGTTTTCTTTTTTTCCCAAAACTACATACAGACCACCCCCTTTTGTTGACACATTCTTTCTTTAAAATGTTAGACAATTAATTGGTCAGAATTTACTTTCCTTTTTCCTGGCTTCGGTTTGGGAAATATCCAGTCCCCTGAGGATTTCTGCATTTAGGAGAACCCAACACACTTTATCTTACAAGTTTAACTCCTTGGGGGGTCATGGTGTTCCCATATTTGGAGTCTTATTCTACAGATTCCTGATTTTGCTGTTTTTTTCTGGATGATGGAGAAAATAAAGCTGATGTTTATTATCTACAACATGTCACATTGCCCACATCACATTTCTTTACACCAACTTGTACTTACATGAAATTTTTAATTTTTGTTTTCCTTTTAAGCATTCTTTTCCTTGACAATTTTCTATCTCAAACCATTGAGATTAATTTCCTTTATCTTGCACATCTCTCCTCTTCATAATTCCTAAAAGTCATTTCCTTCCTGTCTCCTTCTCTCTCCCATAGCCTCTTCCTTCTCGTTCCCACCAAGATCCATCCATCTTTTGACTCCTCATTAATTTGAATTGCTGAAAATGACAACGCAGGTGTTTTAGATTAGTAGGTTATTACTAAGTAGGTGTCTTAGTTAACTAGTGGTATCCTTGATAACATGACTCTAAATGACTTATTCACTGGAAAAGCTCCACAATCCTTACAATGAAAGAAAAACAATCCACCAAGTTTTCCTGATGACAGGCTGCTTTTAAAGGGTATGTTTCTACAATTTCAGTGAACTACTGGCTATGGTTTTACAAACTTTAGCTCAACCTAAGTTGTGTAGCCTGTGATCATAAATTGTGACCCAAAGACTATCTTTTTTGTGAAAATACATGTGTGTGCTTTAAGCCTAATACAAAGCTCAGGAAGGTGATTTGGTGGCACTGGATCAAAGCTGGGAGTTCATCTGGATCCAAGCTACACATAACAAGCAGAAACAGGGCCTCCTTGGTGGCCTAAGGGGTTAAGTCTCAGTACTATGACCAAGACAGCTTCAGTTCGATACCCAGCCAGGGAGCTGATCCACCTGGCACAGCAGACCTCTCCTGCTGCTCCCCTCAGCAGTGCATTTCAGTAAATTTGCCTGTTCTGCTCCCCACTCTGTCTCTGGTGAATCTTGTCACTCACCCCACCATGCAACCCCATCTCCATGCCCCCCCTCCACCTCGGGTATGCACCCTAGTTCTTAAAAAATGAAAAAAAGCAGGAAGACATGATTTTGAATAGGCGAGATTCAGATGAAAATTGCATAAGAATGATATATTCACAATATTTGCATCTTTCTTGATTCCTTTTAAGACCAAAAACACTCAAGAATTGTTTTGTTAGCAATACTTTAATTTCTCACTGAATATTTCATCTTCATAGCACAGTAGTTACATCTAGTTAAAACTCCATTGTTTTCTGAGTCTTACCAAATTGTTTACCCACCCACAAAAGGCACTTTACAAGAGTGTGCTGCCATTTGTCTTACCTTCTACACATAACCGGTAACTTCATGGTACCTGTGAAGTGGGTGCTGTGATTGCCTCCATGTCACATATTAAGGAGGTTAATTACCTAATTCAGAGTCACACTGCTGATTGTTCAAGTGACACAAACCCCAGTTGCTTCATCTTCAGAACCTGCAAACAAAATTCGGAATGAACTCCTCTAAGCATTTGGACATATGTGTTAACAGACATCACTACTGTTATTTTAAGAAACAAAACACTAGAAAGAAAGTAAATGTGTTGTTTGCCTGCAACCTTCTGACACGTTCTTCCCCTCCTGAAGGGCACCCATGTCAAGAGTTTGCTTTTTACTTCAGATCCACTTTACACTTCTACATTTCCATAAGCATGAACACTTCCTTTGAGTGGCTTTAATGTAACAAATGTATGTTTTTTGGACTTTTTCAACACTTTTTTCATTCATTGTGAAGTTTATATACTGAAAGTGTTTTGTTTTGTTTTGTTTTTCTTGACTGTCTAGTCTTAGGAGTTGGGAGCCAACATTTTTATAATTGTAAAAAGAAATATTGGAGAGGATGTGATGTGCTTCATGTCGTGGGCAAACACGTGTGACACAGATTTGAAGAGGAGGCTCGTTGCTCTAGCTTTGCATGGAACCAAAAATGTTTGCCAGGCTGAGGACAGGGCTTAGTGGAAGCCCTCAGGTTGACCCTGTAGCACAGCCATGTTGCATAGTGAATTGGACTGAGGGAGAGACAGAAAAGGAAGAGCCTGGATGGCAAGGGAGGATTTCAGCTGACACAGCCATTTGTGAGAATAAGTCAGGAATATCCTAAAGATAATTGCAAGACACCCTGAAAGATCTAATGTCTAGTCTTTTTGAAAGTGGAGCCCTAATGCTAATGGAGGCCCTTCAGAAAATGTAAAAATCACATTATTTTCTAATAACAGACTAGCAGAGTCTGCTTCACAAGGACTATTATTCAGTATTCACCCTCTTGGTTCATGGTGGGTTTTCAGTCATTAAGAGTGACTCATTCTCATGCACATATCCTTAAGAGTCAGCAAACACATTTGCAAAGACTAGTTTATACTTCACCTGATACTGAATACAAGGGCATTTTGTAGAATGTCGGGGCCTAAGAAGACTCATTATGGATGGTGGAAGCACAACAGTAGGGAATTGGGCATCAAAGCTAAAATGACCTCTTATTACTTTTATAGTCACCTCTACTGCTATGAAAAATGATCAGAAGGAAAGAAATTATTTTTTCATATTACATGTGCTTCACTATGTTTTCTGAAAGGAAAATAATGATATTTCACAAAGGTTTTCACCTCACAGAATCAGTCCTCCTGTTCTTGGATCAGCCCTCTGTTGTTATGTTTTTGGCATCCCCTTCACCACCTGTGCAACTTTCTAAATTTTCATTTCACAAAACCTAGGCAATCTTTTTATATGCTTAATAAAGTCAGACATGGCAAACTGCAGGCTTTAGGGATAGAAGAAGAGGGGGAAATTAGAGAGGAAAATGCATATGGAAAAAATAACACCAGGTTGTTATTCTAGCAAATGGTCACATTTGTTTCCAATATGGTTTTGAATTTGGTGTGCAAGATTGAAATTTGACTTTTCTTCGAAGTCACTCTAAACCCAACTCTGAATGGGAGAAGTTATTGAAGGCTGCAAAGAATATCCGGAACAAAGCAGTGCTCAGATATGAGTAATTTCCAAGACATTATTTAGGTTAATTTGGTTACATTTTTTCTCAAGGGTAAAATAAACACAGTAATAATTGCCATGGTCTGGTACAGAATATTTTCAGTGAAAAAGCTTTTATTTTTTCCAGAATTACAGGTAATGCCACTGTTATTTTAGTCAGAGCCTGGTTTTAGTTGAAGCTGGAGTCTATATCACCAGCAATGCCAGAAAATGCAGGGCAGTGCAGTATCTTTGACTAGGAAGGGCCACAGATAAAAGTGTCCAAAGTGATACTTGCTAATTTGTAACTCTTTTGTATTCATTTATGTTCAGTCTTGACAGAACAACAGTCAGAAGCAAGGCCAGATGAAAATTTCCTTTGACACAGGGGATTCCAAAGGGAAAAAATCATCTTGGGTTTTTATCTTTTCTTTCACTTGAAATACAATATTATGGATATTTTTCATTACTCATTCAGTCCTGCCTGTAAGTCCATACGTAGGGTACATTGCATGTCCCTGCTTCCAGACCAGGATGCAAAGCCAAGTTTAGCTAGGGGTTGGCTCCATGTCCTGGCTTAAGAGCCTTGGCATTTGGCATTTGAATTTACAGACCAAAAGCTAAACTGGTATTTTCCTCTACAGTTTACTATGGTAGTTTGGGGGAAGTGTATGTCAAGAAATAAACTGCCAACTTCAGTGTGCCTAATTGTGCAATTAGGTGAACCATTGCAAACTTTATAGCTTTACTGGAAGAAAGCAATTACTTTGCTGCCATACAATTGCTGTGAAGTAGAACCAAAAAAAATGTCCCCATAGCTAAAATGGGAGAAGCCCACCTTGCAGTGTGAGGGATGGAGAAATGTAGACCCATTAGCAGGTTCTGAATGCCAGGGAAGTGAGTTAATGGAGCGAGGGACTTTTTTTGCATGTGAAAATATCAAAATGAACCTCACAAAGAGGACAATTATATGACCAGTACACATTAAACATTAAAATTTAATCGCAGCATTTGGAAGATTTCTCAAGATGGTTCGTGATAGTAGCTAAGATTGTTGGTGCCTTGGTGGTAGACACAGTGTGGGAGCATTCTTGTACCCTTGAAAAAACTTACACAGGGTTTTACAGCAACATCACCTCAATAAACATAGTTTTTAAAAATACATAGTAGAGCTCAAGTTGCCGATTTCTTATTATACATTTAAGAATTCCAAAAGGAAGTTTAAAGTCATCTTCAAATGCTGAAATAGTCTGGATCTTCTCCATTTTTGAGGAATATTTAAATCATTTTCAGAATTTTGGGAAAAGCAATCAGTAATCACTAACAACTCATTTTTATACATCGGTAAACTCCACATGCTAATGTCTAATGGAAAAGAACACAGCCAGGTTACATAATTTAAAAAAATAACTTATAACATCAAAGCTTAAATATTAGTGACCAAAATATCAAACTGATATTTTCATCTATGAAAGTATCAAATGCTAAAATAATTAATAGTACACACTTACGGTAAATGCAAAATATGGGCAGACTTGGTATAAGAATCTAATCATCCTCTGCTTGACAGTTCAGCAATGTATACCTACAATTAAACTGACACACACTTAGTGTCAGAAACTCTTCTTGGATTTTTCCTCATCTCAATGCAATAAGCACATAATTGCACAAATGTGAGTTGCTTCTACCAAAATCTTTAAAATAACAATATTGTAATTAATTTAAACTAAACTGACATCAGTTTGAGACTGATTGAACAAATATGATAAATCCGCATAACAAAATATGTGTCAGTGACTGAAAATGCAGAATCAGATCCCTGGGAAAATAGAGAGAGCACCCCATTCCATCTTTCTACTGACACAAATGTAACATTTGTAGAGAATGTATGCTGCAAATATTTAAGAGCTCTGAAAATTACTAACAAGCTATTGTTGAAGTAGACCAGAATTCAGCTACCACTAAAATGATACAGGAGTTAATGCTTATCCACCTGCTCTTAAACCCACCACCTGAACATGAGCCATCTGATACCCAGCTGCAGACAGAGCTCCAAGGAGAACTACTCTGGTCATGGCTGCAGAAGCAGAAGGAATCTAATGTATCCTGAGTATTGTGGTATTGCACAAATCTATACATGTGCTAAGTGTTATAGAATTGCACATCCAAAAAGTTAATGTAATCTATAATAACTTAAAAAATAATTTCTGAAATGGAGGATGTAGGGGGTTTTGTCAACAATGCGTAATACTTGCAATATGATTGTTATCAAGTAAAAGCACTCAACAGGAAAATACCTAGGTTATATTAAGTCTTATGAATATAAACATATATGTACGTTATATACATATGCAAAGATACACAAAATAATACCTGGTAAATATCAAAAATATTAAAAAAGTATTAATACTGGTTGTATATTTTCATTTTTGTGTTTCAATGAAAATTAACTTTTCACTTTTATGTTATTTACAATCAAAATGTATCACTAGATCTGAACATAAATATTTTCTGTAAAAGAAAAAGCTTTCCTAGTTATGCATTATTTCAGGTAAGCTTGAACCAACTGTTATTTATGTAACACAGTTTCCAAAAGTGTCTTTGCAATGTGTAAAAATGAAACAGAAACTACCTCCAGTAGTTTGATAATAATTATCAAAGTAATACAGCAAAAGCAGTTGAAACGTGTTGCTATGATAGAGTTGATGTGTATCTGATGGGGGTGGGCAGAGAAGATCTTATCTATAAGTAGATTGAACATGAGAGGGAGAGAGAGAGAATTTCAAATAGATAAAGATATGAAAACAATCCTCCATTGCTTTGGAGGTCATATAAATAGTAAAGTCATTGTAGAGAAGGCAACTGCTTCTCTTTGATTTTTTTTTCTTGCTCTTTTCCTTTAAAGAGAACGGTCCTCATAAGGAGAAAGGTACATAAAATGCTTAAGGGAAAATGAATCCCATCAAAAGAAAGATGTTTGTTGGAGGCAACAGGTACCTTCAACAAGTTCAAATATCAAGGGCCAGTAGCATAAGAAAGCAATTTATGGCTGCAATTACTGACACATTGTCAATATTTTAAGGCATTATCAAACATCAAAGATAAACAGATATATCAATTTTTAATAAAGCTGTAAAAGATTAATTTTGAACTTTGTATAGCTGTAATCTTGTCAGTATTTCAAAAATACATGAAAACTCATTAAGTAGATGCTTGGGAAGCCATTGACAAAGAAAATAGAGATGTGGATGGGATACACAACAGATATAAAGCATACATTTAAAGACATGCATTTAGGTGCAATGTAAATGAAAGAGACATAAAGAGACAATGACTGGGTCTCCCCAGTGGCGCAGTTGTTGAGTGCTGGGCTGCGAAGCTGTCGGCAACCTTTGCAGCACCGGTTCAATCCCAGAGCCCAGAGAGGGTCCCACATGGCGTGCAGACCTCCCTTGCCCGTACCCACTGTCCCCTCAGCAGTGTATTTCATCAGTCTGCCTGTTCTGCTCCCCACTCTGCCTCTGGTGAATCCTCTCATCCTCGCGTGCCTCTGGCCTGTACCGTAGCTCTTATATTAAAAAAATAATAATAAATAAATCTTAAAAAAAAAATAAACTAATTATCACTGGTCCAGTAGCCAGATGTTCCTAGTCTTTGATCTATTCCTCCTTGTTCTGATCCTCTCTATAGACAAAACCAGAAATCCAGGAAAGACTGACTAGACTCAAGATGGAGGTGGAAGTAAGAAAAGGGTTCTGTCACATCCCATCACCATGGTAATGGGACACCCACCAGCACCATGACAGATCCAGTTAAGACTAAATTTTCAAGTAAAAGGATAATGAATTTCTTTTCTGGAAATTCCCATCAATTTCTCTGAAGTTCTACTGACACAAACAAATTATTTTTTCCTCTCTTTACTACTCCCCAATGCAAGTCCCTGCTTCTCCCTATTCTGGGGAGCTGGTCTTTGAGACCACCATCTTCTCAGGGTGCCAGTGCCTGAATATAATTTATTTCCTCCCACCAACTCTTTTCTCTAGACTAGTGAGTTCTGAGCAAAAAGCAGACAGACCCTGACTCTGGGATCATAATGAGGTTTATATCAGATGAATTGTCCACAGCCAGACATTGACAAGTAGACAAATTTGGACCAGCGCCCAAGTCTGTCTACTTCAAAGACATGTTTCCTCATAGATAAATTCTATCTTTATCTTGATCATGAAAACCTTGTTTATAACCTGTCAAAATATGGATTATGAAATTAATAGAGGATCAAACAACTGTTTTAAAACATGTTGATTATTAAATCAATGATAAACTGGAGGATGACTAGCATTTGACTCTGTCCTCAAAATGTCAATTAATGACTGCGAGTACAGATAAGCATCAATAAGTAACTATTAAATGTAATAACCCTGGAGAGGAATTTTGTTGAGGTTGGGACTGGTTGTGATTGCACAAGTAGAGCGCCTAACTCACTTCTGCTGAAACAATCCAGGAATTTAGCCAACTACAAGTTCATGGTGGCCAAGACAGTCCTGATTTACTAATGACACTGATGCAATCCTAACTACAAAGGCCATAAACAGACCCAAGGAATGAATAGAATTTCTATTCTAAATGAATAGAAAACACCTGGACTTTAAGACAGAGGCTCCACATTTTAAGAGAACACTAAAAATATAAGCACTCTTCAACAGAGAATTACTGGTTCCATGTTTTGAGAGGAACACTAAAAACCTGGAATTCTTCAGCAGAGAATTACCGTGATCATCTAAGTGCTGGAAGCCATCCCGTGTGCAAAAAAGCTAAAGACACTGAAGATATTTTGTTTGTAATGATAAATCTTATGTTAGTCTTGAAAGACTAACATAAAACATTATACAATTTAGAAAATATCTTATTTTATTGACTTTAAGAATGACAATTTATAACTTGCAACTTTAGATTTCAGTTCTATCCTCTGGATTTAGATAGAATAAACCAGATCTGTAAATTATAGCCATCCAATGGAAAAGGCTGCCATTACAATAACTAATGTTTTTAGAGTGCTATATGAATGACTATTTTATTTATTTTTCTAACTGAATCCTTTGGAGACTAAAAGGGATGTTATTAATAATTGCCCTAAGAGTAAACTGAAACTGTTTCAAGCAATCTGGAATTTTCTCTTATTGAATTTCCCCAACCACTTTATGTGGTATACAATTATAATTACTAGCCTTTCTTTTTGCAGATGAAGAATCTAAGATCTAAAACTGTGCCCCCAAATCAGAGTGACAGTTCATTTCATTCAGAATTTAAATGAGTCCGAAGACCAGACTGCTTTGTTCTGTCACTCTAACCTTATTACTTTCTACATATACCTTTTTTATTCTGAGGAATTATTTTCTAAAAAACTGAAAAACACCCTTTTTAGAAAATAAAATGGGAGAAATGTTCATTTCTGAGGTGATGAGTGTAAAAGAACACCAAATTATACTTGGCAGGAGATTGTGTCAGCATTAAGAATCAACTTATCTGGGCTACCAGTCCCTAGTTATTCAATCACACAATATTCCAGACATTACTATAGATGTATTCAAAGTCCATAATCAGTTAACTCTAAATAATAAAGCCTGCCTATATAAACTGGGTGGGCCTGATTCAATCAGTCAGAAGGACTAAGATCAGAACAAACACTTTCTAGGAGAAATATTACTTCTGGACAGAAGTTTCAGCTTATCCCAGGAGTTCCAACCTGCCCTTCTTGGTGTCCTGCCTTACAGATTTCAGTCTTCCTTAGTTAGCCCTCACTTTGCAATAAATATTTCAATATATATCTTCTCCTGGTTCTGTTTCACTGCCTGGGCACTGACTGATAAAGGGACCATATACTCACATAATGAAAGTAGCCATTTAGGAAAACAGAAATGAACTATCAATGACATTTCTGCAGACAGGTAAGTGAAATGATTAAAGGCATGGAAACCTGTGGTTAACATTCAGGTACCACCTAAGATACAGGGGCAGTCCCTCATCTCCAGAGGAAGAATCAAGAGAAAAGCTTTGGATGGTAGTCATGCCCTGAAGGACTGGAGTAAATGCTCTCCATCTCTACCTGGGTCTCCACACCCTCATCACTTCAGTAACATGGACTAGACTCTCTCTCTTCTGTTATACCCGCATTTCTTTCCTTGTATGTTCTTTTAGGATTCAAGGTCTGACTTTGCTCTTTCTAGAGTAGGACAGAGTGCTAGAAATTCAATATCCTTAGGGAACAATCCTCAACAACAGGAGTTTATCATAAATCCTGGCTCAGTCGGGCCTCCCTGGTGGCACAGTGGTTGAGCGCTGGGCTGTGAAGCTGCTCGCAGCCTCTGCAGCACCGGTGCGATCCCCGGCTACCGGTGAGGGTCCCACATGGCGCGCAGACCTCTCCTGCCATGCCGGCTGCTCCCCTAAGCAGTGTCCTCCGTCTGTCTGTCTGTTCTGCTCCCCACTCTCACTCTGGTGAATTCTCTCACCCTCCCGCGCTTCTGACTGTACCCAGTGCTTGTATAAATAAATAAATAAATCCTTGAAAAAAAAAAATCCTGGCTCAATCTTTCCCCACACCCTAGGTTTGATAACAGAGCTGTGTCCTTTGACTGCCAAGGATTCCCGGAAACTACAAGGAGCAAAACATCCATAGCCCTTGACCACGTGGAAATTTCATCTCATTTTCCCAAAGCCTTCATGAAATCTTAAGGTCAGGTCCTCTTGGATTTGGAAAGAGGCTTGTGTCTTCCCTATCCCTTTTTACCTCTACTATCCCCACCTGCCCACAGTGGTGACTTCTTACTCAAACACACCCTATCACCCATCTTAACTGTCCCAGCTCACTTCACAAAGCCCATATCAGTGTTTCCTTCATTTTCATTACAAAGCAAAACAAACATAGTCCCTTTCCTCCTTCCTATGAGTTCATTACAGGGGCTACAGTCTCGCCATCATTCTGGGTTTGAATTCATTCTCTGCCACTTAGAGGTTGTCTTACCTTAGTTAATTTAATTGTCCGCCTAAATCTCAGTTTACTCATTTATATAGGGAGACATAAAAATAGTGCCTACCTTTATTATGAGAGACAAGTTGTTTAGCCTAACATCAGGCACATAGCACTCAAAAAATATTCGTTCTTCATTATTTTATGTATTTACATTCTTCTTTTAAATTTCGTCAGCATAATTTCCTGCTTCAGTAAAATAATCTTCAGGAAGCAAGAGGCTTAAGACTCAGGCATGTATAGAGATTATTATAACCTTCATGTACCTTCTAACTGTAAAAGAGAAATGCTACCTCTAGGTGTAAAAGCTGAGCAGACTGGAAGGTGTTGGTTTACTGATCAGCTATAAGTCACATGTGAATTGATCTGAAAAAGAATCAGGTTCTGGCTGCCAACGCTTCTGAATTAGCTGGTGCTAATTCTCAGGAATTGAGTCAGGGTTGAACAAAATATTTGCAGAGAAGGAAAAAAAGGAGATGATGCTCAGAGGAATCAAAGTTAGACATTTTTCATAAAATTATCATATAATTCCTGACTCAAAGTAACAGACAAGTATCTCTTCTGCTTTCAGTGGTTTTTAAGACTACTAATATTTTTGGTTCTGCAATGGGAAATCTAAAAGACTAGCAACCCAATCTAACAGGTCAACTCCCAAAGGGTCATGTGCTTAGTCAGAGAGGATTGCTTGATGCTTAGAATGTGACAAACTAGGATTTTATTTTCTTTCTGTGGGTTTTGAAAAAGGAGTAATAAGTCAACCAAAAGTAAGTTACTGTGGAGCTCCACAAAAGATGCAATGCACTTTGGGGGTTTGCCACCCCCCTGGCCCTTAAGGAGTTTACATCTCTTTTGAGAGAAAATACTGAAATGCACCTGTCTGCTTGATCCTTATGGTCTTTAAATAGACGTCACATTGTTTGGAAATTAAGCAGGTATAATTAGGATAATCTGATTGGAGGAATTGGAAACTGAAGCAAGTCTTCAAAGTGGGCAGAACTGAATTTGACGAGAGAAGAAGCTGAAGAATTCCAGTTTCCTTTAAATTCTGAAAGACTTGAAGATTGATAATCAAGAAGGAGCCTATGATGCCCCTCCCCTCTTCATCTTCCAAGAGCCTGCCAGATGTGTCCTTAATCTTCTAAAATAATCTGTCTTTAAGTAGTTGTTTGATAAAGGCAAAAAGAGAGGAGTCACTTTTAACATAAGGGGGCTAACATAAGGGGGCATCTAAATAGACAAATTTTACTTAAATTATTTTCAAAGTTTTACTATGTGATATATTTTAGCATGGGTATAGAAACTAAGCTTCAAGACTATTATCATAACAAGGAATGAGATGAAATGTCAATGGGATACTATCCACTTTCACAGTTTTCAATTTAATTGGGCTAAGTCGCTCCTCATTGAGGAACCAGAATTGGAGTTAAACAACTGATTTCTCATCATGCATCAGCTAACTGCTAATCCAGGAGAAATTCATCTGGTTTTTAACTTTCACATAATTGTGAACAAACATGATTTGGACATTTATTTTACATAATTAACGGAAGTACATTTTTCTGTCTTTTAAATCTAGGATGTGCATCTATGCAGTCACATATTGTATTATCCTGAGAAGCTACTAACAAACTCCTTTTAGGTTAAATAATCAGAAAAAGAAGTTTGCTTTCCTAAGTAATCTAGGTTATATTCTCATCTGTGTCCACAAACCCCAATTCATTGGCTTATTTTAGTTAGAATGAAATAGACTAATAGATTTCATATTTTCCTTTGATCTTCTGAGAATTCTTTAGTAGTTCATAGAATCCACGAATAATGCTCTTAAGTAGAAAAGCAAGCTGTAGTCTTCATATCATTTATTTTTAAAATATGATTCAGCTGTTATTATTCATTTGTGTCTATTCTACTAATATTTTCACTTACGAGAAATCATTCTGGAAGTTAATCCTGATGACAATCCCCTAAGACTAAGTTAATGGTTTATAATGATGACATTTGCTCTGGAGAACTTAAGTTGCCCATTCCATGGCAGACTAAAATGAAATCAGGTTTCAGGTGCATGAATCAGAATTCCATTCATAGATGTTTCTACAAACTACAGCCGATGGCCCAATTCCACTTACTGCCCATTTTGTTAGGGCCAATAAACTAAGAATGTTTTGTTTTTACATATTTAAGTGGTTACAGAAGAAAAACAAAATGTTTCATGATACGTGAAAATTACAATACTCTCAGATTTCAGTGTCCATAAATACAATGTTCTTAGACTACAGCCATACTCATTCATTTACATCTTGTCTGTGACTGTTCTGGAGCTACAACAGCACAGTTGAGTAGTTGAGACATATGACTTTCCATGTCAGTCCAGCTCTGTAAGGAAAAAGCTTGCAGACCTCATTGTAATGTTAAGGAAATTAAATCTGAACTAAATTTAAGAGATTTTAGACTTCAATTCTTGATCTGTTGCATGCTGGACTGGTAACTTTGGTGAAAGTCTTTAATTATAGTGAGACTCAGAACTCTGATTCATAAAAATGACCTAACAGTCAATATGAAACATAGAAAGAACGATGATGAAAGCAGATAAACTGCAAAACCATGTAAAATGGAAGAAGATGAGATACTGAAGTACACACATGTCCATTTGTGCCAGGAAATTAAAACAATGATAATTTGGACAAGGCTTTCAATAAATATCTATTTAATTTTCAAAAAGCAACATGGGAGTAAAGGGCAAAAAGGTAGATAAAAAGAAATCTTACAGATTACCAAGTTCACCTTACTCGCTCTTCTAGCAGAAGCCAACTCACTACTGTCCTGATCTTTCCAAGGATTCTGCAGTCAGCATGAGGAATAAAATGTGCATAAAGGTTAGCTTCACCTTTTCACTTCAGAAATGATGATGACAGATGTATGTATGCATATAGAGAGTGTGTATGGGCATTTTTAAAATATATGCAGATAAAAGTACAAGAGAAAAAGCACCAAAGGGACCCACTTATCCTTGAGGCATCAACTGGCCTTGTAAAATAATAAAAATCCTCCAATTAATAAAACTGTCAGTTCCATCGCAACCAGATTAGGAATAAATCATAGGAAGATTCACTTTCCTGAGGAAGGTCTGTGTTTCTGGAAGGGGGTACTGAACTCTGTGTGCGAAGACAATTGAAGGAAGCTCCAGGAAGCCTGATGGCTGGGCCCTCAGGCAGCAGGTTGGCAAAAGGCAGACAGACAGCCCGGGCATTCCTCCACAATCACGGCCTTTCCGGTGACATTCCACTTCACCGAACGATGCCCTTTTTGTCAATGAGCCAAGTTCCCAGCTCCCCAGAGCTCCAGTGAGCTCTGAACAAAGCAGAGCACCTGGGGCTTGACTGTTTTGATAGCCTGCCTGGCTCCTGGGGTGGCTTGGGTCCAGGGAGGATGTCGACCAAAAGCTGTTGACTTGGATCCTTGGGGATCTTAATGGTGGAAAAAGATAGAGACAGGAAAAAATGTCTCCCGGGTTGGCAATAAACTTGAGGCAAAATTGCAGGATCAAGGACTCATCAGTGAGTCAGAAGTGACCCCTAGTGGGGTCCGCAGTTTTCTTCTGTTCAGTTTAAATCATTTTTGCTATCAAGCTCCTGCTTGATAAAGGAAAATAAGAAGGTGGCAAAGGGAAACAAATTTGAAAGTCAATAATACGGAGAGAATAAAAGAAGGACAATTCCAAAAGAAGAACTAAGAGCCCAAAGCAACAAAACAGTAAAGGGGAAGAAAATCCCTAGAGCCTGAGATTTTATTTTTCTTAGTGAAGGAGGCATTGATTAGAATCTCCGAACTAAATATGATCTTTTCATGCACCAATATAACATCCCCCCAGATGTCCACTATTCATTGGACTTAAAGGTAGAAACCAGCCTCCTTTGCTGCGTGGTTTAGTCAATGTCTCTCCAACCCCATCTTAGCCCATGTTCCTAGCAACACTGATAGTTTCTACCTGCTTCTAACAAGTAAGCGCCTTCCTTCCTTAAGACCTTTATACCTGCTGTTCCTTCAGCTGTACTCATCCCTCACTGTCCCCATGTTGTCACCCAGTCCTAGCTTTAAGGCACCCACCCAGAAGTTCTCACTGTCCACTCAAGATGAAGCAGGCATCCTTGTCCCAACACATCCCTACATCCTCTATTTTACTTTTACATCATACATTATATATTACATATCATATATTACATATTACATATCATATATTACATAGTATATATTATACACTATTACATTGTACTGTATCATATTTACTGTATTGCAAATTTATATTTATCTAATAATTTCTTGTGGATCAATTTACTTCCATGTTTACTATTTTCCAATGTAATGCAATAAGCTCACTTGCCAAACAGTAAATATTCATCTGTTAAAGAGATGAAAGAGAAAATTTCCCACAGGGATATTTCTTTTTTCTTTTTTCTTTTTTTTTTTTAGAGTGCATCTTTCATGGGGAACTGAGTATGGCAATTAGAATCCTCTCATGGGGCTTCCCAAATGACTCAGAGAAGTAGGCAGACATCCACTTGTGCCAAAGACATCATCAGCTGGGAGTGGACTGTAATGTTGGTAAGACTTTTGCCCCTTCCATAATATGTAGTTACAACAGTAACAGTTTTGCAAGTAATACTTTCACCCTTCTCTCTATTGCCTCATCTCCCTTTCCAACTCTGGGGATTTTGGAAGGAGGTGAAGTACCTTGGGGCAAGAAGAATGGAAATGCCCACCATTTGGCACTTTCTTTCCACTTGATAACTAGTAGACATTGGCAGTGAAGAGAATATAAGTACTGGATTATCCATTAGATAAAATCAACTGAATTTTTAATATGAAAATGAATGCATGGCTATACATTCTTCCCAAAATGTCTTTTTTTTTTCTAATAATAAAATATATTTATTTTCCTTTAAATAATTTAACAGCAAATTCTCTTTTTTTTTTGAGCTTCCACACATTTTTAATTATTTTTCTGCCAAGCCAGTGGAAAAGATGCTGAGTCATGATCTAAACTCATGAGCATCTGACCTTTATTACAGTTCTCAGTATACTTTTATTTTAAATAATAAATTTTATTTTTATATTCCCCATACAATTGCAACCCCCCCATTCTGACCCCAATCCCTCCCCTCCCGCCACCCACCCCCCAAAAAGTGTCTCTGGTTCATAGTTTTTTGTTGATTTTGATTTTAACTTTCTTATAGTTATTCATTTTCCTGGTCCCTTCTTTAAGTTTTCTAGATTCCTGCTATGAGTGAGACCATCCGGTATTTTTCTTTTTCTTTTTGGCTTATTTCGCTGAGCATGATCCCTTCCAGCGCCATCCATGTTGCTGCAAATTGCATGTGTTTATCTTTTTTGAATGCTGAGTAATATTCCATGGTATATATAGTATATATATATATATATATATATATATATATACTATATATATATATAGTGTATATATATATATATATATATTCCATGGTACCGCATCTTCTTGATCCAGTCATCTATTTTTGGGCATTTGGGTTGTTTCCAAAGCTTAGCTATTGTAAACAGTGCTGCTATAAACATAGGGGTGCAGGTGCTCTTTGGAATTGATGTTTCTGTGTCCTTTGGGTAAATACCTAGGAGTGGAATTGCTGGATCATATGGAAGCTCTATGTTTAGTAGGTCCAGAAATCTCCACACAGCTCTCCATAGTGGTGGGCCAGTTAGCACTTCCACCAACAGTGCAGGAGAGTTCCTTTTTCTCCACATCCTCGCCAACATTTGTTGTAGTTAGTTTTTTTAATATGTGGCATTCTCACTGGTGTAAGATGGTATCTCATGGTAGTTTTGATTTGCATTTCCCTGATTGCAAGTGATGTTGAACATTTTTTCATATGCCTGTTGGGCATTCGCATTTCCTCTTCAGAGAAGTTTCTTTTTAGCTCTTCTGCCCATTTTTTGACTGGGTTATTTTCTTTGTTGTTGTTGAGTCTCATCAGCTCTTTGCAGATTTTTGTGATCAGTCCTTTATCATTAGTGTTGTGTGCAAAAATGTTCTCCCAGTTGGTGGGGTTTCTCTTTGTTTTTGTTATTGTCTCTTTTGCTGTGCAGAAGCTCTTTAATTTGATGTAGTCCCAGCTGTTTATCTTTGCCTTCACTATCACAGCTTTGGGTGATGTGTCTGTAAAGATGTCTTTGATGTGCAAATCACGTAGTGTTTCGCCTATATTTCCTTCTATGTATTTTATGGTTTTAGGTCTTATGTCTAGTTCTTTAATCCATTTTGAGTTGATTTTTGTGTGTGGTGTGAGGTAGTGGTCAAGCTTCATTCTTTTGCATGTAGCGACCCAGTTTTCCCAGCACCATTTATTGAACAAACTTTCTTTGCTCCAATGCATAGTCTTTGCTCCTTTGTCAAATATTAGTTGATCATAAATCTGTCCCACAGGGATATTTCTAAAAGTTGGAGTGAAATTGACTTGGAGGTATTTTTCCACTTTTATTTTGCTGCTGAAGCATAAGACCCTTAGAATTTAAGTGACTTATACAAGGTCACATAGTTTATTTGTGGCAAAGCTAGGTAGACAAAGCACTTTATTATATATTGTCTGATTTAGATGAAGTTCTGATTTTTCTAGTTCCAAAGGGAACACTGTAAGGGTAGTTCTTTTCAAAAAGAGGCATGGTACAGCATCAGACTAAAGCTCAAGATAACCTTCATGTTACTTTGTTGCCTCTTTCCAGAGAGAAAATGGTATAAAGGGGAGGATGTCTAGTCAAATTAGGAATTGAGAGGGCCAATTCTTTATTGCTTTGTGCAGGATTGGGTGAATGCAGAGGACAGAAAATGATTATGAAATCACTGGGTTCTCAAGAGATGGGGTTATTCCTTTTTTAGCCACAAGGATCTCACCACACCAGCAGATCTATCAGATAGAAAGATAGTGTCTTGCCCTAAAAGTTCTGCCACATTAGTAGGTAAAAACATGGCTATAATCAATGGATCCTCCATTTATGTTAGGCGAAATATTGACTTATGCTAAGGAATTTAACACCCCATATCTTGACTTATCATTGAGAGTTAGACCAAACAGTCACAAGTAACTCATTTATTCTAAGATACACAGAAAAACATCAATTACATTCTTATATTTTAAACAGGGGGCTTACATCAGCACTATATTGGATTTGTAAGAATACTATCAGAACTTCTACAATTTGTGTGGCTTAGAACACTAAAAATGTATTGTCTCCCAATTCTGAAGACCAGAAGTCCAAGATCAAGAGGCATGTCAAAGCCATGAAGTAAATCTGTTCCATATTTCTCCCCTTACTTCTGGTAGATTGCTGGCACACTTTGGCTAATAGAAGTAACAGCCTGGTCTCTATCTATCTTCTGCCTCACATGATAATCTTCTTGTGTGCATGTCTGTGTCCAAATTTCTCCTTTAGATGGGTCACCAGACATATTGGCTTAGGACCCAATCTAATGAGCTCATCTTAACTAATTTTACCTTGAACAATTCTGCTCCCCAATAAAGCAGCAGTCTGAGGAACTGGGGGTTAGGAGTTCAACATATGAATTTTAGGAGACACAATTCTACCTATAAAGCTAGGTTAGTTTCAACTACTCCAAGGAAGTGATAGCCACAGAAAGACATACTGTAAGAATTATATTTGTATGTGTGTTTTGACAGTTTGTTTACTCTTGTTATTTATATTCCACAATTGGTCAAACAATCTGTTAATTGTCTTTTGCCTTCTGACTTATTTCATTTAACATAATCACCTCAAGATCCACGCAACAAAAATAAATCCTAGACTTTGTAAAGAATAGGAAAAATATGGCAGCTACCAGAGGACATGGGTGGGGGGGGCAGGAGCAGAAGGAGGGCTATGAGGTGGTTATATGATAGTTTATTGGCACTGGGACTTTGGTGGAGGGCGAGTGAAACATGTCCTGAGGTATGAAATTGTACTCGCAAAATTATATAGTTATGTAAACAAATGGCAAATGATTAAAATTCAATTTATAAAACAGACAGTCTCATTTCAAAGTAACATTTATTTGGTAGGGGATGGGAGAGGTAGATAGTCGTCTCAGAAATTCTCCTTAACAAATCATTGACCTTAATTCCAACAACTTTCATACTACACAAAATTGTTTTTATGTCATAGAAAATCCTTCAAGAAACTAAGTCCCTGTTCCTGGCCAGACACTATGCTTAGGCACTAACAATCCAACCAATCACCAAAACTACTTTCTAACTTTATGGGAGACAAGGTGTTGTCCAACTCCTGCCTCCAATTATATATGTAAATTAAATTACTACTTTTCGGGCACTATCATAACAGGATGAACAATGAGATTTTCAAAGGGGAGAGGGCATTCAGAGAGGAAGTAACATATGAGTTGAATGTTTGCATCACGAAACAGTGATTCTCATTTTGAGATTTTTGTCTTTTGAGAAGTGTATTTTCAATTATCATCTATAGCATAATCTACCAAGTATGAAGTCTTTAGTCACAATTAGATAAAACCCTAAAGATAACTCAAAAATTTATTCTTGGCATATTATATTTTAGGAAGTAACTTTGGAAATGACCTTGCTTTTGAAAATCATAAACTCCATCTGTAGAGTGGCCTTGAGTGGAACATTTGGTGTGACCTTCTCTGAGACTGCCCTGGCTGGGTTTTGCATTACTAAGGGTGTTTTGCCCCTGTTCAATAAGAGTCTTTTCAACTCTTAATGTGCATTTATATCTAAAATCTCCTCTTTCCCTCTAGTGGAAAGAGCAGAGTATAATCCTGCAGGGAGACTGTTTGTTGTAGGGTTTAACCTGTATCACAAACACATTTTATCTGGTCTGGCACACGCTGTTGAGCCCAAGAAGCTCTCAGCCATTTGTCTCCCTAGGTGCCTCAGAGTATCATAGTAATAAGCCATCACTGGGTCACAAAGTAACAAAGAACACACCTTATGGGGAATTGTAGATATGTTTCTGAACCCTCAAGGTGCAAGCAAGTGTCGTCTACTTATGTGAGATAATTCCAGAAAGTCTATGGAATAATTTATAAACACAGAGAATGTCAGAATTGAGTATGTAGGAGAAATAGCTCACACTGCACTTCCTGAATCATGTAGAGGCAGATATGTGAGCACTGGCCAGGAGGCAGGAAGTCCTAGCAATACCCTTTGCTCCTCTGGCTTGTGAGGCCAGTCATTTGATAACTCTAGATGCCACTCTCCTCATCAATAAATGAGAGTCTGAGCTAGATCTGAAAGTTTCTGCTTTCAGCAACCACATATATTATTCCTACTTGCTGCTCAACAGATATCAAAATTGGAAATGTTTTGATTGACTGATAAATATTTATGGAGTTATACGTCTATATTTTCATTTTTATAATAAAAACATATCAGGGAAAAATGATAAAAGAACAAAACTAAATTAACAGGCAATATAAATCAGAGACATTCTGCAGAGGTGGGGGAGGGAGCAGGATGAAAACAAGGGTGGGACAAGCTCAAGGGACTATGGTAATGGTGCACGGGTGACTCGGTGGTGGGCATTCTATGGGGACTACACCTGAGAAAATAAAGCAAACATTGCACAAACATGAACAATGATGTAAAATGCATATAAATAAATAAATAAATAAATAATATTTAAAAATACATGTCTGCCAGACCATTTGCTGATCACAAAATTACTAGTATAGGGTGTAATATCATAAAGGATTCTAAAATTTTCAGTCTAACATGAGGGCATATCCTTAGCTTATCTCACTATCAGGGTTTTTGAAAATACTACAAAGTTTTACAAGCCACAAAGTTTGTTTTCCTCTTAGTTCCTTAAGCAGCAGCATTTACAGAACTTCAGAATCTTTGGTCACTTGGAAAAGGACTGTAAAGATTGTCTATCCCATAGTTTTACCTGGCTTTGGGGATAGACAATCTTTACAGTCCTTCTCCAAGTGACCAAAGATTCTGAAGTTATGTAAATGCTGCTGGTTTAGGAACTAAGAGGAAAAATAAATGTCAACTATTGTTCTGAGACATAGATAGCATATCATACCCATCCTGGTTTCCTTGACTAATGATATCATTTAAGATGCCATATTAATCAAACCAGCTATATATTAAGGCAATGGGAGGTCACTGGGGTGATACAAATGGAGCAATTTTAATCAAACTATTTCACACTTAAAATACCTTTTAATGGTGCAAAAAACTCAAGATCCCTTTTTTACAGAAACCAGTGCTTTAGTTCAAAGTCATTAGCATGCCTCTCCTGGATTCTTTAAATATCAAAATGTCAATTTTTTATGGCACATTATCTAACCATCTACCAGACTGTCATTATTAAAGCACCTACCAGACTGTGAAGTGACACCAGAAACACAAGAGACTTGTTCCCTGTCTTCTGGGAGTTTACAATCTAAAGATATTTGTAGATCTGCCAAGTGGCAAGAGGATAGGAAAGAATTAGAATCACTGATGAGAAATAGCTTTGATAGGGAGTAGAAGAGAGTTGGCATGCTGTGAACAAAGCTAGAAATCATTCGATCAATAAGGCAAAGGGCCTCCCTGCTGACGCAAGGGGTTAAGATGTAACCTATGAAGTTATGGCAGCCACTGCAGCACAAGTTGGATCCCGGCCAGGGAGCTACCACATGAGGCAGCAGACTTCTCCTGACTTGCCCGCTGCTCCCCTCAGCAATGTATATCAGTCAGTTTGCCTGTTCTGCTCCCCACTCTCTTTGGTGAAACCTCTCATCCCCCACACCTCTAGCCTGTATCCCAGTTCTTGAATGTATAAATAAACAAATCTTTAAAAAAAAGGCAAAGCAGGAGTGGAAGGTGGAGGCAATGGAAAAAAACATGGTGGGTGCAGTGGGTCCACGGACAACTTCATCTGTGTCCAACACACCATAATCAGTGACTCTGCAGCGCTGAAATACGACCTTCCTCCTGTCTTGGGCTCTGATGGTCCTCTGCAGAGCAGCACAGTGATAGTACCACAGATCCACCAGGATTCTAAAGGACTCTAAAATGTTCCATCTAAAGTGAAGGCATATTTTTAGCTTATCTCACTATCAGGGTTTTTGAAAATACTATAAAGTTTTACAAGCCACTATGCTTCCCCAAAGTCAGGTAAACCTATGGCGATAGACAATCTTTACAGTCCTTTTCCAAGTGACCAGAGATTCTGAAGTTATGTAAATGCTGCTGGTTAAGGAACTAAGAGGAAAAACTAAGAGTAGGTTTTGGAACAACTACTACCAAGACAGGGGTTCAATTATGGCAAGATCTCTAGGTGTTCAATGAAATAAACACTTTCCCACTGTAATTCGTTCAGTGCACATTCATGGAGTTGTGTGTCCCCTGGAAAGTGTATTCACCTTACAAATACAACCATAGCATCTACATGTTTATGTTATAAATCTAGCAAAGGCAAGTGACAAATTGCTCATTTTCTCCTCCACTGGATATACTCAGAATTAACTAGTAATCTAGAACGTGAAACTGCAACATTGTTTAGAAAGAGGAAAAAGAGTTTTGAATGAAAGTGAAAATATCTTTGCCTTCATTCTGCATCAGACAGCAGGTTGTTTCCAAAAGTTTTTACAAAGCAGGTTAGCTTCTGTGGTCCTTGGATTCTCTTCTGGAAGGTCTAAGACGTAGGTCTGCTTTCTAAGTACATACCCAGCAGCAATATTCTACGACTCTGGTTATCTCAATTTATAGTACTGAACTCAGGAGAATTTATTAAGGATCTCTCTGAAAATGGAAATGTGCTTGAAATTTTATCAAGATGATCAGAGAGAAATTTTTTTTTAAAAACCCACATCCCTGCATTCTGGGAGTTTAATCCACTGTGACAGTGTCTATCAAAGTATATATACCGCAAATTGAGATCGTCGCCAAGCACACACTGATTAAATCTGGCTATGATTCATTACAGCACACATGATCTGAGTTTAGAGAGGTGTGAGTTTGGAAAGTGGAAATGTCCTCTGGAATGATGTGTTGGGACAAGGTGGCAATTGAGAAAATCATTCTCTTTTACCCAGTCCCTCTGACAAGTGTTACAGAGCAGATGAACATCCACAAGTTCCTCTCTGAAGGAGGAGCTTTTATTAGGCATGAGAGTGGCTCCTGGAAGTGAACCTAAAAAAATAAGTGAAATGATATCCAGGAATTCTTCCCAACAGCCTGGATGAACCTGGCATAAAATAAAATGGAGATAGCATTGCATTAGGGACTAGAATTAAGACAGTGATTGCCTTCAGTTATACTCATGAGATGGTTAATTGTCAGATTATAGAGTGACTTAGATATTGTAAGAGAAATCATTTGCCAAAAAACATTGTCAGAACAATACTTGATATAGCAAATGGATAATTAATTGAATAATTAAGTATAGCTATACATAATAGTATGCAGAAGAAAGCAACATTTTTTTTTAAGTTTTTATTTTTTAAAAAGATTAATGCATACAAGAGCTGGGATGCAGGCCCTAGATGGGGGGGTTAGAGGATTCACCAGAGACAAAGTGGGAAGCAGAACAGGCAGATCTACTGAGATACATTGCTGAGGGGAGCAGTGGGTGAGGCAAGAGAGATCTGCTGTGCCATGTGGGTCACCTCCCTAACCTGGGATAGTGCTGCAGTGACTGCTGATAGCTTCACAGTGCTGAGACCTAACCCCCTGTGCCACCAGGGAGGCCCCAGAAAGCAACATTTTTAAATAGTTCTCTTTCTTAAATTAATAAAACTTCTCTATCTGAAATCAGCAAGCACAAATAAAAAAAAAAAATCTAAAATTTACTGCTGTGGTCAGAACCTCTAGTTACCCTCAAGTCTGACTCTTTTACTGGCATGTTGTATAGAAAATGTGATGCTTTATGTGTTTTTGTATGTGTATAAATATATATGCATCTAAATATGATTTCTATGCACATACATACTGTTATGATCTGCCCCACAAATTTAATGGGAAAGTGAATATTCTAGGAAAAAAAAATGTCCCAAGAAAAATTAGAGAGATTTGCACCAATCCCAAAGACAATTTCATAAATTAAGAAAATTCCTAAAGAGAAAGAAAATAAATGGATTTCTTGAGATGGTCCCTTTCTTATTAAATAATGTAACTTGTGGGGCCTCCCTGGTGGCGCAAGGGGTTAAGACACAATCTATGAAGCTCACCACAGCCAACACAGCACAAGTTCGATCCCCGGCCAGGGAGGTGACCCATATGATGCAGCAGACCTCTCCTGACTTGCCCGCTGCTCCCCTCAGCACTGTATTTCAGTCTATCTGCCTGTTCTGTTCTCCACTCTGTCTCTAGTAAATCCTCTCACACCCCACACCTCTGGCCTATACCCCAGTTCTTGTATGTATAAATAAATAAATCTTTAAAAAAATAAAAAAAATAATGTAACTTGTTTTAATAAACAAATCTTCATGAATACAAGAAACAATTCTTAGAAGAAAGGAGTTGGAAGAAAGACAAGTGGAAAGTGGGAAACATTTTGTGCAGAAGAATGTTATATTGCAAGTACTTTACAGAAGCTGCAGTCTTGTCTCCCGGGACTCACAGCCAGGCCATACATTGTTTCTTGGGGAGTGGAAGTTTCTTCCTTTTTTATAATGTTCTCTCAGTTCCAAATATATGAGAGTAAAGGGGGATGTTTATCCACATAAAGTACAACATGCTCTAAAGTAGATTTTTGAGCAAAGTTGGGCCAACCAGAATCAGTGCAAAGATTTTCATAGTCTAGAGTTTTCTCTGTGGGTGACCACCAAAGATTTAAGTGTCAAAGTTTCTGAGGGTGGGGGTGGAGGTTATTTATGTTATCTTTGGGGCCAGATAGGCATTTCTCAATGTGTCCAGAATAGGCCTCATGGCACGTTTGTATGAGATCTGGAAGTCAAGCAAGGCCCTGTGAGCCTCTGGAGATCAATTAGCATTACTTAAAGAAGACAGATTGCTTTGGGTTGAGTGAAAACTGAGAAGCTCTACCTTTGCCTGAGTCCATCCTCCTTCCTAAAAGACACTGTCATTTCCTAACTTTCAATCTTTTTCCTAACTGCGGATGCAATCTCTGCTGACCTTTTCGTGGCTAGAAGTATATGTAAGGGGATCTCGTCCAGTTTTAGATTATCAGTGAACATGTTCTCTTTAAGATTTTTATTTGTGGACCTCCCTGGTGGCGCAAGGAGTTAAGCACCACACTATGAAGCAATCCCCAGCCTCTGCAGCACAAATTCGATCCCCAGCCAGCCAGGGAGAAACCTACAAGGTGCAGCACCTCTCCTGTCTCGCCTGCTGCTCCCCTCAGCAGTGTATTTCGGTCAACCTGCCCGTTCTGTGCCCCACTCTGTCTCTGGTGAATCCTCTCACCCACTGTATCTCTGGCCTGTACCCCAGCTCTTATATGCATAAATAAATAAATCTTTAAAAAAAAAAAAAGATTTTTATCTGTACTCTCAGAGTAAGGATGAGGTGTCTCAAGTCACATCTCCCCATCTCTGCCCTTGATTCCCCAGGACCCTGAAGTCAAGATAAATATCCTTGCTCTGTTCCATTACTTTTTAGAATTTTCAACCAAATTTTCTGAGGGATATGGGATGATTTCCTTTGTAGCCTGAGAGTTCATAAAGCCAGTGTCTTTGACAGTTACCACAAAGAATTCACCCATGGGGCATCTTACTCATTTTTTTAATCACAGTCCTCAGCTGTCCACTACTCTTTATTTCTCTGCCTTTTACACCATTTTAGGCTCCCTTCTTAGTGCTACGACTTTCTGCCCATTTTACTGAGTCTGCCCAAGCCCAACTTGAAGTCCTTGTTAATGCTTTATTTAATGGTTTTTGATCTTAGGTTACCTTTGACCTGTAGTCTTTTCTATCCCACTCTCTCTAGCTTTAGGACAGGTGAGAACAAATTGAAGAAAGAGATACATGTCCTTTTCTTTCCTTGGCAACACTATTAACTTATCTTATGGGGGAACACCTTTCATTTTAGGCACAGTCTCATGGTAGCTGAAAATTCGGTTCTTTGAGTAGTGAGCATTTTCTTTTCCTCTTTATATGTTCATGGATATGCCCATCTCTCCATGCCCACAGTCTCCTTTTACACCAGCCCCTCAAGGTGTGAGATCCAAAACCTTCCAGCCTGTTTCCTGACCAGGAGGATGTGAACCTGGCCAGGGCTGAGCTGTGGTGGTGGGGGGTGGGGGACACGCTCTGCCACTATGCTTACATTCCTACATTCCACCACGGCTACACTAGTCTTATGCAGAGAAAAAGCCTCACTTTCATTCTTATACCAAACTCCCAATGATACACGCTAGAGTTCGCTGAAAACTCTCCTTCAGAGCCTATGGTGACGGCTCTAGGTAGGTACCCAAGCTTCTCCATTCTGCAAGCACACAGGCCTACAGATAGCGGGTTCAGCATTGTGAGTATTCCCCTGCTGCTCATCAAGTTTCCTGAAGATGTGTGCCCCCATCCTTAGCTTCGGGGCTTTAGCAGAGAATCTGAGAAATCGAAAGATGTTCATCTGCAGAAGGAAAAAATTAAAATCACAGAGAAGAGCTGGATGGAAAAAAGAGCTGGGTGGAAAAAAAGATTGAAATCTTGTTGGTGAATATATCTCTTGCTCTGATAGTTCAGGGTGTAGTTAACTGAGGCAGCAAGTTTTCTTTTCTGCTTAAGTATATTTGTGTATTTCAAAATAATTTAGTGTTCTTCTTTCTGGGCTATTGTGATTATATTTATATTTAGAGTAGAACTAACTATAGGTGTAAATCAAGAGAGAGAAAGACTATATCCCAGAATTTATAAACAGAGATTCTAATTTTGACACAATGATTTTCAAGTTAGGACTAGGGCATAGTATCTGATCTTTTAAAATATTTTACTTTTTTTTTTAATTGTCCTGAAGTAGAGAAATATTCAGATATTGTAACTTAGTAAATTAACATATGATTTTTTTTAAAAAGCTATTCACAGTATTTCATTTCTTTTGAAGATAATCATTTATATATCTCTTTTATACAAATGACCAAGGGAGAGTCTCCCTGGTGGTTCAAGGGGTTAAGCACAGCACTGTGAAGCTATCAACAGCCTCTGTGGCATGAGTTTGATCCCTGGCCGGCCAGGGAGCTACCTACATGGTGCAGCAGACCTCTCTGGTCTTGCCTGCTGCTCCTCTCAGCAGTATACTTCAGTCAGTTTGCCTATTCTGTTCCCCACTCTGTCTCTGGTGGATCCTCTCACTCCCCACACCTCTGGCCTGTACCCCACTTCTTGCATGCATAAATAAGTAAATAAATCTTTAAAAAAAACAAATGACCAAGTGGCATAATCTGTAAGCTTTCCATTTGTTTTAAAACATGCATACACACACGCACACACACAAACAAACTCATGGACACACCATACACAAATAGAAATCAAATGTACCCACTTAGAATTCAGAAAGGAAATTCTGGGTCATCAAAATCATGATAGGATGGAATATACTTCAACTTTCTCAAGCACTCATAGTAGTTCATTTTCTAGTCTGCTCTTTGTTCCATTCAATATATCAAAGAGTTTGTATTCACATCGGCAGTAGAGAAGTTGGAACAGGAAAGAAAGAAAAATATTTCTTTCTCCTTAGAATATAAAACATTACTTTGTTCTAATAAATACTGATAGTATTTTTGAAAGCCTGACCCCATTACATTTTGTTTAGTTTCACACATTTCCCAAATTCCAAGCTTCGTGCAGAAGACTTGACAGAGCCCATTGTGAGCTTGTACACACTGGAAACATTTCAAACTCCACAACACTTGGCTGGCAAAGGTGCTGATGCATTTTTGTCCCTGAAGTGTTTATTCAAATTTAAATCAACTGAATCAACAGACTGAAAACAAATGCTTTAAAAACAAAACAAAACAATAAGTAGTTCTGTGTAAAAGGTCTGCAGGTCTGATGACTGAAACACTTTTTTTTAAATTAATTACCAATGCCCAACTATAGCTTTTCACCTTTCTCTGATAACCTCTGAGCTATCAGATTTGTTCTCCATTGGATTATCTCCACTGCTAGTCATGCCAAACGCTGGCCAGTATTGGTTCCCTTGGCTACTGAAAGGAAACAGAGTTTGGAGAGAGGGAAAGTAGTTTAATTTGTTGACAAGTTGAGGAGGGCAAGAGAGGTGTGTTTGAGAGATCATCATCCTGCTCTTTGGCAGAGGGTAGAGGTATTTATTTAGATTAACAAGGGAGGTGGGCAAGGGTTAGTGTGCCCATCCTTGCATTCTGGTTGATGCCAGCTTGCTTTCACCCTCATCTAGTGGTCAGCAAGTCTGATATTATCTTGGAATGTAAAAAAAAAAAAACAAGATTTATGAATCCTGGAGGTAAAAGGAAGGAAATAGGAGTGTGCATCTGGTGAGGAAGAGGAAGACATACTTTGTTGCTATATCACTCTTACATTGTGTTGACTCCATAACTGAACCCTTTATGAATGATAAGTCCTCACTCCTTCCTTCTTAACCCTTCATGCTTGTCCACATCCACAGACAACAGGGGTGTTATTATTTTGAAACTCCCAACTATAGCAAAATACAAACTTCCAATCCTGAGAAACCTATTTTCTGTTACCAAAATCAATGCCACAAATACCTTTCTTCTCCAAAACAATTTAATTTGTCCATGCTTCTGATTTCCATCACATGGACTAAAAAAGCCTGCTTCATTGAGACTGAATTTTAAAAATAATTGATAATCTCTTCGCTAGGGATTGTGTGATTCAGTTTACCATTGGATGAATTTGATATTAGGCCACAATGAAACCAAAACTTTAAAACAATCCCAGGATTTAAAATAAAAAAAAAAAAGCTTTTCCTTATTTCCTTACACTAAGACATTAAATCTAACCACATAAAAGTGTTCTCATGGGTGATAGAGAAGTGAGGATACAGAGGGCATGTCTGGTTCCATGAAAGACGGAAAGTTAAAGTAAATAATACATGAAGAACTTTAGTGCTTAAAAGCCCTCTCATGGAAATGTAAGATAGTCTGCGTTCTGGGTCACAATGCCTCCTTTAATGGCTATTTTATCAGGAAGACAAGCAATGCATTGTTCCCTGACTATGTACCTATTTGTAAAAAAAAAAAAAAAAAAAAAAAAAAAAACAGCCTAGATGAGGGAAAAATTACTCTTTATTTGATAATCAAATCAAAGAATTTTAATGATGGAAATATCTTTAGGTCAAGTGACACCTTCCCTGTAAAAATAATACAAATAATAAAAGCAGACCCCAGAGTGAAAGCTGTCTCTCTATAAGGCCTATTTAAAGGATAGTTTGGTCTATTTAAAATTTTATCACTTCTCTTTGAAACTCCTATGAAACAGAACATCTTGCCCAGGGAGTACAATATCCCAAGAACTTGGGGGAGCTGTAATTGATTTTCTTTCTAAAATGTTGTCTTGCTAGCCTCGTTCTTATGATTATATAGCATTGATTTGCCTGCCTGTAGAAGTAAATTGTTGAAAATATGGGTCAAAATTATTTTCTTGACTTTAATAAGACTAATTTTTAAGGAACCAATTAAAATAATCATCTGGACTCTTCCTTCTTATTCCACTTTTTCTTCCTTCTTGGTCCTCTTTTTTTTTTTTTTTTCCTTCTTGAGCAATTACCACTGAAAAGCTATTAGAGCTGGTTAAGCAAGGAAGACTTGGAGGAAAACAGAGGCATTATAATCTCTCAAAGCAGAAGATAAAACCCAGTGAGGGGAGACTGTTCCAGACCTCGGGGATGGTGCAACCCAGCATGGTGTTAGATCCCATCTGTGGTAAAGATGGTGGCCACATAGCAGGGTGTTTTCTGGTACAGGGAATAAGGACCCAAGCAGATCACAGGCATGCCCCTGTGTGTAAAAGAGTTTAGCAGCAGAAGTGACTGGCCACAGACTCATACTCTAAGTGGGGTAAAGGTTGTGTTGAGAGGAGTGTTCTGAGGGAATGATGTGCCCAGTTGGGTGAAAGAAGTGTCTCCTCAGAACGTGGTTAGCACAGGGAAAGTTAAAAAGCTCGTTGATCTAGTGGTGCTGGACTGGTTTTCAGTCCAAATAGTAAAAATATTTATCTCTACTATGCAACATAAAAAATATTTGAGAAGAATCAAACACACCAGAACACAGACATTCTCTGAAATGGCTACACAGAAAGCAAGCCCTAAAGTCTGTCAGGGAACAGTGCTGCCTTTCCCTGTGGTTCTAGCTCTGCCCGGGCCGTGAAGGCGATCACAGGCAGGCCAGTATGTTACTTGCACATTCTCAGATAATATGAATGTTTTCTAGTAACTTTCTTCACAGGCAGCTTCAGTTCTGTAATGAATATGTCTAACTGAGTTATTCAAACAATTCTGAATCTTACTCAGAGTTAGCCTCCTTCCTGCAGCTACTCTGCTTTTCTTTCAGGCTATCCCTACACAGCTTTGGGGTATGTGAGTAGGAAGCCCTAAAGGAGAAACGGCACTATGGTCAGCTTGCTTTCTTTGCTTTCCACCCTGTTGGCTTCCACCTGCACACACATCTCACTTCCAATCTGTAGCTGTGGTTCTGGACACTCTGTGGTAGGAGGGGTAGGAAGAGAGGCCCATGCTGAGGAGGAATCAAAGAAAGGAAAATGGATTTTCTTGACACTGTGACTGGTTTAAAGGGGAGACTTGATTGTGAAGTGCTGTCTTGATCTGCATCTTTTTTTTTCTTTTCCTGGGACACTCTCATCCTTTGATGAGACGTATACAACCTGGATGGTCCTTACTTCTCTTTGGCAAGGCAACTGGAAATGTTTGCTGTGAGGAAATTCCCTCCCAGCCTGGAACTCCAAGTAGATATGCCAACAAAGACTCTGTAGCCAACATTTGACACCTTGTGGCTTGAGTAAGAAATCATCCTTTGTGCATGAGTAACAGGTTTGGGTTCCTATGAAGTGGCTACTAGCTGGCCAATGATAGGCCACTGTGACCTACTTGCTATCTGCAAATCACAGCAAAGCATTCCATGACTACCTGCGGAGTATAGCCCATGTCATGAGACAGGCCTTGGGGAAGCCTAGGCTGCTGTTGACCTGACTATGTGACTATCTCCCTGGAGGTCCCATGATAACATCGTAATTTGCTGCCACAAATGTCTCTTGGCACACGGTCATGGTATCCACTTCCCTGTCCCTCATAAAACTTTGTCCCCCAGTTCTATACCTTCAAGACCCTATTCCTCAAACTGTTGTCTCATGATCAGCTTTTACTAGCCTGTGTGATTTCAATAAATGGCACAAGAACTTCTGCTCAAGTAGCAGAGTCTTGACTTGCAAACCTGCTCCACGACTTCTGTGTCCCTCATTGCGTTCCCGCTGCAAAGCGCCAACAAAGTTCCTGTCACAACAATGGGGAGGCAGGTTCATGTTTGTTATAGCACAACCTAATAAGTTCTAACAGGTTTAGAACTTTTGCAAAGCCAGCAAAAGGCCTTCCTATGGAATCTGGGGCATTAGCACTAACTTATTTTTTTTCTCTATGAGTTTTGAGGTCTGTGTTAAAACTGAGGCAAAGAGCTGGATTGAATATTCTGCAAGCACTTGTCACTGTTGCCAATGACACAGCACTGACTCTGGTCATGCACATCACAATTCCATTTCTACAATGATTCTTAGAATCTCTTGATAAAAATATAATACTTGATAAAAAATTACAGGTAATATTGCAGTCATTTAAGAGGAATAAAATTTCTTCTGTGAACTCTTAAAATATCCTTTTCTTCTCCACTTTTTATGTAGTAACCTAATAGAAATGTTTCTATGAAATCTAAGATAACCTTGGAATGAGTCTACTCTGTTACACTATATGTTCTCTGTGGACATTTATTAGAACACTAACATTTTATTCTGCTGTAAATTTTAGTTGCTATCCTGTTCTTGACAACCAAATTTTCAAAGTTTAAATGCCAATTCCTAATTTGACTTTACACTTGGCAAGTTTTGAGTGTAAGTGCTAATATGAACTTCAACTTCCCTCATTAATCTCTCTTGCTTTTGTTAAATTCCTTTGGGAAGACGCAAAGACAACAAGAGTTTGGAATTGTTACTTGTGGGAAAGAATGTGCTTAGATTTATTAACAGTGGACTATAGATAGTCCTTGAGTGAAGATTATTGCAGAAAAATCTGTGTGTAGGAGGGAAGCCTAGAGCAGGCTGTTAAATTCATTGGTTTGAGGCCTCCCTAGAGGCATGGGATTAAAGTCTTAATTCTATCAAGCTATCCACATCCACTGCACCATGGGTTCGATCCCTGGCCAATGAGCTGACCCCCATGGCACAGCAGACTTCTTGTGTCTCACCCACTGCTCCCCTCAGTATTTCAGTCAATCCACTTGTTCTGTGCCCCACTGTCTCTGGTGAATCCTCTCACCCCTCACACCTCTGTCTTACACCCCTGTAAACCTGATTACGTGACTGCCAGTTCTTGTGTGCATAAATAAATAAACTGAATCTTTAAAAATAAATAAATGAATTCATTGGTTTGTATGTTATCTCAATAAAAGGGTTCATTTTATCTACTATTACACATGCAATCAAGGAAAAATATGTGTTAAAACTATGTTTGATGACTAGACTACTACCTTTCACCGTGCACAAAAATCAACTCAAAATGGATAAAAGAACTGGACATAAGACCTGAAACAATAAAACATATAGAAGAAAATATAGGTAAAACACTATAAGACATAGATCACAATAACATCTTTAAAGACTCATCACCCAATGCAAAGAAAGTCAAGGAAAAGATAAACACTTGGGATTACATCAAACTGAAAAGCTTCTCCACAGCAAAAGAGACATTAACCAAAACAGAGAGAAACCCCACTGATTGGGAAAAAAATCTTTGCACCCCAGTCAACTGATAAGGGACTTATCACAAAGATATACAAAGAACTCACACAACTCAACAAAAACAAAATAAACAATACAGTCATGAAATGGTCAGAAGAACTTAAAAAGACATTTCTCCAAAGAGGAAATGCAAATCGCCAACATTTCTATCTTACCTCCCTCATTACTACACTTAATATTTTTTGAGACCTTAATTTCATGTTCAGTCTGCTATTTGGTTGCTGTTCCCAATACCCTGAAGTTATACCATAATATTGCTTTACCAATGAGGTTTGCGAGGCTAAACAACTTCTTCAAAATCTCAATGCTTGTGGTGGATCTGATACTCAAGTTTAGATGTACCTGTTGCCAAAACCTAAGTTCTTACTACTCTACAATTATGTCTGCTAAAAATTCAGTCTTATATCAATGCATTATTTACATAATATCTGAGAGCTGAAATGAGTCCAAAGAAGATAACATGGGCACTTTAACTTATTTTCTAAATCAATGGAATCATTGTTATCTTCTTCCTTTCAGTCATTGACTATAAACAATCTCACCAACCTTACACTAGTTAACTCTTATAAGGGCTGTTAAGACTGGATCCTCAAAACTTCATGAACTAATTCCCTTTACTAGCCACATATTTTAATGAAACCATTTGTTCATTATGGCCCAGTTGTTTGACTGTGCTGTAGAAAGGTGAGTTCCAGGTAATTTCAGTCCAGGGATTACAGAAAGAGGGAATAACCTCCTCAGGCCAATATGAGGGCAGCTCACTGTTAAATGGCAAAGGATCTTTAGGTCATAGCTGAATCTCAAAGAAAATGTTCTGCTTGGAGACCTATCACATCACTACTTGAGTGAAGATTCTTCAGATTCTTCATACTCAACTATGATATAACTATAACTTCCAGCACCCCCATGCTTCACATGAAGAAATAAAGGCTTATAAAGGCAATACAAATATATATATATGAATACTATGCAGCTCTAAAAAATGATGATCTCTTGCCATTTGGATGGGACTGGAGAGGATTATGCTCATGAAATGAAACAAGAAAAGAAAGACAATATATGATGGTTTCACTTATATATGGAATATGGAGAAATTAAACAAAGAGTTAGACAATATCAAACCCTAGAAATATGACCGCAGAATTGAGACTACTGGAGAGATAGTAGAAAGTGGGAAGGAAGGCAGGGCAGCCAATGGGCTATAGCAGAGGACTATAGGTGTGGCGTGGTAACATACATCTGAAGAGGTATGAACCCGTACCTCTGAATCATATACAAATGATTCAGCAATGTCACCTCAATTTAATAAAAAAAAAAATAGAAAGATAAAGCAGATAGCATAAGGTCACTTAGGTAGTACATGGCAAAGTGGAAATTCTATACAAGTTTTTTCTGAATTTGAATAAATCACAAAGAATTCCATATACCACACAAGATATACTAAACCAAAAAACAAATCACAATCTGTAGAATATAGGAGAGGAGAGGATCTGAGGCAGTAAACTTGTTCTTCCAGGATAAACCATCAAACCTATGAAGACTGCTTGAATGATCAAAATACAGTCCCACCTACATCTGCGAAATCCTACATGCTTATGTTCACTATATGCATTGTTCATACATTGCTTATATTTACCTTACTGCAGTAACTCAGTATAGTCCTGTTAAATTGTTTTAGATGAATGCAGGATAATAATGATATTATTAATTATTTATTTGCAAAATGAAAAGGTTTATTCCAATTGTTTATGGAAATGTAATTTTCAAAAAAGTGTGAAATGATCTTTTTAAAACCTAAAATCCAAACCGTGTTTGCCTTTGTCATTACATATATGAGCTTCTATTTGTTTATTTATAAAGTAGCTATTCATGTGAAATCAACATCCTGTTGAGTGACTGCAGGTGCTTAATTGCTTGCCCATAAGCAAACCATTACTGCACTATAACAATATTATAGTATGCAGAGAAAATGCTAGAAGTAGAAATAGCTTTTAAATAAAGTTTTACACGCTATTGTGCACCAATTCCCCTTCCATCTTAAATTTATTGCACCTAATCCTGCTTTTTTCTGAATGTGCCAAGAGATATAGAAAAGCACATTTCACTGTACAATTATCATGCCTGGTTAAAAAGCCAAAGAAAGAAGAAATATGCTTTGTGTTTCTCATTTTTCACATGTAGGAATATGGAATGAGCTTATTAATACACACAAAATTGATTGTGAGCATAAAGCATACATATGTTAATTAGTTATTAGGTAAATAGGTAACGCTTGGGGTGGTAATATGGTGTTTCCTGAAATATCTATATCCCTTTGGTGGTTCATTAACACCAATTCTATTCAAACTGAAAATTGCTACTTTCTTAAGTTGTACTTAAAAAGTATCCAGACTTTCTTTTCATCTCTCTGAGGAGATCAAACATATTCTATTATTACAAAGATTTATACATAGATATTTTTCTTATAAAAAAGTGAAAAAATAGGAAGATGTTAATGTGTATAATTTTTGTGTGTGTTTACTTCCTAAGGAATCCACTGCAATACCCTCCCACTACAGCACTAATAAAATGCTTTTTATTTTTTTCCTTTTGGATTTTAAGGTGATTGTTAGTGTTCTTAGGCTAAAATGAGTGTCCAGCTGCATCAAATTTAGATTTTTGGCACTTTTGCTTCTATCAAACATCTTTTAATGAAGCATGGTCTGAAAAAGCAATAGACAAAAATAAGTTTGAAAACATGATAGCTTCCCTAAGTTATCCAACTTCAAAAAAATTCACAAAAATCATGAACAATTAAAGTTGAATGGCTTAAATATCTGAAGATGCATGCTTTTAGTATAGGGATTATTTCTTTACTATTGATGGAAGATAAGAATAGAAAAAGGGAAAATGAGGCGCCACAAGACCACCATTCTGGCTCACACCATGCCAGCAGCTGGAGTTGAGGGTAGAAGTGATTAACATAGTTATTAAACCAGCTACAGGAGCTAAAAATCCTTAGGTGCCCAGGCACAAACCCAAGCAAAGACTAAGATGCTGTTAGTAACAGAGGGTGTAGACCTGGAGTTAAAGATATGGAGATTGAGGGCCATTGCAGAATCTCTGGTCTCTTTCAAATTCTACATAGTTATCCAAAATCAGCTGCAAATAGGCCACTCCACAAAGGAGTGAGCCCCTCCCAGAGAGAAGACTATCAGTGCAATCTCTGCACTGGCACAGGCCAGCAGCCCTCCTGCCCGCCTGTGCCTATATAGGTGCTTCTTTTCACCAACTCTCTGGCCCTCTGCAGGGCAGCAGCCTCCTGCCCGCCTGTGACCTGTGACCTTCCAGGGCTTCTCTTCACTGACCTCCCTCAGAGGAGGCAGCTCTCCTCAAAGCTGCCCTCCCGCCTGCTACCATGTAGGCCTCTCTCAGAAAACCTGCCCCTTTTGGGGCAGCTTTTTCTGCCCGCTTGTGTCTATGCAAGTGTCCTTTATTCTTCTCTCCCCTTCATAATAAAACTGCTCTTTTGGTCATAACTAATGTCTCTGTGTCCTGGAGAAAATCGCCTTGGAAATTCACTGGTGCCGCTGAAAGGGGAGCTCTGGTGAAACTTTTCTCAGAGTAAAACAGAAGACCCCCACTCTCCAAACCCATTAACTCCCTAAACAACTCACTATCATTTGCTCTATTTTTTTCCCTTTCTTTTACTTATCTGTTACTTCTGACAAAATCCCTGGCAACACTACTTTCACCCAGGAATCCTCTAGATGCCAATTTGCTGGGTAAGTTCCTTTCTATGGAAGCTCTCAGCCGTATAGACCCTTTCTAGGATCTACTAAACTGTGTTATTTCTCTACTCCTCCCCATGAAGAAAACTGCTGGTGTATAAATTAAACTTTAAAAAATATATGTGAAATAGAGAGCAGACATAAATAACAGAACAAAATAAACCCAACATAGAATTTTAGAAAACATTTAGCCGCCATAGTAATGCAAGAAATAAAAAAAAGAAAAATGCACAATAAAAATTAACATATCTAACAGGTTTTTTCTAAAAAAAAGATTTATTTATTTATGGATACAAGAACTGGGGTACAGGCCAGAGGTGTGGGGGTGAGAAGATTCACCAGAGACAGAGTGGGGAACAGAACAGGCAGACTGAAATACACTGCTGAGGGGAACAGTGGGCAAGTCAGGAGAGGTCTGCTGCGCCATGTGGGTAGCTCTCTTGCTAGGGATCGAACTCGTGCTGTAGTGCCTGGGGACAGCTTCTTAGGTTGTGTCCTCAACCCCTGTGCCACCAGAGAGGCTCTCTAACAGTTAGTTTTAATGTCAGAGTTTAGTTGACCAAAAAATAATCCTGATAATTTGATAATGAACACAAGTGCTATATCCTTTGGGGTAGCAGTTGGAATTAGTACTATCTTTTGATAGCTCAATGTTCAGATCTTCTGATCTAGGAATCCCAGTTGCCAAAAAAATCACACAAAGAAAAGAAATGCTAATATTCATTGCATTATTATCTGTGATTAAAAAAAGGTGCAAAGAGCAGTAGAGAAGGGAAAAACTACAATGAAAATTTCTATATGACTTTTGAGGCATCAACTTAATTAGATACAATGTACTTTATCACATGTGAGAAAGTTTATTCAGAACTCTAGTTTCAAAGATCCAATTTGGGATCTCCTAGATAGGCATTATGCCAAATACATTCACATTTATATTCTATGTAATCCTTAAAATCACATAAAGTAAAATTTTTCAAAAATCAAAACATGCACTAAATTTTTATTTTACACTAGCATGAACATGTATATATTTGTTCAGAAAGGGGACAGAAAAGCAATGAAGGTAAGTGAAAAAAAAATTGCTTTGTTCTGTGATTCAAAGAATCTGTTGATAGTTTTTATTTCAAAATCCCCTTTAATGTTCTTGTAATCTTATTTTTACAATATGTGATAAAAAATAGGACTAGAGAATTATAAACCTGGTAAAATCCTATTCTTATAGTGTCTAAAATGGTAATTGGCTGAGATTCGGTAATGACAACAGACACAGATGCCTACGCAATAAATAATAAAAAAAAAATCGTATCAGAGAAAACAACATAACTCAGTTAGAAAATCATAGCATACAATAGAAACAAATGTAAACAAACCATGTAAACAAACCATAAGTGTGAGAGTTTTATTTTATTTTATTTATTTATTTTTACCATAGTTGAAACTATCAGTTAAAACAAGAATAACAACAAAATCAACACAAACCTGAAAATATCACAGGGGATTTTTTTGGGAGGTAATATATTAATTGCCTGAAAAAAAAACACCTATCATAAATACACCTCCTACCTAAGTCATTGCATAGTTTTACCACTAAAAAATTTCCTGGATTTAAGTTGCAACTTAAACTGCTTAATTGAGTGAAACAGAAACACTCACCTTTTGGAACTCAGGAGAAAGTTCGCTTTGGCATACAGGAAATTTCAGCTTTTGAAGTCAGAATCTAGTTTCTCATTTGGACTCTTAACAAGATCAAACATAATGTTGTAAGTCAATAGTTGGCCGTAGCAATTGCCAAAGTGGAAATCAACTATGAAAGTGATTTGAGGAGACTGCCAGATATTAGAAAATAAGAACCACCCTCTAATCACATAAGGATAAATAAAAATGAAAGACTATTTTTACAGTTTGTTCAGTTGTAGTTGAGGTCCATAGAAAAAGCAACTATTAACTGGTAAGTTGATATTAATACAGTTTTTAATCTTATTCTTCACAATTCCCCTTAAAAACAAAATCCTTCCTCTGTGACAAGGAAGTTTAGAAGTCCTTTTATCTGCATTATCGCATAGAAGCTAAAAACACTAGACTAAGAAAAGGTTAGCAGGTTGTTGAGTGGGCAATACTTCCTTCAGGGCAATCTGCATAACCAGAAGGCTGGAAGGTATTAAGGTGAGTAAAAATGGAATAAGAACTCAGATGATGTAGCAACCAGAGCAGAGGTTACTCAGACTCTCTTCTGGAAAGACAACACAAGAAGAATTCCAAGGAGGTTTAGTCTTACAAGAGCACATGTAAAGACAGCTAAAAGCGAAATTGAATTTTGACATAATGGAACAAAGTCTTCAATAAACATGAAACTACACATTCTCCACTCCCAGTTGCACTGGTAATGAGCTTGTTTCCAGTGTGCTAATGGCTTTAAAATGAGAAAAAAAGAAAAGAAAAAAGCACTCTACTGACATGAAGTAAGCAGTATTTGGAAGCCGAGTAGCATGAGTTGCATGGAGATTTTTTTTTTTTTTTTAAGAAATTCTGGGCAAAGTTTAGAAGAGTTTGCCTTATAAAGGTGTGGGGGAAAAAAAAAAAAACTTGCATGAAAGTTTAACTGTGGTTTTCAGAGCTTCTGGCTTTAGAGATATCATGCTCCGACCCTCAATTTATACAATGGCTGAATTCTGTAGGGAAGATGTGTCCTTTCATCTGTTCTGCAAAACGCCCCCCTGGAGTCAGTGGTAGGGAGTACACTGAGTGGTAACCGAAGCAGACAAATACCAGAACAAATGTGTTCCACGCAGTATTTGGATACGCGATGAATATGTTCATTGATGTACTGTGTATTAAACATAGTGTGGAACAGATTTATGTAAGAAAATGTCACTGTTTATCTTAAATTCAAATTTAACGAGGTGTCCTCTAATTTAGTCAATCCCAGAAAAGTGATGTTTAATAGACACTGGCGGCGCTATCCAGACATCCAAATTGCCTGGCAATAGCTGAGGGCTCACAGGTTTCTGCAGCTACAATGAAGAAAAGTCAACAAATCTTCTAACAGATTATACTCCAATGGTAATGGAACCTAAAAAATTCACAAGGTTCTTCCTATGAAAGGCTTCTCCTTCTTAGGTTCTGATTTGGTGAATCTGGGACAGGTCTTGGTATCTTTATTTTAATAAACACTTCAAGTAGAATAATTTCAGGCTAAATTTTGAGGAAAAGAAAAGCCTAATCCAAGTTGTCTTCTCTTAAAAATAAAAAAGAAATAAAGGAAATAAAAAGATGTTATAACCTACCAATAGTTACTATGTTATAAACCAAAACAGAAATATATATATATATATATATATATATGTTTTTGTCAATTCATTTGAAATAACAATAAAACTGTTGAAGAGTAAAAACATAAATTAATAAAAATAATTATAAATTCAAAATAAAAAGCTATTCAGTCAGAAAGCTTAATTTTCTTTTACATGTGTGTGAATTTCTTTAATGCATTTTCTAATCAAGACAACTAGATTGTCATATAGACTTCTTTATTCAATGATTTTTTTTTTGATTGAAGCATGTAAAAAAATTTGACATAGTCCAGATATTCATTTCAAACAAGGAGATTATTTAAAGGCCTTTTCAGTTAATCATGGCTATTCTTTTTAAGGAAATTAAATGGATGGTCACCTTCATATTAACTCTATAGTGACTCTGTTTTACAATGTTTTCCAGGTAACAGAACTTTTAATGTAAAATGTGGAAAAAATATTAAACAATGTAATATTGTTTTATAAGCTTTTACTTAGAACTTAAAAAGAATCAAATGTATAAATATTTAATGGGGAATTTTAACTACAAAGCACCATTAGTTTTTATAAGTTAAATATAGCTTATTACAACTATATGGCTACATATATACATATGAGCTATTTCCCTACTGTATATATGCATATATATATAATATATTCATTGTGTGTATTTGTGTATGCATGCATAAGATGAAACAGGTTGTTTTCTGTGTTGTTCTGGTAACAAAAAGTTTAAATCTCCTTCCTCAAATTAGGGTCTTTCTAAATACAGGATTGTGAACTTGGTATAACTACCAAAAGCAAAAAGAGTAATTAGAAATATTTTCTATTTTATACCACAATATTTGCAGTGTCCTAAACATACTTTATATAGGATGTTAAGGGGAAAATAATGTTTAAGGAAAAAAATAAAGAATTCAGATGCTTAAAGAAAGCACAAAATAATACCTGTCCAAGAGTTGATTTGTCAGATCTATTGTGCTATTGTTTCCAAAACAAGTGCTAGGGCCTCCCCTGGTGGCTCAGCAGTTGAGCGCTGGGCTGCGAAGCTGCCCACAGCCTCTACAGCGCCAGTTTGATCCCTGGCCACTGGCAAATGTCCCACATGGCACGGCAGACCTCTCCTGATGCAGCCGCTGCTCCCCTCAGCAGTGTATTTCGGCACTCTGCCTGTTCTGTTCCCCTCTCTGGCTCTGGTGAATTCTCTCACCCTCGAGCACTTGTGACTGTACCCAGTGCTTATATAAATAAATAAATAAAATCTTTGAAATCTTTGGAAAAAAAAGTGCTATAAAATACTGATGAATCTAGGCACATATACCCTTTCTACCTTGAGCAAAATCAGGCTGAGAGAAGAGAAAGTAATAGTAATTCTTAAAATCATCCAGAATTAGTTCTGGTAGAAAACAATGCTTTCATCTCTGTGTCTTAATCCACATAACACTTTCCAAGAGGTGAGGGAATATAGGTAAAGGCACATTAGTCACAAAGAAATATTTAAAAGCACATCTCAGAGGAAATGACCCCTTCATCATACACCTCTTCCTTCTATCCATCTTCAATCCTTTGTTCCTTAATTTACTTTCATCTTTCCTGACCATGTTTGGGTCTCATCCTATGTGTCTGTCTGTCTTTGCATTTATCAATTATCTAATTATCTATCATTCAATGATCTATTTGTCATCTATTACCTACTTACCTACCTACTTATCACCTATGATCTATCATGTATTGATTGATATTCCCTCAGGTCTTCTTTGCCTTTGGTATGATTTGCTGTGCAATTCAAATGACATAGGGTTGCTATCCCTATCCCCTATTGCAGGTCTACTTGGAAGCTGTAAGACCACAGCCATGAACACATTAACCTGCTTTTTGTGTAGCTTTGTATATTACCTATATCCACAAATACCATGAGTTCTCAAAATAAAAATAAAATAATTTTAATGTACCAGTTTTAAATATGCACATTAAATAATTTGAAACAGTCACCACTATTATATAATCAGGGAGGAAAGAAAATTTTCTAAATAGAAAAACACATTTTAAGGATCAAAAATATCATGAATGAATGGGATGGTATGATCAGGAATAGAAAATTTGGTGTAATATAATAATATTGTTTAGATCAACACTGAGCAAATAATAGCAACTTGGTTTACAAACTTCATTGAGGTTTTGTATAGGAAGATGTTAGGAAAAAAGTATGTGCAAGGAGATGGAATGAGAGTCTTGACTCATAAACTTGAAAGTTACTCTTCAAGGTAACCACATTTACCCCAGGAAATTTTACTTTGTACAAACTTGTATTAAGAAATAAGAGGGATGGGCAGAAGAGCTAAAAAGAAACTTCTCTGAAGAGGAAATGCAAATGGCCAACAGGTATATGAAAAAATGTTCAACATCACTTGTAATCAGGGAAATGCAAATCAAAACTACCATGAGATACCATCTCACACCAGTGAGAATGGCACATATTAAAAAAACTAGCAACAACAAATGTTGGCGAGGATGTGGAGAAAAAGGAACTCTCCTGCACTGTTGGTGGGAGTGCAAACTGGTCCAACCACTATGGAGAGCTGTGTGGAGATTTCTGGACCTACTAAACATAGAGCTTCCATATGATCCAGCAATTCCACTCCTAGGTATTTACCCAAAGGACACAGAAACATCAATTCCAAAGAGTACCTGCACCCCTATGTTTATAGCAGCACTGTTTACAATAGCTAAGCTTTGGAAACAGCCCAAATGCCCAAAAATAGATGACTGGATCAAGAAGATGTGGTACATATACACCATGGAATATTACTCAGCATTCAAAAAAGATAAACACATGCAATTTGCAGCAACATGGATGGCGCTGGAAGGGATCATGCTCAGCGAAATGAGCCAGAAAGAAAAAGAAAAATACCGGATGGTCTCACTCATAGCAGGAATCTAGAAAACTTAAATAAAGGACCAGGAAAATGAATAACTATAAAAAAGTGAAAATCAAAATCAACAAACAACTATGAACCAGAGACACTCTATAGGGGGTGGGGGGCGGGAAGGGGAGGGATTGGGGTCAAAATAAGGGGGTTGCAATTGTATGGGGAATATAAAAATAAAATTTATTTCAAAATAAATAAATAATAAATTAAATTAAAAAAAAAGAAATAAGAGGGAGAGATGTATTGAGAGTCCTAAAGGTGTTGATGCCCCTTAAATCACCTTTACAAAATTTGCCCTAAAATACTATTCAAAGTAGGAAGATCTCTATATAGGATTTTCATAGTAGCATTTTTTTATAATCACAAGAAAGGAATAGTTGTAAATAGCTTTAAATAAATAGTCAATGAAAAAGGATATTTTAGATAAAGTGTGGAATAGCCAAGTGATTACATATACTACCATTAAACTGTTTTCACAGATAACAAAGAATATAAATTAAATAGATACATGGATATGTGTACATGAAAGTATATATAAAATATAAGTATATATTGACTTTAAGCACCCATTATTTAACAATGTAATTGTAAAAGTACACATTATTTTACATAGAAAAAGAGTGAGAAGTAATATATCAAAATGTTAATAGTTGGTACATCTAGGTGATATGATTCTGGATGACTAAAAGTTTCTTGCATTTCCTCATTCTCAAATTATTTGCATGGATCCCACATTGTCTTGTAAAGAAAAAGTAACATCACACCCTCTAAATCTCAGACACACAGCATTTATATTTCCAAAAGCCATGCCAGCTTCCATCAGTGATTTCTGGTCTCAGCACAGCTCAGTATGTGAGCAAGGATGTTGAAAATACTTTCAAAGTCACCCTCTGGCTGCATTCCTTGGGGCTTATTAAGGTGATAAACACCTTTGGCCAAAGCTTATGGTCAGCAACATTCTCAGCAAAATCAAAAGTTCCTGTTCCTTTTGTTTTTTATGAGTTTGAAACAGGGGCTGCTGGAACCACTCCACGGGCCGCCAAGCTGTCCTCAGATTGTTCATCTTCATACAAGGTTTGGGTTTTTAAATGAGTCCAGGTATGTTTTAATAACCTTGAAAGTGGGAATTCTTTTGCACCATTCCCATATCCAGCCAGTTGTATATCTTGGCGGAGGCAAGCTTCGTTCTGAGGAAAGGGAAATATTTCCATTCTTTAATAAGTCATTCCAAGTTTCCTGTGATGTTATAAATAATCGAGCAAACAGCCGGCTTTATTCTGCTTAATTTGATATGGCAGATTTGAAATGTCGAAAAGTTCACTCTCAACATAAACCATGCCACTGGACTCAGACCAGTGCTCTCTCTGCTGGTGGGATAAACACCCTGCTTGGTCGGGACAGCAGCTGCGACTCTGCCTGCGTGGTCCTTGCAGGCCCTGAGTGATAGAGACGTCTGATGAGGCTGTGCCTGCTGGGACATGAGGTCAACCCTCCTGGCTTTCCTCTGGGGGACAGGCAGCGCGCATGACAAACTCAGCTTATAAAGTTGTCACTCAAAGGTGGGAGGGAGACTGTGTAAAAACAAAGCTGAAACTAACTTACAACTAATTGGAAGAAGAATTAACTATCAATTCAAGGTAAACAATTCGATAAAAGAGACATATTTTAATCATTCCATAACACTCTGTGTCAAATGTCTGTTCATGAGCAAGTTCAAGGGCTGATTTACACCGTGGAAGTCTGCAGAAAACAGAATTCTGGGTGTACAGATGAAGGTCACCTGACAACAGTGATGAAAGATAAAACTACCACAAATTCAGATACTTGGCTGAGATTTTTAAATCTGTTGAAAGAGCTAACAGGGCATTTTGCCAATTAGTCTGATTTTAATAGGATGTTTCTCTTGTTTTTATTCCTTTACCCTGTATTTACAAATCAAACATATTCTGATGAAAAAGCTCAAGTGTGGTTTGCACTGATTCAGAAAAGAGGTATTTATTTAAAGAGGAAAAAATAATTATTGAACTTGATTTAATGAGTTTGAATATTAAGCAATTTCCTTTAATAATACACTTGTTTAAAGTGTTCATAGCTCATCTGGTCTTATTTTTTAGATTTACATTTTACCCAGAACTGACCTCCTTTTCTTCTCAATTTCTTACTATTCTTTTGACTATTCATTTCCCATTAAGATCATTTTAGAAAGTGTTTTCTGGAAACAGATTTATTGAACTAATTGGGATTGGCTGAAACCAAATGTGAGACGGGAGGTATTTTTCACTCAGACGATGTTTACAATGTATGTGTCTGCGATCATACTAAAAGGCAAAAAGAAAAAAAGAAATGTATTGTTTGTGAAAATACATAAGAACTTGCACTTCCACGCCCACGCTTGAGCATTTCCTTTGCTTAATAAATGCTGCTCCTGCTTGGAGGAAAAGGCTGTAAATAATGTGTGATAATTATGTACGTGGAGGGGACAAACAAAGAGAGGGGCTGCAGGTCACTCCCTTAGGATTATGGTTCCAAGGCTCAGAGTCCACTCACCTTTCCACACATGCTTTCCTTTTTTCACATGGTGACTTACCAGGCAGAAACAACACCACAGTATTCCCGCCTAATGCATTTCCAGCTTGCTTGCACTGGGTAGCTGTAGTGCCTCCACCTTGCTCTCCTCTCCTGCCTAGTTATTTCCCGTCCTTGCCACCTGGTGTGGGTACTTTGGATGACTAAGTAGTGCATTAGATTCCAGGGGCTGTCATTACAAATTAATTACAAACCAGGTGGCATAAATCCACAGAAATTTATTGTCTCACAGTCCCAGAAGCTACAAATCTGAATTCACAGTGTTGCCAAAGCTGTTCTCCATGAACCCTATAAGGAGTTACTCATCACCTTCTTCTGGCTTCTGGTAGTTTGTTGGCAATCCTTAGTATCCCTTGAATTATAGTTGTCGGTCTCCATTCTCTGCCTTTGTCACCATGTGGCTTTCTCCTTGAGTGTCTTAGTTTTCACTTGGTGGTTTACTGATAATTACAGGTGTCATGTTGGAGTAAAAACTCACTTTGCTCCAATGTAACATCATTTTAACTAAATAAGTCTGCAATGACCCTATTTCTAAACTAGGTCACATTGTAAGGAACTAGGGTTGAGGACTTCAACATGTATTTTTAGGGAAGAGAGGCTCATTTAAATCCATAAAATGTAGTGTACGCACAGCATATATAATTCTATATAATGCTTCTTTAGAGAATTGGTCAATAATCTACCTGGACAGATTGTCTTTATTTTATTTCGAGCAACAATTGTTTCTTGTCCTAGCTCTACAGGTACATTCTTAGCAATAGTGAACGCATAGTAAAAATGCAAGCTTGAGATTTCTTGCCACACAAGAATTTTCATAACTTTCAAACTTTCTCAAATCATTGGCGATAGGGAAAAAAAATCACATAATGTTCTTGGTTTTGGAATCAGTTGGGATGCCCTTGTTGAAGAAGGTCAATGTAAAGTTTAATTGGATATGCTTAACTGATGTATTAAATAGAGACATTGTTGGCCTGAGCAGATCGAATGCCAGATAAAGGCAAATATAATAAAGATGTCAGGGTGATTCTCTGGAACAAGAGAGATCATTATGCATTTATGCTACTTAGGAAGGCAAAGGGCAGAATATGATTTGTACTATGAAATGTTACATTTCTGAGTCTCCAGAATTTTTTGTTTCATTTCTTTATAGGTAATCTATTGGCATATCAGTAGGTTATGATTAAATGCTGCCATGATTTCCTATTAGTCCAGTTATAAGATTATCCAGGTGATAGCCAAAACTATGAGGCCCTTAGCACTTTTTTGACAAAGAAAGTCAATATTAGAGCAAACAGTTGCTTCTGCCTAGCTCCAGATAGTAATGCTTAAGAAGTCCTAGAAATTTTGGACTACTCGATTCATTAAATTTACCCAATATTTATTAACTATTATATTCAAGGTAATTGTTTGTTATGGTGTTATAATGAAAAGTGGAATGAAACACTCTTAGTGTCTATAAATTATCATTTTACACACATTTGTAGAGAACTAGCTTTTTTTTTTAAAGATTTATTTATTTATTTATACAAGAACCAGGGTACAGGCCAGATTCCTGGGAGGGTGAGAGGATTCACCAGAGACAGAGCAGGGAACAGAAAAGGCAGACTGAGGAAATACACTGCTGAGGGGAGTAGCAGGCGCAACAGGAGAGGTCTGCAGCGCCATGTGGGACCCTCCCGGGACGGGATCTAATGGAGCTGCAGAGACTGCAGACAGCTTCACGAGCGGCGCTCAACCACCTGCGCCACTAGAGGAGGCCTGAGAGAACTAGCTTTTTAATTAGTCTACAAAAAATGTTTTACTTCTGGTACAAATACAGTGATGCTAAATACAGGCCAGAAAAGTATACTCGACACTAGATATATCAGAGAATTAGAAGGTGCACAAGTTAGGAAAGGTTAAACTAGGCTACTCAGCTATTCCAAAATCTTAGTAGATTAATCACACATAAACACATACACACACACATGCACACACACTTATATATGTGTGCTTGTTTTTCATTCATCGTGCACATTCTTGTGGTTCAGCTAGGGGGTGGGAAAGGGTACAGTCATTGCAGCTCTGAAGAACTCTTGCATCATTGCTTCCATAACCAATAAATCGCATGCACACACACACATACACACACACACACCCCAAAGAAACTTGGAAAATCAGTCAACGGCTCATGAAACTTCTATCCAGAAATACCTGTATTAATTCTGTTCAAATTTCTCTGGCCAAATAAACTCATGAGATATGATCAAATCCAAAGTATGAGATCAAAGGGATGGAGGTATAAGAGCTACAATCTTATAAAATGTGTCCAGAAAATATTAAATATTGGAATATTTATATACATCCAAATGGCTTTCACTATTGTTGAATTCAAGATGAGGGGATGCATTTTGGAAAGTAGAAATTGTGCAAAGTCTAAATATTCAAAATAGTGGAAAAGCGAGAACTAATTGAGAGTCATTTTGCTTGATAAATGGCAAATATTTGTGTCTGGCTAAAAGGTAAGCTATAAGAATAAATGTGATGAGAGAAAAATATGACAAGAGCAAATTCTCACTGGGTCACCAAGGATTTTGTGTTACTTTGGGTCCTCCCAAAATTGACTCTAAGACTGGAAATATGTGAAAAGTGATTAATTTAAGAAGTTGCAGTAACTCTTTTAGGGTATGAAATTGGTTATGCTCTAGTCCCTGGTTAATCAATGACTTAAATAGGTGTTGTTGAAAAGGGATTTTGCAGATGCAGTTAAAGTCCTAATCATTTAACTTTATGTAGGGAAGACTGATCTGGATAATCTGTTTGGGCATGACTGAATGTATTTTAAAATCTGAAAATGTGGGCTCAGTTTTCCCAGAGGCAGAAGAATTCTGCCTTTATTTATTTATTTTTAAAATATTTGTTTATTTATTTATACAAGCACTGGGTACAGTCAGAAGTGTGGGAGGGTGAGAGAATTCACCAGAGCCAGAGCGGGGAGCAGAGCAGGCAGAAGGACCGAAGTACACTGCTGAGTGGAGCAGCGGATGTGGCAGGAGAGGCCTGCGCGCCATGTAGGACCCTCCTCCGGTGGCCGGGGAGCAGCCGGGGAGCAGCCGGGGATCAAATCGGCGCTGCAGAGGCTGTGGGCAGCTTCGCAACCCAGCGCTCAACCGCTGCGCCACAAAGGGAGGCCCATTAGAATTCTGCCTTTAGACTGCAGTTCCATTTCTGCTCTGGACACTTGTTCCAACCTGCTAATGTGCTTCCTTTCCTGACTCCCCACTCCATGTTGGGCTTTTTAATCAGCTCCTATATTAGCTTAATAAACTTTTCCATATATCACAGAGTATATACACACACACACACACATACATATATATATATATATATTAAAGATTTGCTTTTTATTTATGCATTCAAGAGATGGGGTGTAGGCCAGAGATGTGGGGTGTGAGAGGATTCACCAGAGACAGAGTGGGGAGCAGAACAAGCAGATTAACTGAAATACACTGCTGAGGGAAGCAGCAGGCAAGACAGGAGAGGTCTGCTGCGCCACATGGGTCAGCTCCCTGAATTGAACACATGCTGCAGTGGCTAGCGAAAGCTGGATAGCACTGAGACTTTAATGCCTGTGCCACTAGGGAGGCCATATATATATATATATATATATATATATGGCTTCATTTATAAATAACTGAGGGTGCCTGCACTTGATTCTGTATTTGGCTTCTATTCTGTAGTTACTGGAAAAGCAAGAACACAAAAAAAAAAACCTAGCATGTGTGCTTTAATCAACAAATACTGATCGACTGATGTGTCAGACAAGTGAAAGAAGCAGTGTAAAGGTAAGCAAAATAATCTCAGTCCTCCAGAACTTTCAGATTCACTAAAATGATTGTAATCAAATTTTATAAAATTTATAATCGACACACATACCTGTTGGTGGGTGGAGGTGTTGCTACTACATACCTAGGAATATGTTAAGAATAAAGAAAGATATTTATCATACAATCATGAGAACAAAAGACCATTCCAGGCCATTCCTTGACTATCACATCCATTTCTAAGGACCACCTTTCAGCGAGGATAGGGACAAAGTGGACACTGTGAGAGAGACAAAGGGCACTATAAAGTCAGGAAATTGTACTTCATCAATGTGTTTGGAAAAAGAAGAGTGGTGAAGTAGGCAAGGCTGACCTTTGATGTGGGCTCTGTGTTTTCTTTAAAATCTTGAAATGGAAGAAGGATGGGTAAATCAGGTAAAAGGGGCCAATTGTGTGGTGAAGAAAGGAAGTTAGGGTTCATGTTGAACACAGTGTATCGTGCATGTAGAAATCGATATATAATGCTGCAACTTGAAACCTATATAATGCTATAAACCAATGTCAAGTCAATATAAAAAAAAATTAAAAAATGAGATCTTTATGTTGCTCTCATTCTCTTTAGGTAGATATGCCTTTAGATAAATAAGAATTCTCCATGGTGCTGCTTCCCAGTCCATACACACATTAGTTAATTCTGTGCCCTCTGCTTTTTTCAAGTTTGATACTTGGGAGAACCAAAATACCTCGGTATCTGAGCTCCCTCATGCTCTCTGTTCAGTCTCAAGCGCTACAGTAGCCAGATCAGTTTGATGCCATGAAGTACTTACCCTGGAATCAGGCAGGGCCAGGGAGGAGTCAGAACCAAGATGTCGGCGTAAAACAGCACCCCCTTGTGCCCAGAAGTCTCACATTCCTGTGCAAAATTCCAGGCACGTGGCAGCAAAGTGCTGGATGGAGGTGCGAGCTTTGTACCCTGTTCCATGAAAAACTAAGAAATAGAAATGAAAAAGCACAGTGTTTCATCTTTTCAGCAGTCTGACCTAATTATTACCAGCAGGTACAGTTGGCCAGCAGCATTGATTTGCGCCCCCTTTGCCTGTAAGTAAAAAGCATGATTCTCTCTTTTTTTTTTTAATTTGAATCTTGCTGAAGTGTTCCACGCCAGCTCCTCCCCATACCTTCTTTGCCATTTTATAAGCTTGATTCACCTCAAAACACATTTTTATAAAAGCCAAAGAAAGAGCAGTGAACTTAAAATGCCCCCGTGCTTGAACATGGCCCCCATTGTTAGTGATCCAGAAAAGGTCCTGTGTTCCCAGCAGGCCTTGGTCGGCAGCCTCTGCCACTACTTTTCCTATCCAACCATTGTGCTCATAAGCCCAGCAGGGTCAGAACTGCTGATTGTATTTTTTCATAACCACTTGACAGCGTTCCCTTAAAACCACAAAGTTTTACAAATAAGGGGAAGGCCACAGGGATTTGTTCTGACAGTTCTAAGACAGGTGCATGTTGTGTCTGAATGGGTCAGAGCAAGCAGGAAAAATAAAAAAAAGAGACATCATGCCAGTGAAGCCAGCATGCTCACCCACCCCTGTGCCTCTTACATCTGCATAGACTGCATTGCTTTTCCATTTGTTTTTCCTGTGACTGTTTATGTGCTGCACAGGGAAATATCCAGAGGATTTTGAGGTGGAAAATGCTCTGTCAGCATGTATTGCTTTTCCAGCTTTTGCTAGAAAAGTCTTAAGGAAGGTTATGCCACTGTTCTTGGCATTTGTCTCTGCAGACGGACTATCGAACCCTTCATAAAACTTAGAGAAAACTTGGTAGATGGCAAGATCATTTTTGCAAAATGCTAGTAATCCTGAACATTCATAATGGTTGTATTTGCTCTATATCTCATTCTTTAATAATAAGATATATGACCATCTGCAAGCATGTTGGCATTATTGATACTGCAGTGTTATCGAATAAAGACATATGATATGAATCAAGGTCTTCTAATTCTGTTTTCTGGAAAACCAATTTTGTGAGATGTTGTCAAATCTTTAGTGAAAAGAGGAGTCACAGTAGTCATTTGGTAAATGTTGTGTTAACATGGTTCAATGGTTTCTTTTCTGCATGATTTTTTATTGCTTTCAGGTAGAATGTATATACTGTCTCGAAGCTAGAATTCTCCAGAACGCAATTTAGAAAACATTTTGGAAAGTAAGAAGCATTTTTCAGTTTCAAGGCTTATGTATTTAACTTTAGCTCTGACCTCTGAGCAAAACTCCTGAGATTTATAATCTATTGCTCATTAGACCTCCCTTAGCATGGAGTATCGTGTTCAGCCCCCACCTCCAGTGCATAACACAGTCCTGGCACACAGGTGGCAGATATATTTTGAATGTCTCATGAAATCTCTGGAGATGTGGACATAATTGTTGATCTCTTTCATCTTCTCCAAAGGCTGAGTCTGAAAAATTAAAACTTAGTAGACATTTATACATAAATAGCAGAAAATTAAAGAACATATTAACTTAGTTTTTTTATGACTAGAGAAATAAAGCTAATATTCTAATGAATGCAATTTAAATATGTAATCAGAAGGGAAATTGTTTGTTAGACCACTGATGGATTTCAACACCATATATGTGACAATAATTTCTCAATATGTCTTAATTGATCATAATGGTCATCCTGCACTAAGATACTATCATATTGGTGTTGGTGTTATTGTTGTTGTTTCTGTTGAATCAACTTAACTAGAACAGTTGGGACAGTTTTGCTACATGTCATTTTGACTGATTCATTTTGTAGGTGATATTTCTTGTAAATACTTTCTATTTCATGTGACATTAACATTCAGAGTCATAGCTTCTAGAAACAATAATTAAGTGGATGTGGAGAATTTTTATCACTAGATATATAACAACTTCTATACATATAGTAAAGGTAAGTTGCCTATTGAAGAATAACTGCCTGCATAATTTGAACTGTTTGACAGTAGTGTGCTGGGTAAAGTTTAACAACAGAGAGAGAAGAGGTGATGGAGAAGGAGATAAGAGGGAGAAAAGAAAAAAAAGGATGGGAGAGATACATATTACATTATGTCCTTTGGATTGAAGTAACCTCATTAATTTACTCCACAATATTTGTAAGTGAAAAATGTGATACAATGAGTTAAGAAAACATTAAACCCCTCACTTATTGCACTCAAAAATCTTTCTTAGTAAGCTCTATCTATACAGCTTGTTCCAAAGTTCATTTGATGAGCATGCAGTAAGTTAAGTAAATCTAAATATTAAAATTGATTTTTGAAAAACTGTTCCCAAAAAGATTTGTGTTACTGGTGATTATCTTATGATGCAAGTAAAAACTCTTAGTCAATTTCTCGGGCACCCCTCTTTTCTACCTTCTTAAATGCCATCTGTCTTAGGCATTTTGTTTTAGAAATGAGAAATTATAGTATGTGATTCATACCTTCAAGGTACTTGCAGTATTTTTGGAGAAATATGCCTTATTCCCATAATCATAAAAAATTGTGCAGCTACTAAATTGAACTAGTAGTGTTTGGGTGGTAAATAGGAGAAGAAAAATTATGTGATATACTGACTAAAGATGGTGACTCAGATTACCAGGGATCAGAACTGAGTACTGTAGGTTGATGGACTAGCAGGAGATGAAGAGAGAGGATATAGTTTTGGAGGGTATGGAAAATTGAAATGGTCACGTAAAGTGGGTCTATATTATAATGCATGGTGACATACAGTTGGAAGATTTCAGAATTAAATCTTAAATCATTGGTATCTGTCATAGATTTTTTGCATAGTGAAACATGAGGTATGCGGTTTTCTTCTGCAATAATAGTTTGGTTGTCTAAAGGAGAAAATGTTTAAATTGTGTAAGCCAGAAAGAAAGTTGTTGGAGGTAAGCCCAGTCTTAGGAAATGCAAAAACAAAACAAAATTCAAATGCTTGTGTTATCCAAGTTAAGGCAACTGGCATGAGACTTTAAAGATAGGAAATTGTTTCCTACTGATGCTTTTTTAATCATGTTAAATAACTCTTGATATTCTAATCATTTAATGAAATTGTTTTTCTGAAAAATACAGATTTGGTAGTTGAATTGAGTTCTCTCTATACAAAGAATCTTTAGTTCTTATTTATACTTTGTTGTTCTGTATAGTTTTAAAACATGAGATAAAGCACCTTTTCTTTTTTCTTTCCTTTTTCATGAAAAGACCAAAAGAAGGGGCTTCCCTGGTGGCTCAAGGGGTAAAGACGCAACGTGTGAAGCTATCTGCAGCCACTGCAGCACATGTTTGATCACCAGCCAGGGAGCACGCCACATGGCGCAGCAGACCTCTCCTGACTCACCCGCTGCTCCCTTCAGCAGTGTATTTCAGTCAATATGCTTGTTCTGTTCCCCACTCTGTCTCTGGTGAATCCTCTCACCCCCCCATACCTCTGGCCTGTACCCCAGTTCTTATATGCCTAAATAAATAAATCTTAAAAAAAAAAAATAATGAAGTAAGAGTGCTTCCATGGGTGGAAGATTTCTACATAGATACTGAAAATACTGCACACTCAGACTTTCATGTCTGCAAATCATTTCAGCTGACACTCACCCTGTTCTCCTAAGACCTGTTTCTTGGCATACAGAGCTGTTTATAATGAATGCCAAGTGCAAGTTGACATATAGATTCAAAAGAAAACTAGTGTTCCATTTGCTTTTGAGTTTAGGCAGCATGTCTCAAAGGCTTCTCTCAAGTACTTTTTCCATTTTGTCTTTGGTATTCAAAAGGAGGGACTCAGTAGGGGAGAGAGAGATAGAAGGATTAAGCAGATTAGGTTGTTTATTTCAAACAACAATTCAGAATTTTGATGGGATGATCCAAGCACTAGACAGATGAGTTGGACTGATTCTTACCCATGCTCCAGAGCTAGACCCAAGGAATGTGGCCAATAACAATCCCTGTCTTGCCTGCCAGGGACACTTTGATGTCTGGGGCAGCACACTGGTCACATTCTAAGGACCACCCAGGCTAAAAGCCTGCAGTCAGCTGTTGAGGACTTCGTGCTGTCATTAAAATGCAAAGAATGCCTTCAGAATTTGCCATACCACAAAATAGCAAATAATATGTCCCAAGCAAAACAAAAAACAATCAAAACATCTCCATCCAAACAATAAGCTAAAACAAATATTGTACCCGATTGCATTAAAGTTGATGTTAACTACTAAACTCTTCAGGAGAGCCGGGAAGTCATATTTAACCAATCATGGTACATTTATTTAATTAACAGAGACATATCTTCAAAAGGAATAATATATGTGACAGGACCCATGGGTATTAGTTCCACTTGCCTTTGGCATGTGAAACAAAAGGAAATATTTTAATTACAGAGCAGGTTTCTTGAACAACAGTGTTATGCACCTTATATGAAAAAATAAAATCCAGATGTATTAAAACATTGAATGCAATAAATTATTCAACTATAAGAAAATTTGGGCACATATGTATTAGTTCATTGGTTAGAGAGATTTCTTATATAAAAGTAAGTGTAAAAACTCAGAAACACTTTTTATTCATCAAAGAATGAACTATAAAAATTAAAAAGCAAGAAAAAATTGTAAAAGAATGATGAAATACAGATTACTTACTACCACTATACACAAACATATACCACATGAATATGAGCCATTGTTTCCAGGAAAAATATAAGATTAGGTGCCTATGAGTCCCTGTTCACAGAATTTTATCAACTGATCAATATATAGCCTTCTTTCAAAAAGTGTTTCTGGTTAATGACACCTTATGTAATACTTTATTTTAACATTTAATGCTTATTTAACATTGAACTGACAGACAATTCATGGCCGAATGAAGCTTATCTCGTACACACACTTTCTCTGTAAGACACCAGTCTTCTTGAGCTGAGTAACAGTAGGCGACACTTTAACACTGTACTTAGTGATCATTTTTAACAGCAAAAGGCACAAAAGTACCAGAAACTTTGTGTTAAATTAACTGTGCAAAAGACACCTGTTTACAGTCTGATAACTGTATGAAGGCAGAATGTACTTGTTTAACCAACTGGAGTGAATATTTGGGACAACTTAAATTTTTCCACCATGAATGGCTAAATATTCTGCAAGTGTTGATTTTGGGATTACAAATACATGTGAGGAAATAGATGAATTTGAAAATACAGAATCTGTGAAAATGTAGATTCATGGCGTGTGTATATATTTATACATATATTGTGTATATGTGAGAGCAAGGAAGGAACAGCAGAGGGAGCGGAAGGGGACAGAAACTCAGCAGCAAACTGGAAGAGATAAGCCACAAAGGTTTGGTATTTAATAAAACATAATTTTCAGAAATGTAAATTAAATAAACTTTCAGACATAATCTAATTACTTATATTAAAAATCTTTAAAATAGTCATATACTTTGAAAATTATCTAATTACTTATTTTAAAAAGATTGTTATTTTATTATAATATTTCTTATAATTTTGTGTATTATTACATATTATTACTCAATGTTATTATGGCTATTTAAAAACTATGATTAAGTTAAAGGTGTGCATTAATTGCTAATATAATCATTACAGCAAAAATATTGGAGTAAATCTTTTTATTGAATGGTCAACTTAAAGCCATCTGCCAAGTAGAAAGCTATGTCGCCATTACAGTATGGAAGACTGCTTAATAACCTGTGTCACACGGCCTCCCTGGTGGTGCAAGGTGTTAAGTGTCAGGACTATGAAGCTATTGGTAGCCACTGCAGCCAGGGAGCTAACCCTCATGGCGCAGCAGACCTTTCCTGTCCTGCCCGCTGCTCCCCTCAGCAGTGTATTTCAGCAGATCTGCCTGTCCTGTTCACTCTGACTCTGGGTGAATCTTCTCACCCCGGCATCTCTGGCCTGCATCCCAGTTCTTGTATGCAATAAATCTTAAAAAAAAAAAGAGAGAGAATCAAAATATAACATCCTATGGATATATGCCTGTATCTTTTTCTTTCTTTTCTTCTTCTGCCTCCTCCTCCTCTTCTTTTCATCTTCTTCTTCTTAAATTCCTATCATTCTTCTCTTTATTTTGTCTTTTAAAAAGCCACTTAACAGAGACCCCCAGCAGGGCACAGTTTGGGTTGCTGTCTGAAATTATACTGCACAATTTGCAAATCAATGATTCCAATGTTGCTTCATTTTATCCTTGGTGGATGAGAGTCTCCCTCGTTAAATTTGTCCTATTGGATTTCAGATAATCAGCACAAAATAATGCATGTCTCCTGGTAAAACTGAAACCAAGGCTTCCATTTTGCCTCTCCATGTTTTCATGTTTCTTTGGCAAGTTTTCAAGCAAAATCCTGTGCATGTCTGATGTGTCTTTGATTAGCTTGTAGCACAGTCTAATGTGGGATTAAATTAGCAAAACCATTTGGCTCTTACATTAAGCTATGTCTTCCTACTTAGCTTTTACTGGTGATCATGTGTCTGTTTTGGTTCTCTATTACCCTTTGTTTCTCAATTCATTCAGAAATTGGTCATAATCTATGAATATGACATTATACATGAAGCATAAAACATGATACCAGAAATGTCTCTAAGGGATAATCCTCCATATTAAGATTAGAAATGTGCATGGTGAGAACAGGGAAAGAACAAAGGAGCATTTATGAAACATATTGCAATGGCTATAACCTTGTCAGACTGCAGGTTCTCAGGGATGGGTAAGTCATTCTAGAATAGAAAAGTATAGGAAACTTTTTGTCACACTCTCTAGGACTGTCTTACTTTCTAGGACTAGAATATGAGAAAGCAACAATATTGCAGAGGCAACAGTCTGGAGACTGGAAAAATCATCCATAGTTTGGCAATGACCTTTGTGCTTTCACCTAGCACAGGTGCAATAGGAAGATTTAGTTGCTTCTTCATGAATGTTGAGGACGCAGTAGAAAGAGCTGTAAGAGTTGTGGGGGCCAAACAACGAGAAAAGAACCTCAGGTCTGTGGTGGCCTAACATGCTTTCTGATCAAAGACCAGCTGGGACTAGAAACGTTACAGTGGCTATCTGGAAAGACAGATCACTGAAGAATCACACTGCAGGGGCCTCCCTGGTGGCACAAGGGATTGAGACACAGTCTATGAAGCTGTCCGCAGCCTCTGTAGCACAAGTTCGATCTCTGGCCAGGGAGCTACCCACATGGCGCAGCAGACCTCTCCTATCTTGCCTGCTGCTCCCCTCAGCAGTCAATGTGCCTGTTCTGCTCCCCACTCTATCTCTGGTGAATCCTCTCAACCTCCTCACCTCTGGCCTATACCCCAGTTCTTGTATGCATAAATAAACAAATGTTTAAAAAAAAAAAAAGAATCACACCATAGATACTCTATCTGCTATAGTAGCCAAAACCCACAGAAGCTCCTAGACATGAAAGAACTGTGGGGGCCTCCCCGGTGGCGCAGCGGTTGAGCGCTGAGTTGCAAAGCTGCCCGCAGCCTCTGCAGCGCTGATTCGATCCCCGGCTGCTCCCCGGCCACCGGAGGAGGGTCCCACATGGCGCGCAGACCTCTCCTGCCGCCCGCTGCTCCCCTCAGCAGTGTGTACTTCCGTCCTTCTGCCTGCTCTGCTCCCCACTCTGGCTCTGGTGAATTCTCTCACCCTCCCGCGCTTCTGACTGTACCCAGTGCTTATATAAATAAATAAATAAATAAATCTCTAAAAAAAAAAAATAAAAAAAAAAAAGAAAGAAATGTGGTATGAATTATAGGTTTCTGAATTGAGTGAAAATAATTCATCCTAAACTTTATGACTATGAGTTTATTGTGAGAATTAAATTCGGGAAAATAAAGGACTTTTTCCCCTACAAACCTAAATTGTGAGGAATGAAATTCAAACTATTCTAGAAATACAAAATGAACTTGGCACTATTCTTTGTGGCATCATACAACAATTTGGTTTTTAACATAGTGTTACAAAAACAACTATTATTTCTTCTATTTTTTTCCTACAAGGGCTTCTTTTGGGGGGAAAATGACTATATATCCCTCAATTGTTTCTTGTAAGATATAGTTTTAAATATTCACCATGGTCTTTTTCTCAATGTATTTTTTTTTTCTTATCTTCCTTTTAAAGAAAAGTGATCTAGGGCCTCCCTGGTGGCACAAGGGATTAAGATGCAACTTATGAAGCTCACCATAGCCACTGCAGCACAAGTTCAATCCCCAGCCAGGGAGCTACCCACATGGCACAGCAGACCTCTCCTGACTTGCCTGCTGCTCCCCTCAGCAGTGTATTTCAGTAGAGCTGCCTGTTCTGTTTCCCACTCTGTCTCTGGTGAATTCTCTCACTCCCCACAACTCTGGCCTGCACCCCAGTTCTTGTATGTATAAATAAATAAATCTTTTTAAAAAAATAAAGAAAAGTTCTCTAAATTACTCATAATAATTCAAATTGGCTTAACAAATTAAGGGTAAGATGTGGCCAGCATTTCTCTTGTTTTGAACATTATACTCTTAAAGCATGAATAAAATCTAAGATTAATTTATCCTGGATACCACACTCTACCGTCAGCTAATACTCTCAGGTCTTCTCACAGCTTGCTAAAAAATAATGCCTCCTCCATTCTGCACCCACATTTTTTTTAAATAACATTCAAAGTTTTACACTTGCCACTATGAACATTCATTCATTTAGACATTAGTCCAAGTCTATATAGTTCCTTAGTATTGGCTAAATTAATAAGTCGGTAATTTATGCTCCATCCGTGCCTCATTAAGTGCAAAGACGTTTATTAAAAAAGGCAGCTAGTTGGAAAGAACTTGAGAAGAATGGAACTGGATGTAGAATTAAACAAGGAAATCACTTGTTGATTTGTTTGTTTGTTTTTTTTTTAGAAAAGCTTTTTAAGAAAATATTTATTTATTTATGCATACAAGATCTGGGGTGCAGGCCAGAGGTGCAGGGCGTGAGAGGATTCACCAGAGACAGCGTGGGGAGTAGAACAGGAACATCCACTGAAATACACTGCTGAGAGCAGCAGGGGAGAGACAGAAAAGGTCTGCTCCACATGTGGGTGAGCAACCTGCTCAGGGATCAAACTCAGGCTGCAGTGGCTGCGTATAGCTTCATAGTGCTGTGACCCAACCCCTCAAGCCACCAGGGAGGCCCTGAGTTTTGGGTTTTAATGAGAAGTAGGTGCAAGTGGAATTGAGTTGTGCAGGATATTTTACATCACTGAAGTAAACAAGTATACATAATGCATATTTTTGTTATTGCATAAAAAAAGCCTTAACAAAAAAGCAACATCTTAAAATGGTACATGTCATGGATCCAACAAAGTGAGCTGAATAGAGGAGGGACATAAGTTCAGAAATGCTAAAACGTTTGCTCGAAGGTGAAGAGTTTTTTAGTAAAAGATATACATCTAGAAATGTTTTCACTTAGAATAAAGTAGTTTTTCCATGACTTTGCTCATATTTCTTATTCTACAATGAGTAAATCCAACAATGTTTTGCCCAAGAGCATGTAAAGATAGTTTTAATGTTCACTACTAGCCTTCTCCTTTCCACAGTATTTGCCATTTCTTAAATTTTGCCCTTAAGAGAGCACTTTCTGATCATTCACTCTTGATTGCCTTTTCTGGATGTTCTCTAGTTGTCCATTACCTGACTCCAAAATAAGCAGAACTGAGATACATAATACATTCGAAAGTAGAACATTAAGTGCTCAATATAGAATTTTTCAAAACATAGGAGAAGGCTGGGATAGCATCTGGCAGTAGCAGATTTAATTCTTGTTGTGTAAAATGCAGACTTCTATGCATATTTCCTCTTCAAACTGCCCTAATTAGTATTTCAAATCACAATGTCATGCATTCACTTCAATATTCGACTACCAAAGATGGAACGGAAGGCTTGACAGAAACATACTAAAGTAAAATTTAAAACCTCAGACAAGTTGCTCTGCTGGAAGATAGTCACCCAATCTATGATAAATTTTGTGCATCTGAATTTGTTCTTGTTTGCTTTATCTAGCACTATACAATGTCATGTTCATGAATGAAATTATGGAATTTGTTGAGGGATTTTCTAATGGAAACCAAATAAAGATTATAACTTGGCTAAATATCCTAAGCAAATTATCAAGTTTCTAAGAACCTGCTAAAACTTTTTCAACAATATTTCTGTCTTCATTTCTAATAAAAAATACATTATCATCATACACAGCTATATATGAGCAGAGATATGTCAATGTGCTGTGAACACAAAACCATTAAGTCACATTTTTATTAATGACAGGGATCATTTATTGTTTGCAAAAGCAAAGAATCAGTATGAGAACAATGTAAGTTGTAAACCATGAAACTAGAACTTGAATAAAAAAAGTTATTTATTAGCCATAATCTTTTTTCTATTCCTTTTTGCTTCCAATCCAAGAATAATTACTTATTTAGTGTTTCGTATTCAATTTCAAACTTCTGCCCAAGTTGCTTCACCCATGATTTATTTTTATTTATCTTTAAGCAGCTCCTCTCCACTGGTTTTTTCCCATGATTTAGAAATGATTTCTTCTTCAACACAAAACAAATGAAATGTCCTTCCTCCCAAAAAAATAGTTCTTTGCCACTATTAATATAGTTAGTAAGAATAAATTACAAATTTTTGGATGGTAATAAGAATATAGTTAGGCTATGCAACTACATATGTACAGATATAAATCCCATGTCTGATTTGTGTTCATCAGCAAAGCAGTTTTCTAAACGAAAATAGAAATAAAAGCTGTCTTATCAAATGGTTCCACTGATCGATTGGATTAGATGATAAATTAGATATCCTTGACAAAATCTCTGACTAAGCAAAACAAAATAAATATTATACCTTTACTGTTTGGAACTGTCCTGGGAACCTTACATGAATTAGTTTAAGTTCTCGGATCAATCTTAAAAAGGTGTTACAGTTACTGTTTTCATTTTACTTATAAGAAAATTTAAGTGCTGAAGGGGTTATACAGTTTTCACCCAAGTTTGCTGACTTTATTTCTTTGACTCTAGAGTACTAAAAAGTTCTTCCTAACTCATAGCTGCTATTATGATAATGATGGTAAAGGTGGAGTTTAGATGATGACAGGGCAACAGGGGGAAAAGGCAAAATACAAAGGACCTTTACAATAGAGCAGCAAACATTATATTTAGGTAAATAAAGCAAGCTTAATTCCAACTTTTCACCAAAAAACAAGAAAAGACAATCTAGATAGAAATAGGAATTCAATGAGGAATTAAATATTTTAATGTAGGAATGAAAACATTGATAATGACAATGCACCAACCAAATGAAAAAAAAATTACTATAAAATGTAATGATTTTTATAAAAAAACAAACTTCATCATCAACAATTAATTGAATTAATGGTTAAGATTATAATAGCAGGGCCTCCCTGGTGGTGCAAGGGGTTAAGACACTGTACATGAAGCTGTGCGCAGACTGCAGCAAAAATTCGATCCCTGGACAGCCAGGGAGCAACCCACATGGCACAGCAGACCTCTCCTGACTCACCTGCTGCTCCCCTCAGCAGTGTACTTTTGTCGATCTGCTGTTTTGCTCCCCACCCTGTCTCTGGTGAATCCTCTCATCCCCCCAAACTTCTGGCCTGTATCCCAGCTCTTGTATGCATAAATAAATAAATCTTAAAAAAAAGATTAGAATAGCATTAGTAGCATAGATAGTCATGAGAATAGTGGGGTTGGAATAGTGGGGTTTATGTACAGGTGAGAAAAATCAGCACAGGTGAGAAAATTCAGCAAGGAAAACAACTCAGCAATTGTTTCCTCAAAATTTCCCAAGAGTCTGTGAAATTCAATGCTTACATTTCTTTATGAATTTTTATTATTCCATTACTGCATTGGTAGGAGTCTATTTATACTTTTTAAAGTTGGTTTAATAAGAGTGTATTTCAATGAGTTTTTTTTTTTTAGTTAGTCAATTTTACTCTCATTATTATTTTTTTTTCCTTTTTGTGGCACTCCATGAACTCACAAATTATTCCATTGTTCAAACTGACAACTTCTAGATTACATAATGTGCATTTGTACCTTTGGGGTATTTTAGAGAAGCAATACTCAACTAAATTATTTACTTAAAAAATCAGCTACCTATATATGTGTGCATTTCACTTTTTTTAATTGAATAACCTGAGGGTTTTAATGTGAACAGTTATTCCTTTCATGGATCATAATAATTATTTTCAGATCAACTTTTACATTCCTCTTCGTTCCATTTAAAAATTAGATATAGGAACTCCAAAAATAGCATTATATTCAATAGGGTAATTAAGACTTTTTTTTTTAAAGTTAAAACATATCATGACTACTTCTTTGGATTTAATTGCAAAAGAATTTGGGGAAATTTTGCTGTAAGTTCATTGATTAGATTTTGCCTTTGGTTGGACATATAACTTCATAGCTATTACATGATGAGTAATCTATGGGTAGTATAAACAGCAAGTTATTATAGACATTCAGTTTTAGGGAAGGGAAGGTAGTATATCTTATTTGGCCAAAAAAGCAAGAAATCATTTAGTACAATTAATTCTGTCAGGATTTTTCTAGATCAATTGGTACACATACCTCATTCCTTAAGAAATGCATCTTGAGCTCATAAGTTACATCAAATGACTCAAAAAACCTTGAGCTGAATGGCATCCAAAGAAAGATTAATATGATGGGCTGTAATTGTTTGAAAGCACAGTTATGGTCTTCTAGTTAGATGATGTACATAGATATTCATTAAATTCTAGGTATGTTTATACATTTATAACTATATTGAAGGATGTAGGCATGTTGATACATTTATAACTATATTGAAGGATGTTAAATAAAATTCTAGGAAAGATACTTTTTTAATGAGATTCTCAAGATATCAAAAATATTCTAGTGATAAAATGTAAAAAAGAACAAGGACTTCAATTCCACACTTCTGATCATGAAACAGTATTCTGTCTATGAATCTAAACCAGAATTCACTTTGGAGCACATAGCCATTCTAATCTAAGATTTCTTGTTGGTTATAGTATTTTCAAACAGCAGTAATGCCAACGTTATATTGTGGCCTATTTACAAGGTAATACTAGATCTGGCATTGAAGTGCAGCATGGACAAATTCATAAGAAAGAAGAAAATACTTCATTATCTTTTTATTCCAAAAACACAAATATGTTTACATATAAATTAGTCTTTTCTGAAAGCATTGCCTTTGTAATGTTCTAATGTATACCTGTGTGTGCATTTGTATGTTGTGTTTTTGTGAGTTATATAAAATGAATATTGAATATTAATAAAATCTGAAATTTTCCATTTTATCTATGTAGTGAATATCATTAGTACAAAATCATTGATGGTATTTCTTTTTCTTCCTTTTAAATGTCTATAGCATTTATTGGAGCATCTAGAAGCTTCCTTGAATAACCGCCAGCTCAGGAGAGCCCAGTGTTAAGTGCCAAAATCTTACAGTCAAGTAAGATCATTCCTGCCTCTCTTTTCCTTTCTTTTTCATGCGCAAGAACACAGGAGGAGTCCACAACTCCAAAGTAACGCGTCAGCTACTCTTGGCCTCATCATCTTTCTCTAGCTCTGTGTTGTGTCTGATTGATTTCAAACAGGATGAAACTGGCAGGAACTTGCTTCCAATCTCCAGCACAAATGCTTTGAATTGACTTCACTGCAAATCTATCCTTCCTCATGGCTATCCTCACCATAGAAAACACTGACATACAGAACATTTATCTTCTTGACTGATAACCTTTGACCAATGGAAGCCCCATTATACATTAAAACCAAGATTCTTAATAGTGGTTTTCAAGAAAATATGTTATTATAAATCTATAAATTTCCTGAACTGAAAACAATTTAAGATTGACAAAAATCAGATTCCAAAGGTCTTGAAAAAGCATATGTCAAAGAAGTATGGAAATCAGAATTGACTTCAATTATGATGAATCTTGACTAAGTGGTTAGAAATTAAGAAACAGTATACATAGGGATAAATGATTTTTAAAAGGAAAATTTTATTATTTTATTTGAGCAATATAACCCAGCTTTCCTGTTAAAAGAAGGAGTAAACAGACAAGTAGATGAGAGAGAGAGAAAAAAGTATTGGTTCTATTAAGATATTGGAAAATAAAGATGTTAAGATAGTGTAGGTAAAATGACTTTGTAGGGAAGGACAGGAAGATGACTATCATTCCTGATATCTTCGCTCACAAATAGATTCATATCAATGTGCTGGTTTTAGAAGTATTTTGAGAAATGAGACTAAAATTTTTCTTCCAAGAAAAATGCAAGAATTGTTCAGGTATATGTAAGCACATTGCTAGGTGACAATGAAGACCCAGCTAGGATATAGAATGAAATATTTTGTGTGATGTCAAACTATACAAAAATTGTGCTTTTTTTCTTCAATTAGTTCTTGGTAGAGAGAAAAGGGGGGTGGGAGGGACAATATTAGAAAATTTAAATTTTAAGATCCATTGAAGATAAGGATTTAAGACCAAGAATCCATATAACTGTGAATTTGGTGTAGTTAGTAAAAGATTCAGATAAATAAACACTACTGTTATGGGAAAATTGGTTGTTATTCTTGGCACAAGGGTGAAAGAATTCGCCAGAGACAGAGTCCTGAACAGAGAAGGTGGATTTATTGAAATACCCTGTAAGGCAGCAGAAAGTGAGACAAGAGATTTCTCTGCATGGGAAAAAGGATTTGAGACTCTTTTATACTCAGTTTTCATGGGCTTTCTCACTTGGTGTACCAGTTTGCATCACTTATATATTAAAATGTCTGATCTCAGTTGCTGGCCTTTGATACAGAATGTGTCCCAGTTCTGCTTCATGTTCCTGGCATTGGTTGGTTTATCTGGCCATGGTGGTCAGTCTCACATCATGGTTCCACTGGCAGCCCTGTCAATTTCCCTTATTTATTCAAAGCTCCCAAACTTGCCTGCTAGGCAAGGATTTGTAGCTTAGTTTTTAGCCTTATTAAATGATACCTGGACAATTGGGTCAGGCAATCTAAGGGTGAACATATTGGCAGTATGACACTAATCCACTGAGAAAAAGAATGGTTACAAATAAGACTGGTGTAAGATAAAAGAACCATAAATGTCAGTATCAAAGAAAATTCAATGTGACAGAGTAGAAAAAATAAGTGACGATGGTCACAGAATAGGGTTCAAAATTTGAAAGAATGAGCAGATAATAGTGGCTGTGGGGAAGAAAGTTGCAAAAACAAAGAGGCTATCATTTTTACAGAGCAGTTGTGATGTGTTATTGTCACTGATGGGGAAATATTTTAGGATAACAACAGGAGAGAAGTAAAAGAAACTGTCATTCTAGAGCCAAAGTTTATTGATAACTAGAAAAGAATGACCCATCATATCAGAGGAGAGCAGAAAGCAGGTGTGAAAAGTAGATTGGCCAAAATTAAATCCAAAAGAATAAGAGCTTTTTATATAAGAGAATAGACAAAATGCACACCAAATTCTGTAGTGGCACATCGGTATCATTATTTTATCATTATTTTATTTATTCTGTAAGGAAGAAAACTGGCTTAATGTCCAAACAGTCAGAGGTTAACTATTATTGAGGAACTGCCTGTTCTAATTTTTGTCTGAAGCTGAGCAGTACAAATGCATCATATTAAAAGTTGATAAGAGATGATATTTGATGAAGAATTTTAAAAAGTGTTCAACAAATAAATTCCTTGAATAATCAGTTATTTTAAACTCAAAGACAAAGCAATGGCATTGCAAACACTTATAGAACAAATGAGCTTGCATTCTTCCTATTCCAAAATCAGTGAGCTATAAATGGCACAGTTAACAAAACACACAGTTTAGTCATCATTGCAATTGCAAAAGGCATCTTTATCAAGTGTCATTAATTTACATGATTAAGTGTCAAGTGGGTGATTCATAAATTTAGGCTCATTTTAAAGGCAAATACATCTCCCAGTAGGGGTCAAGGAACTGAATAGGGAAAACAAAATTAAATTCCCTCTAATCTAAGAAGTTTTAGCTTTGTATCAACAATTTAGTCCACAATTAGGGTCAATGCAATCCCTTTAGATGTACCGCAAAACTTAAGTACAAACAATAATTCATCTACATTGTTGAGGAAATGTATCCTTTGGAGGTCAAAATAAATAATTTAAAAAATTCTCATGTCATAAATAAAAAAGTTGGTTTTGCCTAAAGATGAGGCCTTGGGATAGCTTGGTTAAGTGAAAGAAGAGCAGAGAAATAACCGTGAATGCACTGGGAAATTGTTGGAGGAACAGTATGTCTTGAACAAATTCCACCCACTAATGTTTTATGGACGCCACCCACCACCTCCATGCCAAAGAGATCCCAGGTGTGAAGGACTACAACTTCCATCATGCCATGCACATGCCATGTCTAGGGTTTTTCTGGAAAATAAGGGAGGAGCTAAGTAGCCATTCTCAGTACAAAACTGAAAACTTGTTGGCATGTGCTGTCTTGCTTCTGCCGGCCTTCAGCATGCATCTGGAGTCACAGCTCCAACATTGTTACTGGTAGGACATACTGACCAATTAATCTCTTCTCTCAGTGTCTGAGCCTCCCTCCCTTTTCCCCTCATTTCCCTTGTAAATAAACTTTTTTGTTACCTTTCTCCTGTGCCTGACTTTGGGTCTTGTCATGAGTCATACAGTTGTATGTGAGGGCTCACACCTAGGTAACCCCACTTCCATTCGGGGTTGCCCTGTAACTAGAGAATATCTTCAAATGAAATGGGAAGTTTTGAAAATGATTTTTACAACTATCTTTAATTTTTTTACTGAGTACATATTCCTAATAACCCTGGATGTAGATGATACTCAGTGAATATTGCATTTTGTAGCATTCCTTTCTTGAAAAGCTTGGACAACTTTCACAATCATTATTATTGTTATTTTTATTATTTTCATTTTCAAAGGAGTTTTCCAAATGGTGGTTGTAGTAATTGAAAGTATAGACACCTGAAAATGGGGGGAAAATGAGACATTTAAAAATATTTAATTATAGGTATGTTTGTATCCCAGGAAATACTTCCTGTGAACAAATCATAAAATATTTGGGACCTCTCTTCCTGACCTGCCCACCAAGAGAGCAAAATCATCTGCACCTAAAAGCCAGAATAGTCTCCACCCTGTAGTATGTGCAAATATCTGCTTCCTGAAGGTAAAGGAACTTTTCAACCCACATTAATATCTAAGGAATCAGATAAGGAATTTAAAGATCGGTATCTATCTTTTGCATCTCCAAAGATATTCTTTAAAAATCAGGGAAATAAGTGATTCTAGGAACAGCAACAACATATCTTAACATTTTTAATTACTCACTCTCCCTACCTACATTAGGTAACTAATCCAAACAATGTTGGGGAAACATTTCTCAAAGCAAAATCTTTAAGACTGCTTACTGAATTCTAATCCTCTCAGTTGATTCTTTAATAAACTCAGTTAATTTTGCTTGCCCCAATTTATGTCAACACAGTTTAACTGCTGCTAAGGAACACCAATGGACACCGACTGATGGAAGCTAAGAGTAGAAAATTTAGGATGACGTTGTCACAAGGCCAGAAACTGGAGGTGGGGATAGTCATAGTCTTTAACATAGTCATTAAACCAGCTATAGAAATTGTAACAGGGTGGTCCCCAGGAAAGGGGGAGGTTCCCTGCCCCACCCAAGGGAGGGTGGAGCTGAGCAGGGAGAAGAGAAGCTGCAGAAGAGACTGAGGAAGGAAGCAGGATGGAGCCAGGAGACCTGGAGGAGGCGCATGGAGCCTAGAGACACGTGAAGAAATTGCGCTTGTCTTTTGGTCGTGGACTGGGTGACACAGATGTGGGTGAGACCCGTGGGGAGGTGACAATGGCAGCTTTTATCTTGATGTTGATTTTGCTCTTTTCCTTCCGGGCTTGTCCGGTTGTTTGTGACCCTTTTCTGTGGGTCCCCACTGGAAGATGCTTTAGACTTGTAGCAGGCTTTGGGGCCTTGTTCTGGGCCGATCCCATATGGATGGAGTTTTGCCCACGAGGGGACGGGTAACTTTGGGTGCTTCATTTAAAAACTAGACTCTTTGCCTTACCTGTATTGTTTCCTAGTTTTATTAAAGTTCCTTCCCATTAAAGTCTCCTATGTTTTGTGTTGATGCGGCGGATGGCAGAACCCATGTAGAATAGGCAGGTTTGCGGGGTTTGGGCTGCCCCTCTCCCTGTCCTATAACAAAATGAAGAATTCTGGGGCCTCCCTGGTGGTGCAAGGGGTTAAGCACTGCACTAAGGAGCAATCCGCAGCCTCTGCAGCATGAGTGAGATCCACAGCCAGCCAGAGAGCAACCCATATGGCCAAGCAGGACTCTCCTGTCTCTCCCGCTGCTCCCCTCAGCAGGTTATTTCAGTCAGTCTGCCTGTTCTGTTCCCCACTCTGTCTCTGGTGAATTCTCTTGATGGAGGACAAGAACAGAAAAACTGGAAAGGAGGCCTCATAAGACTAAAACCTGACTCACACTAGGAGGTGGGGGTTGAGGGAAATAACATGATCATTAACCCAGCTGTAGAGGTCATGACCCTTAGGCATCAGCGCCTTATCACAAGGCCTGAGACCCACCCAAGCAGGCTCAGATGCTATAGGAAGTGGAGCACAGGCCTGAGGGTAAAGATATGGAGATTGGGCCCACCATGGAATCTCAGATCCTTTTCTAGTTTTGCCTGTTACCCAACATCAGCCACAAGCAGGCCACTCCACAGAGGAGTGACCCCTCCCAAAGAGAAAAGGACTATATCAGGGCAGTCTCTGCACAGGCTCGGGGCAGCACTCCCACTGCCCACCTGTGACTATGCAGGTGCCTCTTCTCACCAACTCGCTCCTCTGCAGGGCAGCAGCCTCCTGCCTGCCTGTGACCTATCCCATCCCGGGGCTTCTCTTCACTGACCTCCCTCAGCAGAGGCCGCTCCCCTCAAGGCTGCCCGCCTGCAACCACACAAGCCTCTCTCAGAAAACCTGTCCCTTTCCCTGTCCCTAGTAAACCTGCTCTTTAAATATAACTAACATCTCTGCCTCATGGAGAAACTTGCCTGGGGAACTGGCCACGGGCCGCTGAAGGGGGAGCTCTGGTGAAATCTTTTCCCCGGGGTGAGCCCAAGGACCCCTCAACTCCAAAAACCCATCCCTCTCACCTCCCGCAGCTCTGACCTGTACCCCAGGTCTTGTATGCATAAATAAATAAATCTTTAAAAAAAGAAAGAAAGATATGAATTCTTAGGAGCCAACTACTAAAGCAACTATCAGTTGCTATAGAAAGTATCCCGAGGCACAGACCAGAGGTGGAGTTTGGAGATGGAGGTCATTGTAGAGAATCACGGGTCCTTTCAAATCAACCTAGCCACACCCTACAAGTCATCAATTTGGCCATAGATAAAAATCCCACAAAGGAATGAATTCATCTCCAAAAAAAAAAACACTTTATCAGTACAATTTCTGCACAAACAGAGGCAGCTCTGGTCCCAAGACTGCCCGACTGTGTCTATGCAGGTATCTCTTTTAATAGACCTGTTCCATTCAGAGACGGCTCTCCTGACCAAATGTGACCATGCAGGTTGTTTCTTTTCACAAATCTTTTCCCTTTGCAAAGCAGTAACAGCAGCACGTTCTGTCCAATTGCATCTGTGCAAGTGTCCTTTTCCCCTTTTTAAAAATTATAATAAACCAGGGCCTCCCCGGTGGCCAGCGGTTGAGCGCTGGGTTGCGAAGCTGCCCGCGGCCTCTGCGGCGCTGGTTCAATCCCCGGCTGCTCCCTGGCCACCAGAGGAGGGTCCCACATGGTGCACAGACCTCTCCTGCCACCCGCTGCTCCCCTCAGCAGTGTACTTTGGTCCTTCTGCCTGCTCTGCTCCCCGCTCTGGCTCTGGTGAATTCTCTCACCCTCCCGTGCTTCTGACTGTACCCAGTGCATGTATGAACAAAACAAACAAACAAATAAATAAATAAAACATGCCTCTATAAAAAATAAATAAAAAATAAAAAAAAATTATAATAAACCAGCCCTTTTGGATGTAACTAAACAGCTCTGCCTCATGGGGAAACTCGCTATAGGCTGCTAAAAGGGGAACTTTTGTGAAAAATTTTCAGCAGTAAGCCAAGGAGGTTTCTCACTGAACCCAACATCTCTCCTAAAGGACAAAGTCACAGGGTAATCCCCAGGGAAAAGGGAGGTGTCAGGTTCCCTGCCCCACCCTAAGGAAGGGTGGAACTGAGACTGGGGGACCAGAGAACTGGAGAGAGAAGGAGGCACAAGGGAGCAGTAAGACATGTGAAGTAGCTGTTCCTGCTTTTCCATCTTGGACAACACCTGAAACAGACAGAGGTGAGACCCCCTGGGGAGGCTGACAATGGCAGCCCTTATTTTGATTTTGATTTTGCTCTTTTCCTTCCAGACCTGCCTGGCCCCTTCTGCACCTTTCCTGTAGGTCCTCACCAGAAGTTGCTTTAGTCTTGTGGTAAGTTTTTGGGCCTCAGTTGCCCTGCTTTGGGTCAACCCTATCTGAGTGGGCGTTTACCCACAAGGGGATGGGTGACATTTTGTGCTTCATGGATAAATTATTTCATCTATTCTTCCCGTTCTCTCCTCTTGATTGCGTGCTAATTGTATCAAAGTTGATTTCTATTGAAGGTCTTGTGCCCTAGGGTATGTTTTGTCTTGATGCAGGGAATGGGAAGACCCATTTAGAGTAGGCAGGTTTGGAGGTCCTGGGGTGCCCCTCACTCTGCCCTGTAACCAGTGTCACCTGTGTTGAAGCATCTCATTTAATTTTTATAAATATTATCAACAATTGCAAACTTTTTTTTTAAGATTTATTTATTTTTTATACAAGAACTGGGGTACAGGCCAGATGCGTGGGAGGGTGAGCGGATTCACCATAGACAGAGCAGGGAACAGAACAGGCAGACTGACAAAATACACTGCTGAGGGGAGCAGCAGTTGAGGCCGGGGAGGTCTGCTTCGCCATGTGGGATTCTCGCCGGCCGGGATCAAACCCACGCTGCAGAGGCTGCGGACAGCTTCACAGTGCGGTGCTCAACTGCCTGCGCCACCAGGGAGGCCCACAAACCTTTTTTTAAAAGGTACACTCTGGCAAATGAAGAGTTAATATCTTCTCTGTCTCCCCTTCATGTTCCAGTTCTAAAAGAACACAAACTGTGGTCTTTATGATTAAAATGTAATAAAAGGAAGTATGTTACTTCATCCAAAGCTATTATTTTTTATTTTATTTTTTTTATAGAGGCATGGTTATTTATTTGTTTGTTTGTTTGTTTTGTTTATACAAGCACTGGGTACAGTCAGAAGCACGGGAGGGTGAGAGAATTCACCAGAGCCAGAGCGGGGAGCAGAGCAGGCAGAAGGACCGAAGTACACTGCTGAGGGGAGCAGCGGGCAGCAGGAGAGGTCTGCGCGCCATGTGGGACCCTCCTGCGGTGGCCAGGGAGCAGCCGGGGATCGAACCAGCGCCGCAGAGGTCACCGGCAGCTTCGCAACCCAGTGCTCAACCGCTGCGCCACCGGGGAGGCCCATAAAGCTATTATTTTTTAAACAAAACTTCCCTCCTTTTCTACTCTCTCATTTTCCTTACAGTACTTCTTTCTCCTTTACTACCTAACGATCATTTTCCTGGTGTAGACACTTTACACACAGGTAGAGCAACGGGAAAGAAGTTCAGAAAGCATAAAGCAACACTCGCTGAATTGTAGCTGAGCAGATGGTTTGCATCGGAAAGTTGTCCAAGGAGCTCAGCTTGGTTATTTGCAAGAACCCATTTGAGTCTAGATGCATTTCTGATTCTGCAGAGGTGATTTGTTTGCTGGCCTAATCCTAGAGTGCTGTGATTATAGAATTTGGTAGTGAGGTATTTCAAAATAAAAGGGATCGTGATGCCCTTGGAGATGAAAATTTCAGAAAATAAATGGATTGAGTCAGAAAATAAGGGCATCTGGTTTAACAAGAACAGCTTGGAAAAGGGACTTTTCTGCCACTGTTGGACTTTGTGAAACATTTTTGAATGTTTTCCCAGTTATGTTAGTTTCCTAGAGCTGTTGTAAGTAGGTGGCTCCACACAACAGAAATAAATCCTTTTACAGTTCTTGAAGGTAGAAGTCTGAAATCGAGGTCATGCTCTCTCAAAGCTCCAAGACAAAATAACTTCTTGCCTCTTCATGACTTCTAGTGGGTGTCAGAAATACTAGGGTCTCTGAAGTTTGTGGAAGCATCATTCCAACCTCTGCCTCACTGTCAAATGTTGCATGTTGTTGCGTTGGGCAACACCAGACTGATAAAGAAACGGGAGTCGTGGCACAGGCTACACAATGCAGGAGGCTGCTGAAGAGCAAGATTCTGGCCTTTTTATTGCTAGAATAATCAACACCATCAGTTGTGAGGGGAAGGAGGCAAAAAGGAGAAGGGGAAGAAAAGTAACTAGAAAATGTGCTGACATTTATATTGTCAGAGATTGTGAGTCTGCTCTCCAAGCTCTTCTCCTCTGCTTGGTGACTTGGCATTGTAATTGAGATCAAGTCTTAGTTCCCCAGTGAGTGTTTCAATCTTATTAACAAGGATTTCCACTGATCAGCTTCTGGGGTCCCTTGTCATTCCTCCCGTCATCGGCACCCCCCTCACCCCCCACCCCCCGTTTACTGTGAGTGATGACTCACCTTCTGCCGAGATGCCTCTAAAATCGATTCTTCCTAAATCTCTTACTTAACCACATTCCTCATCATTCTCAAGAAGCTCAAGTAGAAAATGGAAATATTTAGGCAGAAACTTGTTCAACTTACTGCCAAGCAAACTGCACATATTGCTAAATGTGTGCATTCTTCTCTCTGTGCTTCTCTCACGTCCATGTTGCAGACCTTTTCTGCAAAACCAAATTTATTCCATTCTCCCTTTACATCCACTCTCACAAAGCAAAACAAAGAATCAGAAAACAAACTTATTCTTTAATTCCCTTGATCAATACTGGGAAAAACAATTACCAACTTGTGCCTTGAGTCTCACCCTAAAACCTTAGTCTTAAGTCTAAATTGATTTATATGATGTTTAGAAGAGCCTTTAGACTTAGATGTTAGAGTTTGTGTTGAAAAGAGTTAAGATTTGGAGAGCTGTTGGGAAGGATGAATGCATTTTGCTTGTGAGAAGATTATGAGTTTGGGAGGTCAGGGGGAGAATGCTATGGAGTGAATGTGTCTCCCCAAAATTCATTGCTTGAAATCCTAGTGACTATTGTGATGACAGTAGGGGATGGAGTTTTGGGAAATGATTAGATCATGAGGGTGGAGTTCTCAAGAATGGAATTAGTGTCCTTATAAATGGGACCCCAAAGGGCTCACTCATTCTTACCCTTCCTACATGAATGGACACAGCAAGAAAACAGCCATCTCTCAATGAGGAAGCAGACCCTTATCAGAGACTGGATGCCTCAGGTCCCCAATAATAGGCTTTCTGGTTTCCAGAACTGTGAGAAGCACAATGTTGGTTGTTTAAGACACCTAGACGGTGGTATTCTGTTACAGCAACTCAAATGGACCAAAACATAATTGACCAAACTAGTGTTATATTCTTCTCTCCTCTACCCCAATAGTGAAGCAGGACTCCCTGATTTAGAGTTATGTGGACAGCTGAAAGCACAAAACCCAAACACTGTAAATATTAGATCAAGAAGTTTTGGGCCTCCCTGGTGGTGTAGGAGGTTGAATGCCACACTGTGAAGCTGTCCGCAGCCTCTGCAGTGCCTGCTGGATCTCACCAGCCGGCGAGACTCCCACATGGTGCAGTAGGCCTCTCCTGTCTCGCCCCTGCTCCCCTCAGCAGTGTATTTCATCAGTCTGCCTGTTCTGTTCCATGCTCTGTCTCTGGTGAATCCTCTCACCCTCCCGCACATCTGGCCTGTACCCAGGTTCTTGTATAAATAAATAAATCTTTAAAAAAAAAAAAAAAAAAGGGCCTCCCCGGTGGCGCAGCGGTTGAGCGCTGGGTTGCGAAGCTGCCCGCAGCCTCTGCAGCGCCGGTTCGATCCCCGGCTGCTCCCCGGCCACCAGAGGAGGGTCCCACATGGCGCGCAGACCTCTCCTGCCGCCCGCTGCTCCCCTCAGCAGTGTACCTCGGTCCTTCTGCCTGCTCTGCTCCCCGCTCTGGCTCTGGTGAATTCTCTCACCCTCCTGCGCTTCTGACTGTACCCAGTGCTTGTATAAATAAATAAATAAATCTTTAAAAAAAAAAAAAAAAAGTCTTCTCAAAAAAAAAAAATAAAAATAAAAAAAAAAAAGAATAATTTCATTAGTCACACGTATTCAGAGCTGTGGAATGAGGACACTGTGCTGTACAGGGTGATAAAGGGGTGCTCTAGACATGAGTGAATCAGTAGGGACTATTGAGGGTAGGATTCATTATAAAAAGAGGGTAGGAGTTACCCTTTGTATTTGTGGAAAGATGCAGTTGACTTATTTCATTAATACTCAGAGACAAATAGGAACTCCATTTGGTCCTTATGTTAGGGGGAAAAGGATGTCCCAAAGCAAATTCCATATAGGCTTTGTGGACTCCACCCCCACCCCAGGTCAAAGCCAAAGACACTGGGAACTCCAAATCCCATCACCACCAAAGGGAAGGTGGCTGGGACCTGAGGGTGGGGTTAAGCAGCCAGGTGGATACAAAAGGCAGACACGTGGGCTTTGGGGGGCTGGCTCTCCATTTTGGGCTCTCGGCCAGCTTGCAGCGTCCGGTCAGCTCTGAGAGTGACTTTGGGTTTCCAGGTCGTCGGATCGGGTAGGACGCATTAAAGACTTTATTTCCCTATTTTCTCCCTGAGTTGTACCTTTTCCTTATTTTCTTTTTCTCTTGTAAATAAACCTTTTATTAACCCTTTTGTGTGTGTCTGTAGTAGAGTATTAATAAGTCTCTTTAAAGCGCGCGGGTGAGGACCCACAGCCAGGAACCCGTTTAATATCGGGGCTGCTCTATAACAGCTTGGCGCCCAACAAGGTCGTGTAACCCTTGTGATTAATAAACCTTTTCCTTCCTATTTCCAAAGTCTTAGGTTTGCAGGATGACAACTGGAAATTTTTCTGCCAGCAACACTCCACATTTTTTTTTTTTTGGACTTTGACTTTTTTTTCTGAACCTATGGAGAAAAACTGCAGTTACATAACATATTCCACGTGGCATAACTAAAAAAAAAAACTGTCTTTGTCTATATGTTGTATGTCTGTATGTCCTTGTGTCTGTCTTGGCCTAGAGAGGTTAAAAAATTGGTATACATGGTGCCCATAGATGTTGAAAAAAAAAAAAAAAAAAAGAAGTCTCCAGTTATGAGAAAAACAAAAAGTTATGGTTTGATTGTCAACATTGTGCTACTGAACTAAGCCGGTGCCTTCATAGAGATTGAATATTGTTGTTTCTGTTAATTTTCTGATATTTATGGCAAAGCTTCCCAGAAATCTAAATTCAAGTACAAATTTGGTGGCCTGTCATTTGACTGATGCAAGGAAATTTTGTGGAACCTCAGTAGAGCTCCTGAGACACTCCACGAAGTTTCTCCTTTTCCTCCTGGGAAGGCATTACATGAATTTGTTCTATTTGGCTTTTACCTAATGAAGTAAAACTGGAAGGGAAGCATTGTCACTTGGGAAAATGGTAAAACTTTGGTATGTACAATATGTTAACAGTAGTATCGGGTATGTATGTAAATTGTCAATGGTGATTGTCACTTGTAATATTGTATAATTCAATTGTTTCACATCTACAGAAATTGTTTCTGGAAATATAGGAAGAAAAGGTCTCAACAGATTACTATTGATGGAACTGTTGAGAGTAAAAAACTTTTCTACTAAGGACTGAATAGACTTGGAAATACACCGCATATTTACTAAGTTTTCCTTGACATAATAATACTGATGATTTTTTTGCATTTTGCTCTAAATCCACGAAAGTTTTGTTTTGTTTTGTTTTGTTTTGAGTAACCAGGATCTGCAGAAAGGTTGCAATTTTTTTTCCCAGCAAAGCTACCTTGTCACATTTTCTCTCCCCTTGATACCAACACAGCATACAAATAGTGGTAGTAATTTTTGCTACTTATTTCAGAGTCTGTTTTTGCATAACTTACATAGGGATTTTGTCTGTTTTAACAAAAAAATTGGACGTGAGTTTGATTGTGTGGCTTTGTGTGGAGTTCTTCCATAAAGTTGAAAAAGAGCTGAACCAAGAAGAGGAGAACCTGTTTCCCTTGTTTGTAGGGTTCCAGAGACCTCCAAAGAAGGTGAGGAAGCTTGCCTCCATTGGCAGGACTGGACAACCCGGCCAACGAAAATGCCCTGGTACCCTCGAGAAGAGGAAAGCCCAGGTGGAGTCTGATGAGACCAACTTTATACCTGAAGCCTACATAGACTAGATGCCACCGGTTCGCTCTGATCCTGTATGGAATATTTCAACAAAGCCAGCTAAACAAATTGCTGTTAGTTATTTCTACCCTGTGATTTTATGCAAAAATAGGAAAAATGGTTTAAAAGTAGATTTAGTTTGCAAACTTTTGCTATGCTGTTAAAAGTTTGGAATCAAGGTTGAGAAAATTTGTGGTTTTTTTTTTACATCAGTTGAACCATTTTAAGATTTTTTTTTTTCCTGTGATTTTTACATATTTGCTGTCTTGTTTTAGCTAACGCTCCAACTTTTTTTCTTTTGGCTTGGATAATGGACTATTTTTAAGTAATGAAACTGTCATACTGGACATTCATGGACAACGCTGCTGACTAATTGTTGCTTCTCTTACACACATTGTAACCCTGAAAAAAAGACTGTCTCCTAAGATTACACCCTGAGATTGTGCCACCATAGATATGGTGGAATAAAAATTAAAAGGGGGGATTGTAACAGGGTGGTCCCCAGGAAAGGGGGAGGTTCCCTGCCCCACCCAAGGGAGGGTGGAGCTGAGCAGGAAGAAGAGAAGCTGCAGAAGAGACTGAAGAAGGAAGCAGGATGGAGCCAGGAGACCTGGAGGAGGCGCATGGAGCCTAGAGACATGTAAAGAAACTGTGCTTGTCTTTTGGTCGTGGACTGGGTGACACAGATGTGGGTGAGACCCGTGGAGAGGTGACCATGGCAGCTTTTATCTTGATGTTGATTTTGCTCTTTTCCTTCTGGGCTTGTCTGGTTGTTTCTGACTCTTTTCTGTGGGTCCCCACTGGAAGATGCTTTAGACTTGTGGCAGGCTTTGGGGCCTTGCTCTGGGCCGATCCCATATGGATGGAGTTTTACCCACGAGGGGACGGGTAACTTTGGGTGCTTCATTTAGAAACTAGACTCTTTGCCTTACCTGTATTGTTTCCTAGTTTTATTAAAGTTCCTTCCCATTAATCGGGGCTGCTCTATAACACTTATGTAAGTACTACGACGAGATGAACTTGTGATCATGGGCTTTAAGGACGTTTCCATAAATGACCAAGCATGGGTGCTGGGAGAGCCAAGGTACTCATGATGCCTGACAAAGGTCTGGGCATGGGGCAGATACCTGAAAAGTCAGGAATCTCGTTAGCTGACTCCTGCTAGAGTCTCCTCATTTGTTGATGGCTAGTTTCTACCATTGTTAAAATATACATTTAAAAGTAAAACTGCAAATGCTGTTTGATCAATTACTGAATAACCAATTTGATGGCAAATGGCATTGCGTGACACAAATATTACATTTTTTATAAAATTAGTAATTCTCTGCCAAAAGGTAGTAATTCAACATTTGGCCTTACTCCTGTGAACAAAAGGCTATAAACATCCCTTGGCCAAGTCTTTAATATGGAGATGTGGCCTTTTGAGGCAAGGGCTAAATGGAGAAGGAAATTCTTTTACTTTAAAGTTCAAGATAGCAGTTGGGTGGCAGACGCAACAAGCCCTGCTCCAAGTGTAAGAAAATTCCTGATAAGCCAGGAGGCGCCATAGCCAGCTCCTGCTAAATTCTTCCTGTTTGTTTAGGGCTGATTCCCCTGGAGGTGACGATTGGTATGGTAGCTGTTAGAGTATGCATTCAAGAATAAGTCAACAATTTTGTGACTGGTCTTGTTATAGGGCAACTCCGATATAAAACGGGTTGCCTGGCTGTGGGTCCTCACCCGCGCGCTTAAAAGGGACTTATTAATACTCCACTACAGGCACACACAAAAAGGTTAATAAAAGGTTTCTTTACAAGGGAAAGGGAATTAAGGAAATGTACAACTCAGGGAGAAAATAGGGAAATAAAATCTTTAATGCGTCCTACTCGATCTGCCGACCTGGAAACCCAAAGGCACTCTCTGAGCTGCCCGGACGCTGCTAGCTGGTGGAGAGCCAAAATAGGGGAACCCCTCCAAAGTCCACGTGTCTGGCTTTATACCAACCTGGCTGCTTAACCCCACCCTCAGGTCCCAGCCACCTTCCCTTTGGTGTTGATGGGATTTGGAGTTCCCAGTGTCTTTGGCTTTGGCCTGGGGTGGGGGTGGCGTCCACAAAGCCTGTATCGAATTAGCTTTAGGACAGCCTTTTCCCCTAAACAGTCAAGCTAATAACCACGGCAGCACACATAATGCACTTGGAAATAGTCAATGTTAGAACTACTGATATGTCACGTATTAACTGTTCTGCAACCAAAAGCTATAACCATCTCCAGCCCTGCCTCCGATGAAATGTTTGTAGTTCCTTAAAACAACAATCAGCTATCTTACAGAAAAAGGAATTTTCCCTTAATTGTTAAGTTAGATACAGAAACTAGGCTAATAAGTATAGGAGTAATAGGTAGAAAGACTCTTCTGTTAGATTAGGAAAATTCCTCCCTTAATTAAGAGCTTGGGGCTAGGGAAGAGTCAGTGCGGCTTGTCTGGCATTGACGCCCTCCGGGCCCTTGGTTCCTTAATATTGAATCAATATTTTATGAAAACAATATACTATTAGATGATGATTTCTATATAAAAGCCTTCTGATTTTTGCTTTAATCATATGGTTATATGTTAGTCTTAACTTTATAGTTTAGTTAGAAAAAAATCCCCCAGGTAACTTCCTGTGTTAGCCCTTAGTTAATCATTCACCATGGTAATGTTAGTTTCAGTCACATAAGTTTTTTACTAGTAATAGAATGACTATTTGGTTGTTTAAGGTAAATGACTATTCAAAGAACACTTTTGTTAAGCGACAGTGCCTTTTTTAAAACAAAGAATAAAAGGCCTTCCCAGTGGCGCAGCGGTTGAGCGCTGGGTTGCAAAGCTGCCCGCAGCCTCTGCAGTGCGGGTTCGATCCCCGGCTGCTCCCCAGCCACCGGAGGAGGGTCCCACATGGTGCGCAGACCTCTCCTGCTGCCCGCTGCTCCCCTCAGCAGTGTACTTCGGTCCTTCTGCCTGCTCTGCTCCCCGCTCTGGCTCTGGTGAGTTCTCTCACCCTCCCACGCTTCTGACTATACCCAGTGCTTGTATAAATAAATAAATAAATCTTTTAAAAAAACAAAAACAAAGAATAATAAATGTCACGACCTCTGCAGGTGGGCAAATAGACCCTTGGCTGTTCTTGAAAAAGATGTGATGATTGTTATCATCTTGCCTTAATGCATATGCTCATGTACTCTCACTCACGGTTTGCTTGAAATATACAAATAAAGGGCTGCTGAGACCCTCAGCAGGATGATGTCTGCACCCTAATCAAGTGTTTGTGTCTCCTCACTCCTCTTCCCTAATCCCTCAGATTCTTCCAGGCCCTCTCATCCTTACTGGAACCCCTGACCGGACAGTTTGCTGAGGCTGGCTCCTGGCACATGGGTAATACAGGGTTGTGAATTTTAGATGCTATCCCACAGCTAGCTCTTAGATCCTCCATTTCTCTCTTTTTTTTTTTTTTTTTTTGCTCTGACAATAATCGTATCGTTATCTCACTTAAAACATCATTGTCCACTTCTCTCCACTTCTCTACCTGAGTATACCTTAGTAGACAGCTATCCTGTGTCTCCTTTATGAACTTCCCTGAGATTATGACCCTCTAGTTCCTTTCACAGCCCCTTGTGCTTAACCTGTCATCAAATACACCTTCTGGAAACTTTCAGTTTACTATTTTATTTTCCAAACTGCACTTCAAGTTTTTATATATTAGAAGTTGTGTCTTGCGTTCCTAACTTGTGGCGCATGGTAGGCACACAGTACTCATATATAAGTGACAACATGACATTGAGCTGAATGTATATCTATTATAATAGACTTAAGTCAGCATGGTTGAAATTATTAATCCCAGTATTCAAGATATCTCTGGTTCCTTATTAGCAGGTATCTCCCCCCTATGCTTTCTCATCTTGCTACTCACTAAGTTTTGTTTTCATACAAAATACTAGCTGGCACCATCAGTGATGTATTGGTTTTCCCAGGCTCCTAGGAAGCACTTTGGTCTTCATGGAACAACATTAATTCTTGCTATTGGTCTGAGAACCGATAGAGTTATGTGATTTATTTCTACTTTCTTCCTTTTGGCAGTCCCAGGCAGCACCTGCCAGGGTATGGCTGCTGTTTCAGCAAACCAAATGGGAAGCAAATGAATGTGTATCTTGGTCCCCAAAGAGAAACCCATTTCCACTGCAGCTAAGCTTGACAGTTTAAGGCTCCCATTTGACTCCATAGAACATGAAATGCTACAATACTTTTTGAAATCATTTGCTTATATGTGGCTGCAGTTCACACATCCCAGTGTGTCCTTTTCCTTCATATCCCAAAGGGAAGAGAAATATGAACCTCTTCTATTCAGAGATCACTGAATAATGTTTGTTGCTATCAGATTTCATTGGCTTCAACACAGTTATTTGTTGAAAATATGCAGTTGAATCTCAAAGCCAACAACATTCCCCCAGGGTAACCATTAAGCAGAAGGGGAGCACAGTTGTAAACAATCTGTTTTGTAAAATAGAGGACTCTAGAAGATAAGGCATCAAAATTGTTCTTGTTGAATATTTCATAGCCAAGAATGTACAGTTTACAGATAGGAAGGGAATTGTAGAGGTTACACTCTCAAAAATATAATTTCCAGGAAAGATTTTTTTTTCCTTTTACAATGATTTTACATGGAAGCCAAAGTGTAAGTAAGCAGTGAAGGAGAGGAAATAAATGACATCAGTAAAAAGTGGGAAAAAAATTAAAGCTTCCAAATTTCTTGGAATGATGTATCATTCACAGACTATCTTGAAATCATTTCATAAGTATTTGCTTTGCCATAGGCTGGAGATAATTTGTTTCACATTATATAATTAACAATACAGGTGAACAGAGATAGTCAAGGAGGAACCATATGCATAGCATTGCAAAGGCACATGTTTTATTTAGTAGAGGTGGAAGATGGGGTGAAGTCTGCTGTGGTTATGAAGCCTCGAAGAACAAGTTTTAGGAGATAGATGAGATCTATAGAATGACAGACAAAAATATGTATGTGCACATATACATAAACTTTTTCCAGAAAATATATAGATTTAATCATGGTCTCCCATCTCCCCATTGTTACCTTTGCCAAATTTCAATTACATAGAAAATATTCATATATAATATGTACCTATTAATGTCCTCCACTTACCAAGCATCATGCTAATTATTTCAGATACAGTGTCTACAAAAGCCTCCTAAAATGCAAAGATAAGGACACTTAGAAGAAATTGTGATTGAAGACTAATGTGTTAAATGAATGAAATGAAGTGAATGAAAGATTTAAATCCTGCCCTGCATCGTTGCAGAATCTATTTTCATTTGTGCATGATATTGGAAAAGTTATTCAATAACTGCTTTTCCAGGTCTATTTACCATAAAAAATTTTATATGAAATGAAAATTAAAAAACATACTTCCCCTTAGAGCAATTATTAGGTGACCCCAAAATAATTTACAAATATCTTGTTCTCTTGTTCATTCCTCCTAATAATATGTTTTTAGTTATATGTTCTCTGATAACTTGGGATGTTCTAAGTTACATGTTTCTGGCCAATACCATAACATAGGCTGACTCTGCTGAAAATTTTTTTCTGATCAAAGATCTGGATATAGAATCTGCATTTTCCCCTAAGGAAATATGCAGGTTTTCTGCCACCAAATTGCAATGATCAAGAAAAGGTCTAGAGGAACATAGATAGTTGGACTCTGAATGTTTGAGTCACTGAATCAACTGCGAACATTTAACACAGGTAGAAGTGGTTTTTTGCTTCTTATGCTCCACATCATTCCTAAATTATAAGTAAGCTCAAAATAAGGAAAACACTCTAACAGAGGATGGATTCTGAGGGAAGTAATAAAAATGCCATTTTTTACATCTGACATGATTTTTCTTGTAACAATTTTAAAGAAACTATCATAAGACAAATTATGATAATTAATGGGTAACTATAGCAAAGTAACTGGGGAGAAGTCAATATCTGAAAATTAGTTATATTTATTTAATATGGAGCGTGATATTGAGTATATATATAATATGATATGTATGTATATATAATATACTTGTAACAAAAATATTCCAGATATCAAATATCCAGAAACAAATTATCAAAATATATACATGTCTCTTAAACTTAAAAATGGAAATCTTCTTTGAGAGAAAGAATTAACAAGAGGATCTGTATTTTATTCACGGATACTTGCAATTGTAAAGGTATCAGTTTCCCACAGTTAATTTATAAATTCATAGGAACTGCAGAGAGAAATCAGAGCAGATTCTATTTTAGCACAAATTGAAAAATAAACAACTTATATTCAGAGAGCCAAGAATAACCATATTAATCTTGAAATAGGAGGAGAAAGCTGAATAATTTATACTACTAAATTTATTGTACAAAATATAGCAATTAAGACTGAAATTGCCACATGAATAGTTAAATATACAAGTAAAACTAAAAAGACATTCAAATAGTGACTTAAACACAGAGTCACCTGATTTATGGTAAAGGAATTATTCTTTGGCGAGTAAAAGATGGTTCTCTCATAAATAATGCTGGGTCAATTTGTATATCCAAGTGCAAATAAATGGATCTTTGCTGTATGTTGCATCATATATAAAAATTAATTGCTGATGGATTAGGACTAAATGTAAAAAATAAAAGATAATATTTAAGAAATATTTTTGACATTGAAATAAGCAAGTGGTATAAAATAGGATATAAAAAGCTGTGAGTACGGCAGAGGAAGTAATAATTACACAAATTTAAATTTAGGGGTGAAAAAGCAACCCATACCACAGGAGAAACATTTGCAACACATTTATCCTGTGAAAATTTTATAGGCAGAATATTAATAAAATTATAAACGGGCAAGAGAAAGCTGGCAAGTTAGTAGAAAATGTATCACTTTACAACAGAGAATGTAGCAATGACCTTTAAACATGAGATAGGTGCTCAATTTCATTCATCTCCAGGAAATGGGAGTTTAAATCATAACACTAGACTATCACACCTAAAATGAAAAATAGGTGTAAAAGTGTTGACTAGGATGTGGGATAACTGGAACTCTCTTTTTGCTACAGGTGGGCCTTTTAATCAGTAAACTCTCTTGAGAAAACAGATATGCCTATTACTAAAGAATTCCACTTATGGCCCTATAGCAAACAAATAAGTATGTAAGTTCATTAAAAAAGGTGGATAAAAATATTGTTAGCCTATTAGAAAGACTACCCAAATATCTATCCAGAGTGACATGGTTAAACTTTGCTGCATGGACTGAGTTATTGCATAAAACTTATCCAAAATAATAGTCAATGCCTTATGCCTTATGAATCATACCATGGTAATGTTGCCTAAAGGAAGCAAGACACAACTGAGACTATATAACATGTTTTCATTTAGCTAAATTTAAAAAAAAAAAAAAACTGGTAAAATGAATGTGTGTGGATTTAGAAATCAGTGTAGTGGTTTCGTTTCAGGGTAGAGATTTTTTTTTTTAAGATTTATTTATTTATGCATGCAAGAAGAAGGGTACAGGCATGAGGTGGGGGGGGGGGTGAGAGGATTCACCAGAGACAGAGTGGTGAACAAAACAGGCAGATTGACCGAAATACACTGCTGAGGGGAGCAGCAGTCGCGTCAGGAGAGGTCTGCTGTGCCATGTGGGTATCTCCCTGGCCGGGGATTGAACTCTTGCAGTAGTGGCTGCAGATAGCTTCATAGGTTGTGTCTTAATCTCTTGTGCCACCAGGGAGGCCCTCAGGGTAGAGAATTATAAATCAAATGTGGTTCTTGTGGGTGCTGCTTCTATTTCTGCATCTGAGAATGTTATCAATAAATGGCATTGAGATATGTATCAATAAATAATGTACATTTTGCTTTGGGTGCATTAAAATGTATTTCATTGACACCCAAGTTTAAGAATACTTTTCCAGGGCCTCCCCGGTGGCGCAGCAGTTGAGCGCTGGGTTGCGAAGCTGCCCGCAGCCTCTGCAGCGCCGATTCGATCCCCGGCTGCTCCCCGGCCACCAGAGGAGGGTCCCACATGGTGCACAGACCTCTCCTGCCACCCGCTGCTCCCCTCAGCAGTGTACTTAGGTCCTTCTGCCTGCTCTGCTCCCCGCTCTGGCTCTGGTGAATTCTCTCACCCTCCCGCGCTTCTGACTGTACCCAGTGCTTGTATAAATAAACAAATAAATCTTAAAAAAAAAGGAATACTTTTCCAACTTTTTCATTATGTTTTTGAGCCTTATTCATGCTGACAGAAAGTGTTTTCCTGTGGCATCCCAAAAAGTATATTCTATAGAGCCACACACAATGCATTTTATACAGTATGTATTTTTAAGTGTCTGAATTACACAACATTTTGTTGTTTAAGGGAAATTTTTTTCTAATTCACATAATGAGGTTCTATTTTTTAATTGAGTGCCCACAATTAACTTGAACTGTAGTTTTATTTTCTCTATTACCTTCTTGGTAACATGTAGCTTAGCTCAAATCTCTCTTTCTGATTCTACTTTACTCAAATTTTATAGAAAATTAGATGAATTAGAAAGTAAGGAAATAATATTTTCAAACTCATGAATCACATTTATTATCTTATCTGTTTATAGGTCGTCAGTCTCATATTTGCTATGTTTCAATGTGCATAAATGAATTTATCAGCATCTACCGGGTACAACTTTACTGTCCATTTAAGAGAAGATAACTTAAAGGAAAGGTAAGATACTTTATATATTTATACGTGTATCAAAATTAATGAGAAAAAAAAATCTCTCAATGGATTGAGATATATTCAGGTTGGATTAAACAGTAATTTGAGTTAATATATCTGGACATCAGTAGAATTTTCTCTCATGTATTTTCCAAATTGCACACTGTTGATAGATTATGCCAGAGGCTATAAAGCATGGCAGAGTGCTGTGTTCAGAGCTGTAACAATTAAGGTCAAGATTGACTACACTTGCATTTATGATTATCCACAATGTAAGTAGGATTTGCCTTTATAAATTCTACCTTATTCATATTCATATTCATATACACTAGACTCTGGCCAAATTGACTTGTTGGCAATTTTAGCACATATTTCTTTCCCCACATGTGTGCTTTTGCTCTTGATTTTCCATCTGCCTGAAATTTTCTTCTCTCACCATAATCTCTTGTCTATAATTCACCCTCATCCCCCCACACACTCACTAAGCAGAGTTCTGCATGAATACTGAGTTTTTCGTGGTCATGGTTACCTACTCTTCACCTTTCCTCTTTTAGAATATTTTATTTATATTGTACCTGACTCATGCTAGCCATTGAACATATAAAGAAGAAAACATGATTTATAAGAATCAGAGAATATGGCAGAGTAGACAGATTCTTTACGAATCAATGATAACATAGGACAATTAAGTTCAACAACTAAGACAAGTACAGTTTCTATGCAAATGTAAACTAGTAAAACAAATTTTGTCTGTGGACCCCTAGGAAACACTTTTTTAAATCAATATATCACATTATTTCAGGTTATCAAACATGGGAATTATATGAAAACTACTCATCTGCAGAGTGTGAGCACAGCCAGCCCCCCTCCCCCACCCTGTTCTTTTATCCTACATGTCTAAAGAGTAGATAGTACAAACCTGATATCCATGAAAATGTAAATACAGATGTGGTGAAAAAAATCATTAATTCAAAAAGGATGGTTTGCTAGTGGATCTATACAGAGCAGTAACATGATTTAGGAAAGTTTTCCTGATGAGCATAGTAGGAGTGGGGAATTCAGGATAAAGGAAAAGGCAAGAAGCAAGTCTATAATCCAGATGTGGGATTTCATTCAACTGTAAATCTCTAGGAATATAACCTTTGTATGAGCTGCCTCTCTAAACTTAAATATCTCATCATCACAATAACTAGCTAAAGTTATCTTTTTCCTTGAGAAATGCAGATGATGCAAGGTTAATATGCATTATTCAGTGAAGAAAGCTTTAAGAACATTTACATGATACCCATTATTGATGATGTCTATCCTATAAGATATCTGCAAATCTTCACTTTTATAAATACCGCAGACCCCTGGTTATCTCTCACGATGGCTAAAACGTCAATAGTAATTTATATTGATAAATTGTCACCTTTAGGATCACTAAAATTTAGAGCGAGTTTGCTGGAGGCCATGAGCTTATATCAGCACTTTATATAATTCCTACAAATACACTAATAAATTAGGAATTACTAGTATTTCCATTTTATAAATGATGAATTTGAGGCAAAGGGAAGTTGGACAAATTGCCCAGTGTTTCATAGCTAGAAAAAAAGATGTGTTGGATTCTAGACCCAATAATCTTAGTGCTTGTACTATGATTTCTAAAATAAATTAGTTATAAACAGCACACTTAACCAGCAAGGGGCATTTTTAAAACATTTTGATTTGCAAACATATCACTTAGTAAATATACTTCTTTATAAGTTTGCTAAGGTTGCCATAAACAAAGTACCAAAATCAGAAATTTATAATCCCACAGTTCTGGAGGCTAGAATCCCAGATCAAGGTGTCCCTTGGATTGGTTCTTCTGAAGATGGTGAGGGGAGGATCTGTCCAGGCATCAGTGTTTGACTTGTAGATAGTTGTCCTCCAATGATCTTAACATTGTCTTTCCTTTATATGTATGTTTCTGTGTCTTGGTTTACCCTTTTTAGAAGACACCAGTCCTATTGGACTAGGGGCCACGATAATGACTTAGTTGATTATCTCTGTAGAGAAACTTTCTCCAAATAAGGCACCATTCTGAGGATTAGAACTTCAATGTGTGAATTTTGCAGGAAAATTTTTAACTTAAAGCATTTGCAATGAGTAAACAAAATAAAAATTTTTGGTGTAGTTGTTTAGACTGACTTTTTTGTTTCCCTTAACAAGATTATTCAGTATATTTAAAAACACAGTCTTAATGAAATATTAATTTAAAATTTTAAATGAAACCTATTTGAAATTTCAATATATTAATGCAGTTTATAATTAAGTCCCTCAAAAATCACATTGCTATTAAAAATATTTTATTTTCAAGTGAAGATGCAACTCTGTATGTTCATGCTATATATTGTCTGTATATCTTAAACTAATCTGGGTCACAATCGACTCTTTTCAAATAACAGAGATTTTAAAAATAGTGTTGTTTTTGTCTAAAGTCACTTATTAAAATAATAGAACTGAAAGAGAATACATAAAAGAGAAAAGGTAGAAAAATAACCAAAAAGCAACTAATATTTCACTATGCAAATAACTCATGTCTATTTCATTGCTTAAAATCAAGCATGACTGCAAGATTATTCCATAAACAATAGATAACACAGCTGTTCCTCAGAAGGCCATTTTAAAATTCACTTTTATTAATTAGGAAGCTAATTCGAGAAAGGAAAAAGTAACAGAACTCTTTAACCTTCATTGATCACCTAAGAACATGCCTCTGTAATTAGTAATGAACTGCCTTAATCATGTTAGAATAATGGGTTTCACACTAAGAATTTTGGTGCCCTAGAGCTCAAACATTCTTCACAGTTTCCCTCTTTAGTATGTGGTCTTCTTCATTTCCTTCAGAAATGATTTGTTTAACAAAGACTTTACACCTAAAGTAAATGCTTCCATTTCCCAAGTGCACAGAAGACCAAAAATAAAAGACTTTATGCTTGCTTAGTCCTGTATTCAGTATTCTGGAAGCTATTCTCCTTAGGAGAACAACTATTTTCTGTAACAGTCTAAATGACTTCTATACCTTAAAGGCATTACTACAACTTTTAGCTTTTCTCTAACTACATCTCACTCTGAACCTGGAACTATAGGGATATTCAGAAGTGATCTTTATATTGCAAGCACACCATATTAAATATTATGAAATGATACAGAGAGATTACACAGTTAATTCAAGACTGCTTGTGGTATTTTGAAAACATGTATGCTTAACTCAAGTACCCTATATCCATAATGTCCTTAAAACATATTGAAACTATTACCATAAATATTTGACACTTAGTGAGATGAAATAACAGAGATTGGGGACTATGTAAAGATAATTAAAGATTGTAACCTTTTAACTTTCTTAGAATAACCAATGGTCATGGAAACAAGATAAACATCTGTGTTCACATTCCCACTCAAATATGTCTCTAAGGGATTACCACTATACTATTTCAGTGGAAGAATTATCAGATGAAATTTGTGAATGAGTGAATAAAAGGAAGAGAGAAAGAAGATAAATTTCTCCACTAATTTTGATCAAGGCTAACATTTTAGTATGGGGGAAAGAGTGGATACTTGAACCAGCAAGTTGTTTTCCAATCTTTTCTTGATTTTCATATTTGATTCATTACTAAATCATGATGGTAGATAAATCAAACATGAATTCCTGTTCTAAAATAACTGATGGACTGAAATTGGGCTAAGTGAAAGATGTACAATATTTTCTGATAGCTTAAATCTATGGATCAATTATACTTTCACATTAGTGAAAGCTTTTTCTTGTTAAAACTGTACTTAACATTTTTAACAGGTGGTTTGAATTACAGAGAGCTCTGCAATAATTTAATCTTTCTTTAAGGTAAATAAATTAAATTAGATTTCTCATAGGTAGACATAGAATTTTTAAAGGTATTTAGACAATTTCTCATATATCCTAGGACAATGTGCTTACTTGATCTTTCATATTAAATTTTGGGTCCCGGAAAAAAATTAAATTACCAAATGAGATTAAATTTCTGAAAACCTGCAGTCCTAGATGGGCAATGAGAGAATTCTGATCTCAGTTCATCCTGAAATTTCAATTAAAATTAAAACTTTCTTCTCTTCTTCATAAAATATTCACATTTTAGAACTAGTTATGGTTACATAGCAATGGTGAATATCTATTCACCAAAACAAGCAAAGACAGGTTTTAATTCATGCATTGACTCAGTCAATCACACACATGTATTGTCTTTGTATTCACATTCTGGGTCCCTCTTCGTAATGAGTCCATTTTCTCATGAGTTATTATCTTGAGCCCATGTGCTTTAATATTGTAATTCACTTTATTGCCTCATCAAACAGCTCTTTCTTTTTGGATTTTTCCAGCTCCTCACTTTAAGTTCCACTGTCTTTCTCCAAACTTCTACACTTATTTCTTCTTAGTGCCAGGTTTGCTCTCTCAACCTGTTCTAGGGGCCTCCCAAAAGAATAAAAATAAACCTTTATGATTGATTGTTCTGTCTTTATATGGACATAACTAGTGAATCGTTGTTTTTTGCACAGGATGTTGCATTTTAACTTCATTTTTTTAATTTTATTTATTTATTTTTTCTTTTATAGAGGCATGTTTTATTTATTTATTTTATTTGTTTGTTTATTTTGTTTATACATGCTCTGGGTACAGTCAGAAGCGCGGGAGGGTGAGAGAATTCACCAGAGCCAGAGCGGGGAGCAGAGCAGGCAGAAGGACCAAAGTACACTGCTGAGGGGAGCAGCGGGTGGCAGGAGAGGTCTGCGCGCCATGTGGGACCCTCCTCTGGTGGCCGGGGAGCAGCCGGGGATCGAACCGGCGCTACAGAGATCCGCGGGCAGCTTCACAACCTAGCGCTCAACCGCTGCGCCACCGGGGAGGCCCTTAATGTCATTGTTTTTAAGGAAAAATCTAGGTTAACTTTATCAGATCAACTAACATCAGGTTATAGATCTAGAACTTAGATCTATATCTAGGCTTATATGAAAATTTATAGAAGACTTCGCTTCATATTTTACCTTTGCTCAAGAAGAGTGCATGATTTGTGTTACATGCTGATTGATTCTCAAAGTTATTTATGAGAGTAAAATGCTTTCCATGGTTTACAAACCAAATTCAAAAGCAAATCTTAACTTCTTGGCTTCAAATGCTGGTCCTCTTGTGTGGTGGTCAAAATACGTTCTTCCAATCATTCAAAAATATTTGTTGAATGATTATGTCCTAGGCTCTGAGGTTGATGTTCTGGGTACAGCAGTGATTTATTCAGGGTATTCACCCTTCATGGAGTTTATTTTCTGGTAAAAAAGGTACATGACAAATAAATAATGACTAAACTAATGAATATAATTTTAGGGGAAGTACAGAAACCAGGAATGCTGATTCCAAGGTACCAGTTCAGTCAAGTAGAAGGTAGAAGTAGAGAAGATTCTACCATTTATTCTAAAACTTAAATAATGATAACAACTTGCTAGAGAAAAGGTGAGAAAATGATACAAAAGGGAGACGTGTAAAGAAAATTTCATCCATAAAAAGTGTCTGTTGACCTCAGACAAGAGGGAATGTGGCAATCTGTGGCTTTGTGAGTTTCTTTTTGCCCCAAACTTGAGCTTAAACGGATGTCATTTTGAAGCAAGAAACATAAGGATATTCTTTTCCAGACTGACATATTGGAGGGGCCTTTGATGTACAGTAAGACAAGAATGAGCACTGAATAGTACAAAAGATCCAAGAATTCATGGTCTGAAAAATAATGGTGTCTGAAAGGCAGAAATAAAAATGAGTGCGAATGAAATGTTTTCACCTTCATTACATAATTTTAATTTGGAATGACTCCAAATTAATTAGCATATACTGGGTTCAGCAGATAAACTAGAGAATATCATTTGCCAATTCATTGACATTTTTTAATTTTACTCAAAAGTGCATGGTCAATAAAATGATAGTATTTTAGAAATGTACATAAAACTGAATTTAAAGCTTCAAATGACAGCAGGAGGGAGCATATATAACTAGATTAATTTTATATATTAAAATGGAAAACATTCCATTCAAAGAAGATATGTTGTCATTGCTTTCTAATATAAAAAAAAAACTATATCATTTAGCCAGTTTGTCCTTAGCATGAGAGTTGTATCTTTGCTAAGCAATCTTTCTTTATTGTTTATTATTTATTGAACACCAAGTATGCAGCACTATATAAATCATCACAGACACAGTCCCTACCCTAAAGGCATAAAATCTAAGTCACAGACAAAACAATTCAGACATAAAATATGTCAAATGCTTTGATTAAACTCTGTAGATTGAGATTCTTAATTATAAATATGTCTTCATAGCTTAGCAATGAAAATATAAATAAGACAAAAGGCAAAATGATAGGAAAATCACTTTTTTATGTGACTATCACTTTTTTTTAATTCTTTTTTTTTAAGATTATTTATTTATACAAGCACTGGGTACAGTCAGAAGCACGGGAGGGTGAGAGAATTCACCAGAGCCAGAGTGGAGAGCAGAGCAGGCAGAAGGACCGAAGCACACTGCTGAGGGGAGCAGCGGGCGGCAGGAGAGGTCTGTGCGCCATGTAGGACCCTCCTCTGGTGGCTGGAGAGCAGCCGGGGATCCAACTGGCACTGCAGAGGCTGCGGGTAGATTCACAACCCAGCGCTCAACCGCTGCGCCACCGGGGAGGCCCTGACTATCACTTTTTTAAAACGATTTTTATTTATTTATTTTTGCATAGAAGAACTGGGGTATAGGATAGAGGAAAGGGGTGATTGACAGGATTCACTAGAAACAAGAGTGGGGAACAGAACAGGAGGATCCGCTGATATGTACTGCTAAATGGAGCAGTGGGAGAGACAGGAGAGGTCTGCTGTACCATTGTGGGTAGCTCCCTGTCCAGGGATCTGACTCCGGCTCTTCTATGATAGCACTGAGGCTTAACCCCTAGGCTACCAGGGAGGCCTGGAAAGTCACATTGTAAGTGCATTTTATAATTACAGTTTTTATTATTGAAAAAACTAATGATTAAAATTTTAGTTTGAGGTACAATCTTACTAAGAATGTGATAAACAGGAAAATAGTATAAAGTTTTTGGAAAGGTGATGCTAAAATTATCTTCTTTTTTCTATTATCTTTTTTCATCACCATTCCCTCAGCATCAAAATTCTGGTTCACAATAACCCTTGACTCTATTTTTAGTAACATAAAACTTTTATCTTATAAATCCACATTGCTTTTCAAAGGTAAATGAATAGAAGCAAAAAGAATTCAAGTTTCCATTTTAATGTACTGAAACTTTCTCACTTTATTTCAGTTATTTATTTCTTGGATCTATGCCTATTTTATCACAAGCTCAAAGACAACATTTCCAGACTGTCCTTACAGTGCTAATCTCTTACTATGTGATGGGAAGATCATAACATTTGTCCAATACTTAATGCCCATTAGTGGATGTAGATGAATGGACAAATGGATATCATCATTCAGATCTATAGCTCTATCTGTGTCTGTCTATCCCACATGTGTATATTCCCACCTATCCCGATCTTCAATACCTGCATATGGTAGTTTCTCAATATATTTGTTTATTTAAATCTAATCTTATCTTCCTAGCTGTATTTTGAATATAAGTTCCACTTTAAGAAAGATTGAATTTAAATATATGAAATTATGGAAATTAAATTAGAGTATGCCATTCAAAGAGTATAAAGATTCAGAACTGGTAAAACTTTCTGTAAACATAATGTATGAATAGATTTTAAAAATCCAATTTAAAATGAACTTTTCTGAGTTAAGTCAAATACATTTGAGAACTTAACAAAAAGCCAGTGTCATTTGAGCTTTAAGTACTAAAGCAAATGAGGCCAGAACCTGAGGGAATGAATTTGTGTTTTGTGGACTCGGTCATTGATATCTTTGGGATATATGTGAATAGACATCTAAAAACTGTTTATAGAAACCGTCTTTGTGCTTTTTAATGAATCTTTCATTTAAAATAGATGTAAAGTAAGCATCTGTTTATTCACTGGTTCCAGGGCCATATACATATCCCTAACTTGAGGAAGTGTTGCAGATTAAGAGATTCTAGGACTGAAGTTAAACTGAGACAATCTCATTACTGAAACTGTTCAGTAGTTGACCTGGGCGTCATCACGTGGTCACAGAGGACACTGTGTTAGAATCACCTCTCTATAAGGGCAGCAAAAAGGATTTGTCAATGAGCCCAGACATTAGAATCATCCTGAGGTGGGTTCAGTTTTTTTTTTTTTTTTAAGATTTAGTTTATTTTTTTAAGATTTATTTATTTTATTTATACAAGAGCTGGGGTGTAGGCCAGAGGTGCAAGAGGTGGAGGAGGTGAGAGGATTCACCAGAGACAGAGTGGGGAGCAGAACAGGCAGACCTACTGAAATACACTGCTGAGGGGAGCAGAGGGCAAGTCAGGAGAGGTCTGCTGTGCCATGTGGGTCAGCTCCCTGGCCAGGGATCGAACTTGTGCTGCAGTTGGTGTGGATTGCTTCACAATACTAAGACTTAACCCCTCGCACCACCGGGGAGGCACTGGTTTCAAATTTTACTCTAGTTATTAGCTTTGTGATGTTAAGCATTTTGTATCTTCCCAAATCTCTCCTCCCCATCCACATTTTAATGATATTATTAATGCTTACCTAAAAGAATTGCTCTGAGAATTAAATCTGATAGTACATATGAAAAATGTAGACCCAATGAGTATGACCACTCATTTCTATGAGTAAGGAGTTCTGCTCCACTGGGTAAAGCTTGCCTAATTTACCAGCTAGTGATAGAAAAACAGGGGAGGAAAGGCAGCATGACATAGAGGAAATGGAGCATATTATGCACACCTTCCCCCTACCTCAAATTCACATTATGAAAATCTTAACCCCCAGGACTTTAGAATACCACCTGATTTAGAAATAGGATCATTGCAAATGTAATAAATTAAAATGAGGCCATTAGGGTGGATCCTAAGCCAACTTCCTGAGAAATTTACTTGTGTTCACAAGTACACCTAAATGGAGAGATTGAGGGGATGCAATGTGCAGACCAGAGAGAAGGGGTCAAGTCAAGGAGAGAGCTCTAAAACACAGCCTTCCCTCCCAGCCTTCCCTCACCGTCCTCAGACAAAATCAACCCCTCTGACACTTTGATCTTGGACTTCTGGTCTCCAGAACTGTAAGAATAAACTGCTGTTGTTTAAGTTACTCCATTTATGGAAGGCAGGCTGAAAAAACTAATAAAAAGGACTTTACTAAAATACCATTTTCATTCTTTTAGCAAAGAGGAAGAAAAAGGAACAACTGATAACAAAATGTTCTGTACTAAGGCCCAGCACTGGCATTGGGACCAGAAATTTCATAGAGGAAGCTGATATTAGGAGCAAGATAAAAAAGGACTTTTTATTAATAAATGTATTTTAATTGAATGCATTCCGTAGAGGCTCTGATATATTCTTGGGCAAAAAGATCTTGGCTGGGTCCTTTTTTTTTTTTTAAGTAGCTTCCATGGTCACTGCAAGAATCCAGTAGGGGCTACATGGATAAGGGCTTGCTCCTGTTCCTCACTGAAGCCAGTAATAGTTTCAGCTGCCTCTGCCCTTTCTCTTCTTGCTGTGCTACATTTCATTTAATACCAGGAGTTAATGTAAAATTTATAATGTGACTAAAGAGAAAAGAGCACATGGAACCTGGAAAATTTGTATACGTTTTTCTGTTGATAAGTGAGTTGAAATGTTCTCAAAGAAGTATTCAGCTTTGTAGGGAAAAAAATCATTGCTGATAAATTTTTAGACAATTTTTGAATTTTAGATATAGGAGTTTTAAACCTATATAACATTTCTTGGTAAGTAAACTTGAATTTTTGAGAGTTTATGAGATGAAGGCTAGTGCAGCTAAAGATGGTTGGAACAGGAGGAAGCAAACTTTTCTGTAAATTCAACTTCAGAGAAATTTAGTCCAAACCCCCACTTAAAACAGGAAAAGTTTTCAAGTTGTGAGGCATATATACATCAGTTAGTTAGCTGTGAAAGGAAAGTAAGGAATATGCCTCACCTGTCCTGAAATGTCTAGATAAGGACATTAATAGAACAGTTACCTTTTGTGGAGTTGAGCACCCTCTTATCTCCAAGATGGGTAAGGACAATCAGAGTGCAAAGGAAGACACTTCATTACCGTTCACTCAACTAGTTTCACTAACCATCAAATTGCATAGTTCTTGAGATTGAGTGAAGGACAAAACTAGTTCTTCCACATAAGCATGCACAATAAAGATGTCATAAGAGATTATGAACATTCCTTAACTTAATTCCCAAAGGTGTCCTTTAGGTTGAATTTTGGCAGCTTTTAAGAGAACAGCTCTTGGGCCTCCCTGGTGGTGCAAGGGGTTAAGTCTCAGCACTATCAAGTAGCCATTGGGGCATGAATTTGATCACCAGCTAGGGAGCTGACCCACATGGCACAGCAGACCTCTCCTGTCTTACCTGCTGATCCTCTCAGCAGTGTATGTCAGTGGATCTGCCTATTCTGTTCCCCACTCTGTCTCTGGTGAATACCCCCCACCCCCACACCTCTGGCCTGTATCCCAGTTCTTGTATACATACATGAATAAAAATAAATCTTTTTTTTTTTTAAGAGAGCAACACTTAAGAACATTAAATGTAAGGTTTTTCACGAGAAAAAGTTACAAAGTTATTTTCATATGTGCAAGCATATACCTCATAAGACAAATGTAAAGCATTCTCTTTGAACTAAAAATGTGTAAATTATTGCCCTATTATATTTGGTAATAATCAAGTATAGTTGAAGGTTTTTTTAATAAATCATCTAATTGATGAAGACAAGGTGAAATGTTTCTCTGTTTTCCTCTTCATAAAGTCTGTTGGAATCCTGTCCTTGAATCAAAAGCAATCTGTACTACCTCTACCAGCTGGGTAGGAAGCAATCCCCATCCAGTGGCCAGATACAGCAAATGTTCTTGAATTACATGGAAGGAAAGTGTCACATGTTAGGGGGATGGACACACACAGGTGTACACACAATACACGTGCATACAACGATAACAAAGTCTAAGTCATACATACATATATAAAATTGATTTCTACACATGATCACGTAATGGCTCACATGTGCTCTGGCAATATAGGAAGCAAAGAGTGAAATTTCCCATGCTAAGATATGAGATGCAACCATGGCCATATACATACGTTAGTTAACTGCAACTGTTCTTGAGCAATTTCTAAACAATGGCTCACAACTAAAATTCAGAGGGCCAAGGTCTTATTATAGAAAGAGAATTTATTTCAATCCTCGCCTAGTAGATTCTCCAAGTGACACTGCCAGCAGGTCTGCAGAAGGTTTTCACCTGTAACTACAGAAGTTTCACCTGAACCTATATTACATTTACAAAGATCACCTTGGAAATTAATTCAAACTACCTTGGAAATTAATTCAAACTATTGCTTCTTTCTTTTGGTTATGATTTAGAAGAGTTCCCACCTATTAGTGATAGGAAAGAAAACACTTACTCTGAAACAAATGAATCAAATGAATAATAAAGGAATTTTATATAAGCCTGGGATCCTCAAACTACTGTTCTCTAGTACCTGAAATATCTATTAACTAATAAAACTATTACCTCCAGCAATAATAATACACATATCTACATAATATATCATATATAGTATATAGTAACATATTAAATAGTAATAATATTTTTATTTTGTTCATAATAGCCCCCAAAATTCTGGAAAAAAACAGATGGTTAATTTTATTGACCTTTACCTTACAAAGAAATTCTCTATGTATTGAATATGTTGAGTCAAAATCATTCCTCACGTGGGTTTCTCCTTTCTTCTCACATTAATAGGACACTCACAACATTTCTGATACCAGATGTGTGTTTTTTTCCCCCACACCAAGCAATTCTGTAGTACAATACAAGTAAAGTGTTCTACTGTTTCACTCAATTCTGACTTTATCTACCTGGAGACAAGGTCAGATCCCACAGGATAAGGACTCAGTCCCACAAGTCTGCCCTCTTCTGCCCTCCTCTGCCCTCCAATGGCAAGTAGTTGGTTCCCAGTTTAACCACAACCACTGCCCTTGGCTACTATGGTTGCCTGGACCCTGCCTGGGATTCACTTATTTTTCAGAATGGTTCACAGAACTCAGGGAAACAGTTTATTTAATACTTGCCAATTTATTAGAAAACTCATAAAGGGCAGAGATGAACATCCAGATGGGAGAGAAACATCAGGCAACGGGAATCATGTGGGAAAGGCAGGGAATCCCTCTCTAACAGCTTGCCTCTTCCCGTCACTCCATGTGTTCATTATCTGGAAGATCTCCAAACCCCACATTATTGAGATTTTCATAAAGGTTTTGTCATGGAAGGATGATCAATTATTAACTCAATTCCCATCATCTCCCTTCTCTGGATAATGGAGGGTGGTGCTAATGCTTCTAATCATAGCTTAGTCTCTCTGGTGACCAGCCTCCATCCTTGAAGCCCACCAGGACTCACCTCATTAGAAGAAAAGACTTTGTTTGAACCCAGGAAATGCTGAGGGATTTGGAAGCTCAGTATTAGGAACCAGGGTCGAAGTTCAAATATTAGGACAAAGGATACTTTAAGTACCTTTATCGCTTACTAAAGATTTTAAGATCTTTATGCCACTAATTGGGGCCAGAGACCAATATAAGTATTTTTTGTTATTTTGCACTGAGTTTCAGTGTCTCTGTGAGTGGTCCTATACATGGCAGATGCCTCTGTAAGAACTTCATTTAAAAGCTCTCTTTAAGACAAAGAAACTCCTTATTCATTGAATCCTTTCTCATGTTTGTATTTAGAATATATGCTGTTTTCAGTACACTTGAAAACAAGTTTCTGAGACTTTCTATCTTAGTGCTTAGTTTAATTCTGTGCCATGTTGTTACATTGAGTATAGGCGAGATGGGATAAAATTTTAAGACATTAATGTAACAAATAGCAGTAAACAGTTTTGTTTCCTCTATACTGGTTCACAGAAAAATATTAATGTGACTAAAAAATAGTATATAATACATTATTGTAGTATAAATACATTATTTATACATTATTATAGTATAAATTCCTTCATCATTATCTCAAATATTTTATTGGGAATTAGATAATTCCTAATTTTCAAGTATGAATTAAAAAAAAAACAGCAAATAAAAACTCACACACACAAAATGGCTTCTAAGCCAAATCATTCTTAGAAATACATGGATAAAAAGTAGTTACACATTCTGTTTATATCAGTCTAGTTTTGATCGGAATGAATGGCTCAGATATAACCAGAATCCATGGTAACAAAAGCAATTTTAAATATATGCTAATTAATGATTTTTGATTCATGATGTTATTCTCATCAAATTTCATTTATTGTATAGCTTCCCAGGTCTTAAAAGTGTAGAATGCAAGAAAATCCAATTTGTCACTCAGAAAAGCACATCATGAAGAAATAGTTACTAATCAAACTCCAGGTAGAGATAGTTAACCTTTATAGAGCAACAATTATGATGAGCTAGACATTGAGTGAATATTAAAATGTACATTAGAAACAAGGCATATTGATTTTTTCAGTGATATTATTTATACAATTCAATGTAAATCAACTTAATTGTCTTTGAAATATTTGGTGTATTCCTAAAACCTATTCCAGAAAAGTTAGTTTTATTTTAGTTTTTATTTCAATCAAGTTTGGAGGTTTCTCTTACAGCTATAGCACAGCAGCCTGTCACAATAGATATCTAATAAGAGAAAAATAATTTATGTAAACCTTTTATGTGTTAACATATAAAATATAAAGATATACATACACACTGTATATATATTGTACATTGTATACACACACACAAATTTGTTCTTAAAGATTAGGTGCAGTGACATAATGGAATTTTCCTCTAATAGAAAATTTGCAGATTTGTCCTACAGCCACCCTTCAGGAGACACTGGAATGGTATAGATATGTTAGAATTCATTCTAATCCCCTGGGATTATCTCAATGTTTTCATAAAAGATATTATACCTTAAAATTGGAAGGTAAAATGTAAAAGAAATATTATGTGACCTTTGATTTAGATGCTCTTCCACTTGTAATAAGAATTCTCACTGAGCTTTTTTATTTATTAATACAGGCTTCATTTTCAGAATCTTCACCATTACGTTCCTTACGTTATTAAATATTATATACAGTGAAAATTATTTAATTGTCACTATATGACTCAAGAAAAGTCCCCAAAAACAAGTCTCAATGACCCTATCTGCTTGGCTTAGGTCCTGTATCTGTCCTTGAACCAGTCCTGTGGTTAGGGAGATGGACCACGCTAACTTATTATTATTTTTTAAGATTTATTTATTTATACAAGAACCAGGGTACAGGCCAGATGCATGGGGGGATGAGAGGATTCACCAGAGACAGAGTGGGGAACAGAACAGGCAGACTGACAAAATACACTGCTGAGGGGAACAGCGGGCGAGACAGGAGAGGGTCTGTGGTGCCATGTGGGACCCTTCCCGGCTGGCCAGGATCAAACTGGTGCTGCAGAGGCTGTGGACAGCCACACAGCACTGCGCTCAACCGCCTGCACCACCAAGGGAGGCCCGGACCATGCTAACTTAAATCCCACTCTCCAGATGTGGTGGGGATATAGTGGTAGTCTCTCTCACCAAAGCAAAATGAGAGCAGAGAAGGGAGTATTGGTGGATGCTGGACAGAAATTGAGGCATTGTTTAAGGAAAGAAGACAAAGCTGGCTTCCCTGGTGACTTAGGGGTTAAGTCTCACTTCTATCATTGCTAAGTTTGATCCCCAGCCAGGGAACTAGCCCACATGACACAACAGACCTCTCTTGCCTAACCCACAGTTTCCCTCAGCAGTGTATTTCAGTAGATCCACCTGTTCTGCTCCCCACTCTGTCTCTAGTGAATCTTCTCCCCCCTCATATCCCGTACCTCTGGTCTTCTACAAGGGGGGAAAAGAAAGATAAAGCATGTTGGAAGGGAAATTAACAAATGTCTAATGTAACTTGTAAACTTGGCTACGACATATAGCATAGAATGTGATCTCAGTCTTTTTTATCATTATACTCTAGATAGCATAGATGCAAAATAATGAAGTATGCTGGCAGTGAAAAGGAGGATTATGCAATAGTTTAGACACCTCCTATGGTAAGTTGCAGCTACAGCTTTAAAAGGGAAAAACACTAACAATTGAAAAAATAAAACATCATTTAATGCTTACTCCATAAAATACTGAGACATCAAACTTGTGTGTTGAATAACTTTTCATAATGAAATATAATGATTCCACTCAACATCATAGAGTGACAATGAATCTAAAGTTTTTAAAAGCAGGAAAGTGTTTTTATTTTCTTAATACTGTAACTATACAATGGGACACAATCATTTATCTAGGTTGACACATTCCCATTTCCCTACTCCAAATGTCTTTGGGTCAGAAAAAAAACATATTTGCCAGAAAATAACTCTTTGTTCATACCATTACAACTGGTGAGAAAATTGGAGAGTCCGATAAATATTCTTTTGCAATTTTCCAATAACATTTATAATTGGAAGTGCTAAGTTGTTGACTACAAGACAATTTGGAAATGGAAAAATAATTTCAAACCTGCAGTGGTATTTCAACAAGAAATAATAAAATTTCAAAGGAGAACTTATGACTGTAAATGTCTCACTGTGTATTATTAATGCCACGTCCTTAGTGCACAAAAGTCCTTTCCATGGAGAGGATAATATAAGCAGTGCTCATTGTTGGAGAAGAATAAAATGGATGAAATGGACTAGCAGCAGACCTCAAAACACAGGCTATTTCACTGAGCATGATCCCTTACAGCTCCATAAACCAGTGACACACTGCAGGGGGGAGAGGGTAAAGAAGGATTAGGGTCAAAATAAGGGAGGTGCAATTGGGTGGGGAATATAACCAAAATGAAAATGCATACATTGTGCAAAAATGAAAAATGATGTAAGAATTATATAAAATAAAATATTTTAAAAAAAACACAGGCTATATCTTCTTGGGAATTTTGTGGTCAAAACACAAAGTAAACAAATGTGAGCAAGGAAGAATGAGAGTAATTGCTTTGCCAATTGAAATGGACTTTCCAAGCCAGCACATCGCCTATGGCCAAACAGCACATGATGCAGATAATCTTTGAGCTTTTGGACAGAGGTTGCATTTGTCCTTGTTTAATATTAGTGCCTCATATGTGGGGTTCATATTGGGAGCATGAGTGCACCCCTAAGTCAATTTCCCTTAATAAGTGAATAAATACCTGACCTGGCTCCAGGCTGGGGGCCTGTGGATGTTGTGGCCAGGCATGGGGTGTTGGAGAAGTTGTACTAGGACACTGGATACTAGTTGTACTAGGACACTGCACTGTGGTGCAGCCCACAGGCCTGGAGCCCACTCATCTGCTTTTTTACAGATGAGTGCCACCTCTCAGCTCATAATTTCACACTGACTTTCCTGTAAATGTAAATCAGAACAAATAAGGGGTGAGGGGGAGAAGGGGAGGCTAGGACTTCAATGTTTATACTCATCTGTAGCACAAGATGCATTTTTCCAGAGAGAAGGGTAAGCCTCAAAAGATCTGAGGTTTACATTAGTGTGCCAAAGCAGCGCTGCTAATTGGCATCTTCTGCAAACTCAGACCTCCTGCAGAAGCAAAGCCTCCTTGGGAATCTCCAGAGAGCAGGCTTTCTTGCCTCCTCTCTAGGAGTTCCCATTTCAGTTCTTGCCTGGAAATGGTCCAAGAATAGATTTCTCTTGTTCTAATACTTCAAGTTCCCTACTTCCCTACTGTAAGATCATGCACCATGGAAATTTATTTATTACGAAAGAAAAATCAAAATGATTGGTATTTTTCAATGAAAAAACTCCTCTATGCTGATCTTTTTACCCACTGTGTCATCTTTGAAGAGTTCACACTTGGTGATGTTCTCAAAGCTTGTGTGTGTCTAATCACAGCTGTGGTGTTTAGTCTGGTATTCCTGCTCAGGCATTTCTCTATGTGAGAAACACTTCAAACTCTTGTCCTCTGAAGTCAGGCTGGGGCAGCGGAAACCTCCAGCTGCTCTGTGGAAGGAGCAGCAGCAACTCCAAACCCTCCTGCACAGTCTCGTCACAGGCCCTGCCCAGGAACAGGCCAGAACATCTATAGACTTGGTTATGAAATGGAGGGATTAGAATTCTTTCCAGCACCTGTTTGCCTATGGCTTTGCTGTGGGAATTAAGCTAAGAATTTATTCTTTAAGTCTGGAAACTGAAGTTTAAATTTACTTAAATTTTGAAAATGTAGAGAATATGGAGGTTTGTTTTTTTTTTTCCCTATTTCCCTTTCACTAAAAGGTTTTATTACTTCTGACTAATGGCATTGTTGCCCTCTGGGGAAATACTATTATGAACCTCTTTGAGACCTGTCAGGAGGCACATTGGAAAAATTTACTGATGGATTACCCAGTGTGCACTGAGGTACATTTTTCCCACTCATGTGAATGTGGTAGGGATACAGATTGGAGGATGTAGATGGTGTGTGGAGAATGTGGTTAGGGAACATGTTTTGAAATGAATGTTAGTTAATGAACTACAGCATACTGAGCAATTCTTAATGACGGTTTCTTTAATGATTTTATGCAACAAACATTTTAGTATTAAATAAAAATATATATGCATGTGTGCATATGGGCTTGTGTGTACATGTGGTGTATGTAGAGATGTGTGGACATATATGTAACCCATGTTATCGATGTAGTATACAAATACACAGACACACTATGTACATTATATCAAACATGGTATCTGGAAGTGCAGGATCTCTTTAGGAGACAGCCTGAAACAGGTGCTTCCATGAGTATTTTATTTCAGGATACTTACAAGATAAGGGTTTAGGGACCTGCAGGAATGAAACAAGGATGGAGGGAAGCAGATCGAAAGATTCATTATTGAGCTGGTTCGCTGCCAGGACCAACAGGATTTAATCCTGCTGAGATAATGCAAGATCAAAGTAAAACATGTGACTCAGTATTGTTGATGCAAAAGGAAGGAAAAGAGAGCATTTATTTTTCACGAGTTCCAGTTCCTTATTGGCCAGTTGTTTCTCATGCTTTGTTTATTCCTTCTCAATTCCAAATTTGTTGATGTTTCACAATACTTGAGTAAATTCCTAGTGATACATCCAGCCGGATAGCCCAGAGCCCAGCAGCTGGGAGAGGGAAACAGTGCAGTTGATGTGAGGTCATCCTGGTGTCTCTTCCTGCCTCAGCAAAAGGAGGGGCTGCAGGAATGTGACTTTGGCCCCCAACATTCTCATTGAAGGTCTGCAAAGGAAACAAATGGCATCCATAAACACAGTGTTTTGAAAATATTCCATTTAACAACATTTGATGTTGAAGACCACAGGGTTGGAGCAGTTATGAGAATTTAATAACAATTGAGTTCTTGGTTTCTGGAAATGACTAAGAAAATGCCTCTTTGAGGATGGTATTTTTGATATGTGATGTGAGTATACAGAGAGAGAAGTTGGTCAAGGGAAGAAGTGTTCCAGACAGAGAGGAAAGCAATAAAAACTGTCCAAAAGTCATGTTTAAAGACTATAAGAAAACTGTTAAGACCAGAGTGTGATGAGGAAGGGAATGAGAAGTAGATGGACCCACAAGAAAATCAGGCTAGATCAAAAGCCTTGTTAGTGCAGATAAGATTTGAGATTTCATGTTCATAGTGACATAAAGCCATAGACATATTATGAATACAGGAATCATATGATCTGTGTGAATTTTTAAAGGATGGTTCTGTTGCTCAGTGAAAATACATAATAGTGGGGTTCACTGGACATGAGGAATTAATTTATGTTATCATAAATTCCCAGGTGAGGGGTGCTAAGTGCTATTGTTTGTACTTGGTTATCAACAGACAGGAGGAGAGATATTGTCATAACAGATGGGAGATTCAGGAGTTCTCTAAAAACTGGGTGATATGAGTAACTAGAGGATTTAAACTGACATTTATTGATACAGGCATATTTTAAAAGGTGCATTCATAGTAGGAGAAAAGCAGGGCAATCTTAGGTATTTTTATTCTTGAAATTCCTATGAGACATCGAGAAAAGAGTGAGAACGAGTTAATGAATTCATTAACACTCTTGGTAGGGACTGGTAAGTGTCAGTTCAGAAAATGGAAACCATTTCCACCTCCACCCATATGGAAGTGCAAATTTCAGAAAATTGTGTCATTTTAGTCGGGAAATGCTTGTATTTTTTCATTTTAATGCTCTTATCTTCGACCATGATGAATTTCAAATTTTCACCTTTTTTGTTCTGTGAATTGTCTGATCATTCCCTCATCTATTATCTATCAGGATTTTAGCACAGGTCATTAATACTGACCTGTCTGTCTAATTTTTAAAATGTTCTTTATGAAAATATTATTTATCTTTTAACTTTATGATGCTTTGGGGAATGATTACTTTTAAACCTGTATAAAGTCAATTTTATATTTGTGATTTATAGCTATTGCGTATAAGTTTAAAAAGTTCCATATTTTCACATATTTTCATTATACTCAACTATCAATATTTTGCCTATTAAATGTAGTATGCAATATAATTTATTAATTTACTGAATAAATTTACAGTTTCTCACTGAGTTGTGACTTTTGTAAGGATGTTATCACCAGTCCTCAAAGAGTGGCAAAGTCTGTTTCTCTTCATTGGTATTAGCACTAACCCAAGCTTAGTTATAAGCTTGAGCACACTGAGAACACATCTACTCAGAAAAACAAGTATTTAAGTAAATTTACAGTTACCATGCAATAGAGTGGGAAATTATGACAATGAACCCACTACTAATTATGCCTTAGTATTATTATGTTCTGAAACAAAACTGGGCCCTTCTGGACCAGGTTAGCCTATTGAATGACTCAATTTCTGATACTGTGAGTCAAGGTAAGCACCAAATTGTCCTGCAAAGACATGTGCAATGCTTTGCAGCTCAGACAATTTAGCCCAGGAGCCTGAAATCCCATTAGCTCTGAGGGGCTGCTGCATTCCCATATGCCCCTAGTTGTAAATCCCAAGCTAAAGCATAGCTTTTGCATTCTACCTCGTATCCCATTTTGTTGCTAGAATTTTCACTTTATACCAAATTGTTTTTTCCCTTTTATTTTATATTTTCATATCAGTGTTCTCATCCTCTCTTCTCATCATCAATAAACAACTATTGATCCTGCAAAATATCTTAAACAATTGCTTGTAGCATTGGCATAGAAGATCTTTGGTGATAATACAAAAGAGCACACAAATCAAATAATAGTGTATGGTGGGATGGCAGCAAGAGATGCATTTGTGCACATGGAGGTTTGTGAGTGTGGTGAGTAGCCACTGCTAGTTTAAAGTCACATTCAAAAAATGCTATTAAAAGTGAGCATTTAAGAGCCTCCCTGGTGGCCTAGGGATTATGTCTCAGCACTACCTCTGTGATGGCCCACCATGGCCTGAGTTTGATACCCTGGCCAGGGAGGTGACCCACATGGTGCAGCAGACCTCTCCTGTCTCACCCGCTGCTCCCCTCAGCAGTGCATTTCAGTCAATCTGTCTGTTCCGCTCCCCACTCTGTGTCTGGTGAACCCTGACACCCAACTCCCAGCATTGCACCTCTGACCTGCACCCCAGTCTACGCAAAGATAAATAAAGTTAAAAAAAATCTTAATAAAAGTAAGCATTTATGAAAGTTTGACATGGATGGATAGGAAGTATTCTGAGGCCAGCTGAGGGTGATATGGTAGCAAGTCTTCATTTTACATTGAAAAAAAGCTACCATGACTTTTTAGATTTATACAAAAAAAGTCAAAGGGGAGCTGGGAAAGTCTAATGGTACTTGATGAGCTAATGACCATTTGATTGGAAACATATTTCCACTGAAAAACAAAAGTATCATGGGGTCAAAGTCACTGAACTGAGATATGGAAGCTAACATGCTAACATGCTGTCCAATACTAACAGCAATGCCGGCATTTAGAGTGTGCCCTAAATTAGAACAGTATTTAAAAAATGGAGAAGTAAGACATAGAGATATCAAAATATTTACTTTATATTTGATAAAATTGGAATTCCTAAACAAACTTCATAAGTAGGCAACTTACTCACCCAATACCAGCTCTTTAGGTAGCCACACACACTGTAGGTCCTCAATAATTGCTGAGTGAATGGTAGTAAGCAAAGCAAAACACAATCACTATATAGGTCATAGGACACAAAAGCAAGGAGAACCTGGAAAGCATGTCAAGGTTATTATTCTAGGATGATCAGTAATTAGCAGGAAACATTTATCTCAACTCAAATTTTCAAATACTTAAAGTATAAAAAACATATACCATGTTTTATTTGTTTAGTGGCATGAACTCTATTAGATAGATATCTTCCAATACAAAATTCTAAGACAATTTCTGACTAAAAACTTGAAGCAGATACTAAAATAACCCAAGGACTTTAACGATGAATAAGATTATTTTGCCTGCGAAAAGAAAAAAGAGTTTCAGTTTGCCATTTCCAAGCTATAAAAGAGAGTGTGATTGTGGACATAAGACTTGATAAAATGTAATTGATTCTTTAATTCATTGAGACTTTTCTGAGTTGTGTGTGTAGATATAGTTGAGCTTAATATCTATTTGACCAAGAACAAATCTGAGAATGCACAGAAGGATAACACAACTGAGGAAGCAGATCCAAGATGAGATCAATGCTCAGGGACAATGTGTAATTATTGTGGTGACTTCTACATTCTTATGATTGGGCCTCCCTGATGGCCCTAAGGGTTAAGTTTCAGCACTATCATGGCTACAGCCTGGGTTCTATCACTGACCAGGGAGCTAACCCATATATGGCACAGCAGACCTCTCCTATATGGCCTGCTACTCCCTTTAGCAGTGAGTGCATTTTAGTACATCTGCCTGTTCTGCTCTCCTGCTCTGTCTCCGGTGAATCCTTTCACACCCACCTCTGGCCTAAACCCCAACATTATATGCAAAAAAAAATAAATTGTAGGTTTGAACCAAGTGTACTGAACTCTCAAGAGTGAAGAGAGTTTTCAAATGACATTAATATACTGATGGCTGGTATTTGCTAACTCATTGGAATTCTCAGTAACTCTGCCATTGAAGCATTTCATTTCACTAAGAGAACCTGACTAGGACATAAGGATATGATTGTAAGAGAAAATTTCAAAATATGTAAATGTGTATAACTCATTTCAAGGCTTGTTCTCTTAACTACTGTACTTTGTAGCTCCAAGTAACAATGAAATTTAAATAGAAGTTGACATCAAGTACGTAACATTTCAATAAAGTGCATACATTTTTGAGTATGTTCCAGTCTTGACTATGTTAGATTAAAAAATTGTTTTCAGTCATGCTACTTTCCTATAATTCTAAGTGAAATGCACCCATGTTACATTAAATGTTTTATTCTTATCTAATAGGGGATCTGACACTCCCAAATGCATTATCACTGGACATCATCTCTGCAGCAAAGCCCTTGTGACATGAAGATTTATAGAGAAGTTTCCTTACTAACAGGCCATAGGACTGTGTGTGTGTGTGTGTGTGTGTGTGTGAGTGCTTATCTTTATTCAGTTTTTATTAAATGGCCATGTAAAGCAAAGGTGTGTAAGTTTTGTTCATTGATCTAAAAATCAACTACAAAAAAAAGGACAATTTACAAAGCAAACTTAAGTGTGTAGAACCAAAATGCCACCTGATTAATTTTGAAGACAAACATATCACTCCCACCACTGTGACATCCTCATCTCCACTTTTTGAAGTCACGAAGCAGGTCCTGCTTCTTATTTTCTACTTATCTCCTCCTCCAGTCTGGTCCTTCTGAAGCACGTTTTTAGATCTTGAAAAGAACCATTGATCACATTTTCTAAGAAATCATTTAAAAACAGTTCCTAGAATAGCAAGGCACATTTCAAAGATGGCAATTGTCTAACCAAAACAGAATATTCCTGTTTCTGTAGTCTAAATCTAAAACTCGTGTGGAATATTATCATTGAAGAAGGAAACTAAGTGAATGTCTCAGAGAATATAAACATCCTTCTTGATTTATGAGATGTATGAGATATTTATCTCAATTGCTTGGAATACTGGAGTGTTCTGTTGTATCCTCTTGAAAAAACAAATCTTCACTGCCATTAAAATATTAACACTTCAAATCAAAATACTTCTTATATCTCTGCACAAGTAAGAACCCCCTCTTACTCCTCCACCCAATAGCCTCTCAGTTTATCCATCATGCATTTCAACCTAATTGACTTGGAACCCTTTGCAATTTCACAAACTCAAATAACACAGTTTGTATTCAAAATAATCTTTCTCGCTCTTTTCAACTTACTTGATTTTATGTTTTCACTGAAAACAAAGGCAGTTTTAAAATGGGGACTTTGACAAAGAGAATGAAAGAAAATAAAAGGGTTCCTTGTACCACAATTCTTATTTTTTGTGATTCTTAAAGAAAATAGATCATTCTGCCTCTCCCACTGTTAGGAAAGTATCTGGGAAAAACAAAAAAAGAGAAAGAACATATGATCGGAGGAAAGTTGAGAAGGAAATAGGCAAAAAGGGAAAGTAGGAGTGGTGTGGCGTAGATCCCTTCTGTATCTCAAGCTAGTCATGGAGACGGACTATTAAACAAGTGTGGAAACTGATTCTTTGATTCTGAATATAGACGTAGCAAGGCACATATGGAATAATCTATTGCTATAGTTTTTCTGCTGATATTTATCAATAATTTGGCATGGGAAAAATGACTTAAGTCTGTGAAGCACAATTTATTAGTCTTTAATAGGGAAAATATTGGGTATTTTCTTTTTTAAAAAAATATATTTTTACATCATTTTTCATTTTTGCACAATGTATGCATTATCATTTTGGCTATAGTCCCCATACAATTCCCACACCCTTGTTTTCATCCTACTGCCTTCTCCCCCTCACCCAAGTAGTGTGTCTTGGTTTATAGTTGCTTGTTGATTTTGATTTTTACTTTATTATAGTCTTTTTCCTGGTCCCTGATTTAAGTTTTCTAAATTCCTGCTATGAGTGAGACCATCTGATATTTTTCTTCATAGCAGCACTATTTACAATAGGTAAGCTATGGAAACAACCCAAATGCCCCAAAATAGATGACTGGATCAAGAAGATATGGTACATATACACAATGGATTATTACTCAGCAATCAAAAAGATAAACTCATGCAATTTGCAGCAACATGGGTGAAGCTTGAAGGGATCATGCTCAGTGAAATAAACCAGAAAGAAAAGGAAAAATACAGGGTATTTTCTAATGTGGGACTGTTTATAGTTCTCTTTCCAGCATGCTGGAAGTATATGGCACCTGGCAATTCTGCAGTAACTGTATGAAGAATCAATACAACGGAGTCATGCATTTCATACACTGGCATGTGGTAGATATTCCCTGATTTTAATTATTTTTGCATTGTGTTGGTTCTGTGTTTTTAACAGTTGATGTATCTGGAGCTGCCCATACTTCATTGTAGTCTTATTGCACGTAAGGCATAACAATAATCAGCTTAGCGATCAATTTAAAGGTAGAGAAAATATCATATTACCTTCATATCTCAACTCATATTTATCAATTTGCTGATAATTTAACTTGATTTCAGACATAAAAGCTGGTGATTAAAAAGTTACTGCAGAACTACCATGGGCCATATACTTCCATCATTCTGGAAGGATAGCTGTGAAGAGACATGATTAATCCACTCAGCCTCCATATTAAGCAAGAGCTAATTGAAGCTATTTAACAAACCCTAAATAATTATGTTGAATAGAAGTGCTTTCCTGACTCAAAAACGTGGTTATGGACACTACGAGAACTGAAATTATTCCTTTTTCCTTTTGTGAAATCAGTAGGAGAGCTAAAATTAGGAATGGATTGAATGGTTGAAGAGGAAAGATGGACAAAAGTGGGGAAATCAACCGTGAGGAGACTTATTGTGAAAATGAGAGCTGCTGTATGAAATGGCAGTTGAATTCATTTGTTGCATCTCCCTAGAGCTGTGGATTCAGTGGGAAAAGGTCTAGTAATGGGGTAGGCTGAAAAGGGTATTTTTCAGCCTTCTTTTATGTAGCCCAGGTTTGGAGAAATGTCTATAGCTTGCAAGGAACAAAGTAGAGACACCCAACAGAATCAGCAGAAACTTGAAACTATCTGGAAAGCAAGTTCATCGGTTCAAATCACAGAGGCATACAAGGTACACACATCATGAATACCTAGAAACAAAGTCAATTGTGCTAAAATAACAGTATCTATGGAAATAATCATAGCACAATTAAGGTCCCTTTGTTCCCATTAAAAATATTCATCATCCAGCTATGTGAGTGACCTTAGATACTGCTCTTAGTGGGATACTGTGGTGTTCCAAATTATGCTGCAGTATGAATACCCCATGTCATTAAAAATACCTCCTTATTTTTTTTTCCTTCCCTCTCTCTCTTCCTCCCATCCTTCTTCCCTCTTTTTTTCTCTTCATGTTTCCACCTTATTCTTTTTTTTTTATTAAAAATTTTTCATTCGACATTGGAGTCAGCTTGCTTACATTTTGAGAATCTGATATCAAACTGCAGATTCTTTAAAGAGAGATTCCCCCCTCCCTAAATTTCTGAGTGGAATTGATTCAGCAATAAATACGAAAACCCTTAAAATCACACAAGTGTTCCTGGCAGATACTAAGCTCAAAGCCCACTATGAACTATGAGAATTATAGTCCCCTGATAGGGGAAATCAGAGATGAAATAAAGTCAAATTCATATACAGCTCTACTGCATTATTTCAGGGAACTTTGCTTTTCAACCTAGAGGCAGACAGGATATTGTTGATTTAGATATTATGGGAAGGTCATATGTTAAAAGCATTTCTCCCACACGTTTAAAACCCACACACAAAAATGTCTTCTTGGTCAATTCCCAATACCTCAGAAAGTCCAATCTCCTTACTGCTTCAATCCTTTGGCACATTCTTACTACCTCGATAGCCACCAAAACCCAACAGCTGCTTAGGACGGAATTGAGGAAAATTCTCAGACAGCTGTTGGGGATAGTTTTCAACCACAAAGAAATGCAAGTTGAAAAGTTCACTGCCAAGATTTTCCCCTTCTCAAAGAAAGACACCGCTGCACTTACAATAAACATGGAAAAGGGAAATCACTGAGTAAGAAAAAAAATCATGTTTGAAAGAATCCAAATCCAATTGTGACTAGCATGTTAGCAATTGTTTGTAGTATATAAGGTTGAGTTATGAACATGTCCTTTTATTAACTGCTATTTGGAATCTACACAAGAACATTTCTTAAGTTCAAGACTACTGTGTTAGCAGAAAATGTTGTATGATAACCTACTAAAAGTCTGTATGGAGAGTTGATTAAATTGCCTGCAGTTATAAAGCAATATTAATGGTAATATATGAATCTAAGTGTATTCAAAATGTATTAGAAGGCTATAAATATGCATAATAGTTTTATTTTGTAAACTTTTATGTGTACATATTTATATTCACCTACATATAGGGTAGAATTTAGGGGTACTTATTTTTTTTCCTTCTTGCTTTTATTTTACTATAGCTTCCAATGAACTTGTATTATTCTTGAAATGTCATGGTACCAAAATATTTCAAAACAAAAGGAAGAACACAAGTCATAGGCAAAGAAAATATTTGAAGCAGAAACCATGGGTGTAACTGGGTGTCCAGTTGCAGTGGGACTTTTGGATTCAGAGTCAGTGTGTGAGAAATACTCAAGTTGACAGAGTAAATTTAGGTTGACATAGTTGTGCAAGTAGTATATTTGGAAGTAAGGGAGAAGGGGAAGACAATGAGTGAACAAAAAGGTGGATTAATGAATCAGCCACTGTTATGGCTGTAGATCAATCAATATGGACCTTTCAAGACCTTATCTTGACTATGCACTGGAATCGTACCACCGAGGTCAGAATAAGTTATGGTATCTCTCCACCAATTTCTCTTCCTCACTGGTTGAGGGTCACTCCAGCACTGCTACCTTCCACATTCAATGTGTGCACCAAAAATATCCATAGAGGACAGGTGGGGGAAACACATTAGAACACCCTCAGATTCTAAACATTAGTTGTGGGATGCCTGCATCATTGAATATGGTCATGAGCAGGATAACTCCTAGACTAGCCCCACATCAAGAGGATGAGAGAGGAAGGTAGGAGCCGGCCAGTATTGCTGTTTGCTAGGTACATGGGTTTTGACAAGCGCTGGTCATCTTTGTGTTTTCATTTCTTCTGAGAAATACCATCAATATTTCTAGTATCTTTTAAAAATGATACCAAAAATGATCATGGTCTGGAAAGACAAAAAAGACATAAAGTGAGCCTCACATTTCCACTTACACAACATGGAAGATGTGAACCACAAAACTAATTGGAAGCTTGAAACTTGTGCCAGGGACAGACCCAGAATTAATAGAATGTCACAAATTTTCATAGAAATTCCAAATTTCATAATCAGTGACTGAGAACACAAGGACAGGATTACCCCATGAGTCACGGCCATTGGCATTTCAGGCTCAGCAAGTTCTAAACCTTAAGCTCTCTGGTCTATGTGGGGTCAAAATAAATGAAAATCCCCATTATTTTTTTTTTTTATGGTTAATGTAACTAGATCTCCTCTTGCCTTAAAAATATTCTGTTTCTAAGAGTGTGAAATTTCTACTATGGTTGCAGTTTGTCCACAACATTGTAAGTTCTGTTTTCTCCCTACTGGACTCTTAGGTCCACGAGGAAGCATCCTTTCCTGTCTCTCTGAGTCCTCAAAGTTGTCAGCCTTACGTACCTCATCCCCAAGCTCCTTTTGGCACGTGCAACCACACTCACCACATTGGGGCTCGGCTCATCTGTCAAGGCTGGCAGACTGCCAACACTGCTTTGAACTGTGGAAAATCTGAGAAGTGCTTGATAGCTTTTTATATAGCTTGGTTTGATACCAATAACTCTTGAGTGTGGATGTCAAGGCAACAAAGCTATAGCTCACAAAGAAAGAAAAATAATAATAAAATAAATCCCTCAAGATTACAAGTGAATAATCTGTGAAATGCTCAGAAGAATTTTCCTATTGTTTCTTCGTGTGTTTCTCAGAAGGCCTTGTTAATTAAGGTTCAGGAACAAGAACCGCATCTGTCACGGAGTCACTATTCCTCCTGCATGCATAACAAATTGTTCACATAAACTGCCCCCAAATCTCATCATCTCTCACTTTCCTCCTCCAGAAACTTTAAAGCATTGTGCTGTTATACTAACTCGGGATTCCATTATGTGAGAAGCACAATTTAGCTTTGGCTGTAATTTTCAAATATTTATGAGAGCAAGATTAGGGACAGAAATAAATGGGATCTGTGAATGTGTCTTTGGAATTAATAGCTTTGGTATTTTATGGGGTTGGAGGGGGAGACAGGTGGAGGAAAAATGGGGACACTAACCCTGTCCAGGTTTACATCATAAACTGATATCCATTCTTATTAGGGTAATTTCTCTCCAGAAGCTTCTGAACAGAAGAGCTGATGTCAGACTTAGATCTCTTCTCTACAGAAATCACACCATCAACAACAGATTCAGCATTTGTTACATGTGTTTTTTTCTTCTCCCAAAGGTCCCTAGAGAGAGAGAGCGAAAAGCATAGATGAGCTTTAAATAAATGGAATCATGCCAAAGAATTTGACACAGCCATTTGTCTTTGGTGCTTAAACAGAGCAGAGAAGGAAGTTCTTGGAGTCAACTTTAGGCTGTGCAGTGCAATGTCAATTGGAAATAATTGGAATTTATTACCATAAATGAAATGGAATAGGCAAGTTCTTTCCTACTCCCTCCTAAATTTTACTTTTGTTGTAGTTAATCCAAAGTATAGGAGGAAATTGATGTATTATCAAATTTGGAATCATCTTCGGGTAATTTTATAAACTGTACATAAGCTATAGTTCTTATTTTTTTTTACTTTCCCTACAATTTCCCACATGCCCTTATTTCACCATCAGTTAGCTCTTTTCTGATTTATCCCTGTTAACAATTTCCCCTCTTACCTTAGCAATCTGTTATGGCAGTAAAGACATTGAGTATTTAAAGAAGGAGAGAACATTTCCCCTACTACTTGGGTTTTTCTAAATCTAGTCCAGTAATCAAATTAACATCAGATATTTCAGTGGGGAAAAAGACAAAATAATGATTATTCATGTAGGGGAATCTACATAATTATATGGAGTCCAAAAACAGTAAGATAAAGTGGGGGTATATATCCTAATTAAGGAAGGGGATATGGGCCTGGGACTTCTATGGAGGAAACTTTCATGATGAGGAGAGGTGACTTACAAGACAAAGTCCAGATGCACCATAATTACATGTTTGTCTTGCCATATCAATAGGTTCATTTCTGGTAATAGCCCTAATGCTGGGTCACACCCCCAATTTTTATTGCTCCAGCTATTTAAGAGAGTGGTAAATTTTCCTTGTGAGATTTTGGGGCCTCAGATGACCTCACTCAAAATAATCCACATGCTAAAGTGGCACATCTTGGGAAGACCTGTTCAGAACAACTTGGGGTAGTCTATCCTTTAAGAAATAAAATTGATTCAATAACAAAAGGGATGGTCTTTTTGATTTCTTCTTCTTCAGATTTATTGTTTGTGTATAGGAAGGCTACTGACTTTTGCGTGTTGATTTTGTATCCTGCCACTTTACTGAACTGATTGATGAGTTGAATTAGCTTTTCTGTGGAGTTTTTGGGGTTCTCTATATATAATATCATATCGTCTGCAAATAGTGATAGTTTGACTTCTTCTTTTCCTATTTGGATTCCTTGGATGTCTTTCTCTTGTCTTATTGCCCTGGCTAGGACTTCCAGTATTATATTGAAAAGCAATGGTGAGAGTGGACATCCTTGTCTTGTTCCAGATCTTAATGGAATTGCTTTCAGCTTTTCACCATTGAGAATGATACTGGCTGTTGGCTTGTCATAGATGGCCTTTATGATGTTGAGGTATGTTCCTTGTATCCCAAGAATTTCAAGGGCTTTTATCATGAATGGGTGTTGCACTTTGTCGAAAGCTTTCTCAGCATCTATTGATATTATCATATGGTTTTTATATTTCTTTTTGTTGATGTGTTGGATAACGTTGATTGATTTTCGGATGTTAAACCATCCTTGTGCCCCTGGAATGAATCCAACTTGGTCGTGGTGAATTATCTTATGGATACATTGTTGGATTCTGATAGCTAAAATTTTATTGAGGATTTTTGCATCAGTGTTCATTAGGGAGATTGGCCTATAGTTTTCCTTTTTTGTGTTGTCCTTGTTCGGTTTTGGTATTAGTGTAATGTTGGCTTCATAAAATGTGTTTGGTATTGTCCCTTCCTTCTCAATTTTTTGGAAGAGTTTGTGAAGGATAGGCACTAATTCGTCTCTGAATGTTTGGTAGAATTCATTTGCAAAAAAAATCAAATATTTGGGAATAAATCTAACAAAAGAGGTAAAGGACCTATACAAAGAAAACTATAAAACACTGTTAAAAGAAATAGAAGAAGACACAAAGAAATGGAGAGACATCCCCTGCTCATGGATTGGAAGAATAAACATTATTAAAATGGCCATCCTTCCAAAAGCAATATACAGATTCAATGCTATTCCAATCAAAATTTCAATGTCATTCTTCAAAGAAATAGAACAATTATTGATGAAATTCATATGGAATCACAAAAAACCCCGAATAGCCAAAGCTCTCCTGAAAAAAAAAGAAGGGAATGGAGGCATCAGACTCCCAGACTTCAAACTATACTACAAAGCCATAATCATCAAAACTGCATGGTATTGGAACAAGAACAGACATACAGACCAATGGAATCGAATAGAAAATCCAGAAATAAACCCACAGATTTATGGTCAACTAATCTTTGACAAAGGAGCAAAGAATATGCATTGGAGCAAAGAAAGTTTGTTCAATAAATGGTGCTGGGAAAACTGGGTCGCTACATGCAAAAGAATGAAGCTTGACCACCACCTCACACCATACACAAAAATCAACTCAAAATGGATTAAAGAACTAGACATAAGACCTGAAACCATAAAATATATAGAAGGAAATATAGGCGAAACACTACGTGATTTGCACATCAAAGACATCTTTACAGACACATCACCCAAAGCAGTGATAGTGAAGGCAAAGATAAACAGCTGGGACTACATCAAATTAAAGAGCTTTTGCACAGCAAAAGAGACAATAACAAAAACAAAGAGAAACCCCACCAACTGGGAGAACATTTTTGCACCCAACACTAATGATAAAGGACTGATCACAAAAATCTGCAAAGAGCTGATGAGACTCAACAACAACAAAGAAAATAATCCAGTCAAAAAATGGGCAGAAGAGCTTAAAAGAAACTTCTCTGAAGAGGAAATGCAAATGGCCAACAGGCATATGAAAAAATGTTCAACATCACTTGTCATCAGGGAAATGCAAATCAAAACTACCATGAGATACCATCTTACACCAGTGAGAATGGCACATATTAAAAAAACTAGCAACAACAAATGTTGGCGAGGGTGTGGAGAAAAAGGAACTCTTCTGCACTGTTGGTGGGAGTGCAAACTGGTCCAACCACTGTGGAAAGCTGTGTGGAGATTTCTGGACCTACTAAACATAGAGCTTCCATATGATCCAGCAATTCCACTCCTAGGTATTTACCCAAAGGACACAGAAACATCAATTCCAAAGAACACCTGCACCCCTATGTTTATAGCAGCACTGTTTACAATAGCTAAGCTTTGGAAACAACCCAAATGCCCAAAAATAGATGACTGGATCAAGAAGATGTGGTACATATATACCATGGAATATTACTCAGCATTCAAAAAAGATAAACACATGCAATTTGCAGCAACATGGATGGCGCTGGAAGGGATCATGCTCAGCGAAATAAGCCAAAAAGAAAAAGAAAAATACCAGATGGTCTCACTCATAGCAGGAATCTAGAAAACTTAAATAAGGGACCAGGAAAATGAATAACTATAAGATAGTGAAAATCAAAATCAACAAAAAACTATGAACCAGAGACACTTTTAGGGGGGCGGGAGGGGAGGGATTGGGGTCAGAATGGGGGGGCTGCAATTGTATGGGGAATATAACAATAAAATTTATTTAAAAAAAAAAAAAAAAAAGAAATAAAATTGAGTTGGTAGCATGCAACTGTGGGGTACATTCAGGACCTCAAACAGTTAAGGGTTGCACACTTTCCTGGCCATCTACAACCACAAGACAAAAGAAGCCTACTGTTAGAGTGAAAGATTTTTAATAGAATTTCTAGATTTCAAAAAACAACAACCTTGGAAAATTACCCATCCCCTTTGGGCAAATACCCAGTCAAACAGTTTAGCCTTAAGCAGGACTGCTGAAGCCCAAAAGCTTGTCTAAGATACCTTCTAGCAGGGAACCACAAGAGAGGGGTTCAGCAGGTCCCAGATTGCTGGGACAAAAAGACAAATTCAAAATTCAAAATGTAGCTCAAAAACAATCATGAAATCAAGATAACAGCTGCCATTGTTTCTGCCAAGGACTAGAGGAGCAGGCCTCCATGTAGCTCTCCTCCACATACCTCTCCCACTTGTCTTTTCCAAGCTCCATTTGTCTCCTTCCATGTGCCTATTACAGCAGTACTGGGTACAATCAAAACTGGAAAACCAAGAGACTTAAGAGCATGCATGCGTTCCGTTATAAGCCGGACTTGGCAGCTTAACTCCGCTACTCGTCCCCCACAGCACTCCATTTAGGAAGCCAGGCTCATGGAATGCTGGGAGTTGTAGGTTTTGGTACTTCAGATCTCTTTAGTGTAGACATGGGAGGGAGTGGAGTCTGTATAAATCTCAAGGAGTGGATTTTACCTCTAACAGATTTATTTTAGTGCTATGTGTTGATTTATGTCCCCCCAAATTCATATGAGAGTATTTTAACCTCCAGTATCTCAGAATGTAATTTTATTTAAGGAGGGGGTCTTTAAAGAAAGAACTAATTTAAATTGAAGTCATTAAATTTCATTTGTCATTAATTTATGAAAATAATATTCTCATAAAAGAAGGGAAATCTGGACACAGGAATGCATGTAATATGGCTGTCATTTGTACATATTATCCTCTACAAAAGAGAGAATTGAGACAGGTTTTTTTTTTTTTCCCTCATGATCCTTAGAGGGAACTAAACTTGCTGGCACTTTGATCTTTAATTTTTAGCCTTCAGAACTGTAAAACAATAAATTTCTGTTTCTGAGTAACTCACTTTGTGGCACCTTGCTACAACAGTCTGAAGGGGAACAGAATTTATCAGCCCAAAATATGCCTCTTTTGCATAATTATTATTTTAGGCTGATTACTTTTTTTTTTTTAAGATTTATTTATTTATACAAGCACTGGGTACAGTCACAAGCGCGGAAGGGTGAGAGAATTCACCAGAGCCAGAGCGGGGAGCAGAGCAGGCAGAAGGACCGAAGTACACTGCTGAGGGGAGCAGCGGGCGGCAGGAGAGGTCTGCGCGCCATGTGGGACCCTCCTCTGGTGGCCGGGGAGCAGCCGGGGATCGAACCAGCGCTGCAGAGGCTGCGGGCAGCTTCGCAACCCAGCGCTCAACTGCTGCGCCACCGGGGAAGCCCCTAGGCTGATTATTTTTTAAGAAACTACACACACACAGTAAGTTCTGAAAACAGGTGAAAGTTACTATTTTGTAGGAAACATTTGTGTATATATATATATATATATTTAAGATTTATTTTATTTATAAAAGAAACGGGGTATAGGCCAGATGTGTGGGAGGGTGAGAGTATTCAACAGAGACAAAGCATGGAACAGAACAGGCAGAATGAATGAAATACACTGCTGAGGGGAGCAGCAGGAGAGACAGGAGAGGTCTGCGATGCCATATGGGCCGCTCCATGGCCAGCGAGGATTGAACTGGCACTGCAGAGGCTGTGGACAGCTTCACAGCGCTGTGCTCAACTGCCTGTGCCATCAGGGAGGCCCCAGGAAACATTTATATTTATAAGGGAACTCTTTTGTCTGGGTTTCCCAGGAGGAGGGAGGAGACTAAATCTCTGGTAGCTCTTATTAATGGAGGTTAAAATTTAAAACTTCATGGCAAGCTCATCTACATAATAAGATACCCATGTTTACTATACTGTTTCTGCTAAATTCCCATTAGAAACCCCCTATATCTACCCCCCACCCCTGTCCTCTTTTTCTTTAGTTGAAGATGGTGTTGAAGTGACACCTTGATTTTGAGGAATTACTCAACTTTCCTGGGTATCTCCCAGTTATACAGGAAATACACATGTTGTTAAAGCTTTGTTTTCTCCTGTTAATCTATCTTTTACTACAAGAATATCTCAGTAAAGAACCTAGACAGATAGAGGGAAAATTCTCTTACACCCCGTACAAGCCCTAGCAAATGAATACACACAACTATGTGTTGTTTCTTAGGTTATTTAGAGTAAGTCTTTTCTTGATCTGGGCTTTATTTGTTTAATATAATAGAAAGTAATTATACTTGCATAATCCGTTGTAAAGAGTAGCACTGCTCAGTTAAGATAATGGCTGTCACTAGATATATGCAAATATGCAAGTGTGGACTACTGTGTATACATATTATTTGAAACAAGTGTTACAAATAAGTATTCATATGAATAAAATTGGATGGTGTTCAATATTATAATATTAGTAGCTAAATATCTGAAATTCCATTAAATTTGTTTCTATGGTCTAGAAGCCTTATTAAGATATAAATAATCTGTAAAATGATACAAGTAATAATATCAAGGCCAGGGTAATGGTACAAGGTGAGAAATGTGAAATAGGATACTATAACAAGTACAGTTATTTCAAAATAGTAGTGACAGAACATCCAACTGTTATAATGGTAGTATTTGTAATATATTTGTTCATTTTGAGGACCAAAATATATTTTTCATGCATATTTGGTTGTCATCTAAAGTTCCTGTCTCTCAGCTCTCAGATCATGGAATTTCCTGAGTCATTATTAGAGCAATGAAAACAACTTTTGTCATAACATTTGCTATTTTGTCATCAGCCCTGTGTAAGCTTCAGAGTCATAAAAGTTTAAATCATAACAGTATAAGGCCTCCCTGGTTGCTCAGGTGGTTGAAGGCCGCACTGTGAAGCTGTCTGCAGCCTCTGCAGCATGGGTTCGATCCCAGCCAGCTGGTGAAAATCCCACATGGCATGGCTGACCTCTCCTATCTTGCCCGCTGCTTCCCTCAGCAGTGTATATCATCAATCTGCCTGTTCTGTTCCCCACTCTGTCTCTGGTGAATCCTCTCACTCCCCGCACCTCTGGTCTGTACCCTAGTACTTGTATTAATAAAATAAATCTTTGAAAAATAAATAAATAAATCATAACAGTAGGGAGCTTCATGTTTCCTGTCCCATGTCCCTTGTCCAGTGAAAGGTGTAACTGAGTGTCTAAGGGAAGCTTAAAAGCTGGGGAGAGATGACAGGAGAAGATGTGCTGGAGGGACATGGAGCAGAAAGACGTGTGAAGAAGAAACTCCACTTGTTTCCTGGCCTTGGGCTTTTACCATGGACTTGGGGACATGAAATGAGACACTTGGAAGAGACCTGGGGGAGAGACCCATGGGGAGGTTGACAATGACTTCTTTTCTCTCTAATGCATGAGAATTCCATCAAAGTTCTTTTCCATGGAAATCTTTTGCACTAAGAGTATGTTTGGCCTTTATGTGGCAGATAGCAGAGCCTATTTAGAGCATACAAAGTTTGGGGATCCCAGGGTGCCCTACAGTCTGCCTGCTAACAAAATGGGTATCTGCTGGCAAATAATCAAATTATAGTCAGAATGAAAAGAGAAAAAAAAAAGCTTAATGATAAGAGAGAGATCTATCAAACTAAATTGGCAAAATGGCTTGTCTCTCCTTAAATAGCTTCAGCTAAACCAAAAGCTGTTGGGGTTGGGACATAAAGTTCATTTAGGGGAGAATATCTGAAATGGCACTGTAAACAAAAGTATAACTTACATAGATTTTAGTTGCTGTCTTTTCCATTGCTAAGAGTTAATGAAATTTGGTCTTCCTGCTAAGAGTTAGACAATCTTACAAATGGGGATTTTCCTTTATACATGCGATTGTTTTTTAAAAAAGGGTAACCTCTACTCAGCTCTCCATGATATAATAGTTATGACAAAGAGACATATTTTGATGTGGCAAATTTTGTTCCTCTGTATTTCCAATTATTTGGATAAGTAAATTGTAGGAGCATAAAAAATAATTTGTGCATTTTAGTATATAAATATAATTGACATAATTATCATGGTTATTTTTATATTTAGAATATGAGAATTTGGACATTATATAAAGTATTCGAAAAGCAGATGCAGGAACAGATTTGAATCAAGAACCAGACTTTTAAACATAAGGTTGTCAATTACTTTCATGATAACCAACTTTCTTCTATGCATAAACAGGTTCATAGTTCATGATTTCTTGCAACCAAATTTTCATCAAGTGTGTGGAATGTTAAAGTTTCCCCACACCAGCAAGAATTCTTGGACCCCAGCATAGCTGTGGAGAATTCAATTCCCTGATGTTATTTATTCAAAGACAGTGACAGATTCCTCAGTCTTCAAGACCACCATCCATTTCAGATGCTAGACATATGCCTCAGGCAAGTCTGAGAACAACCATTTATGGATCTGGTGTCTCCATGATCCTATCCTGCCCCAAGACCCAGATTATTATCATTTCTTCTGACCAATTGATGACCAGTCACTGTTAACTGGAAATAATGTCTCTGTGATAAACAAAGAGTTCATTAAATAATGAAATTGAAGATTCAAACGTGGGTGGCAGTACAACAGATTTTACTCTTCCAAAAATGTTCTAACAAATACAAATTTGATTTTGTTTATTTAGGAGAAAGAGTGAATCACTGACATTAAAAATGTAATTATTCTTGACAGGGAGGCTTCTGGTTCTAAGTTGTTTGACCTAAAGATGTGTTGATTCTATCTATGCACAGAGGAAAGCAATGCAAGATTTAATCTTTTCCATTCTAAAGAATACTGCAGAGGTTCAAAGATATGGTACACATTATTAAATCTTTATCTGGTTTCTTCATCATCAATGGGAATTGAAAAGATTGACTTTACTCACCGGGAGTGTTAGCAGGCAAACTTGGTAATGACATAGGGTGTCCCAGTTTGTGAGTCCTCACCTGTGTGCTTAAGCACTTGGGATGAGATCTAAAAAGCAGACATGCTGAGAGAGAAAAAGAAAAAATATATATAAGGGGAGTTAGAGGAGGGAGAACAGAAAAAAAGAAGTTTATTTGGCCATCATGTGGCTAGTTGCCATCTGTCCTACTGGTAGTAACAAGGTGCATGTTGGAGCCAAAAAACCAAGAGAACAAGACCTGCCTGTCTTTATTGCATTTAAGATTCACCTGCCTGCTTAGCTCTACCCCTAGCTCCCAGCAGCCACCCTGCTCTGGAAATCCAGTTCATGGTATGCTGGAAGTTGTAGACCAAGACAACTACTGAGAGGTAATCTGAGTGGAAGTAGGGTGAGGAAGATGGTGCCTGTTCTCCAGGCCTCAGTGAGTATTCCTGCTCTCCTTACCACAGGTGCACCTTATGACAGGAGCAGATTTTCACAGCTGTTTCAAAGACTTCATATGACTTTGTCTGCTTGAGAAGGGTGGGATCATTTCCAGAACATTTTGCAGTATTGCTAACGAGAAGTTCAGAGCATCTAGAACAAGCTTGATTAATTTCTAGAGTGGCACATAGAACTCAGGAAACCTGTTTATTCACTAGATCACTGATTTATTACAAAGGCTATTAAAAGAAACTAGTCAAAGAGTAGATGAAGAGAAATAGAAGGTGAGGTGTAAGGGGATGGCACGGTGTTTCCCTGCCTTCCCCAGAGTGCCATTCTCCCCTAAATCTTCATGTTCACCAACTTGGAATCTCTCTTAAACCCCTTCCTCTTTAAGTCTCACTCCCTGATTTTTTGAGGGATGAGAGCAGGTAGAGGTGGAGTAAAATTTCCAGTAAAATTTCAGTGATTTGATCATCCTACATATATGATGATTCCTCCATAAAACAAGGGAGGTTAGAGCATGAAATCTTTAAAACCAATCTGAAGATGGGTTTATTTAGATTCATGTTTCCACTGGAAAGGTATTTTTTTCTTCCTGATCCTCAAGAATTATTAAAAGTTTCTTTAAAAATCACCTACATATTATTCTCAGCAAGAAACTTCAAAAAGCAGATAACATTTCTTTGATCTGATTGAGAAATGGAATTTTTTAATGTATATTTTATTATCCAACTATGTTATCAGTATATTAATGACAAAATGTTTATAATTTTTTAAAAAGTGTTATCATAATATATGCTTTTTGGCTAACACAATAATTTTGCTACCAAGCAATGGACTTGCTACCTCAAATGCGTAGAAGCCAATTATTGTGAAACCGGTTTTAAGAGGAGAATTAATTTTACAGCAAGTCAATGAACAAGGAGGTGAGAGAAAAGTACAAATTGACCACCCCATCTAAATAGGAATAGGATTTGTATTGATTTTAGGGAATATAGTTGAAAACAAAAGAGTTAAATTTTAATGACTAAGGTGTGGGTTAGAAATGTGAATGTGGCTGAAATTCATTGCATAATTACAGGACAGCCCAGACATAAAGAAGTATGTGGAATTACACACACACACACACACATATAAACTGGGGTTTTAATTTTATGTTTGTTGGTCCCTTGACTCTGTTGACTGACTTGAAGCTCAACTCAATTTTAGTCTGTTTGCACATGCCCAGATTATGTGATTTGCCAACAATGTTCTAGGCTCTACTGTTGGTTAAAGTAAGCCCCAAACAAAAGTTTAGATGAGTTGTTTTATTTTGTGCTCTAGGTGCTGAGGGCAATTTAACCCTTTCACAATTGAATATTATTATTATTTTTTAAAGACTTATTTTATTTATACAAGAACCAGGGTGGTACAAGCCAGATGTGCAGGAGGGTGAGAGGATTCACCAGAGACAGACAGAGACAGAGACACAGTGGGGAACAGAATAGGCAGACTGACGAAATACACTGCTGACGGGAGTAGCGGGTGAGACAGGAGAGGTCTGCTGCACCATGTGGGTTGCTCTGCTGCTGGCAGGGATTGAACTGGCACTGCAGAGGCTGTAGACAGCTTTACAGCACTGTGCTCCACCACCTGCGCCACTAGGGAGGCCCAACAATTGAATATTATTAAGCAAGACCGCCTTATACCATACCTTGAGAAATAGCAAGCTTCTATTTATCTATCTATCTATCTATCTATCTATCTATCTATCTATCTATCTATCTAAGAACTGGGGTATAGGCCAGAGGCGCAGGAGAGTGAGAGAATTCACCAGAGAGAGATCAGGGAGAAGAACAGGCAGACGGACAGGAAACACTGCTGAGGGGAGCAGTGGGCTCGACAGGAGAGGTCTGCTGTGCCATGACGGTATCTCCGCAGCCAGCCAGGAATCGAACCTGAGCTGCAGAGGCTGCGGACAGCTTCACAGCATGCTCAACGAGCTGTGCTACCAGGGAGTCCCGAGAAATAGCAAGCTTTAATTATACCCAGGTAGAACATAATTCACTTGCTAGAAGTTATTATATCCTAGTACACATAATTTTATGAAATATAGTTAGAATAAAAGTAGCCAAACAATATGAAGGTGATCCTTATGGCTTTTCTGCAAAACACATAAATGTAGGATTAGAAAGGAGATGTTACAAACTCTTTCTCAAAGATGGGTAAGTGCTGGAGCTCATTGCTGGTCCTCTCCCACTTTGGTTCAATTTGCCTCCTACATTGATAAATGCTGACTTTGGTTCTAAACCCACTTGCCAATACTGAAACACTTTAAAGGCTCTCAACTGTCATGTTAACTCAGCCAAACTGTCATTTGCAGAAACCTTTGCAAATTTACTTTGTATTGAGCTGGTAACATCTGACTAATTTCTACTAATACTGCACAGCAGCTATAACCACTTTTGCAGAGCACATTAGCCTTGTTTAACTGGCATCATAAATAATAAATTCAAACTGCTGGGAATTGGCTTATATACTATATGATTTTTTGACGTATTTTTGGAATCAGGGTCATTATTTCACACTAATGATTCTGTTAAATTCAGAGGCTTTTGACTATTATTCTTACATCCCAACCAAAATTTTTACATCATTGCTCTTTTTCTCATATTCCCAATGTTTCAATCATTTCTCTGGAAAATGAAAATGTGCAACTATCTAACAGTTCTTTGGCAGGTCATTTGAATTGTGCCCTGGGCTGAATTTTCAAATCCTCTTCAACCCATCTCCACCCTATCTCCTCTTTTATTGGTTAATATTACAGAGTTGGCATCAGAATCTAGGGGCTTCTCAAACTTCTATCAAAGAAACATAATAAAGACAGCAGTTTAGAGAGACTACAGAAATGAATTACTTCCAATAAATTGAGATTCAACTCTGAACACATCCACTTGCTAAATTGTAGAGGAAGCATTTTGACTTTATTTTGCTCTTAGTGACAGTACACAGAGAGTAATATTTGTGCAGCATATATCATTTAAATGGATAAAGAATAAATGAAAAGATTTATTTTGAAGAGGCTTTGTCATAAGGGGATTAATATTATAACATGGACTATAGCAATATGAAGGATTGAAAACAAAAGTGGAAGAGCTTTAAAATAATAGGGAATGGGTATGAACACCCATCATTTGTAAAAACAATTTCCATTCTTTATGCGGTGGAAAAGAATTGAGCCATCTTCATTAATTTACTTATTCTGTGAATTTTCTCCAATATGTGACTGTATTAACCACATTTTCTAGTTTCTGTATCTGATATTTTGACAGCTAGGACTCAACTGACTTAGGAGAGACTGCCATTCTCAGTACTGGATAATTCCTAATGATAGGAATATATTGACTTCCTAGTGTGTCTTTCATATGCAAAGCAGCCTCTCCTGAGCAATACCCCCGCCCACCTGCTTGTTTTATCATGTTTCCACACTTCTAAGATATTGGCCATTTGCAAAATGGTAGTAAATGCATATACATCAATAATCGCATTCATTGTGAACATGGATGAATGGATAAAGATGTGGTATATACACACAAGTTATACTTGTTGCATCGGCAACACCACACTGATAAAGAAATGGGAGCAGGTGACACAATGCAGGGCAATGCCCAAATAACAAGTTCCTGGTCTTTTTATTCTTAGAATAATGAAACAGCATCAATTTGTGGGGAAGAAGGACAAAGAGAAGAGGCAGGGGTGAAACTAGAAAATGTGCTTTGTCATCTATAGTTTCTGGGCTCTTGAGTCTGCCCCCCAGGCATTGATTACTAGGCATTGTGATTGAAATCAAGCCCTAGACTCCCAGCCATTGTTTCAACCTTATCAACAAGGCTTTCCACCAATCAGCTTCTGGGGTCCCTTGTCATAAATCAGTCAAGCCCCCCCCAACCCCCCCGCATTCTTGATCATACATCTTGATGCATCCCCTTCCCATGGTGATCAAGCTTTCTGCTCTTGATTGATTTGAAAGGCTCCATGTAGGGTTGGGCTTCTATAATTGATTGGGCACTTCTGACCTAGCATAGAAATGCAGAATTGCAGGGAACAAAAATGGTGGCCAAACAAGCCGCTTAGGATTAGCAGACCCACAGATACTACTCAGCTGTTAGTTAAAAATAAAATAAAATTAAAAAAAAAAAAGATGAAAACCTTCTTGTGAAAAGGAAGAAAATAATTTCCATAAGAGCAGAAATAAAATAATTTGGAGGTAATGACTGAATTATAAACATCACACTGTCTTTAGGACATATTCTAAATGTTCCACTCCAAAGCATCATGCAAATGATGAAGTAAGAAAAGTGCAAAACATAAAGGAATAGGACCCCAGGGGGCAGGAGAGAAGCTGGGCAGGAAAAGACAAGAAAACAGACAAAAATGTAATTTGGGGCAAAATAAACACCCTCAACCTCAACCTGCAGGGAGTTGCGGAGCACAAATTATTTTCAGATGTCGCTCCTGAAGCCACCGAAGCTGTGCTCTCACATCTTGGCCACTGACACCTACCACTTGAGGGTGGACACAGCTGATAAAGGAACTCCAAGACAATGTGGGCAGAGGCTGCTATACCAGATATGGTTTGGTCTCTTGTCAATGTGAAAATACAGCTTGGTATTTGAAGGTAATCTCTATCACATTGGTGGCCACGTGTTTCATTGTTTCTCATCACAAACAAAATATATTGCATGTTCTAAGTGTCTCTGTATTAACATCTTTGTATCAGATTCTGGGGATACCAGGAGAGCATGAGAGGTTGCTCCTGATCTGGGGTTGAGAGCAGGCCTTGAGTCTGAGGACCCCAAGTGGGTTGTCTTTCGGTTCTTGATTTTGGTGAGGAAAGAATTCAATTTTGAGACCAAAGTTACAGAAAAGCAAGCAATTTATTGACAGATAAGAGGAAGGACAGGAAAGCTGTCTGAGCAAAGACGGGTCCTAAATGCATTGCCTCTGAGAGGGCAAGAAGAAGGTGCTTATCGGTGCACAGTGGGCAAGGGTTGGTGGGAGGGAGTTGACTGTTGGGGGTCTCTGTGTTGGGAGTCCTGCTGATTGCCTAAGCCTGAGAGTTTTCTTAGGTTACTGTGGCCCACTGAATCTCGCATATTACTTGGCCTGCCTGTCAGTACCAGCTTTGACCCATTGCATTGCCTTATGCTGTTGTGTTGGTGTTCTGAGGATTCCATTTTTAATTGGGCTGGAGGGTATCTCCTGGACTCCCCTGATTGTTTCTCAATCAGGCTGATAAATGGATTTAGGGCACCCGGGTTTTATGGGGCAACCTCCTAGTTCCCACTTATTATTCAGATTGCTAAATGAGCTTGGGGCCTGGGGCACCCTGCTCCTATCTGACTGCCTGTACACATTTCCCAACTTCCTCTTTCATTTGGACATAATGTACCTCTTTTATTCTTTTCTTTGCTGCCACTGCCATAGTCTAAGGACAGCACCATATTGACTTCCTAAGCCCCAAGCATGGCCCTAAGAACTCCTGGCAGTGTCTTTGTGTGTTTTTTTTTGTGTAAGATTTATTTATTTATACGTATAAGAACTGGGATACAGGCCAGAGATAAGGGCAGTGAGAAGATTCACCAGAGACAAAGTAGGGAGCAAAACAGGCAGATCTACTGAAATATACTGCTGAGGGGATCAACAGGCAAGACAGGAAAGGTCTGCTGTGCCATGTGGGTTTTCCCTGGCTGGGGATAGAACTCATGCTGCAGTGGCTGGCGATATCTTCATAGGTTGCGTCTTAACCCCTTGTGCCACCAGGGAGGCCCTGGTAGTGTCTTTGATTTGATTTCCCCATGTGAGGAAGACAGCTATTTTCCAGAGCTCTCTATTCCTAGGACCTTGCAGTAAGTTCTTTCATGGAACGTATCAGCTGACAAGTAGACACCACTTTTGGACCTCTTTAGAGAAGCTGAAAGTGACAAGTAGACATGGTGTTTTTCCTGAGAGAATGACTTCCCCCAAACAGCACATGCCTGTGGAATTCATATTTGAGTTTGGTTTCTTTTGCCCTAGAAGAGGGGTTCTCAGCCTGGACACTATTGACATTGTGAACCAAATAATTCTTTGCTGCAGAGAAGTTTCTGGCCATTGTAAAATATTTAGCAGCAGCTTAGCCTCTACCACTACATTTGTGGCAACAAAGCTGTCTCCAGATAAAGTAAAATATCCCGAGGAGAGCAATTTGCCTATAGTTGAGAAGTATATCTATAATGCAGCACATATTAAAAAAAAAATCAGCGATGATGGAAATTATCTTTATCTGTATAGTAGGTATTAACCATATGTGACTAAGCACTTGAAATGTGGCTGCCATGACATAAAAAAATGAATTATTAAGTATACTGATTGCATTAACTTAATGATAGTTTAAGTGGCCACAGGTGACTATACCTTCTGTTGGACCGTGTCATACAAGGGTCTTGATTAAAGGGGACTGGAAGTCTTAACATGTACAATTTCTTTTGCCCTGAACAACTGTAGAATACCCATTGTCCTATGTCAGGGTGCCCTTAAAATCCTACAATCCACATTGCTTAAGCGGTAATTCTCAATGAAGAGTGATTTACCCTCAGAGGTCATTTAGCAATACTCAGAGATATAATGGATTGTCACTGCTGAGATTGAGAAAATCATCAGTAAAGGAAATTACAGCCCAAATTTTTGTTTTAATTGCTATGCCTGCAACGCATTTTAGTTTGTAATATTTTTGACACATTATTAAAATGATTTCACTATCTCTTGAAACATGTAATTCAAATGACTTTTCCATATTCATAGCTAGTAATGTGGCAGAACCTGCATTGGAAATACATTCTCTGACTCAGCACCTCCATATATTTTCTTTTCTTGATAGAATATCAAGTCTGTCAGTTTTTCTCTCATAAATTTTTCCAGTCTGCCTCTATCCCTTTCCGGCATTACTCACTTTAACTTCCCAGCACCCTTCCTCGACATGTCATTATCACAATCTTATTTATGCACTGTCCTGCCATTTCTTTGTTACCCTATATGTTTACTCTGCCCCTAACTAGATTGCATATTTGTTATAGGAAGATAATTGAGAAAGTGAAATTGGAAAACCTTAAGAATCAGATTTGTGTCCTGTGAGAAACAAACTCTGTATTGTTTCTCTTTTGAAAAGTAGGTCATTGCTCCTGGTCTAATAGAAAAATCTTGATGAGGGAATAACAAGGAATCATGTAGTCAAATTCTGATTATATTTTTAATTCAAACTGTTGAAAACACTTAGGAACATTTCTAATGGAAAACTTTGCAAATGTTAATTATAATTTGAAAGCAAGTAAGTAGTAAAATTTCAAAGAAATAATTTTAAAGGCCAGCATAAATGAATCACAGAACTCAATTTTTTCACAGAATGGTTTAGACTTTTGTTAAAGTCTTCTTAAGAGATAGGGTTTGAATTATAAATCGAGAAGTTATTGGTATGTAGTTCTACACCCAAATGTCAGAAAATGTCAAAGAAAAATAGAATTATGATGTTAGATATAGCATGTAATCTGTCTGTAGCATAGTTTTTTATTTTTGTTTTCCAGTGCAGCAAATAATAATACTTTATTTTGATCCAGGGGATGTTTTCCACCTGAAAATTTGTGGTTAACAAAACTCAGCAAAAATGGACAATGATTAGATTGTAATTGAATCTGATAGCATTTTCTTATGAAATACTGAGGGTCTTGTCAACCACCCTATGGCCAACTATGGATTGAAACAGCTATGTTTTAAATCTGTAAAACTATTCACTTAATAGTAAGCCCTAGAATGTGTCTATTTTTTTTTTAAAGATTTATGTGTTTATTTATTTATAAAAGCACTGGGTACAATCAGAAGCGCAGGAGGGTGAGAGAATTCACCAGAGCCAGAGCAGGGAGCAGAGCAGGCAGAAGGACTGAAGTACACTGCTGAGGGGAGCAGCGGGCGGCAGGAGAGGTCTGCGCGCCATGTGGGACCCTCCTCCGGTGGCCGGGGAGCAGCTGGGGATTGAACTGGCGCAACAGAGGCTGTGGGCAGCTTCGCAACCCAGTGCTCAACCGCTGCGCCATGGGGGAGGACCTAGAATGTGTCTATTATTGTGTATTCCCAAACTCTCTTTAGGCAACTAATAGTCAATTAGGGCATCTTCTGACAGGCTCCCTTGAACTTGTAATGATGTGTTAAATTGTGTTAATATATACTATTTCTTGAATGAATAATCACCTCAAAATGGATAATATCTAAATGACTATAGTTTCTGTCAACTAAATTTCTTTCATGATCTAGAGAAGTATGTGGACTTTATAGTCATTCAGAAAAATGTTCAATGAATGGATCATGCTATAAATGGAAAACAAATTATTTTTTAAAAAAGATTCATTTATTCACATACAAGAACTGGGGTGTAGACCAGAGGTGTGGGGGGTGTTGAGAGGATTCACCAGAGAGAGTTGGGAGCAAAACAGGCAGATGCACTGAAATACACTGCTGAGGGGAGCAGCAGGTGAGACAGGAGAGGTCTGCCACGCCATGTGGGTAGCTCCCTGACCGGCCAGGATCAAACTTGTGCTGCAGTGGCTGGTGATAGCTCAATAGTGCTGTGTTTTTAACCCTTGTGCCACCAGGGAAGGCCCCAGATGAATTATTTTTTAAGGTAACTTCCAAGACATTTTTATTGTGGTAACATTGGTTTTCATCACTGTTTGTGTTTTCGAAGTATAGGATCTCCCCCTTCGGGTGCTGTTGGTACACCATACCCCCACTAAAACACCCACAGTCCACCACCCTTATCCATTGTGTTCTTGCCCCACTTTTTTCTTATGTCCCCATCTCTGGTAGCATCAGTTTTATAGTTCACGTCAAGGATTAGTTTGGCTTTATTTGATCGTTTGTTTGGTTTCTCTGTATTTTGCATATAAGTGACACCATCTAGTAACAAATGAATTATTATAATTTAAAAAATGATAAAAATGATTATATGAATGGTACAGAAGTTATTAATTAAGAAATAAATATTACTTTAATTGTATAGGATTAATTTGATATAATGCTTGGCATGTGGTGGTAGTTACACAAGTATTGATAAAAACAAAGAATATGACAATTATTGTTTACTTTTAAATTTACTCACTTTTACCAGAAACTATCATGCCCTGATCTCTGGGCAGTGTTGAAAAGGGTGTGCAGAAAAAGGACTCTCTTACTTTGTTGGTGGGAATGTAGACTAAGTCAGCCCCTCTGGAAGACAGTGTGGAAGTTTCTGAAAGCATTGAAAATAGATAGACCATATTATTCAGCTGTCCCTCTCCTAACTATTTTTCCTGAAGAATACAAAAGCATTAATTTGACAGGATAATGCACCCCTATTTTCATTGCAACACTATAAACTATAACCAAATTATGGAAACAACCTATGTGCCCAGGAATAATGAGTGGGTAAAGATGTAGACTACATATACCATGGAATACTTTCTGCTATTAAAATAAAGATGAAATCTTATCATTTGTGACAACATGGAAGGAAATGGATGTGATTGTGCTAAACAAAATAAGTAAGAAAGCAAATGAATGGATGATTTTGTTCATATGTGGGATGTAAGGAAATAAAGCAAAGGAAGAGGGAAAAAAAAACAACTCACAATAACTCTTGAAATCTAACTACAGAACTTAAGGCTACCTGAGGGGGAAGGTGAGAGTGGGGCATAAAGTGGGGGGGGAGGCTCCATGGATTGGTGGAAGATTATTTGTAATTTCAAGGTTGATGACGTATGATTACAAACATTTGCAGAAGTATGAACCTCTACTCCTAAAACTTACACAGTGTTGTAAACCAATGTTACTTCAGTGACATAATTAAATATAAAAAAGATAAAATTACTCAAATTTGCCATGGCTGCCATGTTTTTGACTTTTACAGTATCTGGGATATATACGTATTCAACTATTCCTGTCAAAAATACAATCTCCAAATGATATAGTTTGCTTTCATTTATACTTAATTCATCAAAATATGCTTTCATGGTATCTTTTTGGTATTCATAATGGCTTTTCAGTAAGTCATGGAAAGTTCTTACTTTGAATGGGGACATGACACTTTGCCAACAGTTCATCCAACATAGTTAACTTTCTCAGAATCCCTAAGAAGGTTAAAAATGAAAGAACTTTCCACCATTAACCCAATGTGATCAGAGACTTTTCACTAGTCATGAATGCCAGAGTCAGGCTCCCACTCAGGGTGACTGTGACTCAGAATACAACGTGTAGGCGTTTTTAATTGAGCTGATGGAAATGGTTGACAGGGTAATAGTTGTAATTGTTCACCATTTCACATAGAAAAGAATTTGCTCAGTAAATAGGAGGCTTTGTTTCCAACCTAATTTAATGGAAACACAGAAGGTACAAGAAAGTAATGTGCCAACTGACACTGGGTGTAAAATAAGGCATTTTAGAGACTTTTGTGCAAATGTCCATCAGCTGACATCTGTCAAAGCAAACGTCTGGGATGGCTTCAGAGCATATGCGTTTGCCAGCAGCAAACATTTAGTGAGCTTCGTTCTCTGAGGAATCGAGTTGGTTTGTTTTTGTAATGTGAGCATTTGAAATAATCCACTTTCTCCAAAAACCCCAAACTACTACAAAAACACCATGCAGCCTGGTTATACAGTAAAAGGAACAGACTTTGATGCATATGGATGGCAATGCTTAGACTAATTGAGAGGCTACAGGAGTGAAAGAAAGGAGACTCGCGTGACAGCTTGTTTTATTGTAGCCTGGGTAAAGGCTTTAAGGCCTAAAGAATATTACTTCCATCAAATACATAAACTTAAATGGGCTCCAAGCTGCCTGCCCTTACACTCCACTAAAACATCTTGTGTGTTTATACTTCTGTTGTCTGGCCTGATTTCCATTTCAATTTCTGTAAGTATCATAAAGTCTCACGGAACATAAAACTACAAAAATTAACTGCATTCTATAATTTAGAGTTCATTCCTCAGGATAGTCAGGAGAGAGAAATTCCAGTAGTATATCCATCCTTAGGGCAAGACTTATCTATATTTTTCTACATCTCATTTTATTATAATTGACCTATGGAACATCCATTTTGTGGATCAGCTGTAGCAAATTTAAATAAGCCAATGTCCTACTGAATAGACTCCTCCACTTAACACTCTTTCCCTCCACTTCTCAGTCCACTATCATGCCCTGATCTCAGGGCAGAGATTTAGAGGCAAATATGCAAGGAGAGTCAAGTAATGTGAGCATTTGAAATAATTACTACCTAAATTAGAATTGACGGTAGTGATATTAAATGTCTCAATATAGAAAGTGTTCTAAAATTAATTTATTTATTTTTAAAGATTTACGTATTTTATGCATAAAGAACTGGGGGACAGGCCAGAGGTGGGGGAGGTGAGAGGATTTACCAGAGACAGAGTGGGGAACAGAACAGGCAGACTAATTGAAATACACTGCTGAGGGGAACAGCAGGCGAGACAGGAGAGGTCTGCTGCACCATATTGGTAGCTCCCTGGCCAGCCTGGGATGGAACTGGTGCTGCAGAGGCTATGGATAGCTTCACAGTGCTATGCTTAAGCCCTTGCGCCACCAGGGATGCCATGTTCTAAAATTTAACTTTGAAGAAGCTGTCTAAATTAATGTGATTCTTTGGGGGAAAAAATGTTAGTTTATAACTTTGGAAAAGCATTTTTATTCACCTTTTACTTTACAAAATTATCAAATTTTCTAAAACCATGCCACTTTGTCTGGCATATACCAAGTATCTTATACAAATTCTTCTTCTAGCATTAAAAAAAATGTGAGTATCTTTGTACAAGGCCATATATGGGACTATTCATTTACTAAGTTTTTTATTAAAGGGCTATTCTGATATGTATATATATTTCTCCATTCTCTGCCATATTTTTATTAGAATTCAAAGTATAGAATAACATAAAAATTAGCATGATTTAGCTTTTCCAAATATTTATTATATCTTATTTTTCTTCTGTTTCTAAATATTTGTTCTTCTACTCATAATAATGGTGTCTGTGAGGTTATTTTATGAGAATGCAAATGAATGGATTCATCTTAGAGAAACTTTTAGAGATCATTCATTGAAAAACTTTGAGTAATCATAATGACATTCACTACTGATTCATGATTTCTTTTTCTGGATAGTGGGCAAAACACTTCATACAGTGCCCTTAATCATTACAACTCTTCTTGTTTAGTGTTTTCTATTAAAAAATTAGTAAATAAATGGTAAGCAGATGATAAAACTGAAGGTATCACATAATAGGGTTTTGAATTCTCTCTTAATCCCCAAATTGTATTCTTTCTATTCTGAAACACTTCACATAAGTGTCCTGATTCTAATGTTAGCCTAAGAAATTTGATTTTTTCTATCTGATTCCTTTATTTCATTAATTTCTTCTCTCTCTTTTTGTACAGGAAACACAGGTGTGTCTATTGTTTAGTGTAATGTGCAAGTCCTGGGTTCAATGTTGTGATCAGTTAGCAATACTTGGATCCTCAGTGTCAGAGCAGCTGTTAACTACATGAAAGGAAGCATAGTCCAGTACCTGTATCGCACATTCCCTGAGCTCCCAGGAGAATGTCCAATATTTTCTCTTCTGATGCTGACCTACCATGTGCATTATTCCAGAAGTGGATGTGCACTAATAGTTAACAATATTGAAAGGCCAAGATCTTAATTATCATTTTCCCTTTTGGGGGATTGAAATGAATCAAGGGACAAATCTTTTGCTGACCTCTTTGTGAGTTTTCTGGGTCACATTCTCCAAGGAGGCCTGGCTTACATCTGGTAAGTCATTCCCATTGGATAGTCCTTTTATTTATTTATTTATTTATTTATCTATTTATTTATTTTAACTTAACAACTTTTGGACAATGCTGCTGATAAGCAATTTACAAAGCTTCACTGAGCTAGGGAGTGATAAAAATGATTCCCTGTAGTAACAAATACCTTCTTTTTCATCGTGACCTGAAATTACTTAGGGCATCTAGAGTGATGGGCCCATAACACCTCTGAAAAAAGAGCCACAATATTTATGTCTCAAAGCTGTCATTCATACTCTCTGTGAACAAGTTTGCAGTTGTTTTTTTTATATCAAAATCCTGTTCTCAACATGATACTGTCTGCTTCAAGAGTCCCAAAGTCAAAAAGTAAGATTACTATGGCAGCACTTAGCACATCAATTCTCCTTTGAACCCCAAAGGAGGAGAGCAGTCATCAATTAAGAACTGTGGTCAGATAGCAAAGCCAACAAATAAAAAACAGTATTCAGCATCGTTTACTAACTGCTATGATTGATTCAGAGTTAAACTGGAACACACAATGTGCATGATAAAGACAATTTTTTGTTTGTTTGTTTGTTTTTGTTGCTATTGAGGTAAGGAATCCATCTTCCTTTAGATTATGATAACATTCTATTCTACCGTGCATGCAAAGAATCACTTATATGACCTACCCCCAAGTTGAATATTTTAGTACAGGGATTTCACACAAAAACTGCTGGAGCTGCAGATCTTACCTCATAACAAGGGAAAGGGCAGACTGTAAAGTGGGGATAGGGAAGAGAGGGAGGGAGAGTTTCTGTCAGACCTGTGACAAAGCTAAGTAGACTTGACAAAATAGGTCAAAGTTATAAAATATATTTGATCAAAATTAATTTCATTGGTATATCAAATCACAAGATTGCAAAATGATACACATGTCTCATGAATTTGGTGGTTTACAACAGTTATATGTTACCCCATATATTTTAGCCCGCACTACCCCCTAATGTGATAAGATTTATGCCAATGTAAATTGGATACATATTAACTCATAGACTTACTTTTGCTAAGAAGGTATAATTGAGTGTCTTGTGTATACCTGCCTTTCAATTTTTTCAAAATTCCAAGCAACTTATTCTCCCAAGGTGGCTTTTGAATCCTGGACCTCATATGTTTACTCTCACGAGAGTTTCACCTTTAGAACTCTCATTTCACGGTTTTGGATTTCTTAGAAGCAGATGATGAGGCAAGAATTTAAGTGTCAATAACTTCTGTGGTGGTTCATCCAAGAGTACATGGGTAAAGGAGCAAATAAATGACGAAGGGAATGAAAAAGTCAAGGTTTATTTAATCAAGTCAGTTACCATTTCTTAGACAATGGAAACTCAGTTTTATGGAAGAAACCCTAGAGATGCTGTAGAATATGCCTAAAGAGATTCATCTTGGGGCCTCCCTGGTGGCCTCGGGGGTTGTCTCAGCACTATCATTGCTTCGGCCTGAGTTCAATTCCCATCCTGGGAGCTAACTCACATATGGCACAACAAAATTTTCCTTTATGGCCCTCTACTCCCCATAGCACTGTATTTCAGTCCATCCACCTGTTCTCCTCCCCACTCTGTCTCTGGTGAGTCCTCTCACCTCCTGCGCCACTGGTCTATACCACAGTTCTTCTATGCAAAAATAAATTAAAACAAATTATAATAAAATAATTAAACAACAATAAAAGAGATCTCAGCCAAAGCTCAAGTATTTACTTATTTAATACCCCCCAGGTACTCAAAGGTCATTATCTCTCCAGCACTTCCCATGGCCATATACAGTGGTTTAAAGTGTTCCTGAAGCCAGAAAGATGTCTCTGACAGAGGCGGTGAGTGTTGCAATATTAATTTGTGGAAGCAAATGTAGAGAACATATGAAGACTTACTCACTGCCTACTGGGTTCTGATGAGGTATGTTTGTTGTAAAAGGTTTTTTCTAAAACTAATGTGAAAATGAGATTGATATCTATCCATAGAGTATTACATATGGCAAGCATTATGCAAAAGAGGTAACCAGATGAATAGAAGATGCAGAATAACTTCTAGTCAGATGGAGGAAAGCCTAGAACTTATCCCTACTTGATTCTCAAATATTCTCATATCATCTATACATTCCTAATTTTTTTTTGATGTTGTATGTCATCTTTGAGAATTGTTTGTGGTTTAATTCTAGTCTACAATCTTGTAGTTAGATTTCAAGTTGAATTATAATGAGGGTCAAGAGTATAGCTTTATAAAAAAATAGTGTTATCTTTCAGTGAAAAAAATAAAAACTATTTTAATGCCTTTTTTAAATATGACAGAAAATTGATTTTGGTTGTCTGGGCAGTTTTGAACTTGAGCTCATGATGTGTTCCATGGATTAGAAACTTCTTTGATAACTCTGTGACTTTAGCATTTATCACTATATGTTTACTTTTGGTATTTTGAGTGGAGAAGGTAGAATAATATATTCCCTTTGTTGTAAAAGTGTAATAGAAGTTTGATTGGAAGAAAAGGTGCCTCAGATCATGCTTGGTAACCTTGCACACATTCCGATAGGTGACCAAGATCAAGGCTTGAATGGTAACTAGTCTGAGTCTCGGAGGGAATCTGTGATCCTCCCCAAAGAGTACGGAGGCCAGGAAAGATCTGCCAGGAGACCATCTCTCTGGCCTCCCTCCCTGTCTCCTCTGGGAGGCTGCCATGAAACACCCTCTCATTTCCTCCTGGAGTCTGAGGAGTCTGGGACTCTGCTCCATCTCCCTCAGAATGGGGCTGCAGGATAAGGAATCCCACATCTCAAAATTCTGTCATCTGGTTCCTCTTTACTGGTACTTGGAACAGGACTGGAAGCCTGGCACCTTTGTTCAGTCTTCTATTTGCTGTAAGTAATTTAAACATGGCTTATTGCAAGTTAGCAGCCAAGTCAGACCATCCTTGGATTTGACCTTGTCTTCTGTTGTACTTGATAGTTATAACCTCTTGTCAGATAGAGAAAGCCTCCCATTGACCTCCAAGGCCCTCACTAAAAAGCAAAGATTCATTTCCATTGTCCCTACCCATTCATTAAATTCTAGAAAAACTAAAATTTTTGACAGATATATGTATTGGCAGGGGAGAACTTTAATTTTATTGAAATTCTTGAATTTAAACAAGATGTGCATAGTTCTTTTCTCTTCAACAGGAATTACCATTAAAATAGAATGGTTATATTGGTAATATATACTCTGGGAATTCTCCATAATAAAAGATTGCTAAATGGAGTTAAAATTCTGCATGGGCATGTGCAGTGAACCTCTTGAGATGAGAATATTGTGAATCAAGGTATTTGCCTACTCATTAACTTGCAGTTACCAAGTCAAAGTATATCTTGAAATAACTAGTCTGCCTGAAAATTCCTTTTAATATAGACATCCAGCTACTTTACCAGACACTAATATTCCATATACAGAGTGCATAATAAAGCATATAGAACTCAGCTTTAGCTCATCATTTAAAATCCTTAAAAATCCCCTAAGTAACCCACCCCTCAAAATAACCTTGCATTATAATCTGAGATATATTTCTACTAATCTTTGTATAAATACATTGATTTAAGCACCTACTATGTATCGAGACATTTAATATTTGGTCATTTATTGTGTATGATATAATCATTGCAAAATCTTGTAGACATACGATATTGTTTACTTTTTTTTATACAAGGAAAGAAACCAAAGATATTAGGTATCCTGGACAAGGCCCTAAGCTAATCAACGGTATAGGTGTGATCCATAACCTTGACATTGAGCTTGTGTTCTTTCAACTTGACTTTCAACTTGTGTTCTTTCAACTTTTTCCAATATATGCAATGTCCAGGCTCCATATTGCTTTGATTGAATGTTTATTTCATCATCCTTATAATAGTGAATCAACTTATAATAATTTAGTATTAGTTGCATAGAAAAATTATGAAAAAATTCTCATAATTAAAACTTCCTAGTAATTAAATGTATTTGGTTTTCAAAAAATGCAAAGATCTGGAGTACGGAATAGCTCCCCCAGTCAGTGAAGACTGGCATTCTGTCACTGGTATGACAAGAATGAACATTTGTTAAAATGGATGGCTGTATTCTTGCTACATCTAAACCACTGATGATTAAAATTAGACTCTAATCATCTCTTGGTTATATTGTATTTCTGTTAGAGACATGGAAAACAAATTTTTGTAGTAACCTTTATGCAAAATGCTATGTTTTAAAAGAATCCTAGTGGGTTTATGGTTTTAAATGACATTACAGTACATTAAATTTAATGACATTACATTTAAAAAGCTACGTGTATGCATTATTTCACCAAATAATTTATTGACTCATTAAAATAATCCTTACAATGGATGTACTAGGGGTCTGGAATTCTAAAATGAGTGAATCAGATATAAACTGTCCTCTAACAACATATATGAGGCTAAGCATTTACCCAGGAATGATTGTTGTCACTTCTTGAAATATTTCTGGGCCTCTGGTTTTGAAATTACCCCCAGATTTTGGGGTGCTACACTTACATGGGTTACCAGTTTTCATGTCAGATCTCTGTCCTTTGAGATGACATTCCAATTTCTCTGATTAATAGTCTTTCTTAAGTATTTGGGAAGTCTGGCAGAGGTCAGCTACATGCTGCAAATTATAGACGGGAAGATATCACCTCCTTTTCCTGAACAGATCAGAAGATCATACATTTGATCCTTCATCTTGAGGAAGGACTCCTATTGAGTAGTGATGTAGAAGGTAATATTCACTGAGTGGATGGCTCATTTAAGTTGAGGTGGCAATAAATAAGGTGATAGATTTCACAACTTGCCTGCCTGTGGTTTGTGTCTAAGATGTGAATTTACATATTGGTGAAAAATCACTAGAAATAATGACTTTGGAAAAGGAGAACACACTATTCAACACACATTGACCTGTATAAAGAAAGCTTCAGAAAAAAAAAATGTGCTGAGGGGCCTCCCTGGTGGCACAAGGGGTTAAGAACCACACTATGAAGCAATCCTTAGCCTCTGCAGCACAAGTTCGATCCCTGGCTGGCCAGGAAGCAGCCCACATGGCGCAGCAGACCTCTCCTGTCTCTCTTGCTGCTCCCTTCAGCAGTGTATTTCAGTCAGTCTCCTTGTTCTGTTCCCTGCTCTGTCTCTGGTGAATCCTCTCTCCCCCCCACCCTGCATCTCTGGCCTGTACCCCAGTTCTTGTATGCATAAATAAATAAATCAAACTTTTAAAAAAAAGAAAAAAAATGTGCTGACATTTTGAACAAAGCTAGTCACAAATTTGCTTTTTCTCAAGGAGGTAATCTCCCTATAGATGAATATTATTTTATAGTAAATAAGTTCTGTAAGTCATTCAGTAATTAATTATACTGAGGCTCTTCTTTTGAAGAACTAGATGAGGAACATTTCAAAAAGATGTCAGTGGCCTCTCTGGAGGCCTAGGAGTTAAGTCTCAGCACTATCACCACTAAAGCCTGAGTTTGATCCCCGGCCAGGAAGCTGACCCACATAGCACAGCAGACCTTTCCTGTCTCGCCAGCTGCTCCCCTCAGCAGTGTATTTCAGTCAATCTGCCTGTTCTGCTCCCCACTGGTGAATCCTCTCACCCTTTGTACCTCTGGTCTACACTCAGTTCTTCAAACAAAAATAAAAAAAAAAAAAGAAGAAAAGAAAAAAAAATCAAAGCAATGACAACTGTTAGAAAAAGTAAATAAGAGTCATTTGATTTGTGCTTGTTATGCACACTGGGTTGGCTTTGAATACTGTCTTGTTTGAGCCTCTCAGTCATGGTGTAGATATGTATTATAATTATTTCATAATATACTGTGGTTTATAAAGTAAACTTGTTTCTTGAAAGTTATACAGTTAGCCCATTGAGCTTTCACATTAGAATTCAGGACTATTTGATTCTAAATCATGATATTTCTTTATCATAAATGCTGTTTGAGATGTAAAGAGAACTCATTTCGTATGTAGATATTCTTAGAATTTGTTTCCAGAGGGTTCATTACTGTGCACAGACACCATATACAAAGTTAACAAGGTGAGTACTAAAGATTTATTTTTCCACTTCTTGCCTGCATGTCTTTGTAAATTTTCATTATATTTCTAAATAAGATGCAGGCTAAATATCAGAAATAAGAAAAAAATATTTCATATGCAAACATGTTCAATCTTGGAAGTAGAGACTGGTTTCATTTCTGAAGAAATGTGAAGAATAATGTTAAATGCTTTAAAAATTGAAGCTGTCCTTTTGAAATGCATCACTCCCTCCAGCTTTCAGGTTGTCATCTATTCTCTGACAAACAGCCTGATTCCCACATGACATATTCAGAGCCTGCCCCGTGCAGACTCACTTATGGTGACTCCATTTAAGTCACACTTTCTAAATTGTTCCCAAGAGAGCCCGCTCAAATAGAGCGAGGCTGTCCGCATTAGCCAGCACACAGTCGGGCTGAGTGACAGGCATGTTTAATCTGTTCATTTCAAATCTGCAAAGCACTTTGTCTCTTAATGATGCGCTGCCTGCAAAATCACGTCTGCAAGCCCTTTTATTTGGCTTCCTCCAGAACTGGACATCTTAGGCAGGGCAAAGAGACAGAGTGCTATGAAGCCCAGATGCTGAGCTTATCTCTTTCTGAAGATAGCCACTGAGGTCCGGGCATTGGCCCCAGATAATGAGACCAGGGTTCAAACTACTTTGTCCAGAATGTAAAGCCCTTTACAATCTGTTCAAGGTCATGTTGTGTTACTCTCCGCATGACTCTTCCACACCACGAGACTTCATCATCGTCCCTCTCTCCTGTTATACTTTCTCACTCTTGTCCTTGCATCTCTTGCTGCTCCTACTTGCTATTCTTGCCATCACTATGTTTGGTTAGATGGCCCCGAAGATTATTTCGAACAGAACACTTGTGATCCCAGCCATTCTGTCCACTGATGAAAGGTCACCTTCAGAATGTAAATTTGGGAGGTTCAACAAGAAGACCTGCCTAAAAGTATGTAAAGCTGGCAACTCAATGCAGTTATCTCTTCTTCCCTCTAAATTCTACATTTTTTTTTCACTCTTGGTATATTTAAGCCCATAATGCTCTCTGCTTATCATGAGATTATTGTTTTTATACACTGGCCACAAAACTAAATCTTTGAAGAGCAGGTAATGCCTTAACTCATCTTCCTATCCCCACACTATTTTCTTATACTTGGGAACTAAGCAAAACTTGCACTAATTTTATCAAGTGGTGACTCCCCCCCACCCCCATAATTTCTCCATGAATGTATCAAACTTCTCCAGAACACATATACTTATAATTCCTTATCACTTCAGGCAGATTTTAACAGGTGGGGAATTTAAGGAAAAAACAAACAAACAAAAAGAACCAACTAAAAAATCTTAAAATGTGTTGATTTTGCTTATTGACCTCCCATTTCATCAGGATTTATGTTCTAAAAAAAAAAAAAAATCTGCATGTGTAAGGATCAACTTTCAAATCTATTACCTAAGAGAATCTTGGCTAAGAGAGACAAGGAGTAACAAATATTCCCTAAGACATACACTTGGACTTCTCCTGAACAGGAGAAACTAATTAGCACTGAGAAATTCATCAACTACTGTGATTTCAACAATTATCTTATATTGTTTTATAGATTTCTTTTAAAAAAAAATCCATATGCTCAAATTTAACAGATCATCTTGGTTAAAATTTTGTTGTTTCCATTTCTATATGTATCATGTTGAGTATTTATCTACTTTTCCTTTCATTGGTTTTGTCATTTGTTAAATAAGCAGTGCAGTAGTAACTACCTCCTAAGATTATTACAAGTATTAACATCAGTACATAGGTAATATGTTTAGATTAGTGCCTGTGCAAAACAAGAACTCAATTGACATTAGCTATACATTTATTTGTTTCTCACATTTATTACACCTTTACTTAATATTGATCTCTCCACTTTATAACTAGATGACACCACCAGGTAATATATGTTATTTATCTTGCAGTGTATTACATATGATGTGTACCTGAAGAATTCTGTTTTTTTTTTTTTAATTTTAAATCCTGTGTTCTTTCCTTATAGAGTGAAACATTATTGAAGTCCCATTTTTATTTTAAAAGCAATTATCATTTTCTGAAATTACTTTTTGAATAATCATGCCTGTTTCTTCACATCCCCACTAAGATATAATCTTGAGGTAGGCATGGCATGTGTTTGTCTTGACTAACTCTGGGGCTAGAGGCAGGGACTGCCACACGCATCTTTTCAGAATAGATGAAACTACAAAAGGTATCTGTGTATGTGCGTGTGAGAGAGTATTTTCAGTCTTTTTTCGCATTAAGAGGGAAATAACACCATCTCTGCAGACACGTCTTTACATGACCACGGACACATACGATAGAGCCATCTTTTTTTTTTTAAGATTTATTTATTTATTTATACAAGAACTGGGGTACAGGCCAGATGCACGGAGGGTGAGAGGATTCACCAGAGACAGAGTGGGGAACAGAACAGGCAGACTGACGAAATACACTGCTGAGGGGAGCATTGGGCGGGAAAGGAGAGGTCTGCCCTGCCATGTGGGACCCTCACCGGCGGCCGGGGATCGAACAGGCGCTGCAGAGACTGCGGATAGCTTCACAGTGCGGCGCTCAACCGCCTGCGCCACCAGGGGAGGCCCCAATATAGCCATCTTAATATTGTGATTGGTCAGACCTGGCCATGCTGGGCAAGATGATAATTAAGTAGGTAGGCTCCACTCCTTCTTACTTCCTCCTGTTATATCCATGAGCCAATAGTTCAGTTGAATAGAGGCTCTTTGGAGCTCTTTTCTTTTTTCTCTCTTGATGCCACATGATCATCACGGTATGTGGTTATAAGCACCATCCTGAGGGACTTGTACTTGTTCTACAGTTTAACAAGTATTTCGATTGAGGCCGAGGGGAAGCAAAGCCTTGGGACTAGAGTAAGAGCAAACTAGGGGACCCCACTCAGGCATGAATGTCAGTTATAGTCTTAGGAAACCTTCATGTGAGAACTCTGTAGGGAGTAACTAGCAGCTCTTAGTTTCCCATATTGTCATTGTTCTTTGCATTTAGATCTCTTGCACACCAGAAGAGGTGAAGGGATGATTGGCTGGGCAGGAAAGAATTTGGACAATCTGTGTTTTTTTACTGTAATTTCAAAAATAAATAGTTTGCTGTATCTTCTAGCAGCCCTCTCTCGCGTTGACATGACTCAGCTGAGAGTCATTCCAAACTTGTGAGAAAATAGAAAACATTGTTGCTCTTGGTTAATTTAAAGCTGGCTATGTTGAAGCTATAGATCAACACCCACATATTCCTAAATGGCACAGTTTTGAGTCTGGGAAATATTTGTGTGTATCCTCATAAAGGTACATTGAGAATATGAGGAAACATTGGGACTGAAAGCTCTGGGTGTTAATATGAGAAATATATTGTGACTGTCACTTTATATGTTGAGATGCTGGGGAAAAAAACAAGACCTGACTTCTATATTAGGAAAATGTCCATAATACCTGAAAAAAACCCAAATTGGATAATGTTTGTAAACTGAGATAGTACCTGCTTTTTAGGGGAATCAGACTGGGTCCTAACAGTGAAACATTTGCTTGTGTGCATGTAGGGGTATAGGTAGGATTATAAATGAGGCATTTATTATTTGTCATGGGGAAAAACACACATATTAATATCACAAGGTAAATGGGGAAAAAAATGTAACAGAGCAGTAACAAAGGATTGATCTGATATAAATCACTTTATATAAGTAAAAGGAAACAGACCACTGTTTTTTGTAAGCCATCACTCATTTCAGTTTTCCTAACTAGGAAAGATAATAAAATAAGCACAGAGGCATAGGCAGCCCCAGCATGTGGTTCAGAGGATAAAGAATGAAAGAATCTGGAAAGCAGCCACTGACTGAGCCGAAGAGGCTTGAAGTGGATGTAAGCAGATACGCCCCCTGAATTTTGACAACTGATACATGAAAAAGAAGCAATTGGCAATGCTAGGACCATCGAGATGTAATTGCAGGCATGTCTTGCTTGGCTCCAAATCATTGTCTCTCTGCTGTCTGGTGGGGGAAGAGGCACAAACCCTCATTTCCCCTTTCTCTATGCTGTGATCCTAACTAAACTTTAGGTACTGTTTCCAAATATGCTTATTACGTGGCCAAAGAATTTTGTGCTTTAGGTGTGGGCAGGATTTGAAATGGATTAAATAAATCTACTGGGTTTCTTCAATGTCAAGGGCCTTAACTTTGCTTACATATTTGCAGTTGTTTCAGAGATACAATATACGAGCCCCTCTGGGGAAAGTTCTTTGATGGGCTACTCTGAGACTTGCTATGAACCTACAGGCAATCTGCAGAGCTGTTTAAGATGATGTCATAGCCATGTAATCTCCCTTATGTGGAATCGATGACTATTTATGGAGAAGTCTATGTGCCAGTCATTGTGAAAGATGGTTCAGGAGAATTTAATCATATATTTCTATTAAAACCCTTGCATGAGAGTGTTGTGGCTGTTCTCTCTACCAGAGACAGAGCGGGAAACAGAACAGGCAGACGAACCAAAGACACTGCTGAGGGGAGCAGCAGGTGAGACGGGAGAGGTCTGTCGTGACATGTGAGTTTCTCCCTGGCCAGCCCAAAATCAGACCACGCTGCAGAGGCTGCGGACAGCTTCACAGCCCTGCGCTCAACACGCTGCGCCATCGGGGAGGCCCTCCTTGTGAATGTTATTAAATAGAGTATTTTTTCTTTGCCAATCTGTCTGATACTGTTTTGATTTCTTGTCCAGTCTGAAAAGAACCCAGAGGGATACAGGATGCATTTCTTTTGTGCCCTGACAATTGAATGCCCGATCAGTTGTTTTTGTTGCTGTAGTTTTCTCTTGACATATTGATGAAATCAATAACTACCTCTGTTCTCTCAAAATACATTTTATGTAATCTGAAAATAATAATTACAAAATCAGTTAATGGGGCCAAGCTAAAAATTCTGTCAGTTAAGGAATAGAGGCTAAAAATTGCATCACTGTTGAGAATTATTCAGCACAAAGAAGTTTCCAAGAAAATTGGGGGAAAATGTTTTATGGGCTCTTTCTGCATTAGTATCTATTATTTTCAAGATTTACTCAAATGTTCCAAAGGACACATTAGTCAAAGTGAGTACTCAGATATAAATCAAAATTGTCTCCTTTAGGCTATCTAATATCCTACTGCAATACTAATATGGTTCATAAAAACATTTTATACAGAAAATGAATGAATATTGCTGGAAATGGAATGCATAAGAGCTTTTTTTCCTTGCCAATCATCCAAACTTCATACAAATCAGATTTGTTATCTAACATATTTCAATCACTAGATAGAAGTAGTTTCTTTGATTTTCACATAATTTCTGGAATTCAAAATTTTCTGTATTCCATATAAATTATATAAATCACCAATTATCTATGATGATGGGGATCTCAAGACGGTGCTATTGAAACCTGTAGATAACATAAAAGAGCAATCAATGGCAGAATTGATTTACTATAATTTTGATTTACAATTACTCATAAGAAGGGACTGACAGCAAGGTCAAGGTCAATTCTGAATAAGCTCTACCTTCTGAAGGTAGAATATAGATGAAACAAGGACAGAACCATTTTGTGTAATTTGCACAATGAATCACTGAATTATTTAGGAACTAGTGATGACCATAGGAAAATTATTATCTTTTCTTACATTTATAGCTGCTAAAGTCATTACCGCTCTGAATTTCATTGCTGAAAGATATTTTACTAACTGTTCAGTTCAAACTTCTCTTTAAAAATAAATAAAAATGGGTATAGATTTTGTGCATGCTATTTTGATTTTTCTACTCCCCAATTTTTAATTTTTTAAGATTTATTTATTTTTTCATACAAGAACTGGGGTACAGGCCAGTAGTGCGGGCAGTGAGAGGATTTACCAGATGGAGTGGGGAGCAGAACGGGCAGATCTGCTGAGGGGAGCAGTGGCCAAGACAGCCGAGGTCTGCTGTGCCATGTGGGGTTAGCTCCCTGGATAGGGATTGAACTTATGCTACAGTAGCTGTGGATAGCTCCATAGTGCTGAGACTTAACCCCTCGCACCACCAGGGAAGCCCTCCCCAATTTTTCTATGCATTCTGCTGTTTCATGTTCTTTTCTGATGATAATCTTCTGTCTCTGTATGTGGGTGAGATAATTCTATGTCAACTTGGGTGGTGTATCTAATGTAAGTTTTGAATTCATTCAAATATTTGAATGTTTGGAATATTTTCTAATAAAGGTTTGAACTGGGAGGAAGTTGGAGCTGGTTGGAACTGGTAAACCTTGGATAAAAGAGATTGTAATCAATGATGTGGGTAGGCCACATCCAATGAGTTCAAGCTGATTTGGGCTAGTCCCACCTGCTTGCGTCCAGTGGAAAATCCTTCTTTTCAGAATCCACAATTGAAAATGGCTCTATCTCCTCACACCTAAGTTTAAATCATAGTTTGACTACTAGGATGATTTATATGACTGTGACCTGAGAGTGAGAAATCCTCCTAACATAGATCTTTGGTCAGTAACATTATTTTAATATACTCTGACAACTTTTCAGTGTTTGAAAGTTGTTTAGTCTTTGAAAATGTAAGCTGGCTTCAGGGGTTTCTTCATTGATACCAACAATATTCATGCAATAGAGAAGACATTAAGACTAGTTTTTTACGAATTTCATTTTGACAAATAGACATAATACAATATGGAGGACTATATCATATACCATTATCATAACTTCAGTGGATTTCTTTAAATTCATAGTATGCCATAGATTTTGATCATCATGTAGCCAGATGACTGAGAGTATAAGGGTCCCTAAACTGTTAAGGAATACACAGTCTAAAAGGGTTCAACCTTCTACACCACAAAGACAAAAAAAAAAAAAAAAGCAGCAGATTCTAAGTGGGAAAGATCTTTAATTGGTGTGCAGCTAGAGATAAGAGAGGATCTCAATTAACAGACTCCTGATCATACTCAGAAAATTACCCATCTCCTGTGGGCAAATGCCCAATCAGACTTACCCCAAAACTGAAGCCTGAAAGCACCAGAACAAGTCCAAGGCACACATTGCCAGGAACCAGGGGGCCAGGATGCACAGGTACAAGAGATCTGGGACAGAAGGAGAGACCCAAAATTCAAAACGAATCATATAATCCACTACAAGATCAAGATAATAGCTACTTTTATCTCTGCCAAGAACCATGTGTCTCCCATGCACATGTCTGTTCTTCAAATGTCTTCTACAAGTGTCTCTTCTTCATTTTGCCTCAATTTATACATCCGCCTCACTCCTCAGCTACCCCACATTCAGGGAGTCTGGTTCAAGGCATGCTGGGAGTTGCAACCCATGGCAGCTGCATGGAAGCAGGAATAAGAAAAGTGGTACATGTTCGTTGCACTACAGTGCTCCCGCTTTTTCAGGGACACAATCTGTAATAATCAGATCAAGGCTATCTAGCTTGGATAAAATAAAAGCATTTAAAGAACATGAGTACATGATTATCCTGAGTGAGTATTGACCATAATACCTTAAACTGGAGAACCTTCTAGGAAGTCAATATTCCTTATAAAGAAAACAGAAAAGTGAAAATAGTCAGTGTATCTAAAAATCCTCTGGTAGCAAACACATATTATCTCTTCTTTGCTTAGTGGAAACAGCAGGAATTAATGTATGGACTGTCTCTTACTCTTGTTCAATAATGCACTACAAGGTTTAGGTTTGGTGGGTCTTTTCTGAGAAGAGAATTTGGATATTTGTAGTAACAGAAGAACTGGTCTTATTGCAATTTCTCTTTGGTTAGAAAAAAAATGTATTACTTATTTCCTGTGTTTTATTATTAAGAAAAAAATGTTCCTGAAGTCCAAAATGAAATAACATTTGATGGATGTTGTCCTTTAACCTTGTGGAGAGTTTAAAAACTGACAGATATATACTTCTCCATTCTGCATACTTCCCTCAAGTACTCAATCAGCCCTGCAGCCAGGGTCACTGTCTTCACGGAACCAGCTAAAACTTCCACTTTTAGCAGAGTCTCCATTCCATGAGCATAACATTTGCTTTGCATTTGTAAAGATAAAAGGTCACCAAAACAGTTAAGGTTGATTTCTTTCTCTTGGTTATCTGGGGATTTCTTCCTCTAGAAGCAATACCTGAAAACCTACTGTAGAAAAGACATGCACATTGACAAGTGTTGAAACACAGTATGAATGAAATGTGCAGAATTCACTCAGGAAGAAGACTCAAGTGGAGTCTGCTCACAAAACTGTGTACTCTTCTCTGTGAATGATTTGATAATGGAATCAGAGGAAATAATTGTTGCAGATAATAAAAAAAAGATACATTTATGGAAACTGTATGTTGTTCAGGAACAGTTAAGAGAGGTAATCAAAGCACAACTTTTTTTGTCCCACTATTTTTTATTCTGTATATTTGTAAAATTTATTTTATTGAGGTAACAGTGATTTACTGTTATACTATCTATATAATTATACTATCTATAATTCAGAGTTATAGGCTTACATATCTTCAGATGTAGGTTACCTTAACACACCCATCATCAAGGTACCACAGTGCTCCACCATAGTCCATTGATTCCACTATTCTTTTTAGAATTTTCTCTCAGTAGAAAGTAGCCTTTCCATTTCTTGGATGACATCTCTGAAGTCTTACACTTGTTCTGTTAATTTTCTGTTGAAGTCTTAAGTGGACTTTCAACTGAAATTGCATTCTCTATCAAAATGCCAAGGCTCAACCAATAATTAAAAAACTCTATGTCTTCTCAAATGTCAGAGTCATATATTAATTTTCCAAATACTTACATTGAAGGTTCCCTTGACTGGACTTTCATTAAGATGATAGATACTCCATATTCTTCTTATTTGGAGTGACAGAAACTCTAAGACAATCTTCTTCAAGAAATATGATCCACAAAATTATCTGAATCATTTTAAAATATTTCTCAGGTAACCTAGAGGCATTGATAATTTTTTTTTGTTTTAGCACATAAGTTTGTTATCCGTAACTATTGCATCCTCAGATCTGTTAAAATTTAAATGCAATTATTCTGTTCATAAGAAGAAATTGAGAAACTGTGATCAAAGTAGAACATTTGTGGGAGATGAGCATTACATGAAATACTCATATGGTGAGTTCTCCAGGTTGGGAGAATTCTAAGGATGTGCTTATTGCTTATATTATTGAAGCAAAATGAATTGCCCAACAGAAAGAACTCCTTGGAAATATGAGATCAATGTCAGCTTCAGAACAACTCCTATTACAGACAGTTGCTGTAAGAAATTCCTCATATGTTAGACACATGGAAAAGTACATTAAACACACTTCATGTCTTCATGTCAAATCAAACCTGTGTAGGCAAAGATCCATGGAAATAATGAATGTGGAAAATCCTTCACCAACATTTCATCCCTTGTAACATCAGAAGATTCATATAAGAGATAAATGCTACAAGTGCAGTGAAATGATTTGAGTAATTCCCAAACCAAAAGAGGTAGCTTTTCTAAAATGCAATAATTCATACTAGAAAAACTGCATGAATACGATGGATGTGAGAAAAGTCTTCATTGTGAGATATGTTTTTCTTATTCATCAAGGGATGCACAATGTATTAGTTTGTTTTCAATAATATTGTTCCACAAACTCCAAATGTGAATCTAGAGCAAGAATCTCACTATATAAATAATACATTTAAGATTATCAATCAGCAAAACATTCTGATTATATAAGAATTAAGTTTACTCTGGAAAGATGCCAATGGGACTTCTATTTCATCTAGAAAGACTTTTGGTATGTGGAGATACCAAGCATCCTTCCTTCCTTTTTAGTATCATTGATGTGTTAATCTAGAAAATAAATTAATAAATGCATTCATTCACATGATGATTTTAAATCTAATGCTATCTATCTATTGTGTGGGCAAGATAGACATTGCTACCACATATTAAACATCTTCAAAAGTTATTAGCTTTTTCCTATTTCCAAAAGATGTTTCATGTTATTTCCAATTCAACATGATAATATAGTTGCATTTTGGCTAATCAGCTCCAGGACACACAAATGACTCTGGTAAGAAGTGGCCTCTATCCATTTCAGATTTTAAGTAGTTTCCCAGGTTCCATACTGGATTCATGGGAACAGAAGTTCTGGGCATATAACTCCAAATCTGCATTCTACCAAGCAAACCTGATGAGGCTGAGGAAAGTGGCTGAGAAGATTCTCTTGGGACTTTGCAAATTAATTCGTATTAATTGTGGCCTGGGCATCTAAGGAAAGCAGTTAGTCAGTAATTCAGAGTTTTCTAAACATAATAGGCAGATTAAGAAAGAACTGGGGTGGAAGGGAGCTTGTAGGTTGATTAGAGAGGAAGGTCAATTTTAAAAATATGCATTTCTGGGTTTTTCCAGTCAGGACTCTCCAGCTAACCTGTCACACTAAGGTCTTTTTTTTTTTGTCTTTTGAAGTTTTTAAATTATATAGTATAATGGTTCTAAGTGTAAAATATGTTTTTATTGAATTTTATACTTAATTTTTATATCTAATAGTGATGCAACATTAACATGGTTCCATAATCTGATCAAAGAACATGGAATCCACCATCTTGTCTCATAATTCTCTATTCCACTCTCCTCCTTGCTACCCCTGTATAAGGTAGAGTACTTTCTTACTTGTAAAGACCTCCAAACAGACTGGCATCACCTTCCTTCTTGCTTGTTTAAATCCAGGTTTCATTGACAGAAATCATCAGAACAGACTCTAAAGTCGGGTGCTCATATTCACCACATGATTTTGTCACAGAGGCATATTTAAAAAGGGGAAAATGGAGCTAATTTGTAATGGGGAGAGAGACATAGGAGAGACACAGGAGCAGAGAACATTTGAGGAGAGACACAGGGAAAGAGACACATGTGGAGAAGCGTTCATGCTTCTCAGCTTCAAGCTTGCACCAGGGACTTGTGGGACATGGAAGGAGATACACTGAGTAGAGTCACTTGGAAGAGACACATGGGTAAGAGACCTGTGGGGAAGCTGACAATGGCAGCCTTTATCTTGATTTGTACTTTGCTTTTGCTCCTTTTCTACCAGACATGTCGGGTCCTTGTTTACCTCTTTCCTATGGCACTCTGCCAGAAGGTGCCTCAGATTTGTGGCAAACTTTTGGATCTCAGTGGACTCACTTTGGGCCTGTTTGGTTGGGCATTTATTTTATCCATGAGGAGATGGGTGACTTTGGGTGTTTCACTCAGAAACTATATCCTTTTTCTTCTTCCCTCTCTATGCAGGATCACTCTGCAAAAGATCTTATACACCAAGAGCATACTTTATGTGTTGGATGCAGAATTCCTTTAGAGTTTGGGGGTCTCAGGGTGTACCCCATTCTGTCCATTAACAATTTTACACCACAAAATATGACAGTTTTTGCTTTCTCTTTTGTAAGGCTTTTATGTAGACAATCATTTTGATTTCTACAGGGCAGAAAGGATGCTGATTTTAGATCCTTAAGATTCCTCTTTGTTCATGGCACATACTTAACATTTTGCTCAATCAAATAGGGAACATACTCCTGGTTTTACTTGCTTTCATAATTATACTTTACACTGACACTAGAATAGTATAGTTGAACTTTCTCAGATGCCTAATCACAAAATTAAGTTTATTGAAATATCTCATTAATCTAATTAAACATCAATAGTACTGAATCATCGAAACACCTGCTTTAGTACACTACATAATATTATTCCCAAGCAATCAGAATGGAAGGGATTATCAATAAGCTCTGACAACATGCAGTTATTTTTCTTTTCATACTTATAATTAACTATCTCAAAACAGAATGACTGGTACAATTCAGACGTGAGACAGTAAAAAAAAAGATCCCTTTTATAAGGTCTCAATTAGTTAGTAGCATTCTTAATCTAATTTTAGATTATTAGTTTGAGATATTTAGAAAATGTGGGCATTTAAGTATGATTTGATATGTTATTGAATAGCAGGATTCATCTATTGACATAAGATGTGAATGTTCTAGTTGATAATAGTAAACAACTTGATCTTGGCCTCAGAAGCACTTAATATTTGTTTTATCTACTATATAAACAGAGTCTTGTTTTCCCTTCTCTGGTAGTAATTTTGTAGAATCACATGTTTATGAACACTCTATGGAGGTCTTTATTTCAAAGTAACATATCATCAAAGCTCTAGGAAAGTTATCCTCCAGAAACACAATTTCCTGCACTTCTTTAAAACTGAAGTGAAGGAAAGAAATGAGGACAGCAGCTGATATAAGAAATGTACGTTTCACTTACCAGGGATGCATATGTCTATTTGTACAGTCCTAGAACTTAAGATCTGGCTCACAGATTTGATTCTCTAATTGAAGGAAGCAAGAGAGCTCCACTGATGGTTTCCTGAAATGTGATACAAATAATTTGTGCCAGTGAGTAGACATTGAAGCAAGACTCTGAGACTAGGTATTGCCACTAAAGTTAAGCACAGGAGGAAATTCAATAAAAATGCATTCTGACAAGAAATTACTTTTTTATGGTATTTTAAGTTAGGAATAACACTGGAAGGAATGCAGAACTAATTAAGTATCACATTGTGGGATTTTCCCCCCACCCCGTTCCAGTAAGGGAGTATAGTTGAATGGATGTATAAAATCAGTATAGACAAATGTTTAGAAGTGGTAATAGGAGAAAAGTCCCTAATAAAACAACTTCTGAAAAGACAGTGGAATTTAACCCTCCCCCCCCAACATCATACAATGTGAATAGAGTGGCAGAAGACAAATGGTATGAAAACCATACTTCCATGAAAATGGAAAATGAAGTGACATTTTGGAATGCATGTAATAACTGGGCCTGGTAGTATCTATAGCATCCTAAGTAGGCAGAACAGTCTTCCACACTGAAAAATTCCCAGTACTCCCCATGGTAACCTAGACATCAAAAAGCCAGTAGCAGAGCTAAAGCATTCAACTAGTTTCCATATTAGACCTTTATTAAAATGCTTTTTAAATGTTTTTGCTTTTAACATTTATTTGGGGACTGATGGAGGGTGATATAGTTTGGTGATAAGGCAAATAAACCTTTATCACCAGAATCATTTAAATGTTGGATAATGAATCAACTTAATGGGAGACTACTATTTGAAGATCAAAATCTCTCATTAAACTTTGTAAATATCATCCTTGATCAGTAACTAATTTATAAATCTAGATTTTAATTAAAAGGAACAAAAAAGCTTTTACTTCTGCTTAGGTGTGGTATTTAACGCAGCTGTGAGCTTCAGCACAGAACATTAAATGAGCCACAGCCAATCCAGGCAGGAAATGGGACTTTCAGTATACAGAAAGAGTTTTTTTTCTATAACTTCTTTCTGAAAATGAGAACAACCAAGTCTGGGATCGTAGAAAACTCTCTTTTTTCTATTTACCTTCTGCTTGCCTTCCAATTCCTGGAGTATGTAGAAGGAAGGCCCACTGCAAATCCCCAGCATCGATTCTGCATCTTAGGGGCCTCAGAGCTGTCAGGGCAGGTGTTTTAGAAAGGGCAAGGCCATAATAAAGGAGCCAACTCAAAATGAGCTATCAAGTTCAGAGGCACTTGCTTCCTGTACCTTCACACAGAAGGAGGCCATTAAACTCTGACAAACAAAATGGTTTATAGGCACCTGGCATTTTAGATTCAGGAAATCCTATTTCAAAGCCTTGGAACGCACTCAAAAATGCATGCATGGTGCCTGCTGTGTAGGCAGATTCCTATGCTATGGCAAATCCCTTCTCCCTTCTTTTTTCTGTCAGCCTTTCTGTCTCTTTAGTGTTCATGTAACCTGAAGACATCCAGTGACATTTAACTTTCAACACCAAGGATGTCCTTCCTTTTACCTTGAAAACGAAACATCTCTTGGCTGTGAAAAAAAATTCTATTGTTAGGCAATTCTCTTGTGCCTCACCTGGGTTTATCAGGTCAGAAGGGCTGTCAGGTTGCTTTTGGCAGCCATGTTACTTTGGGCAGCCATTTTGCTTTGGGCTGCCATATTGCTTTGGGCAGCTTCCACAGAGGCTGGATCCTCAGAAGTGTTGAGCAGCTTTATGTCTTCTCAGAGAATGTTGTGCCCCAGAATGTCTTGATTCTTCTTCTCTGAGACAGTACCACATCGGGGAAGTTGAGCATAAAGATTGTAACATGTAGATTACCGAATAGCTTTCCTTGAAAGGCCGGAGAGGGATGAGTGACCAGGTCAGGGGACAGAGGTGTGAAAGAAGAGATTGGAGAGGAGGAATGTGTGTTAGTCACTGGGAACAGTCGATTGAAATCATCTATAATGGAAGCAAGAGATATGATCTTCATATCTGCAGTTCCAGAGAAGAGTTTGGGACAACGAGGGCTTATAGTATCATTGATAACACAGATGGTGAGAGAAGGCATACACTTGGGTAACATTATCCAGGGGGAATTAGGCATGATAAAAGGACTATGATAAGATGTCTCAGCCACCTTGACATTTAAGAGAAGTAAGTTGAGGAACAGAATCACAGGAAGAAATCAGAAAATAAATTGTGAAAAACCAAAAAGATCAGAATTTAAAAAAAAAGACATTGGACAAGAACTTATAAAGCTGTAAAATTTCAGTAAAAATTAAAATAACTGAAAAATTGAATTTGACCAAAAGACATGACTGATTATGAAAGCAGTGATGTTTTTCATCCAATGTTATATGCCTAGGGGAACACGGTTTTATACTTAGTTGAGAAAGTTGCCAGAAATGCAAACAGTTATGTGATAAAATAAATATTGACACCAAACTACAGATAACTATAATGGCATTTTCCCCCCAGTAGATTCTAATGGGGAGGAAGGGCATTGATTCTTGTCAGGGAGGAGAATAAGGTAATTTTTTTTTCTTTCCCAGATGCTTAGGGAAGAAATAGTACATATTGCCCATACTATTGCAAGCATGATTTGAAAGGTCTTTCCAATTTCTAAACAAACATAGTTCATTGCCTTTTGTGTCTCTTTAGAAATTGCACTAGATAATAAACAAGGAGAAAACACACTAGATAATAAACAAGGAGAGAAGATACTTTAATCAGGTGCTTTGCTTTGAGTGTATCCCAGTTTATAGATAGTGCATAAATCCTTGCCATCTCTCCTATAGCTCTAACTAGTTTCTGCTTTGTATTATCGTCCAGGCTTTATGCCCCCTAAATTTATAAATTTATAGTAGCTCTTCCTTTTGACAAGTCACTATAAGATCTGATATGTCAGCTATTGACTTTATGGGAACATATGTTTCACTGTTTATTTTCTTTAAAACATGATGAATATTCTTAGAGTGAGGTCAAGGACACCACAATTTTCAGCATCGTTGAGATAAAGTCATTTCTATATTTAGAAATTAAAATGCAAAGAAATGTGAAAGTACAACACTCAAAAGTTTGCTGCTTATGAAAAATGCCCACTACGGAGTTTATAAACTGTCAGGCAACACTGCATGGTGAAGGAAAGAAGGAATCAGTTGAAAAAAGAGAAAATTTGAATGCAAAAGAGAAAATCAAACTCAAGCCTAAACTTTTAACAAAACTTTGCCTGAGCCTGCACACTGTATGCTACTTTGATCCCTTGAACATTAGTTGTATCTATGTGTAGCATGCCAATAACAACATAGACTTTGAAGTTACATATTCCAGGTTATCATTTTTCTACACGGTTGTAATAAAGACTGTTGATTATGGAACTTCAGTTCAAACTTCTACTGTAGGGGCCTCCCTGGTGGTGCAAGGGGTTAAGCACAACACTGTGAAGCTATCTACAGCCTCTGCAGCACCAATTCAATCCAGACCTGCCAGGGAGATAGATACCCACATGGTGCAGCAGACCTCACCTGTCTTGCCCGCTGCTCCCCTCAGCAGTGTATTTCAGTCAGTCTGCCTTTTCTGCTCCCCACTTTGTCTCCAGTGGAGTAGAAATGTGTGCAAATATTGCTATTGTGTCAAAGAACAAGGATAGAGGTATGCATAGAATATTATGGATTGTCAAAGAGCACATGTGATTTAGCCCAGGAGAGTCTCGTAGATTGAGTGAGGTTCATGAGTAACCTCACTGAATAAAATGAGTCAGGGTAGTAAAAAAAGGTTGGGGCAACCCAGGCTGAGAGGATACACTGAGAAAAGCATGAACAGATTGAAAATAATTCATTACAATTAGTCATTACAATTAACTCTTTAAATGTATAACCTGCAATAATTCTGATAATTCATTTTCATCTGTAAACCAGACTTTGGTGTACACATTAAAAAGTTTGGACTTTATTTGATATACAACAGACAGTCACTGTCAACAGACAGGTATGACAAAATAGAGGACTGGGGGCTACATGAACAGGTTGGTTAAAAAATTTCTCCTGAAAACTGTAAATAACATGAGGGAGATTCAGTTCAAGTGAATGAGGCATCAGAAGTAGAGAAAAGCTGTGATTAAGAAAAGTGTGTTCTGGAAGTTTTTTTCTTCTTTCTGCCTAAAATGGGAAATTTAGAGCCTTCCTCTTGGCCTAGAGGTTTAAGTCTCAGCGCGATCACTGCTACAGCCTGAGTTAGATCGCAGCCAAGGAGCTGACCCACATGGCGCAGCAGACCTCTCCTGCCTCATCTGCTGCTCGCCTCAGCAGTGCAGTTCAGTCTGTCTGCCTGTTCTGTTCCCAACTCTGTCTCTGGTGAATCTTCTCACCTGACCCCCTCTACTCTGGCATACACCCTAGTTCTGTTATGCAAAAAAAAAAAATTAAAAATAAATTAAAGAAATTTAGGAGGTAGATTAGAAAATAATGGTTACTCCATGGATGTAGGGAGATGAAGAAAGGCAGATGACTCTCAGCTCTCAAACTTAGGTTTCCTTTGGTGTTCATACTGCTAACAGGTGCATAATGTTGAAGATTAAAAACAGGAGAGAGGGCAAAAAATCCTTTCACCCCCCCAAGGATTATAAATCTGGCTTTATCACTCCCTCATGGACCTCTAAATTTATATTAAATAGGCATATTTGTAGAATTGGTATCACTCCAATAATAGTTGAATACTAATATCCAATAATATTTAATATACCCTAATTTTATATACATACACATATACATGGAATGCCATGAGGAAAGGAAAATCTACTAATGCAAGTAAATTAGTCTTATAGCTAAGGTTTTGAAATTACAATAGATGAACACATATTTTAACACCAAATTACTTCCTCAGTGCATTTTAAATGCTTAGGGCTATGATACTAATTAACTTTGGGCCTTTTTTGGTAGAGAGGAAAGTTTGTTTAATTAAATCAATAGTGCTGTATATTAATTATGGTACAGGCTTAAATAATTTAGGGAGCACTTACCCTTCTTTCAAAGCCTTGTTTATTCTTTGGCCCATTTGGCAGGATTAGTTTGCTTCAAATTTAACAAATGCTACTAATGATTCACTCTTGTTTTTCTCCATGTGCCATTAACAATAGTCTGGATGTAAGAGTTGGGGTCCTACCTATGTGGCAAAGATTAGCTTTAATACCATGACATGACAGTGAAGTGATTTACAGGAAAATTGTATTATTTTGCTGTAGTTTAATTCTTAACTTTATGAATGTATCCAGGCCTAATACTTTTGATTTAATAAACACAGCTGACTCCATTCCTAAAATAAAGAAATTTGGACTTGCAGTCCCAATAAGTTCAAGTTTATCTACCCTCTCATCAGACAACTATAGTATGGGAGAAAGCAAGGGTTAGTAATAAATCCAAGTAACCCATAGACATGATTTAATCTGAAGTTTTTCACTTCCCCAGAAACACATTCTTTTTGAAATATTCCACATTTACTGCCCCCTGAAATGAATAAATAGAATAATATATTTCAAATGAATAAGAAAGCCATCTGGTATAAAAACTTTTTCTCAGAGCATCTAATTTATTAGTTGCTGATTATCAGCTGAAAACCTACAAAACTCTAAACTCTGGCAGGTGCAGAGTGGAGAAGATAGTGTCTCTAACAGGTTTTTTTTTTTCCCTAATGAAAGATAAAACTAAAATAAATAAAGCTTAACATATTACATAGAAAGCAAGAAATTGAAATAAATGTAAGAATTTAGAAGGGAAAAATATGTTTACATCGGGCTCGCTAAGACAGAAAAATATCTTTTTTCATCTTAAGAAAATGTCATGTAGAAACTTGCTAAAATCTGTCCATGATAAATTTGGAGGGTCTATGACCTAAGCACTAATATTTGATCATGATTACTTGAGTTGTGAAAATAGGTCATTTAATCATTTTACTTCTCATAAGTCTTATCAAAAGAAAACTGGGAAGTAACTTCAGATATTGGGGGGGAATCCCTATTTGTTGATTGCATTATATTTTTATATATTGCCATAAGGAGGAGAAAATAGAATATTTGGACAGGTGACTGGACCCTTTTAAGGGTAATTGCTCCTACCTCAATGATAACAGTCATATTATAGAAAAGAGAGAAATGATTTCTGCATGGGCTGGGATCTTGAGATGAAAGTCATAATCCAAATGCCAGTTTTTATTATCATTCTATTTGATCAGCCGAAATTCTGAATGTGAACTGGAGGGGAAGTTATGATATCTTTCCTTTTCTTTTCATGCAGTCAAACCTTGCTGGGTTGCCTGCCCTATTATCACTTTCTAATAACAGAGAAAGGGAATATCAAGACCTCATAAAGGCAGCAGTCCCCTCCTTTAGATGGAGTGTGTCCTTCTCTAAAGCACTGTGGGCTGCAGTTGCTTCTCTGCTGAGCACTAATTCAGCAAGTGAAGAGTCAGGCTTTACTGATGGGTATATACTGTTTATAATATTTCATTTAATTGCTCAACAGTTATATACATCATCAAACTACAATGGTACAAAGAGAAAATTATAATAATACCCAACATAATTGTTATCCAAAGACAGATACTGCCATGTGAAAAATATTTAGTAACTGCCTTATGATTATGTTGGGGATGTTAGGTATTACATTGCTAGAAGCAATTACAGCTTGCAATACATAAGAGCAATGACTTTAAATGCACAGAATCAGCTGAAGACTCAAAGTGTATGTTTGCGTGAGGAGGCGGTGTTTGTTTCTCAGGGAAGAATGAGAGCAAGAATTGAATCAACTTGTAAAGCACAAGGATAGCATTTTTTGATATGGAGAACTTTGGCTTTTCAATGGGAAAGAATATAAAGACACAAGAGAAAATGAAAATTGGTTTCTGGTGGGAAATGTAAAGTGAGTTTTTTGTTTTTTTTTTAATTTGCTTTTTCATTTGGTTAGGAATAATTCCAAGTGGGTTACGAAGAAGACTTATTCAACAAAGCTTATGAGTTTTCCAAAAACCCTTACAGAAAATATACTCACCAATGAGCAATTAAAACATCAGCAGGATTATCATATACTGGACAGTCAGGCTTACATTAAAAGCAACAAGCGGGCCTCCCCTGGTGGCGCAGAAGGTTGAGTGCAGCGCTGTGAAGCTGACCACTGGCGAGATAGCCACATGGCGCGGCAGACCTCTCTTGTCCCGCTGCTCCTCTCAGCAGTGTATTTCAGTCCGTCTGCCTGTTCTGTTCCCTGCTCTGTCTCTGGTGAATCCTCTCACCCTCCTGCACATCTGGCCTGTACCCCTGTTCTTGCATGCATATATAAATAAATCTTTTTTAAAAAAGCAAGCAATATAAAAAAGATACAATAAAAAGGAAGACAATTTGCTGAGTGTTAAAAATCATCACAATATGAATTTTCTGCAATCTTCATAGAATTATCTATCAAAATCTAAACCACACCAAGGTAAGCTTGGCTGGTAGAAGGCAGGAGAATGGAGGTGAAATAATTTCCTTAGTGCCAGATATATGCAGAGTGTTTTGGACCATTTGCCTGGCTGTTGCAAGTAATACTAGAAAGTCTTTTAAACAAAGGAGAAAAACAAATACAAAGAAAATGCTACATTTTTAAATCAGAGACTCTCCTAGAAATAATATCCAGGGAAATATCAATAAAGAAGCAAGGGGATAGCTTTAAAACATGGTATGTGGTGTGCTCAGAAAGCACTGAACACAGGGCCTCCCTGGTGGCACAGGGGTTAAAGACAGCACTATCAAGCTATCACCAGCCTCTGCAGCATGACTTCGATTCCTGGCCTGCCAGGGAGCTGACCCACATGGCGCAGCAGGCCTCTCCTGTCTCACATTGTATTTCAGTAGATCTGCCTGTTCTGCTCCCCCTTTTCTCTGGTGAATCTTCTCACCCCCCGTACCTTTGCCTTTCACCCCAGTTTCTTGTATGCATAAATAAATCTTTAAAAAAAAAGCATTCAACACAGATTTATTTTAAGTTGTCACCATAGCAATATCCAGGCACTGAGGCTTAGTGGTATTAATTAGAAGGGTATTAATTAAAAAAGGATAATTTTTTTTTCAGGTTAAGAATTTCTTTAAAATCAGATAAATTGCTAAATAGCAACATTTGGTAAACAGGTAACAAAATGGCAAACAAGTTAAAACACTGTGATAATAAAAAAACTAGCAACAACAAATGTTGGCGAGGGTGTGGAGAAAAAAGAACTCTTCTGCACTGTTGGTGGGAGTGCAAACTGGTCCAACCACTATGGAGAGCTGTGTGGAGATTCCTCAACCTGCTAAAGATACAGCTTCCATATGATCCAGCAATTCCACTCCTAGGTATTTACCCAAAGGACACAGAAACATCAATTCCAAAGAGCACCTGCACCCCTTTGTTTATAGCAGCACTGTTTACAATAGCTAAGCTTTGGAAACAGCCCAAATGCCCAAAAATAGATGACTGGATCAAAAAGATGTGGTACATATACACCATGGAATATTACTCAGCATTCAAAAAAGATAAACACATGCAATTTGCAGCAACATGGATGGCGCTGGAAGGGATCATGCTCAGCGAAATAAGCCAGAAAGAAAAAGAAAAATACCGGATGGTCTCACTCATAGCAGGGATCTAGAAAACTTAAATAAGGGACCAGGAAAATGAATAACTATCAGAAAGTGAAAATCAAAATCAACAAAAATCTATGAACCAGAGACAATTTTGGGGGGGGTGGGTGGCGGGAGGGGAGGGATTGGGGTCAAAATGGGGGGTTGAAATTGTATGGGGAATATAAAAATAAAATTTATTATTAAAAAAAACTTGAGAACAATGAAAAATAGAATAAAGTTGTGCTGTTGTTAAAAATAATAATAATAAAAAAAAACACTGTGATAATCTGTCCAAACCAGTCTCAGATACTGTTTAATAACCAAGGTGTATACTAATTTTGTTGTATGAAGCCTAGACCAGTTCTATTAAACCTGTCCTTGGTTAGATATCCAGTTTCATTTAATGTCCTGAAAAACTCATTTGACAGCCAGTTGAGTCCCTCATAAAGATATTTTTCTTGTGTAGGACAAGTGACTTGCATGTACTGTGCTATTTCCTATTCATTAAGTTTTCGCCCATTGGACTCTCGAAAAAATGGGACTTTTTCAGTGAAATTTCTTAGGAGTTGAAATAGACATGTATCTACCTATTGAAGTTCTGGCAGGCTGCTAAGTATTTTTGAAAACCTTCTCTTTTAGAAAGTTTTTGTTTTGTTTTGCTTTTCATTTTCCCCTTTGCTACAAAATACTCACGTTTGTTTTCCTTGTGTTTTGCCTGAAGAGGAAACATATTTTTCAGGCTACTTCTGAAGTTGTGCTAATGAGTGACTAATTCTAATTTGGACAATAGCCAAGGTTGAAAAGCTGGTATTTTTAACTTCAAGTGTTATGTTTTATATTGTTATTTTCCAATGACTCTGCACTTCTGAAATTGCTTTGTTATGTACATGGGCAAGGTGAATCAAGATTGCAATACTCTGGTGATGGTATTAATCCAAATGCCAAATTCTTCACACCTGGACTGCAAAAAGGAGAAGGAACCTCTTTGAGGGGCAGTTCCCTTGCCCCTAGAATCTCATTCCTCGATAATCCATCACAACATTTACTTAGGGCTATCCATTTTATCCTTCTGTCATATTCAGTCCCTTTGGGTCACCATACCTTCAGACACTAAGAAGAAACACATTTTCTTTTTTAGGCTTTATATGTAAGTATTTTAATATATTATTTTTATAATGAAGTAGCATTGTTTTATATACATGTTAAGTTCTGACAGTGTAGGATTTCTCCCTTCAGGTGTGGTCAACACAGCTCTTGCTCCACCAAAGCACCTATAGTGCTCCATCATAGTCTGTTGTGTTCTCTCCTTGCCCCCCACCATTTCTTCCACATCCCTTCTGGATGCCTCCATTCTATGCTCAGCTTTCAAAGGTTAGTTTTGAAGTTTGTCTTTGTCAGACGCTTTGTTTGGTTTCTTTATATTCCACATATAAGTGATACTGGTGATATTTATCTTTCTTCTGACTTATTTGCTTAGTATAATCCCTTTCAATTCCATCTATGTTGCTGCAAATGGCAGGAGTTTATCTTTTTTGATCACTGATTAGTATTCAATGGTGTATGTATACCACATCTTCTTGATCCACTCATTTGTTTCAGTACAGTAAGATCGTTTCCATATTGTAGCTATTGTAAATAGTGCTGCAGGAAACATAGGCTTGGAGGTTACCTTTCAAATTAGTGTTTTTGAGGGTATATTCCTAGCAGAGGAATTACTAAGTCATATGGCAGTTTTATCTTTAGAAAGACTTGTTAGTGTCTCTTCTAGAATTCACCTGAGAAAATCTTAAGAGTAATACACTTGAGGTATTATATTTAGACATCTATCATTTTCTAACCATAGGAGACCTATTGGATGTCTAGAACACCTTTTGTTGACTTGGTTAACACAGATTCAATCCAGTACACAACTCAAATATCAAATATTTTTAAATACCTTAGATCTGCTCACATGTATTTTTTGCATTACCATGTGTTCATCCTCACACATAAAACATGTATCCCATACAACACATTATTATTACAGTAATTGTTCTATTAAAGTACTAATTTCTCTTGATTTTTGTTCTATTCTCACTAGATTGCAAGCTCCTTATAAGTCAGATTTCATTTTAACTATATCTATGTACCTAAATCTGGTAGGGTATATGTACAAATAGCAAGTGTTAAAATATTTAAAAGATAATTAGTAAATTTTGATAATTTTGGGTTAAATGATAGTTCCTTCTCTTGATTTTTATTAAAGTGATATTTTCATAAATTTCAAATTTCTGTGCCTTTCAAAATAGATAAGATATACAAACCTGATATAGTATGTAAAAGCATTTCAAATTTGATTCTCTAGATGAAATACTTCGTATAGCATCTTACTGAATCAAGATATATAGAATAAGCAATGTATTTTCACAGTGACTACACACATATCCAGGGACTCTTATCTAGAAATGCCCTTCAAACTCTCATTCAGTCATAACTGCCTCAATAGTTAAATAATAGCATGATCTTCAATAGCATAGATTGGTAACATTAGAATCATAACTAATAAACTCTTTGTGTTCTTATTCTTTTGACATAATATACTTCTGAGAATTATCCATTATTATCAATGCAAATTTGACTTTCTAAGCATGTGACCAGTCATCGCAGGAACTCCTGCTAGTCATACTGTAAGTCAATAGAAACTTACAAAAGATGAAAAGTTCATATATCTGCCTGAGCAAGTATACATACAAAAATGTATACACATAAACACACACATATTAGTATTTAAGTATAAATTCAAAGATGGTATGAATGATTGATTTTTTTAATCATCTGCCTTTCCCTCATTTTAAAAATGATCTGGATCTCAATTTTTCTTGTGTATCTCAATTTTCTCCAAGGTTAAATAGCTTCCAGGAACCACAGAGGGGTATGATAGAGTGAATGGCACAGGTCAGGGTTTCTGTCCTGAGGCAAATAAAGCAGACAAACACAACATGCTTTAAGTATGAGATTTCAGGAATGGAGACGTGAACAGGCACGCTGGTTTGACTTTCAGGAATGCTGCAACGCACTTAAGATTAAGGTCAAAAGGCACTCCTGCCGGATATCCCTTACTATTCATGTGCAGCAGGATTAGGAAAGAACAGATAATGCATTCATTAGGGCAAAATTTAGGACAAGAATAAATAAATTTGGAGAGCAGTCACACAGGGAGGAAAATAATACTGACTATTTTACCCTGAAAATGAAACAACTTGTGGTTATGATTAAATAATAAAATAGGCTGGAATTTTAAGAAAAATGACACCAGAAAGATATTGCTTCTTATTCAAACTCTTAATCATTATAAATTGATTCCAATGCATATTTTAGTAGTTTTGTGTTTAGAAACCATAACTTTTTGTAACACAATATGTGTTCTTGCATTTACAATTAGAAGAGAAAATAGATCTATTTTCTTAGATTTCATAAATAGTGACCAAAATATAGGTTTTCGATGTTGTTTTTCCCAGAAAATTGTATCGCTGTCTGTCTCACTGTTTAAACGATGTCATATTAGGAAAGTGTATTAGTCATAACCTGGTTTGCCAACTTTAGTTTTTTTGTTTACATCTTAAAACTGAACAACAACAACAACATGACTCTTTATCACTTGGGGAAATTCTACACCTGTGTCCGCATTCTCAATAGTTAGTCTGTATTAAAGAGTTATAGAAATACATATTCTGTGTGTTATGCCACTAAAATATGCCCATTCCTTTCATTTTATTTATAATTTAAATTGCACATTTCAAATAGTCAAGATGACCTACTCATAAGTACTTCTGCGAACAGTAATAGCAATTATCATTAATTATTATCAGATTTTTTAAAAAGATTTATTTATTTATGCATAAAAGAACTGGGATATGGGCCAGAGGTGTGGGGAGTGAGAGGATTCACCACAGACGGGAACAGAACAGGCAGATTGACTGAAGTACACTGCTGAGCAGAGCAGCGGGTGAGTTAGGAGAGGTCTGCTGCGCCATGTGGGTAGCACCCTGGCTAGGGATCGATCTCATGCTGCAGTGGCTGTGGATAGCGTCAAAGGTTGCATTTTTACCCCTTGTGCCACCAGCAAGGCCCAATTATTATCAAAGTTTTGTTATTAATCATTGATTTATCTGTGTATATGGGACAATAATAGCAATTATCATTTATTATTACCAGTGTTTCTGGTAGTTATAATTGTTACTAATTATTTGAAATTAAAAATATGTACATGTATATTGATTGATATCATATGCATTCAACATTGTGCAAAAGAGTTTTCATGTTGTACATCTATTTTTCACAACTATGAAGCAGGTATTATTACCATTTCTGTTTACAAGTGTTAGAGAGTTCAATCACATACTCTCAAGATTATATAACACACCACCCAAGGACAACTGATGCCAAAACCTGTAATTGTAAACAACATAGTGTCTCTGCTATGTTGAGGGCCAGATGTATATATAGCTTATCTCTCAAATACGTATGTTCATGATGAAGAAGTTAAAATTCAGAATCATAAACAAATTACTTAATATCATATCAGCAGGAAGTAATGGAAACACAGTTTGAATCCATGGATTTTTTTTAAATATTTTTTATTTTTATTTTTATTTTTATTTGCTTTTTACTACACCACCATGGAAGCACAACAAAGATGAACTCACCATTTGCACACTTCTCAAAATAAATAGCAGTTTCTAAAACATCTTTCATTATTTCACTTTTCCTAAAAATAACCATACCAAATACCAAAGTCAAGAACATGATAGAAAGACTAAAACCTACATTTCTTGCTAGTGGTAGATACATAATCACAGCTTCACACATTTGGCAAGGATTTTCAAAAGAATTGAGCCAAAGAGCCTCTATTTTGAAAGAAGAAAATGAAGTCCAGTGAAGTTGTGACTCTGTGAAGCATCTGCTAGTTAGACGCTTTAGATCTATGTGTGTTTCTGCCAATGACCCTCAGTATAATGGTTATTACAGTGCAGATACCAAAGGAAATTCTATGAATCTATTGTTAGAGAGACTGTGTGTTTAAAACAAAGAGGCTCTATAACTCATGGGAAAAGTAATGTCACCAGAAAATCTGAATAAGAGAAACTTATTTACCCTTATCAATCTGTGCCACGAGGTTTTACTGCTGAAATGTATAGGGTGAGTCATAACAGAGGAGGGTGTGAATCATAATTCTGTAATGTTAACAGTAACCTAATGTTTCCAATTGTCAGTTTTCAGACTTGTAAAATAAGCATAACAAAATCTAATAAAGTACTTTTCAGCGGAAATGACTCATCATGTTCAGAGGGGCAATGCTTTACACACATGTACATGTACATATATACATATATAGTTATTCATGTAATATTGCCCATATGTACATTTAATAACATAGTGTCTATTAGTCCTGTGATATGCCACATTAATGTTACTACCAAGATTATGCATACCATTATAGTAGCAGCAATAAGGTTAATACATATTTGTATTGATAATTTATTACATATTATAGGAAATGAGTATATGTGTATATATATGTATGTGTGTATATGTGTGTGTATAAATGTAACCGTTATATGTTCCTGAGAGAAACATAATTACAGAATCCTGTACAGTGAATTGAACTCCTTCATAAACTCTGATAATTATCATAACACTAAGTGTTTAATCTGTCATTTAAAGGCCCAGACCAAACTCCTCATTATTCCTGTATTTTTCCTTATCTTTAATCAGAATGATATGCCTTTATTCTGAATTCCCTATAGCTATATTTATATTCTCTTGCAATAAAGGAATTAGTGTCCCTGATGCTTTACAAAATGCTTTATAAATGCCTTTCAATACCAAGGCATGTTCCTCTATGATTCCCCAGTATAGGCAAGTACGACCTCATATATCAGGGTTTGAAAACCTGCATTTAGTGCTTTCTACAATTTTGTAAATAGGGAATACAGTTGAGTCTGACCACAACATGGATTTACAAAGAATCTTAACTCTGGCAATTATAATCTGGGAATAATTTTATTTCAAATCACAACACATAGTATTAAAAAGTATTTTCAATGGCGTCCATCTACAAACATTTTTTAATATCTACGTGACTAAATTAATGTGAATCAAGTGTAATTAGCATATGCACATTGCTCAAAGTATGTCAGTATAATGAAAATATAAGTAAACATATTACAAGTGGTGAAATGCAAATGTGTGGATAAATGAAACTTGAGGAATATAATTCTAAAAGATTTTGGTTAGAGAAGAAAGATGTAGGAGGAGACTGATCTGTTGACCTAGTCTATAGATCAGTTGCTCATGGTTGGAGGCAGCTGTGTGAGGGAACAATCTCACTTCTCAGACTGTTGGGTCATTGGAGTATAGAAACAGACTGCCCGAGCTCACCAACAGCACAAGTCAGCATCAGGAAGTAAGGAGACTTAACCAAGGGTGAGTACTTCTGTCTTCTTGCAAGAATTTTGCATAAAGGATTGCTTCTGACAGTGATAAAATTAAGCCATTTTGGTCATTTATGTCCTATTAAAGGTACTCCTCTGAAGTTGAATTTTATAAAGCCCTTTTAGAAAATTGTTTCTTTATAATTATTCAAGCTGTGGGTCTCTAGCTGTTTTCTTTGAAATGCTGTTTCATACAGAAAAATCACCTTTTTAACAAAGTACAAATACATCAATACACTTGCATTGTGCATTATACATAATTGCATATGTAAACTAATTTATTACTCCTTTTCACAGACATACAATCTGCATCATACTTGTCTGCTATTTTTCTTCAGAGGCAGGACAATATTGTGGAAATGCAGAATTGAGCTTCCCTTTCCTCTTGATTTTTCTGTCAAGGAGCATAAATCAACTGTACAACCTGATTCCCTTAGAAAATGCACATATACATAAGCAGAGTTTTTCTATTTGCAAAAAAAAGAAGTTACAGGCATTTGTACAAATCCCATGTGTGATGCCACATTCACTGATAGCAAGATACCATGACAAGGTCTATCTTCAGGCTTCTTCCATTAAGTGACTGAGTAGTAGAAATCAAACAATAAATAGTTATTTTACATTGTTCAGTTACTTCTCCAATATTTCTCTGGGTAATAACTGATCATTTACCTATTATATAAATAAGAAAACCAGCACTGCCTCCCAATTGAATGTAATAAAACATGCTTCAAGGATTCATGTTTGGTTATGGTTGTATTTTTGGAATGCTGACCAAATTAGCCAGGTTATTGCTATGTTCATTTTGCATTGCACTTGACAATCAGTGGTACCTACAAGGGGACTTTTAAATGGTTAAAACACACCATAATGGAAGAAAACCAAGCTCTGAATTTTTTAGCACAGGTATGAAATCTTGTATTCTCACTAAAAATGAAATAGTTTTTTAAATGAGATTTAGAAGTATTGTGTTCCCTTATTATCTCCATATGAATAAATTACCATGGTTTATATGGACTTTTTTCATTCACTTTTTTTAAACTTCAAAAGTCTCACCAATTTAATGTCTAATGAATTTCTAATTGTTTTTCTAACTCCCCCAAATTCTTAGTTCAGACCAAGTTTACTAGCTGTATATACATACATACATATATACACATATACATCTGTATCTATCTATCTATCTATCTATCTATCTATCTATCTATCTATCTGTCATCTATCTGTCATCAATCTATTATCTATCTAAATTTCTCCTGCTTGTGGCATGTCCTCACTGTAAATATGTCCCTCTGCTCTTTTCTGTCTACCCCTAAAGACTCAGTTTTAAACCTACTTCATCTATAAAGTTTTTACTTTTTCTGAATGTCTGAATTTTTCTTATACAGAAAAAATATATCATAACTGTGTAAAACTATCTCGATACTAGATGTGGTAGATGCAGCACATTATTATTTTAGAGACTTATCTCTTCAATTGTTTTGGTTTAAAAATATAAAAGTCAACTTTTTCATTTTTGCAAATTCTACCTCCAATCTATCATAACATGTTGTTAACTCTTTTAAAACACTTGCTGAACTTTTATTACTTCTGGAGTGAACAGTCTCTCACCATGTCCATTCTTGCCACCTCTGTAATCATCACCCTGTACTATTTGCTGTGTTAACCTAGTGATTTTTAGCAAGTGTTTTTGTACCCATAGAATTGGACAATGTTATTCTTTTACTAATGCTTTCCCATTGCCTTCAGGAAAATGTCAGAGAACTTACAGTGACTGAAAAGACCCTAAAATATTTGTCTACTTGTTACATATGTTGCCTTATATCCTATTAGTCACAGATTGTGTACTATAGTATGTTACTCTAATCCTTATTCCTTAATATAATACAGCTAGACCAAAAGCTCCCATCTCAATGCCTTTGCTTTGTTTGTTGCACCTGCTGGGGACAATGATCAGCAAGGCATCTACATAGCTTACATGCTGCTTTTTCATTCCACCGTATGTTGACCATGTAGCCACACTTGTAACCCTGTACAATCTCCAGCACTTTCCACCCACTTTAGCGTGTATGTTTTCCCATAGCACTTATAACTTCCTAAATATAATTAACTACTTGTTATGTTTGCTTACTGTTTATGTTCCCCATTAAAATATAAGTTAAACAAGAGCGGGAATTTTTGTCTGTTTTGTATCTTGCTGCATCTACCCCATCCATTACAGGATCTACAATGTAAGGGACATTCCACATTTAGTTAAAATAATATTTTATCTCTTTATATGCCTATTCAAGTTTCCCCAGATGAGGTGAATACATTTTAAAGGCTCTTATTTGGTCTAATCTTCAGAGTATCCATACTAAAAATACTGCCATGATTTAGACTAAGAGAGTTCTCATCAGAAGTGTTCATTAATGGATGTTGTGGGTGTTTTGGCTTTTGAGTGCTATCCCTGGAGATGTAGGGCTTCCTCATTGGATGTCTCCATCATATATCATGACTTGATTTGATTGGGAAGATCAAAGGAATTGCTTTGTCAACATTCATAGAGTACACTGATAATAAATCACATTTGAAAAGGAATGAAGGTAAAAGTGTTAACAAGAGGAAGACATCTTGTTTGTTAGTGACTAATGGGGACTGAATAAAAGGCCAATTGGAAAGGAAAGATAAAAATTTATCCCAGATGACAGTAATTGCCAAGAATATGTTCAGGCAAAGTCCCAGTTTCAAAGCTTAAAGATGAATAGAAAGATGGAAGGCGTTATCTTCTTAAAAAGAATTAAATGAGAAAAAAGAGTCATTTTTCCTCTTTATTTTGCTATCAGCATTGGAGTTATAAAAATATTCATGGATTTTAGAAAAGTTAGCAGAAAGATAATAAATGCAGACATTGTAAGATTTTTATGTACTGCTCTTAAATGTTTTAGTCTAAAATTTGTTTTGACTCTGAATCCTTTGTTTTTTTATGTATATATATACCACATGTGAAAATAAATATATTGAACATTATTTTTAATGCACACCTATGTTTTAATTCTGGATTTGTCATTAATATTTGAATGGCACTGGGAAGTATAGTTAAACGTCTAAAATTGATAGCTTGTCCTATAAGTTAGGAATAAAAACATCCTCTAGCCAGAGATGTTTTAAATTTTAACATTTGTAGTATATACAAAGCAATTAGTCCACAAAGGTAAACTATACAAAATCATAATATGGCTACATAAAAATTTTAAGAACTTTCTCTTGCTGTATCCTACTTTATCCTCCTACAAGTGAAGGGAAAAGCCAATGAAAATGTTTTAACAAAAGTAGGTTCTATGCAAAAAATGGAGGAATATTTTTTATTCAGGACATTTGTCTGAATATCTATTTGGTATCTTATTGATTTTTCAGGGCTTGAATCTCTAACTTTTCTTATAACTTTCCTTTCTCCTTCTTTCCCTTTCTCCTTGCCTCCCTCCCTTCCATCATGCCTTTCTTTCTTCTCAGTTCATATTTGCACTCACCCTGCAGAAAATGAATTGGGTATGTAGACTTTTCTAAGAATTATAATATTGCATCTTCTCTTATAGGTTGATTTCAAATGAAACTAAAAGTACATAGGAAAAAACACAGATAAGCAATTCATTCATCTAGTTATTTTTTTAAAGACTTTTTTTATCGGGCCTCCCCTGGTGGCACAGGTGGTTGAGAGCAGTGCTATGAAGCTGTCCGCAGCCTCTGCAGCACTGGTTCGATCCCAGCCAGCCTGAGAGGGTCCCACTTGGCATGGCAGACATCTCCTGTCTTGCCTGCTGCTCCCCTCAGCAGTATATTTTGTTAGTCTGCCTGTTCTGTTCCCCGCTCTGTCTCTGGTGAATCCTCTCACCCTCCCATGCATCTGGCCTGTACCCTGGTTCTTGTATAATAAACAAACAAACAAACAAACAAACAAATAAATAAATCTTTTTTAAAAAATATTTTTTTATTCATGCATACAAGAATCGGGGTACAGGCCAGAGGTGTGGGGGGTGAGAGGATTCACCAGAGACAGAGTGGGGCACAGAACAGGCAGACTGACTGAAATACACTGAAATATACTGCTGAGGGGAGCAGCAGGCAAGACAGGAGAGGTCTGCAGCACCATGTATGTAGCTCCCTGGCCAGCTGGTGATCGGATGGAACTCCTGCTGCAGAGGCTCTGGATAGATTCACAGTGCTGTGCTTAACCCCTTGCACCACCAGGGAGACCCTCATCTAGTTATTTGCTTAACATTTCCAAAAGGTAACATTAAACTTGGTCAGATACAAAGTAGTAAAGATACAAGGTTAAGACTCACAGCATAATTTAAAACTACCACTGCAGTGATGGAATTAAGTGGAAACAAATCATTGATAATATATATGGTGAATTGTTATAGATTAAAACCTAGGAAGAGAGGAATGCACTTAGAATGAAATTTCATCTCCTATTGGGTTTTGGATACAGGGTAGGGTTTTTAACCAAATAAAAGGTGACTGGATCATATTCAGAATGAAAAGTATTATGAAGTACTCAAGTAAAAGTAGGAGTTTGTTCCTAATTCAGTAGATTGAGTCATTCCTGATTATTTAGGAATCATTAGTCTGTATAAGTAATGGCATACCCTTTATTATGAAATGTATTTCCCAGTAGAATAGGCAGAGTATAATACCTTCTTCTTTTTTGGACTCTGAGCTTGACCATGTGACTTGATGTTAATAAGCAATACAAATAACTGAGATCTTAGCATACAATATATGCTACCACTTTCTTGATTCTTCCCCTCAAAAGAACGTACAAAGATATCTGTGGGTTCCGGGTCATGGAGAAATTTAAAGCCAGCTTCAATCCAATCTATAACTTGGATCCAATGAAAGTCAGTGTTGCCCCAACTGATCTATAAAACAATGGATAAAACATATTTTATTGTTATTATAAGCCACTGAGTTTGGAGATTTATGTGCAGTAAAATTTTAACAAATCTGATAATATACTTGCAGATCTGTAGAAGCATAAAGATGTACAAGGGACAGAGAACACAAATATAGACATATGTCCCAAGAAGACATAGAACATGTCAACAGATATGTGGAAAAATGTCCAACATCATTAATCATCAGGTAGATGCATGTCAAATGCCCACCTGCTAGAATGGCTACTGCAAAATAAATAAATAAATAAATAAATAAACAAGAAAGAAAGGAAAGAAAGAAAGAGAGAGAGAGAGAGGGAGAAAGAGAGAGAGAGAAAGAGAGAAAGAGAGAGACAGAGAGAGAGAGAAAGAGAGAAAGAGAGAGAGAGAGAAAGAGAGAAAGAGAAAGAAAGAAAGAGAGAGAGAGAGAGAGAAAGAGAGAGGAAGGAAGGAAGGAAGGAAGGAAGGAAGGAAGGAAGGGAGGAAGGAAGGAAGGAAGGAAGGAAGGAAGGAAGGAAGGAAGGAAGGAAGGAAGGAAGGAAGGAAGGAAGGAAGGAAGGAAAGGATGTAGAGAAAGGGAATCTCCATGCACTGTGAGTGAGAATGTAAAGGGCACAGGTACTAAAACAAATTCTACAACTTGAACAGGATGGCAACAACATGCAGATTTGAACAATGAAAATCTGTGTGTTTTATTCTATGTAGTTCAAATTATTGAATTTGATTTGTTCTCCTCTATTTCTCTTTCCCTCAGCTATCATTTTGTTGGTTCAAGAATGATGACAGCAGGACAGTATCAACCAAAGAGAAAGTATGAATTTCCTTCCTAAGAAACTTGCTAAAAGTCAAGAACATAATACAATGCTAGTTAACAATGCCAGAGTAATTGGCTAGTTCTCCATATCACCCAAAGTCTGATTTAATATTAAACTTATGCCAAATTTAATTGTTCAGTCAAAAATCAGTTCATGAGAATAATAAAAACACATGATATAAAATCTTTTAATGCTTAAACATTTCCATGTACATTGATATAATTTTTTATCAAAATAACAAAGAAATAGAAAAATAAAGTAACTATCCAAAAGGGAAAGATATTATTAAGCTCCGATTATAAAGGATGAAGCAATACCCAAAGAAGGAACCTCAGCTAACCAAAATTGCATAACTTGTATGTAGCTGAACTGGAACTGAATTAAAATATATTAAGATTTAGTCCTTTGGTTTTCAAATGGTCCATTTTATTCAAACTACTTTCTTAGTAGATAAGTGTCACCCCAAAGTCACATTGGCATATTTGATATCTTCTCAAGAATGAAAACTCTGAGAGGGGAAAAGAACCACCTAAAAAGTTAATGGAAAATGCAACTGGACAGAAGGATTTAAAGTTGTCACACTTTTAGTGATCACAAAGCTATAATCTTGAGATAAAATCATCTGAGGTTTAGAAAGTTAAGTGTATATGTAGGAGTTGGGGGGAAGGTATCAATTTCAGAATCTGTGGAGACCATACATACATATATTTCTATGTATGCATGGAGACCTTTCAGAATCTATGGCTATGCTTTGTTTTCCTTTTGGTTCTTGATTTCCATGAAAAAAACTACAATATTTCCAAACTTAATCCTTCCTGAGTCTAAGAACAGATTTCATATCATATGTCTCCATTGACTATCATTGTTCACTTACAATTTGGCAGCTGACTGTCACATGTTGACAAGCTGCTTCTGCCTTCTCTATTCTGCTGTGCATTTATATTTAGATTTAAAGAAATGTCATCTCTTTTTGCTAGGCAAACCTCAAGATACATAGTATAAAATTGTCTTGTAACTATAAAAATAGAAATCCCATTATTTAAATAATCTTTCTAGTACTCGAAAAAGTATTTTTGCTCTCCTCTTGAGTATGTCTTCAAAGCTATGATTTTTTTTCACACAATGCATTTACTTAAAAGTGTAAGTTGCATAATATGGAGTAGAAAATGGGTCTCACATTTCTTTTTTCAGTTTATTGGCACATATTCTTCTTTTTATTCCTACCTCATCACCTTTATTTTATCTTAGAGACAATTTAGATATAGCTGTTGTTTGTTATCTGTGACTAATAAGCCAATTTTGATGTCTACCATTTTCCCCTTCTAAACTTTTCCTTATGCAATTCCAATGAAGTCTTTTTTTTTTTCTTAAATGTTCTGAAGAAGAGGTCACTAATTTTCTACTTATGAGTATCATGGATTAAATAATATTAACTGCTACCTCTTATTAAGGCCCATCTGTAAGCTAAAAACTGCTTTATATATGTTGATATATAATTGATTTATATCTAGACATAACTTAGGAAAGCAGGATTTATTATATCTGTTAGTTAGGAAAATAAAATTTCAGAGAAGTTAAGGGAGTGGACTAATGCCACAGAGATGGTTAAGTAATTGAGCAGGGACAGAATCATAGGTCTTTTTTGATTCCTAGAGTTGGCAGCGTTAGGCACTATCTGTTGTTGCACATCCCTGGGGATGCTGTGTTCTATTAACTAGCTCTGTAACTCAGCTACAGAGGCCTTTCGGCTGCTGCTCTCACCTACAGTCATTATAAAAATTGCAGCCTCCTGCTTTCTGATGGTTAAGCAACACTACCTAGTCTTTACTGTTTCTATTCCTATAATCTCAATTGCAATCATGAGGCCAATCTGTAATGGCATCTCCCACAATCTGCCCTGGACCCAACACTGAAATTCTTATAAATGCCAGGGCCTCTCTAACCTGCATCAGCCTTAGCCTGTCATACAGAGAACTCCAGAAGCAAACGTGTCTACCGAATGTTGTTCCTCATTCTATTTAAGGGCAAGGATTTGATAACTCCAACTTCACCAGCTACTAAGGCAGCCTGCCCTAGAAAAACACATGACCTTGAGAGATGCAGTTCTCTGCAGATGAGCCAGCCTTGGAAGAGCTAACAGCTGAAGGGCTTGGCACACAATAGCTATATAATTAATACTTAATAAATGAGTCAATGAGTAATAAATCAATGCATGATAGGAAACTTTCAGTAAATAAAATAGATCAATAAAATTAAAGTAAAAAAGATGAAGAAGACATCTCTGCCAATATTTATTTCTGAAATATTCATTTAAAGCTTCAAAAACATTTCCAAACTAACTCAATCATTGCCGATGTAATGACAAAACAAAGATTAAAATACATTTAGTGAGTCATCTGTAAGCTTATCAAAACTCTCACATCTGACTACCTGGACGTTTCTGAAAATGTGGGATTGAACATAACTCTTCATCATGGTGTTTTGGCTCAGTGTAGACACAGCTGTGTAATCCTGCTGGCGATCCAAATGTGAAAACTAGATAGTGAAGCCGTATTTTCCAGTAAAATGCTAAGCTTTGTGCCTGCACTTCTTCAGGTTTCTAGGTGACATTTTAATTACTGAGTCTTTTCAAAAATATGTTCTCTTTGCATTTCCTCTCATTGAAATAAAAGGACAAAAACACTATCAAGTTAAAAATGGCTTCCATTTCAAGCTTGTGATTTCACAAAACTTGGTTACTGAATGTAACCAGTGTTTCCCAAGCACAGGCATATTTGTAAAAGTCAGGTGTGCCCTGTTAAGTCTTTGAATTCCACATTTGGGACTTTTTGATGGACAGAGTGTCTCCTTAATCAAGGGTTAGTGCAGGCAAATGCTGAAGGGAATGGGTGATGGTACCATTCTCTGATTTAAAAAGATGCTTGGATCTTTTGGAGATTATTACAGATTCCAGAATCATTGCTGGAAGCTTCCAGGCATTGTTGGGTATATTCACTTCCTAAGATTCCCATAACAAGGTATCACAAACTGAATAGCTTAGAATAATAGAAATTTATTGTCTTATAGTTTTTGAGGTTACAAGTCCACAATGTGTGTATCAGCTGTTCTCTCTGAAGTCTCTAGAGGGAGACACTTCCTTGCCTCTTTCTTTTTTCAGGTTGTTGCCTGCAATCCTTAGCATCCCTGAACGTGTCAGACGTAAGTCCAATATCTCCTTTATCATCACATGTCACCTCGCATGTCACATGTCTGTGTATGAAGTTTCCTCTTATAAGAAACCAACCATTGGACCGGAGCATACCCTGAATAATAGCTTCATAATAGTATCTTGATTACATTTGTAGATTGTTTATTTTCAAATTAGGTCACATCACCAGGACTGGGACATAAGACTTTTGCATATTTGGGCTAGAGGCAGAGGGGCACAATTAAACCCACAGCTATAGACTATTCACATTCATAATTCTAGATCAAATGTATTTCATTGACAAGACACCTCAATTCTTCCAGGTTTTCCCACATTTGTTTCCTTTTGTGAAGTTGCAAGTAACCTCTAAATAACTGCCATCTTATTCCTTCTAAAATTAAAACAAAGACCATCCCTAAATTTGAGTAGATGAAGAATTTGTGTTATAAAATGAAAAAACTACAAAATTTCAAAATTGTAATTGTAAATATAAAATGTGGAATATATTAGCTTATTCATCTTTTCATTCATTTATTTAACAATTATTGGTGAACACACTGAAAATAGCAGGCAGATTATTCTTCTCTTACACGTAGTCTGAGGAAAAAAATATTTTTTATCTGGAAAAGCCATATAAAGATTACAAGTAATGGGCATCCCTGGTGGTGCAAGGGGTTAAGACTCAGCACTATGAAGCTATTGGCAGCCACTGCAGCATGAGTTTGATCCCCAGCCAGGGAGGCGACCCACATGGCACAGCAGACCTCTCCTGCCTCACCTGCTGCTCCCCTCAGCAGTGTATTTCAGTTTATCTGCCTTTTCTACTCCCCACTCTGTCTCTGGTGAATTCTCTCACTCCCCTGAACCTCTGGCTTACACTCCAGCTCTTGTATGTATAAATAAATAAAAATAAATCTCAAAAAATAAAGATTACAAGTAACAACCAAGTGGGAGAATAGCAGCATGGGCTAGGGGTTAGCATGACCAAATCCCTTGGATGGGAAGATGCAGAGCATCCTGGAGGAACCCAGATAAATGTGCTAGAGACAGAGGCTGTGGGATGAGCCCAGGAAGGAGAGAGAGGAAGGATAACAGAGAACATTTGAGACCTAAGAAGACTGACATTTTCTCTCTTCAAGTCATGTTTAGAAGCTAGAAGGACATATCATTAAATCTATGAAAATGATAGTGGATGGATAATTTTGAAGCCATGCAGCTTCTTAAACTGACTCTTTTATTTGCAACAATAAAGTCACATATTAAAAAATAAATTTATAATGTGCTAACCCAGAAATATTTTCATACAGTGGCCCATACTAATATACATGTATACATATGTATATGTATATTGCAATATATAGATATATGTGTATACACAAACACACACACTCCCCTTGTCTCTTCTGGTTCCTGTCTGAGAGCGCCTAAAACCCTTGTTTCCTAAGTGATAAGAGAATTAAGAACATCTTTTGCTCTAATATTTGGTCTTTAATCCCGGCTCCTGACACTGAGCTTTTAAATCCCTAGAATTAGCTGGGTGATGAGTGTCTTTTACTCTGGTGAGTTGACTCTTGGCAGGCTCCTGGAAGCTTCAGATAGGGGCTGGACACCAGAAAGATCAAACCATCATTAGAAGATTGGAACATCAAACCCCACCTCTATCCTCCACGAAGTGAGCAGGGAGTAGATATTGATTTAATGGTTGATCTAGTCTATGTGATGCAGCAGCCATAAAATTCCCAGAAGTGGGGGGTGTGAAGAGCTTCTGAGTTGCTAAGCATATAGGAGTCTGAAAGTGTGGCACATCTGAGAACATGGAAACTCATGTGCCTTCCCCATGCCCATACTTTTTTTCTATGTGTGTCTTCATATACTTCTCCATTTGTATCCTTTAATATAACCTTTATAATTAACTGGCAAACATCATGCCCCCTGAGTTCTGTGAACCATTCTCGAAAGCCATTGAACCTAAGAAGGAGATTGTTGGACACTGATTTATAGCCAGTCTGTCAGCAGTACTGGGGGCAAGCTGTAGCTTTGCAATTGGTGTCTAAAGAGGGAGTGGAGGGACAGACTTATGGAAGAGAACTCTTAAATTATGGGAACTAAGTTTAACTCTAGGCAGTTAGTGTCAAAATTGCATGATGTTAGTTTAGAAATGTTGTGAGAATAAAGTAAAATCAATGTGTTTTTCTGAGGCAACAAATAAAACAGAAAATGTTGGAAAATATATATAATAACATAAACCTTGGATTTAGTCTGTAGAATCACTTTCTTATGGATGATGGTTATCATAGAACTGAAATGATTTATTTTCATGTTCATTGGAATGAAATTTCTAATTTATAAATGAGAATTTAAGGCACCTATGTGTGAGTTTCAGAATTTTACCAGACTCACTACTACTAGGCATATGATACTTTTGGGTGAATTAAGAAAAAAAATCCTGGGCCTCCCTTGTGGTGCAAGTAGCTGAGCACCGCACTCCAGAGCTGTCGGCAGCCTCTGCAGTGTGGGTTTGATTCCGGCTGGGCGGCGAGAATCCCACATGGTGCAGCAGACCTCTCCTGTCTCGCTTTCTGCTCCCCTCAGCAGTGTATTTCATCAGTCTGCCTGTTCTGTTCCCCACTCTGTCTCTGGTGAATCCTCTCACCCTCCCAAGTATCTGGCCTGTACCCCAGTTCTTGTATAAATAAATAAATAAATCTTTAAAAAAATCCTATTCCCTAGGAGTTGTAGACAAGTGGGATAAGTGGATCTGAAATCCAGAGTCTCTCCACTCACCAAACAAGGCCTCCCAGTGCAGGGCTGCACTTATTTTTTCATATGGAACATTCATCACACAGCCACATATGTGTGTTCCTGGGCAGAAGCAAACATGAGAACTCAGGTTACCTGTTTCTCAGCCTACATGGAACCACAGTTCTACAACTTCATTTAGAAAGAGCATCATTCACATACAGAATGGATGACATGGTCATTCTTTTTTTTCAATTTTTAAAAATAAAAATATAACTATTTCAGGCCAGACTGATTCATATGGGCCTTCAGATTTGCATGTAGTCCTTCAAGAAGCACTAGCATTGAAAGTGCTGCCATATATGCTGAGTTAAATGTTGGTGGCCAGAGAAATGCAAAAGAACTTTCTATACATAACAACTCTGTGCAAACCCCATACTAAAAGACTTGACCAACTTTAACAGGGCTTTTCTTTGCTGAGAGCAAGGTGTATAACTGAAAAAGCTAAAGAGAAAAAACTTAGCATTTGTTCTACCAAAATCTGACAATAGTTTCCTTACCTTCCTAATTTATGGTTTACTAAAATGGACTTATAACTGAGACTGCTTCATCTGTCTCTTTGAGATATATTTATATTACCTACAACTCAGGCTAACCTCCTCCAGGACCTGCAAACCATTCCTTTAAAATGCAATTATCAAAAGAGATTGGGCATTTGTCTCTCAGTCTTTGTAGGAAGATAGAATCCTAACTTAAGTAAATATCAGCTAGCAGACACAACTGGCCTAATGAGAATTTATACTGACCAATCCTTTGTAATTTTTCACTGTGCTGACTCCATTGAGGTCCCAGTAACTCCTCTTACTCCATCATTCTCTCTTTAAAACATCCAGTTACCTCTACACAAATTGGAGTGTACACAAATTGTACTGTCAATAGTTACTGAACAAAATCTGTTTTCACCTCTTTAAAAAGGTTTTAACAAATATTTGACTTTGTTTATTGTTGACACTGTGCAATGACCTTCTAAAGAAAGGAAATATACTTTGAAACATATGACTTGAGCATCCTCGCAGCAGATAATGGAAAAAGAGGTGAAGTACCTTGTTTCACAACAATATGAAGAATGTGGTTGGTCTGAAATCAAGGCTTTTCCAGAAAGGGTTGCTCTGCTTTGGAATGAGATTGTAACTAGTCATACCCTTACTCTTTATAGGGCTTAACTTATGTCTTTTTAAAAAGAGAAATATGCAGATTTATGAGAAAAAAAAGTAAGCCAAGGAAAAAGAAGAAATCATGAAGATCAAAAAAAGAAAAGGGAAAAAAAAGAAAACACCCTTTAAATTTAAATACAAATAAGACAAATCTCCTGGCCCAAGAGGCCGCTCAGATTAATAAGTGAAAATTTTGGGCCTCCCTGGTGGCACAAGAGTTGAGATGCAACCTATGAAACTAATTGCAGCCACTGCAGCACGAGTTCAATCCCCAGCCAAGGAGCTACCCACATGGCATAGTAGACTCACCCGCTGATCCCCTCAACAGAGTATTTCAGTCAGTCTGCCTGTTCTGTTCCCCACTTTGTCTCTGGTGGATCCTCTTCCCCTGTCCCCACACCTCTGGCCTGTACCCCCTTTCTTGTGTGCATAAATAAATAAATCTTAAAAAAAAAGAAAAAAAAAGAAAATTTCTCCTAAGTTTCACCAGTGGATGAGTCTATATCAGACTCTGGTCACTTCAGAGACCTGATAATTTTTCCTTTAAGGAACCAAGGTCTCAGTTTTAGCACATTTGTCAGGATGACTGCAGAGCAATAAAAGTTTTGGGGTTGGTAGATGGTAGAGCTAGCTAATTATGCCAAGCAAAGCATAATTCAAATAAAATATCAGTCGAACTCACAACAATTATAGTCTTTATTTATAGCTTTCATGGTTTATTGCTGATTTAAAATGTATGACAAGAGCATGTAAAGATGTCATTAATACATAAAATTAATAGCTTGATTACTTTCTTGCCCATCTAATAACACCAAAGTTTTGGAAAACAAAGGCGTTAAATGTTCTTCTAATTAAAATAGATTATTTATTGGACACATTTGGAATTACTTGAAATAAGTTTTAAATACTTTTAAGAAAATCTTGAATCTTGACTCAGCATAATGACCACACATCAATCTGTTCCAGGGAATGGCCCCAAACATGACCTTTCCAGTTTGTCAATAAACACCTGTTTTATTCCCTATTCTTTCAGAAGGTAAATCACTAGCTAATCTCAGCATTGAATCAATCTTTAAATTTTCATGGTGACAATATCTTCAGATAGATTTTTTATGCCATGTTATTATATTTTCTTCATCTATAAATTTGCCCTAGTAGGTCTCAGTCAAAGGAATAATGGTAGCAGCTTCAACCATCACTAAAAGGTGTTGTCTGGTAGGATTGGAAAACACCAGGTTACATAATATTTGCAATGTCTGAATAAAATTATATCCAGGAATGAAGTTTCATTTGCCCCTTGACTAATGAGAGCAAATTTAACTTTTGATTTCTATGAAATTTCTATCAATTCTTGTATTATGGTCAACATTAGTGAAAATACCTATTTCTATTATTTGTCCACATTCATGGCTAGTTATAATTCACCTATAATCTTAATGTGATCATTTTTAAATTTTCATTTTAGAGTCAATCAAATTGAGATACAAAAGAGGACTAAAGTTGCTTGAAAGTCATAAAATCAAGTTAGATCCATGACTCCAACTTTCATTTTTCTGGTATTTAAGTCAGTAGACAGTTCTATCAAGGCACAATAACATCTCTCAGGCTTAGAATTAAAGATCTAATAAAGTAGGAACTATATACACAGAAAAACTGTTCTGTAAGAAAGAGATAAGCAAAACAATATAGTATTTTAGTTACTTTTATATATTTCAGATGCAATGGATAAGGAAAATAAGTGCACTGCTACGAATAACTGCATATTTAAAAATAGCCAATGCATTTTTAAAGACGACTGATAGTATGACTAGTGATGACTGAAAATCTACCAAATAAGTGTGAGCAGAACAGCAAAATTACAATCTATAATAAATCTCAATGTGAACTGTTAACCAAGTCAGCGTACATTATCCCAAAGGGTTTCATTAATGGAAACATTAATGCAAACTTCTGCAATTCAAAAACATTACTATGTTAATATTTATTTTATTCCCATAGTTTTGGTGAGGACTAAATGAGGCAGAAATTTAAACAGCCCATTTTATAGGAAATAGACTAAGAGAAGGCTGAGAAATTGATCCAATCAGGTCACAACAGAGGAGGTGAGAATTTTCATCTCCAGACTCCACAATGGTGTTTCTACAGCTTTTCTAGAGGAAGACAGGTCTCATCAAATGGTGACCCAAGAAGCTGGAGCAGTAATGCTGCCAATATCCAAAAGCCACTACCTTCCATTGCACATTTATGCATTCTCTTACCTTGGAATCAGAATCATTTTCAATTGGTTCTCCAGTTTTTTGCCCATCTTGATGCATGCAGATATCTACCCCTTCTAGAAGAAGGAACTTTATATCCTGGAAACTGAAATTGCTATAGGCAGAGAATCGTCACCTATTAGATCTTCTCAGGGATGTCTCATCTGAATGGCACCCTTTGCCCAATATCACTCCACTGCCACAAGACAATGGCTTTCAAGGGTGAATGAAGGCAGGAGTGTAAAGGCCTGGGTCTCTCATATAGGACAATTATGAATGATGATTTCAACCTTAGAATTCCCTCTGTATTTTGCTGCAGCTTCCATTGAGACAGTGTTGCAAACTCACTTCTCCTCTGCTTTTTGTGCCTCCTTCCCTTCTCTCCCCTTCCCCAGCTCTTATTCTCCCTCCTAATAAATACTCTATATAATCTGTCCTTCATTGCCTTGCTCAGGACCTAATTTGTGACTGAAGAGAGAAACTAATAGTGAGTGAAGGCACACTTGATGAAATGCTACAAGTCATTTCATGGATCTGAGTCTACATTTATTTATTCATTCATATGCATGTGAGATCAAATGATGTCTAATGTCAGTGGTCTAAAATGCTAATACATTTTATAGTCTGTACTAGGAACAGGATCATTTCTCAGCAAAACTGAGAAATCTACACATACTGTGTTTTATTTGGGCCAGAGAGCAGAAGTGGGCAAAAAGGAGCTCTTCCATCTTTTATTTCCTTTCCTCTTCTTTTCCCTTGTTCTCCTCAAGCCCGCCTCGTTCAAACAGTTTCTCTTCCTTCTTTTCCCACTTACAAGATAACCTCGCCTGGGTCTCATCAGTTTTTTTTCCCCCAGTTTCACTCAACTACCTGTCCTGGTGATCAGCCACAGAATCAGTCACAGCCACTTCCCAACCCATTCTAAGCCCACCTGATGTTACATTGTGTGTTCTAGCTTTGAGTAGGTAGAGGGAATATACCTAAATATGTCTGAATAAATTAAACCTGACATGTGGATTGCCAAATATGGAACCCTGGTCACCAAAAACCTTCTATACCTTCTCTCTTCCTATGCTTTCTGCTGCAGCCAGTTTTATTTGAAATTCTGCTTTAGTTGTGTCAGGACCTGAACATATCAATTACTTTGAGGGATGGTACATGCTCATTTAAATGTGCAAGTTTTAATTCATTGTTTAGATTTACTGATATATGAATATGAATTAATGTTGAACTATGTCCTGAGATGAAGAATTATAGAAACCATATATTTGGTTTTGGGGACTCATGTTTGCATAGTATTATCCCTGCCTACCAGCTGGGACCCAATTAGATCAATATAGCTGTGTTAATACCATGCTTTAGAAAGTTGGTTTATTAACTTTTTCATGAGTCCTCTTTTCTTTAGTCCCGTGTTATGAGTTGCTCTGTAATGTGGAAGGAGCGATATAAAGAAACAGAAATGATTGGTATGAGCATCATCAATTTCTGCTTCTAGGCAGACATCTCTTTATATGGAATGATTGGACAAACTGGTGCTGCAAACAAAAGACTTTCTTTCCGTGGTAGAATTCAGAGACAGTATCACTTGAAGAAAACAATAGTACTGCAAGATATGTGGTTTGCTGTCTGCCCTGGATCTGTATAAGTTTATAATGCAGAGGAGGAAGCAAGCACGCAAGATGCTGAGAAAACTGGGTATGGAGAGAAATAATTTAGGGAATTGTAGCTCAAGTTTAGTGATGCATCACTAATCAACATAGTATATTTGCATTTAGCCAATAGTGCTAGAAATCCAGCCAACTGAAACATGAAGAATAGATACATTTAAGGTAGGGAGAAAGAAAGTAGAAATTTAGCTTCATTTTTACAGTGAGTTTGTTCAAGGCAGTTGCTGATATAGATAAGGTTTTTTATTTTATCTTCTGAAAATATAGGCGGACACCCTTCATCAATACCACAGATCTGACACTGTCCCACAGCCATAGAAGTTTGTGTTTCCCTGGCCTTAGCTCACGAGTGATATTGAATTTATAGAAATAAAATTTCTTGCTTTCTGTATAACCAGCCTCTGAATGCGAATGCATGCTGGGATACGAGCAAGTGCTAAAAAAAATATTACTGATCATCTCATTTCTTGTCTTAGAAAATGAGAGAGAATGTGGTGTCAGAATATAAGTTCATCCATTAGTTTGATCCAAGTCTTGGTCTCTTTTGTAAAAAGGCTAATCCTCATTGGGAAATGTTCCCTTGTATCTCAGGAGCTAATAGTTAGGCCTTGATCATCATGTTATTTTGGGGAGATATAAGTACATTCTTGACCCTGATCCAGACTCCTTCTTCCAAAAAGTCTGACTTTTCATAATTACATCGGCTGAAACAAGGGAATAGAATTGTGTGTCTCTTTCACTATTTTGTGACTGATCACTGGGGACAGATGAACATTTTCTGTTGTAACTGCAGACAATTTCCCCATTGTCTGGTTTCACAGAATTGTGTTTACTATAGGATTCCAAACACTTTCTTGCTTTTAATATTAGCTGGCACAGAGCAGGAAGCTGAGGGAAAATAGAGATATTTTTGTGGATAAGAAAACGAATCCAAGAAAACAATATGAAAATCCCTTCAGTAACAAAAATGACAGATCAAGGGTGAAATGCTCCATAGGAAAATTAATTCTAAAGGAAAATGAAGGACCACAGGAAAAATATGTTCTGAGCACTCATGTTATAAAGATAGAGTCTCAGGATCACAGTCATAGCCAGCAACTTGTGGAGCATATTAGAAAAAAATACTAAAATACAAACAAAACTAAACATAGGGCTTACAGCAAAAGTGTAAAACAGAAATATTTTTAGAAAAGAAGCAAATATTCTCACAAAGAATTTGGAGAAGACAACAAGGGATTCACTAAAAAAGACTCTACAATTAAAAATTATAATTGATATAGTTGGGCTATTGTCTGCCATTTTAGCTGTTTTCTACTAATTTTGATTGTTCTTTCTTTTTTAATTTTTCCTGATTTTTTTTCTTTTCTGAGTTTAGCTGAGTATTTTCTATGATTCCTTTTTTTTTTTCTATTCATGAAAGAGAAAAAGTTCTTTGATTTAAAGAAATGGGCTCTTAGTCATTAAACCTGTTTTTATAAATCATCAAATTTGAGAAATCTGAGTAAACATCAACTGGGAAAGAATGTTGTGACTTTGTATTGGAGATCATTAAAGTGGCTGACAAATGGGTTAAAATTTGGAAAGTCTTAAAAGTGGTTTAACCACTATTAGAAATAAAATGCATCATTAGAAATGTGATAACTCTTGGATTGGAGTAAACAGTCTTAAATGCAGGTTTAGCTCACTCATCTCCCAAGAAAGATATAATTATTCCATCTATATAAAATTAAAAGTTATTATGTATTTTTATAAGTATTGGTATCTAATTGCAATTTGATGTATTCTATTAAACCTTATATACAAAAGAAAGTCAAAGGACTTCACATTACTAGCCCATGCTCTTTACCTATGCACCAAAGGTAGGAAAATGGCCTTTCTTCCTCTGCATCACATGTTATGACATAGGATATGACAATTGGACAGTTGGCTGACCAACCTACAAAGTGTATCCTGAAGAGCTGTTAAGTAATAACAGATCCCTGAACTTGATTTTTGTCATGGTCCTGGTATTCTAAATAGCTGCAGTGCTTATTAGGATGCTAAGGTCCTACTAACTACCTTAAAAACACAATCTTAATTAAAAAAATGACTAATGTATATTTAAAAATAGATGTCAATTTCAAGTTACCTCCACCTTCATTTCCTAATTATTTGATTGCTTTCATCCCTAGAATATCTTTCATCTTCTTAGTGAACTCCATAGCAAACAATTCTGACAGTATATGTTGGTACAACCCCCTTTCTATTTTATTGTGCTTGCTTATTCAGCTTTCTCTGTTAGGACATAATTTCCCTGGAGTGAGAACAACTTGTTTACTTTTAAACCTCTTCTATTGGACTTAGGTCCACAACTAAATTCACTACTTGAGATTTTCATCAATGTAGGGATTGTTCACACACATTGTTTCTGTCTGACGGAAATGCTACTTTACTTTATTGTCTTATTAGTAGCAGAAAATATTTCAGTGACACACTTTCAAGGTTTACCTCACCCCCAGTATTACCACCACAATGTTTAAAATACTTCGGTGGCATAGCAGATATCTTCAGTGTAAGTAAATATTATTTTTCAGAATAGCAAAATACTTACAGAAGTCTCCCAACAAATCATACAAAAATGGGCACAAGCTTTTTCTTGGAGGGAGGATTCTACATTTGAAGACAAAGTCATGATGCTATAGGTGAGTGGTCTGAAGTTTGCTCAACATTCCCATTTAGGTTCAAACAGAAAAGTTTATTTATAGCATCTAAATAAAATTGGACTTGGCTAGAGAACATATTATAACATATTATAAAGAAATGCTGAGCTGTTTTAAGCAATACAGTTATTTTCTAATGATTCATTTTATTAAGATAACACTGGTTTATAGTACTGTATTTGTTTCAGAAATATCGCATCTTCTCTCTTCAGGTACATGCTACCACACTACACTCATCACCAAGCACTCCATAAGAGTCCACTGTGTCCAATTAAGTCACTGTCAAATAGGGAGAAAGGATGCCATAAAATTAATATAAAACTGCCCTCCTTGGGCCTCCCTGGTGGTGCAGCGGTTGAGCGTTGGGTTGCGAAGCTGCCCGCAGCCTCTGCAGCGCCTCTGCAGTGCCGGTTCGATCCCCGGCTGCTCCCCGGCCACCGGAGGAGGGTCCCACATGGTGCGCAGACCTCTCCTGCCACCTGTTGCTCCCCTTAGCTCTGCTCCCCGCTCTGGCTCTGGTGAATTCTCTCACCCTCCCATGCTTCTGACTGTACTCAGTGCTTGTATAAATAAATAAAAATAAATATTAAAAAAAAACTGCCCTCCTTAAAAAAATAAGGAAAAATAAGGAAAAGCACCACATTCTGCATTTAACCACCGCTATTCACAGCGAATAAAAGCAGTTTCAAAACTTCCCCTCAAGATTTCTATCTTCTGGTTCTTCAATTAAACACTAAGTATTGCTGTAAAAGAACTTTGCAGATATAACTAATGTTACTCATCTGCAGACATTAAAATAGGGATAATATCATGGATTATCCAGGTGGGCCTAATGGAATTACAAGAACCCTTAAAAGTGGAAGAGGAAGTCAGAGTGATGTAGCTGAAGTTTGCAAAGCATGACAGAGCCTTGACCCATGGTTCCTGGAAGGTATGTGTGAAAGGCGAGAAGAGTTCCAGGTGGCTGGAAAGGCAAAGACCAGCATCCAGCTGATAGTAAACAAGGAAACAGGACCTCATCATATAGCTGGGAGGGGCTGATTCTGCTAATGGCATGAATAATCTTGGAAGCAGATTCCCTTCCTGCCCCCAGTAGAGAAAGCAGACTGCCCGCTGTGGATTTCCACTAAGTGACATTCTAAGCAGAGGATCCAGGAGATCTCACCAGATTTGTGACCTAAAAAAAGATGAGTTGCAAAATGGTGGTTGTTTAAAAATTTGCTAAAGTTGTGCTAGTTTGTTGCATAGCAAGAGAAAACTCAGGGCCTCCCTGGTGGTGCAAAAGGTTAAGCACAGCACTCTGACGCAATCTGCAGTCACTGCAGCACCATGAGTTAGATCCCCGGCCAGCTAGGGAACTATCCACATAGCTTAGCAGACCTCTCCATTTTGCCCGCTGCTCCCCTCAGCAGTGTAATTCAGTCAGTCTTACTGTTGTGTTCCCCACTCTGTCTCTGTTAAATCCTCTCACCCTCCATACCTCTGGCCTGTGTCCCAGCTCTTGTATGCATAAATAAATCTTAAAAAAGAAAGAAAGAAAGAAAGAAAGAAAGAAAACTCAGACAGTGATCTCTGATAGGAAGAAAGGTCTGGCCCTAGAACCCCTTACTCTCATCCCTACACTGGAGCCACTCCAGTGTCCTTTCTAAAATTCTCCAGGTTGTCACAGGTATGTTCAATCGTTGTGATAGGAATATTCTTCTGAGCTTTTCATATACTGCCTCTGTACAGTCTTCAGATCACAGTTTGGGTTAGAAACTCAGGAAAGGAATTTTTTCAAATTGAATCCTAAAAAAATGTTGAATCTCCCTGTTGTCATGTCCCTATGGAAACCTCTTCCCTGCCCTGAGTTGTCTGTGTGCCTCTATCAGGCAGGTGACTTATTGACTGACCGACCCCCTTAGCTAGACTGAAGGCCTCACGAAGAGAATATCATCTGCCTTTAATCTCAGTTACACCCTTAATATTTAGTATGTACTGAACAAATCTGAATGAGCTAATGAATTGAGGTACTATATAGAAAACTTATAAAACCAGACCCATCCAACACAAATTTAAAGAGAGTTTCTCCTATGAATAAGTCATCAAGTCAGAGGAAAATTGTATTGTTTGTCATCTGATAAGCTTTACATCTTTAAGGTTACATATTTGAAAAGCACATCAAGGCATAAATTTAAATAAAATACCTCCAACATTTCTATGTTTTCAATAATATAACACAGAGAAAGAAAATCAAGTAAATACAATTTTACTTTACATGGTACCAAGTTAATACTTATATCTCTTACATGTTCCCTAGTGATTAGATAGCAGCAGATTTCCAATGTGAGAGTACAGGGTTCTTGATATGGGAGGGGGTGGTGGAAGGGGAGTGGTATAAGACAAGCAAACTAACAAAAATATCGACTGCTGTATTGATGCCTATGTCCAAACAGGCAAAGAACAATGATAATGTGTTTTTAGAGCAGGGAAAAAAAAATAGAGCCAACTACAGAGACAGGGCAACCTAGGAATCAGCATATAGCATGCTGACTAGCCAAAGGAGGTTATTTTGGGTGCCCAAGGTCTTGGGTACTTGGCAAGAGGTGGAGCTGTGATAGAAAGGCTGTTGGTGTCCATGGAAATCCTCCATTCTCTGAAATTACACATTTCACAATTACCTCTCATTGGCCAAACACAGACATAAACAAATTGATGCAAAAGTACAGTGGGAGCAAGGTAGACCTGCAGAAATAAATTATCCTACAGAAAAAAAAAAAAAAAAGGGCGGCTTTAGGAAGAGGACTGGATCTAGCACAAATGACCTCAGCCTTGAACAGCTGACCAGTGCTACCTCTTATAGCAAGATTCCAGCCTCATAGTTTATATGCCCAACTACAAGAAGAAAAATTTGCTTGTAGTTTAAATACAACAGAGAATAACTTGAAAATTAATTGTTTTTAATCTCCTTGAAAGGATTAAGCATAATCTAGCTTAATAACATATTACTGTTATTCAACTAAGATTTGATAAAAAATAAAAAATAACTGAATATACTTTGAACTCTCATGAGTTCCAAATTGATAGTAACAAATCCCTAGAAATCCCTAGAAAAACTGATAGTTATGACACTGATTAGAAATTATTAATTATACATGGAGTGGATAGTATAAATAAAAATATTCATTTAATTTAGTATTTACAGTATTTAGCCTATTTCCTTAGCTGAAGAAGAGAAGAATATCTAGTATCAAAGAATAATTTGAAGTAAGATGAGAATAAAATGATAAAATAATTTTATTGAATCTAAATTTATCTTACAGTTTAAATCAAATTCCTGCTCTTAGTGCTCATGACCATTATATAGTATGAAATGCCCATTTTGCTTAAAAACGTTTGCTTTTTATAAAAAACATTAGTTAGTGTAGCTTTAAGTTCATAGCAAAAATGAGAGGAAGATACAGGGATTTGCCCCAAGTATTCCCTTGTGCCCACACGTGTAATCTCCCCTTTAATATCTCTCACCCAGGTGATGTATGTGTTATAACTGATAAAGGTACATTGTTACATCACAAACACCCAAAGTATACAGTTAGCATGGTTCACTCTTGCTTTTTTTTTTTTTCAACTTTCTATGAGTTTGGATAAATTTATAACAACATTTATCCATTATTATGGAAACATACAGAACATTCTCACTGCCTTAATTCACTGCTTATTTATTCATCCCCCAACCCTAACTCCTGGCAATCACTGATTTTTTTTCAGTCTCTGTATTTTTGCATTTTTCATAATTTCGTGTAGTTGCAATCTTATAGTACATGACCTTTTCAGACTGTCTTCTTTCACTTAGTAATATGCATGTAAGGTCCCTGCATGTATTTTTATGGCTTGTCATTTCACTTTTGTTTAGTGCTGAAAATTAGTCTGTTGTCTGGATATATTGGCTTATTTACCCATTAATTTATTGAAGGACTTCTTGGTGGCTTTCAGGTTTTGGTAGTTATTAATAAAGTTTCTATAAATGTCGATATGCAAGTTTTATTGTGGACATGTCTTTTTTATAGCTGAGTGGTATTCCACTGCATGTATATATGTGTATATGTACCACATCTTCCTAATCCATGCATCTGTCTTTGGGTGCTTAGGTTATTTCCATAACTTGGCTATTGTAAATAATGCTGCAGTGAACATAGGAGTTCATATATCACTTTGAATTAGTGTTTTTGCATTCTTCAGGCAGATACCTAGTAGTGGAATTGCTGGTTCATATAGTAAATCTATTTTTAATAATTTGTGAAACCTCCATACTGTTTTCCACAGAGGCTGGACCAGTCTAATCCCAGTAACAATATATGAGGTTTCCTTTTACTGACATCTTTGCCAACTCTTGTCTGGTCTTTTTGATATGGGCCATTCGCACTGAGGTGAGGTGGTATCTTGTGGTTTTGATTTCCATTTTTCTGATGATAAATTTCACAGGGTACATAATTCTAGGGTGTTTTTTTTTTTCTCAACACTTTAAATATTTCACTCCACCATCTTCCTGTTTGTACAGTTTCTCAAGAGAAATTGGATGCACTTATCATTGCTCCTCAAAAGGTATTTTTTTCTTTTCCTTTAGCTTTTTTTCAATATAGTTATTTAATATTTAATTTTCTATAGTTTGAAAATGATAGGCTTAAGTACGGTATTTTTGGCATTCATCTTGCTTCATGTGCTCTGCTTTCTGGGTTGTGGTTTGGTCTGATGTTTATTTGGGAAAGTTCTTGTCATTATTATTTTGAATATTTTTGTTTCTTTCTCACTATCCTTCTGTTATTTCCATTATGTACAATTTATACTATGTAGATATCCCACATTTCTGGAAAATTCTGGTTTTTTTTTTTTGTTTCTGTCTTTGTTCTCTTTGCTTTTCAATTTTGGAGATTTCTCTTGAGATATCCTCAAGCTAAAAGAATCTTTCCTCAGTCTTGTCCATTTTATTAATAAACCCATCAAAGATGCTCTTTATTTCTGTTACAATATTTATCTCTAGCATTATTTTTTGGTTTGGCTTTAGGATTCTCATTTTTCTGCATACATTTCCCATCTGTTCTTGCATGCTGTCTTAATTTATCCACTAGAGCCTTAGCACATTAATCATAATTGCTTTAAATCCCCAGTCTGATCATTCCAACATTGATGTGTCTGGTTCTGATGCTTGCTCTGTCTCTTCAATGTGTGTGTGTGTTGGTAAACTTTGTAATATTTTGGCATGGTTATACATGATGTACCAAGTAAAATAAAGTATTGTAAATACAACTTTAATAATGTAATGGTGAGGTACTTGAAGAGGGGAAACATTCTGCAGCCCTATGATTACCTGTCAGTCTTTTGGGAGCCTATGACCCTGGACAATGAACCTCACAATTGTTTTTAATTTTTCGTGTCACCCTTTAAGTGATACAGAATGGCTAGAGTGGGCTGGGGTTGGTCATTTCCATCCCTCGGGAGAGTCAGCTCTAATAAAATCCCAGGAGTTTATTATGTGCTTAAGTGCTTTCTTCTAAGGAACAGAATTCTCTGGGGGTTCATTTTCCCTTCCCTCTGCCTGGCGCATCAGAGGGGGTTTCTCCATTATTTCCCCGTTTTGCCTCTTCTAGGTAAAACTGGAAAAAAAAATGAAGTCCCTCTGTGACTGGAATTTTTAAATTTTAAATTGTCCACAATGAGGCTTCAGCAGCTCTTCAGTTTACACTTAAGTTTTTTCCAACCAGGAACTGATTCCTAAAGAGGTTTGTACTCTAAAGAGTTGATCCTCTGTATTTGCCTGTCTCCAAATTTGATGTCAGCGGCTTGCCCTGTGACCACCCCTCTTTTAAGGATCTAAAGAGAGTCGTTGATTTTTCAAATTCTTTATCATATTTCCTTAGTATTAGGACTGAGTAGTGACTTCCCAGAGTCTTATATGCAGTACTAGAAAATGGAAGCTCCCAATTTTTTACTTTTAACAGATTTAGTGATAAGAATATTCTACTTAAACTTGAATAATGTAAAATGGATTATGTTCCTTTCTCTACTAGCTTTTAATAACTAGTCTTATAGTATTTCTCACTTTTAAATCCTAGAGAAGACCATTTTTTTTTTTTTTAACTAACAAAGTGTATGGTAAACCATAGGCTCATTATCTCTCTCTACTTGACTAACATTGACTTTATTTCTACATTTGATCTTTCCCTAGATCCTTTTCTTGGCCAAAGTAATCCTTCAAAAATATTCATTAGAGCAAGAAACTCAGTGACTCAAGCAACCTCTCATTTCTTTCTGCATGTACACTCAATCTACAACTTTACCTGGCATCTGTCTCACATGGCTAGCTCTTGTCTATAACCCTGAACTCATTCACTACTTCTCTTTACTTTGTTTTCCATATCCTAGCCATACTTTTGGTTTCCTTGCTCTTCACTCACCATGGTGGTTTAGATACTATCTTGGGGTCACAAAAATAATTTCCTAATATTAGTAGTTTCAAACTGATCCTTATCCCTGGAAATTTTACAAAACCAAACCCTCTCTGGGATGGGAGAATAAAGAATCAAGAAGTGACATATCACATTTCTTTTCTCCTCCCAACTTTATAAAATCTAATGACCTTGTTTAGTAGTGTAAGAAGAAATATGTTGAATTGTGTTGCGATAATACAGATAGTGTTCTAAATCCCTAAGAAGACACACATATATGTCATCCTAATGCCATCTCAGCATTTGCCTATGAGAATTTCTGGAAGCTGATTATGTATTTGGTGTGTCACTTTCATACTTATTTAAATGCTGAATAGTTATTTCAAAATCCCTGCCTACTTCTAGGAAGACTTGAAAGAACTTGTAATTTAAAACAAGATTTAGGGGCCTCCCCTGGTGGCGCAGGTGGTTGAGGACAGTGCTGTGACGCTGTCCGCAGCCTTTGCAGCACCAGTTGGATCCCCGCCAGCCAGCGAGGGTCCCACATGGCCCGGCAGACCTCTGCTATCTCACCTGCTGCTCCCCTCAGCAGTGTATTTTGTCAGTCTGCCTGTTCTGTTCCCTGCTCTGTCTCTGGTGAATCCTCTCACCCTCCCACGCATCTGGTCTGTACCCCGGTTCTTGTACAAATAAATAAATAAATAGATAGATAGATAGATAGATAAATAAATAAATAAATCTTTTAAAAAACGAGATTTAGAACCAAATAATTAGGAAAAAAAGTAAAGCTTTTTTATTTAAAAGAAGCAAATTTAAGAATTCTCAAGTACTGTAAAAAAAAGATTACTGTATCTTCCTTGGATTCCAGATGCATATCCATTTTTATGACAATTAAGAATCTTTTTGTCTTAACCAAGGAAACATGTTGGCTTATAACCTTTTTCTTTTTCTGACAAGATGTAGCCTACAAACCCAAGTGCCTGGCAGAGCCAATGTATCCTTCAAAAGGACATTTCCAGCAGGAAGTGAAGTCTGAAGTATATTCAATTACTGGTCTCAAGTTTTCACTCTTTGCTACAGAAATACACATTATGCTGCTCCCATGGCCTCAGGATGGGCAACATATTCTTCTGTGTATATTTTTTCTCTGTGCACACTGCATCCTTGACTTTGGCTGCAGCCTGTGCATGCTCTGTTCAATGGAATATTTAAGGACGTGATGGGAAAATAGTTGGGATTTTGGGAAAATAGTTGGATTGCCCTCTTTCTCTTCTGTGGCAAATCTTAAAGGAACATCTCCTGCATAGGCACTACTATACCAGTCTGGTTCCAAAGACCCAGGTAGCTAAGCTTTTCACCAACCTATACCCTGCAGCTCATAGTAGAAAATCTATTGCCAATATTTCATGCTTAAGTGCAGTATGATTGTGGCAATAAGTAATGAGTGCATGTTACCTGCTCAGATGACAATCATACAAATGAAATTGAGTAATTGTCAAATGTTTTGATATTATGATGATCCTGACTGATGAAAAGATGAAGGATATTGAAATAGAACTAATTAAGTTATCAATTGAAAAGCAACCACTTGTTTATGAAGACACTGATGGACATACAAAAGGCAAGGACAAACTAAAGACCTGAATGCAGGGAGGCCATGCCTCAGTCAAAATTAATTTGGGTCCTGATAATATGCCTAAGACAAATGATATAAACATAGATACTGCATTTAAGGCAATTTGAGATATTGATGGACTACAGGCCTGTAATCCTGGAGCCTTCTCCAAGATTTGGCAAAATTTCCCAGGGATTTTTGCTTTAAGAAGCGGTGTTCCCTCCTCTGCAGAAGAACAGATACCAGCAAATCTCCCTACTGGGCCTTGCCCACTCTTCTTTGCAAGTCTTCTCAACTTTGCTAAGAGGTTTGCTGTTCCACCTTTTGTCGCCAATTGAATTATATGTTTATATTGTAACGTGGGTCTACCCTACCTTCCCATCAATAAGTTCATATTGTGGTGATATGCATTTGGCTTGAATTGTAAGTAAATCTTTCCCTCTTCATGGAAGTTAGAAAAGTAGTATTGAAAAAAATCTATATTGTATTTTAAAACTTCAAGCTAACATCTGTAGATTAGCATGAAAAAGGTAAATATGAAATTTCTCTGTGACCACTGAGTTCAGGATATATCAATATTATAAGGCCATCTTGCAGCCACTGACACATAATCTTATCAGGGTCATGTTTGGGTTTAGTGTAGATTAACTTAAAGAATGAGGAAGAGGTCAGTGCAAAGTTCACAAGCCTCTATGCATAGATGCATACCAGTGGCAAATAGTTAAGCTCCATGAAGTTGGGAATCAGGGTTATATATTGCCATATCCTCATGGAGTGCAAGAAAAATCCTGCTTCTGAAGGAATTCCCTGACTAGGTATAACAGATGAAATAGGAATACTACAGGAAGTAAGCATAGAAAGAATATTTTATATTTTGGACAGAGCTCAGCAAAGGCTTAGATTAAGCAATAGTAAGCAAGCATTAAATAATTATTTACAGAGAGATTAAAAAAAAAGAAATCAGTTTTTAGTCTCAAATAAAGACTTACCATAGTCAAGGAAAGTGATGGGGTAAGACCTCACACCCCATGTGGTGAACATTGTTTCCTAATTTAAAACATCCGCAGGAACCATGCATAGCACCACAAGCTACTTCTGGTTTACAGCTGCTTGACTGTGTTTAACCCCATCACTAAAAGAACAGTGTCAATATTATATTTTCAGGGTTTTGTTATACTGATTCATATGATCTAGTTCATTATTAACACTATAAAATCATCCATTGCAGGACACAATGTATTCTTTCTCAATTCAATGTATATTATGTTAGTTTATAGATTGTTTTGTGATTACATACAGTGATGTGAGAAAGTCCCTCATAATTTCCTCCTGTAGAATTACTCATGCAATATAAAAGAATGTTGGTTTTATTTTAAAATAAAAAACACAAAATATCATATTTTACACTGCTAATGGATTATTGAATATATAATAGAAATAAAGCAACAGATAGAAGAGAAGCATATAATATTAATAATAGATTGATAATAGTTGTTGCTTCTGGAGACAGGGCAGGGGAATGTGACTACAGATTTTAGCAGTGTCTGTTTCAGTTTAGTGATATACTTGAAAACCTCTGAAGAAATAGCGCCAACTATGAATGATACCTAATTCAGAGTTAATGAATATGTATGCTTGTCACATTATTCTCTAAAGATTTTTAAGTTTTAAAATATATTACAGCAATGTTATGGTTTCCTTCTAAACTGTGTAGCCTGTAAGAAATTCTTGCATATGGGTATGAAAACTATAAAAGATAACCATCATTTTTAATGATTACACATTGAAAAACCATCAAAAAATGAATAAAGTACATGAGTGCAAGAAATATAAATATCTAACTCATGCATTGTGATTCAATAGATCAATTATGTTGCATAAATAACTGAATATGGATGTGGCACTAACTGTTCAAAAAATATTCTGTAAATGTGCCCAAACTCTTTAGAACTACTTGGTCCATTAATGCAATGTAAGAATTTGACATTTCTAAATTTCCATAACATCTTCACAGATACTTCATAAAAATGTTTATAGTAATAAAAAAAGGAGTGATGTCTAGAACAATATTGACTCATTTCAGTTTCTGGATTCTGGTTCATTCCATTTTCAGTTGGGTATTTCCTCTTTTCCCTTTACTGTAGAAAGTAGAGCACTCCCTAAGCCACATGTTACAATGCTGATAGCACTGAATACTGATTAGGCTTTTTCAAAAGTAACAAATAACTACTTGTGGTTACCCAGACATATCACATTAATGTAAATATTATCAAACCGGTCAGATCTTCTGTTGTATTTTTATATGTTTATTTTTTCATGTTTATTATTAGAACTTGAAGATATTGTTAGGTTATATGGATGCATAATAAACATTTACTACATAAATACATCAATGAATATTGCAAAAGCTCTAGGTAAAGACAGTTCTATCATTTTGTTAAATTTATATATTTAGAACAAAGAGATTTATGAAGTGAAAATGGCAATCTTGGGCCTCCCCGGTGGCGCAGTGGTTGAGCGCTGGATTGCGAAGCTGCCCGCAGCCTCTGCTGCGCCCGTTCGATCCCCGGCTGCTCCCTGGCCACAGGAGGAGGGTCCCACATGGCGCGCAGACCTCTCCTGCCGCCCGCTGCTCCCCTCAGCAGTGTACTTCGATCCTTCTGCCTGCTCTGCTCCCCGCTCTGGCTCTGGTGAATTCTCTCACCCTCCCGCGCTTCTGACTGTACCCAGTGCATGTATAAACAAATAAATAAATCTTAAAAAAAAAAAAAAGAAAGAAAGAAAATGGCAATCTGAGAATGAGAGGCATGGTTGCTTGGATAGTTGCACAATCCTTTCATCCTTTCTTATCTTTTTTTCATCCTTTCTCTGCCTTTTCCCTTTCTCCCCTCTCTGCTACTTTCTATATCATTCCTTCCTTTATTAACCACTATAGGAATTTCTGGGAGCTGATTTATTAATACTTTATAGGGTAGTCTTCACCCTCCTCTTTTGTGAAACATGAAGACAAGAAACAAGAAAAGGAAATATTTTGTATTCATGAACTATGAATTACTTAATGGAAAAAGTATAGTGCAGTGATTAAGCATAAAACTTGTAATTAAGTTACCTGGATTTAAATGCCAGCCCCACCACTATCTAGCTGTGTAATTTTCTGTAATTACTTATTCCATCTCTGCTCTGCTCTCCTCACTTGTAAAATGGGAGATGTCAGAGTATTTACCCCTCAGGTAATTTAATAGTGCAGAAACTAACAATAGCAAAAGCAAAAAAAAAAAAATCAGCTAATATTATTTGAATTTCCATTATGAAATTATAAAGAAACTTCACCTGCAAGTAAGAAAATACTTTTGGTTTGGGGGATCTCATTTAATTTTCAGATTATACCAACTTTAAATATATTTAAAAGTGACCTTTGTAGACTAATCTCTGATTCTAGTGAGAATTCAAAATCTCAATATGTTGAAAAAGTAATATTATAAAAAAGTTATAATTGGGAAATTAATTAAAATCGAAATACACAGTTACTGCAAGCAAAAGAAGACAAAGCAGACCCCAATGAGCTCAAGATTTCTTCCTACATCATCATCATTGGCGTATTCCACAAAGTGCCTTTTATTTAGCCATGCCTTATCTTCAATGTGAATAAGTCATTGGTCATAGCAGTGACCATGTTTCTTGTTAATTCATGCTGTAGGTAGGCAGTTTTGCTTTGAATCATCTAGCTGTAGCCTTTGTGTAAAGATAAAAATCCTTTAATATGTCATAGGCATCTCTTCAATCCAGACAACAACACAATGCAAATAAATAGTTTTTGCTTTTATTGCAGGAGTATACAATTAATTTTCAGTGCCATGGTTCTTAATAAGAGACTCTTGTTCTATGCTGTTAAAGCAAAATGACCTAAGTTGGAAACTATAGCAGTTGCCCCATAATGAGACTCAAAGTTACACATACTGCAAAATTTTAAATGAATATGTTATCTAAATCTATGAGGGGAAACAGCTTTGCTATGTTAAATTGCTTTAAAGCTGCCAAGGTGGTTTACCATGCATTAATGATAAAGGTGTTCCTGTCTAATAAATAAAAGTAGTTGGATAGCTCAGACACCTGCATTTATTTTGCTGAAAATGTTATAGCTCCTTACTCAGCTTAGATCTATGTCCATAGATATTAACAGCTAGTAGATGACAAAAGAGAATGTGTATATTTTCAAGAAGATGATTAATGTGTTGTATTCTATCAGCACAATGTTCTCATTTTTAACTGTTTATTATAACATAGGGATTTTATTAAATTAATTTTCCATCAGCTGAGAAACTAAGGGAAAAATGAGCAGGTATTTTATCCCCTGGTGTATTGCTCATACATGATTCCCTAACCCAAAGGAAAAAATATGTTGTTAACAAAAGCAGAGACATAGAAGAGTGGTCAAGACCATGGGCAACCAGTTCTCACTAGCTTAACTTTAAAATCTATGCAGTTGCATGGTTTGGGCCAAATAATTAAATTTCCTCATAGATAAAATGAGATGACATTCATAGACCTCATTTCTAGGGTTTTCATTACAAACTTAAAAAAAATTATGATATTTGGAATTCTGCCTGGAATATATTTTTTGCTTCTGAAATACTTAGAAGGTAACACCAAAAATAGTTATTGCAATTGTTGGAAATTCATATAATTGCATGAACACAATACAACCAATATTAATCATTAGTTCTCACAATTAACATGTTAAACACTGTAATTGTTAATATACTAATTCAGGTAAAAGACGGTTTCATGTTTGCTATTTCTGGTCCCATTTTGTCAATAAAAAATACTTAAAAAGTGACAACTGTCCTATAATAAATTAATTGTAAAATAAAGTTTTGTATCTTTTTTTAAGTGTTCTATTTCACTCTCAAGTTTGTAGTAAATTCATTCCTATAACTCCCTTGATAGCTGACTAATTAGGTTGTTCATCAGTTTTGTTCTTGTAACTAGTGTGTCTTGCAGTAACAGTCAAGAGTACCAAGGTGATTCTCTAAATATGGTAGGAGAGATGCTAAACTTGCCATCTTTCTAGACTACCTGCATTTTATTTGTTCACTGAGCAGAATACAGTGAAAAGTGAAACAGTGAACAGTTGTATCTACCATGAATGTTGATATCACATCTTCACTCAGTACGAATATTTTCTAAATATACTCTTTAAAATTTCAACTGTGCCTGGCAGAAATGAAGATTATAACAATATTACTTAAAGGACTTATTTAAATACAGTGTGAAAGGGCAATGCTAAGAGTTGATTATGCTGTGGAATCACAAAAAAAAAAAATCTATCAATGTGATGATTAGAGGGAGATGTGATCTTTTCTCAGGTGTAGTTCCCATAGAATTCCCACCACCAATTCACCTGTGCACCATATCACCATAGTCCCTTGTGCTCTTCCCTCCCTTGTTTTGATCTCTCCCCTCCCTCCCCTTTGCAGAATGTCTCTGATTAATAAAAAAGGAGAAAGACAGCAAGAAAATATTTTACCTTTAGTCCTGGGACACTGAATATATTATAAGTAATTTGGGCTAGCTAAATGATCATTGGTGGAAAGAGAGTTGACCTAGACTCACCTACAATAGAGAGGAGTAGAAAAGTAGACAAAGAAAAGTGATGGAGACATGACATAGATTCAAGGGAGTCATTTGCTCACCATTGTCCATAAATGTCAATATTATGACAGTGGTATGTGAGAGAAGAAAAGGGTTTATTGTGAGTTGACTGGCAAGCAAGCAGAAGCCAGGTTAAAATCTTTCTCCTTGTCTAGCAAAGGGAAGGGGTTTAACTTGACTTTGGTGGATCAGGATAGAGAACAAAGGAATTAATTTTTATTGGCTAAGGAACAGGTCAAGGGCAAAGGGGTGTAGATTTAACTGAGGCTCATTGGAAAGTTACAAATTGGCTCATATGGGTAGAGAAACATGATCTTCCTGGTGGATTGTCTCCTTGCTTTTGAGAGTATACAGGCAGGTGTTTTATCTTTTTGGTTCTGGATCAGTAGTCTCTTGAGCCAGGAGGTTAGATTAAGGTCAATTACATCTGTTCATGTGGGCTATGTGAGTCATAGTTGAGCTTCATGATTTATTAGTTCTGTGAAGACAAGCTAAAAAGATAACCACACCCAACTGTTAAACTGCTGAATTTGGATCTGCCATAGGGCCATAGCCATGACACCACACAGAGGATTTTTTATATGATCTTGTTGGGTTAGACGCTGAACACATGCAGATAGTGAAGTGTTGGGGGGCCTTATAAAATAGTCCATTCAATTTATGTTAACACTTAAGATGGCCAAATATATTGACTGGGAACAGATTACTGGAATTTATTTAAATGACCAGTCAAAGTGCTTCTCATCTGGAATTTCTTTAATTAATCATAAGCTACAGCAAAGTAGGAGATATTCAGTTTTTTTCTACAGGTATATGTGAGCAGAAATTTTTCATGAATTATTTCAAACATATAATTGACATAATGAATAATCATTGAATACCTTTAAGTCTAGAAAGTGAATTGATACAAAGACAAGTCAAATCTCAAGTATGCCTTACTGATGTGTGATAACACTCCCTAACTGGCATGAACAGTGATTTTCTTTCACATGAACACCATTATAATTTCAGAGAATAGTTATGTTTGCCTCAAAAAGAATACTTTTCTTTTAATATTATATTTATGATATTTTCACAAGTTGTTAAATGTACCTCCAGTTCATTTACTTGTACTTCTGTATAGTATTTTTTATTATACATAGAGATGTAATTCTTATGTATGTGGCCTTTCAGATTCATTACAATTTCTAACTTTTACAATCATGTGTATTAACTAGAATCTTCTAGAATCTTTTAAATGTATATGGCAGTGGGTAAAATTTCCAAACATTATGGTATGTCTATCTTGCAATTTACTAGTTATGACCAAGTTGTTTTTAAAAACATTCTGCAAATTTACTTTTTTGGGGACAATGTTTAAATTTATGATGCCCTGCATTTTTGAAAGAACTCAATATCATCACAGTTTTAAGTGTTCGTCAATTTATACAAAAGCAAGAGTATGTGCTTTCATTATTGATAATTTAAATTAAATTTACTCAGTTCCCACTGGAATAAAGTTATACAGTGAAAATTTGCCAATATATCAGTTCACCCAGCAAAAACATCTTTATATTCCTTTTTTATTTTTAATGAAAGGAAAACTTCAGAGGTGGATGCAGAATTTATTCAGACTGGGGCCTCCCCTAGTGGCGCAGGCAGTTGAGCACCAGGCTGTGAAGCTGTCCACAGCCTTTGCAGCACCTGTTCGATCCCAGCCAGCAGACTAAGGTCCCACATGGTAGGGCAGACCTCTCCTGTCTTGCCTGCTGCTCCCCTCAGCAGTGTATTTTGTCAGTCTGCCTGTTCTGTCCCCACTCTGTCTTTGGTGAATACTCTCACCCTCCCATGCATCTGGCCTGCACCCCGGTTCTTGTATAAATAAATAAAATAAATGTTTAAAAAGAATAATTTATTCAGTTTGTTATTCTATAACAATGAATTAGATACATTTTTTAAAGAAAATATAACAATAAGGTAAGGGATCAGTAAGGGATCACATTCATTGAATGGAAGTATTTATTTCTCAACTATCCACGTGACCCATTAAAAAAAAGTCAATCTACCCTCCCTTAAAAATTGAAATAAGTTTTTATGGTGGTTTTATATTAATCTTTTGAGATGCAAGTCTCCATGCTAAACAATTTGATTAAGGTCTGGATGAAAAAGTGATAATGCAAAAGCAGCACATTTTGTGCATACAGATGGCATATTAACTTGAATCTGGAATAATGGTTATGATTGTGTTTATTTTTATATAAGATTCTGCTTCTGTGCTTATGAATGGGTAGATTTGTCTACTCTGTATGACGCTCTGAGGTTCTTTTTCTTTTTTTAATGACTCAATGACTACTTAGAACACATTGTTCTACTGTTATCATCCTATGTTGTTACTGATGGCAAAGTCAAGTGTGTGTGCGTGTGTGTGCTCGCACAAGCTATTGTCTTATTTTAGGAAATGCATTGTAATGATCTTTGAATCTGTAAAATCACATACTTATTCAAAAAATAAAAAAAGTGCCACTATCAGCACTGATTTAGAAATTAGCTCTCATTTACTTTTGTGTTTGTTTTTGTTTTTCTAGTAGAAAGAATTGCTTGAGATTTAATGCACTGAGCTAGAGAAGGAAGAGATAGGATAGAAAATTCAAATGACATATAATCTGAGTTACCTATGGCAACTAATTCGGGATCTCTACCACTATTGCTTTTCTGAAGATGAAGATGATGATGAATTCACAAAGTTTTGCAGTGTGTTTCTTGAGTGCTATATTCATGAGTAATAAACTCTGAGTTAGTCCCATGTGAACTCATATTGTATATAACAAGCAAGAAAACTGTGCAAAACTACAACATTATATCACATTATATCACATTATTCAAAAGTATATAGTACTTTTGAATGAGAAATGGTCTATGGGCAACCTAAGTTTATAAATTGCAACCTCAAGAACCTGACAATGTTTTATATTTTCATTTTTGTACAAATTTATACCAAAAATTAACAGAAATGTAAGAATGTAATATAAGTACATTCTGGATGATCTGAATAACCCCTATATACACTAAATGTAGTTATGTTAATCATATATACACTTTTGTTCTACTTGGGTTAAATATAAAATTTTACATATATATTTAATTTTATATAATTTTATATACACACACATATATACATTTAAGGCTAATAATACATTAAGGGTACATGCTTAAGTTTGCCTAAGTAATTTTAGAAAGTAGACCTACACAAAGGAAATTTTATGAGAATTTGAGTAAAAGGAATATTGTAGAAAAATTAAGTTTCAAACAGCATAAGCCAAAATGGATGTACTGAAGTCAGTTAATCAGAAGATACATTAATAAATAGAGGAGAAGTGTTTCTGTTGTACTGGAATGTTGAGCACTGGAGTTGGTGTCTTCTTGGTTTGCATATATTTATTAAATCTACCAGTAATATTCCTGTCATTTCAAATGCAATAATTATAGTAAGCTTAGATATGCAAAAAATCATAAATAAAAATTGAATCAAGGGGAAAATTTCAATGAAGAACAACATATTTGCATGGTTCAAAAAAAATCTTTGAATCTGAACTTTCATGGCACAGTGGGAATTATGTATGTTTTAGACAGTATAAAATGAAGATAGTGTTAGGTAAACTCAAACTAATTAACTCATTGTCTTTCACAAATTCACTCATCAAAAATGTTTATTGAATACTTAGATGTATCAGGTACTGTTCTAAACCCTGAAAAAAACAGAATTTTGTGTTATTAGAGCTCATTATATTATAACCAAGTCCTGACTCATGATCAAAAAGACATTTTCTTCACCCCTTTCAAATGCTTGTGAATATGGTGTTTTGGAGAAGCATTGTGGCTTTTTTGAAGCATGCATTCCATGAGTCTTGGAAGACAAAACATATCTGAAACAGTTTATTGCTATGTGCCAATGGATTGTAAAGACAAGACAAAACAAAAAATTGATAACATTCATTAAATAAGGCAACCTGTTGACTGTAGTACTGCTAGTCTGGAATACTTTGATAAATATGAGTTTGGATGTGCCTAAATGGAATTTGATAAATTCTCCAAATTACATGTGGTGAGAGAGCGCATGGCTGGGTTTGTACAAAGTGGCCAGTACTGATGTTGCCCATAAGTCCTTGCAGCTTCAGGCACATCCTCCACACAGCAAATTCTACATTTGAGATGGCATAAATTATTAGCCATTCAGGTTGCAAACTAGTGAAATGAATTTAAGCAGAAATTACCGTGATGCAAAACTCTAAAAAGCAATATTCTTCCAATCAGTCTTCATGTAAATATGAGTGATGATGATTAAACATTGAGTGTAGAAGTTGTGATTGCCTAAGTATAAAATTCACAACGAGGTTACCACATCTCACCCACCCATCTCATCCAAAGCATCATTTAAATCATTTTTTAACTGAAAATTTTCAAGCTTTCTGTTTTTACCCATATCTAAACTTTGCCTACACTAAAATCCCATACCACAACAGTTTGGCATTTAATTGTTTCCTCATAACTTATAGGGGAAAAAAAAAATCTCAGTGCCAAAACATGATCACGCTACCTCATTTAAGAGAAAGTCAGTTGTATCTCTTTCCAAACCAAAATTCTTAGACTCACATGATATTTACAGCAAAATTTATTATATATGTAATTAAATATGGACAAAGGAAAGGTTTTTAACAAAGATAATAACTATTTTGTGATACTTATTATTGACATTTTTGCCACAGGAGAGAAATGAGTAAATGAGACATCACAAAAGTGGAGACTGAACTGAAATCTTGACAGTCTGTGGGTTTGTATGCCTGCATATATTTAAGGTATTTTCCAAAATTGAGAATACATATAGAAATAATATATATAGAAATGTATTATAATACATTTAGAAATGTGCATAAAAATAAATGCAGACTTTAATGAACCTTTGTTTAAAAAGATTTATTTATTTATATATACAAGAGCTGGGGTACAGGCCAGAGGTGTGGGGGTGAGAGGATTCACTAGAGACAGAGCTGGGAACAGAACAGGCAGATTGACTGAAAAACACTGCTGAGGGGAGCAGCAGGTAAGGCAGGAGAGATCTGCTGGGCCATGTGGGTAGCTCCCTGGCTGGGGATTGAACTTGTGTTACAAAGGCTGTGGACAGCTTCGTAGGTTTCGTCTTAACTCCTTGCGCCACCAGAGGGGCCCATTTAATGAATCTTTTAAAACCAAATACTTGAGGGCCTTCCTGGTGGTGCAGGTGGTTGAGCATGCGCTGTGAAGCTGTCCGCAGCCTCTGCAGCATAGGTTTGATCCCAGCCTCCCAGCCGGCCAGGGAGAATCCCACATGGTGAAGCAGACCTTTCCTGTCTCACCCACTGCTCCCCTTAGCAGTGTATCTCCTCAGTCTGCCTGTTCTGTTCCCTGTTCTGTCTCCGGTGAAACCTCTCATCCTCCTGCGCATCTGGCCTGTAACCCGGTTCTTGTATAAAAATAAATAAATCTTAAAAAACAAAAAACAAAAAGCAAAAAACACTTGAATAGTTGCCCCCTTGAGAAGACCAGGATAGTGTTGGCTCCTGGAAGCCTTGCATGTCTTTGAACTTTCTAATCCCTCCCCTCTACTAAGTTAAATGCCTCTTCCTTCCCACCCTTATGTTTTCTTACTATTTTTACCACAAAAATATACATGACTGAACACTAATAGCATGCATTGCTTTCTGCCTGTTCTTCTGATCATCCTTATGTTTGTGAAGTAAAATCATGAGTTGTATGTAGCTGTGGGTGGCTCATTTTTCTTTTTATATAGTGTGCTATAGTATGAATAAGCCACAATTTATTTACTTATTCTACTGTCATTGGACATTTGTACTGTTTCCAAATTTTGACTGTGATAAACATTCGGCATCCTTCTGCATGTCTCCTGCAGTGTGGGTAGATACAATTTGGTAGCTTTTCTACTTAGGTTAGTTTTCTCACAGAGGCAGATTTGAATATTTTAAAGGATAATTCCTTTTTTCTGCTGGGCTAGACTGTGAATTATAAAATGCTTAGTTAGCTATATCCCAGGTCTCTACACAGTGGAGGCCAATGTCATTACCACTTCTTAACACCACCCCCAGCTGTGATCAAAAGTGTCTCCAGAAATTGCCAGAGAGGCTGAGGGGGAGAGACAATTGTTCCTGCTTGCAAAAAACAACACAAGATTATGTGTTGCTTCTGTAAATTGATTTTCTTGGGATCTTACAGCTGTGAGTCCAAGATCATGGTGTTGGTAGGTCTGGTGTCCCTGAATCCCATCTCTTGGCCTGGCAGGTGGCAAATATCCTAACCTGGCCTTTTTTTCTGTGCATAAGCACTACCAGTGTTGCTGCTTCTTACATCTATTATTTTTACTTTCCCTCTGTCTTATAAGAACACCTATCCTATTGGATTAGGACCCTATGCTTATGATCTCCTTAAGTCATAAGTAATTTCTAAAGGCCGGATCTCCATATTCAGTCTCATTAGGGGGTCAGGGCTTAATAAGACAAGTTTTGAAACACAATTCCATTCATAACACTGATATTATCAGTTTTTTAATCTTTACAATTTTAGAGATGTGTCATATCCCTGATAAATTCTTTTCTTTCTTTTTTTTTTTTTAACTGGGGTACAGGCCAGAGGTGCAGAGGGTGAGCGGATTCACCCTCAGACAGATGTACCGAAATACACTGCGGAGAGGAGCAGAGGGCAAGGCAGGAGAGGTCTGCTGCGCCATGTGGTTAGCTCCCTGGCTGGCTGGGGATGGAACTCATGCTGCAGAGGCTTTGACAGACTCATAGTGCTGTGCTTAGCCCTAGTGCCACCAGGAAGGCCCACCCCTGATAGATTCTATTTTAATTTTTTTGATATTAATGAGCTAGAAACATGTCATATGACCATGCAATTCCTTAAGTTGGTAAAGGTTTTATTCAACTCCTTCAACCAAATATTTTTAAATACACTGTTGTCTTACTGATGTGTTAAAGTTTCTTAAGTCAGTTCTTATCATCACATGTGTTTTCTCCCATTCTGAGGCTCTGCTTTTCAATCACTTAATTCTATTATTGTTGAAATAATTTCTTCTAGTCTTAGTGTAGGTAAAGTCATTAATATTTTTCATTCTGACCTATGATTTCTGTATGTGGCACATGGTGTGAAGTTAAGGTCGTTTTAACTTTTCTTTATGTATGCCAAATTGTCCAACATCCTCTAGTGAAAGGCCATCCTAACACTTTGCTCTATGTGCCAACTTTGTCAGAATCAAGTTATAAGCACTGAAATCACTCTGCATCTTATTTTATAAACATACTATATGTTAAGTTATAACCATCTAAAGGATGAAACTTCTCTTTAACTATATGCAATATTCAGCACACAAATCTATGCAAAGTATTTTAGGAAGTATAATTTGATGGAGAAATTTGCTAAATTAGTATGAGATTGTCTCTCTTTCTTTTACACGCTCAGTCTCTGAGCTTGATTTTGATTTAACTTGGAGTGAAGCTAAATTCCTAACAATTTGGAACTCTAGGTAAATTCCTTCCCTAGAGTTTAAACCAAATGACTACAGTTCAACTTATAGGTCACAAAGGGTTTGATGAAAATATCTAAAGATTATCTGATGTAGGAAATTTACAAAGGAATTTTGAAAATAATTTTAATATTTATTAAGTACCTACTGTACTTAATAAATAATAAATAATACCCTGGATCTTACTTTGTGTCAGTTTAATTTTTAATGTACATAACTGTTTATTTTTATTTCTTTTTTATTTTATACATTTTTTACATCATTTTTCATTTTTGTACAATGTGTGCAGTTTCATCTTGGTTATAGTCCCCATAAAATTCCCACCACCCTTGTTTTGATACTACTCCTTTCCCTCCAGCCCCCCAATGTGTCTCTGATTTATAGTTGCCTGTTGGTTTTGATTTTTACTTTATTATAATTAGTTTTTTTTTTCTGGTCCCTTATTTTTATTTCAAAGCAGTCCAGTAAGTTAGACCAGCTAACTTATCCAGACCAGTAGGTTTCCCAGCTAGTAAACGATAAAGTGAGGGCTTGAACTCTATTCCCTCTGGAACCAGAAATTATACTCTTGAACAGTTATTTCAGTGTATCTGGACTGATTGAGAAAAGACTAGAAGAAGTCACATTAAGTTTTTTCAAATGCTTGATATGTTACCAATAGTAAAGAAAATCGAATATTGTGATACTCTATGAGTTGACAATCAACTGGTAAGGCATTAAATTTTGTCTCTATGCTAGGTACAGAAATCATACTAGGGCCTCCCCGGTGGCACATCGGGTTGAGCTCAGGGCTGTGAAGCTGTCTGCAGCCTCCGTGGTGCTGTTTTGATTCCTGGCAGGCCAGGGAGATTCCCACATGGTGTGGCAGACCTTTCCTGTCTCTCCCACTGCTCCCCTAAGCAGTGTATTTCGGCTGTCTGCCTGTTTTGCTCCCCACTCTGTATCTGGTGGAGTCTCTCACCCTCTCATGCCTCTGGCCTGTACCCCAGTGCATGTATAAATAAATAAAGCTTAAAAAAATACTAAACTGAACAACTATTATAAAAAATTAACCAGCTTCCTTGGGACTCAGGAGAGTTTGGCATTCGTTACATTTTAATTAGAAAGGTGGAAAAAAAAACATATATTGTTGGCTTTTCCATCTGACTTATTTCACTTAACATAATATCCTGAAGGTCCATCTGTATTGTGACAAATGACAAAATTTTATCTTTTGATTTTTTTTTTTTGAGTAGTGTTCCATAATGTTGCAATGAACATAATGGTATGGAGGTAAAAGGCAGAAACTAGACTTTTATGTGTCATCATAACATCTTTCATCCACAAGTCAAATTAAAGAACGGTACTCCTGAAATTTATATAATGTTATAAACCACGCTACCTCAATAAAAATTTATATATTGACAAAAAGCTGAGTAAATTTTCTGCACTGGATGGTATGTATGACTAAAAATGTCTAAAATTGATTGTCCAAATTAAAGATATTGCCAACTCCATAATTAAATACATACACTACACATACTAATTTGTAAGTTTAATTTTGTGCATGGGATAAAGATTGTGTAAAAGAGAGATAAGACAAAATCTGCTTTCCTTTAACTTAAGATAAATGATTAATATAAGCAGTAGATTACATATTCAAACTGAGAACAATTAAAAATATCTGGTATACTTAACTTCCCTTATCAAAGATAATTTTCAAAATTTTATCTTCATGTAAATGAGAAATAATGGAGTCTCAATTATTCTGTTTGATTATACAGTTAAAAAAGTTATTAATTGTAAATGTTTAAAAAACAGTTATGTTTAAAAATATGTACAAATTCAAACCCTCATTATTATTACTGTATTTGTAAAGCTGTAAAGTTCATTTTAATTAATGTCATGATCACCTATAGGAATTATATAAAGTAGCATTCTTATTCAAAATGAGTATAAAAACAACAAATGCCAGATTTACTCTAACCCTTATGTCCAAAAGGATGGCAAATGTGGCATTAATAAACATTCAGTTGTTCAGGCATTTCTGAAGTTGGTAATACTGTATCATTTCTCTAATAGTAGCAATCTGCACATTTATCCATCTTGGTTATTCTATTGTCAGTTGCAACTTTATGGGATATTGATAGGATTAAGATAGAATACACTGCTGTAACAAAGAACTCCCAAATCTAAGAATTTTTATAAAATGTAGTACTTACACAGTGTCCATTGTTAAGTTCGAATTATCTGTATGACTGTTCTACCCTCTTCAGTAAATAAGCAGCATTGGCTGCTTATTTTTGGTCTTATTATTTAATAGTATGGCTAGGGCCTCTCCGGTGGCGCAGCGGTTGAGTGCTGAGTTGCGAAGCTGCCCGCAGCCTCTGCAGAGCCGGTTCGATCACCAGCCACTGGGCGAGGGTCCCACATGGAGTGCAGACCTCTCCTGCCTCCCGCTGCTCCCCTCAGCAGTGTACTTCGGTCCTTCTGCCTCTTCTGTTCCCTGCTCTGGCTCTGGTGAATTCTCTCACCCTCCTGCGCTTCTGACTACCCAATGCTTGTATAAATAAATAAATAAATCTTTAAAAAAATAAATAAAAGTATGGCTATAATAAGTAGAGTGATAGACATCCATCAACTACACTTACATATGTAAGTCAATAATTAATGCCAAAGCATAATAATAAAGATCATTTTTTAAAAAGAACAAAACATGTATTCCATATTAAATTGCTATAAATATGGTCAAAATCTGAGATTTTGACTCTTCAAATAAGGCAATCAAATTTTCATCTAAATCCTGTGTATCACATCTGAATCCTATTTATATAGTGAACATTAAAGGTTATTAAAGGAACATTAAAGGAAATGCTAGTTTTTTAGCAATCAAACTGTGTGCATTAAGAAGAAAATGGACCACACATTAGCAGCTGTAAGTGCTATGATTGAAATATATTCCTTAATTCTTAGGAAAAACATACTCTTTAGGGTTACATTCATGGAATTGTAATTATCCTAAATAATAATAATATCCATGAAAGTCAAGATTATTAACTAACTATATGTATGATGGTTACATAACAAATTTAATTATTTCATAAGGCAAAGTTCAGTTAAACAGCAATTCAGTATTTTATTTCACACAGTTTTAGTTAGGTAATGATATAAGTGCAATTTAAGTACACTCTATATTTAATGCAAAAGAGACAAGTTATATATACTTTAGGATACCAAAAGGGAATATGCCATTATATGTGACAATGATTAAATAAATTATTTTGATAAAGTATCATTTTAGCAGAGCAAAATCTAACAGAGAGGAAAATCAGTGACATGCAGTCAGCAATTTCTCTCTGGAAATTAGATCTCATGTGTTCCAAAATTTAGAATTTTCCTGATTTAGTTAGTGTGCTATAGTATAGAACTCTAGAACCAAACACTTTTAAACTTCTCCAACAAAAATAAGCATATTCAATATCATTGTCAGACATAAGGAATATAAGTTGCCTCATCTCTATGCAGAAAAAGTTTTTCACCATGAGTTAAGGTCACATGAGATTTGTTTGCCAACAAATCAGTTAAAAAATTAAACAAAAATCTTCTAATTGTTTTCAGATTTTTGAGTAATGGGTTAAAATTGTAGATGTGTATTAATCTGTAACTTATATACATAAATAAATGTCTACATATTCTTGGCTTTATAGAGAATAGTGATTAATTCATGTATTAGGTGAGTGAGTTGGGTTGTCCTTGGCAGCTGTCAGCATCATCTTGTAAATTGAAGACTTCTGCTCAACTTCAGAATGGAATCTGGGAACCACATTTCCCAGAATGCCCTCCTACTGACACTGAGAAACTGTCATGAAAGCTTTGGAAGTTGGAACAGAAAAAGGTGATTGTAGACAATCGAGTGAACAAATGAATGACAGAAAAAGTTCAAAGTGGCTTTTTGAATCCACTGAGAATCATGTCTTTTTTTTTTTTTTTTTTGCTGCTGCTTGCTGAGATAATCTAAGGTTTCTCCAAAAATTTTTCCTAGAATCTCAAAAGAATATATGTAATTTCTGGAAACCAACCCCCACCTTTGAGATCTTTGGTGTGGCTTTATTACAAACCTGCTTAAAATTCTTAAAACCAAAGTATTTAGATAATTTTGTTATATATTTGTTTTTAGTAAATTAAGACATTCACATGCACTCAGTGAAGAAGAACCAGTTTCAGATGGTTTGAATGTATTGTAAAATTTGTTTAAAATGTTTTTGAAATTATTTAAAAGCCAATGGAATATGTAATATATACGTCAAAGTCTCATTTAAAAAATATTAAAACTTAGTCTCTGCTCATTGCTAACCTGAACAGTGCTGGGAGACACAAAACAGAGAAAGAGGGGGAAAGATAGGGTTGCCATGGAAACCTGGCCTTGGGTCCACAAGACAATTAGGGGGCTATGAAGAATTCCAGGAAATACAGAAGCAGGGCAAACAGAACCTAGTAGGACACATGTGGTGAGTAAGGTCAACTGAAACCTGAAGTCCCAGCAGATGACAACATGCAGGGACAGACTCCTCAGATATGGAAAGCAGCCCCCCAGAACTGGTTATGAAAGAGAACCCTAAATCTTTCTTCATGTGCAGACCTCTCTTGTCTGGCGTGCTGCTTCTCTTATCAGTGTATTTCAATAAATTTGCCTTTTCTGTTTCCCTCCTGTCTCTGGGGAATTCTTTCACCCCTGTGCCTGTGACCTCACCCCAATCTGTCTCTTGACTACAATGTAATGAAATATACCAATAATAAATTCTAATGTTCTAATAGCTAACTTTATCTGGCCCATTTTAACAAGGCTGTTTTCATTGAGCATCATTGAATACAATGACCTTTACTGTAGACCCATGCCTGCCTTCTAAAAATAAATCTAACATGTTGTGGCCTTTCAAACAAATTGCTAGTATTACAAGTATTCTTCTTTCCCCAAACATTTATCATCATCATCATCATCATCATCATCATCATCATCATTATTATTACCATTACTATTTAGTAACTAGTCCATCTTACTTACGTTGATTTTTACACCTCACTCCTTGATGAATACTAGATCAAAAATGTTTGGTGTTGTTTTTAGGTTCCATAAGATTAATTTACTCATTCTGTAACAGGGTGGTCCCCAGGAAATGGGGAGGTTCCAGATTTCCTGCCCCACCCAAGGGAGGGTTTAGCTGAGCAGGGAGAGAAGAAGCTGCAGAGGAGACTGAGGAAGGAAGGAAGCAGGATGGAGAGCCAGAAGACCTGGACGAACTATATTTTTTGCCTTTTCTGTATTGTTTCCTAATTGCATTAAAGTTCCTTCCCATTAAAGTCTCATTTGTTTTGTATTGATGTTGCTGATGGCAGAACCCATTTAGAGCAGGCAGGTTTGTGGGGTCTGGGCTGCCCCTCTCCCTGGCCTGTAACAATTCCAAGAGGGTTAGTGAATGTTGTGATTTTATTAAATATATGAAAGTTTGAACACATAAATTATTTTAATTTCTCCTGTGATTTTTTTTTTGAGTTAAGACATTCATATAAAGCATAACCTGCATTCTCTACCCACTTTTGTCATTTGAAGGGACATTTATGCAATTGTATTTCTTTTTTTCCAAAATCAGAGTTTGTAAAATGGAATGCTGTTATTCTGAGTTAAATGCTTCCAAAAGGCTCCATGTTATTTGCTGCTAATTTCAAGATTTATGTTACTAAATATATACTGACTAATAAACCAATTCTCAAATGATAACTTGACAGACTATTTGGCATGGGGACTGTTCACAGCTGCATACAAGATGCCACTAAATGCAAAATGGCATAAGGACTTATATTTGGCTTATTGTTTACCCCGCCTCTCAAAAAAAAAAAAAAGAAATCTGTTCAATTAATTTAGGAGATAACATGAACAGAAGAATGAACAATAGCTGAATGAGGAAGTTAAATGGGAAAGAAAAGTTGTCTATGCAACCGTATTGAGGAGACTGATAATAGCCGGCTGCCCATGGATTCATCCCACAGCAGTGCAACTGTAACCTAAGCATCTGAGAAAGATGGGTAGAAAATCTTATCAAGGGGTAAATGTCAATTTTAAACAAATGAACTCTATCTCATGTAATCATTAAACCTTGTTGATAAAGTATACTTAATATATAATCAGAATTTATTATTTTTTATTTTATTTTTATTTATTTATGCATAAAAGAACTGGGATATAATCCAGAGATGGGGGGTGAGAGGACTCACCATAGACAGAGTGGGGAGCAGAACAGGTGGATTGATTGAAATACACTGCTGAGGAGAGCAGCAGATGAAACAGGAGAGGTCTGCTGTGCCATGTGGGTAGCTCCTTGGCCTGGTGGGGATATAACTTGTGCTGCAAAGGCTATCAATAGCTTCATAGTGCTGAGATTTAATCCCTTGCACCACCAGGGAGGCCCATAATCTGAATTTATGTTTAAAGTTTTTTTTTTAATTTACTGACAATTTATTTTCTTGCATCATTTTTATATTCTTTAACTCATCTGTAAATTTCAATATGACCTTTGAAAAATTATGAGTCTAGTTGTAAAATTATTATTATTATTATTTAGTTTTTATTTGAGGTTAGGGAATAAACTACAACATATATTTCAATAATATTTTAGTGGAGCTGAAAGCTGCTTAAAACTAATACTTTTTGAAATAAACACTAAATATGCAACCAAGTAATAAATGTCTGTCAACTTTGAATGATGACCAAGCAACAAGATGACATTTGTAACTTAAGTCTTTAAAGCATCTCACTATCTATTGCATTCTAGTAACTATTCTAAAATAAGTCAATAATTTTTGAACATCATGACATTGAAAATTTTGACCAGCTAGTATCATTACCAATTTAAATAATACATAATTGTTACGTTAGTAAATTATATCTCATACTCCAACTTATTTTCAGATGAGCTGATCTTTTGATTGGAGATATTTTGAGGTTAAATAGTAGAAAACAAAATAAGGCCTATTAATATAAACTCTCCTTTTTTTATCCAAGGGGTAGGTTTATTATAAAAAGGAGGGACATGGGACCTTCCTGTTGGCACAAGGGGTTAAGATTCAACCTATGAAGCAATCCACAGCCTATGCAGCACGAGTTCGATCCCCGTCCAGGAAGCTACCCACATGGTGCAGCAGACCTCTCTTGCCTGGCCTGCTGCTCCCCTCAGCAGTGTATTTCAGTCAGTCTGCCTGTTCTATTCCCCATTCGGTCTATGTTGAATCCTCTCACCCCCCACACCTCTGGCCTGTACCCCAGTTCTTGTGTGCATAAATAAATAAATCTTTAAAAATAAATAAATAAATAAAAAGGAGGGACAGGTAAAGATGCTCGCACAGATACAAGCGGCAGAAAGAGCTGCCCCCCCAAAAGAGACGGATTGCCAAGAGAGGCCTGCAAGGTCACATGGGCAGCCTTTGGAGGAAGCTGCCTCTGCTGCCTTGAAAATGGAGAATAGGGGCCTCCCCGGTGGCGCAGCGGTTGAGCACTGGGTTGCGAAGCTGCCAGCAGCTTCTGCAGTGCCAGTTCAATCCCCGGCTGCTCCCCGGCCACTGGAGGAGGGTCCCACATGGCGCGCAGACCTCTCCTGCCGTCCGCTGCTCCCCACTTCGGTCCTTCTGCCTGCTCTGCTCCCCGCTCTGGCTCTGGTGAATTCTCTCACCCTCCCGCACTTCTGACTGTACCCAGTGCTTGTATAAATAAATAAATAAATCTTAAAAAAAAACAAAACAAAACAGTGGCATGTTCTATTTAAAAAAAAAAAGAAAGAAAGAAAGAAAATGAAATGAAGAATGGGGTCTCCACTGGTGGCGCAGGCGGTTGAGCACAGCACTGTGAAGCTGTCCGCAGCCTCTGCAGCGCCAGTTCCATCCCGGCCTGCCAGCGAAGGTCCCATATGGTGCCTCAGACCTTTCCTGTCTCACCTGCTGCTCCCCTCAGCAGTGTATTTTGTAAGTCTGCCTGTTCTGTTCCCCGCTCTGTCTCTGGTAAATCCTCTCACCCTCCTGCGCATCTGGCCTGTACCTCGGTTCTTGTATACATAAATGAATCTTTAAAAATAAAGAAAATGGAGAATGTTGGCAGCAAAGAGCTTCTGCATAGGCACAGGCGGGCAGAACGGCTGCCGCCTAATATAAGACTCTTACTAAAACATTAAATTTGCAGAACTGCATAAGTAAGAATTGGTATTCAACGAATTGTTAGATTTCTAGCTCATAGTTTAGTGAGATGAACTCAAAGGAGACTTGAAAATCTCAGAGTAAACAGAAATAATGATACATCCAAATTAGATCTTATGTTTATATTGGTGATATCAAAGACAAAAAAATAAGATAAAAGTGTGTTTCTTTTTTACCAGGAGTAGCAAACTGTTTTCTTGAGAAGGGCATTTTTCAAGGGGACTGCCATGTGCAGAAAACATTTCTCAGAATTTGGCTTGTATGAACTTTCCATACTAAAGGAAAAGCAGGGAGTAAAAGACAGGATCTTAGCAAAATATAGATTTTTGTCAAGTATTTTTAGTGGAAATAAGAATCTAGGTAATTCAATACATTTAGCATGGCATGAGTATAAATGCCTTTTGCAAGATGGGCATTGTTGTTCCACTATCCCTGATGGGCAGTTACCTAGTTCCTTTTAAAAATATATATAGTTCTAAGGTATTGGCTACCTCATAAAGCAGTATGCTTTTCTTTCATTGCAAATATAATGGTGATATTTTATTTTTCAATTAGTCCTGTTATTTTCCCATTGGTAATTTTTTGACCATTGGCCTTAGTCCTCTCATGTGAGCTTAAATTGTGGTTCTAACACACGGCCCATCACATATTTGATGAGTTGGTATGCTTTTATGTATCATATTTTAACTAAATTTGGCAATAAAAATAATGAAAGAAAATAAGAAACAAAATGAGGATACATGGACTCACATAGTCAAATGCAGGCAAGGCAGAGACAAATGCCACGAGGGATCTTTCTCTGATTTCTGCTTCTCTGTGTTGATGAACTTCATTTTCACATCTTTTCAAATATGCAAAAAGGGCATTGTTGCCTCAGTATTAACTTACCAAAATATGAATTCAATAGAAAACCTAGTCTTCATTTAAATTGTGGTGGATTTTGATGTATATGATTACTTATCCTAGAAGGAGAAATTTACGGTTATCTTTTATCACAATTTAGCCATTGTTAGAGAAGAAAAGTCAAAAGAAATTATCAATGGCTAAAGAGACAAATGTTTAATTCCCTAATTAAAAAAAAATCCAGATGTCAGGGTATGGTGAGATCAATTCATAATCATCAGAATAATGTACTCTGGAATAATTCACCATCACTATGTAAAAAGACAATCTTTGATCCTATTTCATAGCATTTTAAATATGAGTTCAAAATGGATCATAGAACTGTATGCCTATAAATAAACTTTGTGTCTGTAAAACTTCTAAAAGAAATAGATAAGAAAGTGTTTTAGCACCTTGGGTTCTTATATATGACACATAAATATAATTCATAAAAAACGTTGTAAAATTGAATTACTCAGATTTAAGAACATCTGTCCTTTGGAAAGCCACTGAAAATGAATGAAATGACAATCCTATAGTGGGAGAAAATATTTGTAAATCATATACATGCTAAAGATGTGTGATTCATAACACATAAAGAACAATCAATATTCCAACATAAGAAAACAAAGCAATACCCCAATTGTTGAATAAATTCCTGGGATGAGGGAGTGATGTCCAGTAGGAAACAATAGGTAATCAGTTAACAGTTTTTTTTTTTTAATATAAACTAAAATATAAACTACACTTATCATATCTTTTGTTCCATTCTTAGATATTTATCTAAGTGAAATGAAAGCTTATAGTCTTTTAAAGACTTGAGCAAGAACATCAATAAAAAGAAACATAAAAAACCATATGATCATATTAATAAGTGCTAAGAAAACATGTGATGTGTGACAACTTTCATTTGTCATAAAAACCCTCACAATACCTTGAGTACAGGTAATATAATAACAATATATATGAAAGAAAGGTACATATTAATAATTACATATTTAAAATCTAGAAAATGCAAACAAATCTATAGTGATAGAAGTCATATCAGCATCTGCTTGAGGATGGGTGAGTGGGTTAAGGATATTTAAAAGAGTGATTACACATGAAATCTTGTGGGTAATGGTTATATCTATTTATCTTGATTTTTGATAGTGATTTCATGGGCAGCTCATATGTCAAAACTTAACAAGTTGTAGAATTTAAGCATGCAAATCTATTATATTCAGTTATCTCTCAATTTTTTTTTTAGAAAAGGCCCCATTATCTGTACTCAGTTTATGCCCACATCAACCATATTTTTGGTTCTATTTCTTCTCTGTGAAGTATGGTTATTTATATTTCATATTATATAAGTGTAAAAACCACTCATCATTCCATAACTACAGTCTTCTACTTTCCTTACCTCTCTTTGTGATACATCACTATCAAATTGCTTTGATTTCATATATTATGAACGCATATCTTAGTTGCGGTGTTTTTCCTATCAATCTTCATCCACCCCTATTTTTCATTTGGCTAATACAAGGTTTTCTTTACAATAGTGAATCCACTGGTCTCTTACTCCTTCACCCAAGGTTTTGCTTAAGGTGATCATCATCTGTACTCTACTTATAGTCTGTGCATATTTCTTAAAAAGTGTGTCCCCTTCACTGCACTCTTGGCATTTGAATGTAGGGGCCCTGGATTTCATAGCTCCCAATGAAAGGAAGTGGTGAAGGCATCATCTGAGTGTTTGTTCAGCTGAACAGAGCTCCGCTTCCCCCATGCATTGCTCTGTTCCTCAGGAGAGCCACTAAAATGCATGTGAATCATTTTTAATGTATGTGCTTTATTAAATATGCAATTATTACACATGTCTGCAGGCTCTTGTTTCATAAAACAACAACCATGAATTGGTTTATACATAAAAATAACACAAGGTATTTAAAACAAACCAGAGAAGGTGATGGAAATAGAAAAAGAAGCATTTCAATCATTTTAGTTAAGTCACACAAAAATCAAAAACATTCTCTCTCAAATGGAGTGATAAAAGAAACACTTTAGGTTGAAGAGTATTTTGATGATGGCAAGTTGCAAATATTCAGTGCAAATATTTTATATTTTAAGTAATAAATTATTACTTACTTATCCTTATATTAATAAATAATATATTAATAAAGATAGAAACATGAATTATATAAGCAATATTGTAAATGATATTTAATATAAATTATAATTATTTCATAATTTCCTGGAAAGCAGCCTATTTTAATTCTTTTGCCTTTGGAAAATGAGTGAGTGGAAAATAAGGGCAAACCAAACACTTCTTCAATTGGATCACTTTTTTCTTCTGTTAGTATATAATAGAAAATTGTATCTTGTAATGTAATTCTGGGAAGACATTTATAACAGGTTCTGTGATCACAATTCAAGCTATTTTCTTTCTGATAATGCAATGGTACAAAGGAGAAAGGGAATTGGATGGGATTTCCAAAGTCACATGCTTGTACTTTTAATATCATGAATCACAGAAATGTGTGCTTGTCTTATTTACTTTCCTTGTGTATATATTAGTCAACCTCAATGTCATAAAATAAAAAAGAATTTAAAGGTCTTTGTTGAATGTGATTTACTGGACATATAAGAATGGTCAAAAATAAAAAAAACAAAAAAAACAAACAAAAAAAAACAGTATCTCACCGTTTCTGGAAGTTTCCATAGGAGCTGCTTCTGTCATCCCCAGGAAGCCTGCACAAAGTGCAGGAACACTCAGTAAGTCCCTCCTGTGTGCTGTAAATGGGCATGGACAAGCACATAACATGGACATTGTGTTGCTGTGGTCATGTGTTTAGCAATTGTTCACCTTGGGAGGAGATCTGGTGTCTTTATTGTATTTTATGATGTGATCTGCTTGCCAGTAACATAGTGATGTCTCCTGCCCTTTCATGCCCAATATAAACGCCCTTCTCATTGCTGCTTCAGGAAGCCTCCCTGATCCTATCACATCTCCATTAAGGCAGGTTTAGCTTTTATTTTACAAAAGGATAAAAGGTTAATATTGGAATGATAAGACATTCTAATGAGGAAATGTCTTTCAAAAAACTGCTGGCAGTGCTGAGATATGAAAGAATAACTAAATAATTTAATTGTTTACAGATATACTCTCTTCCATTTAATATAAGATATAAATTTGGTGCAGATGGTCTGATGAATTTGTATCTGCTTTAGGTTCATTGTTTGCACAATATTATCACCAACTTCTATGGAATGTTCTTTTAGAAAAAGCCAGTTCAGAAGATTGCAATGTAACAGATGGCATAACAAGAAGTAGCTACAGACCTAAGGTTCATATATTTTGCTGAGATTTTAAAAGGCCAATGCCAAGAAAACTCTAAGGTCTCTTTCTTATAAATCCTCTAGCCAGTGTCAAACAGTCAAGAGGTCAGCCAAACTAACCTCTCTAATCATGCTATTCAAAGATTAGGATGTGTATCATAACTGGATCCTAGAACAAATCATAGAGGCTTGTCTGATGCTTTGTATGGGATGGAAATTAAAGCCATGCAATAACTTGATCACATGTCATTTTCATAGTTTCTGATTCACATGAACTGAGCAAAAAATGATTTCCCTTGCTTTTGCACATTTTCATTCATTTAATGTATGACTTTCTGGAGTCTCTCAAGGAGATAAAATTACTAAAACTGTTGACTTGTTAAAAGAGACACAAAACAAAATTATGGAAAATAATAAAAGAATTTTTTAACTTCACATTGTATGCAAAATATCTGTTTTAATTGAGTGATACAAATTTTTGTAGAGTAATTTTTTTTCTAAATCTCTTTTTTGAGATTTTTTTCTAGAAAACAAATAAAAAATAAATTACTTTATATAAGGCATTTAATAAGATTATATGTGTCTATTTATTAGCAAGATTATTTACTATTATTATAGGTTGATTATAATACTGGCATCATTTATGCAAGCTCAAATTGAACCGCTCTAAAGCAAGTACTTATTGGAAATAAAAACATAGTTTTGGAGATTAGAATTTGATAACTTTATCTGTTATGACTAAGTGTTGGGTGGATTTGTTTTCAACTATGTAGAGTTTTGTTAATTAGCTTAAGTCATAACTTTAAATTGTACTAAAAGATGAATTGAACAAGGATGAGCTTAACAGACCAATGAGAATTAAGTAAGACAATTAAGTTAGATAAGACATGAGATTAAGTGAGACAATAAAAGAACAGCGTGTTTCCCTCTAAAATTACTCTTTTAAACTTTAAAGACTAACTAAAATGGGTTTCATAATCTTTTCACTTGAAATAGCAGTTTTTTTCCTCCCAACTTTATGGAAAAAAAATCAAAATAATACTACAGAAAGCTTCAACTATCTTATTAGAGTAATAAAGGTATGCTATTATTTAGCATATACCACCTCAATTTATAGTTGTCATTGCCTTGGCCATCCAAAAAATACCAAAATGATATTGAGCACAGAGAAGGATAAAAGGTAAGGACTTCCCTAACAGCAAGTTTCTCTTGTTTTGGCCTTTTGATACTTAAATCTTCTACTTCTACTAAGGGGGAAAAAAAAGCTGTAGTTATGTTTAATCAGTGATTCAATCCTGTTTCTCACCAAGTGACATGACTCACATTAAATATAAAGGGAATGAATCTCCTATTGGCAATTTTCCTCATTGTTGATCCAGGTAAATAATATACCTGGGTTTTGACCCACTTGAGAATTCAAAGGTAAAAACTCATTTTTCTGACAATAGGCAAATTTTAGAAAAAATTCTGGCCAGAATTCAGCTAGATATTAATGGGATGTAAGATGATGTTATACTAAACATGAAGGAAATACTATTCATATTTTCAAAAAAACATGCATTGATTTTCACTTGAAACTGAAGAGAAGGTGAAAAAAACTTGTAGCAGAAGATTAGACTGAATCTAAAATTTAATATGTATTTTATATGTATTTTTAGTAGAATTGACTATATCTTTTTTTAATATCTTCATATTTTTTATATTTCCAGATAAGAAAGAAGTTAGAAATTAGCCAGAATTAACATAACTAACATTTAAACCTATGTGCGTTTTTATGTCAGGTCCTGAAATATATATGCATTTATCATTGATCAATTTATTTCCACTAAAGAACAATATTAACTGCTTTATAAGTGATTTTAAAATATGTATATATATATATATATATATATATATATATAATCATTCATTTGCATTGGATTATTTCAACCAGAGAAATCTGGACCACCCTGGAGGTTGAGGAAATTGCAGTTGCTTCCACCTCCCCAGAGCAATTTTAAGTAGCTAAGTTGCTACCCAGGGAATGACATTTTTATGTTCCATTAGTGATAAGTGTTATTTTTATACTGCTCAGGACCATTCTTCACTCTGCTGATACATGTTTATCTACCCTCCCCCACCTGTTCCAAATAATCCCAATTGTAAGAACTTTGTAATACATCATAGAAGTTCAAAGGTGGTGATGGAGTAAACAGAGGACAATGTGAGGATTGCAAATTCACAAAAGGAACCTAATATATGATCAATATCCTTACCATTTCCCAGTGCCTTTAGTGTGCAGAGCCTTAGTAGGAAGATCTTATTTTTAAAACATTCTAGGATCCCATTATTGGCTTGAAAATCAGTTCCAAATACAGACTTATCCAGTGTTATAAATAATTTTTTTTCACTTCAAGTGCATCTTGAAATACGGACACATATAGGCCCAGTGAGATAAATAAAACCCTAAGTGGAATTTAAGTAAAATTAAAATAACTGAGATGTTTAAGCATCTGCAGTCTTGCAGGTTTTGTCCTGAGGAGTATTGCACGAGATCCCAAACCATGTGGACAATATTTTCCATTGTAGAAATGAGACAAGAGGTTCAAAGAACACTTTGCCAGCTTACATTCTCAAGTGTATTTATTGTACATTGTGAAAAAATAGAAGTTTCAAGAAGGGGGTGGCATTGCCCAACTTCCCACCTGTCACCAATTTGCATAAAGCTGGTGGTTCAGTCTCAAGGGGTTAGTAAACAAGCAATGGGAGGTTCACTTTCTCTTCCACACTAAAAAAATTTTATTGCCAAGTTTACTTAGGAATATGCAATTGCATTTTATTTGACTTTGCTATGTGCTCAACTTCCTAATTCAATATCAATAGAATCTCTAGTTACTTCTAGTTCAATGATTATGAAAGTGGGCACTTGTCTTCTTTTCAACTCTGAACACACTCAATTATGAAAACAAGCAAGTAAACAAATCAATGTGGTCTTCAGAATGCCTGACAGCTGAATCAAAGGGAATGTTAAAAACTCTTTTCCAGTAAGAGCAACGTATGTAATGACAATAAACTCACAATAGGTGTTCTCAGATGAATTAAAAGTTGTTTGAGCTTTTATTTTTAGTGACAGTTTTGGAAATGACCATTATTTACAAGGCAGCTATCCTTCTAATGTTCCACAAAAACATTCATGTGTTTTTTTTAAATTTATTTTCACAATCCCTAAATAAAGAAAAATCAGTCTATTCTGAAAGTTATTTATTCATCTTCTGACATTTAATTAGCTTTGGAAGCTGAAAAGGAGAGCAAATTAGCATTTGTTAAGTGTCATCTAAGTTTTAACTGCCCTGGTAGGAATTCACACATAACACATCATTAAATTTAATTTAATTATCACAACAGTAATTTAAGGTAGGTATTTATAATGATTTTTTTCAACCAAGACCACAGGAAATCTTGGAGGCTAACATAGAACCGGTATGAATAACAAAACAGTCTCTCAAGTCAACCTACTTGAATCAAATGTGTTTTTTCCCACTTCTTAATGGTATTGGCTTGAATAAGCTATTTAAAATTGCAAGGGAAATTTTCTTTATTTGTAGATTGAAAATCATTTTTTTCCATGAAATTCTTGTGGTAGCTAGTGGTGGTAGCTAGTGTAGTAGCTTCCATACCTAAGTATTGACACAATAACTAGATTATCATCAACATTTCTGTTATTGATAAGGTCATATAGTAGATCTGAGATTTGAAGACAGTGATTTGACACTCAACACCATATTGTTTCATCTATATACACAAAATTGTAAGTACCAATGAGACTATTGAAATGTGAATTAACATTAATCCACCACTGACATTAAGCACATTTGTTTGGGTAGCATATGTGTTACACAGCTTGTTCTAGTCTTTCAACTTTCTATTATTATTATTATTATTATTATTATTATTATTATACCTACTACTTAGTCTATCTCATAGGTTAATATTTGTTTCTTTTTGAAGTGGAGAAAATCCATTTTCAATTCTTTTATGTACTTATTATATCTATGGCCCATTTGTGATCAAATACATTCTCAACATTTCCATTACCAGACAAATATTAATGGTAGAACAATCAAAAATCACTGTTACAGATATCATCCCTAAACACTGGATTTTGTGCAATTCCATGGTCCTACATATACACAACTCTTTATCAGACTTCTCATTTAAACATGCCACAGGCAATTCAATTCAGTATGCACAATATTACATTCATCATTTTATCTTCAAATTTTATCTTCTTATTTTGGTTTCTTTATTTGGTTACCACCAATCACCCACTTGCCTATACTTTTGCCCAGACAAAGATTTGCCCAAGGCAGAAGTATCACTGAATTTCTTTTCTCCCATCTCAGTCATATCTAATCAACTCCTACTGAGTCTGCCTAATTAAAAACACAACAACAAACAATGATCAGAAGTGATACTAAATATATGTGTATTTTGTTAAATTCCTATAACAATTAGTTGATGTAGAAAGTACTGTAATTTTTACATGACAAAGGAATAACAATGTATACAGAAATGTATTACCTACCTGGTCCAAAGTCATATAGCTAACAATGGCAGAGCCAATATTTCAACTGAGTCAACCTGACTATTGACAGCATGCTTTTTCATGCTACATATAAATAGAGGCTATGGTTCAGAGAGGACTCTTCTGATTTTTGCTTCAATAACTGGATGGGTTTACTGAGATGAGAACAAGTGGAGAGATACTTGGGGGTGAGTCAAATCAATTATAGAACTTGACATCTTTATTAGATAATCATGTGGATATGACAACTAGACAGCAGAATATATATGAATCTCATGTAGATGGAAAAGTCATAGACACCTGCACCTAATGAACAGATAAGTGGCATTATTTAAAACTACAGAATGGGGTGAAAATTTTCAGATTTGGTATGGAAAGGAAGTAAATGTTTATACTCTTAGTAATTATTTAGCTTCTAAATCATCATAAAAATTATAAGTATTTATTGAATAAATGACCATATAAGTAGGATACTGTTATGTGTCAGGTGTTAGGTCCATATTGGGACATGAGGCAAATGAGGAACTCATATCTTCAACTATTTCCATTTTTATTTGTAAGCTAAGTGGGTGGATGCAAAATGTCGTAAAGGAAAAAGATGTGTCAAACCACAATATTATACAATTCCAATTTATAGTTCAGACTTGACAGTTTGATTTTAGGCAAGTTGCTTAATTACCTAAATTCTTGTTTTGGATCAGTAAGTTGATCTAGATGGCCTCTAAATGATCTTTCTAAGACAAGAGGACACAATTGCAGAAGACTAAAGGGCATGTTCTTGTTCTTGTAACTTGATCTTGCCAGTTTATCATCCTTATTTTTTGGGAATGAATACATATAAGCAATCTCTCATAGCATTAATCCCTGGCCTGAAACACTGTTGTCATGGATATAAGAGTATAGCCCCTAGAGGAAGTTTTTTGAGGGCCCATCTTTGCCCCCAGGGTTTTTGGATATATTTTCAAGACAGTCTCAGGCTGAATTAGCATCCATCATGCCCGATGGCAATGCTTTCACTGTTACTTGGGAGAAGACAAGGTACTCGATTTTCCTTTTCAAAGTCCTTTGTTAAAAATCCAGCAATTAACAATCCAGCAAGTGACATATCAGATAATTTTAACAGTATTAGCTTTTTCTTTATTTAGCTCACATTTGCAATAGCAGAATTGCAGGACTATCAGAATAAGGAGTCCTCTCCTACCCCTGCAAAAATAACTACTCCTTTTCCTACTAACAACTTAGGAGGAAAAAAAAAAAAAAAGAAAAATTTCAGTTCTTTCCAGCTGTGTCTTTTTCTATGTGAATTTTTTTTCCACATCTGTTCTATGTTACTGAAAATATGAAAGCATTAGTTACTTAAGGAACAACAAAGTGTCAATTCAAAAAATGTTTACCACAAACCAACTGTGAGAAAGGAACTGTGATAGGTCTCTGCTTTTTTTTTCATTTGGTTCATAAGTTAATAACAATTTTAAATAAGGAAAATTCCAGTCAGAAATATTTGAGCCCAAACTATTATCTTATCGAGTCAAGATGTCAAATTCATCATTAATCTAAAATGGATTCTTTCTAATTATGCAATTTTCTGTTTAGTTATTCTTCTAGCATTATCAAATGGTGAGTAAGGAAGTTCTGCCCCATGATTTTTGTTCGTTTTGGCTAAGTATAATTATTTATTTTGTCTAAGTTTAATTAGATGTTAATGATGTGAATCAAAGTGACTATATCTTAAGTTTATTGTATGTCCTCAGAAAATGAATTGATAGAGGGATATACAAAGGTCCAAGAGCCACTTATGGATTGAAGGGCTACTTCTGCTCTTTTCTGAGTTCTAGAATGACTGTTGGAATAAGTGACACATACCAATATAACTGAAATCTATTGTTCTGCGTATGTTTGTGAATTCTTTTGTTTTAATCCAACAACTTTAGATGTGTATATATATATATATATATATATATATATATATATATGAAGTTTTTCTGAAAATCTATTTACATTGTTGAGAAAAAGTTTTGTCATTAGTCATTTCTATGTTTAAAATTTTATTGTGGGGCCTCCCCGGTGGCACAGCGGTTGAGCGCTGGGTTGCAATGCTGCCCTCGGCCTCTGCGGCACCGGTTCGATCCCCGGCTGCTCCCCGGCCACCAGAGGAGGGTCCCACATGGCGCGCAGACCTCTCCTGCTGTCCACTGCTCCCCTCAGCAGTGTGATTCGGTCCTTCGGCCTGCTCTGCTCCCTGCTCTGGCTCTGGTGAATTCTCTCACCCTCCCATGCTTCTGACTGTACCCAGTGCTTGTATAAATAAATAAACAAACAAACAAACAAACAAATAAATAAATAAATAAAAATAAAATCTTAAAAAAAAAGAATTAAACTTACAAGTCCACTCTGCTTCACATAGTATCATATAAGTCAACCAAAGATGTCAACATTATTGCAATTCATTTCTATATGGTATACTTTCTTCTGCAATAATAAAGATACAGGAGGGGGACATAAGGGAAGGGACAGAGGTCTTTTCATGGAGAGATGATACACAGTAGAACTGATTATATGAACATGCTGCAAAAAATGGTCTTTGTTTAAAAAGAATCAAAAAAGTGTTATTAAAGATGCCATAATATAATATATAATGTATTATTTAAAAATATAAGAATCTTTAACTTGTAGCAGAGTTACTGAAATTACACCATTCCTATTTATAGCACTTTTATACTTACACCAGAACAGTGGATACATGGTACAAATTTAGTTCAACTTTTTTAGTTGCAATATAATTGACATATAACATTATAGTAGTTTCAACTATAAAACATAATTACTCAATACCTGTATTCACAGCTTTTTTTATTTCACTTCATGATCTAAAATCATCCTTGACTTACTATGGCGTTACATCTTAAAACCCATCATGGTAACCCCACTAAGACATAATCAGAACACATATTTACTTACAGTTCGGCTAAATTATCTTATACAATGATTAAAAATGTTGAATGAATCATGTAATTTATTAAATATTATATTGCACTCTACAATATTTAATATACACAGCTGAAAGCACATTGGGCCTGAAGAATGTTTGTTCTGAATGGTCATCACTTTGGCGTAATTATAAAGTTTAAAAACATCCTAAATCAATCCATCATAAGTTAGGGACCATCTGAAATCACATACAACTGACATTTTCTGCCCCAGTCTTATTAATAAGTGATTAATGAAGTCAGTCTTGCTTCCAACCCAAAAATCTTTAAACACAGAAATGGTTTGATATATTTCAGTGTACCACTGCTTAGGGAAAAATTAAATGTATCTCATTCTTAATCAGGACCTCTCCTGCAAATCCAGAGCAACAGGAAATACAGACCATACTCTGAGTTTCTGTCTAAGCTAGAAGAGATGCTGTGACTTAATGCAACAACAGAGGGCTATTTATACAATCATAATGATGTCATTTTAATTTTGCTGATTATCAATGAAACTTTATCTAGGCAATTCATTAAAATATAATGTAAACCAAATCCAATAGTCAATAAAAATATTCATAAAACAATATTATAATAGCTGTTGCATTTCAAAGGACTCTTTCATACTGTATGGAAAAAAGTAAGATTCTTTAAAATAGCTTTTTAGAGAGAACATTTCTTTCTTTAGTGGTATTGCTTAATTACCAGGAAGCTTCCAACAAATCTATTTCAGGATTGTTTTTCCCTGATCCAAAAGTTATCTGCAAAGTAAGAAGTTAGTTTCCAAGAGGGAAACTGAAGGGATAAAATACTACCATAGTATTCATCTATATTATCATTTAATATCTAGAGAAAAATATCAGAAAATTCAACATCAAATTAAAATCTCTGTTCATCGTTGTCTTGTTCTGAGTCCACACTGGGTCAGTTCTGGGTGGTACACTGAAGAGACTCAGGGCAAGATTTGGAGGCGAACCAGTTCAAAGAGAGCAAAAGTCACATACGTCATCACCAAACTTTTAAATCTTATAACCTCTCTGGTTCACCTGATTCCCAGCAGATACCCTGTCCTTAGGATGTCAGGGGATGGAGAATGTTCTGGAGGGAAAGTGGTGCTTGCGACCTGGTGAGGCTGCCCAGGGGGCTAGAAGCACAGGCTCAGCCAGGCCTGCCAAGTCTCCAACAGCAATGCCATGCTGTAACTCTGCGACAATGACAGTTCAATGAATTTGTGGGGGTTTTATGCAGGAAGATTGGTATTAATTGTTCTCTATGTTTATTCCCTTTATATTTTTTTTGAAATTTCTTTATTTATGCACACAAGAACTGGGGTATAGGTTAGAGGTGTGGAGGGTGAGAGGATTCACCAGAGACAGAGTGGGGAACAGAACAGGCAGATGGACCAAAAACACTGCTGAGGGGAGCAGCGGATGAGTCGGGAGAAATCTGCTGTACCATGTGGGTTGCTCCCTGGCTGGGGATCAAACTCATGCTGCAGTTGCTGCAGATAGCTTCATAGTGCTGTGTCTTAACCCCTTGCACCACCAGGGAGGCCCTGTTTATTCCCTTTAATATTTACAGCTATAGGCCGTGACTTTACAACTACAGAGGCTCTAGAAAAATATACCCAAGAATTTCTCCCATGATTTCAAATTAAGTCAGTTTTAAACTCATTCAGTAACTAAATATGCAAACATACATGATTTTATAAGGAAAAGTCAGAAAATACTCATATAGAATTACTAAAAAGAGTGTATTTAGCAGCCTTGTATACAGACACTGAGTGCAGGAAAAAAGAATAAATATATAATACAAAAATAACAAAAGCAGACAAATTCTTACCCCATAGTATCATAGCTGAAATTATTTAAGAATGTTCTGATTAACAACATAGAAATAAATACAATCAGAAAAAAGTGTAGAAAATTAGTTATTGTAGTTGCTAAAACTGATGCATTTACCTGAAAAAAAATTAAACATTGCAATTTGTAATCATTTGTAAATTTTGTAATGAGAATTTCCAGTTAGTGTTTTGTGTTACTTGACTGATTGAATTCAGTTCATACTATTAGGTGAAAATATAATATTTAGTAAAGCAAAACATGCCTCTCTTTTAATATACTGGCCAGAAATTCCCTTACCATCACCTAATGTAATATATTATACTTCATCAGAACTTTGTTAGCTTATTATCCATTTCTCTGACATTTTCATTTTAAGAGTAATTCTACAATTAATTTCACAATTTTAGCATAATGCCTACATTAGTATCATGTGTTTTACTTTTAATGTTTAAAATAAGCTAAAAAGATTTGAAAAATTGCAGTTTCATTTGCACAAAACATCACATTGTATAGTTGTACATACTCTTCATGTTCATGTTATTCTCTAGCTAAATCATTCTTGAAAACAAAATCAGAATGACCTAGTATCCATACACGGTAATTAATCTGAAAGTTCCTGAAGAATTTTCAGTGTTCTCTACTTTGCTTACTAAGATTATAGAAATATGTTATTAAAAATCATGATAATGAAGACATTAGGCTTAAATTCAATACCTAAATGGAGACAGATTATCACAGCAGGTAATTAAATCTGTGTTTTGCTCCAGGCGCTGAGAATGGGTGTTTCTATTTGATACCAGCTTTATAACAACTGTCAATATCCAGTGGTTTTCTTTGAAAATTCAGAGTTGATGTCAAGTAAAAATAAATGCAAATGTAAGTTATGAATTCTTGGACCTTAGTAATTTTCTTATGTAACTAAGAAAGCACATACAGAAGATATTTTACAGGAGTGTGCCTGAGAGCATGCCTGCTCATAAAATGTACAAATAGAAAACTTTATATTTATGTCTCATGGGAAGAAACAAGGAAAAATTTCAAATTCAAATTTAAACAGAAGGTCAGCTTTGTGTTTCTCATTAAATCAGGTGCTTTCAACAGTTTTTTTTTTAGTAGAAGGAAACAGACATGAAAAGAAAAGACACAATAGATAAATTGAGATTCGGTAACTATAAGTAGAGCCAACCCAGAAAAAGTAGCCTTTAATGAATCTAAAGACTGTTACCATATTTTCTAAATTCTATGAATTCAAAATTTTTGATGTGCTAATGATTTACAACAGCTTTTTAGACACCCCAGAGCATAATATTAAATAAGAACATTTATGTTAAAATGTGTCTTTAGAAAATGAAAAAAAAAATAAAGATCTTAGATATACAGGAAAAATGAAAAAGAGAAACTAATTTAATGGAAAATAGAATATTGCCCTCATGCTATATCATAAAGTTAATTTAGAAATCATACATTCATGTACACTGAAGAGATGTACAGGGATAACAGAATTATGAGTGGAAATATATTTAAGGCTTGAGGAATGGCAATTTGGTAAAACAGATCTATGACTGTCAATGGGATAACCATTGATAAATACCAACAGTGAAGTTTTAATGCTGTGCTTGCTCCTTTGGGCGTTTTACAAAACATGCGAGTGAGCCAAAGGTAGACGCCATTGTTCTATTCTACTGCTCCATCTATACTGAGTTCTCTTCCTGTGACAGTTAAGTTTATGTGTCAGTTTGACTGACCACAATATGCCTAAATTAACATTACTCCTGTGTGTGTCAGTGGGGATGTTTGGATGAGATTAGCATTTGAACTGATAGACTCAGTAAAATAGATCATTTTCACTAATGTGGGTAGGCACCATTAAATCCATTTGAGGCCTTGAAAAGAATCAAAGGCAGAAGAAAGAAGATGTTGCCCCATATTTCTGCCTAATTACTGGAGTTGATATATCTCATCTTCTCCTGTCCTTGAACCAGAATTTATAACATAAGTGGTCCTGTTCACAAGCCCTCACAATTGGATTTTTCTGGGTCTCCTGTTGGCAAACATTGCTTGGTTTAGGTTGTACACGTTTTTTCTGGAGATCCCTAAAAAACTTCTCCACTCCAAAGGCACTTTGTATGCTTTGCAAAGAAGCACAAATTCCTGACACAAGACACAATAGCTTACTAGTCATGTTCCTTGATAAGCATTGGATTATCACCAGTTTTCTAGAATTTTGTGATTTTTGGAGAAGTTGCTAATATTCTCTTATAGTGTCATACATAGTGTGGATTTTTTTTTTTTGTTCTTTTGTCCATAGTACTTACTAGGATTTCCACTGAGATGAACTTTTCCTATTTTTTGTCTACCTCTAGATCTTTATTTGTATAGGTACAAAAAGAACTAAGTAAATGATTCAAGTAATGATGATTTTCCCAAATCAAAAATTCTCTTTATCTTCTCAGTGACTCATTAATTTCCCTAACTCAGAATTTTTGAAATGTTGTTCTGATTTATTCTCAGTTTTGTTTAATATTCTGAATCCTTTGAATAGTTTTAATTTCTTCCTGTAACCATAATACCAATTTTGTATATAATTTGAGAGATTACTGGGAACAAGCAATGGGGAATAATTTCTTTGCTTTGATTTTATGTAACTCATTCTAAATTTTAATTTCTGTACAGTATGGAGGTTTCGCAAAATATTGAAAATGGCTCTACTGTGTAATCTAGCAAGGCTGCTCTTATATATATCAAACTGAAGATTATAAAAACACTAATTCAAATGGGTATATATGCTCCTATGGTCATTACAACAATATTTATAATACTTAAACTATAGAAACAGCCTAAATGCCCAAGGACAAAAGAGTGGAGCAGAAAAATATGGAATACATACACACACACACACATACATGTAAACATACATATGCATACAATGGAATAGTACTCAGCCATAAAAACAAAAACATGAACTATTGTCACTTGAAACAACATAGATGTAACTGGGGAGGATGATGCTAGATGAAATTAGAAGGAAAAAGACAAATACAGTATATTCTCAATTTTATGTGGAATATAGAGAAACAAAGGATCAGTCAAAACCAAGTCAATAGTAAGCTCTTTACATTTAACTGCTAAACTGAGACAACCAGAGATGGAGGGTGGCACAGTGGGAGTTGGGGAAGGGAGAGGCCAAAAAGGATATGGTGGAAGATTGTTGGGGCACTGGTGATGGCAGGATGTAAAAATATATGTTTTTAGAGGTTTGAAACTATAACCCCTGAGGCAGGTACAAACATGTAAACCTATTTTAGTTCAATAAACATATTTTGGAAAGAAAAAAATTTGGTTTCTTAAAAGTTACCAACATGCAGGAACTCCCTGGTGGCACAAGGGGTTAAAATGCAACCTAGGGCCTCCCTGGTTGCATAAGAGGTTAAGCACCACACAATGAAGCAATCCCAAGCCTCTCCAGCATGAGTTTGATCCCTAGCCGGCCAGGGAACAACCCACATGGTGCAGCAGACCCCTCCTGACTCACCTGCTTCTCCCCTCAGCAGTGTACTTCAATCAATCTGCCTGTTTTGTTCCCCACTGTCTCTGGTGAATCCTCTCACCCCCTGCATCTCTTGCCTGTACCCCGTTCTGTATGCATAAATAAACAAATCTTTGGGAAAAAAATTTACCAACATGCACCTTTGAACTTTTTGAAAAATCGAGTTGAGAGGAATTTCTTAAAATTATTAATGAAAGATTTGTTTATAGAGCTTAGATATGATATCACTGATAGGTCTAAAAAAAATTGCAATCTACCTAGGATTGTTCTAATTTTCCTTGGGAGAACATACAGGAGTTATTCAACTTGGGGATATAAAATAAAAATGAGGTTATTTGTTATATACTGTGCTTCAGATCACTAATATAAATCATATCTATACTTTACATACCTTCTTGTATTAGCAAAATAAAGATAATTGGGTCATACTTTATGTGTAAATGACACTACATCCCAGTAATCAAACCTCAAATGTTATCATTTTGCTCATTGAACACTATCCTCTTATGATTAATTATATCCATTTATATCGATATAGATATAATTAACATTAAAAATAAAACATTTTCATTTAGTAGAATACATATTTTACAAAGATACTTACAATGAAATTTACATTTTGAATAGATCTTTGAAAGTAGTTTGTTGTGTGTTCTTACTTTTGTGAAAAATGGCATCTATGGTATCCAGGCCAAATAAGGCCTATATCAAGATATTGGAATAATTGATATAAGTTTAGAAATGAAACACCAAATGTCTACATTCCATGTTCTGTCCAAATCTGTGATATGCATTGGAAATCAACTTACATCAACATATCTACATGCAAATTGAAATTAAACTGTTTCCAAGTAAGAATTGCCTTTTGACTTGACTATCAGAACAAAAAATAAAATCATGCTTACTTATACTTTTTGGCTTTTCCCCTCCCCCAGTGTTTGCAGATTCACTTTTATATATTGTTATAAAATGGAAAACCACTTAATTTATAAAAATTTGACATGTACTCTGATATGTACGCTTGAAGGAATTTATATCTATTTACATTTACCAGCCTGAGCACATAATATTTGAGAATCATTTCATTGAACAGTGGAGTCAAAGTGAAGGTAGACTTTGTGTTTCATTGAGTCATTTTGTCCAAAGTGCTAGACGTCAGAGATTCCATGGTGAATAAGACATAGTTCCTAGAGTTTACAGTGGTATATGGTTGTAAAAACATAAATAATGAAAACCTGCAAATTATAATTAGTTCAAGTTAAATTTAAAATAAGCTTACATGAACTAGAGCCAGACACTGGAGAATGGGTAAGCTGCATTAGAGAATAACCCAAGGAACTTTATGATTTATGGGAAAGTAATAACCAGGGACTCAGTATGCCTGGTGTGCTCTCATATCCCTAATGCCTTGTAGAGTAAATGGTCCATAGTAGCACTCAATCAATATTTACAAACTGAATGGGTGTATGGGATATACTTTTTTTTTTTAAAGATTTATTTTATTTATACAAGAACTGGGGTACAGGCCAGATGTGTGGAAGGGTGAGAGGATTCACCAGAGACAAAGTGGGGAACAGAACAGGCAGAGTGACGAAATACACTGCTGAGGGGAGCAGTGGGTGAGACAGGAGAGGTCTGTTTGCCCTGTGGGTTGCTCTGAGGCCGGCGGGGATCGAACCGGTACTACCGATGCTGCGGACAGCTTCACAGCGCGGCGCTCAACCGCCTGCTGCCATCAGGGAGGCCCGAATGGGATATACTTTTTAAAAAAGCAATTGATACAATTTTTAAGGACATCATTAAGTATACACTTGAAAGATGAGAAGGAAGCATGAAAAGAATAATGATTTTTTTTTTAGAAACTAGAGATTAGGTTAAGAGATTGAAAGAAGGAATGGCTGCAAAACTGAAAGGCTAATGTGGCTTGAACAGAATTATCAAAAGGGAATGTGGAAGGAGTTAAGTGGTAATTATTAACTCTGATTTATGTATAGTATTATAAGCCATAGCAAACTTAGCTTTATTTTTCAGTCATCAAATAGAAGTAAGTTACTCTAAAAGGATTTTGATAATTACAAACTCATACTATGGTCCTAATGTATTAAAGAAGAGAGTGTCATTGAATGTCAAGAGTTACAGTCCACCTGAATCATTCCTTGTTGTCCATATCTTTTGACTGCATTTGCACAACATAATCTACATAGTGAGATAAATATATTTTATTTCAAAATTCATAACTTTTTTTTTAGATAGCAAGTAAGAAGACCTTAAATAATGAAGAATTCACATAAGAGTATATCCAATCTGTTGATTCCTGAATTCAAATGATGAGTTTAAATAACATAATTTGAGATAATAAGGATTATCGGAATAGATATTATGCATATGGCATTTTGTGTAGGAAGAGGATATGTCATTCATAGAATTTTCATAGAATCAGATACTATAAGCATAAATTTAATAATTCAAGATTATAGTGTTATAGGGAGAAACAAAAAATAGCTTAAAATTTAAATGCATAAAGAGAAATTAAGAAATTTTGTACACCAGTACTAATGGAAGTCCTTTGAAGAAGGTAATAATGGAACTAGAATTTGAAAGAATGGACAGATCTTCTTCAAACAGACCACAATATGACATAGAGAACCTCCGCATAGAGTAGAAGTTGTAAAGTGGGTTCCCTTGGTCCCAATCTTTACCTTTTTTTAAGAATTAGAGAGTATATGCTTTAGTTAATCACAAGTCTCATCACAATTTATTATACAATACCATTTCAAACTTGATATATTTAAGTTACTCCCTGGCCATTATAAACACTTGGTTTTATAACCCCTAAAGAGGAACTGAAAGGAAACAAATATAGACATCTTACTTCGGTTACTTAGTAAACTAAGTTCTTAAATTTGGTTTCTAAGTAAACAGTTTTTAAATATCTTTTTCTCTGTTAGGGTTCAGCAACGTATAGCCCAAGGCCCAGCCAAATCACAGCATCCATGTGTTTTTTAAATAAGGTTTTATTGAAATACAGCCATACACATTTACTTAGTAGCTAAAAAAGATTGTTTTCTTGCTATAATGGTAGAGACCATATGGTATATAATACTAAATATATTTTGATCTTGAATTTAAGTTTGCCAAGCTGTGGCACAAATAAAGTAACATTTTAGAGTAAGTTTGCTGAGTTAAGTAAAGATAAAACATCAATATACACATTATATAGCCGAGGTCCATGTACTTCCTCTTATTTACAACTTCGTAGAGACTTTGTGCTATAATTTGTCCAAAGAAGTCATATTGATAGGCAGAAAAGATATCCATTTGCTGAATTATCAACAAATCTATGAGTATAATTCTCCAATTCACTTGGCATCCCATCAGTGAAATCTGAAAGGGATCAGTATACAAATGATCAATTTATCTACCTAACATCTTAAAATAATACTACTTGCACAGAAAGATAAATGAAATAAATAACTGCAGCTCAGTAAAAATAATAACATTAAATTTTTAAAATTAAGTAACATAATAAGAAGAAAGGAATGGCACAAAAATAAAACAGACTTTAAAATAAAATGAACTTAAGTTCTTGATCTTGATTATATCTCCTGCAAATAATGGTAAGTAGATGGAAAGATGAATAAATCACATCATCATCATTCCAACTTCATCTTCAATGTCTGTCTGTCTATTCATTTGACTTTTTAAAATAAAGTACAGGGGCCTCCCCTGGTGCCTCAGCAGTTGAACGCTGGGCTGCGCAACTGCACGCAGCCTCTGCAGCACCGGTTCAATCCCTGGCCACCAGCGAGGGTCCCACATGGCACAGCAGGACTCTCCTGTTGTGCCCGCTGCTCCCCTCAGCAGTGTATTTCGTCAGTCTGCCTGTTCTGTTCCCCACTCTGGCTCTGGTGAATTTTCTCACCCTCCCGCACTTCTGACTATACCCAGTGCTCATATAAATAAATAAATAAATAAATAAATAAATAAATAAATAGATAGATAGATAGATAGATAGATAAATTTTTAAAATAAAATAAAATAAAATAAAGTACAGGCACATATTTTAAAGCAACCCACAACATGATTAATAAGGGCAGTGTAGTAAAGAAACATAAAACTGCCCTGTGCTCTTCTGGAGCAGTGATTAACCTTTGAGTTTATGAGCATTTTTGCACTTGCTTCAAATAAAATATTTTATGAGTTCTTCCCTCCCAGGCAACTTGGATTAAACTTATCAGGCCTAGGAAGATAGTGACCCCTAAGAGCTGTTCCCTTAGAAATCATAATCTTCTACTTTCCTTCATTATCTGAACATTCCTTGCGCAAAACATATGGAAACATCAAGGCAGGGATAAGGCAACTTGTCAAGGTCACATTCTACACCGTATATATCATTCATGCTTAATTGATTTGCAGCCCCACCTAAAGATAGATCGCCATACATTATGAAGCCTGAGAATATGAAAAGATCATTTTTGCTGTCCATTAATTCCCACTTGGAATGGCTCCTGACTTTGCAAAACTTTTTGGCAGCGCTCTCCCTGATGGCTGATCACTCCTGTTCAGTGCAGAAATAGGACAGGAGCGGGAAGATTTATCTTTCAGTAAATTGCTAATGAAATAACAAAGTGGGCTTGTATAACTCCAACTGCCAGTTCCATACCACCCTCCAAAAACAGCAAGTCAAAAATGATTGAAATCACCAATATTTTGATTTCCTACAGATACCTAATTTAAAGGAGCACTTGCCTGAGCTTCAGAGGTGGCACCCTACACATGATAAAGAAATCAGGTTAACTGCTGTTTCCGCATTCTGACAGCTTATGTCTTCATGTGTATCAGGAAAATCCATCATCCTGTTACCTCTTCCAAAACTGGGCTTTCACAGCAGGCTCAATATGAATCTGATCTAACTCAGATCCTCCTTCTCATTAAAGGGCACCCCCTTTTAATTGTTAGCTTTCCTTGTTTCTCTCCAATTTGAATGAACACCACCAGCAGAAAGACAAAAATGCCAAAAATATGTTTTCTGTCCATGGGCCTCTACTATGATTTGTACTTTCTGATCAAGTAGCTTTCTAAAGGAGAAACTGGTAAACAGATGGCATGAAGCAAGTATAGACAAGACTTTAAAAATTATATGAAATGCTATGAAAATGCTATGACATTAGGGGACAAGAAAAATCAGAGAATTCCCTACTAACATATATTGTGTCATCAGAAAGAACTTCTGTTAAGAAAACAAAGTTATATACACACACCAAAACCCAAAACCAAATATTTTCTTATAAACAATTTATCATAGCAAGGGAGACTTGTGAATGAGCCAAGAGATGGTTCTAAGCCAAAGATTAAAAAAATTGAATATATAATACGAGGACAGCTGAGTCATATCACATGCTGGTTTGCAAGACATGGGTTTGCCCATTTCCATTAGGGTTGTAAGCAAAGTTCATTTTGGGTTTACATTCACCATATGGTGTCAGGCAGCTGATTTTTGTTTGGTGAGATATATTTTCTGATACTTAGCCCCTTTTTAAACAATGTTATAAGAAATTTGTAAAGAAGGAATAGAGCTCTCTAATCATAAGTTTAGAGATCAGGTTTCTAATCTTAGGTTGTTGAGAGAAATTCTAGTTAAGAATGGTCAGCCTCCCCATGAAAAAAAAATGGCATGGGGAAGGGGTGTGGGGGGATTCTGCAATCCCAATCATGATTCACACTGGGGATAATTTAAAATGTCTGGGGACAGATATGAATATATTTCTCAGAATTGCAGGACCTGCTTTCCTGAGAATGATATCAAAATAGAGGTTCAGGCAAGGCCTCTAGTACCAAAATGTGTTCTGTTACCATGGACACCATAGGCACCTACCATTTGCATAAATCTTTGCCTTGATATTTGAATAGGAATCCTGACAGGTGTGATAGGGAAATAAGAATAAGAAGAAATTCTGTGTTGAAGTATGACCCTCCCCCTTCTGCTGGCCTGTGAGTCTCCGTAGACAGGAATTAAGATGGTGTCTGCTCTGAGAAACATCACCCCATGGGGCTGCTCTGTCAGTAGAGTTAAGTAAGGCCTGAGTCATCATTATTCTGTGCCTTAGAATCATCAGGACAGTTACTTCTTTCCTTCATGTATGTTTATACCATTCACCAGGAACAACCTGGTTCTCTCAGGCACACTGTCAACTGTTGGACACTACCCGGCAGAGTTAGTCAATCTTTCACCTGACTCAGAAGTTCTTCCTCTGTGCCTCTGTGCTCTTGATTGCTGTTTTCAGTCATCATCCAAATTCTTTAACTACTAGAAAGTTTATCTGAAAGTTTTCTTGACCATCTTTCCCTAATGGAAAATTGATGGTCTAAATACAACTTACCCGGAAATTTGCTCCATCAAGCTGACTTTTCTTATGTTGCTCCTTCACATTGCATGAAGGAAAAAGTGCAACTGTTCTTACTTCTCATGGCCATTCACTTCCTCCTCTAGAAATTCCAGTCTTGCATCTCTTGGCCTCTGGCTGTAACATACCCCGTCTCCTTCACCCCCACCCCGACCCTCCTTGCCCCCAGAGATATCATCTGCCAATTCCCAGGACACTATTTCTTGTGCCTCCTGGTTCATAGTATTTTCTTCCACACTGTTTCTTCCAGAATCCTAGAGGATTTCTACATCATCATGGATGGACATCTAACAAATTGGTCTCTCCATTTTATGATTTTTCTTTACTCTATTAAAATTATTTACAAAATCAAAAGTACTAAACTATTCAGTCTCATGGTGATAAGCTGCTAGAAATTTTCTCTACTTATAACAGCAGATCTCCCAAAACTCAATTTCACAAATTCCATTCTCCAACAATTTCTTACTAGCAGCTTACTCCATCTACTTTCTTACATCCAGCAATCTCCATAGCAACTGACATATAAAAAAATGAGAAATAATGTATGGAAGTTAAGTATATATGAACACACATGAAATTCAGAAGTCTCGGAACTATCTGGCAACTTTCTGAGGGGCAACTGGTCTCCAACAATATGGCTTCTTGGGAGTTCATTCCAGAGTTTGGGAATAAGCAGTGAGCATGCTCTCATTTTGTAGACATGGGGAAGAAAGTTCCTGTGATAGTGCTTTTGTATACTGTATAAGCACCCTGTAATTTCATTCATCTGTAAGGTTAGCAATATAGTTGAAAGCACAAGTGATGTATGTTGTCACCTGGGTCCTCACAGGAACTCTCCAGATGCAGGAACACTGCAGACAGGAGGGCACTGCCCTTAGAGAGGTCAGTGCCATAAAAGTCCAGTGAGTTTTTAAAATGCAAGACTTAGTTGGAAAATCACCTGTTCCTCAACAACATGTGTTTACTTCATTATTCAAGGAATATCGGAATTCATTATATTTCATAACTATAAGATACTTATTTTATAAAGAATGCATTATAATCTTTTTGTGAATGATTATTAAATACTAAATTATCAAAACAAATACTAAGTCATGACTTGTCTTATGAGTTTAACTCTGATTAGGATATATTTACTTGATGGATTTTTTTAAAAGATTTATTTATTTATTTATACAAGCACTGGATACAGTCAGAAGCGTGGGAGGGTGAGAAAATTCACCAGTGCCAGAGCGGAGAGCAGAACATGCAGAGTGACGAAGTACACTGCTGAGGGGAGCAGCAGGCAGCAGGAGAGGTCTGCGCGCCATGTGGGACCCTCGCCCAGGGGCCAGGGATCGAACCTGCGCTGCAGAGGCTGTGGGCAGCTTCACAGCCCAGCGCTCCACTGCTGCGCCACCAGGGGAGGCCCTGATGAGGAACATTTTGATCCCTTGAGTAGACTGTGTGCTCTTACTCTTCTTACGGTATCAATATTATCAGCATGTTTAGGGCCTCCCTGGTGGCACAAGGGGTTAAAGTGTCAGCCCTAAGAAGCTATCACCAGCCACTGTAGTATGAGTTTGATTTCCTGCCAGGGAGCTGACCCACATGGCACAGTAAACCTCTCCTGTCTTGCCTGCTGCTCCCCTCAGCAGTGTATTTCAGTGGATCTTCCTAGTCTGCTCGCCTCTCTGTCTCTGGTGAATCCTCTCATCCCTTGCACCTCTGTCCTATACCCCAGCTCTTGTATGCATAAATAAATAAATCTTTTTTAAAATTCATCATGTTTAGATAATTTATGTCTCTATACTCTTCCCCCATTCCTGCATGGGAAACTCCAGAAGTTCAAAGGAAAACTATCTTAATTTTGTATATCAAATACATTTTATTGTGGTTGACATTTAGTAGGTTTTTATTTGAATATTGTAAGCTCTTTAAAAATAAGAATTACTTTACTTTCCACTTTCTTCTACCTCTTATTCCATCATTAGTATAATAATGTGAGGAGAACCCATAGGTTCTGGAGTTGTGATGTGTGAATTTTGTTCATTTGTAATAATATCTGCATTTAATATAAGGATCTGTACTATTTTAAGTTATACATGTCATATTAATAGCAATTTTACATTTCCTTGCTGTTAATTAATGTGATGATTCTGCATAGAAAGGGGGGCATTTTTAAAGTCATCTAAGGCTGAATTTAATAATAAAGAAAGGGCTTAAAAGCATCAGAGAGACAGAGTTACCTTTCCCAGAAGAAAATGCTTGTCAACCCCAGGTTACTTCCATTAGTACACAAAGACATCTCAAAACTAAGTATACTTTCTTTAAAATTTTTAAAACACATATGCTCATAAAAAATGGGCCTCATGAGACTGGAACTGTGTTTTGTTCACCAAGGTTTATACCAGCCACCAAGGGAGACCTCTGCTAAGAGGATGCCTCATGGAAGGAAATGGCTATCTCAGCATTCTGCTCCCGAATGGATGACACAGCTCCCCCAATCAGGCCAGGAGAGAGGGGTCCAGGTTAACAGGACTATGTCACCAGGAAGCTTGTTCTATTACATTCATCTCTTTCTGAGAATGTGAACCAGATGTTCTCTGACCATGTAAAACCAGGACTCAGCATCCAAGAGAAATCCTTGCCTTTTGTTTGTATCTGCTGCTAACACCTGCCTTATTACCTTTAACTCCCTCAAGAGCCTTCTATGTGGGACTCAGAGACAAAGAGCATAAAAAAACTGATTAGAATTTGGAAGAGGAATCTGCCATTCTGGTGCAACTGTGATGACTCAGAGGTTAGATAATACCACTTAGAAGAGGTAACCATGGCAAGGGTAGAATTTGTAATGCAAAATAGGGTTTATTTATTGAGTTCCAACATTTAGATATAAACTGTCACTGCTTCATGGCAAAATGTCCTCCATTCCTCCCCACCTTGCTCAAAGAAGCTGTCAGGTCAGGAAAGGGGAAAAATGAAACAAATGCTTTTTCTCTTTCAATTTCCCAGCGGGGGAGTCCTGTTGAAATGCCAGGCATGCCCTGCTGCTTTCTGCATCAACAGATGGCAGACGGCTGCAGCCCTTGTGTTTGTTTCCCATTCAGCAAATTGCAGGTCACATCTGGTCTAGCCTCTGCTTGGTCTGAGCAGATGGGAGTTCACATTCTTTATAGGTGTCTGGTTTAAAAAAAAGGAGAAAGAAGGAGTGAGAGAGGAATCTAGAAATAAAAGAGAAAGAGAGAGAAGTATTTAAAATGGTGACAAGGAAATCTGAACAGCTGGTAGGATTTCAGTATCAGCAAACCAGTTAGCCAGACCACAGCCAATAGTGAGTGGAACAGAATCACACTTTCAGGCAGCCAAGCAATCCAGAACACTAAAGAACAAACTTCCAGATGCTGCAAAGAAAATGAACACACATTTCAATTTACCATCCAGAGATGCTATGATTTACATTACTCTTACCCTGATTTTTCCAACTAAAATTTTAAGAGTATTATTTATATTTTACATACCCTTCTGTTACTCTAAGTCACTTATATGCCATTGGAAGATTATTTAAAATTGATCAATAGTCCACTAAATCACCATCCAGTTGACCAAAAATATTATATTTGTGTGTTTGGGGGAAGCAAGAATGTTCCTGAGCTAAGTTTGTCATGCAAAGAAGCAGTTCTTGCATTTCAATGCTCATGGATAATCATCAGTTGTGGTTATTAAATATGCAGACGTTACAGACCCCAACCCCACTGACTGAGTCAGTGGATCTAAAGCAATGTTTGTAAAACTTACTGTGCTGAAAAAACACCTGGCATCTTTTTTAAATACATAGGTTCGGTACCTCACTTGAACTTATATCTTTTATGATGTTGATTCAGCAATTCTGGAAAAAGACCTGATAAATGTACATTTCCAATACTTACACCATGATTTTTTTTAATGTCAAGGAAGTTTGAAGAACACTGGTTTGGAATAAGGCTTGGAGAACATTCTGTTTAAAAAATTCAGATGTTAAGGGAAGCTTGTAAATATCTGACAGATAGATTAATGTTTGGCAGGAGTGTCTCCAGCATACGGTAGCATGCCTAGCAGAGAACTTTTATCATTGAAATCCCATTTTATAACCTTGGTCATTCTCAGACACCTTAAACACTGTCAATGCAAAAATAAGAAGCAAAAGATTTTGTTTAGCCAACCAGTTATTTTGTGTAAGACAGAGACAGTTAAGAATGTATTTTTGTATTCATGTTTGTTCATATAGTCACTTCTGCTATACCACTTGTTTTGAAAATGTGAGTTTGTTCCCATGAATTTGACGTATTAAAGAACAATTTGAGCACACTGAGAATTTCACCTTTGCTTATGAATCATTTTGTCTGCAAAAATCCCCAGGAAGACATAGAAAACCACATCTAGTTGAGCTAAATTGAATAAAAATATGCAAAATGCACAGGTATGCATACACACACACCTCTCAAACAACTTCATGTGGCTTCCTTGTGTTATGAGCCATACCTGTGCACATCTGTGTTTAAAATTGTCGCTTGAACTTCAGGTAATCCACCTTCTACCTCCACTCAACACAACAACCCACAAAATGTATCCCTTCAGACAGAGCCCTACACTCATCTCATTTTTTTCTGTCTGTATATTTTCTCTTTTCCCTGATATTTTCTCTTTCTCTCTATTGATAGCTTTCTTTTGCAATTTCTTTTGGACCACAGGGTGATAGGCATAGGAGTTAGGTGAGCATTTCAGTGAGAGAATAGATGTCCATTTTTTACGGAAACTCATGGTCTTTCTTTGATTAAAGAGTCACTTTTTACAATATTAGACATTTCTTAGCGATTTTTATGTGGGTCAAGTTGTGCTACTCTTCTTAGTATTTTTCTCACTTTTCTATGTATTACTGTCAAATGTCTCAATGTTGCATCCCTAAACCCATATTTAAGTCCCATGTATTTTTTTTTAGTAAATTTTGTTTTGTAAAACACCTTTAGATAATAGAAACATGAAGAACATCCAGAGACTTGCCGTATAGTCAAGCCCAGTTTCCCTTATAATTAACATCTGTTAGTTTGGTACACTTGCCACCTATGTGAATAAATATTGATACACTGTCATTAAAAAAAGTTTATACTTTCCTCTCATTCCCTTAGTTTTTCCCTAAGGTATTTTTTTTCTATTCCAAGTTTCCTTCTAGAACACCATGTTACATTTATCAGCATGTCTCCTTAGGCTCCTTGTTGCTTTGACAATTTTTGTGTGTGTTTTATAACTTTTGCACTTTTGAGGAGTATTGGTCGAGTGTTTGTAGAATATCCCTTAATTAAGATTTGTCTGGTGTTCTCCCATAAAAAGATTGAAAATTTGAGGTTTGGAGAGGAGTACCCACAGAGTTATAATGTCCTATCACAGCATTATGTGAAAGATATACACAATTAACACAATTTATGACTATTTATATTAACCTCCCTCACATGGATGAGGTTGGAGTTTGAGATTTCTTCACTGAAAAGTCATTCTTTTTTCTCTTCCCATGCTGTGCTCATTGGAAAAAAGTTACCACATGCAGCCCACCCTTAAGCAATGAAGAGCTCCATTTTCTTTTTCCTTTTTAAATATTTATTTATTTATGCATATGAGAGCTGGGATACAGGCCAGATGTGGGGGGCTGAGGGGATTTACCAGAGACAGAGTGGGGAGCAGAACAGGCAGATTGACTGAAATACACTGCTGAGGGGAGCATTGGGAGAGTCAGGAGAGGTCTGCTGCGCCATGTGGGTAGCTCCCTGGCAGGGGATCAAACTCGTGCTGCAGGGCCTGCAGATAGTTTCATAGGTTGCATCTTAATCCCTGGTGCCACCAGGGAGGCCCGGTTCCATTTTCTAAGGAGAAAACATGTATAAAAATTATTTAGAACTTTTCTGCACATGCCAACATTTCTGTTTTCTCCATCTACTTGTTTCTGCAATCTCTTAGTTACATTATCGTGTGTCCCATGCCTCTGTTTCTAGCCTCCTTATGTTTGATGCCTCCTTATTTCCTGGTTTCAAGATGCTCCATACTCATTCAGTTAAATTTGCTTCCCATTCTAGAATTACTCATTTCTCCAAGGATACAGATTTCATTTATCAGAGAATGGTATAAAGAATCAAGACCTGGTTGTTAGACGTAATTGTTGCTGCTGAGCTGTCTTTGATTCTAAATCTCTATGTGCACATTACTTTAAATAAGCTCGTGACTTTTTACCTGTATCTATATTAAGTGAAACGTGTTTACGGAGCTGTTTCCAACTGTAGTGCAATGTCACATGGGTCATTCAAGCCTTTGCTATTTGCTTACTTGCAACCTTTAAAGTACATCAAAGAGAAATGGGCTCTCATTACCTCCCATTATTCATTTACTTAATTTTTCATTTCTCCACACATGAAGAACAGGATGAATTGTTAACTCAATTGTTAACCTAAAAGGTCATAAGAACTAATTTTATAGAATGCTGTCTTCATGTATAGTCTCTTTTGCCCTTATGCTTGCCAATTTCACTTATTCCAAAGTTGGTTACATCAGCAACTTTTCCTCCACCACTTTCCGGGAGATTGTCATACATATTTGCAATACACTTAGATTGATTTGTCACAGCTTGCATTCTATTTAGGGACTCTAAACCTCCAAAACGTTATGCTGTTGTTGTTGTTTTAAATGTTTGTTTGTTTGTTTTTTAAAGATTTTTTATTTATACAAGCACTGGGTACAGACAGAAGTGCTGGAGGGTGAGAGAATTCACCAGAGCAAGAGCAGGGAGCAGAGCAGGCAGAAGGACCGAAGTACACTGTTGAGGGGAGCAGCGGGCGGCAGGAGAGGTCTGCGCGCCATGTGGGACCCTTCTCAGGTGGCCCGGGAGCAGCCAGGGATCGAACCACCGCTGCAGAGGCTGCGGGCAGATTTGCAACCAGCGCTCAACCGCTGCGCCACTGGGGAGGCCCTGGTTTTTTGTTTGTTTGTTTGTTTTTTTAATTGACAAATCTCCTATTTCACCTACTCAACTCTCCCCTCTTTTCCTGAAACTTCTGTTGCTATCGTTTTGCTCCATCCAAAATGACAAATAAATGTTCAGAAGGACTTCTTATGTGTAATGATATGCATTTAAAATTATTCATTTATTTTTTGACTTAATGGCTCACATTTTAAAGTAACTGAAATGTTTTCTTTTGTAAAGATGTGCCAATTGTTTATTCACTTATGAATTAAGCTATTATAACGGTCACATGCAGGTTTTTATATGAACATAAATTTTCAAATCAGCTTGATAATTACTTAGGAGCACAATTTCTGGATTATATGGTAAGACTATAACTTTGTTTAAAAAAAAATATGACACAGTCTTCCAAAATGAGTATATAGTTATGCACTTCTACAATGAATGAGAGTTTCTGTTTTTCATCTTTCGAAGAAATTAATGTTGTCAGTTTTTTGTATTATAGGCAGCATAATAAATTTGTAGTGCTATCCCATTTTTGTTCTGATTTTCTATTTAAAAATCAATGTTGAGGGCCTCCTCAGTGGCACAGCGGGTTGAGCACCGCGCTGTGAGGCTGTCTGCAGCCTCTGCAGCGCCAGTCCAATTCATGGCAGGCCAGGGAGATACCCACATGGCACAGCAGACCTCTTCTGCCCCTCCTGCTGCTCCCTTCAGCAGTGTCTTTGGTCCATCTGCCTGTTCGTCCCCCTGCTCTGTCTCTGGTGAATAATCTCATCCTCCAATGCCTCTGACCTGTTCTTGTATAAATAAATAAATCTTAAAAAATATATATAAAGAAATAAAAAATCAATGTTGAATGTCTTTGCATATGCTTATTTTTCATATATATAAATTTTATGGTGAAGTGTCTGGTCATATATTTGCTCATTTTTAATTGTTTATTTCCTTATTGATGCTGTTTACATTTGATTACTAGAAACTTAAAAGCTATGTGTTTTGTAACTTTTTCCCCCAGTCTATGAACTTTCCTTTCCTTTTATTCTATTTATTTTTATTTATTTATTTATTTCGTGGGACCCTCGCCGGCGGCAGGGGAATGAACCGGCGCTGCAGAGGCTATGGGTCCAGAGCTCAACCGCTGTGCCACCAGGGGAGGGCCCTTTCCTTTTATTTTTAAGAGTCTCACCTAGTTGAAATATTTAATTTGAATAGAGCTCAACTTAGCATTATTTATTTCATGGACTATGTTTTTAAGGCTGTGTGTAAAAATTCATTGGCAACTCAGGGTTACCAAGATTTCACTTTACATTAGCAGAGTGCTAGTGTTCCACATTTTACATTTATGTCTATAATCAAATGTGAATTAATATTTGTGAAAAGTGAAAGCTTTGTATATATATATTCATTATTTTGCATTCAGCATTCAATTCAATTCAATGATTTCAGAATTATTTATCAAAATGGCTATTCTTTCTGTTTGTAATTAACTTGCTTCTTTAACAAAGATCAGTGTGCTGTATTTGTGTGGGTCTATTTCTGGCTTTTCTATTTTGTTCTATTCATGTATTTGTGTATTCTTCCTCCAATTTCTCCAATGCCATGCTCTCATCTTCATTGTAGCTTTATAGAATGGGTAATATAGGTACAGCCTTGTCTACTTTTTCTCAGTCATGTTTTCTGTCTTCATTCTTTGACTGTTCATATAAACCTTACGATCAGTTTATCAATACCCACAAACTATTTGGCTAGTATTTTGATAAGGATTAAATTAAATCTATATAGCTCAACTTGAGATGAGTTAGCACCTTAACATTATTGATTTTGAATATAGACTTTCTTTTTTTTTTAAGATTGGTTTTATTTATACAAGAGCAGGGGTACAGGCCAGATGCACAGGAGGGTGAGAGGATTCACCAGCGGGGAACAAAACAGGCAGACTAACGGAAATACACTACTGAGGGGAGCAGCGGTTGAGACAGGAGAAGTCTGCTCGCCATGTGGGTTGCGGTGGGGATAGAACTCATGCTGCAGAGGCTGCAGACATCTTCACAGCGCTGCACTCAACCACCTGTGCCACCAGGGAGGCCCTAGACTATCTTTCTAAGAATTCTAAGAATGAAGAATACCAACTAAAAATAAGAATATTTCTCCTTTATTTAGACATTCTTTCTTTGAATTCTTTCATCAGCATTTTGTAGTTTACCACATGCAAACCCTGTAAATTATTTGTCCGTTCTATCCCAAAGCATTTTACCTCTTTTGATTCTGATGTGTGTGTGTGTGTGTGTCTTAAAAGAAATTGAAATCACCATATTTGTAAACATAGAGTTTCTTTCTTTTTCTTTGAATTTCATTGATTCTGCTTTGTTAATTAAGTCTTTCCTCTTCCTTTTAAGCCTAAATTGCTATTCTTTCTCTGGGTTCTTTGATAAAGGTTTGGTTAATTGATACTAGATGTTTCTATTTTTAAAAGATTTAGGTTTTATTTTATGGCTCAGAATGTGGTTTATCTTGGTGAATGTTCTGTGGTAACAAGGGAAAAATATGTACTCTGATTGCTTGACAGATTATTTTGTAATTGTTAATTAGATTATGTTATCTATTCATGTGCTCCAGCCTATTTTTTTGTCTTACACTTTTACATTCTGATAGTAGTTGAATACTGATTTAAAGTGGTTATGTCTTCTTAAAGATTAGACTCACTTATTATTATATAATGTTCCCTAATACCTAATAATATTTCTTTTTTTAAAGATTTATACATTTATGCATACAATAACTGGGGTATAGGCCAGAGGTGTGGGAAGTGAGAGGATTCACCAGAGACAGAGTGGGGAACAGAACAGGTGGATTGACTGAAATATACTGCTGAGGGGAGCAGCGGGAGAGACAGGAGAGGTCTGCTGCCCCATGTGGGCAGCTCCCTGTCTGGGGATCGAACTCATGCGGTGGTGGCTGTGGACAGCTTCATAGGTTGTGTCAACCCCTGGTGCCACCAGGGAGGCCTTCCTTAATAATTTTTCTTATTTTAAAGTCTAGTTTGCTTGAAATTAATATAGCTACTCCAGATGAATTTCTATTGACACAATCATGGTCTAGCTTTTCTATCCTTTTAGTTTTAACTTTTTATTTAAAGTGAGTCTCCAACAAAAACACCTGCTGAAATACACTGCTGAGGGGAGCAAGTGAGTGAGATAAGAGAGGTCTGCTGTGCTTGACCCCTTGTGCCACCAGGAAGACCCTGTTTTTTTTTGTATTTTATATGATTTGATTTTACTTCCTTTTTACCTCCATTTCTATCATATCAATTCCATTTTACTTCCCTTTTATAATATCAATTATACTTTAAAAATATGCTTTTCCAAAAACATGTAATATATATTTTTAACTAATATATATTTTTTACACTGCTCCCCTCTGCAATGTATTTCTGTCAATCTGCCTGTTCTGCTCTCCACTCTGTCTCTGATGAATCCTCTCACCTCCTGCACCTCTGGCCTACACCCAGTTCTTGTATGCATAAATAAATAAAATAAATTTTAAAAAGTATATATATATATATATATATATATGGAAGTCATGATATTTTTTGCTCAATTTTAATTTATCATTACCCTGAAGATTTTGCCTGGAGAATTAATTTCCTGGAAATTTTTGCTTTCTTTATGGTGCACAGGTCAAGAGAGAAGTTTCATATTAAACAGAACAAGTCACAGATTGAATGGATGTTATCAGATACAATCTGCTTCTGTTTGAATTGAGCTTGGACTCAGTATGAGTGGGGTATTAACAACATGTGGTCATGGTTGTCTAAGGCGGTCATGAAAGTGCATGCTATTCTCCCTGCTGGAATAACATGTTTATTCCTTATTTAATTATTAAGGTACGACTTATCCCATCTAATGCATCTCAATGGATATTTCTTCGAAAATTCTTCATCATATAAGATACAATGTAATTGTACTTACCTTTCATGAGAAGATATAATGCGGATGTCATAATCCATGTTCTTTCTTCTATCACACTATTAAATTACTATAATTTCTCCTACAAACTTGACTCTGAGTTCTTTAAAGGCATAAACTCTATTGTATGCCCAAAGTTTTGCATAGTATTTGGCACTTAGTTTCTTCTAAACAATTATTTAAAAGATGTTTATCTTTACTGCCAAATCTTAAAAACCTTAGAGCACAATCAAGTCTGATTAAAATGATATTCACCAAATGCCTATTAAAAATACATATCTGAGGTAAAAATGCTTTCCTTTCTTCACAAATGAGCATATACACACTCCAATAAAATACTTTTCTCCTCTGTGATCATTTTCAACAATCACAAAAAATGACTCTTAATGAAAAAGGGTAAATTTCTAATAATACATAACAGGGATAATTTTGTTTTTTTTCTCTCTCTTTTGTTATTCTTTATGTAATTCTCTATTCCAAGAATATACACCCCTTTGTGTCACTTTATTCTATGTTATGCCATTACTATCACTTTAAAAATTGAGATTAGTTCATGCTATGTAGTTTAAAGTTACTCAAGCAGAGTCTTTGTTGTACACAAGAGTGAAAAACAGCATGGAAGTTCCAACCCAGCTATCATCCTAGCTTCTACTTGAGTACATACCACTAATGCAAATAACATGTAGAAAGATGCAATTCCTAGAACCTTAGCATTTGCTGCTTTTCTGTATATATTACAATAAAACAGCTCAATCTTTTATCAGAAAAGTAAAAAATGCTGTTACAATGGATGGTGTACATATTTTGCCTTTTTAATAATAAATATCTTCAGGGAATCACCAAAATATATAACAGGTAATAGGTATTACCTACTGGATTTGTTGGAGTACTGTTCTATCATTACATTTTCCATTAATTTTGTTAAAACTAAGACAACTTATTTTTAGAACTCTTGAATGACTTAAATGTATTTGTCAAAATTATGAAAAAAATGGTTTGAGAAACTGTGGCATCAATAAGTAAAGTTTTATTTTCATGGTTTATTTAAATATGCAATCAGATTTATCCTTCCTTGGGTAGGGTTGTGGGAATAAGATTTCAAAAATCTTGAGAAGGGATTAAAAACTCTTTATGAGAAATGGACTAGATATTTGCTTTATATCTTAGGGCTTAATTTTATCTATACATAGGATTATTCAAGCATGGAGTTTATTTTTTTTCTCTCTTTAGATATTTAAAAGTGTTTAAAAAGCTTGCACTTAATACCCTTCTTTGACATTAGTTTGCATGTACATTTTTGCAGCATTCTTTTAACAATGAATAAATGATGGGGAAAATGGACAGCATCATGCAAAAGAATTAAATAGGACACCCATCTCACACCTTATATAAAATTAAACTCAAATTGGGTAACAGATTTGGAGCTAAGATCTAAATCCATAAAATACCTCAAGGAAAGCATAAGCACAACCTCCTACATTTGCTTCAGCAATGTATTTGGAAACTTGATTCTAAGAGCTATCAAAACAAAACCAAAAATAAACAAATGGTACTACAGCATGCTAAAAAACTTATGCATGACAAAATAAACTATCTTTAAATGAAAAGATATGCTACTGAAAGTAAAGACTTGCACATCCTACATCTGACAAAGTGTTAATATTCAAGTTCTAAAACGAATTCAAACTACTCAACAAAAAGAAAACAAATAGCCCAATTCAAAAATTGGGAGAAGAGGTAAGTAAGGATTTTTCCAAAGAAGACAAACAGATGGTCAATAAGCACATTCTTCCACAAGTGTGGAAGAATATAGAGAAGCAAAACAAGAAGTAAGACAGCCAAACAGAAAGCAAATCCTAGAAGTCTGACTGCAAAACTGAGACATTCAGTGAAAAGAGGGGTAGAGAGGACAGCAGAGATGGTAGAGGCCCAAAGGATGGATGTCTATGTGGTAACATAAATATGAACAGGTGTGACCTTATATCTCTCAGTAATAGACAGCATTGGAAAATCAATGTAACCTCATTATAAAAAAAAATTAGTTAATACGTGAAATAGAACATTGAATATTTAATTTATACATTCTTCTTCAAATTAACTGTGGATTCTACTAAACTATGGATTCCATTGATACACAGCAAGCATTCACTAATATATAAAAATACATTATATACATTCATGCAGGGTTGGATAGGTTTTCTACAAAAATGGTCACTGAAATTCTTTATATCTTTATATCTATGCCTCTTCTGCAATCAGAAGTTGGAGATTATTTCTGACCAATACAACCTGACATTGCAATTTGCTTTGACCATCGATACTAGAAGTAATAAAATAAAGAATTTCAGAAACCAGGTCTTAAGCAACCTGGTAACTCCCCATGTGTTGTCCAGAAATTTAAAAGCTTCGAAGACACTGTCTAGATCCCTGATGGATAAAAAGCAATATGGAAGAAAATCTAGAAGCCCCTGTCAATAGTCAGCATTTGTGGCAGACATATGAGCGAGACCATCTTGAACTTTTCAGAAGCAGCCATTTTTATTGTAATATCAGGAGAAAGCACAAGAGGGACTGATAGTAATGCCCGACTTAGATGAGTCAACATTCAGGATCATGAGCATTCATAGTTTGCTTTCATTTTAAACCTCTTTCCTTTGTGGTAGCTTGTTAGAAACAACATATACTAATATAAATGTAGAGGGGGAAAAAAAAGTATACTCTAAAATTCACTAATTCTGGGGCCCCCCCAGTGGCGCAGCGGTTGAGCACTGGGTTGCGAAGCTGCCCGCTGCCTCTGCGGCGCCAGTTCGATCCCCGGCTGCTCCCCGGCCACCAGAGGAGGGTCCCGCATGGTGCGCAGACCTCCCCTGCCGCCCGCTGCTCCCCTCAGCAGTGTACTTCGGTCCTTCTGCCTGTTCTGATCCCCGCTCTGGCTCTGGTGAATTCTCTCACCCTCCTGCGCTTCTGACTGTACCCAGAGCATGTATAAACAAAAAACAAACAAACAAATAAATAAAGAAAACATGCCTCTATAAAGAAACAAAAATAAATAAATAAATAAATAAATAAAATTCACTAATTCTACCTGATCGGAAGCATCACAAATTTTATTTGATTTTCTATTATCTTTCATAATTGAATTTTAAATAATTTGTTGGCAGAGTAAGTCCTGCTTCTGAAACTAAAGGATGACATCAATGTATATCAAAGGATTTAAACAATATACAACATTATGTGACATACGAAAAAGCAAAAGTTTTGATAAGATCTATAGCAAATATTCTCCCTTGAATTCTTGGAACAAAAGCTTGTTAAGTCCTAACCTTGGAGTTAAACAGTTAAACAGGATGAAGTGCATCCTGGTCATGAGGTGAAATCTGGATACATTTCTGTTAGAGATTTTCATTTTGGGGAAGGAAGACATTGTGCATTGCTAAAAGCTCATTGAAGTAATAATACCCATTTGAATGCAGAAATAATGACTATTTTAGAGTAACATTTTGTCCCTACTGCCCTGGCACAATAAAAAGTGTCTTGAGGTATTATGTTAGTCAAAATGAACACTCAGAATAAAAGTTATTTCATTCCATAATACCTTTTCCATATATTCATCATGGGTAGAGACTTATATTGGTTTATAATTTAAAATGCAAACAGACATCTCAGACTTGTACTAGTCTTCAGACATTGGCTTCCAGTTCTCAAATCTGGCTGTTCACCAGCATCCACTACTGCTGAATAAGACCCAGAGATTATTCTGTTAGATAGTCAGGGCTGTAAACCACCCCTCTCTCTGCTAGCATCACTCCTGGTGGATCCTGAGTGTGACCACCAGCCTCCTTCTTTCTATCCTGAAGTTACATGCAGCCTCAGGCTTGTACCATGATGGTGCCGGCATCAGGTCCTTTCTCCTCCAGAAGATTTCAGATGTGTTTACTGGACCAAATGTGTTAGAATCATTTTGGGTATCTGTCCAATTTCCCATTCATAAGTTACTTCCAATATATATTTAAATCAAAATGATTAGAAAGTCTCAGGACTTGTTTTTTGAACAAACACAACTTCTTGTCATGCTCTCTTTATCTAGTCAAATCATCAGTGATATCTGTGATCTGAGACAGGAATTTTATTAATCAGTGCATAACATTCAAGCCAACATTTCATTGAAAGATGGGAGCTTAAGGGGCCTCCCAGGTGGCACAAGAGGTTAAGTGTCAGCACTATGAAGCTAGTCGCAACTACTGCAGCACAAGTTCAATCCCTGGCCAGGGAGGTGACCCACATGTCTCACCTGCTGCTCCCCTCAGCAGTGTATTTCAGTCAATACCCTTATTTTGTTCCCCATTCTGTCTCTGGTGAATCCTCTCACCCTTGCACCTCTGGTCTACACCCCAGTTCTTGTATGCATAAATAATAAATAAAAAAAAGAAAGATGGGCGATTAATATGACTGTCAACCACATACTAATTACCATTGATTGATTGAGGTAATGCTGGTTTACATCATTGCTTATATTTTGTGAGTATAGGGTACCCTCATTCAAGTGTTATTACCATAGTGTACCCATCAACAAAGCACCCCCGGTCCACCACCTTAGCCCATTTTGCTCCCTCCCACCTTGCTCACCGTTGAATGACTTAAGCTGGAAATATTGGATTAACACCTTAATGATGAGAGAGATTTGAGCTTCATTTCAAGTTTTGATTTCCTCTCTACTTTCCTATTACGGCATGATAAATCTTACCAGAATCCCTGAACTCGATGTCAGTGAGGAAGGCATTCTCCGCTGTGGATTCCTAACTGTGGAAGGGGACAAAAATGTGTTATAGAGATGCACTATGATCCATAAATGGCACTGCATGTATTCTGGAATATGTTCAGCTGTACATTCTCCCCTTTATGTGGCCTAGTGCCTATTGCAGAAACAATGATGCAGCTGGTTTGATTAAGTTGACAGCACCAAGATATGCACAAATATATGATGTGATGATTTATTTTTCTATTCTTCATCAGCCAAACAGCAAAACAGTGTTAATTGAGCAGTATTTCTGCTGAAGAGTGTCTAAATTGTTAGTGTGAGACAGAATCTCAATCATGCCAGGATAGGATCCAGGTTTTATTACTGGTGATAGAGTTTGGGTGGATAAATTCTAACCATTTTGTTTAAACTTTCCAACTTTCTGTTATGCCTAATATAGAATGAAATGGCCAAAATAAAGCAATAGGGGATGTAAAAAGAAAAGATTTTAGGGGCCTCCCTGGTGGCGCAGGTGGTTGAGCGCCGCACTGTGTAACTGTCCGCAGCCTCTACTGAGCGGGTTCGATCCCAGCAGGCTGGCAAGAATCCCACATGGTGAAGCAGACCTCTCCTGTCTCGCCCACTGTTCCGCTTAGCAGTGGTTTTAGTCCATTTGCCTGTTCTGCTCTCCACTCTGTCTCTGGTGAATTCTCTCACCTTCCCACACCTCTGGCCTGTACTCCAGTTCTTGTATAAATAAATAAATCTTAAATATAAATATATATATATGTATATACACATATACAGTTACCAATAGCAGGGTCTGTTTTAAGTACTGCATGGTTTTAACTCTGTGTGCATAGTGAAAACTCGGCAAAACAGAACAGTGTGGGAGAGATATGACATAAATGTGTAAGTCCTAGCTTGGTGCTTTGTCCAGTTTTTCTGATAAGGGCAATTAGCGTTATCAAGGTCATGTGTAAGTGCTACAAGATTGTCAAAGGGAAAATATAAGTTAAAATAAAACATTAGCTTTTTTTTCATCATCAAATCTTTTGAGACCACAAATTCTAAGCACAATTCTGATGATATAAAACAACATAAGGGGAAAAAAAAAAAAAAAAAACAAGGCAGAAACTTCTATTTGCCCAAAGTTTTCATGTGTTAGCAAACTTGCTGAAAACTTTTCATATACTGTTCAAGTTTTGCATGTATGGAAATCTGGAAAACTGAGGTGCAGAGAAATATACTTGTCAATTCATAAACATTTAGAAATTTGAATCCATATAAATAATGTCTAGATGTTGAAATAACACTGAACTAAATTTATCATTTTACTCCTATTGAAGAATTTAAGGGAAAAACTATCCTAAGGTTTTTGTTCCAGATTCTACTGAAGAAAAATAATTTTAAAATAACACATTTGTCTTAATGAGAAGTAATTGCCAAAACATATAAAACCAAAGAAAAATGAGACTAAGTGACTTAAACACCTGTACTAAGATGAAAACGGAATTAGCATTAATGATCGCACAGTGATTCTTCACAAAGATAAATGTTTTTGTTTCTTCTCTTGAGATTTATAGGTGCATAAAAAAACCTGAGATTAGTGTGGAGGTGATTATCTCTTGATCTTGATTTTTTGCAAAGCTTTTATTTATTTATACAAGAACTGGGGTACAGCTCAGAGACACCGGAGGGTGAGAGAATTCACCAGAGACAGAGTGGGGAGCAGAACAGGCAGACAGACTGAAGACACTGCTGAGGGGAGCAGCAGGCGTGATGGGAGAGGTCTACCGCGCCATGTGGGTTTCTCCCTGGCTGGCTGGGAAGCAAACCCGTGCTGCAGAGCTTGCGGACAGATTCACAGAGCAGCGCTCAACCTGTGGCGCCACTGGGAATGAAGAGTATGGCACTCACTGAAAGTCTTGCAAAGGAAGTGTTTCTTGAAACAGGAGTGCAAGGAATCATCTTTGTTTATAGCCTCTTATTTCTCTACAAGCTCTCCTCATTCTACTCCTTCTAGCCTACATTCTGTTTTAGTTGCTTCCCTTAATGTGGCTTCTCAGATACTCCAGTGTGATTACAGTTCATGCCTGATACTCTTCTAGCCCATCTGTTTGTATTAAGTAGTAATTTCAGTTTTAATGTAAGTCTTCCTCATCACACTGACTTCTCTTAGAGCATGGGGAAATATCTTGTTAAATTATAAACATAGTAAAAACACATCACACAATGACTTGCTAGAGTTAAAATGAATGGATGAAATAATTAATTAGGAAATCACATTTTCCAGATGGTAAAGTGGGATAAAGGACATTTCTGAAAACTACAATAGCACCAACAATATTCAGTAATGAACATAACAAGAATGACTGTATGACACTAGAATTGAGCATGTTTGAAAAAAAGTTTACCTTTATCTGCTTCCTTTATTCCCAGAATATTTATAGCTTTTAACATTCTATATGACTTACATATTATTGTATTTCTTTATTTTCTCACCCAAATAAAATATAAAATAGTTAAAATAATGATACAGTTCTCTTTTTTTTCTTTTTGACGTTTCACCAGAGCCAAGAATAGTGCCAGAGGTGATTTCTGTTGGATTGTATTAGAATTGAAATTCAAACTCAAGTCTAAGTTTGATAAATTTAGCAATCAAACAATATAAATGAAGTTTCTAAAATCAACATTCAAAGAAGACACAGCTAATGATATTCTTTAAAATTTATTTCAGCTAAACAATTATGTAGTGACAATTTGCTTTATGCAAAAATAGCATAAATAGTGATAAAACATAAAAAAGATGTGAACAAATCAGAATCCTCTCTCTTCAGTCAATCCTCTCTTGGTCTACTATGCAATTCAGCCAGTTAGAGATCAATTATAATGTGGGCAGATACTATTACGACAGAGATGAGAAGCACAAAATTCAATCTTTTGGGGGGAAAGATTGAAAAAAAGGCCTATGTTTCAGGTCCTAGTTAAGCTTCCTTGATGAAAGAAAAAAAATTGTAAAATCACAAAAATATAAAATCCATCCTCTTAAGATTAGCACTGAAAGGAAAATCTACAAATAGTGAGTGGTAGGTGTAGATACATTTCCAGCTCCCATTTTTATCAGATGAGCTGAAACATTCAGTTATTTATTACCTGATAACATTTGTTCTTGCCTAGTAGTGAAAACTGAACTTCACTCTATGCAAAGACAAATCACGAGGGGCAGCTAAAACTTTTAGCTTCCCTGAAAACTTTGTAAGACTTTCACTTGGCTATTTTTTTTAAAGATTTATTTATTTATGATTACAAGAACTGGGGTACAGGTGAGAGGTCCGGGAGGTGAAAGGATTCACCAGAGACAGAGCAGGAAACAGAATAGGCAGATAGACCAAAGTACACTGCTGAGGGAAGCAGCGGGTGAGATCGGAGATGTCTGCTGCGCCATGTGGGTTGCTCCCTGCCCGGGGTGGAACTTGTGCTGCAGAGGCTGCAGACAGCTTCACAGTGCTGTGCTCAACCCCTTGCGCCACCAGGGAGGCCCACCAGTTTACTATTTTTTAAAAAATATATTTACACATAGAAGAACTGGGGTGTAGGTCAGAGGCATGGATTCACAAGAGACAAAGTGGGGAACAGAACAGGCAGACTGACTGAAATACACTGCTGAGGGGAGCAGCGGGCAAGACAGGAGAGGTCTGTTGTGCCAGGTTTGCCATATTTTAAAGGTAGATAATAGTTCCTTTCCAGAGCATAAAAATTCACAAATGGATTCATGACATGAATATTTCCATGTCAACACCAGGCACAAATGCACACCTATGTAAAGGAGATTTTGGCAAATGGTCCACTGTGAAGAGATTAGAATTTGAGCTAAGTGTGAAGTGAGGAAGCGGGGAGACAGGGCATACAGATGAAGGCTCGGTTCTTTAATGTTTGATATGTTGCATTTGACTAAACAAGCAGTGGGAATTAAGGAAAACGCGCTTATCCATTCTCTGTGAAGGGTAGGGGAGTTTAGAAACTAGAAAAACAGGTCCTCAGAATAATGTTTTAGCAAGAGATCACTGACTTCTACAAAACTTGAGAACAACAAAGTCACAAAAGCATTGAAGAGTAGATGTATCCTGGCTTATTTTGCATTACATCCAGAAACTTCAGAGACTCCGTTAACTAGAAAATTTGTCAAGGATAAATTCTATAATGAAAATATTTAAAAGGTTTATGCACTAATCAGATGAACTTCTACAGATCCAACTGAAATAACTAAATCCCAATAACTAAATCCCAGTTGTCCCAATGGACAATCAATCAAAACCACAGACACTCGTGAATCTGACAAATTATATTTTTTGTAATATTCTCCAAGAAGATTTGTAGTTAAGAGTAACAAAACTGAAATGGCTAAGTAAGAGAGTGTGAGTTTAAATCTCCAAAAATATAATCTGCATTATGTCAGTGAAAATCTCATTAGTGGAATAGGAATAATAGAAAGAATGGACTGCAGTAAGACAACTGATTAAATACATACCTGTGCATCACATATGTTTGCTTGATATGCCACTTCATGCATTTCTTTGATATACACATATTTTGTGGGTAGATAATTACTGTTCTTTTGTTTGAAGTTTTTCTAAACATAGTACCGTTGATATTTCTTCTTTTACTTTTGTAAATAGAAAACAATCATCAATCTGAGGTGAAAATAATTGTTCATGGATGTTTTTTCAAGTCATTTACTTTAGATTTCTGCATCAGTTCATTCTAACATTATTTTGCAACATGTTTCTAGACAGGACTCCAGTAACGTGTTATCTTTATTCTCACCATCATTTATTCAATTTGACATTACTTATCTCATTGAATTCAGTGCATTTTTATTATATAACAGTTAATTTTGTATGCACTACATAAATAATGCCATTAAAATGATAAATTAAAAAACTGTTCAAATAAATATTTTGAGAATGTACCAAAACTTTCACATTAAAAGAAATATGAAATTATGAATCTTTAGAAAACTTTAATTATGTTCATTTAGAATTTGTTTAATCTCCAACAATGTATTTATAATCAATGAGAGGCTTCAAATGTTCTCAATTTTGGGGGGTTGCTGTTAATTGAAGAAATTAGTTTCTTCAATTTTTTCCCTGCTAAGGGAAAAAACAAGAAATAGTCAATTTGGGGAGGATGGAGTTTAAAAAATAGTTTGTCATTTTCTTTCTTTTTTTTTTTTTAAGATTTATTTATTTATTTATACAAGCACTGGGTACAGTCAGAAGCGCAGGAGGGTGAGAGAATCCACTAGAGTCAGAGTGGGGAGCAGACAGGCTGACTGACAAGGACACTGCTGAAGGGAGCAGTGGGAGGCAGGAGAGGTCTGTGCACCATGTGGGACCCTCGCCTGGTGGCCGGGGATAGAACCGGCGCTGCAGAGGCTGCGGGCAGCTGCTCAACCCAGCGCTTAACCGCTGCGCAACCAGAGAGGCCGTCATTATTTTCTTATCCTAGATATTTTTTTATTCTAATATGAATTTAAGAGAAAGCACTCCAAAGAGATGGAAATGCGTCATAATAACTTATAAACCATGTTTATACACATATTATACTTTTGTTAATTAAGTTTCCAAAGATATTGTGTGTAAGTGATTGAAGCATCAAAAATGAATATAAATGATAAAATTTTAATCTTTCACCTTAATTTAACTATGTACATTAGTGATGCCAAACTTTAAAGGCATTTTTAAATGTCTTCAAATTTCTTATACTGTAAATAGATGAATAAAAATCATAGTTTGAATATTAAGGAGAATCTAAGCATTTATAAACATTGCATACTAATTCTAAAATCAAAATAATATCCGAATAGTCTTTTCTTCACGTAAACTTATTTTCAAAAACTTGACACAATCTGGCATTATTATAATCCCCATTTTACAGATATGGAATTAAGGCATGGAGATTCCAATTGAATTATCATGCAAAAGCACAGAAATAACAGTTTTCATCTAATTCTGTGATAGTTGCAAGTTTTAAAATTCTGGAGGACAATTAAGCAACTTTTTTTAAATATCCCATTCTAACAATTCTTTCATTGGGGATTTTTTTTTTTATTATTAAAGCCAATCTTCATTATATGGATAACTTTGGAAAAAAACATTTCATGTTTAAAAACACTTAAATCTACACAGGTAAATATCTTCTCATCTATTTGATATAACAATTTTTTTTCCCTAGAAGAATATTTAAATATTGGTAAAATCATGTATTTAGTGAAAAAGTAATGTAAGCGATAAAAACTTGATTTTAAGTACACTGGGTATATACTCACATATATACATAGAGAAAGCAACAAAAAGAACTGAATCAAATATATTTCCTGGTGCAGTTTTTTTCTCCCAGATTTTTGCTTTTCCTAAATTTTTGACATTAAATATAAATCTCAACTCATAAAAATATATTCTTCATTAAAAAGTAGACAAGTGCTAATGTGTATGCAGTATCTTGTATACTGATTCAAGGACTGATAGAGAAGAAAACCTGTAATCTTGTCACAGGGGCTGAGAGTTCTCTGCTCTGCAGCTGTATTAACTTAGCCATCCTATGGCCCAAATCTTTTCTCCCAGGACTTCACAGATCAGAGGTTCACACACTAGGTACTGTTTGATTCTTTGGGAAATTCAACAAATCAAAATTCAACAAATTCAACAAAATGACACATCTTTCAGGTAGGTGTCTTATTTTATTCATAGTGATGCTTTGAAGATGACACCCCTGTGTCTGTCATTTTCATAGGTATTCTCCACACCCCAAATGACAAATATATGCCCAACTGTTTTATTTTTAAAACTCAGAGCAAGTCCAAAGACCTGAAAGAGCACAGAACTTAGCCAAATTCCTGGTTCATGCCCAACATTTTTCTTGGTGCGTAAGATAAAATCCAAGTCAGGTTTGCCTCAGACCTATTTGCTACAGACTCCCTCCCAAGGGCATGAGAGCCCTATTCTGCGACATTTTCATTCAGTCAGCCAGATTTTGGAACAGAGTTCTGTGCAGTGTACAAGAGTAATCTGAAAATAACTCTTCCCTATTAGTGGTTAATCCATGAAAGCCTAAAAATGAAAGGAAATCTTTCGATGGCAAGGAATATAAAGCAGGGGTTGGGATAGTGTATCAGGTCTCTTATTTTGCCTTTGATATTTAGATCCCTTTCTGAGCCCATTTGGATTTGCTGATTTCCAGGTATGAAGGATGTCACTTTGTTTTGACATCAAAGTTCAAGAGGAGTGTGAGGTATGCTAACGAGCCCTGTGCCCTCCAGAGGAAGTGATTAATCTGTAATTGGTAAGCAGGTGCAGCGCAGTGAACAATGGGTAGATGAGAACTCAACCTGAAAAAAAAAAAATAGAATGAAAATAATCTCATCTGATTTGTACTTTCCTTTTCTCATTTTGTTTCCTCTATTTTTTTTTTTTAAGTTGCACAGCTAGTAACAGGACATACTGAGCCACTGACTTTTTGTTATTGTTGTTGTTGCCAAAGTTGCTGATTAATATAACAACCAATGGCAAGCAGAGCAGGTTATAAAATATCAAAGACCCTGAAATAGGGATATTTCCAGTTTGGTAGCAATGGAGATGAGTATGCTATGGCCCAACACCTGCCTTATATTTTTCATGTATTGATAGTTCTTGTTCCTACTGCACGTACAGTGACGCTTGAGTATTGCAGACTGGGAGTTACCTTTCAATCCCAAGAAAAGCAAGTCCTGGGTCTACACAGCTGGAGTATGGCTGCCACGAGAAGCACTGCCATTTGGGCAGAAGAAAAACAGGAACTTCGTGGGGAGAGAATCTGATTGTCAGCACAGCGACTAGCCAGCACTTACTTGTGAGGAGCTGAGAAAATGGTGGCACTCGGGTGATGGGCTGGAACAGAGCATGCTGTTGAACTCCTACATCATGGAACGATTTGCTAAACAGTTATCAGTCCAGAATGCTGAAAGCTACATTCAGGTTTAGCCACTAAAATTATACTTTTTCATAAATCTCCTGACTTTTCACTATCATTAAAGAAGCCCTGACGATTAAAACAACACAAATAAAAAATGTTCTTGTATAAATCTGACTTACATTTTAAATACTGGAAAGTAACGTATGTGTGTTTTTGTTATTTCTTTTTTAAAAAACTTTTATTTCACATGATCTAGATTTTCTTCTGAATGTGATCTCTCTCTCTCTCTCTCTCTCTCTCTCTCTGTGTGTGTGTGTGTGTGGGGGGGTGTCTGTTATAGTGCTATTACTTTATGATTGTATAGTACAGAATTGCTTCTTATAAAGCAAGTTTATTGTATTAAGCAAGCAGTGTGTAATGCTCCTTCTGTTTCATTAATAATATCAATTTCCCTAGTTACTACCTTAAACGCATATAATGGGTTATAATTAGGTGAAAGTTTGCATTCTTTTACAATACTCATGAAAGTAAACAAGTAATATTTTTTCTGATTAATGAGGGAAATGTGAAAATCTGAAAATTTCCTTATTACAGATGCTTAGAAGAGATTTTTATCTGTAGAGATTGATTGTATGTCATGTATATAAACTAGGATAATGAGTGTTATACTTGAAAAATGAATTGTGTAGTTTACAAGGATTTGCATTTTGTACTTTTATCAATATTATAGAATAAATATTTTACATGCCTTTCTTTGAAAGAAATAATGTAATAATTTAATTCCTACAATGTCATGTGAATGAATGATAGTTTTTATATATTGAATAGTTTACTGTTTCCATAATGAACATTGTTATAAATATTTATGTGAGTTTCTGATGATGTCCTTAACTTAAATTTCTAGAGGTAGAATAACTAGGTCAGTTGTAATGATTTTTAATATCTGGATACCTATTGCTTTCCAGAAATGTTAATTTTTCACAAATAGTAGAGGACAGAACTCATCTTATGTCAACACTAGCAATACTAATCTATTTTCTTTTCCAATATTTAGGCAAAATTTTTCCTTCTAAGACCCAAAATATGTTTATTTGCATTTCTTTATTTTACCTTCACTCTGTTGCCTAGCTTTATTTTTTAATTAATTCTTTAAAATATATGCAGTTTATTCTAATTTTAAGTGACAATCTCATTTTATTTTAATCCAAGTAATTTATAAAATATTCTACCACCTGAAATGTTGTTCCAAAATCATCAGAGAAATATATGCCCTATTTAATAGAAACTGTGGACACAAAATAAGAGTAATAGTTGATGATTCCATTTCTGAGTTAAATAACTCTTAGCACTCTGAATATTAGTTTTTATTGTATATATAGTAAATACATTCTATAGAGAAGTTGTTGGCATATGTTTGCATGCATGCATTTTTTATATTTATCATAATATTATATTTATTCGTCCTATGATTTTTTTCTTACTTTAATTATAATACAAATTCTAAGAGGCATGACATGATATATAAATTTCTGTACATATCTTGAGTATTTCCTCAGGTTAATTTCCACAACTGAAATAACCAGAGCAAAGAATATATTTTTCTCCTTGAAACTCGCGAATTTCACAGAACTGTTATTTGAAAATTTATATCTTACAATTTCCTTGGGTTTGTCGACTATCTGCAGATACAAGCTTTTGCCTCTGGGTAATTTTATCCTGTTATATTTTACACTTAACACTTTTTTAAATTTTGCTTTAATATTTAAAGGATTGTATATGCATATATTCAAATATATATACCATGCATGTATGCATATATACACATAATCCACACACACATATACTATATGAATAAACTTTCCATAGATTACCATTTTTTTCCCACCTATATTACTTACAATCTTCAATTCACACCTCAGATATGCAATGGGCTATCATTGGTCCTTTTCTGCCCCTGGATATATTGATTTAACAGACATGTAACCTTTATTTTTTTTAAATTTATTTATTTATGCACGCAAGAATTGGGGTACTGGTCAGAGGTGCAGGCAGAGCAGTGAGAGGATTCACCAGAGACAGAGTGGAGAGCAGAACAGGCAGACTGACTGAGATACACTAGTGAGGGTAACAGCGGAGAGGCAGGAGAGGTATGCTGTGCCATGTGGATAGCTCCCTGGCTGGCCAAGGATCGAACTCGCGCTGCAGAGGCTGCAGACAGCAGCTTCACAGTGCTGTGCTTAACCCCTTGCTCCACCAGGGAGGTCCCCAGACATGTAAACTTTAAATGCATATTGTTATATGAGATTGACCACAGGACAGTAAGGTGAGGAGGGGTCTGAGATGACATGGTCATCTCAAAAAATGCGTGATTTGAATGTTGTAACATGCATTTTATCTATAATGCCATAGAAAAATAAATTGGATGCTGTCACTAACCATATTCTTCTGAATATGGTACTTTACCAAATGATTTGCTTTTCTGATTTTCTTTGGAAATAGAAGGATTTGGCCTCCTACTTCAAGTATCAATGATGAAAAAGAAGCACAAAGACTTCAGTAATATATCCAAAGTTACACATAATGGGTGGCTCATATAGGCTTGAGTATAAGGTTGCAGATTTGGTCATTTCTTCTGGCCCCATTGTAGCATGTGCAAATTTGGTAGAAAGCTTGCAAAATAATGCAAGCTTAATCCTTGCATTATTTCCATGGGCAAATCATCTCCTGCCAGGTTGAATGCCATTGGTCACATATCTATTTTTAATACAAAAGCAAAACCATATTGACATAATTGTCAACATATTCAATTGATTATACATATAGGTACAGTTTCAAAAGATTTTTTATGTTAACAAATTTCAGTACTTCATTTTCAATTTGTTAAGAGTATCAAGCCAGTCCCTAGGGTCTAGATCCCTATGGTTAGCTGTTCAAAAGGCTGAGGTAAGAAGTTGATTCCTTTATATGCATCATTCATGATCACAGTTGCACTTTCATTTCTGGACAGTGGCCCCATGATTCCAAGCTCAGAAATGTATTCTGCTAATTGCAGAGAGCAAAAAAAGAGACCCAGTGACTGACTGCAACACAGCTCTTGGTTTTTATTGTTTAGCTGCAGCAATTTGTTGGGCTGTTTCATTATTATATAATAACATAAAGACCCACTATTATATGTACTTCGCATATCACCTTGTCCAAACATATGACTGTATTACCTTTAAATAAAATATATTGAGATTTTTCTCTCTTGGAGGGATTTTTTTTCCTTTCTGATATTGAAGTATTTTTGCTGTCTGTTTTAAATTAAGTGATGCTATTGGAAAGGATTTTGATGCTATTAACCTTTGTACTTCGTTGTCATTTATATTTTAAATGTTATTTTAGTAAAAGTGCATTATGCATTCATTCATTAAATGGATAAAAATATATATATTCACATCAATATAGAGATACATAGAGAGAAACTAGGTATACATCATGCCTAAATGTCCCAGGAACTGTTAGGAAATTTTAGATAAAAATGTCTGTATAAAATATCTTCTTATGTATCCAGTTTCTCTTCATATTGGAGGTCAAAAATTTTTGGGGCTAAATTGTGATTTATATGCCAATATTTTCCCCTTCAACCAAGACTGAAGATGTAGAAGGGCCTTTTGATATTTGTGCAAAGATCTAAGCAGACATCTGCACTGATCTTTTAGTAAACAGCACTTTTTTTTTGCAGATGACTTCTTTTGCTGCAGATATAAAACCCTATAAATCTGGTGCCTGCTTGTAAGTCATTGAACTAAATAGAAATGAAAAGTTTTAAGTACATCAAGAAGAAATGTGTCTTAATTGCTAACATTGCTTAGATGGATTCAGATCTAACTTCAGAGTTGCATAAAATTTCAATGTGCAGAAACTTCTTATGACAGATCATGTACAGCTCTAGAATGCAATTACTTGGTCAACTCTGACTACAATTATTGAAGACTTTTTAAAAACCTTTTAGGTTGACAAAATGGAATACTTTGTTTTCAATTTGTTAGGAATATTCTCAGAAATAATAATGAAGAATCTGCTAGTTACCTCATTTCCCAATCTTGTCTTTGGGCATACAAGGTGTCAGATTGAAATATGTGTGGTTCCTTTTTCTTTATATAGTAGAACAAAGTAGCAATAGAAAGCAATTATGCCCAGTTAGATGTTCAGTTAAAAAAAAAAAAAAAACAGATGACCATTCATCATCAAATTTTTTTTTAATTATTTATTTATGCATACAAGAACTGGGGTATAGTCTAGAGGTGCGGGGGATGAGAGGAGCAGAACAGGGGGATCCACTGAAATACACTGCTGAGGGGAGAAGCAGGCGAGACAGGAGAGGTTTGCTGTGCCATGTGGGTCACCTCCCTGGCCAGGGGTAGAACTTGTGCCCTGCTGCAGTGGCTGCGGATAGCTTCACAGTGCTGTGTTTAACATCTTGCACCACCAGGGAGGCCCCATCATCAGAAATTAAGGATAGATTTGCAACAGGGTAAACCTCAGGGAAAGGGGAGGTTCCAGGGTCTCTGCCCCACCCAAAGGAAGGGTGAAGCTAGTCGGGGAGGTGAGGCTAGAAAAGACTGGGATAAGGACTGAGAAGAAGGAGAAGCAGAGAGTTGGAGAGATGAAGAAGGCATGGAGGAGGCACCTGAAACAGAGAGAAGAAGTCACACTCTCTCTTGGCCTTGGGCATATACCAGTGGCTAGGGGACATGGAAGGAGACCCTTGGAAGAGGCAGAGGTGTGGGTGAGGTGTCCATGGGGAGGCTGACTAAGGTGCCTTAGTCCTGTGCAACTTTTGGGCCTCAGCTGCCCTGCTTTGGGCCAACACTGTTTGGCTGGGCAACTGTCCATGAGGGGATGGGTAACTTTGGGGACTTGATTTGGAGGCTATGTTCTTTCTCTTCTCTCTATTGCACACTAATTGTTGCACTCTAATTGTGTTAAAGTTCTTTCGTATTATAGGTCTTATGCACTAAATTATGTTTTGTCTTAATGAGATGGGTGGAAATACCCATCTGGAGCAGGACGTTTGGTGGTCCCTGGTCACTCTTCCCAGTAACAGATTCACACAGTCTTTGTAATTCTATTTATTTAGGAAATTGAATAGTAAATGTAGTTATATTTCTGAATAAATAAATAATAAAACCAGTGGATATTCTTATCTGTTCTGAATAGATAAGAGTGATCATTTGAAGATTCACATAATCATAAAATCATTTGAAAGTTTATAAAAGGTTACTATTTATTTATATGCTTTGATAATTCATCAAAAATATATATTAAGCATCTGTTATATGCTATAAATGTGTACACTGGGGTCACAGGAGTGAGCAAAACAAGTACAGTCTGTGATTGCATACAGAATTAGCCTACTGAAGGAGTTTAATGTTGATTACACCATTATAAAGAAAAATATAATCTGTTATATTACCTTTCTAGTTTTATGTAAGATAGGTACAGAGGGCATTGGGAATATACAATACAGGGTGGAGAACTCAATGACAGACAATGGGAGATGGGAAAGAAATAAAATTAAGGATTAATTGAACTTTGCTTCCTGGCTGCATACACAGTTGAGGACATTTACAGATCAAGGGACATTTACAGGTCATTACATCACACAACTTCATAGGTCATCAACCACTGATTTGTAATGAAGATCATTAACTTTGGATTTGACATGCTGCGCTTTACTTACATTTGAAATATTTGAAAAAGTTTGGCAAATAAGCCAGTGAATATATGTATTGAAAATGCAGAGAAAATGTTTGGCTTACAGAAATATATTGATAAATGATGAGACTCAGAATAAATGAAGCTATGAGATTGCAGAGAAAAGATATAGAATGAGAAGAATAGCATCTGTGAAACTAAAACATTTTAAAATCTAATAGTGCTGAGCCAAGAATAAGAATAGACTAGGAAAGAACAACCAGATAAATAGAATGAAGAGAATATGCTATTACAGAAAAATGATTAAATAATATTTCAAGAGTGCATTATAAAATAGGGTTGAATGCCAATAAAATATAAACAATGCTGATAACAAAAAATATCCAATGGATTTCATGACATAGAAGCCCCTAGCTTATGATATTGCAGCAAAATTGAAAAGCAAACAATCACAATATATCAAGACCATATAATTAAAAAATTATATTTCTCTTGTCAGTCGGTGTTGCTTTTAAAATGCTCTAAAAGAATTACATTTAACTTAATTTTAACTCCCAGCTGTAGTTTTATTGGTTTTAATTTTGACCTTTTTTTTCTTTTGTCCACTCTTTATAGAATCCATGAGAAATATTTGTTTATACAATCTTTTTTTTTTTTTGGGTTTTGTTTTGTTTTAAGGAATGTTAACCACAGTTATCTCCTTTTTCTTATATATGTGCATTCTTATTCTCAGAAAACTAATGTATTTCATACCTATGGAATTTTTTAAGGATTATACACTAAAGTTCTACCATTATTTATTTTTAATTACAAATTCTACTTAAGGATCTCAATTCAAACATAACAAGGGAGGTTCAGAAAGCAGAGTGGGGAGAAAGGATAGAACTATTAAATAAATGGCTCTAATAACATCAACCCTGGGTAAATATCAGAATCTCCAGAAGAGCTTATACAAATGCTAATCTTGTACTTCCTCACCTGAAAGTTCTTATGGTGATTAAAAGAGGGGTAGTCAAGCACAGGATTTTTAGAAGTTCACCCCCAATAGGTCATTCTATTTGTCCCATACAGTTAACTATTGACATTTGAACTTTGGTTTTCTTTTTTTGCCAATTATGCTATTAAATGAACATCATTCTTGAGTGACTCTAACTCGTTGGGAGATGTGATTTTGTTCTTTGAGTTAGTTTCTGTCACCAAGTATCATGTAGTGTATGATCTATTTATGATATGTGTGTGGGAAAGACAGGCAACTTGATACCAAGGAATGTTCAAACAGAGAACAGGAAGCTTGAAGAACAAAATAATTAGTTTAGAACCCAAAAATACACAGTGTAAAATTTAGGATTTATTTGGTGATTTTATCATTTTATGGACAGAGTAAAGGGAAAATTAGTAAACTGTAAATAGGTAATTTGATATTTTTTCTCTTTTTTTGCTCTTTTCTTCCAGACTTACCTGGCCTTTTCTGCCCCCTTTTTTATGGTTTCCCCAGCAGAAGTTGCCTTAGACTTGAGGCAAGATTTCAGGTCTCAGTGGTCCAGTTTTGAGTCAACATTGGCTGGGATTTACCCACCAGGGGACTGATAAATTTGTGTAACTCGAAACTATTTTAACTATATCCTTTCCCTTCTCTTTATTACACACTAATTGTATTTAAATTCATTTCTATTGAAGGTCTTATGGACTGGTGTATGTTTTGTCTTTATGCTGTGGATGGCAAAACCCATTTAGAACATGCAGGTGTGAGTCTGAGGAGCTCCTTATTCTGACCACTAACATCATTACAATGATTTGAGAAATTTGTGAACTTGCTGTTTATCTAAGATTTTTTTTCAATAAAACTTGAGAGCTACTCTTGCATCTCTTTATATACCCCCCCCCAAAAAAAGAAAAACAAAACACAGCACTTTCTTAACTATTAAAAGATCTCTCAGTTTGGGCTCTTCCCAATTAAACTTGGTTAACTAGAATTTCTTTGTGACGGTCACATTTTCATTTTTGCTGAAATGAATGTGAGATGTTATATCTCCAATTGATGAATTGAACTTCTATATCAAACTGTCCATTTCTGGCCTTCTTATGAATAAACCATCATTACAAATTTAGAATCAAGCCAATCTAATGATGTCTAACCGCCCCCCCCGACCTATTCTTTCCATATGACCTCATTTTTTTTTTTAAGATTTATTTATTCATGCATACAAGAACCGGGGTATAGGCTAGGTGCGCGGGAAGGTGAGAAGATTCACCAGAGACAGAGCGGGGAGCAGAACAGGCAGAATGACTGAAATACACTGCTGAGGGAGCAGCGGGTGAGACAGGAGGGTCTGCCGTGCTATGTGTGACACTCGCCAGGCCGCGGGGATCAAACCTGCGCTGCAGAGGCTTCGGACAGCTTTACAACGCTGTGTTCAACTGCCTGCGCCACCAGGGGAGGCCCACGACCTCATTTTTAACCAAATTTGATTCTTCCTTTTTAATTCATTTCAAGTCTTATTGATTCTAACTCAAAACATTCTAGATTGTTCCATTTGTGTTGTGACTGTGACCATGTAAAACAGAACCTGTGCCCCCATAGGAACTCCATATATCGTCTTCCCCAATATAATCCTTGCTTCTGACCCTCAATATCCACCCTAAATCCACAATAATCTATTAGACCCAGCATCAAGAAACTTTTGTTTTGATTGAATCATGTCATCGTTTCAGTCCACCTCCAAATTACAGCATCTTAAATGATTCCCTATCACAATCAAAATAAAATGCAAATACAAATTCCAAACTTGAATGTAACTTCATTACACTAAACTCCCTCTAACCAATTCAAGTGATTGTCTTCAAATTGTTGAAAATGCCAAGTTCTTCCTGCCTAAAATATATTTCTCATTGTTAATTGCATTTCTCTGCTTCTTTTCAAGTCTTCAAGAGAACTACCCTAACTCACACTCAAGCAGGATGTTATTTTTATCCTTCTTATAAATTGATTACTGATTCAATTGCATAATGATTTATAATTACTTATTGTTTGATTTATTTTTTTATCAGATACCCTTCAAAATTTGAAGTTGCATGAACAAAAGATGAGGTGTTTTTTATTCTCTATGTCCTTCTTTGCATTTGGTCAGATGCGTGTTACATTGCAGAGACTCAGTAAATAATAGTTGAAAGATTGAAGGACACTTCTTAAATTTCTGTTTAGTAATCTATAAAATAAATAGTAGCACTAGATAACTCACAGTGTTCCTTTTTAATCAAAGTAGTATAGTATACTTGAGTAAAATACTTTCAAAAAAATCTCATTATTTCATCCAAATTGATTGTCTGAACCAGCCTATTTGATTCATAGTTAATGGACAAATTTGTCAGGTTAGTGAAGTAGGTACAAACAAATGTTATAATTCCATGCCAAATCAATTGATATATATATATATATATAGCAATTTCATATATATATATGAAAAGGAGAAATAGTTCAAGGAACATCTTATCCTCACCGTTTTTTTTTTTTTTTTTATTTCACAATGTTGTACAGACAATGTTAAAGCTGAAATGCTGATCCACTATTTGCAGTTCATTCAGAATCAGGAAACAACAAAAATATTGCAAGGTTGTCGGATATTCTTTTATGAGGTGCTGGTTTATTTTGCTGACTCCAAATTTTAGATGATTCAAATTGAAAATTTTTTTTCAAATAATCTACTACTTAAATATAAACCTCATACTAGATCCTGGAGAAACAGAGCTAATTCAAAATATCAAACAGATAATCTTTAGTGCACTGGATCATGAACTTCAGATTCCCTCTATACAAGCCACTTATGTCTTAAGATGTCAAAAGTGTTAATTTCTGAGGACTCAGAGCTGAATCCCTTTCCAGAAATTCCTCTGAACAATGTTTTCCTGAACAATATCACTTCATCCAATTTTACTCCTTTCTGAGAGTGATTTACATCAAATTACTGATTAAAGGGGTGGGGTGTTGGGGGGAAATTAAAAGGGCTGACCCTCGCCTTGAATAAGAACAACTCTGATGAATTACCTTAGCTGTAGAATTCCCTACAGAATTGACTATGATCTATGTTGCAACCACATGGCAGTTCAAAATTCTTGTTCTGCCCAATCCTGTTTCTCTTATTGCCTTAAAAGTGCCATTCATAGAGTATTGCTATTAATATGCCTTTATGCAATGTCTGCCTGAGGGTTTGATTGCTGAGGAAACCAACCTAAATGCATGCATTCTGAAATATACTTTTATCTACACTCATGCTAAAATAATAAATGTTCTCTTCAATATTTTCAAAGTGTCATTAACAAGCTAGGCGATAACTATTTGAAATAGTTTTCTTCCTTGATAATTAGGGATAGAATCACTTATAATGGTGGTTGTTCTCTATCACTAGATAGAGCAGTGTTTCAGTTTGTTGGAAATGCAAAGACTCAGGTTCCATTCCAGCCTCTCTGTACCAGGATCTTTAGAAATGGGACCTAGTAACCTTCTCTGAGATCATCTTCCAGGTGACATACGTGTTTAAGTTTAAGAAACTGCAATTATCCGATATCAATGGAGAAAGAATGGTTAATAAAATCACATAATCACATTTTGAAAATCAGAAATTATTTTTAACTAAACTGATGTGCAAAACATCAGTATCAGAAATATATATTAGTTGTTATTGGTCTCATGTTTTGCAAATAAAATCAATAGTTATAGAGTAATGTCAATAACTAGATTGCCATTCTGGCTTGTGACTTCATACATTAGATTATTATAGTCCTCTCCTTCAATCTAATACTTTGACTTTTCTAGTTTTCCATCAGACCATTTTTATCTTTCTGAAAATTAGTCATCAAAAGTCCTTTAGCAAGCCTAAATGTGATAGTACAAAATCCATCAGTGGTGGGCTACAGCTTCACATTTTAAAATTGCTTTCACATGTTCATGTGTCATTTGATGCTAACACAAATCATGTGTTGGATTTTATTGCGGAATGTGTGTATTAATTGAGGTCAAGGGGCTTGCTCAAGATCAAGCTTGTAACTAATAGAACAAGATAAAGAGCCAGGTTGTCTGAGCTCACATCTAGACCCTGCTAAGGATGTTCACACATTAACATACACAGGATCTAACCACCATTTGTCTAACCTCTCTCTCTCTCTCTTTCTCTTTCAAGTTCACAGTATACTTTCCATGGCTTTCCAGTTGCCTTCTCCACTGCAGTTCTAGGAGTATGTATTTATGCGCACACAGACACAGACACAGACACACACACACATACATTCTTATATTCAAGAAGGAACTGTGCATTATTTTCCTTTTGCTAACAGGTTTAGTGATTCATAATCCAATATTCAGAATGCTTTTAGACAATATAAATGATCTTTATTAATTGTTAGCATAGTCTACACTATTTACTGTGTGTCTACTGTATGCCATTCATTTTGCAGAGTCTGCACAAGAAATAAGAGAAATAAAGTCCCTTTTTTGTTTTCCTGGCAAATATTCCCTAATGAAGAAGAAAGCAGGTCTCAAGTAAACAAATACATAATAAAGTAATTACAAAGTACAACGTGTACGAAGGACATAACGACAATCAAAAAAAAAAAAAAAGAAAGAAAAGGCGCTAAAATAAATGAATGGTAAACAGAGGAACCGCTGAAGCTGAATATATCACTAATACATTGTTATTAATAACACCATTTTTAGCATTACATAGTTAAGCTGTAAGATTCTATATTCCTAAGATATTAAAATTCTTGCAGTTAAGAGGCCATTAGAATAAAAGGATTATGTTTTCCATGCGTTGTTGTAAACATGCCTTCAGGTTTTTGGAGTTGGAGTTGAAATTTTAAATTCACACTCATTTTTGCTTATGATTATCTATCTAGATTGATATATCCCTCAATTAAATCATGAAATGTTTCCCTTAGCACTTCATCCAATAATAACACATTAACAATGTGATTGCCTTAACCTTCATTTATTCCCTTTAGGGGAATGTTGAAAACTTTGCCACATAAAGGTTTCTGTTCACCTTTTAATTTTCCTGTGGATTGGAATATGGACTGCTGTGGATGCCTGGTGCAATGGGTGATTTTACACCTTTTAAGAGCAGACAGACGGTAGCAGCAGATGGGACATATTTATAATCCCAAACAACCTCATTGAGCAGCCACTTAAACATCTGGGTTTGAGAAAGGGTCACCACTGCTGGAATGAGTTCAAATGTGTTATAACCTGCTTCACCTACCCTATCATGTGCATAATGATGGTTAGCAATTCTCACAAGCATCAGGCAGCTGAAATTCTTTCCATTCTGTACTTTTTCCTATTTCATTCTGTATTTTTTCTTATACTGTAAAGCAACATATTCTAACTTAAAAAAAAAAGATTATCCAAGATTATGCATTAAATTTATCCATACAACTATGGTTAGCCTTACAGACACTTAATATATGCCAGGCATTGAGATAACTACCTTATGTCCATTATCACATCTAGTCCACTAAACCACCCCATGATCTAATGCTATCATTATCCCATTCCCTAAATCTTTAGAGTAAAATCTTAAGATAAATATACATGAAAAAAAAAAACTATTAAATTTACAGTAAGATGAATCCTTGTTTTCTGTGGGTTCTAATTTTACTAGGATATTGCATGACGGTTTGAGTCATTTCATCAGTGTTATCACTGTGCTAACACCAGGGAAGGAATTTCCTGCCAAGAATGCTTCCCCTCCACCACCATTTAAGTAGTTTGCTTAAGTATTGAGAGAAGGTTATTTATAAAGATTATCATCCTAGATTCTAATTGCAAAAATCACTTTAATTTTCTGCCATTTCTTTCCCAATGACATAAAATTTCAGCAGCATATATAAATTCCTAATGATAGGAAGAGAGGAGAATAAATAGCTCACATATTAAGATTTTAGTAAGGCTGGGGATTTGATTCATGCCATTAAACAAAACCAAGCTAAATAAAATTCTCAAGAATATAAAACTTAAAATATCATCTGCTACATTAGGTCTGGTTACATCTCTTCACAAATGCTGCATGATATATTATACTATATATATATTTTTTGATTTGAGTTATTTAATTATTGATTTAGGGTTAGGATTACAATATCATAGGAGTTAGGGGAACAAATTAATGATGATATTCATGCATTTAAACTAAAACTGTAACTCTCTACTTCATAAAATGCCGTCCAAGCTAGAAAATGGATGGGTTATAGGAGATGATCATTAAGCAGTACAAGAAACATCTCCTACCATTAAGTCATCCCTAAACCCTTTTTCTCCAATTAACTCCTCATTTGCATGTGTCAACTTAGAAGCATCCTTTTCTTACTCTTCTGCACCTGAGTTAACTTTCTCCTATGACCTCCGTTAACTCCCTTTGCTGACCTCTGTAACAAGGATGCTAACACAGAACAACCACAAATACAGTAACACCAGCTGGTGAATCTGTCCTACCTCTTGTTATCAGGGGGCTTCTTGTTTTATATAATATATATTCTTACAATCATTCATCTAATTTTTCTCACTTGAGCTCTGATTTCCTTCAGGTGAGCTACAAAGATCCTATTTTTTTTCTAGAAAGTGACTTAATATAACAATTGAACCAAAAAATTAACCAACAGTTGTTTCTACCTCTGAGCATTCTGCTGTTGTATGATACCGTAATACAATACTTAAAATTGAACCGTCTACTGAGAAATACAGACATACACAAGCAGATGCCAAAAGTTAACATAAGCCATTTTTTAAATAGATGCTGTAAAAGAACCATCTGTCATGAAGAAACACAGAGGTAAAATTAATTCCAAGATTTTGCAATGAGATAGGGGAGTCAAAGGACATTTAGGGAATAGGGTCACCTGTAAGTGAGACTGAGCGGAAAGGACTTTTCTAACATGTGACTGATAAGAAGTGCATTTTAGGATTGGCGGAGAGGAAGCAGAGTGAGTGACAGAATGGTGGAAGGAAAAGAGAGGAATTTGTGAGACTTACACAAGAATTAACAGCTCATCAAAACATTTTAGTACTGCAAAAACTCTGGCATTAACTGGTTAAACAGAATCAGTAAATTTAGGAAATTTTAAATATACATATTTCAAATATAATAATTATTCATTTTATTATTTATTAGCTCTTAGTTGTAACTAAAGCATTGGTTATAGGTGACTTATCCTATACTGCATTTTTAGAAGTTTGTGATTTTCTTTTAATATCAATAACAATCTATGGGGACAAACTTCTATCCCAGAAAATTTGAGGATTAAGCTTGACTTCCAAATTTGCATTATTCCATGATATAAATATGCAAAATGGGTTCTGTTGGTCACATAGACTATTCTATGTCTAAAATTCTTATAAGAGTGGAACTGATGTGTTTATCAATACATACTGAAATAGATACCATCCTTATTTTCCACTGCCTTATCCTTGCCACTCTCAAAAGATTAATTCTGATTCTCCATTACTCTACTGAGATTTGACAGAGAACAGTCACTGTATTCAGTGCTCCTTAGCCTCTCTTTCTCTGGTCATCAGCATTCATGAATGTTTATTTCTTCCAGAGGAAAGAATCATAGGCCATGATGACTTTTGAAAGTTTCTAGTAACATTTCTAGTCACAATTCTCATCTAGCGACAGTTCTGTCTGACTAATATGAAAGGAGAGAATATGGGCAGATATTCAACTCAAACTGGAACAAAATCTCAGCACATTTGGGTCAAATATGGATACTATGCCTTGCTAATCACCCAAGCATCTGCACAGTTATTGGGATTTCTAACTTTCTCTCAAATAAATTAATTATCCCATCATGAAGATTAAGATATTACAATGTACATACTACATTCATTTCAAATTGGAGTGGGTCATTTGGGGATAATAAAGATTGTTCTCTTGGTTAAGTTTGGCTCCTCTCAAACCATGTTCTCTCCATAGGACTCACATTCCCTTATCTGAGATTTGGAAATCTGTAAACTGAAAATCTGATTCTAAAAATCATAATTTAGATAACTTAGAACAAATCAATTGTAAGGCTAAACTTGATTTGAGCTACTATGAACTAATTTGTGATCTTTATCCACTTGAGGTGAAAATTTTTACATTTCAATTTAAAAATATTAAATCTCAGGTGTTCTTCTGGATTAGTTCTATAATAAATTAGAACCAAAGGGTTTTTTTACATATATAAATAATTGGGACACCTTTCACTCTTGGAGTAAGAACAGGAATATATTTCCCTTTCTACTGAAATCTTATTATGAATAAATTGAGGGCACCTTTATTTCAATATATTTAGTTAATCTATATCCTCTTGGACAATAATGGTTATTTGTGAATTTACTAGGAGATAGGAATAATTATTCTGCCTTTCTGTAGGCAAAATAATGACCACAGCAGTACAATTAGAAGTTAGTAAAGACAAATTTCTATTCTCTGCAGTTTGATTATAGAGTGCTCCTATTCAACTAGTTTTTTGATATTTACTCCATTATTTGTAACTCCAGAAAGTAATTAGGGGAAGAAAGATATCTCAAATTTGATTCTAGGTGATGTTTTCAATCTATCTTAATGACAATGACTTAAAATTATATTTACTGAATTATGAAGAGATCTTGACACTTTACTGACAACATTTTTAATGACACTATTTTATTGAAGATTAATATGGACAAATCTGTCTAACATATATTTCTCTCTACTCAGTTATTAATTCTTCCTTCTCATTTATTATTTTATAATTCAGAAGCATTTTCAGACATACATCATTCCCACCGGGGATTAATTGCTCAGATTAACAGCATTTTAATCATGACTCTTTAATCATGGCACATGCGGTAAATGTCATACTTGGAATATCAAGATTTTTCATATCAATAGTCATGAACTCAATGGTTATAATCTTATGTATATAACATAATAGAATTATCAAACTGCATTATCAAGAAACAGCCTTGATTTTTCTTGCAAGGATTTTATAATGAAATGATGGAACAGTTTCTTGAGTAAAATACAAACTATACCTGCAAAAAGAAATGCAAATTTCAATCATCCCTAAATTTTATGATAAAAATGACCAGTCCATAGTATTTGAAAGAGAAAAATGCTGCACCTTCCCCTGCAGTGACCTTTAGGGCTAACCGGCCCTAGGTCCGGCTGGGCAACCAGCGCGCAGGGGAAGAACAGCAAAACCCTACATACCTGCTACACCTCCCACCGCAGTGATCTTTAGGAATGGCTTTCGCCATGGTCCCTAGATCCGGCTGGGCAACCAGTGCTTGGTGGGAGAACAGCCTGAAGCAGAGGAAGTGCAGCAGAAGTTCCCTGAAAAGGCAGAAGCTTATCAAAAGATAACAACCATGAAGAACCACTACAAGAATGCTAAAAATCTTATCCCTCTTCCTAGAACTACAAACTTTAATCCCTTATTTGTCTTTCTAAACTTCCTTCTTTCTTCTATAATGGTCATTGCTTGTTATGTAGATCACCTCCCTGATAGTGATAGACTGAGACCATGAGCAAGCTAATTTCCTTGATATTCATTCCTGTGCTTTTGGAAAACATATATATACTGGTCACAAATTTAGAGAAAATTACACTCAGATTTTCACTCTTGAAGTGTTTCTGTTTGTCATTTCTTTCGCTGACACCCTGACCACCCTGCACGCTTCTCTCAACCCTAAGGTGGCCTCATCGTCTACTGCTGTGCTGGTCTGCGGCAGAAAAAGTAAGAGAAAAATATCTTAGCCTAGACATCTCACCACTTGACAAATGGGACACAGAACTAAAATTCATATTATCATGATTTCACCAAATACTGACATATAGATATTTTAGTGTAAGTGGCATGTTTACACGAGAATTTTTTTTAAAGATTTATTTATTTATATGAGAACTGGGGTACAGGTCAGAGGTGCAGAAGGGTGAGAGAATTCACCAGAGAAAGAACAGGGAGCAGAACGGGCACACGAACCAAAGACACTGCTGAGGGGAGCAGCAGGCGAGACAGGAGAGGTCTGCCTCACCATGTGGGAATCTCCCTGGCCGGCTGGGAATAAAACTCACAATGCAGAGGCTGTAGACAGCTTCACAGTGTGGCACTCTACCTGCTGCACCACTGGGGAGGCCCTAGGAATTTTTTGTTTACTCTCTCAGGTAAATATAGATAATTCATTCTGGAGGTTAGGGGTCCAAAGGGAAGGCATCCTGGAATGGATCAACTCTAAAATTAAGCATCAAAGTAAGTCCCAGGGCCATATTACTGGTGACATTTGGGCCTTGAGCAATAGTTTGGGGCCACCTGGACTTGATTAGCTCAAAGTAAACTGTCAAAATAATCGTTAAGGTACCTTTTGCCCCCCAACCCCAATCACCCAAGTCTTCTCTACCCTCAGGGAAAATAACTGTTACCATTCAGTTGTTAAACAATTTTCAAAGAGTTCATGCCTCTGAAACCTCCAAATAACATTGGCTAAAACATTTCTGGTCATACTGTGACCTGAAGAAAAAGAATAACGAATAACCTCCTTTTTTTTTTTTCAATGCAGCTGAAACCTGTATGTATCAAGGGAAGGAAAACATCCTAAAGTCTAAGCAGAACTTCTAGGAACTAATGCACCAATCTCTTATTTTGGTAGACTTGTGAGAAATTCTGCAACATGCTAAAATCTGACATGAATTTGTGGAATTTCTCCTCTGTTTTTAAAATTATGTCTTGGACATAGTATATTCATGACTTTCTTGCTTAGAACTGTCTTTATTTTATTTTTAATATTTTTAAAATTTATTTTTGCATAGAAGAACTGGAGTATAGACCAGAGGTGCGGGGTGTGTGTGTGGGGGGGGGGTGAAGTATTCACCAGAGACATAACAGGGAGCAGACAATGGAGATCCACTGAAATACACTGCTGAGGGGAGCAGCAGGAGAGACAGGAGAGTTCTGCTGCACCATTATGTGGGTCAGCTCCCTGGTGGGGAATCAGCTCATGTGGTGGGGGTGATAGAGCTGAGACTTAACCCCTAGATCATCAGGGAAGCTCTAGAACTGTCTTTAAAAAGGAAGCCTGAGTTACTTAAGTTCTCTTTGGAATAAAATATAACTGACGAGGGAATCAACATGAATCAGATTGAAACACACACAAACACACTCACACACACACACAGTTGGCTACCAAGCAAATGCATGACAACTCAAGGCATCCACCGTGATTGTTAGGCAGCTAGGAGACATGAGGGTGAAATTTTGTGGAATGTAAAAGTCAAACATCAAGAATTAGACTGATTATCAACTTGTGCTATCATGCCATTCACCAGTTGGGATAAAATTAATTCTACTTTTTTAACTTCTAATGCTGATAGTTTTTCACATCTTTGTGAATAAAAGTTTGTCATAAGGAGAGGCATATTTTTGTTTAAGTGTTGGATGACTCGTTAGATTATTGGAAAGAATAATTTCCATGATCAACAATTTGGTGTTTTAAACCATTTCATGGTAAGATATAAATAATGTATTTATTTTTAAAGAAAAAGTTTGCCCTTCATTATTAGTTTTCAAATATCAGCATAAAGTTTTCAGATGCTAACAAATAACCAAGAAACAGTGCAGAAGCTCAAATATCCTTTTAGGACATGACAAGAAGCTATTGCTGCATTTTGATTTTCAAATTAGTAAAAGTAATATAAAATTTGTTTTTCAAGTGATTTTATTCATTTCAAAACATTCTTAACATTACAGTCAGCCTTCTTAGTTTTTGAATTTATCCTAGGTAAATAATCTGAAATACTTGAAACTATATATTATATACTATTTTATATAATTATAAAATTTAGATATACTTGATAAAATTTTATAGTAAAGGATATAAGCAAGTAATGTACACATCTATTTGATGAATTACTCTTCCATTGTAAAATAATGACTATATAGATAGATATCCCTATATATAATATAAGAATATACAAAGTAAACCATTATTTGATTAAATTTATGTAAATGATATAAAGAAAATATATATAAATAGGAATTCTCTGAACCTGCATGTACTCTCAAGCGCATATACAATAAGTCACCTACAATATAGCTTCATTTTTAACTCAAAAAAGGAAAAAATATAGAAAAGAAACAAAGCAAACATATCAGTAATACCTAAGTATAAAATTACACAGATATAGTGGTATAGACCAAACCAATTTAGAACATTTAAAATGTTTTTTTTTTTGCATAAAATACTTCAGTGGTGGTGATCAGTGATTTTTTTTAATTTGACATATATGCATTTTTGCTAGTGTGATGAAATATGTTGCTGCCCAATATTTTACATTTAATAATCTTTGAATCTCTATGCACTATTTTTCTTTGTGTTTAATCCATAAGCTATCTTAAATAAAAAATAATGTACTTTAAAGTCAAGAAAATATTTAGAATATTAAATATAAACCATGAACACTCAATAAATGCTAACTGGAAACAATAGTAGATGTAAATCTTTTGACATCTAAGTATTCTTAGGGAGAAAATGTTGTCATAAGCATGATTATTTTATGACTTTGCAACAACAAAATCATTTGAAACTAAGAAACACATAATCACAACAGTCTGATAAAACCAGAACCCAACAAACAAAAAGTCTTAATAAAGTGAGAGATATTTGACTGTATTTCAATTTTAACACAATGTACAAAATGATAAGAAAACAAACGTGATCAAATGACCTTATTCAAAAATAAGTTGGAGGTTATGGTTATGGATTAGTCTTTATTCCTAGATTCCCATTCTAACAACAAACAATAGCATATAACGTTGACTTATATTATGATAAATGACAGGGATTTGCAAGAACCTGAATATAGCCTAACTTATATAATAATCTCACAAAAAATAAACACAGTATTTAGAAACTATTTTAGTATGGAAAGTATAAAATAATGAAATTAGATTTGTTTATTCAAGAGAGATTTTTTTGCAAACTAATATGATGCTAATATACATTGCAATGGTTAAGATTTTGATTATTAGTGCAGAGTCCCAGGTTCAAATTCTGACATTTTAAATTATGGATTCCTGTATTATAAGCTTGAAAAACCTTATTGACACAAAAATCTATGTTTTTCTTTGTCCATTCTGAAGGTCTTCTAAAATTCTTGTTTTTCATAACCATGCAATAACAACAATATGAGTCAGGGATTTCTGAAAAATTAGTTATATGAAGGTAAGGGACTTTCACAATCATAGTCACACTCTTTTTGGTCCATGTTAGTTTCTTAATATCTTTCTATTACAGCACTGTGCAAAAATACATGTGATTCTTTAGACACAGAAGATGAGCACAAAGTAAAGGGACATCAGTTCTTTGGATATAAACTCCTAAGTCTATCAATAAGAAACTATTTATTGATCTCCTTCCAAATATATAGCCTCATAAGTACTGAAATAACTGCTACATTTTTCCTGTCACTTCAAGTGTAAACTTGTAAACTGTTTTTTAGAATGTTTCCTAATAAAGGGAAATTTTAGGTTGTATTAACAGTGCATGGCAACTAGACAATTTGCTAGAAAATATTTCAGTAACTATGCAACTGGTCCCAGAAACTTGCATTATTTTAAAATGTAACATGTGGCAAGGACTCTGGTGTATTCTGCAACTTTTTTGAGACTGTCTCATCTGTCTCATCTTTCAATTCCCTGGCCATGTTTTCATTATCCCTCACACATGTAATGCCTTGTTATTAGAGAGGTAGGAACAATTTCTAGATATTACACAGCTAGGCCATTTCTCCCTCTAACATGCTGCCAATCTCTTTACTTAAATCACTCTTTCTTACTCTTTTTTGTTTCCATTCAATATTGGTATCTTTCCCAACTGAATTGTTCCCTTTTCTTACAGGCTTCTTTCATCAGTCCTATTTTTTGTAACATTGTTTTAACCAGGTCCTCTCCAATATACATATTCCAAATGCACAATACATTTAACCCCCACCATTTATTAATTAATGGGCAAACTTAAGGCTTCATACATGGTTCCAACAAACACTAAGCTTCAAAATGATAGGAACTGGATCTAATTTCTTAACTTACCTTCATGTTTAGTAGGCACATAAATGAAATTCAGTACATTCAGATTTACATTGTGATGGTGAAAATTTAGGTGGGGAATCCAGTAAAATGAAAAAGCTTTTTTAGTGTCTTTTGCCATGATATATCTTATCATGGTTTATTTATGTCTCATATATTAAAAATTTAACAGTAACATCATATTTTGCTGTTTTTCAGTTATTACTTGTAATACACTGCATAACTGTGATCAATCAATTTTTATTATGTTAATATGTAGATATATACATGTCCATATGCAGGCATTTATGCAAACATGCATCTGCTCATAGATATAATTTGTATACAGATATGTATATAAATTATAGATTGACAATACACAATCAGTAGACTAATAAATCAAAGCCAATGATACAGATACATTACCAGGATATTTTTTCATTTAATATAATATTTTATGTTTCTTACAATTTGTCTTTTATCAGAGATTTGTTAGAAATAAATGACATATAATAACCAAAAGATTTCCAAGGGTGCTTATACCTTCAAAATAACCTTTATTACTTTCCAAAATCTTGTATAATATTTACAGCTGGTCTACTCTGCGAAATGATTAGATTTTTAGTACAATAGGTAGCAGTATCAGAAGTAATATAATCATAAAGAATGATTTTACAGTTAACCTTGAGTTTAAGGACCATGAGGTTTTCAATTAAACCAAACCACCAGAGGCCTTGAACATTTCCATTAATCATGGTTTTATTTTGTTTTGTTTCTGATCTAATATACCAGTTCACAAACAGAAACATCTTGATTTTTTTTTGTCTTCAAATTTATGTGGTTATCAAATGACATGTTAAAAATTCACAAAAATTATTTGAAATTGTAATGTTAAATGTAATGTCTTCATATTTTTACAGGCAGAAAATAGCATTCACTGTAAAGAATTAAAATAGCATTAGCTCTCTGAAACTGCTAATTGACTAGAGTTGTTATTAAATTTTTTTTCTACTTGCATGTTTTTCAAATTATTTTGAATAGTGAAATTCCAGAGTCAGGATACCCAAATCTGTAATTTTTCTTCTTTCAAAGTAGGACTTTCTTCAAAATCTCCCTTCTTGTTAGTTCATAGCTTATATTCTTACTTATTCTTTTATTAAATCATTTCATTGCAATAGTTAACTACTGTTTATTTACTTCATAATAGGTGTCTGACAAGCACTGTATTAAGCTTTTTACTTGTATGTCTTTATTCACTCTGCACACTATTCTCCTAAACTTATTGATGAAAGAGCTAACTCTAAAAGAGAAGACATGGAATTCAAAAAACAGAGTTCAAATTCAAATTCAGATGCACTTTATTCCAGAGTCCAGGTTCATTTTGACTCAATTTACAGATGACATTTTGTATTTTATTAAAGTTAAATCCAGAAAGCCATAAAACTTGGCTTTAACACACACACACACACACACACACACACACACACGTCTGTCAGTGATGAGATGATGTGAGACACTCTCTCTGTAAATTAAGTAGTTCAAAGCTTCAAATTGTATGAAATACTGAGACAAAATCAGTGGACCAGATAGTATGAAGACATTTTTTTCCCTGAAAAATTTTCCAATATGCTATATTAACAAAGAACATGTTCAAAATAAATTCCCCCTCAGTTTTGTGGAGTAATATTGAGCAAATAAAGTAACAAAAATTTTAAAAAATGATGAAAGGGAAAACTAAAATTAAAAATTAGCAAAATTCATTTTTTGGCAGATCTTAATTTTCACTTTTTTTTTTTCCTGAAGGAAAACTGGACATCTTATTGTACTATGGCACCTATGAGTTTATATTGAAAAATACCTGCAATATTAATTCAAATATTTAAACTAATTGGCTAAGAGAGGGGAGGGAATTTGTGGAGAGAAGAATAAATCTCTCAGTCATGAAGTTATGTGATGCCAATTAAAATGCACTCCCAGGTTGCAAAGCAGCTGGCAAACTGCAGAGTGTTTTTAGAAAGTAATTCTGGAGAAGGTCTAGGTGTCACAAGGGTTTTTAACATTCATCCTTAGAATATTTTATCCACAAATATAACTGCATGCAAAAGCAAAGAGAGTTTGCCAAGCACAGAATTTCATTTAGCACCCTGGTAGTTCACTTAATTAGAATAAACCCAGACTTCCTTAAGACTCCTTTGTAAGCCTAAACCTCATCACCACAAACTGACTTTTTAATTATGTGGTTCTTAAGAGCCTTTGGGCATGTAATAGGACAGACTGTAAATATAGTCATTAACACACACACACAGACACACACACACACTTTTGTAGTATCCAGCAAACATACTAGTGTGATTCATTTTATTCTCCTATAAAATAAATTTAAGAAAGACAAATACCCCTCCACCATCTAATTTCCCATCTGCAAACTATGAATAAAATAATTGCCACTTTACAACTATTGTTTTGTTTTCAAAATTAAACAAGATAATTTCCATAAAGTGTATATATTACTTATATCATACTTTTAAGTAATATTTAGCTAACATTTGTGAAAAGACTGATAAATGGAAGTCAAAAGTTCTTACTTCAAGTACATTGTTATTAGCTAGATATATAACTTTGCAAAAAAAACACAACTCATCATTGCCCTCATTTTTCCATATATGTAACACCAGAATATATTCAAGCTCTAAAATTCACTAATTTTATTACTATCGAGGTCTGACTAGATCTACTGTTAATTCCCAACAGCTAATATAAATAAACTTAAATTAAATAAGCCATTTCATTAGACTGTCCTTTCCAATTCACATTTGAGAGAGCTTATTAATAATAAAAACCTTTTAATTTACTTGTGAAAATATATCAAGAATGGGTAAATCACAATCTTATAAAATATTATAAATTATTCTCAAGAATAACCTTACTCAGTTACTCAGTGTTTGTTTTTAGGCAGTGTGGCTAATAAGAAATCTAAATAACAAACCCAATAAAATCCATCAAAATCATGAAAGGCTGAGGAGTGGAGGAGCGATAAGAAGATACTATTTGAATTGTATCAATGACCAGGAATAATAACAAGGAATTCATCAAGGACAACTTTGAAGTGAAAGGGAAACCTTGGGTTAGTGAATACCAAAGAAAAGCTGCACCATGAAATTGTTTAATGAAACCTGGAAATTTTGAATGATTTATCTCTCCTAGGTGAGGAGACAGGATATTTAGTCTAGAATATCTCCAGATAAGGAATTCAATATAAATACACACTTTGAACATTCCCCAAATTTATAAAAATAAAACTTAAATAAATCTCCAGGAAGAAGGAGGCATTAAAGAAACAAAGCTCTGGGATGAATGGAAAAAAAATCAGTCTTGCAAACTGGTGACCAGAAGCTGACACTCGTGCATCAAAAGATGGAAGGAATTTACTTATCACAACTGAATAATAACACAAACAAACAAACAACAACAACAAAAAAATGCATCAATAATTGTAGATGCAACTAAAGTAGTACCTAGAGGGAAATATGTAGCCTTTAAAATGCAAAATTGAAGAGGAAAGCAATCACAAGTGATAAATGACAAAACAAATAAAAGGAACTAAATAATAATGAAGAAGAATGAGAAGGAAGAGAATAAAGGAAAGAAAAAGAAGAACAATTAACACACCAGAAAATAGCAAATTCAAAACTTAGTTATTTGAAAAGACTGATAAGATTAGGAGATTTCCATAGAAACAAAAAAGGGGATGGGGAGAGAATCCAAATTAAAAATATGTATGTGGGGTCTCCCTGGTGGCACAATGGGCTAAGTCAAGTTGCAGCACTATCAAGCTATCCCCAGTCACCACAGCACAAGATCAATCCCTGGTCAGTTCTTGTATGCATAAATAAATAAATCTTTTATTTATTTATTTATTTATACAAGCACTCGGTACAGTCAGAAGCGCGGGAGGGTGAGAGAATTCACCAGAGCCAGAGCGGGGAGCAGAGCAGGCAGAAGGACCGAGGTACACTGCTGAGGGGAGCAACAGGCGGCAGGAGAGGTCTGCGTGCCATGTGGGACCCTCCTCCGGTGGCCGGGGAGCAGCTGGGGATCGAACCGGCACTGCAGAGGCTGTGGAGAGCTTTACAACCCAGGGCTCAACCGCTGCGCCACAGGGGAGGCCCCCTAAATAAATAAATCTTAAAAAAAATATGCAAACAACAGTCCTTCAACTATTGAGAGTAATTTAAAAGTAAGATATTATCAATGACTCTGTGACAGAAGAAATAGATGCTTTGTAAAAAAAACATAATACCCCAAAATTGAAGCATTTAAAAAAAAATCTATACTAGACCTTCAGACATTGAAGACTCTACAGAGTGCAACAAAGATGGCTTTAAAGGCAAGTGCTACTGGGCCTCCAGGATGGCACAAGGGGTTAAGGCCCAACCTATGAAGCTCTCCACAGCCACTGCAGCAGGAGTTCGATCCCCCACCAGGGAGGGAGCTACCCACATGGCAAAGCAGACCTCTCCTGTCTCACCCGCTGCTTACCTCCGCAGTGTATTTCATTCAGTCAATATGCCTGTTCTGCTGCCCATTCTGTTTCTGGTGAATCCTCTGATTCCCCCCCACACCTCTGGCCCGTACTCCAGTTCTTGTGTGTTTAAATAAATAAATCTTTAAAAAAAATTTAAAAAGGCAAGTTCCACTAAACACTCAAATACAGATAATTCCAAAATTCACTCTTCCAAAGAACAGAAAAAAGTTAAATTAGATGTAATATATTTTATGAGTTCAGCATAAAAAAATAAAACCTGACAAATCATATGCTTATCTTTTTTGTTGTAGTTATTCATTGTTTATTCCATCAGGCTAGACTGGGAAGGGGATAAGGAATATATGAACCCAAAGAACTGTAGGGAGATCATAAAGATTAGAGGCTATTTCTAGCAAAAGGGATGAAAGTGTGTTCACCTGAGTTGTAGAAGGAATAATCTGGTGATTAAGAGAAAACAAAGATCAAATTTACCAGATGTGTCCGTAGTCAGCAATGATGATCTTTTGCTGGTCTTGCCATTGCTGGACCCAAAGCCTCCATGGCTTTTATAATAGTCACACCCCCTTTCATCTTGCCAAAAAACTCATGCCACCTCAGCCTCGGCAGCACAAGTGAAAAATAGAACCATTTGTGTGAAGTCCAGCATTCTGCCCATAAGTGAACTAGATATTAGTGCCATTTTGGTGAGTTAAGTCACCACCTTGGCATAAAAGACCTGGAATAATTCTGCGAAAGGAGGAAATTTTATTAGCAAGTCTTTTCTCCCAAGTGCTCAGAGTAGGAAAGTTTCTGTTGTCTTTGGTACTTCCTCTATGAACAGCTCAAAGGAGATGCTGCCCAAGAATTCACTGTTGAAAGTGATGTGGAAGAACATGGTAGAGTGGTCTCCAGCTGGGGGTGGGAGGGTGGGGGCAGGAGGTGACTGCTATTTCTGTCACAGTTTGATGTCTATCTGTTGAAGCTATTTTAGCATGCACAGAGTTATGTCTTTAATTTTCATGAAATGTTGACCTTACACAAATATCACTCATTCTTTTTTGTAATGTGTTTTGCCCTAAACTCTGGTTTTACTGATGCTGCTATTATTCACCTGCATATTTTCTTGCTTATGCAGCATATATTTTTGCATCATTTTAAAAAGTTGTCCATAAATTATACTTAAATTATATATTTTATATGTTCAGTATATTTTCTTTTTCATTCCTGCTCAACCTACTTGAATTGTTTCTTAGGTGATATATTTAACTGATTTAACTGTTTTTGTATTTTTTTTTTTTGTGGGACCCTCGCCGGTGGCTGGGGAACAAACCGGCACTGCAGAGGCTGCCGGCAGCCTCACAGCCCAGCGCTCAACCGCTGCGCCACCAAGGGAGGCCCTGTTTTTGTATTATTATCGATATCTATCACTCTGCTTCAACTGTTCCATATCACTTCATTTAGTTTAATCAAAATATTGCATTTATTACAACATTCCTAGGCCTCAGTTATTCCCTGGAGAACATTTTATTGCCTCATTATTGAGGCAAAGATAGGTATATTTAAAGACATTGGTATATGACATTGATGAATAAATTGTATAAGTAAGCAACAGTATATTTCTTGTTCACCTAAAGAAGATAGAATGCATTTTTTTTAAAGATTTATTTATTTATTTATACAAGCACTGGGTACAGTCAGAAGCACGGGAGGGTGAGAGAATTCACCAGAGCCAGAGTGGAGAGCAGAGCAGGCAGAAGGACCGAAGTACACTGCTGAGGGGAGCAGCGGGCGGCAGGAGAGGTCTGCGCGCCATGTGGGACCCTCCTCTGGTGGCCGGGGAGCAGCTGGGGATCGAACCAGTGCTGCAGAAGCTGCGGGCAGCTTCACAACCCAGCGCTCAACCGCTGCGCCACCAGGTGGGGGCCCTATAGAATGTATTTTTTTAAAGAAGTATGCCTACAAGAACTGGAGCACAGGCCAGTGGTGCAGGGGGTGAGAGGATTCACCAGGGACAGAGTAGGGGGGCAGAACAGGCAGATCTACTGAAATACACTGCTGAGGGGAGCAGCAGGAGAGTCAGGAGAGGTCTGCTGCACCATGTGGGTAGCTCCCTGGCTGGCCGGGGATGAACAATTATATTTGTTTATCTGTCGATATTCAATAAAATTGACATACATCCACATAGTTCTCATTTGTGCTGATGTTCATGCCTACTTATGTTTCATAATTCCAGCCAGGATCATTTTATTTCTCAGTGAAAAAGTCACCTTTGGTTTTGAACAGTATGTTCATCGATCATGGCATTTTTGATATAAATCACTACAAATTCTTTGTTTTCCCTTAAAATGTTGTCATTTAACCTATACTTTCTACTGAGTGTGGACTGGATTTAGCAACTCATATAATCCAGAAAATAGATCATGGCAGAAGTGGTGGGTTATTAATTTTGAGAACAGATTATGAAAAGACTATAGCTTCTGTTTTAGGCTCTCTCTCTCTCTTCTTCTTTCATCCACACAAACACATGTCACATGTTCTAGTAGAAGTCAGCTATCATATCATGAGCTAACCCAGAGGACAATGAAGTTAGCAGCCACACTGTGAGGACACTCAGGTGGCATAGAGAGCAAGGAACCAAGGCCTCCAGCAAGCATGAATGAGCGTAGAAGAGGCCTTTGCACTGCCAGCAGCACTGAGGCTAGATGCGCAAGAACTTCATCCCCAAAGTTGTCCTTGAAAAGCTCTAAGTCTGAGTCACTCAATTAATTTTCTTCTAGATTCCTGATCCACAGAAGCTATGAAATAAAACAAACTTGTTAAGTCAATGTTTCTGTGGGTGATTTGTTATATGATCATATATATTGAATGCATTAGTTGTAGAAATCTAGATGGTAATTATTTTAAAACTATACCATTGATTTTTGCTTTTATAATTTCTGTTGAGAAGTCAGTAGTAAGCCTTTTTGCTTTTATAAAGGAGAAAGATATTTTTATTAAAATTGCAGGGTTTTTCTTTCTATTTTTTACAGCAGTCTAAACAGGTTACCATAATATGTTTTCTTTCTAGTAATCTACTAAAGGACTTCTTGATTTGGAAATAGGGAAAAACACTATTCTTGTTTTCTCCCTTTATAATTAAGCATTTTTTATTAGGTGGAATTCACATAACATAACAACAAACATTTTAAAGTGAATAATTCAAAGACATATAGTACATTCACAGTGTTGTTTGACTCACAAGTCTATCTAGTCTTCTCTTTTTAAGGCTCTACTTAATCCCTAATTTATGCTTAATTAGTTCTTAAGGAATTCTGTATAGTCCTTAACTTACAATTATTTCAGTTTTAACCTTAGAAATAAAACTTTTTCTTTTAAAAAACAATGCCCTAAAATTTTAAAGTTGTATACTGAAATTAGCATGAAATAAGGACATACATTTATTTTAAGGTTTTTGTCTGATAACTCTAACATCTGTAGTCCCTATATCTTAAAAGTTTTTTTAGTCTTTTTATTCCTATTTTCTCATCTCCTTGTGTTCCTTTTTATGGAGTTTGTGTGGGAAGTGTATTTGTGCAATGTATGTGTTTATGTGAGAGCGCCTCAGAGAAAAAGAGTAGAAATCCCTTGAGATCATTTTGAGATTATTTCTTACAGAAAGGATTTAGTTTTTTTTTTTCCTACAATAAATTATTCTTTTCATGGATCTCAAAAATACACACACACACACACACATGCACACATCCTCATTCTAACATTTCACCATTATTAGAGGATGAAGTTTAAATTGCCTACTGCAAATTTAGTATAATCTTCCTGTACATACACCTTATTAATCAAACTTTTACTTACATTTGCCCTCTTCCTACATTCAGCTTTATCACTTCCAATTTAGGGTCTCCCTTCTCTACTGCCTCCACGCAATGATCTATCTTATCTTTTTTTCTTTTTTTAAGAACTATTTTTTTTATTTATACAGCAACCTGGGTACAGGCCAGATGTGCGGGAGGGTGAGAGGATTCACCAGAGACAGTGTGGGGAACAGAACAGGCAGATCTACTGAAATACACTGCTGAGGGGAGCAGCGGGTGAGACAGAAGAGGTCTGCTGCACCATATGGGTTGCTCTGCGTCTGGCGGGTATTGAACCCTCACTGCAGAGGCTGCGGACAGCTTCACAGCGCTGCGCTCAACCCACTGCACCACCAGGGAGGCCCTGATCTATCTTATCTTTATAGAATTACTTCTATTACTTTTTATATACTTATTCCATGATTTTTTTCTCTCCCTCCCATATGTAAACACATGATTTTATATGATCTCAGTTTTGTTTTTTCAAAAAGACACCGAGACTGTTACTTGCTTCTCTCCTTTCTTCTGCAATTTTGGGATCATTTACTTTATCACTGTTGACCTTCCATAAAGGGAAACTCAATCACATAAATTTGAAAAGTGTTTTGAAATTGTTAAAGAATCTGACTATTGACTATTGAACAGAATTTTAGGATCCACTAAGCATTATATTGCATGAAAATAAAGAATATGAAAAAGAGGAGCTGAAAGGTTTTATTCCTTACATTTACAAAAGGATGAAAGTGTGAGTTTGGCAAGGTTCCAAGGGATTGAAATGTTCCTAATTCATTCATAAATAATAAAACAGTGTTTCAATTGAAGGGCTATGTGACTTCAGATCCCAGTATGTATCTATTTGCATTTTGTCATGTTTTGTCAGATAAGCAAATGATACAAGAAAACCAAAAACTGAAGCCCTAATCAAGCCGTTTTCCTTTTTGTTTGGGAGGAGCCAGTTGTGGAGATTGCAAATGACATCATCAGTCTTTGAAACTGATGGAGCTGCTAAGATAACATTCTTCCCCGCAGTGTAAACACTGATGGATCCTTTGAGGGATAACTTACACACGGCAAGGCTGGGATTTAGTTTATAGGTCTGACAAGTGTGACCTTTAAAATAATGTATTTGCTATAAAAGAGGGGGAAAAACTCTTTATAACTAAAATATATTGGCTACAAATTCACTTTCCAACAAGTAGTCTGATTACAATCAAAATAACAGACCAAAATGAAACAGTTTACCTGTGATCAATTTAATGTGGTTGTAAAATGCTAATTATGAGAGAAAACACATTCAAGGTTTGTGGTACTGTCTATAAAACTTGCAGAGAAACTAACATTCAGTGATGTGTAGCACATATGGGCAAGCAGATGGCAAACATATTATTTTTAAAAACAGGACTTTTGCTGACAAAATACTGAATTGGAATGGTGTGACTGGAAAACTAAGAGGATGTTATTTATGAGGCGGTACACTAGTGCTCAGTAATTGGATTTTTGTTAAATAGCAGATAAAAAGGGTTTGGTTTCTTAAAAAAAAAAATGAGTATTTTCAGCTACAGAAATTAGTAAAAAAAAACTCTGACAAATTATCTATTTGTAATTTTCATCCCAGGTTATCACGTTTGATTTCTTTGCCTTTTAGGAGGCTAACAGAAGAGATCAGCATTACCAAACTGAGCTTGATTTATGCAAAATGTTGACTTTCATCTTTGTGATGTGGTTCTGTGGAAAAATGTAATGGAGTAATTTTAAATATTCACGGATATAAAATTAGAGATAATTTTTTTTAGTCTTCACACAAAAGAAAATATATAACAAAGACTAAATTGACCACTTAAAATTACAGTTAAAATGTTTAAACTAAAATGTTTAAACTTTCAGTGATGAGATGAATGTGTCTGGCATCTAATACACCACCCGGTGATTAAATAATAACACTGTATTTCATATGTGATTTTCACAATTAATAACACTATTTCATATGTGATTCTCACAAGAGTACATTTTAAGAGTTCCCAAGTCACACACACATACACATGGTGATGATGTGGGGTTATGAATGTGATAATCAGTTTGATAGTGTTAATTGTCTTATAAAGCATAAATATATATTATGCATATGTATATGTTTAAAATCATCATGGTGTACACCTAAAATATATACAGTTTTTTGGTCAATGATAACTCAAGGAAGCTGGAAGAAATAACTTGATGATTTTGATGCCTCTTCTTTGAACTACTCTAGAATTTTGTAATATTTCCAACACATATCAACTGAGATTTTCTGTGAACCTGTGTGCTTTTATTTTTTTAAGATTTATTTATTTATGTATACAAGAACTGGGGTACAGGCCAGAGGTGTGGGGGGGGTGAGAGGATTCACCAGAGACAGAGTGGGAAACAGAACAGGCAGACTGACTGAAATACACTGCTGAGGGGAGCAGCAGGCGAATCAGGAGAGGTCTGCTGTGCCATGTGGGCAGCAACCTGGCTGGCTGGGGATTGAACTCGTGCTGCAGTGGTTGAAGAAAGCTTCATAGGTAGTGTCCCAACCCCTTGTGCCACCAGGGAGGCCCCGTGTGCTTTTTTTGAATTTGCTGTTGGTTTGTTTAAATCAGGGATTGATCTCATATATATTTTATTCCCCTACCAAGCATTCAATCTGACCTGCAGCAAATATTTTTAAAATTTTACTGAGTAAAGCAAAGAGCCCTATTACTCAATCAATAAATTTTAAACCATCACATCTAAGATTGCGGCAACTTTTGGGGCAAAAGTTGAACTCCACTAAATAATAACCGCTTTTAAGAAAGTAGGGTTTAAAATTGTATGATGACAATTAGCTAAAATCTCAAATTCCCAGCTTTCAGGGAAATTAGACCTGTATTTACATATAACTAATGAAGGATAATTTACATTTTCAAGATGTCTAAAGATCAATTTCAAAGTTCACTTGGTAACCTCTCCAAATATTTATAACTAAGTTTTCCTCATATATAACTTAAAATATTTGAAAAAAAACTTTATGGTTTTATACCTAGAACTGTTATATAATTATATATGATACATAATTTTTGTTATATAATTATATATGATACATCACGTATGTGTATATTTATGTATTTTCAACAAAACCATATTTTCAACAATATTTCCATACCAGAAACTAGATGAAAAGAACAATATGTAAAGGGCAGGTACTTGGTAAGTTTTTTTTTTTTAATCTATATTCTTTTGAGAATCTAGATCAAATTAAATCTATATTCTTTACACACTTAAGAAATGGGGGCCTCCCTGGTGGCACAAGGGGTTAAGGCACAACCTCTGAAGCAATCTTCAACCGCTGCAACATGAGTTCGATCCCCGGCCAGGGAGCTACCCACATGGTGCAGTAGACCTCTCCTGACTCACCAGCTGCTCCCCTCAGCAGTGTATTTCAGTCAGTCTGGTTGTTCTGCTCCCCACTCTGTCTCTGGTGAGTCCTCTCACCCACCATGCCTCTGGCCTGTACCCCAGTTGTGGTATGCATAAATAAATAAATCTTTAAAAAAAAGAAATGTTTTCCATCAAATTTTCCCTTTATCATGAACATTACATGCACTGGGTTGTGAGAAGCACGCTCTCTCACCTTTTGTCATATAATCAATTTGTTAGAGGTATTTTCTTCTGGAAAAGCTACCAAAAAAATGGTGGTGAGTGGGAGGAGGTGTGGGTGGACAAGAAGAGAGCAGGCCCAGCCAGGCCTCTACATACATAGTTAATAAGTAAGAACCTCAGCTATATAGTGAATTCAATTCTCACCAAAAGCAGTAGGAAAGAAAAAAAAAACAAAAACTAGTATTAAATTCAACACAGTCCAAACACTAGGGTTTAAATATTTTTTAAATATTTTAATTAGAAAACAGCTAAAAAGACAGAAAAATGATAGGGTCACTTCCAGGTGTGGATCAAATAGTATTGGGCCAGCTGTTCCCTGGTGTTGACCCAGAGTGATCTAGAGGAAGTGGAGCCTTCAGTGAACAGTAGCTCCAGCAGCAGCACCATGGACAGCTCTGACACTCCCTAGGATTGGGGGGATCTGTTCTTTGTATGAGAGAACATTAGCTACCTCAACAGCTACTCACTGTGCCTGAACTACAACAGCAATGTGGGATGCTACTGCATATCGGGCCATGCAAACAAGCTCTATTTGGAGAGGAAGTGTCCTTTGAGAGCCTCATGCAGCAGATGGAACACCACACATCAGATGCAGATAGACTTGTATTCAGCTCATCAGCCAAAGGTAATGGAAGGCACAGGCACAAGTTCGTCTGCAGTGATTGGGTGTAGAATTTGAAGGAATGGGATTCTGCTGTTGTCCATCAGGAGGAGGGAATTTGAAGATGTGATCCTGGGTGGTTATTTAGGGAACAAAGTCATTGTTAAGTACATTAACAAATATGCCACTGTCCTGGCTTTCTGGGCTGAAACCTCAATCATGACAAAAATTTGGCAAAGCAACCAGGTACAGCATCTGAAGTGATCATGGATGAGAAAGACTGGCTCACCCAACACCAGGCCAGGGGGAGACTGTGGGATTATTTGCAGTTTTGACATCAATGAGTGCTGGGTGGAAACTGTTTCTTCAAGTTCTCACTGTATATCTGCTAAGCCATGTAATACTGGCACAACAGGTTTGTGCCCCTAACCTGGCTGTGCATGTGCTGTTGTCTGAGGACAACATGGTCAAGGTCAACAAATGCTACCTCAACAAGGAGACCTTCAGCACCCAGACATGGGTTGGTGGACAGGCCCTATTCCCCATTGTGTTCTATGTGGCCAGTGCTAGTGCTTGATCACAGTACATTATTTATGTGCAGCTGGGCAGACATCTGTTAGGAAATTTAAATTCATGTACCCCTGCACCTGCTCTCCTGCCTTTAGAAATAAATTTGTAAGAGGGCCTCCCCGGTGGCACAGCGGTTGAATGCTGGGTTGCGAAGCTGCCGGCGGCCTCTGCAGCGCCGGTTCGATCCCCGGCTGCTCCCCTGCCACCGGAGGAGAGTCCCACATGGCACGCAGACCTCTCCTGCCGCCCGCTGCTCCCCTCAGCAGTGTGCTTCGGTCCTTCTGCCTGCTCTGCTCCCCGCTCTGGCTCTGGTGAATTCTCTCACCCTCCCGCGCTTCTGACTATACCCAGTGCATGTATAAACAAAACAAACAAATAAATAAATAAAAACATGCCTCTATAAAAATAAATAAATAAATAAAATAAAGTCTTTAAACTTTAAAAAAAAAGAAATAAAATTGTAAGAAATCACTACACTTGGAAAAGATAGTGTGTGTGTGTATGTATGTGTGTAATATTAGAAAAATACTATCAAGTATCAGTTGGCATGCAAGATATTATTTGTTGACTAGTATAGTGAAAAAATAAGTAAAAATCAGAATTGCACTATCTGGGAGACTTTTGATAGTTATCAGGTACACCAAGCACACATATTCATAAGCTCCTATTTTCTGACATATTCAGCTTGACACTAGAAGCATGTGCATCCTAATATGCCTATCGAAGGACAGTGACATTTCTTGCTAGAGGCTGTATCCTGAAAAGTACCCTGAATTCAGCATTGGGGTTGACATGAAGGTCTGTAGAATCAGAGCCTGTGTTTGAATCCTATTTCAGCCTCTCTCTAGATTGGGACTTCAGGTACTAATTTAACTAAGCCCAGTTTCCTCACATGCAAAAAGAAAAAAAAAAAACAGTCAGCATTACCAATTTCACAACACACTTCGTTGTGCTCTGTGAGAAAATAGGTTTCACTCTTAAGCTAGGACCAGCACAAAGTAACTTCTCCACTACTCTAGCTTTTGTTATCACGATTGTGATAAGTAGGACACTGTCCCATGAATATATCCTATCCATTAAATGTACTTTGTGATTCTAGATAAATGATTAAAAGCATATTTGATGCAAGTATGTATGAACATATGCTGTGCAATGTGTTTTCCATCTCAACACTATAGATTTGCTCATGTGATCAACATATATATTTTCCAGAATTACAGGCACAGTCCTTGGTTGCAAACAACCAAGTTGAGCAGAGCAACTATTCAGAGGTTCAAACTTGTGGGGTAACAGACAGCATTTTGACATGGAACTCTCAGAAAAGTCAGCATTTACTAGAATAGCAGTTGGAGATATTTATGTTGTAAATTCTAACTGTAATATGATAAATAAGGAATAAATGAAAAAAATAACAGCAATAATATGTAACCACTTTCTCTTTGGATAACTTTTGTCTGTGTCTTTATGTTTTATTGTCTTCTTTATACATATTGTTTGGATTTCTGCTTTAGTCAGGAATTCTAAAATTGCTTTTAAATTTTTTGCACTACTAACTGTTGTGTTGACAATTCCAAGTCATCATATTTCCCATGAACAGTTTATTATCTCATTTTCTCCCCTTTGCCTGAAAGGCACATCACAATCTCCCAATCATACATGGAAGAAATTTCAAACTTCAGTGAAAAATATGAAGGAATGAAGGAGGGTGTGACAGGTAAGGAAGTTACTGATTTGGACAATGTGCATGTTTTTATGACAACATATATTTAATTTGTTATAATTACAAATATTATATATAAAATGAACATGGTCAGTTTGTTTTGCCCATTGCTCTCTTTCTTTGCTGTAAGGACTTAATTCAGAAGGATTGCCTGTTTAAACCTTGCACACACCCTTAAATGCCTGGCACCACTTGCCTCCTAAAGATAACCTCTAACCTCTTGGAATATACTTCTGATAAGAGTGTCTTTGTTTACCCGAAAATATGGGTCATGCCATATTGTTTACATTAGCAATGTGATTTATGCTGGGGACTTTGGTAGAGTTTATTAGTGTGGCTTTTGCAGGGATTGGAGATTAAGCAACTATGAGTGAGATCAGTCATGTCCATAGTGAGCCAGGCCTATGTGACTGACATCAGGAAGCAAACAGAACACAAAGGCTAAGGTAGCTTCTTTGACTGGCAATACTTGTGTGTTGTCTTACATCATTGCTGGAGATCTACAAAGTGTTTAGAAAACGCTGCTGTGGGAGGATAACTAGAAGCTCATTCCTGCTCCCTCCTTGTATCTGCCCTGCTCGTCTTTAACTGTTGAATCCTTTTTGTTTACAATAAGCTGTATCTGCAGATATAACAACTTTTTGACATTTTTTGAGTTCTAGAAAATCATTGATCCTGAGCTAATCCAAGCATAATCTCTAGTGGGTGTATCTTTAACCTTATTGAGCTTTAGAGGATGTTCGAATCTTCAGGGTCAAAACTTAGACCTTCCCTTATTTTATCTTTGAATGAGATTAAATAAGAATGAGTCTGCTTATTTCTATTTATTAAAAATTTGTCTATAAAATATCTGAATAATTAATATTTTGTTTCTGAGAGTATTGATTTTATGAGTATTTAACAGGATAGTCATGTAATCAGATATATTTTGCCAGTATTTTATAACAGCATCATAGTTATCATACATGGTGCATAGGTAGACTTCAAAAAGAATGGCTCCATTCTAATAATTCTGAACAGATCATGAGTGAGAATCATCATTTATAAAATTAAGGAAACTCAGATCAAGTACGAAAGATAATCTCAAAATACATCAATTATTCAGTACCTAAAGTAGAAATCTGCTAACTAAACTTTACTGTAGTTACAAGATTTGAATTTTGAATCAGTTAATAATGGAATTTGATCACTTTCCTTGTCTGCTATATTTCATTTCAGTTGTGCCCTGAAAGTTAATCTCCAACAACCAAAATGATTCATCAAAAGGCTTTGGTTAAACACTTAATCCCTCTTCTCCCTCTTACTTCCTTTTTATTAATCTGCATGCCTGCATATTTTTTCTAGATTCATTCTGCAGAACAAAGTAGATCAAGTTTAGTTTATTAAGGCCATTTGCATAAAAAGGTTTCCTATCATTCTCAATGCCACATGCTACTTGATTGCATATTTTAAAATCAACAAGCAACTACAAACCAGAGACACACTCCAGGGGGAGGGAGAGGCAGGGAAAGGAAGGACTAGAGTCAAAATAAGGGGGGGTTGCAATTGTATGGGGAATATAACCAAAATGAAAAGGCATACATTGTGCAAAGATGAAAAAAGATGTAAGAATTATATAAAATTAAATATTTAAATAAAAAATATTTTATATGAAAAAAATTGTATCATTTGTTGTAGCCATTCAATAAATATTATTTAAAGACTAGATTAAGATCCAATTGTATGAAAAATTTTCCTTTGGGAACTTATTTTCTACCCACAGTTTCTTTTGTTCTTTGACCTGTAATGTGTAACATTTATCACAGTAACACATATCATTTAAATATTCTTAAAACATGTATAAACACACACATATAGCTATGTTGGATTTTGTTGGAGCTACATAATATAATTAAATCTCCCAGACATTAATTTTCCTCATCTATATTTCAAAAAGAATTATCATTACAGCCCTCTCTATTTCTCTGTCCCGAGGATCAGATGTAGTAATTATTCAAAGTGTTTTGAAAAATGATCATGTTAGATATTGCTATTTAAAAAATTATGTTACTCATTTAAGCCACTCTGCTAATTCCATTAACAAATATATTAAATATTCATTTGATACACTTTTGTTAAAAAGCTGCAGCCTTCACTCAACGCATTTAGCCATGATTTGCAAGAAAGCTCTCACACTACCTTTTTAAGTATACTTCTCAGAAGTATACTCAGAGTTTCGTAAAATTTATTCCATTGCCAATATTGTAATTGGCCATTTATATATTGGTAATGGTATAACATTTAATTATAAGTACTAGTATACATCTTTTAATATATTTTTTTTTTTACTATTGGTGATCTCAGATAAGTAATATATACACCAATTAAATAGAAAACATTTTTAAACCAGAAGTGGTTTTCTAACTAATTCAGTTTTATGGTTCCCGTAAAGTTAAATGGGGAAAGAAAACAAACACATAAATGTCAGAAAAGTAAATTACATTTATGCCATTTTATTTCCACTAAAATAAGATTTATTTTATTAGAAGCAGAGGTAGAAGCATCATTTTAAAAAAGAGTTGAAAAAATTCTAAGTTGTACTTTATGAGTTAGAAGTAAACATTTTTCTTCATGTCGTTCTTCTGTTTGTTCTGAGATCAGACCAGATCAGGCCTGTTCAGAGTTGTATGACCATAGATTGTTCTGTTGTTTTTTAAGTAATGATTATAGTTTCTGTAAAAGTCTTACTGTAAATTCTTCTTTGAAAATGACAATTTTATAATACTTCATTAACATACATTTGATGGACTAGAAATGCCTGTTGACTCTACTGGCCCTTGAGTAGCCTCTTCCTATTATTATTCCATTTTCCATAAGTCAGGCAAAGCCTTGTCAAATCATTTTGGTGAGATCACTTGGCCTCATACAATAGATGACTTATTTTAAACTAAATAATTTATCTTATAAATCTTCAATATAATTTGTTTAATATAGTTATTCTTATTTGATTTAATGTTCTAGGATATTCTAGCTTAGAGGAATTCCTTAACCTTTAGAATTCAGGAAAACAAATGGCAATGAACAAGCAAATACTGCTTTAATGTTATTTCTATATTTTAAAATGCTCAAATTCATTACAAAAAAAGCAAACCAATTATGAGAATGTAGCATAAACACAGTCTTTCCCACCCCAGTGATAAATTCTGAAAAGCGATTTCACAAAAACTTGAGCCAGAATATCACCCAAATGTTCCTTTCAATTGACTCTCTTTTAGACTTACTGAAAGATAGGAACTATGTTAAAAACGCTTATGTATGCATATGTATATACACATATATATGTAGACACATGTATATAAACATGTATGTGTATATATGTAGGGGAGAGAAAAATGATATAGTCAAAGTGCATCTATTTTTGAGGACAATCTGGAATTTTTTCAATCTTTCAAGCTTTCTTAAATATTAAACTCTTACTTTTCATTTAATATGTAATCATTCCTTCCATCTTTCTAAGAGTCTAGTAAGCAGGCCTGGTTCCAGTGGAACATGTCCCTCCCCATGATTACCTTTTGTTGTTCACTGTCTCCCAGATTTGGCAGACAAAAACCATGTGAAGAGTCTTGGCTGTTATGACATTCCAAACTGCTGGCCACTTGCAAATAGGATTTTGTTTAAAAGCCATTGATCTTCTGCAGCTGCTATGAGGACGAGAGAGTTTCCAGAAGCTCAAGCTTTTGGCAGATGAGATTTTATGCTTCTGATGCCATGAGACAAAAATAATTTTGATTTTGAACTCCAATATTATATGAGAAAATAATTTAAAAGGTGGTTCTGAGGTGAGGAGAACAATGGGATGCTGGAAATAGTTTGCAGCATCCAAGGCAAAATTAGAAGAGATTTTATAGAAAGGAATAACTAGAAAGAAGCTTCTATCTAGACTGGCTAGTTTCCTCAAATGAATAATTTCTTTATTTCGATGTTCTTTTCCTTGCATCAGCTTTTTTATTTCTGAAGTCTGAAAGTTAGAGGTTAGCCATATGTCAGTCTCCTGCCTGATCTTACTCCTATATTAAAACCACAAAGCTAGTTGTTAAATTTTGAACTTTTTTAGATTACTGTCACTTAATGAAGTCTTATTGACTATAGCACTTTCCGCTATGTAAGCAACTTAAGAGCCAGGTGGCAGTTTGAACTGGTTGGATTAACTAGTTCTCAGACTTGTACTTTGAACTAATAGCTCTTAGTCACATCTTTATTTTTTTTAAATTTTGCCTTCACATTCTGATTTTAGTAATAGAAACAATAACTCAAATTTTGATTATACTTAGTACCTCTTCTCAAAACTCTAAAAATATCCCTACCAATTCATTGATTAATCTCTTTATCCATGAATATCTACTAAGTGCCTTGGATGCCTCAGAACTAAGTTTAGGTAAAATATAGAAAAATCATGTTAATAAAGGAAAGTTTGCTTCCAAATAAATAAAACAGGGTATCATGATATTTGGATCATGTCAAGTGTATTGACATTGTTTCTCTGAAGAGAATTGTACATTTAATACTGTAACTCCAGAATTTGGGAAAAATTCTCTAACAGTTTGGTCAGAGGGCAAAAACATGGACCGAAAAGGGTCCACAGTGAATGCAAGTTGGAAATGTTGAAACTATATTGTTTTAATGTGGCCTAAGGAATTGAAAAGTTTAGGGGAGCTGTGATGATAGAGAGGATTTGCATTTAATGTACACTGGGAGTGAATAGTGGACATTCTTTAAATCACCTGGAGAAATAAATTGAAAGGGAAGTTCCAGTTCTTTTGAAGAGGTCTGTAATTACTCTTTATAAGGCCTACCATAAAAGGGGAAGTGTAGTCACTGAAATGAGGAGTCTACATAATATAAGAGTACTACAGGAGCCAAGCCAATGTATTCAACACCAAAGACAAGGTGGTGTGTCTTACTATACGGCCAGAGTCAAAGCATAATCAGATTAGTTTGACTAACACAAAACAATGCTAATTTGTCAGTGCTCCAAGAAGTGAAAGAGACATGAAGCCTATAAAATTCTCACTTTGCCTTTATAAGATGAAAAGTCCTGGACAATCTGAATCCTAAAAATAGTAATTATCCCTCCATCAATTTTCAGATTTGAGTTCATTTACAGACTCAAAATCATTTGAATGGTGTGTAAGCCAGTTTCCCCTGAAAAATAAGCCCCATATACTAACCATGGTTTATGACTTTAATTATACTTTCACCCTCCCAAAAGGAGCTACAGTCTTTTACTGATGGGATTTTGTATGGGAGAAAAGCACATGATCAAAATTTCATTGGATGGGCAATGGGAAGTTACTGGACATTGACTCTGAACTAATACTCTTTCTTAGAGACCCAAAAGATCAGGTAGGTCATCACTCAATGTAGGGGTGTATGAATGACAGGTGATTAGTGGAGTTTTGGTTCAGATCATTTCATTGTAATTGAGTCCCTCATTCTGTTATTTCTATTCTGGACCATAATGGGAGGGAATTTTCAGCAACTCAGTCATTGGTTGAATGTCTTGTGGAGTGAAAACTATTATGGTAAGAAAGGTGAAATGAAAGTCACTAGAACTAATTCTGCCTCAGACAATGATAAATCAAAAATAATACCAGATTTTGGGGGTGTGATTACAAAGATTATTGCCACCATCAAAGTTCTGAAAGATGCAGGAATAGCGACTCCCACAACCTTCCTATTCAACTCATCTTTTACCTGTGTAGAGGAGAGAACTATCTTGGAGAATGACAGTGGATTTTCCTAAACTTAACCACAGAGTGGCTGAAATTGCAGCAGATGTACCAGATGTGGTTTCATTGTTTGACAAATTAACACATCCCATGCTACCTGATATGCAGCTATTGATTTGGCAAATATCTTTTTATCCATCCCAGTTGATAAAGAACACAAAAAGCAGTTTGCTTTCAGTTGGACAGGCCAGCAATATAATGTCACTGATGAATCTCAAGGGGTATATCAATTTCCAGTCCTGTCTCATAATTCAGTTCATAGGGATCTTGATTGCTTTTTCCACAAGATACCACACTGGTCCATTACATTGAAAACATGATGCTGATTGCACTTCATGAGCAAGACAAAGTATCTACTCTAGACTTCTTGGTAAGATATTTGCATGTCAGATGGTAGGAAATCCATTTAACCAAAATTCAGGGGCCTTCTCCCTCAGTGGTGTGTTGAAACATACCTTCTAAATTGTAGTATATGTTCTTGAATCTGGCTTCTCCTATGTTCATAAAAGAGGCACAATATCTAGTGGAACTCCTTGGATTTTGAAGGCTCCATATTCCTCATTTGGGTGAGCTACCCTGGCTCATTGACTCATATTTAAGTGGGGCCCAGAATAAGAGAAGTCTCTGCAGCAGTCCCAGGCTGCTGCATATGCTTCTCTTTACTTGGAACACATGATTCAGCAGATTTGGTGTTGTTTGGAGTGGCAGTAGCAGGTACAAATGCTATTTAGAGTCTTTGGAAGACCTTGCTGAATCACAGAACAAACTCTTTGTATATTGGATCAAAGTATGCCATCTTCTGCAGACAACTGCTTCTCTTTTGAGATAAGTAGTTATTGGTCTGCTTTTTTTTTTTTTTTTTGCTTTAGCAGAGACTAAATGCTTAATTACAGATAACCAAATAACAGCACTCCAACAGTTAATGGAAGTGTTATATGCATGATTGCTCCTTAGTACACCTTGGCTACATCCACTTTTGAGTGATTAATCTGCCAGTAAGAGACCAACAATGAGTTACGTATATGGCATAACTTCATGGGGTGATCAATCACCTACTCAGTGGTAGGGTAATTGCAATGGACAGTTTCCATCATGGAAGAGTCAGAACTTTCTTCTTGATGATAAAATATACATTTAATTTGAATACAATGCAATTGTCTCCCTTGTGCAAAGTGCTTCTGCCAGGGGACACATTAATGATTCCATTTTGAATTGGAAGTTATGACTATCACCCAATCTCATTGGGCTTTTAATATCTCTGAATCAATAAGAAAAAAAGGCAGGGGAAGTTAAAGTACTGGTAAGGTAACTGATCATGATTACCAAGGGGAAATTGATTACTACTCTACAATGGATATAAGAAAGTGTATGTCTAAAATACAGGCTTCCGGGCCTCCCCGGTGGCGCAGCGGTTGAGCGCTGGGTTGCGAAGCTGCCCGCGGCCTCTGCGGCGCTGGTTCGATCCCCGGCTGCTCCCCGGGCACCGGAGGAGGGTCCCACATGGCGCGCAGACCTCTCCTGCCGCCCGCTGCTCCCCTCAGCAGTGTCCTTCGGTCCTTCTGCCTGCTCTGCTCCCCGCTCTGGCTCTGGTGAATTCTCTCGCCCTCCCGCACTTCTGACTGTACCCAGTGCATGTGTGAACAAACAAACAAACAAATAAATAAATAAATACATAAATAAAAAAAAAAAAATACAGGCTTCCTTTGGCTGCCTTTTCTTATTATAGTAACCTGTATGAAAACCTAAAATTAAGATTTGTTTCACACTACCAGGTGAACCAGACTCAGTTGAAGTGCTTGCTGAAATCAAAAGAAATACTAATAGAGATCACATCTTAAGAAAAAAACATTACCCTTCTAATGTTTGGGACCCATCAGTTGGCACCCTGAATAGAAAGAAAAACCTGAACCTTCTAAGAGAAAGAAAAGACTCTGTCTGACTACTCTAGCTGAGATATTTGTTTTCTTACTTTCAGTCTTGAACTAAAGCATTTGTTCTAGGATCTCAGCTTTTGGACAGGAACTAAACCATTAATTTTCTTGGGACTCTAGCTTAACAACTACAGATTTTGGGATTTTTCAGCATCCATAGTCTATCATATCCCAGGAACGTGAGAAAACTTTCTGAGCGAGACAGACATGGTTATAATCACAGTTTGAGGACCTTATAGGTGTCCAGATCTGCACATAATAAAAACCATGTAGCTTTAACTTCCTGATTTTAGAACTAATTTATATTATGATTTTAGAACTAATTTTCCATTCTTTATTTTATTTTGTGTTTAAATTTCCTTTTCATCTTCTTTCTTCTTCTGTTTTTTTTTTTTTTTTTTTTTTTTTTTGCCTCAGTATATACTTATTGAGAAATTGTGATGAGTAATATATAGTACTAAGTACCCTGCTGGATACTCTCTCAACAACCTCAAGATCTGCTGAGCCATCTGTTAAATGATAATGTCAACATACAAAGAAAGAACAAATTCTAGTATGTAGGGTGTATAGGGAAGGCTCAAGAGGAAGAGAAATTTTGTATCATTATTTAAAGATAAATAGGCTCCCATAAGTAAATATATATATCAGATCGTACTGGACTGGTAGGTCAGACTGAGCAAAGGTTGCATAATACCCAAAAAATATTTTGAAGGTGAAATTTTGTGGACCATGTGGTTAGGCTAAGGATCTCTGTTTTGGGGAAAAAGAGCAGATGCTATACCTGGAAGAACCTTGATATTTGTGCTAGAAATTTGAAGACCATATTTCTTATACCATGAGGACATAAAATTAATTAATGTATACCTAAAAATATTAGAGCTATAAATTATTTCTAGAAATAATATTGCAAAATAGAAACTAAACCAGTTTTCAGCCCTGCTTCATTCCCAGATGGATCTGGGTTTCTACTGAGCTATAAACACAAAGTATTATCATGCTATGCTTATTATGGAATGTTTCTGTCTTGATTAAATGATTTTGGGTTAAACAACCCCAGATGACAACCTCAGGTGAAACCCCAGATGACAACCTCAGGTTTGCCTTTTCAAGACCCATTTCATTACCTTTTCTTGAAGAATATCACCTAAACTTTTATACCTGGCTCAGAATGTGCCTCATCAATATTTTTTTGATTTAGAATTTTTCAGGGTATATTCAGGCAGGTAAATAAATGTCACCAGAGTCATTGGAAGATAACCTTCTTTAGAAACATTTTTGTAGTTATTAATAAACTTTATTTACTTATTTTTTTAAGAAAAACCTAAAACTGCTTCCAAAGTTACAAACATTTTTGGATATTTAAGGTGATAGGTGGAATTATGAAATTACAATTAATTTACAATTGAATGTATGATTATAATTTATAATAAACCCTCGATGATCTTAATTATTCTAGAAGTTATCCTAGAATAAGTTATCTACAAGTTATCTAAAAGTTACTAGCCATTAGAATATTTTTGTGTCTTTATATCCAGACTGACTATAAAATCAGGTAACTAGACTAGATTGTTTCTATATCCCTTTCCATCTCTAAGTTTGAATGCTTTGACTTTGCCCAGATGGTGACTTCTTTACAGTAATTCTTCATAAAAGTGACCATAAATCAACAATTAAAATAACATTAGTTTCTTCCTATAACTCTGTTGTTTTAGTTGTTGAATTAAGTTTCACAATAATTTTTGTCCCATAAAATTCCAGGGACATACATTCTGAAAGTTAATTTTCTCTGACACTTAAGTAGTCATATTTTCAAAAAATCTTGACTTAATCTTTACTTAAAAGTCATTTGTCAAAGCAATTAGAAGGAGTAAAATGTGTTTTGGAATCTGACACCTGAGATTGTACTGTGGTTATTTCTATTAACAAGTTATATGATCTTTGCTATGTTACTTTAGTACTTCAACATCAGTCTTTTAAACTATAAAGTGGCAATAAAAATTGTATCTCCATTGCATTATTTCAAGAATTTAGTGTGATAATGAGTTCAGAGCACTTATTACAGTGCCTGGCACAGAGTTCATGATCATAAATCGTAGATATCAAACAATAAAAAATAGAAACTTGAAGAATCATTGACATTTTAAACAAGAGGCTATTTCGATTATCTACAGTTGTTTCTGCACCTGCATTTTCTACATGATAATAACTTCATGCATGTAATTTTAATGAGTGCCTTGTGTTATATTCATTTTTGGCATTCAGTCTATGACAAGTAGAATTAATGTCCTCATTCAAAGCTTACATATAGACATAGTTCTTCTATAGTAGTTCCCATCTTTATTTCTCAGGATATATGCCACTTTTAAGATAAAGCCACACATTCTTTGAAACTTTTCCTCTCATTTTAAATCTGGGACTATTTGTAACTGTTTCAAACAAAATATTACAAATTTCATGCTAAGTGACTTTCAAAACTAAACCAGAAATACATATGCTTCTCTTTGTTCTCTGGAACAATTGTTGACATTGTGAACCTCTGGGTAACGATTCCAATTATCCAAAAGCCACCATGCTTGTGCTTTGGTCTGTGACCTCAGGTGAGTGCCACTAATCTGTCTTTTCCATCACAGTGTCAGATATGCAAATATGGCATGGTCTGCCAGTTCACAAGCTATATACCACCAAGTAACTACTAGTTTCAGTGCCACGTGGAGCAGAAGAATTAGAGAGCTCGATCCTGCCAAATTCCTGAACCACATGATCATAAAGTCTAGTAAGTGGTCATTGCTTAAGGCTTTACATTTGGATGGTTTGTAATGCAGCAATAATAGATAGCCATGTATATTCCTAAAATTTGGTCTTTTATACATTCACCATTTTGACCCCCAGATTATGTGTCTTACCATATTAAGGCTGAAATAATGGACCACATAATAAGGTAATTGCACATACAATTGGAAAGAAGTGCCTTCATTTTAGGGAACAGGTAACAAAGTTATTATTCAAGGAAACTATTACAATTGCAATTACTTCCAGGTTAATTTCTGCCCCCATGGGTAATTGTAGGCAGAAAGATTTGAGTGAAAAATTGAATGGATACTAGAAACACCTCAAACATGCATTTCTTTATTACTGGGTACACTGTTCTTGTGACCTCTGGCCACAAAGCATAATGAAACATTACTCAGAATGGAAGTTGTTCTCCTGGTACACCAAGCTGAAGTTGTGCAATTAAAACATCTTTGGCTAAAGTATTTTATATGTTTGTATTTTATTTTTGTATTCTTAACCATTATGTGTGATTACTTTGCCCTTTAGCCTTTTGAATGTGTCCAATTGTGACTGCCATTAAATTGAAAGATCACTAGCTTATTAATTGCATTCTATAGGGAAAAACGTGAACTGCATTCTTTTATAATATACATTCTATGGACATTAAAAATTTAGTATAACCTGAGAAAATACAATAATTTGAATAAGCATATGACCCAACAATCATACCTCTGTGTGTACACTCAAAAGGATTGAAAACAGATTCTCAATTAATGTATGTGCATGTACATGACAGCTATTAACAATAGTCCTAGTAGAAAACAAAACAAAACAATATTCAGCAATGAATGAATGGGGAACTAAATACAGTATTTACAGAAAATGTAATATTATTCAGTCACACGTAGTGCTGTCATATTGATATATTCTATAATGTGGATGAATGTGGAAATCATTATGTTTAGTGAGGAAACCAGACATAAAAGATCATATATTGTAGAATCTCACTTATATGAACTATCCAGAATAAGTAAACTCATAGACAGAGAAAATGGATTTATTATGTAAATGGAAAATGAGAGTAACTACTTAATGGATAAAGGGTTTCTTTTTGAGGTGATGCAAATATATTGGCATTAGATGTGGTCGTTATGCAAAATTGAAAATACACTAAAGGTCACTGAATTGTTCACTATAAAATGAATAATTTGCAAGTAATTATCCTTGGTAGTCTCCCACATAGTTGAAAATCTAAGACTGCACAAACACCAGCACTTAATTTCTACACAAACACCAGTACTTAATAATTGTCAAAACTGGGCCTCCCCGGTGGCACAGCAGGTTGAGCTCAGTGCTGTGAAGCTGACCGCAGCCTCTGCAGTGCTTGTTCAAATCCTGGCCAGCCAGGAAGCACCCCACATGGCTCAGCAGACCTCTCCTCTCTCGCCCACTGCTCCCCTCAGCAGTGTACTTCGGTCAATCTGCCTGTTCTGCTCCCCACTCTGTCTCTGGTGAATCCTCTCACCCTCCCATGCCTCTGCCCTGTGCCCCAGCTATTGTATAAATAAAAAATAAATCTTTAAAAAAAAATTGTCAAAACTTGTAAGTTACCAAATGTCCTTTGATAGGTGAATGGATAAACAGTGATACAGCCATACAATAGAATATTACTCATAGTTAAAGAGAAATTGATTATCAGATGATAAAAGAAAATGAAACCAATATGCATATTTCTACAATGCATGCTTACTCCTCTCAGGTATATTCTCCGCAGAATTCCAGTCACCAATTCACCCGTGCACCATCACCATAGTCCCTTGTGTAATAACAGATTCCCTTCATATTTTTATCCCTCTTCATCCCCACTCCCCACTGCAGTCTTAAAGCAGAACTATAGAGAGGTCAAAATGACCAGTTGTTGCCAGGGGTTAAGGATTGGGGAGACAGAAGAAGAAGTGAAACATAGAGGATTTCTCAAGAGAGTGAAATTATAGTCATGTTGCTATAATTATGACTACCTTTCTGTACCCTAATATTATTAATAGCGATAATATTATTAATAGTGATGTGCCAATAATGGTGCATCAGTTGCAACATATGGACCGCAATAATGCAACATGTTCATAAACAAGAAAACAATGGGGGAGGGATGCGAAAATACAGAAATTATGTTATTTCTGCTATATTTTGCTACATATCTAAAACTTTTCTAAAAATAGTCTATTTGTTATAAAAAATAAAGAGGTAGACCTTATTGGTACTTAGCACCATTTCATTAAAAACATGACCTTTGGCTATTTTTAAAGGGGTAAACTGTGTGATTCCATTCATAATAAATTCTAAAACAAATGTAATCTATGGTGAAAAGAGAGAAAGTAGATTCACTGGAAAGAAGGACAATAGGATATATTGACATAGAAGTTAAAGTAAAGATACACATAGAGGGGAGGAGGAGAAGGGGGGAGAGAGAGAGAGAGAGAGAAAGAGAGAGAGAGAGAGAGAGAGAGAGAGAGAGAGAGAGCAGCAACATGTCTCAATAAGTGATTTATTCACAGTAAGTAAAGAGACATGAAGAAAAAGGGAGGGTTTTTTTCAAGAAAATGAAATCCAAATCAATGTCACAGCAGAACTCTTCTGACTAGCCCGCTGCTCCCCTCAGCAGTGTATTTCAGCCAATCTGCCTGTTCTGTTCCCCACTCTGTCTGTGGTGAATCCTCTCACTCCCCACACCTCTGGCCTACACCCCCGTTGTTGTATGCATAAATAAATAAATCTTATTAAAAAAAAACACATGAAAGGAGAAGTGGCCCTCATCTCAAAGGAGAATGCAGATGAATGAAACAAGCAAAGACAAGGAAGAGGAATGTTTGGCAAATAGTTCTGAGACTTTGTGAAGACAATACTTTAAAGGCACATAAACTGGTGACCTAATAGAACCAGGAAGCAAAATTCCAGAACATTTTTTCATGTTCAATTTATATATATATATATATATATATGTTTATCTGTGATGAATTATTTTGCTTTTCTGGCATACCTCTTAACAATTAAAATTAGTATTTGACCTCTTTTCAGATAGTTTTTGAAGATTTGTTTTATTTATTTATGCTTACAAGAACTGGGGTGTAGGCCAGATATGCAGGGGAGGAGAGGATTCACTAGAGACAGAGTGGGGAGAATAGGCAGATCTACTGAAATACACTGCTGAGGGGAGCAGTGGGTGAGACAGGAGCCGTCTATGCCATATGGGCAGGCTCCTTAGTTGGTGATGGAACTCATGCTTCAGTGGCTGGTGATAGCTTCATAGCACTGAAATTTTAACTCCTGCACCACCAGGAAGAATCCACAGTTTTTGATCATATGTATCATTCTCACTTATAGTTTAGTTTTATTAATCTTCCTAATAACAATAGATTGTAAAAATATACCTTTTTGAAGTTCTTATTTATAAATGTGTTCATTTACTAATTCATTGCATATATTAGTAGTGGAAATTTTGGTGGGATAGAATATTTAGAGTTTATGATGTTTACCGTCTCTCAATCCCTAGAATAGTGAAGGATTTTTTTAGTTAGCTTTATATCTTTATAGTTCAGAGAGTATTTAGACACTCTGCCTTAAAGGACTCTATGCCACAGTGCTGCCATCATTTTGCAAACAATCCCGTAGTAGCTCATCAAGTTTCTTTGTTTTAACTTGTCACCCTAGACCTCATGAGCAAAAATTCCACCAACTCTGAATTTGCATATCTATTTTTGCTTAAGGATCTTGAGGGCTCTTTCATTGAACTAAACTTGATGACTTTCATGCATTCACCTTTTCTATTTTCTATTTCAGGCTTTAGCAATTATTAAGACAGTAGCTTCTTCTAGATGATTTAAAAGCATTCTTTGCTTCTTTGTATCTTACGATGTCATTCTAACCTAACATCAATTCCTGCTAAGTTAATCTTTTATTTGTATCCCAAATTGGTACTCAAATAGTAATTGAATATCACCAATTGGCCCTTGTTTCCTTTTTAAGGACCAATTGAATATTAAGAGAATCACTATTTCTCTAGTTGGAGTCCTTAAAAGTTCTCGCCAAACTACTGCAAGTGTCCCTTTGTTTTACTTCTTTTTTTTTTTTTTTTCTTCTTCAGTATCAGTCTCTATCCGGTCACCAAGGAATTCTCTTTCAATTAAAAATCATTACTGTCCTCCTTAAAACACTTCTGATTTTTCCTTTTCACTTGCACAATTTAGCCAATTTCTGCCTACCATCTTATCTCTTGCAATTCTATACTCTACTGTACAGTCCACCAATTTGAGTTGCTTAGTTATGAGCATGCAAGGTGTTCATCTTCATTTTTATTCCCCTATTAAGTGATCTACATGCCCCTAGGTGTTCTATTGCAAGAAGATAGAGATCTTGGAGAGAATATCATTCCCAGGTACATTTTGTGAGTTCCTTATTGGATCACAATAGAATTTCTGTTGGTTATCCATGGATTCATGAATTCCTATGAAGGAAGACTCTTAAATCTTTTTAGTATGAGAGTAAAGCAGTTAGGAAAAAAAATATATTCCTTATGCTAATATTTACTGTTCTCATCACCACTTTTCAAGGAGTATTTGTTCTAAGAGTAGCTCTTCCTACCAAAGGTGAAATCAGAAGGATGTGAGGGGAGAGGAGATGTTATTTGTCACATTTCCTAATGCATATTTTAGAAAGTAATGCTTCTTAATCGCAAGAAGTACATTGATGCTTCTAAAAAGATCACCCAGCTTCCTAGCTTTGGTTCTCCATAGGTTGGTTCCTAGCTTTGGTTCTCAAAACCCTGCTATGAAAGCTACCGCCCTTTTCATCTCCCTTCATATATAATAGTGTTGCTTAGCAACTGTTTACAGTTTAAAAGACCAAGAATATTATAAAGATTAAAACCAATTATTTACATCCTCCTGGCTGGCAATCATGATTTATGTTTTTTTTTTTCCTCAACAGTTTGAAAGTATCCAAGCTCTGCAGACAGTTCTTCATAACCTGCACTGTCATTCCCATATATGTCTATGTATCCCTAAACTGACTGAGTTTCTATCCACCATATTTGCTGGAACTCACAATATGTCATCAGAAAAACCATCTCTATCTTGAAGCTCTACTTTAAATACTTCACTTTCTTACTCTGATACTTACCTCTAGACCTCATATGCCACATGGTCAGAAGGTAATTCCACCAATACTTGCCAGTGCTATTTTTTGATTCATGATCTTGATGAATTCAAGATCAATGCAGATGATTTAAGTTAATTAAAATAGGTGTTATTTACCACCAACAACCATCTCTATCTTCTTTATATTATTTCTTAGCACGTATTGTTACCTTATATTATTTTGAAAATTTACTTGTTCATAAACTATTTTTTACTTTGTAGCTACATTTATGAAAACACTATGAATCAAGCATTGGGCAGGAAAATAAAAATTGTATACCACACATTTAGTGATATAAATCAACATCATTGAATGAACACATGGATGAATAAATGAGTAAACACTTCTTCAAGTAGCCAGCACCTTTCCATTACCCATCAAATTCATTGTTCATATTTTAGATTCATATGTTTTCTGCTGTGGCACAAATCAAAGAAGTTTTCTGAGCAAGCACCTTGTGCTGTTAGTTTGGGTTTTCTAAAAGCAGGTTTGAGAGAAAAATGTGAGAGGGATTAGTTTAATTTTAAGGTCTGAGAAATACCAGGGCACAGGACACTGGCAGAGTATGCTATAACTCTCCAGCCACTAAGCTTCTGAATAGATCAATCAATCAAATTCATACCTTAAGCTCCTATGTATTATAGAATCATAAATAAAGTTTAAAATGCATTGCTATCTAGCTCAAATTAAATGAGTTTTAAAATTCAAACAGGTGCATAAAATATATTCAATAAATGTTAGGACTAATTCAAGGGACAGAAATTAAAATAAAAGACTATGAATTATAATAGAACTAACTATTAGCTAGTACATTACCTTCTAATGTCTGCAAACACTGCCAGATGCTTTATATTATTTGGCTTTAAATTCAAATGTTGTTAATTCTCCAAATTTACACATAGGGGACTGAGGACTAAAGAAGCAATTTCTTCAAGGATTGAGTTAAAAAAAAAAAAATCAACATTAAGTCTTCAGTCCTCCAGAGTCATGAACTAGTCTTGACTTTCTATGTTCATCATTAATACCTACCTGCCTTCATCCCTGCTCTCTATCATATTAAAAGTTATGTTACTAACCATCGGTATTACTTCCATGATATAGCTAAACTTCTCTGTCCTAAGTATTTAAATTAAATTGGATATTGACACATGTGCATGAAAAATGAGAACACTGGCCCACTTAAACTTCTTCCTGCATCTCCAGTCCCTTATATGAGATTAGCAGGATGTCTTTTGGCTGAAACAGACAAAAACAAATATATCAAATATAGCTATTTGTCCCTGTTTTCAGCACAGATTTACTAACATACTTTTGGAAGCCATTAATTGTTCATTCTGTCTCTCTGTTTAATGGCATTACAATTCATTCCCAGATAGCTAGAGAAATGATCTGTTAACTGACATTTCTATTCCATTACTGCAGAATGTAACTGGAAAGTAATGGATAGTCACATACCACAATAAATGGTTTGTGTTCAAAACAAGATTTCAATACCTTAGATTAAAAAAGCGAAATGGAATATGAAAATATAAAAATCCTGAAATCTTTTGAGAAATGTACTAGAATCATGTAAGTTGGTTAACTTGAATGTAGGTTGAACTTTCTTATTTTCAATTAAAATGACATCATTCATGGAAACATCTCTTTAGTTTTATTACATGAGATAATTTTTCAATTCTTATTCACAATTTTCATTGCAAACAAAAATAATCAATCTTAAAATAATTTAAATCATTTGTTTTTATCATCTACTCTCAGAAATATATTTATATTTATAATTTAATTTTTAAAAAAATTTTATATTTAAAATTTAATTCTTAATTAAAGACAAAACATTTGCTTGTCATTTATTAGCAAATATTTACAGTTGATTAACATGTCTTGACATTTACAGTGCTTCAAAATAGCTGTCACAAAGTAGAATAAGTGAATTAATTTTAGTTATCAACACACACCTCATCTGAATCTCAGACTAAGATCGGTGGAACGCATAAATATGATAAATATATCCACAGTGTTTTCCAAAGGCATCGAATAAAAACAATCATAACTATGATACCTGGAAGCAGTAGTGATCAGAATTAGTGAATTTGAAAATATTTAGTACAAAAAAATATATTTAGTACAAAGATTGAGACTAAACTGAGATCATATTTGACTTTGCAAGACAGAGTTGAAATAGTTTCCTTGATGCCATTCCTCAGATTTGAGAAAAGAAATCTCGAAAACAAAATGAGCTCTGGAGTTCAGGTTTCTTTCACTTCAGTAAAGTGTTCCTTTCTCTGTGACTTGCTACTCCTGCTCCTTACCCATTGTGTGAACTTGTATAAGTCACTGTAAATTTTAAATCTGTTTCTTCCTTTAAAGTAACACAAGGTGAGATTAATTGCCATTTTAGGAAGATGTTAGGATGTTTTTTATTATATACAGATGTAGGGATTAAGCACAGTACTGTGATGCTATCTGTTGCCTCTGCAGCATGACCTCAATCCCCAGCTGGCCAGGGAGCTACCCACATGCCGCAGCAGATCTCTCTTGTCTCACCCACTGCTCCCCTCAGTGGTATATTTCAGTAGATCTCCCTGTTCTATCCTCCACTCTGCCTCTGGTAAATCCTCTCACCCTCTGCACTTCCAGCCTGTACCCCAGCTCTTGTATGCATAAATAAATGAATCTTTAAAAAAATAAATAAATTATCTTTATTAAAATGCTAGTAAGATACTTCCCAATATCAAGAGAACAAATGTCAAAATAAATGAAGAAAATAAATGAAACAGTAGAATGATAAAGAAATAGAACTAAAGAATGAGTAGGTGCTTAAATATGGTGAAATAAAATGACTAAATTAGATATAAAATTGGTTAAAATCTAAAGGATAAAAAAAATCACAGTCCATCCATTGGGTATCTTTCCTAGAAATTAGAAATAATTTACACCTACATGTTTAGCATGTAATGTCACAGAAAAGAAAAAAATAGGAACGCTTTTTATATTTTCAGTTCCCATTGATTTATTTTAAAGATATAACAAGTGTCTCTGTGCTCAATAGACATTCAGACATTCTGCAATACACAGATTAAGCAATGTTCTGTAAATATTTAATTCAATTTATGGACTTCTGTCTTGTTTTATGAAAATCCAGCCATTGTTCTCACAAATGATAAGACTCAGTAATTGGAAATGTCAGAGGGCCATAGAAAAGTAAATTCTGTTCATTCCAATACATTTTAGTGGTGGGGTAGGTAAAAGCAGACACAATTATTATAGATAAGACAAAAAGCTGGTAATAATAAAATGAAGAAAATAGCTATAAATATATTAATCAATAAGTATCTGATTATTAAATCATGTAAAGTATCCTGCTGAATTTTTAGAGTGAGAATTAATAAAGAAATGTTCTGTGTCTGATGGATTGGACAGTAATTTGCTTGGTCGCTTTTAAAGGGCTGATTTCCATATCATTCTGCATTGATTTAGCTGATGATTAGAGTAAGCACAACCTTTGCAATGTACAATTGTGTATGTCCTCTCATAAACTAAATCATTAACCTGGTGACATTATCCTCATTCCCCAAAGTGTTATGTCTCATTTAAAGATGGGAAAGATCAGTGATTTATTTAAAAAGGTATATTCATTATTTTTGAGATGTACTTCTTGTGCTTCTAAAAAGAAAGGAATTAAGAAAGCATTGCTGAAATCAAGACACAGACAGATATTTGAAGTCAATGCCAAACTTTTTTCAATTGCCATGCTTTGACTTCATGAAAGCATTCAGTTCAGTAAAAAATGGGGAATTTCAAAAGCCATTGAAGTACGTCAGAGAAGGAAGATATGCTGGAACTGATAAGGCCAGTTACCTAGCTTTTAGGAAATGAACAAGGTTTAAGTTGATTTTCTTCCTGCTGGGAGCTCTGCCTTTTAAAAACAAACAAAAAGAAATCTCAAGCACGTTTTTAGTATCACTGTTTCTTGTGCTTTTGGAACGGGGAAGACGTGACTGGTGTGGGTGATTCAGTTACAGGACTTATAAAGTTAGCTTCTGCTAGAAGTAATCCAGAAGACCAATCTTTATTCAGTGTTTTTGCTTGTGTGTTTGTTTTAGTAGACTCTGTACCAAGTATTTAGCTGTTATTTCTTCTTTAACTTTCATAGTAGTCCCATGAGGGGAACTCATTTCATTATTGAATGTTTGAAAATTGAGAAGTAGGGGTTAATTTAATTTTTCCAATATCACATATGTAGTAGTCGTGAAGCTGGAGTTTGAATACGTTTAAACCACTTTCAAAAGTCACATTCAACTATTTTATATTCCCTTCAATGATTCTCAGCCACTTACTGTGTTATTATTCCAAAGGCAAGGATAAACATCTTTAGTTTTATTTAAAATTGAAGATGATAATGTGGACACTCAATGGTTGTCTTTTTGACATGAAAAATATGTGGTATCGTACAAGACAACTTTTAGAATTAATTAATGACAGCATTACAATGCATTTAGAAATACTCATCAATGATTTTGCATCTTGAAATCAGATATCATCTACATATAATTGAAGGTTTGAGACATTGGTGTGTGCAGGGATTATTTGTTCAGTTTAGATTTATTACTTGTGATGAGTTAGTAACTTTACTGTATTCAACCTTCAGTCACCTGATCCATCACCTGTATGTTGAGAATCACTGTAGAGAAATTTATATTATAAGAATCTCTTTGGGGGCCTCCCTGCCTGGTGGCGCAGCGGTTGAGCGCTGGGTTGTGAAGCTGCCCACGACCTCTGCAGCGCCAGTTCGATTCCCGGCTGCTCCCAGGCCACTGGAGGAGGGTCCCAAATGGCGTGCAGACCTCTCCTGCCGCCCGCTGCTCCCCTCAGCAGTGTACTTCGGTCCTTCTGCCTGTTCTGCTCCCTGCTCTGGCTCTGGTGAATTCTCTCACCCTCCTGCGCTTCTGACTGTACCCAGTGCATGTATAAACAAAACAAATGAACAAGTAAATAAATAAATAAAACATGCCTCTTAAAAAAAATTATTAAAAAAAAAAAAAGAATCTCTTTGGGCCTCCCTGGTGGCACAAGGGGTTAAGACACAACCTAGGAAGCTATCTGCAGCCACTGCAGCACGAGTTCGATCTCCGGCCAGGGAGCTACCCACATGGCATTGCAGACCTCTCCTGACTCGCCCGCTGCTCCCCTCAGCAGTATATTTCAGTAGATCTGTCTGTTCTGTTCCCCACTCTGTCTCTACTGAATTCTCTTACCCCACCCCACACACCTCTGGCCTGTACCCCAGTTCTTGTATAAATAAATAAATCTTTTTTAAAAAAATCTCTGAGCATAAGTGTCTTTATTTCTAAAAAATTAAGAAAAAAATGATTTTTAAATTTTAACATTTAAAAAGATTGATAATTGTGCCCTCACTGAGAATGTATACCAGGTAATCCTCATACAGTTTGTGATTTATGCTAAAGGTGCTTGGAAATTTTACAGTTTGGAGTGTGTAATATTTTGCTAAAGCTGCCAAAACAAAATAGCGCAGACCAAGTGGTTAACAACAAAAATGTATTTTCCAAAATTTTGGAGACTGAAGTTTCAAGATCAAAGGAGCAACAGACTAGTATTTTTCTGACTTTTCTCCTGGGTTTGTGGATGGCTGCCTTCCCTCTGTTAACTCACAAGTTCTTTCCTCTGTGTGTGTTATAATCTCCTTTAGAAAGACACAAGTCAGGTTGGATTAGACCTACCCTAGTAATCTCATGTAGCCTTAATCAGCAATTCAAAGATCCTACTCCTAAATACAATCACATCATGAGCTACTGGAGATTAGAACTTCAACACACAAATTTTTGGAGAGAAACAATTTAGAAAATAACCGATAATTTCAGAGTGTGAGGGCAAGACACTCATTCAGCTATGCATAGAATAACTTCTATGATCCCTTTATGTCTTATAAAGTACATTTACAGATAATCTTATCTCATTTTAATTTACCTCCACAAAAAAAAAATGGGCTAAAACAATTACATTCATATCTCATTTTATTGACCTTCAGTTTATTTCAATTCACAAATATTGTGTTTTCGTATAAACTGAAGATGGTGGCATCTCTGAGTCAAGTAAGTCTATTGGTACCAGTTATTCCAACAGCATGTGCTCACTCTCTGCTTCCATGTCACATTAATTAAGGATTGCACATCATCATTTCAAACACAAAGCTGGAGCAAATTTAATAGACTATGTACAATGTAAACATAACTTGTATATGCATGAGGAAACAAACAAAAAATCAATTATGTATTTGCTTTTTTGCAATATTCCCTTTATTGTGGTGGCCTGGAGCACAAACTGCATTATTTCTGAGGTGCGCCTTTGTTGCTAAAGAAACATGCAAACTTGAGAAGATACAAGAAAATATCCAATCTTACCTATCTATTCTGGGCATAAGCTTTTTCTCAGTCATATAATTAGGTGAAAAATAATAAAAACCGATTAAGGGATGTGTAAGGATTATTAACATTTTTTCTTTATTCTGTTATTAAGTTATTTTTTCCTACTTTGACTATATTCTGTTAAATATGGTACTGGTAAAATGAGCAAAACTGAAGCTGTAGTACTATCCAGGGAGATATGTGAAGGAAAACTTTAGCTTATCTAGATCTAGGTCAAAAGATGTAAGTCCCTACAACTATATTTAAGTTGGAGGATTGATTTTATATTCACAGTTACAGTTTATTGCAGTGAAAAAGACATAGAAAATCAGCAGAGTCCAAGTTCATGAGACAAAGTCCAGAGGAAACTAGAAGTAAACTTTGAACCATTCCTCCCAGTGGAATAACAAAGATGAGTTTAATTCCTCCAGCAGTGATGTATGACACGTGCAGTGTTACCAGTCAAAGATGCTCCACTGAACCTCGTCGTATAGGATTTATCAGGGGCCTGTCACTGACATGTAGTCTTACAGCGACTGTGTTCCTGACTTCAGTAGCTGAAATTCTAGACTCCAGACTGAAAACAGGTGTTCACCATAAATAACATTATTAGTATAAACAGTCTGGATGAGCTGGTGCAGTGTGTCAGAGGCCCCAGTCATACACAAACAACCCAGGGAGGAACAACGTTCTAATTTCTCGGTTACAGTCCTTTTTTTTAAAAGATTTATTTATTTATGCATACAAGAACTGGGGTACAGGTCAGAGGTGTGGGGGAGAGAGGATTCACTAGAGACAGAGTGAGGAGCAGAACAGTCAGATCTACTGAAATATACTGCTGAGGGGAGCAGCAGATAAGACAGGAGAGGTCTGTTGTGCCATGTGGGTTAGCTCTCTGGCCGGCCAGTGATCAAACTTGTGCTGTAGTAGCTGGTGATAGTTTGACACAGGGAGGCCCTTCCTTAGAATTTTTGATAAATGATACATGGATCTCTTTGATAAAGAGTTTACAGTGCTTTCCCTTGGAAGAATATATTGTTTGAGCATATCTATTGTGAAAATAAAATAAAATTTGATTCTATATGCTATGCATGCTGTTGTCATTCATGAATGCAGTTAATAATCAAACATTTGATTTAAATATAAAATGTAATTGGTAAAAAAATAAAATTATAAAGATTAAGTTGTAATGAAATTTTCCCAAAGTGGATACACCTATGTAACTAACACCCAAGTCAAGAAATGGAAAGTAGGGCCTCCCTGGTGGCGCAGCAGTTGAGCGCTGGGTTGCGAAGTTGCCCCGCAGCCTCTGCAGCACCGGTTCGATCCTCGGCTGCTCCCCGGCCACCGGAGGAGGGTCCTGCATGGCGCGCAGACCTCTCCTGCCACCCTCTGCTCCCCTCAGCAGTGTATTTTGGCTGCCTGCTCTGGCTCTGGTGAATTCTCTCACCCTCCTGTGCTTCTGACTGTACCCAGTGCTTGCATAAATAAGTAAATAAATCTTTTTAAAAAAAAAGAAATGGAAAGTAAACAATAAATCACTCATGTTTCACCCAAAGAAATAGACTCAGTATGGGAATATGGGAAATATATGAATAAACAACTTATTGTTGGATTATACTTTACAGACAAGTTGGAGGATATGAAAAATGAAGGTCTGGGGGAAAGACTCAGAGGACCATGGAAAAACTTACTAGTCAAACTTCCTCAGACAATAGTGAGAAATGATTGCTTGGATTTTGCCCAGAAATTAAAAAGAAAAAAATCAACACCTTCAGCTGCTGCCAAGGTGAGTTTGTTACTGGGAATTTTGTAAAGAGGTTTTATGAATATTATCTCTTTGATGTAACTACCACCAATAGCTCAATAGCCATGTATCTGGCTGGGGCCTGAAGACTCTGTAGGTCATTAGTGCTAGCATTCAGCAAGAAAACCTGAATTTAGAGAAGTTAAGAAAAAAGTCAATCTAATATCTGTGAGTCCCCATATATCTGTCCAGCCCCATAGCTTAACTATGGTGACTTTCCAAGAATAAAGGCTGTTGTTGATATGTAAGTTCCTCTTTTGTGTAATCTAAACTTGGAACTATACCAAAAGGGAATGAAATATAATTAAATAATACAATCATTAACATAATACAATCCAACAAATGAGAATCTCAAAAGTCTCTGCCCAACACACCCACCCACCCTGCCATAACCCTATCAAGTCACTCTGTCATCCATTGGTAACACCATGTTATGTCTAACAAAATAGATTAGGTTTGCCTGTGATATACTTTATATGAACAGACTCATAGAATGCATGTTTTTCTGGTATCAGCACAGTGAGGGTTACTCATATTGCTGTGATAGTTGCAACTATTTACATTACAGGATATTTTTCTTGTTTACCAATGGTGAACGTTTGGTTTGTTTCCATTAGGTGGCTAATGCTAACACTGGTAATACATATATATATATATATATATATATATATATATATGTGTATATATATATATACACATTAGATTTAAATATGTACATATATACAAGTACATATTTGTTTATATATTTGTATACTCATGCTTGGCATACACTTAATGATAGAATTTAGAATTTCTGGGTCCATTTATATGAATCTATTTAATTTTATTAGATAAGGGTCAAATAGATTTGTAAAATGAGTAGTTGATTAACCTGTGAAACAATATATTTTATAAATAAGACAATAATATTTTCCACACTAAGTTTACTTAGTATGAAACCATATAGTCCATATCTAAATAACACTTGGTGCATAATATGTCCTCAATAAATGGTAGCTTGTTATTATTTACTATATCTTCATTGTTTGATGATCACAAAATAGAAAGGATTCATTAGTCCAGGAAACATGTCTTAATCATGTGCAACACAGACAACACTATACTCTGTACACTAGTTGATGATAAGTTGATGATACATAACCTTGATCCTTAGTTTCCTTCTGCTATCATAAGGAAAATTTATTTGTGTAAAGAAAATTGTCTACCTAACCTACAGGAAGTGTGCCTCAAAGTATCAAAAAACATTGCTTGGATGATCTCATTTGTAACAGGCTAGTGTAGGTGTGGATGCTGCTGAGGGTGATGAATTTTAGCAGAAGATCCAGATGCTGATTCTTACTAATAGACAAGAATTTTGACTAGATGTCCAGATTTACTCTCTAGCCCTCATGATCTAAAACCTTACTTTAGATCATAATTAACATAATGACATCAACTGATTTAATGAAGATTTGTGGAATTCAGGGTTTTTTTTGCCTTTTCCTATTTTAGTTGAAATGACATTGCTTTACAACACTGTATAAGTTTCAGGTGTTCAGCATTGCAAAATCAGCATGTGTACATAATACCTAGAAACTGGTGAAAAATAGACAAAGTGCTAACCCTCCAAGATTTTGCATTTTCATTAGAAGACTAATGGTAAACAAATAAATGTATAATATGGAATGTGAAAGAAGGAAATATTCTCCAAAAAATAAAGATGGACAGAGACAACAGATGGGGAAGAAGACTTTGCCAAGAAGTACCATTTTAAATAATTTGATCACAAGACTATTTGAGAATACCTTCCAGACCATGTACATAGATGTAATCAAAAGGGCAGCAAACTACCAGCCACACTCTTATGCATGAGCATACATTACTAGATAATAATGTTAAACTACTGACCATTTTTGACAGTACTTAAAACTCCACAAATTTAGAGATGTTACAATATTTACCAGACCCTGACACATTTCAAAAAATAGTCATTGACACTTAAAATTTTGACTAAGGAAATTTTAGTTACAACAATTGATTTAATACTCTCTCACATTATTACAATTATGAGTTGTCAAAGAGATAAGACAAATTTAAGTCATGAGGAATATCAGAGAGAAAGAATTGCAGCACAACTCTTGTGTTTTCATTCTTGCTGAGTTATGACCAGATAACAATCTCTTGACTTAATGACAAAAATTCTTTATATTATCAGTTGTGTTGGCTTTCACAGAGCTCAGTTGGGGGAACTGTTTCTAACACAATGACTAATTGCTACAATAATAAAGACATTGAAGCCCCTTCAATAGAATGGTTGAGTTTCCTGGACATCCATAGATGAGATATGCCATTTTCTCTCTTCAGATGAGATAATTTTTTAAACATCTTTTTTTTTTGCTACTTCAGGGAGAAAAAAAATAAATAAATGCTGCCTTGGCACAATTTAACTTAATGTTTTCTATCTTTAGAATAAGATATCTTCTAGGATTTGGCATGTTCTATCTAAAGGGAAACTCTTTTACCTGGATTCTTTCTGCTCATTCTTTTACTTCCAGAATAAGTCTTCTGCGAGCCCCTTCTGATTTCATCACTATTGCAGACCATTCAATAATAACATATGTTTATGGGCCTCCCTGGCAGTTCAAGGGGTTAAGATGAAGCCTATGAAGCTATCTGCAGCCACTGCAGCACGAGTTCAATCCCCGGCCAGGGAGCTACCCACATAGCAGAGCAAACCTCTCCTGGCTCACCTGCTGCTCCCCTCAGCAGTGTATTTCAGTTGATCTGTCTGTTCTATTCCCCACTCTGTCTCTGTGGACTCCTCTCACCCCCTGACACCTCTGGCCTTTACCCCAATTCTTGTATGCATAATTAAAAAAATGACACATCGGGCCTCCCTGGTGGCGCAGGGGTTAAGACACAACTTATGGAGCAATCCACAGCCACTGCAGCATGAGTTCAATTCCTGGCCGGCCAGGGAGAAACCCACATGGCGGGACAGACCTCTCCTGTCTTGCCTGCTGCTCCCCTCAGCAGTGTACTTCGGTCCATCTGCCTGTTCTCTTCCCCGCTCTGTTGCTGGTGAATCCTCTCACCCCCTGCATCTCTGGTCTGTACCCCAAATCTTGTATAAAAAATAAATAATCTTTAAAACAAAATAAAACAATTAAAAATGATGTTTACATTTCACTACAGTTACTTTTGTAATCATCTGTGTCTTCCATAACATTTAAGCAACTTTCTCATGTTTTCCCAGTACCAATTACTGACTACTACATTATAGTCATTCAGTACATATTTATTTAATGAATTTATATGTGAATATTGTCTGACATTTTATATGAACTTAATTATTTAATTGAATAGAGGAACAAAATGTTGTTGTTATGCATAGTTTGATCAAATTGCTTTTCTAATGTGTTTATTGTATTGTATTGGCCCTAGAAAATTTATAATTACTAAAAAACATCTTTATCATTGTTTATTTTTCCCCTTTAAAATCACAAAGCAAGGAATTGTTTCCTAAGTTGTTTTTCAGTAAAACAATATTTTGAGAACTTTGTCAATGGACCTTTAACTTATTCCTTCAAATTAGCTGACAGCTTTAGATATAATTACAATATTTAATCAAAAACTAAAATAGAGACTGAATAAAACTGATTTGGCTAAATTTCTTAATCAATGGAGATTTCAATGGTTGCATTTTCTGACTGCAATTTTACAGACACGATTGCCTGTCTTTTTATGGGAAACTTAATTTAAGGAAGCGATTACATATTTGCATTATATGTGAAAGATATATATATATGTGTGTGTGTGTGTGTATATTTATATATAAATAAAATTTATTTTTTTCATGGAATAATTGGAGTTTAAGTCAGAAGTGTGGGGTGTGGGGGTGAGAGGATTTACCAGAAACAGAGTGGGGAGCAGAACAGGCAGATGTAGTGAAATACACTACACTGCTGAGGGAGGCAGTAGGCAAGTCAGGAGAGGTCTGCTGCGCCATGTGGGTCAGCTCCCTGGCCAGGGATAAAACTCAGTCCACGGAGGTGATAGCTCTGGAACTTAGCCCCAAAGCCACCAGGGAGGCACAGAAGTGAAAGATATATAAACTATGATGGAAGAGGAGAAGAAAGTGGAGTTAAATGTGAACACAGCAGCAGATTATAATGGTGCATTGTTGGATACCATTCTGGAGAACCATGAGGCCTTCTTAAAGCTCTGCACCCTGATAGGGACAAAGATGAGCACCTGAGCTACATTGCCATGGCTGACTTAATGGCTGGCATTACAAATTCTTCAAAGCAAATGTTGGAAAATTAATTGGTTTATTACTTGTTTTCAGAGAGTTTAATAGGTCAGTCACATCAAAAAGGTGTTTTACTTCTTAAACACATTTTTTACAAATGAAGATAACTCACATACTTGGAAAAGACTGTAAGTTATACATTTAGTTTTAGGAGATAAAATATGGAGATTAATCAAAGATAATGGTTTCTATCTGAATGCTAGAATTTGTCCAGTTTAAAAATATTCATATGTTGGGCCTCCCTCGTGGCACAAGGGGTTAAGCACTGCACTATGAAGCAATTCAAAGCCTCTGCAGCACCAGTTCCGTCCCTGGCCAGCCAGGGAGCAAGCAGACCTCTCCTGTCTCTCCCGCTGCTCCCCTCAGCAGTGTATTTCAATCAGTCTGCCTGTTCTGTTCCCCACTCTGTGTCTAGTGAATCCTCTCACCCCCCACACTTCTGGCCTGTACACCGGGTCTTGCATTCACAAATAAATAAATCTTTAAAAAATATTCTTATGTCATAACTAATTTTAATGATGGCAATAAATGTATCTTGTGTAAAGTAATTCAAAGTGGCATTATATTTTATAAAGAAAATTAGCTCATGTTTTAGCAAAATAAATGTATCACTACAAGATTATTTAGTTCTCTTGAAAGTCACACAAGTGAATTGATATTTAGTCTGTATATAGACATTTTTTACATAGTATGAAATGCCAGATGGAGAACCTGGGATAGAAGAAACTGAAAACAGTTTAATTAGTTAATACTTCCTTGCTAGGTTTGTAAATATTTTTTAAAAAGAAAGCCTATTCAAATGCCAAAGTGTTTGCTGATTACAGTCTATTTTCTACGTAAATTGATATTGGCTTACAAGATATGGCATTCATTTTCCTGACTACAAAAGAAAAATCCCCTGTCTTGGCGTAACGAACTCTTGTTCAGATAAATGTGCTTGAGCTTTTTTGAATAGGAGCAGAATATTCTTCTATTGCCAAACATTTCTAATATCAGGTTGCTCTAAGCTATAGGACCATCTGATCTATGAAATCAATTAAAATGAGGAATAAATTGACAGGGAATGAGAGTACTGATTATTCCTGTATGATGATGCACCTTTTATTTTTCTTTTCAATTGCAAATGGACCTTAAAATTGTGGAAACTATCAAAATGAATGTTTTTATTGTTGTTCTATTAAGACTTCAGCCTTCAGTGTTCATACTAATATAAGTTCCTCATAGTCTCATTTTAGCAAAGGAACAGATTTTAGCAAGCATTACAGGGAAAAGTAACCCATAAAAGGATTTATGGTTTGGATCTGTGGAGACCTTCCAACCTCTTTTGACTTTGTTATTAATATAATAAAAGTAAAATTAAAAGAAGATCTTTAAGTGGTAATGTAATTTTTTGCATTCTCAAAGCTGCATATAGAATTCCTTTGACCGAAAATAATTTGTCATTCTCTGATATTGAGTAAATTAAATGCATTACATACAAATAGGAAACCAATTTCCCTATTCCATAGCCTATTAGATTTTGTTTTATACTATTTATTACTAACATTTCAGTAACTTTACAAACAGCTTTTTGCAATCCTTATAATTTATTTCACCAAAGTTGTATTTTCCTTATTCAAGATTCTATCATCTTTGTAAGAATAAATATATTTTTTCTTCCTTGGAATTTAGAATATTTCTATTGCTAATGGCAGCACTGGGGAAATTACATAAGAATTTTAAAAAGCTGTACCTAGTCCACACCGGGTCGATAGTGTTGGTAAATGTAACTTTCAAACAGTAAAAAAAATAAAAAAAAAAAACTGATGAGTTTCATACAAATAGGCAGAATATAGGCCAAATATTTTATTCAACTCATTCCTTAACAAGAAATGAGTAAAAAGTAAAATGTTTAGAGTGATTCAATATTAGAAGATCTATGCATTTGTGGGCATTTCATGAATTAACATTAGAATAAAATTATTGGGTGAAATACAAAACTAGTCACTGGTCCTATACGACTCTTGTCCTACAAACAATATGATGTGACTTTGGCAGTCACATTTTCTATTTGGCAGAAAATATCAACATCATTGTAGATAACAAATTATAAGTTAAAATGCAATTTTACCAAGTCTTATACCTTTAATAAATGATAAAGAGTAAATAAAGTGAAATATTTTTCCTGAGATAATATTCATATGAGTTTGGCTTCACAGAACCCAATAAAATTACTCTCTAACTTTTTTTAGCCTTGTTTCTGAATACTTCATATTTCTTTTTTCTAACAGTATGCAACAAAATTTTCAACAATCTACTGAAGAGTTTGAGTGAAAGACAACAGATTTCCTTTACAAAGTCAATATACCAATAAGTTAAAAAGTCTTCTGTGTCATAACTGATAAAAGACAATCACTGAGCCCTCAACAACATAAGATTTACCAGTTTCACACATAGAATAATAAGAGACTGAAACTTTATGAGATAAAATTATGTTAAGATTTTTTTAGAGAAAACAATTGAAAAATAAATTCTAGAAGTCCTTTAAGCACACTATGACACTTAATTACAGTTATAATCAGGGAATTATAGGCATTAATATTAGATGTGAAAGTACACATACTTTTAAAGGATTGAAAAATTGAACCAGGATATGGATATTCAAAGGTGTTAGGGATATGCAGCAGATAAGGAGGGGGGAAAAAAAGTATCTCGTATTAAAAAAAGACAATGGGAATATTCTATTCAGTATAATTAATACTTAATTTCTTCATGTCTTCCTTCTTTTACTTCCTGAGCACAATTATTTTATACTGAACTGGAGAGTGTTTAAACAATGTAAATCATCACCTATTTGTCAGAAAATTCAATATTCCTTTCCCCCCTCAAGTTTATATTAAGTTTGCTTAAGAATGTCATGTCAATACATTGACTGACAGATGGTAAATCCCAACCACAGCCTTATAGATTAGCAATTATTCTTGCAGATAACTACACTATTATGAGATGGGATGACTTTATGATTATTGTCTGTAATATGTCAATGAATGTTTCTTTTCTTGTATCTGCTTAATTGGTTGTATATTATCCAGTCAATATTACTCATTATGTGACATTGTGTTAAAGATCTTTTCCTTGACTTTCACTTATTTTTCTTTGTCTTTAGACCCAGACTTTTCAAAGCAGTTTCCCTTATCTCTATGAGAACTCTTTTTCCCTTTTAGAAGCTCCTTTGAAATTAATAACACATTTCATTGTAATGTTCTGTATTGCCAATACTTTGCTTCCCAAATATGTTTTTTGATTCATTCATTCAATATACTTTTCAAAATATTGTGAAATTCAGTGTCTCTATTGTTCATACAGGTATCTTATGAAAGAAACTGGAATGTGACAGATAACAGACTTAATACTAAAGTTTTTTAAAGTTAGGATAACAATACTGAATTCCAAATGTTTAGAGAAATTTGTCTTCATTTTCTTTTCCTTGAACTAACTATTTCCATTCAACATTCTGATAGAGTGACAGCCCATGAAGCATTCTAGAGTCTGTGTAGCTGGTAACACCACACAGTTACAAAATTGGAAAATGATGCTTTTAGTTTCTTTATTCACACTCTCTCCTTCTCAGCATCCTTCTTGACCCTTACCTGCATTTCTTATCTTCTGAATTATTCACCTACACCACTTGACAAATCATTTATACTATACTAACCTGGAAGCATTTAAATCATACAAAAAGCTATTTCTTTATTAATTTATTCAAACATCTCAAATTCATAGTCATGATATATTTGAACTTTTGATAAACACACTATTGATAGCAATAATGATAATGCTAACATTTATTAGGCTCTTAGTAATGTCATATTAGATACTTTCGATTATTACATATAATCTCTATAATAATGTTTAAGGAAACTTTCCATTACTAAATGCATTTCCTAGCTGAGGTTGAGGAAAGTAAGAGATTTGCTTAAAGAAAAATGTCACACTGCTGGAAGACATTCTACTTTGGAGGAGGAATAAAGAAAACTCAGGGATAGAGGATTTCCCAAAGTTCTGGGATCCAGAAGTGACTCCAGAAAAATGATACAGAGATGAAGTGCCTCATTAGGTTTGTGTGAATCACAGGAAAATCAAATCACTTAACAAGAACTTCTGAAAGACATATGACAGTGAAAAGAGGGTACAGTTGAGAAGCCCCTAAGTTGGGTTTTATTCTTTTTCCATTTTTTTTTTAGATTTATTTATTTGTGCATACAAGAACTGGGGTGTAAGCCATAGTTGTGGGGGATGAGAGGATTCACCAGAGAGTGGGGAGCAAACAGGCAAATAATACTGAAATACACTGCTGAGGGGAGCAGCAGGCAAGTCAGGAGAGGTCTGCTGCGCCATGTGGGTAGCTCCCTGGCCTGGCCGGGATAGAACTTGTGCTGCAGTGGCTGGAGATAGCTTGATAGCACTGTCTTTAACCCCTGCACCATCAGGAAGGCCTTCTTCTATGTTCCATCACCTTTCCTCTTTTCTAGGGGAGAAATACCCCAACCCTTCTTTTCTTTTCCCTTTCCATATGAGGAAAAATAATTCCACACCATTTACTTTCAAGTGCATATTCACATTTCTTTCCTAAAAAAGTATGAGTACTAGCACCTCCCCTGGTGGCGCAAGTGGTTGAGCACCTCACTGTGAAGCTGTCCTCAGCCTCTGCAGCGTGGGTTCGATCCCGGCCAGCCGGTGAGAATCCCACATGGTGATGTCTGTCTCCTGTCTTGCCCGCTGCTCCCCTCAGCAGTGTATTTCTTCAGTCTGCCTGTTCTGTTTCCTGCCCTGTCTCTGGTGAATCCTCTTACCCTCCCGCATGTTCTGGCTTGTACCCCGGTTCTTGTATAAAAATAAACAAATCTTAAAAAAAAAGTACTTGTACTGAAGGTTTTCCTAACTTTTGAACTTCACGGTCAAATATAATATTTCTGTTTCACTAAAAAACACTGAAAGTTTGTCATATGTCAGTGTTTGTTAACTTTTAACATAAATTATGCCTCTTAGTAGACAGTTATTTCATAAATTCAAGAATTAAAAAATGTCATGTTGTTGTTATTAGTACCTTTGTTGATATTTCAAATTTATTTTTTCCTAATTTATTTTTAGCTGTGGGGAGGGGGTGCAACTTAACCTAACCATGTTAGCTATTATTTTTTAAAGACAGTTATTTAATCTTTTCCTTTCAGATATAAAATTCAAATTATGAAATAAATTGTACTGATTTCTTCTGTATGTATCAAGTATCTGTTTACTACTTAATTAGTGAATTTTGCCATTTTTCACATCACAGCCTCTGGTAAAGTTTTTTTTTTTTCCTGTATTCCTGAAAGTGTTTGCCTAATCAATGGACAATAGCTAATCTTTCTCCTGTCCATGAAACAATCCTCTAACAACAAACATTCATTGATCGTTTTCCACTTACAAGCACCTATGGAAGTTAGGTTAATTTTCCTTTATGCTTAAAAAAGTAAACATACAAAAAAATCACCTTTGTTTTATAGATGAGAAATGGGTAACACTAAGCAAACAAATATTTTGTTTAACATAGAAATATAATATAAATGTAAGCAGGGTGGATGACTGAGTTCACATACCACCCTGTGTGCCTACAGAAACAGTTCCTGCTGTAAATATATCTACTGGAAAGCACAGAATATCTGCAAGAATAGAACTAGGAAAAAATATTCCATCAATCATTACCATTAATCCTCCATTCATTTAAACAATGAAATTTTATTCATCAAGTACTTTCAAAGCAAAATGCTGTGTATTGGCAACATAAGTTATTGGCAACATAACCAATAAGTTAATTAAAAACACCCCTCTTCTCATGGATGGTATAGTCTGGTAAAGAAAGAAATGCACTTTCAAAAATGTGTTTTAAAAATCTTAACATAAATGAAGAATAGAGCTTCATGTTTTTTGTTTTGTTTTGTTTTTAAGATTTATTTTAATTTTTTATGTATACAAGACTTAGCTTGTAGGCCAGAGGTGTGGGGGTGAGAGGATTCACCAGAGGCAAAGTGGGGAGAAGATCAGACAGATCTACTGAAATACACTGCTGAGGGGAGCAGCAGGCAAGACAGGAGAGATCTGTTGTGGCATGTGGGTCAGCTGCCTGGCCGGAGATCGAACTCAGGCTGCAGTGGCTGGCAATAGCTTGATAGCCCTGAGACTTTAACTTCTGTGTCACCAGGGAGTCCCTCCAAGAGTTTTGATAGAAAGACTCTGCTCTGATCTTCTATAACAGCTTCATAGCCAGAGTCAAGGAGCCCCACTATCCAGGTGTAATTTGAACACAAGGATACCAGGTGCATGATGCGTCGGCATCATAAAAGGTGCACAGCTTGCTGGTAGGAGGAATCTCATTAAAATATGCAAGTGGGAGTGGATTTGAAAATATGCTGGCAGATTCAGCTTTCCTTTCTGCAAGGTCTAAAGCTTTGAAATTGTATTAAAGAAAACTGCAGAACATGGTTTATGTGTTCCAGCCTGTGAAAAATAGGTAAAAAGTTATCTTGAATAATTTACAATAGGTAAAAGCTGTCTTGAATAATTTAAAATAGAAAAATACTTCTAAAGTTAGTTATTTTGGGAATTTGAGAGAGAGAGAAATGTACTCTCTTCCCCCTTGGTAGTAAGAGCGGGAAGAAAAAAGTAGTCTCTGAACAGCTGTCAACATTATCTGAGGACTTTGTAATATAAATCTCTCCCATAGGGTGTCTGGATCCCTGCTTGTACAATCATAGGCTGCATTAACACACAATGGCTTCCAAGAACCTTGCCCTAAGCTACAAAATATTTGCTTGCTGATCCTGGGAATTTCAATCACTACAGTCACTCAATTTTGACCCTCAAATCTACTGAAAAAAAGTCTCATGTCAGTGATACATTATCTTACTGAATGAAACTACTCTTTTGTAGAAGTACTATACATAGCATCCCAAGAGTTATTGTGAAATTGCCCTATTTATTTATTTCCCGGCTGCTTATTAAAGCATTTTTAATGATCAGTTTCTGGATAATGAAAGTATCTGAAAAAAAAAGTTCAATGCATACTCGCCAGTTTGAATAAAACATATAAAAAAAAAAAATACCGTGTTGCGCCTCCCCGGTGGCGCAGCGGTTGAGCGCTGGGTTGCGAAGCTGCCCGCGGCCTCTGCGGCGCCGGTTCGATCCCCGGCTGCTCCCCGGCCACCCGAGGAGGGTCCCACATGGCGCGCAGACCTCTCCTGCCGCCCGCTGCTCCCCTCAGCAGTGTACTTCGGCCCTTCTGCCTGCTCTGCTCCCCGCTCTGGCTCTGGTGAATTCTCCCACCCTCCCGTGCTTCTGACTGTACCCAGTGCATGTATAAACAAAAAACAAACAAACAAACAAACAAACAAACAAATAAATAAATAAAAGCATGCCTCTATAAAAAAAAAAAAAAAAAACTTAAAAAAAAAAAAATACCGTGTTGCTTTTCACATTTTTGAAGGAAGTGCAGTCTGCCTTAAGTGGAAAGCTGTATCTACTTGAACGTTAGTTTTGAGAGAAAAAAAATATATGCTCCAATTCTGTGCCAAAGTATTATGTATAAATACTTATATATAAATAAAAATATTTGAAGATGGTAGAAGACACAGTTTGGTGTTAATACATCTGTCTATGTATCATCTATGCATGTATGTATGCATGATCTGTTATTCTATCTACCTGTCATCTATCCATCTATCTATATAGGATACTATAATAGGAGATAAAAACATTTATGCAACATCTGCTATTTGCCATGATTCTGGTATAGTCTCTCACAAAGAATACCTCTTAAATCCTCACAAAAATTATGAAAGTTGGGAAACGCTTGTTGAAATACTAGTTAATAGTAAGTACTTTAGTTTTGTGATGTTGGACAAGGCAACCTCTGCTCCTCAGTTTTCACACATGAAAACAAGAGATAAGAATCGCCTGTAAATCATAAGGATCAAAAAACAATTTCATAGCATAAGTATTTAAGGGACTTAATAAATTATCAAAAATTATTAGTAATAATTTTAATCATATTTTATTTGTTGGGGAAAATCTTTTATAAGAAAATGATGGTATATCTAGTTTGAAAAATAATGAGAAATTTGCATTAGTGTTCCATTTGGCATTCCAGATACATATACAACATGTGAAAAACATGATTCTTATGGATATAAAAAGATTTATTTTGGCTTACATATACAATGTTTTTGTGGGAATGGCAACATATAAACATGGAAATTGAGGTTTGCCTCGAGTCTGCATTACCTTGGGCAAATTAGTGATCCTTGAAAGGTATTAGTTTCTGTACATGGGGCTAAATATTAGACTAAATTAGAATAATTTGCTTGTTCTTTTAATGTTTAGTATGCACAGAGGAGAAAGTTATAAGGTTTTCATGTTTGTGCTAATGGCATGAATGTTATTTCATTACAATTCCATATACTTTGAACTTCATCTTCACTATGATGTCTTGCAAAAATGGAAGGGTCATATTAGTGTTTTAAGAAGATCTATCATATTTGCTACAGTTTGGAGAACACAATAAAAAGAAAAAGACTATGGCCAGAAATATGAAGAAAATATTTGAGATATGCCAGGTATATAGTAAAGACACATTTATTTTTGATAATTGAAGAAATAATAAAAATGTGTGGAAAATTTAAACATTATCTAGAAGGTGTAGTAAATCAAATTTTTGGCTAATTAAATAAGAATTAGTGGAGACACAGAAATGTTCAGGAGGATGTGAACTAAATGGATGTAAATGGATGTGAACTACAGAAAAGGGCCAGATGAATGGTGGAGCCATTCAACTGTGGAGAACATGCTGAAGGGACCTCCCTGGTGGCACAAGAGGTTAAGTGTCAGCACTATGAAGCAATCCGCAGCTACTAAAGCAGGGATTCAATCCCTGGCCAGAGAGCTGACCCACATGACACAGCAGAACTCTCCTGTCTCACCCGCTGCTCCCCTCAGAAGTGTATTTCGGTAGATCCACCTGTTCTGCTCCCAACTCTGTCTCAGGTGAATCCTCTCAAGTACCACATCTCTGGCCTACACCCTAGCTCTTGTATGTGTAAATAAATAAATCTTTTTTTTTTTTTAAAAAAAAAAAAGCTTGGCAATTTGCTCCAGCTGACAGCTCCATCCAGCCAATATCTCAGCCATCATCCATCATCTTTGAGTGAAACTTCCATGATTCCAGCCATTAATGTCTTTAATGCTATTCACGCTAACTTAACATGTCTCATGAAGTCTACGGAGCCTCATTCAAATTCTAAATTTGTGGGCAAGAAAAATTATTGATTTGCTTTAAGTCACTACATTTTAGATATGTTATTTGTATAATATATTATTTAGATATTCACTATATATTTAGCAATATATTCAAATGAAATGTTACATAAAAGAGGCTTTAGAACTTTGAAGTCCTTTATAAACACAAAAGATAAGTTTTATCATTCCCAAAATTCATTAAATGTTGTGCCACAATATCTTATAGGATAATGAAATATAGCTTTGATTTAAAAATCAGTTCTGTAAATTAAATAATATGCCCAGCTTGTGAGAAATTGATTAATAGGATATGTTCCCAACCCACCCTTGATTATTCTTTTAAAGTCACATGGCAGTTGACTGTTCCTTACTAAATCTTACTAGATAGCAAGAAGTCTCTGTATCACTTGATCTTCTTGATACTGAACTCCCTTAGATTCCAGGAAAATTCATTTGGTCAGATATTTATTCTTCCTCTTTGGCTCTCCAGCTTTTGTCTTTACTACTGTTTCTAAACCTAACATTTGTCTAAGTCATATGATGAGATTACCTTCTCACCTTGAATGAAATGCCCAATTTTTCAAATGCCAATGAATGCCATCTATGATTGCATTGTGTTTCTGAAGGCAATGGTAATTAATGCAACTTACAAAGACTCAAAACCTCAATGACATCAAACAACTTTCATTTACATCTTCATTCATAAATAAGATTCTATCATCTTTCTTTCATGAATTCCACCTTACCAAAACAGGTAAAATCTATTAAATATTCTGTGTGGGAAGTGACTTTATGGTTATGTTTTGGTATTATTTAATACTGCTTCTTACAAATCATTGATTGGAGCCTAGAAAATCACCTACATTATATCTAACTAGGGTAGCCTGCTATTTGACCAAAAGGAACAGTAAGCATGTGTAATGCTGATTGGGCAGTTAATGCCATCTTGCCATTCTTCCATGAACATTAAAACTATCACTATTTGTCTTTGGATTCCTAAGAGTTCAAAAAATAACTGCTAAATTGATGTAAATTCCAGCTTTAGCCATTATATTAAATATCTTCTTCATCATCATCTAGCACAACCTTCCCCCGATGAACCATGTTCTGTTAGTATTAAACTAATTATGTTTCTTCTAGACATCCTGTATTTTCATGTCTCAGATTTCCATTTACCATGTTTCTTCTGTCTTGAATTATGTTTTTGGGGATATTCTATCCACCATTAATGGCCCAAAGAATATTTATTCTCCGTGAACATTGAAACTATATCTCTTCATCTTTGATTTCCCAAGAGTTCAGTAAATATTTATCTAATTGATATTAGTTCTGCATTATCCAGTCCATGGAGGTTTTTGCAGTTCTTTATTAAAAAAAAGACATTTTGTTCCATTGGAAGGGTAATTTTATTAGAAATGTATATTCTTCTTTAAATACTTCTCTGGGCATAATTTTATCTGATTAATGCTATTATATAGAGGCACAGTTTACTTGGGAAGCAGAACTAGGGAAGAAATTAAACATATCACGACATAGGACAGCTTGGTGACAACTTAAGAGCACAGAGCTATATCAGTAGATGAAATTATCAATAGATGCTCAAGAAGGATTAAAGTGGATGTGTGGGATAATAGCTAAAACAGATTTTACTTAGCTGTAAAGCAAATATATTTAACCTAGTCATTCTCTCCATTGAAGAAGATAGCACATGTATAGTTACCTAATATTAAAGTTTTCTTCAATATGTATTAATGACTTCGTATTTCTTCATTTTTTTTTCTTTCTCTTACTCATTTTAATGTGTGGGCAAAATATTGGGCTACATATAAATGTAGCTTTTCCACACTATGGTTTCCTATATAACCACGTTCTATATTTTTAAATTTTAGTTTTGAAAATCTTGATATCAGGTTTTATTTAATCTGAGAGGAGCTTTAAAATTATTTTTAAAAAAATTACTGAAGCTCTCTAGTCATTTTGAAAACTACCATCTGGTTTCAACATTTTCTCAATGTATAATCATAGAAATAAAAACACCTGCATTTATTATGTTTTCACTTTGTTTCGCCTGGATCATCAAGAGTAGGAACTACATTTGATCATCTGATTGCCTGTTTTTCTTCTAACTTTGCAATTTTCACTCAAACATTTCATGCTGGCATATTAACATCTGTTTATTTTAAAGCATGTAATTATGACAAATAAATAAAAACAACTTAGACTCTGTATTGGATTCATTCCAACTAGTTTGGGTGAAAGAGGTAAAGTTAATATAATGAATGTTTTCTTGGGAATAAATTTAATAAACCCCAATAATCGAGAGAAAACTGTTCTTTGATTATAATATCAGAGGGTGGAGACAACTGGGGAAGTGAGTTGTCTTTTAGAGATGGTGGTAGGTGCTGCCATATTTGATGGGTACCATGTGAGAGCAGAAACCACTTGAAATTATTACTGATGATATATTCTTGGGACATAAGGCATCAGTTACATTATCTTGTGCATTTTATTATTAAACTGTTAGCTAAATCCCTCACCGTTTATTTATTTATTTATTTTTGTATTGAAAGAGCAGGTTTATTAGGGAAAGTGACAAAACAGTAAAAGACACTTGCATAGACACAGCAGGCAGGAGGAGTTGCCCTGAATGGGACAGGTTTGCTGAGAGAGGCCTGCAGGGTCACAGGCAGGTGGCCTTGAGGAGAGCTGCCTCCCCTGAGGGAGGTCAGTGAAGAGAAGCGTCGGCATGGTACAGGTCACAGGCAGGCAGGAAAGCTGCTGCCCTGCGGAGGGAGAAAGTTGGAGAAAGAAAGCATCGGCATAGTCATATGTGGGAAGAATGACTGTTGCCAACCTCACCACAGTTTAAATCTAGTCTTGTTGGGCCTCCCTGGTGGCGCAATGGATTAAGATGCAGCCTATGAAGCTATCCGCAGCCACTGCAGCACAAGTTCGATCCCTGGCCAGATTGCTGACTCACATGGCTCAGCAGACCTCTCCTGTCTTGTCCACTGCTCCCCTCAGCAGTATATTTCAGAAGATCTGCCTGTTCTGCTCCCCACTCTGTCTCTGGTAAATCTTCTCACCCCTGGCATGTCTGGCTTACACCCCAGTTCTTGTATGCATAAATAAATAAAATAAATCTTTAAAAAGATAAATCTAGTCTTTCTTAGTTATTTTAAAAAGCTAAGAAATTTCACAAATCTTGGGCTATTTCCAAGCTCTGTAAGTGTGCTATCATGCTAACTTTCACACTATAGGACTTCGTAAATTGTATATTTTTGCCATCTTATTTCACTTCACACAGGCAATTATATTTTCCTAAAAATCCCATTTTGCATTACTTCCACCATACTTAGAGGCATGTTTTAGTCTACTTGAATGGGAAAGCTTAGATTCAAAACCAAAAACTTTTCTTCCAATAACCCATTTCAGATATAGTTCAGATATTGTTGCTTTAATATTTTTTAGCATTTTATTAGTAATCTAAAGTACATAACATAGAAAATAATTTGGTATAAAGTATAAAATATATCAAAATTAGATAGTATTGACTATATCCCTTAATACTTTTCTAGTAACTTTATGGTATATATATTAATTCTAGTTATTCTAGGGAGGGTTTCTTCCACAAGTATTTTCTGTTTGATTTCAACAATATGTAAGAAATTCATTACACGCTAACTATGATGTAAAAACAAATTATTACAATTAAGAATAACAGTAAGAAAACACTTTAAGCTTTTTTTCCTCAAAAAACTTGGAAGTTGGAATTATTTATGAAATAATATTGGAAAACTTGCCTATAAAACTAAGCTTCAACCAACTTATCCCTGCCTTACTTGGATGAAAATACCAATGACATAAACTCTTTAATAAAATAATAGTGAAAAACTATTTTTCATTAATAGTGAAAGACATTCTTTTATTCACTCATATCTTTTGGCATAGTCAAGGATTACTTTCTAAGTGCAGTGTACTATTTGGGGGGGGGATATTAATGAATAAATGACAGAACCACAATTCCTGTCTTTACCTAACAGTTTAAGGTTAATGGAGTCACACAAAACAAGCAATTGTAAGTGTCCAAACTTGGAAGATAATGATAAAATGATGTATTTTCATCTGGGGATATCCAGAGAATATTTCTAGAAGACATTGACATTAAAAATGAAAATAATAGCTGCATAACACTAGTGGCCAAGATTTGTTGAACTTTTACTTTGAAACACAGTTTTAAGTGCTTTCCTTGTATTAACAAGCTTCTCTGCACAACCTTTTAAGGGAGGTTCTGCAATTTTCTCTTTTCACAGGTCAGAAAACTGGGGCACAGTCAGGCATTAAGTGTTACTTGTGAGAGTAGTATGCTGCCACAAAGCCCATTTCTTGTCCTTAACATGAGGAAGAGCACAATATTTCAAGTACCAAAACCATGGTTGGAATTCAGAGTGCTGGGTATAGACAGATTGCAGAAGTGAGACCTTATGGGAACTCCTGGCCAACAATAATGCTATTTTCTTTTCATTTTTACTATTTCTCCCTGCAAAGAATGTCTATGGAAACTTCTAAGTAAGAGTGACCTGATAATATCAGTGTCTTATAACCACAATTCCTTATTTTGTATTCAAATGGTGAATGAATTGAATGAGAGAAAACAAATACCATAAAAGTGGCTAGCTTTTTGAGAATAAAAGAAAAAAAAAAAACTGTGAAACGTGAAAAACTTTTATTTTCTCAGGGCGTAAATGGGACTCTTCACATTACTCACAGTGGAGGAAAACTTAACACTTAGGAAAACTTTCATAGCCAATTTTATGAACATTATTTTCTTCTTCCTTATAAAATTCCATTGCTTAATGGTATTTATGTGAAAAAATAAAATTGAAAATCACACCAAATATGCAATATGTTAAGTAATTTATTATTTTTTAGAATTGTGCTTAATATTAAAATGAGAAGAGAATTGTGGGAAAAAATGTAATAAATTGTAAGTTTCATGGATAAAGAACTGGTCATATTTTGGTTGTCCATTTTTTTAACTTGTAATTGTACTCATCCTTGAATGTAATTTAAAATATCCTTGCTTTCTTGCAGTTTTCTTCAGTATTATGTATATAATGGAACTTTTTTTTTTGTAATCACAGCACAGTATTAGCCTTTATTATATGTGATAATGACTATATTGAGAGATATATATATATATACTTACTAATCTAATTTCATTCAGTACACCCAAACATGCTTGCAAACAGGATTTTGATATGACTTACAGAGAGCCAGACATTACAAGGCAAAATACAGCATGAGAATGTATATTCTAAAATATGAAGTGAAAATCATTATTAAAGGCAAATGGATCTAAAATAGTTATATGTGCAAAACATATGCTCCAGGTAATATTTACCATATTGGTTTAATTACTTTTGTATCTTTTTCTTACCAAATTTGAATATTATTGAAGATGGGGATTGTATCTCATACATCTTCATGTTATAGACATAGCGGTTAACTGTTGAGCACATGTATGCATGAAGAAAGAAATGAGTAATGGGTCCCTTGTCCTAAGACATTTTAGCTGAAAAGGGTGAACTACCATAATGAGCTATTGTGAAATTAGATTAGAAGAAGGACATTTAACAGTTATGTCTATAACACAAAGCTCTGCAATGAGAAATATAAAAACAGCGATGTAACATCTAAATGAATATTATCCATCAGATTTGACATTTATTAAGCAATAGAAGCATGCTGGGCACTGTTATAAACACAAACTCTTTTCCCAGTGAACTTAGATTTATCTGTGCTGGCTTTTTTCCTGAAAAAGACTGATGCAATTTCATAGCAGATGGTAAGAGAATACAGAAAGATGACTTTAGTTTTCAACTTGTATAGGCACTAGTTTAAATCAAGTACTTATGCTGGGAATCCATCATATTACCCGGAAAACTTACCCGCTAAATTTTCCCCTTATGAATAGTGAACAGATTTCTTTGATTAAGAATCACTCTCCTTTATTGATATTACTGGTGTGACTTTGTTATTGTTGTTATGGAGACCATTGTTCTTGCAGTTTTTAAGTAGCATATAACAGTAGTTCTCCACTTGTTATTTTAAATACCATAATCATAGTTTTACAATAGTCTAAATGGGCTCAGATGAAATTGCTTAGATTCTAAATATTTTATGGAAGTATAGAAAATCTTGAAGATTTCCTTTGGGGACCTGATATTCCTAAAAGAGTGGTGAAAGATGGGAATAACAACAATTATGATTTAAGTATTTTAAAATATTAAATATAAGAAATACCATATGGGGAAATATCATTATCAAATTACATGATTGCTATCCTATAGATAATTTTAAAAATACAGGCACATATTGCTAGAGATTAAACTTAAATAAATGTATTGTAATGGTACTATATTAGAGATTTCAAATTTTTAACATGTTGTAATTAGAAATATGTATACATTATAATTTGAAATATATATAAGGTATACATTATATAAATTTTGCATTTTAATAAAAAATTTGATTTATAACATTTTATGAATTTTAAATAATAATTGAGGCTCATTGGTTCAAGTAATGAATAAGGTTCTGGCTTGTTTTAAAAACAAGGAAAACTGTTAGCAGAATCCTGGACTATCTCATAGGAAATAAGATTATGAATTGTTTCTGGAGGCAGGACCAAAATGATGTGGGAGACCTAAAGAGTGATGTGTCTTTATTTCTTTTCTATTTCCAGATACATCCTATTCTAATTTAAGATTGAAATGCTTGAAGTTTAATTAGCTAGAAACCTTATTTTTTTTTTCCTTCCTATATCCATATGGCATAACATGACTGCCAGAAGCTCTGAAAGAAGACTATTTTAATTACCATCAAAAATAAACAAAGTCAAGCACTAGCCAAAGTGGGACGGACAAATATTCATCATTAATACAGTCTTGCAGTAAGGAAGAGTCCAGTGTAAACTGCAGCCAACTTTGATTTCTGTGGAGGTGACTGAGCATTTTATTTTATTTTATTTTTTGAAGATTTATTTATTTATGCATACAAGAACTGGGGTGCATGCCAGAGGTTCTGGGGGTGAGAGGATTCACCAGAGACAGAGTGGGGAGCAGAACAGGCAGATCTACTGAAATGCACTGCTGAGGGGAGCAGCGGGCGAGACATGAGAGGTCTGCGGGGCCATGTTGGTCACCTTCTCGGCCGGGAATTGAACTCGTGCTGCAGTTGTTGCAGATAGCTTCATAGTGCTGACACTTAACCCCTTGAACCACCAGGGAGGCCTCATGACTGGGCATTTTAAAGGGAGAATAAAGAAGTAAGGGAATGGGAAGCAAACAGGAAATAAGTAGATAAGAAAAATATAAACACAAAAAGGGGAATAGAGTTTGTTCCATGCAATACTTATCTGGGTTTGCAAATTGGAATGTATCAAAATTAGTCTCCGACCGCCCATAGAGACTGTGAGACAGGAGTCCTACCTTCAGGTGTTGACTGGAACAAACTATTGATATATTCTTTGGACAGAGTTGAGTTTTCTCAGGCAGGCACTTGGTGTGGAGGATGAGGATCACATTTGGGATGTAGCCTTTAAGCTGCTCAAATCTAAGTTTATGTTCTTATGTGTGTTTTCAGGCCAAAGTTGAGACCTTGTTAAAAACCGGCTTCAGAGGAGCTGGAATGGAGTTGAATCAAGATTGAATTTGTGTCATTAACCGGGAGTCTTATTTTCTTCCCCTTAAACTCTACGACACAAAATGGCTGCCAACATCTTCAGGGTTAACATCATCTCTATTTTATCAACAAAGAAAGGCGTTTCTCTTTTTTTTTTAAAAAGATTTATTTATGCATACAAGAACTGGGGTACAGAGGTGTGGTGGTGGTGAGAGGATTCACCAGAGACAGGGTGGGAAACAGAACAGGCAGACTGACTGAAATACACTGCTGAGGGGAGCAGTGGGCAAGTCAGGAGAGGTCTGCCGTGCCAGCTCCTTGGCCAGGGATCAAACTCATGCTGCAGTGGCTAGGAGTAGTTTCATAAGTTGTGTCTTAACCCCTTGTGCCATCAGGGAGGCCTGAGGAATTTATCTTTTTCTTTTATTTAAAATATCAAATATGGCCATTCTAAGCCCTAATCCCATTTCTGAACAAATCAACCAAGGAAGTTGAGTCACAGCATATTAACTGTTATCATATACATATGCACATATATACATACACACACACACATATATAACATAATAAACATAACATCATGTAATATACTGCAATATAATACAATATAATATAAAACATTTATGTTTTATATGTATAGTCATATAATATGTGACATGATAATTTCCCTCAACATAGAACAGAAACTGAGTAGAAATAGCACCCTGTGGACAGACTCAGGGGCTATATGATAGAAGTTGTCACTGTTCATGTGGTCATCAGCTGAGGGGGCTACTCCCTTAACTGTTCATCCAGATATAAAGAGGGTTCTCAGTAACACCTCATTCTTTCAAGCCTTAGCTTGTGGAGAAGACAGAGCCAAACATGATGAAATTAAAGGAATCTCTTTTATACAGATCCTGATTCTCTACTAGGTAGAAGTAAATTAGTTAATTTCAGTTGATCCACTGTGGTACTGTTTGTAAATTCTCAAAAAATATATTTCATTCCATTATACCTCACTTATTTATACTTATTTATACCTCACTTATTTGGTGGTTGTTAGATTCATCTATTCTTTCATATTATGAGAGAACTTAGGTGGCCTGCAAGTTCTCACTTAAAAAAATCTCCTTAAAATAATTACTGCCCTTGGGGCCTCCCTGCTGGCACAGGCGGTTGAGCGCAGCGCTGTGAAGCTATCTGTAGCCTCTGCAGTGCCCGTTCTATCCCCACCAGCCTCGGAGCAACCCACATGGAGAGCAGACCTCTCCAGTCTCGCCTGCTGCTCCCCTCAGCAGTGCATTTCGTCAGCCTGGCTGTTCTGTTCCCCGCTCTGTCTCTGGTGAATCCTCTCACCCTCCCGCACATCTGGCTTATACCCCGGTTCTTGTATAAATAAAATAAATCTTAAAAAAAATAATTACTGCCCTTGTTTTAAGTTGAACAGAATGTGTTGTGTATTAAATACATACTGTTAGGTGGTTAAGGGGAAGATAAAATTGTAACACGGTTAAAAGTCACTGAACAGAGTTCCATACTTTATAACAATCAATATATGTGAATTCTCACATCCTTACTCATTCCAAATACAATTTCAGATTACACAAATAAACCTTAGTATTCACATTAATCATGATCATTAATTCTGTGTCTGAAAAACCCAATGCCTAGGTTATCTGTTTGTCCTTTGTATTGTGTATTTCTTTTCTTGATTTTTGCTGATTAGATTTTATCTCCTGGCATTCTATGTAGTATTTGATAGACACAATGTATGAAAAGTGTGGTGATTCTGAATGATACAGTATTTTTACAAGGCTTCTTCTGAGTTAGAGTTGTGGTAAATCTGTCTGGGTCAGTATATTTTGAGTCACACTTACTAAAATAATACAGTCCTTCAGAAGATTCTGCTCACAGCCTGGATATTACTGGGTCCCTGAGTTTGACCAGACCTGAATTTCAATTTTTTAATGTCCAGCACCATGAAACTGCAAAAAATATGTGCTTACCTCTTTAGCAATTATCAAGTTCTTCCTGATTGATTTCTTGGTGACTCTCTCTGGAAATTTTAGGCTTAAGCCAACATTCCAAGAACAAAATCTTATGAAATAAGTTCACACACCTGTTCTGTTTTCTCCAGGACCTCGGCTCCTGTGTTGCATGGGTCCTTGGCTGCTCAGAACCTTGGCAGTTCTACTGAGCCTCAGTGCCTATCTCCGAATCATTAAATGTCTTCAGGAAAATGTCACGGAGAAGGTCAGCGTCAATCACTGGAATTTCCTCCATTCTTTCTAACATCTTAACTCCTCAAATTTAGACTTTTCTGGTAGTTTTTTGATGTCTTGAGAAATATGGGTACTGATTGTTATGCAGCTTTTAGTTATCACAAAGGGTATTGGGACATAATTGAAGTACTCAGTATCATGGACCATAGACTATCTAGATGTTACACAGAAATAGCCCCACAAAACAGGGAGCATATATAATTTTAAATGACATCAGTCATTTATGTATATAATATGCCGTTAGTAGGACTAGGAAAGGATTGCATGGTCTAATTTACCATTGATTAAAGGTCATAGTCAAAGGGTTACTATTGACATGTATTAGTGACTAAAGTAAATATGTTTGGGGAGAGTGGAATATATAAAAAATAAAATTATATTTGGCAATACTGATACAAAAATCAAAGGAAGTTAATGTGGAGTCCTATAAACTGTTAATGCCTTATTGTTACAAAATAGTTTCCAATTTACAGAAACATTATGAAAAGGAATTCATTTGTAATATTGCTAATTAAGTCCAGAGGAAATGGACAAATATAGAATTCACAGGATGTATTTTCAATAAAATAAATATTATTTAGAGTGGAAAAGCTAAGTGAAAACAGAAAATTTCGTCTTTGTGAGGATCGACGAATGGTAACTTGACTCTAGAAAATAGAATAGTGCAGAACAGAGTGGCAAGTTAGTTTCAAATGTGTTCTTAGAGAGATCTACTAATACTTAGCCAACCTAATTGATTCAGAGCAATATGGTATCCTGAGAGGGTGGAGAACTATTAAAAATTAACGGATCAGTCCATTTCAATATACCCTTTAGCATACACTCAAGACAGCAAGTTCAATTCAGAAAGTTTTCTGCTACAACATGATGAAACTTTGCTATGTATTATTCCCTTTGGCTGCCATCCCTGAAGATATATTCTTTACAGAAAGAACTTTTTTTTTTTTTGAGACCAACGACTTTACAAGAGGAAATCACACTCTTTCCCAGATGGCTGGAAAGTAACAGTTTTACAGAAACATGGTTGTGCCGAGGTGATAGAAAAGTGTAAATTAAAAACAAACAACATGAAGGAAATACCCTCTTTTGATTTTGAGTATTGAACATTGAAAATATGTTGTATTCCTTGAAGGGAAGTGAAATGGTACAATGAGAGAGTTGCTTAGTTGGCATAACTATTAAGAGGTGTTTGTTTTTTTAATTTGTTGATTCATATAAGATTCGGAGAAAAAGCTGTTAGTGGAGAGCAAAACTGGATATCAGAACTTTATGCACACTTGTTGAATTATACTGTTATATTGAGATCTTCAAAGTGTAAATATGATGATTACTATTTTGTGCGAATATTTACCTGATACATTCACTAAGGTCACTGGCATCTTTTCACTTCTATCCACAACAATGGCTATTAAGAGTTTTAAAAAAAATTGCAAATGCATCTCATTCAACAAACCCTAGTGATACTATATTGATAAAGCCATTTATTTATCCTCTATCCTCCCTGTTTCCAGTCCTCCTGCCCTCAAGTAGGATATGGCGCAACTAGGGAGAATCTTATAGTTCAATAGCTAACAAATGCAGGTTACACCAGGGATTCAAGAATTGAGTACATTCTCACTTATAATTAGGCATATCAATAACCTGAGCCTAATGTGTCTTAATTCTTTTGAGCTACTGATTTATTCTTATTAAAATGGTGTATATTATATGCAAGTGATGAAAGAGATAGGAGTATAGTTTGCAACCTCTCCTAGAAGTGGCATTGATAAAGTATTTATTTTATTCTGTTTATTTAATCAATTATTTCAAATATCCCTACAATTTAAATATTTAATATAGTTTAAAACTCTGTGGATGAATTAATTTGAATGAATTAAAATAATTATATTATTTTCTTTTATTACTGACATTTCAATTATATTCAACATTTAATACAATTTTCATTTATGTGTGAAATAATAAACATATATAAAGCATCAGTATGTGGCCAATGAATTTTTACCATATGCCTATTTATATATAACTACATAACCACTATTTACAGCAAGAAATAGAATAATAATACCCAAAGGTACTGTTTTGCCACTTGTCCTTGACAATATCCCCCTCACCTGAAGTCACATAAAATACTCTGGTTGATCCTTTTATAGTGTTTAGTTTTATACTTTGACAAATGTATTATGTCCTGCAACAACTTCACAATCAAAATCAGGTCTATGAAGTCCCAAATTCCCTTATAAATGATCTACACTTAGGACTTCTCCCCAAAGCCCTCCCAAAGGCAGAGGGGAACATTTTGTCATCCCACTTTGGCTGGCAGAAATAGACCTTTCCTATTCTCCCAGAGGTTTCCCACTTTGCATTGGATGAAACTCATTCTGCATCCCCAGAGGTGGGCCCACTCCTCTCCTGAAGACCTGTACCACATAAGGGAAATTTTTCTGGTTTCCATATTCTAGCTGAATCACCAAATAGTCTGAGGAGCACCCTGTAAAAGTCCATGGAATGAGACTGAAAGTGGGTGTGAACTATCCTAGTATCTAATACTTCCTAGGGTCTGTACTTTCATACCACCTACACTTGGCCCTTAGCTGTGGGTCTGCTAGACTTAAATGGCCTGCCTCGTGATGTGGGCCATTGTCTTAATGCAGTCACGCAGGACTTATCCAAATCCTACACACATACGGTTGCATAGAGAGACCAGGTACCAAGACACCATGGAAAGGCCAAAGACTGCTTGCTCAGCCACCATCTTGGTTATGTGTAGTTCTGCATTCAAATACAAGTTTCATTCAGACCAGTCAATTAGTCACAAGGTTCCTTTCAAATTTAACAAGAGCAGGATGTTTGATCATCCTGAAACAATGAGGTATGCATCACAAGGTATGACTGCAAATGGGGGAGTCATTGACTGATATATGATCCTGCCTTCCCAGAGACTGATCAGAAATCACATTGTCCTTAAGACTGGAACTATGAGTAGGGGGCCTGCTGTATGGTTTCCATTATAATACCAGGTCTTCAAATTGATGTCAGCAGACTCACCTCCCCTGTTTCCCACCCCAAACCCAGAATATATATGTACGTTTGTTCAGTTTCACCTATGCTTTTTTAATGTTTTCTCCTATCCTGCATAATTGACGCTGTATTATTAGTCCATCAATAAAAGGCCAGGAGCTTGCTCTTTCAGCATCAGCCTGCATTGTATAGCCTGATCCACAACTCCTGTTTGTCAGTGCACTGTTGTCAGTGCAACATTAGCAATTAATTTAAAAAGTACTTGAATTGTTTTTTACCTACATACATGGCAATTGATATTCTTCCCAGATTCTTCTCCAGATGAGTCACTAGCTGCATCCTCTCTTGAAGGAGCTGTCTTTTGTAAGTTTAGATTTGTTGATTCCTTCCCCAGCACTTCATATAGTAGCTCCTTGAGTTAAACAAATTTTCTAAAGAGTTAAAATTGCAAATGTGAACTAAAACACCAAACCATTGTTTAAACAAAAAAGTATTTTTTTCACTAGCCTTTTATAAAAAGGTAACAGGGTTTAACCACTTCTGAATTAATCTGAAAAAGGTTTTAAGTTTTAAAAGTTGTAAAACGTGAAAAAAATAACTCTAAGATAGTGAGGTAGTATTCTTGGGAGATTCTAAAAACAGTTTGTAATTGACTTATATATTATTCTAATATATGATTGTCATTTTTCAATGTATAAATGTCTAGTATAATAGAGATTTGCATCAATATTTGGGCTTTATTTTCCTGTTTTGGGGAACATACAGATCTATAAATATAATATGCTATAAATAATCATAGTGCCAATAGCATCTCATTAAATGTTAGAAATATTGGAGATTTATAATTATTTAAATCATACAGCATAATTCATAGCCTTTTAAAAATATTTTATTTATTTATTTTGTAGAATTGGGGTGCAGGCTAGAGGTGCAGGGTGTGAGAGGATTCACCAGAGACAGAAAGGGGAGCATAACAGATGGATACCCTGAAATACACTGCTGAGGGGAGCAGTGGGTGAGGCAGGAGAGGTCTGCTTCCCCATATGTGGGTTAGTTCCCTGGCTGGGGATTGAACTCAGGCCATCGCAGTGGGACTTCATGGTATAAGCACAAGCATGGAGATTTAATCCCTAGGCCACCGGGGGGGGTCCCATAATTCATAACCTTACATTCAATTTCCTTTTATTTAGTGAATATTTTAGAATATCTGTAATGTTAGAACTTAGGTATATGAAAGTCAATAGACTAACCCTATCATTTAGGTCATATTTCATTAGATATGAGGAACATTAAAATTAAATGAGGGTAAAATGCAGGTATGATGGATGTGGGTTAAGATTAAGATTGTGAGAGACAGAATTTTGACTTTAAACTGGTTGTCCATGTCAGTACTTCTTTTGGCTTTGTTAATTCAGCAAGAAATCCATCCTGGTAATGTCATCCTGCAATTCTTGGAACATTAAGCCATTTTCAAATATCATTAATTTTACCTGTGAACAAGTGCATGCTAAGATACTAGCATATGATTTGGTGCAAGGTAGGATTTAGAGGAACCCTACCTTGTTTGGCTATACCAACCTCCACATTAATTCCTCTAAAAATTCAAGTTCAAATTCTAGTCTAGATATTTATGGGCTGTGTGACAGAAATAGAGATAGAGATAGAGGTAAATAAATAGTTATTTTATTTCTTATAGTGTTGTGGCATGGTTATGATAACATATGTTCTGAGTTACCAAGAGAATTAAAGTATAATGTACATAAAGTACCTTGCATAATATCTAGCTTATACTAAACATTCATTGATTTTTTTTTAAAGATTTATTTATTTTATACAAGAACCAGGGTATAGGCCAGATGTGCGGGAGGGTGAGAGGATTCACCAGAGACAGAGCAGGGAACAGAACAGGCAGAGTGATGAAATACACTGCTTAGGGGAGCAGCGGGCGAGACAGGAAAGGTCTGCCGCACCTTGTGGGACCCTCGCTGTCCTGGATCGAACCGGCACTGCAGAGGCTAGGGACAGCTTCACAGCACTGCGCTCAACCACTTGCGCCACCAGGGGAGGCCCTCATTGAATATTTTAACACCCTTAATATAGTTGCGACTCTCTAAGATTACAATGATTAAATATTGGATTCCCTGTTCTCAGTGTTTCCTATCACCAAATGCAACATGACCCTTTCATGTAGATCAGTGATAAAAAAACAAGTAAAATAATTCATGTTCTTATAATGCACTTTTAATTTTACTGTGCTGACCAATGGGGGTATAATATTATTGTAGTTGAATTTCTAGCCAAATAAGAACATCAATACTTACTAAAATGTTCATTGTTTTTGGCCAAACATAGCACCAAGTAAAGTGTTATTCTTGTACCAGTTGCTGCAATCACTGGTTATTCTTTCTAGGACTAATACAAGTTCACTTGTCTCTCATCAAGCTGGTCTGACTACATACACATGATTTAAAACCTTTTAATAAATTGCAAATTTATTCAAAAATAAGAATACACTTATTTCAGAAAGAAGCAACTCAAGAAAGCTGTAACTACAGAACTACAGCATTGTTTAAAAGAAAAAAAGGTCAGCACATTGACTTGACCTGGGCATCCAGATAGCATCATAATTGAAAACAGATGCACAAAGCAGAAAGCAGCTTTAGGGTTTCTGGTTCCTGAGCATTAATGCAATTACCCAGTTGTGAAGTCATGCTAATGAAGCGACATGAATTTTTAGTACCTCTCAGAGACATTTAGCTAATGATAGATTATAAATCACTTGGCTACCTGAAATGTAAGACCAGATCTATATTATCTTAATGAGTCACATGCTCCATTGCAGATGATTAGTAAAAATCATCAGGGGCTGTTAAAACTGTACTGTAACATGAACAACTGTTTGTTTCAGTGGGCAAACCTGCATTTAGAGTGTGGCTTACTAGTATTTTCTACCTAGGAAATGGTAAAAGTAAAGTCTTTAAAATTCAGGCGATTTTCATGTAAAATGGGGAAATATTGCTTTTCACAGATTCTACCTTGAAAGAACAATTTATGATCTCTCAAGTATAAGATCAAGTATATGAAAGCATTTTATATGTGACAAAATGAAATATTTTTATGATTATGTGACATTCTCTAAAATGATTACTACATTTTTTAAATGTGAATTTAGCATTTAATCTTGAAAATAATGTAAAATAAATCTATTGATATATCTTTATCAGGTAAGAGAAAGTTTGGTTCAGAACAAGTCATTCTTTTTTTTTCATTTAATTTAAATCCTCTGATAGTTATTCCATTATTATTATAAAATCGTTATAAATTATAAATTTGTTTCAACTTTATATTAATAATGCATTAAAAATCTTGAATGTAATCTCAAATTTTAAAATGAACAATCATAATGGATGAAATCACAAAAAATGTCAATGATGTTCCACAATTCAAAATTCAAGATCCTTTCTAATTTTATACCTAGTAAACAGCTGTGGAGGATATTTTATATGCTAAGTTATGCCGACTTTTAAAATACATATCACTTGAAATCATTATTAAAAAACATAGAAGTGAGTAAGAAGTAAGAGAAGCTATATATAGCCTAATTCCCACTACTGATGCACTGGAGTGGTGTCCTTTTGTTCATGTTTTTAATTTCAAATTCAATGTTGTTTTCTTTACAGTTTACTAAATTTTGTTAGTGGTCCTTATATGTGAAGCTCCCTTACCAAATTAAGTATCAAATGATAAAATACATGGGCATAAGAAAGGGATATAAATATACATGCTGAATTATTTCTCATTTAAAATTTTGGACATTGTTGCTACACAGCCTATATTCAATCTTTTGTGTAATATTGAGCCAATTATTTAACTTATATTCATCTTAATTTACTCATCTATTTAGAGGTAATAATTATTGCACCTATCTCAATAGTATTTCTGTGACTGTTAAGAGTTTACACATAAAAAGTGCTTAGAACCATGTCTGACACTAAATAAGTGCTTGGTAAATGTTAGTTTGTTAGAAAATAATTTTCCAATTATTTTCTACTACTTCCCAGATCACTTTCCTTGTAAATATCATCATTCCAAAATCAAGAAAAAAGATGATTTTGATGAAAAAATACATAGTTGATGTACCCTAATTTATTTATAAATTATTTCCTATCTCAAACTGAATAATCTGTTTTTCTGTTTATCATCATCACATGATTTTTTAATCTAAGTTAGGTATACTGTGATTTTCCCATAGCAAAGCATTCAGAAAAATATTTCAACCACTTGCTTTCTTCTGTACAGGGAGAGAACAGGCAGTCCACTACTACCTGTACAGCGAATGGTACATCTGATCTGAATGTGATAACTTAGTGATTCAACTATCACAACAAAGCAAAATAATCATATTTTTTAACTATTTAGAAGGAAATATCCTTACAAAGTAAGTTGAAGTGATTGTAGTTACAATTTACAAAGTAAGTTGAAGTGATAGCAGTTATAATTTATTTTTAATAGACCATTACATACCAGGTGCTATGCAAAAGTTCTTATGTATGTATTTTCTAATACTTACATTATCCTCCAAGGGAAATGGGTGATCCCATTTTACAGATGAGGAAACAAACTCAGGGATTTGATTTAATTTAGAAGGATGTAGAGATTGCAAATACAACCTTTATAATTAAATATGCTTAAGTTTAAGCTCTTTTATTTTTTTTCTTAATCCATAACTTTTCTCTGTCTCAATTTTATAATGTGTCATATGTCTCATCATGTTGTTATAAGAATTATACATGATAATGTCTATAAGGTTTTAAATATTTCACTGGACTCCTGCCAAACTTTCATGTATGGTTTCTCATATTATGATTAAGCTAATTCATAAAAATTATGTGAATCTATATTAAAAATCATGTTTTTCTGACTATAGTGATCACCATCACTTACAATTATGTTTATATACTCTTAAAATAGAACATACTGAAATTAAACATTTTGATCAATTCTTTCTTAAGATTTAATTTTCTCGATAAAAAAGTCACATGTCTTTCTATGCAATTGTGTAATCACTTCAAATTGAAGAATCTATTAAATATTGTCTTATTCCCCTACTGTTACTCACTGCAACATATGACCTTCAATTTAAGTCAAGGTACTGACCTTTACTCTGTTCTCAAACACAGAGAACAAGAGCCCAATAACCACTTTACTTTTATATTTTTCTTTCTAGAATAGAAATAGCTGGAGAAGGCTTTGATTCCAATTGTTGGTATAATATGAAGCATTCTTTTATGCATTGGGTAGACTATTACCCACAGGGGATTAATATATTATAATACCAAATCAAGAATGACATATTAATTTTCACACCAAAAGCATACCAGTAAAATTTATCATAAAGAAATGATTGATTTACTCTGGGTAGAAGCAATTTACATTTTTATACCCACCCACACACACATATTCTCATATAAACTTTCAAAAGCTTAACATAATTATCTTAGAATATATATTTTTGATGAAAATATTCTTATAAACAAAACTAATAGGAAACGTAGCAATAAAACATTTCATTTTGTTCTATTAATCGATGAGTTGTGGACTACATTTCAAGTAAATTTAAGTCAAAAATGATGTTTCAAAGAAATTATTCCATCATTATCTGAACACTGCAGTCTACTATGACTCATGCTAAAATCATTCAGCATGAGACATACCAAAATTATTTTATTTATAGTGGCACGTTTCCATGATTCCTCCCATCAGTAATGTGAATCCAAAATACTCAAATAAGGACTTATTACTCAATAGTTTTGAAGAATTTGTTTGGATTTCACATTGATAGCAAATTATTTGTAAAATAATTAATGTTTCAATCACAGATGCACTATCCTTTCCAATAGCATACTACTTCTTAAAAAAAAAACAAAGATTTTACTTCTACTTACTGCTAAATTTACCAATTTATTCAGTAAATAAATATAAAACATTGAAATGCTCCATGGCAAAGAGTCATAATGAACTATCTTCCTCTACTTATTATCATTTTCTACTTGGTTTTTGCATGAGACAGGACAGATATATATATATATCTCGGGGATTTTTTTCAATAAATATTTCTGATAATCTACCATCAGTTAATTATCGCTTCATATCCCTACCAGACTGAAAGATTAATGGTTAAGAATTTTCTGCTCTGAATTTTTTTTTTTTTTTAATAATATATCTTTGGTTCCAGTTATGTCGTTTGGCACGGGCAAGGGAACTTAGAGCAAAAGTGTCAATTTAGATAATTAGAATTCCATTTTCTGATATGTTAAAATCAATATAATTGTATATAACACATATTTTTATATGGAAAGAGCTCATTGGATTTAAAAATTCAAAAATGTGCCCAAAAATGTGTGAAAATCATCTTTTATCTCTCTTTATTCTTGTAATCCTTTCCTTAAAGGATACAGTGAGACTTATTTAATAACCTTTTTAGGAAATCTTTTATTGAACAAAATGAAATGCACTATTTGAAAGAAAATACTTTTGGCATTTTTACTAGTCTAGAAGAAAGTCACGTGCACATCAGCACTAATTATGCTTTGGAGTTGAAAATTACATTGCTCTAAGGCATTCTTTTCTTTCTTTCTTTCTTTCTTTTTTTGCCAAAACCATAAGTATATATGAGCTAAATAATTCATTTTAAGATTTGCTACCTGGCTAGAGTCTCTATTTGTTTTGTGGCTATTTCAATATATATTGCAGTTTCTGTACACTGTTGCATTTGGTAACTCTCTAGCTGTCTCAGAATATAAGTGAAAATGTTAACAGACTGTTCAAGCAGCAGGTGTTCCACATTTTCCCTGGTTTACAAAAATATATCATTAAATTTAGAAACTACTACCAGTAAGCATGTTTTCATATATTTGTGAGTGGTTCAATACATTGCAAAAGCCAAACAAATTTTTTAAGTCCCCAAAATGTGCAGTAGATAAAAATATACATACCACAAGTCTTGCTTTTGCTTTGCTCACCATACCATGAATCAATATGGAAAGACTAAAGGAAGAAATGGAATATGCAAGATTTTTGAATTTATTTTTATAGGGATAGCTTAGTACACATTTTGTTGCAGAATGTCTAAATGTGAAGATCCCTCCTTCATCAAATACAGAATAAAGGAGGACATATTTACAAAACATATCACAAGGGCAAGCATGAATGTGGCATATTTATGTTGGAGTATTGTGACTGACACTGTTGGACTATTAGAAGGCAAGAAACAGCTCTATTAACCACAATGGTTGGAAATTCTGATTCATGTTTCATCTTCTAGTTAAAATTCAAGAATCCTAAAGCTGAGAAACATTGTATATGGTTAAAGACATATATATATATATATATATATATATATACACATACACATATATAAAAATTTATTTTAGCAGTGAGATGTCTATTAGTTATGTAAATGTAAATGTCATGTTGAAATTAGAGAACTTTTTCTCTAACATGAATAATGTAAATAATCATCAGCATGGAGATATCTCAACCATTTCCAAAGGACAGGGATAAAGGACTAAAAATGTAGAACCCCTACCAGCCAATGACTGAGTTTTATGTCTTATTGTTATGTGGGGAGCTTGCAAATAAAATAAATTTCCTCCCACATGCCCACGTTAAGAAAAGGAGGCAAGATAATAGTCTGTTGATAAATCATTGGCTACACTAAAATCCCCAGAAGAGAATACACCTTAATTCAACATTTACCAAGTTCACTGTTGACTTAATAATGTGTTTAGAACTATGTTGTCTTTATTTATTTAAATATATTCAACTATGACTTTAATAAAGAAGTTGAGAAGGTATTTTTAAAATTAATTCTAAATGCTTAGCTTTAAATTGTTTATTTCTAACCTAGGATCAGAATGATAGATTTTATTACTTGAAATCAGGAATTCCAGTTCCCTTTCCCTAAAATCCTCACAAGGAAATTAGCTTTAATTACATATGAAAATATAAATGAAGGAGGAAGGTCAAAGGTTATCTCAAGAACAAAGAGAAAGAGAGAAAGTGTCTGGTAATCAAATCATGAAGTTTTGCACATACTCCTTTGTACAAATTGCATGCCATTCACCATATTCTACTTTACTCTTTGTGTGTAATGACTAATCAGTGCCTGATATATTATTGGTATGCACACTCATGAAGTGAATTTTATTAATACATAAATGACAAATAACAGATGCACAAGTATATCAATGATATGTAAACAGAATATTTAAGTATATATAATGATATTTTGTTTACAGGACTCTGAAAGGCAAAAATCAATTAGACATCCTATAATTCTAATACACAAATAACAATGTAAATCAATGTTATAGCACAAAAATTAAATTCAATTTAAAAAGGACATCAAAAGTTTTGTTTTTTTTAAAAGATTTATTTATTCATACAAGCACTGGGTACAGTCAGAAGCGCGGGAGGGTGAGAGAATCCACCAGAGCCAGAGCAGGGAGCAGGACCGAAGTACACTGCTGAGGGGAGCAGCGGGCGGAAGTCTGCGCGCCATGCGGGACCCTCCTCCAGTGACTGGGGAGCAGCCAGGGATCGAACCGGCGGTGCAGAAGCTGCGGGCAGCTTCGCAACCCAGCGCTCAACCACTGCGCCACCGGGGAGGCCCAACATCAAAAGGTTTTGATTCAAACCTTATAAATATCATTTCACCTGAGAATTTCTTGGATCTTCACTCAGAAATCAGTTATTTTAGAGACATCAGTATCACACAGAGTAGAAGTTCAATAAATATAGACTCAGATTCATTCAAATCTTGATTACAGCTTCCTTTTTGCAATAAACCTTTTTTTACTACTTTACATTTATTATATTGTCTAGCATACTGTGTTATAGAGAAATACAATTACTAGCATTTGCTAGCAATGTATTATTTCAAAAAGATTCATCTATATGATCTTACATAACTTATATACTGTTTGGTGAGTTAGCCAAAATTACTGCCATTTTGCAGAATAAGTCAGAAAGATTGACTTACCTTACCGTAGTTATTAAATTTGGATGTCTACTATTAAAAACAGTGTTTTAGACCATCAATATCACACTCTTTCTCATATAATATCCATCAAGTAATGATTATTGAATAAACAGAAATTACTTTTTGTCTGATGCATCATGTTTCAAAATTTATCAAACACATGATATACACAAATCATAGAAGAACTAAATGTAAATCATATTGTCCAAGAGGGAGGTTTATAATTGTATTAAATATTTTGAATTGTCTCCTACAAGAAGAAGACTAGAACTCTGGGGGAATAATACATTCTGGAGTCTCTGCATTATATTGTTCCAGAATGCAATCCAAAATTATGGTGGGTGTGATGTGGCAACATACATTCCATAAGATATTAACCTATACCGCAAAATCATATTGTAAGCCAATGTTTTATAATTTATAAAATACCTAGTGAAACATGATTAATGTGGAATAAGTGACCTATTATTAAGCAAAAAAAAAAAAAAAAGAGGGCTTCCCCTGGTGGCGCAGGTGGTTGAGCGCAAAGCGATGAAGATTTCCGCAGCCACTGCAGTGCCTGCTCAATCCTGGCCGGCCAGGGAGATTCCCACATGATGCGGCAGACCTCTCCTGTCTGGCCTGCTGCTCCCCTCAGCAGTCTATTTTGTCAGTATGCCTGGTCTATTCCCCGCTCTTTCTCTGGTGAATCCTCTCACCCTCCCACACATCTGGCCTATACCCTGGTTCTTGTATAAATAAATAAATATTAAAAAAAAAGAAAGAAAAAACATGGATCAACAGTAAGATGACACAGATGTTACAATTTTTAGTCTAGAACTTTGAAGTACATATTAGAACTAGACTTGATTAGAAATGAGAAAAAATAATACAATGAATGAAAAGAGAAATAGAAATAATGAAAAAACCCACATGGAAAAGATCCACATGTTATCAAAAAAGACCACCATGTTCTTAGCAGAATGATGAGGACTTTTCAAAAGAGTAAATAACCAGAAATATGGATTAACAGAAGATATTTAGTCTGAAGAAAATAATCAGAAAAATGAGCAATGCCTCAGGGATGAGTATGTTAATAAAAAATAAACAGACATTATATATGTTTGTTTAGAATCTCAGAGAACTGATAATGAACCAGAAGAAATACTTAAGGAGTATTGATATGTAAATTTCCCTAGTTTGGTAAATTCCATCCTTTAGAGATTGAACAGCCCCAATGAAATTCAAGCAACATAAATATGAGAAAAAACATAGTTAGCTATTTCATTGCTGAAAACCAGACATAACATGAATATTCTGGAAGCAGCCAGAGAATAATGGTAAATTACACAAAGGCAAAATGTGATTAGAATGACCAAAGACTTGTGTTCTGAAATTATTAAAGCCAGATGACAGCAAAAAAGCATCTTTAAAGTGTTGAAAGAAAAGCTTGCCCGCCCAGAATTCTATATCTATACAAATATCTTACAAGAATGGTAGTGTGACATTTTCAGAGAGAAGAAAAATAACTAAGTGTATCATCTGCAGACCCCACTATAAGGAATGTTAGAAGACATTTTTCAGTCTGAAGGAATGTGCCATGACAAAGAAACATATCCTCAGAAATGAAAGAACTTTAGAAATGATATATATTGGAATAATGTAAAATACTATTTTTCATCCTTGGTTTTAACATTCAAATAACCATTTGACAAAAATCATAACCTTGAAATTTGTTTTTTTTATTTGTTAATGTAGGCACATGTCATATTATGACAGGAATTTCAAAGGAAAATAGGGATTAATCTTGAGGGCTATTATTCTGCTATACATAGGCAAACATTTTATACAAGGACTAGCTATTTCAATTGTGAAAGTCCAGACTTCATCTTTTGAATATGTGAACAGATATAAGGAAATCCAGGATGCAAGGACATTAGAAATATGAATAAATAAAATGGAGAAATCTATGTAGAATTTAAAGTTAGGGATTTCATAAATTAGGGTGACTTGATAAAATCATCCTATCCTAAATATGTAAGCTAAACTTTACATATTTACCTATCTTCTTTAATAGATACTAAAACTGAGACATACTAGTTCTTTTTTTTTTTAAAGATTTATTTACTTAGGCAAGAACCTGTCCGCAGCCCCTGCAGCGCCTGTTCAATCCTGGCCAGCCAGGGAGATTCCCACATGGTGCAGCAAACCTCTCCTGTCTTGCCTGCTGCTCCCCTCAGCAGTGTCTTTGGTCTGTCTGCCAGTTCTGATCCCTGCTCTGTCTCTGGTGAATTCTCTCACCTTCCCACGCATCTGGCCTGTACCCCGGTTCTTGTATAAATAAATCTTAAAAAAAAAATCACAAAGGAAGTAGAAACTACTTTTAGCTAAATACTAAAAGTTAGCATTCCAAATTTGTAAGATGCAGCTAAATGGTGCTTATAAGAAAACACATAATTTTAAATGCTTATGTTACAAAAAACAATATTTTCCAATCAGTGTTCCAGGTTTTCAGAGGGAGAATTTATGGAAAGACTAGAAGGACATGGAGTCACAAAACATGCAGGTCCCAGGTTAGAGAAGGTGTCATGTGTGAGGTTAATAAGGAGTTTGACTGTGACCTTGAGTGCTCTGGGGTGTCAATGTAAGATTCTAAGCAGAGAAGAGAGGATCAAGTTTTTCATTTTAAAAAGATTATTTTGAGAGCAGTATGAATTAAGGATTCATATTAGGAACATTTGGGATAAGGAATAAATAACAGGAAGTCACTATAATAATCTAAGTATAAAATGAACCAGATTCCACTTAAGTGCTGTAGGTACTGGAAATTAGTCAGAAGGTGTTAGCACTAGGATTTGGCAACTATTATTTACTTGTTGGTAGTGAACAAACGGACAGACCTTGGGGGAGTTATGTAAAAGGGAATATGTGAATAGTAACAGTACAGATATAGAAAACAAGAGTAAAACAGGAATTTCAAAGGAAAATAATCCTGAGGGCTATTATTCTGCTATACATAGGCAATTTGTTAATTTCTTCAACTTGTATTTTCTATCCTGTTGATTTCTGTACTTTTTGTATTCTTCCATTTTGGGTTTACTCTTTCTCTTCAAAGCAATTCAATCTTCTAGCATCATACTGAAATTTTATAGACTGTTTGCTTTATATGAACAATAAATTATATAAACAATATAAAATTTCATTACTTTTTAAAGATTTATTTATTTATGCATATGAGAACTGGGGTGTAAGCCAGAGGTGGGGGGGATGTGCTCCCCTCAGCATTTTTTTCAGTCAGTATGCCTGTTCTGCTCCCCACTCTGTCTCTGGTGAATCCTCTCACCCTCCCACGCCTAAGGACTGTACCCCAGTTCTTATATGCATAAATAAATAAATCTTTTAAAAAAAGCATAGAAAAAATTTACCAAGAGTCTGTGAAAATATTATTCTGTAAATGCCTCACATTAGTATGTTTCCTAGTGAATCACAGATCCAATTCTGTAATAACTAGAAATAGCATGACTATACATTCTAATAATATGTAACTTTTCATCACTTTTAATGTTTACTATTTTTGATATTGTTGATCAAGTCCTTTTTCTTGAACTACACTCAAGAAGTAGTCCTTATTTCTCTCTTCATATTCTCTTTCTGTTTCCTAAGAGAATTCTTTGTTCTTTATACTTTCATGATTTCAAACAATTATTCACAAATATATATCTTCTCAGAAGCTTTTGAACTTCAAAACATTTTATCCAGTGTTTGGGGGATTATGTTCTTAACTGGAGAAGTCAAAATGATGTCTCCCAAGGATTATACTTGATTGGACATATAAATGCTAAAAATGATGGATTTAATGCTTTCAAAGTGGGTTTAAAGTTTTGTTTTGTTTTTTTTTAAGAGTCAGACAAATGCAAAGGTCCATAAATGGAAAGGATTCTAGAGAATTTGAAGGGCAAAAGGAGGGTAATGTAACTGAAAATTAATAAGAAAAAAGTGATAGGACATGTGCTCTATGAAGAATGACAATAAATAGATCCTTTAGGATCTCTTGTTCCAGAATAAGTCAGATAATAGGAGTGTATTCTCAATTTCCCACCTTTAGGAAAGTAACATTATTATGTCTTTTTTTTCCAAATGAAGTTTTCCTTATCGTTTGTTTTCTCCATTAAACACAAAATTTTATATAAAATAGAAAGAAAAGTAAACTTGATAGATTTATAACTGCTGTATGTGGGTTCCAAGAAGGAACAATTATGACTTAGGACATTTTCTTATTCCTCTTATATTTTTTTCCTTGATCTTTTCTCACTCATTAAATTTCCTGTTTCTTTCTCATTAAGGCCTTTACATGGTTTTCCACTATGAACACTTATTTTTAGTGAACCATCTAGAATTCATTTTAACTAAAGTATAAATAAATAATGGATAGTTATTAAAGTGTTTTCCATCTTAGTATATATATATAGTAATAATAGTATATATATATTAATAAAAAACCCCAAATGCAAACTAATTTTTTTTTTCTTACTGGCATAAAATTATATATATCCTAAGTGATAGCGCTCTTTTGAAAATTTTCAAATTCCTTTTCTGGAGTCAGAGACCTAAGTTAATACTACTTTTTTAAAAAAGATTTACTTATGCATACAAGGACTAGGATACAGGTCAGAGGTGCAGTGGGGGCTGGTGTAAGAGGATTCACCAGCAAAGGTGCTGAAGTCCAAAAACTTCCACAAGTCGAAGGTACCCTCAGTGGGGAAAGCAAAAAAGTAGTTAGGAAGGTGTTAGAGAACTTGAACAAAAGGAGATTCTACATCACGATAACAAATGACCCAGTCATCTTCCTCCATGTGTCTCTTACCCAGATTTGTCCTCCAAGTCCCCTTCCAACAACACTAGGCTGCAAGTTGGAGAGGCATAGGGCAAGCAGAGAGCTCTTAGGGTCAGAATAGAATAGGAAAAGCCTGGGAGGATTAAGGAAGGCTCCAGAGATGAGAGCAATAAATTCCAAAGGGGACTAATCAAACACCCCCAGGACTTGGGGCAACAGAACATTCTGGGACAAGGATGATAAAGAAAAGTATGGTAAGATAAGGGCTGGGACACAGATTTAGTTCTGGGCACAGAGACATTAAGTCAGTGAGTGAGACCACAGAGAACTAACCAATCACAGAGAGACTGGTGGAGCTTTAGAATAATTAGGGAAAGAAGGTCTATATTCCCTGAGGCCGACTCCACTTTGGCTTCCTTGCCCCTCCCTGGCCTGGTTCCATGGCCTGGGAGTCCCACTTTATTTCTGTCCCTTTTCTCTTCAATAAATGTTTTCTTTCTCTAAACAAATCTGCCTCTTTCTGCTTCCTTGCCCGAGTGTCAGCGAAGCTCCTGCTGTGGTTACATGAGACATCAACCCATGGTGGTCTCGTGGCTGGACTCAGTGTTGCCACTTCAGCCTGGGGTCTGTTCCTGGCTTGGAGACTAGGCCTGAGAATCTGAAATTACGGTATTATTGGGACCACAGAAGCAAGAGAGATAGGTCTCTCTGCCTGCCATGTTATACAGATCACTCAACTAAAACCCTAGTTCCAGTGGTGAGAAGAACGTGTTATCAATCAATGAATCAGCTAATCAATAAAACCCTAGCACCCCAAAAGCTCCCCAGCTCCAGAAATTTGTTGCATGGCATACTGGGGTTTGTAATCTAAGGTAGCCACATATACGTTGGGGTGGGGAAAATGTCATCCATTACCTGCCCTGCTATGCTTTTCTCTGCCTTTAATAGGGATGCATTTTCTAACAGTATTAGCAATTGTGAAGTCACAGTAGGTGTGAGTATTGGGTTTCATTTTAGCAGGGAATTTTAATTCATTTAACACAGATAAAAATCATGTATCTCTGACAATTTTTACATGTACCATTTTGTATATGGCCTTCACATTCATAAAGACTTCTTTGCATTCTAATATAAAACGATTAAATCTAAAGTATATATTTTATTTTTATATTTTTTAATCATTCTAGATCTTGATTAAACAGGCACAAAACTGTCTCAGGGAATCAAGCTTTTAATTTTTCAGACAAGAGTGGACAGTATGAGACTTAGACAAGTATGAGATTTAGTTAAGTACCTAAATTTGACCATAATCTCTGATCCATTTTACATAGCAAACTTAACACGTTGGCCCCTAGAGTATCCTATTTGATACAACCTGGCATTGGACCAAAAATCACCTTACACTGAAAGAGTTATTTGAGAAATTACTGGGGGACAGTGAGATCTGTGTGTTAAGAACTGTGTGTGTGCTTAATTCAAGTCACAGTCATTAAGATTATATACCACACAATCTGATGTTTTTGAGATCTGTATGCTGCTGAGTCCAGATGTCTTTAGTAATTTGCTGAAATGCCTCTTACTCAGCAGTTTAAAGATTTCTTGCTAAGAATACTGTTCTCCTACATATTACAACCTCTCTTTCATTTCTCCCTTTCATTTGAAATCTTATGAATAAATGACAGAGAGAAAAAGACATTTACAAAGGCCTATGTAGGACAATTAGGAGTTAATTGATTTACACATCCCTTATCCAGTACATCGTTTCTAAAATACATCTGTAACCACACCCCAAAATTCTGCCTGTAGTGTAATATTATAAGAAAATCTACTGTAAAATACCTAACAAATTGAAAAAGATGGAAAATAAATACTACCTAAAATAGTTATATTTCACAAAGACATTTGTATGTAACTCTTTCAAATGTAAAGCAGTTCCATTTTAGACTTGATTACTCCTTCTGGGTGCTGGTAATCATCTGAATAGCAGCTATTCCTCCTTTAATGACCATTGCAGCTCTCTTGTTCAGTTCTTCTATTCACAAACACAATGTTCAGAATGTCAAGGTTGACTGTTTCATGAATAATTCAAAATGATCAGTTAGTGAACTGCCATTTGTAGTCCTGAAGTGGGTTACCATTCAAACTAGCTCACTGAGTAACTCACTGAATGTTTATGAAAAGGAACCAAGACCAAGATCCTGGATTTGTTTCTTTCCTTTTCTTTCCCCCTATCAGTGACATTGTAAAAAAGAAAGATACTGGGGTCAGAATGGATGGATTTTCTTATGGAGAAAATCTTTCAACCACTAACAACACAAAGCAATGTTCCTGGATTTTTATATAAACAACCCTGCTGCTTGATATCTATGCATTCCTCCAACTTTCCCTTCTATGAAAAATTCCCTGGCAGCATCTCTGCATGAACAGTTTCTCAACTGAGAGTCTATAACTGCAGGTCCAGACTAAGGAACTGAGAAAAGTACTTACTGAAAAGGAAACCATTTCCAACAAAAGCAACAGGATTTGAGTGGACTGGCCAAGCCATTTTCTGTTTTGTATAACTGCTCATATTCAAACAGTTATTATTATTATTTTTTGATAGATTGAAAGACTCATTTTTAATGCTGAGTTATAGCAATGTAATCCAGTAAAAACAGTCAAGTGTCTTTCAGTACAAGCTTGTAATTTCCTTTTCTGTTAAAGTTATTTTGGAAATTAAAGAAAGTTATATATCAAAGAAAATTATTGTCTTCTCCTTCCTCAACTCCTTCAATCTTAGTCCCATGATTATAATTCAAACAATTTGATAAAATTCAATTTAAGAAACATTTATTAAACAATTGTTACTTGGATCTTGAATAAATATATAGTACTTCATTTAAGTATATTTTTAAAATAAAGTCTACATCTGATAAAAATAATATCAATTTGAATAGGCTAAACAAAAAAACAAGTTAAAGTGGGAAAAAAGGAATCCTATAGGCTAGGATTCCTAGATATAGCAAGTTTCAATAATAAAAACCCATGTAGTCTAAAGTCACATGGATAGAAAAAGGATAATACCCTTTAGAATCCTCCTCATATTCTCCAGGCTAGATTATTTCTCTTCCTGCAGACCAAACTTTTTTGAATGGGAGACAGCATTGCTTTGACACTGGTAAGATTTGTCTTTACAGTTTCAGTGCTATCAGGGAAGGAATTGATTGACTTATGTATGATCAGGTATCTGTAAAATTTAAGTCAAGGGAAGTTAAATCAAGAAAAATAGCATTGCTCCTACAGTGAAACTATGGCTAACAGTTGAAAGGAACAATTCCTCTGAATCACAAAGTGATGTTTTCATGATGAGTTGAAAGTTTAACAGTCCAAATAAAAATGCATTGTAAATATGGTCTTATATTTGAAAAATTTGCAAATTCAATTAAATCAACAATTGGGGATGACTTCCTTGTAAAGAGCTTTAAATTCCAGATATAATTGTTAATACATATTTTCAAGGTACTAGTCTCATTCTTTGCATCATATCAACACAAGTAACAGATGTGTTCTTGAGCTATGTGACATAATAAATTGATCTTTTAGATGCTTTTGGAAGTTTCAAAAATAATAATTTTATAAAAATAACAATAATAATCAAAATAGATATCATAGGGGATAAAAAAATCTGCCAGTCCAAAAATATGTCTTTGTATAAAGGTGGATTTAATGGGAAAGGATCTGAAAGCTGAATAAGGGTTGTTTTTGAAAAAGACATTTATTTGTAAGATTCCCTTTGTAAGGGTGTTTCTTTCATTACAAGGAAGAACAAATCTTTTTATCTTGAGAAAGTGTGTACCTTAAATTTGTGTACCTTTACTTGCTGTGCTTTTCCTGGCAAACTTGTTAACTAATCTCGCATTTATACCCACAAAGTTCTCTCTTGGCTGAGTTATTCAAGATGGTACCTAAGCCACATGTGTGAGTTATTCAGTCATGCTGGGTCTCTCCTCTTAATACAAGGGTTATGTATGTTATCATTAAACATCTTATGAAGTTTCCCCTTATCATTCTGATATTTGATTATTTGTCAACCAAGAAGAATCCAGAAGTATAGGGAATATTTTAATTTAAACCTTGACACTATCATTTACAACTGCTTTTTAGTTTGAATCCAAGTGTATCACTTACTAGCTGTGTAACCTGGGAGTAGATGAACATCTCTTATCCCTATGTTTCTTATTTATAAAATAAATGTAAGGCTAGTGTCTCCTGAATAGTCAATATGGGGAAATTAAACAGAATAACAGAGTTATTAGGCTAAAATATAATGTGTGTGCTTTATATACTCAGAATAAATGTAGCTCTAGTGACTATGATGTAGATGCTGATGATCTAATATACACACACATATACGTCTCCTTAATTTTTTTTATTTTCTTTTTAGCACAAATTGAAAAAAAATAAAATATCTTTAGGATTTTTTTTTCCTTTTAATTAGTGTAACTTAGTGTATGCCTGAGTGTATCAAAGTGTTCATAAAGCTATCACTAGTTGTTTGGGATTGGTCTTCCCCAGAGGTTCACATACGCATTTCTCAAGGTGTCCAGAGTAGGCTTCTTGTCTCTGATACTAATAGTGATTGACTCCCTAATGGGCTTATTATAATTTCCACTAATTGTGAATCAATAGGAAGCATTTCATGAGTATCTAAAACAAATGGACAGGTGCAAAAAATTATAATACAAGGCCCATGTCTTCAGAAAGATATCCCCCAAACATCAAAATTTGAGAACATTGTGTTAAACCATCTAGCTCAGAATATAACTACACAAAGAAAGAATTTGAGTATAGAGAAATTACTTAAATTTAAATTAAATAAAGTTGAACACTTTATCATTGGCTAGGTGAGAACTCACTATGTAGAAAGAAGAAAATAATATATTTAAAATAGTATAAGTGAGAGTGAATATACATGAGGGTTTCAGGGAAGAATCAGCAAGGAAACTATAATTAGTTTCACTCAAACTTAAGCAACGGGAGTGAACTGACATATTGTGGGAAATCAACAAAGGTTTGTTGAAAAACATTAGGTATATAAAGTGTTAAAATCAGCAGAAAAGTTTTTAATCAATCTTAGGTAATGGTAGAAACAGATTTCTTAATACAATTGCTGAAATTGATATATTAGTATTGAGTACTAATATGATTGCTAAGAATCTAAACATAAATCGGTGAAAAAAACTATTTAGGTCTGAAAATATAAACCAAGGTCTGATATAAAAGAAGGTATTATGTTGCCATTCTGTATATTCTTATCAACCATTATCCTGCTAATATATTGTAATTAAAAAGTGAGATTGAATTGATCCCTGTGTGTAATTCACACAAATCTTTGTAATACAAAGATTTCTCCTGCCAAATGTGACTGACCTTTATTTCCAGAATGATTTATTCCCCAAGGTTTGGTATTCATTTCTGTTTGTCATTCCTGATTAACAACATAGATGAAACTCTGAAAACGTGTTGTATAATTTGCTATTACAAAAATAGAAATTCCCAATCTGCTTCACGAAAATACCATGGTGCATTTTAATTTTCTAAACCAAACATTTTATACACGGACTAGCTATTTCAATTGTGAAAGTCCAGACTTCATCTTTTGAATATGTGAACAGATATAAGGAAATCCAGGATGCAAGGACATTAGAAATCTGAATAAATAAAATGGAGAAATCTATGTAGAATTTAAAGTTAGGGATTTCATAAATTAGGGTGACTTGATAAAATCATCTTATCCTAAATATGTAAGCTAAACTTTACATATTTACCTATCTTCTTTAATAGATACTAAAACTGAGACATACTATTTCCTTTTTTTTTTTTAAAGATTTATTTACTTAGGCAAGAACCTGGGTACAGGCCAGATGCACGGGAGGGTGAGCGGATTCACCAGAGCAGAGCCGGGAAGAGGCAGACAGGCGAAATACACTGCTGAGGGGAGCAGCGGGCAAGACAGGAGAGGTCTGCTGCGCCAAGTGGGATTCTCGCCCCACCGGCAGGGATCGAACCGGAGCTGCAGAGGCTGCGGACAGCTTCACAGCACTCCGCTCAAACACCTGCCCCACCAGGGGAGGCCCTGAGACATACTGGTTCTAATGATTTGCTTCTTTTATTTGTAAATGTGAAGACCACATGCTTGATTCAATTATTCATTCAATAAACATTCATATTGTACCTTAAAACTCCAGCAGTATATTATAAGGCGTTGAAGTTATATATCTAAATAAGACATGTGCTTGGCATTACTTAAACTTTAGTAGGTAATATGAACCAGCAAAGATACAATTATTATATAATGGTCACATCTAATTTAGGTATAAACCAAGATATTAGGACACTGAAGAGGGACACCAGGGGGCCTCCCTGGTGGTACAAGGGAGCACAGCTCTATGAAACTATCCACAGCCCCTGCAGCACCAAGGTCGATTCCCAGCCAGCACAGGGAGGTGACCCACATGGCACAGCAGATGTCTCCTGTCTCGCCCACTGCTCCCCTCAGCAGCATATTTCAGTCAGTCTGCCTGGTCTGCTCCCCATTCTGTCTCTGGTGAGTCTTCTCATTCCCCCACATCTCTGACCTGTACCCCAGTTTGTGTATGCATAAATAAATAAAAAATCTTAGAAGAAATAAAGAAGTTCATGATACCCTGAGCTAATAGGGAAGAAAGTTTTATTTCAGTTATACTATATATTATTTTAAAAGCTATTTGTTACCCATTGTAAACATCCTCTGGAGGCTTCAAAGAATTGAATCAAGCAGTATTACTACTTCCATTTAAAAGTAGCATCTAATTTGTTGATAAAGTTAAGGCTCAAGGTGGAGTAGAGAATAACATGTGTACTTATTTATTAGATGAATAGAAACTAAAATAAAATTGTTACCGACTTTTGCCTTCCAAATAATTATGTACAAAGACTAACCTTGCAAACAATTTTACCACTTAGGCTTATCGACGAACTGAACCAAAAGTAGTGAGAAACTCTCTGGATCAGATGTTTCTATTTAGCATCTCTTTTAAGAGCTACTGTTCATGTACTCAGTTCAGATGTGCCAATCACAAGTATATCTGTCCTATTTTATGTTGAAGTCAATGAGAAAAAATCTCAAAATATAAAGAACAGCTGGGAAGCTGAACACAGCAATTTTTGTTCCTTACTTTTATTAGCTTGACCTTATAATATAGGCTTACTAAAATAATTATCGTTTGTTAATTATGTACAAGTGAGTTATTATGGATCTATTTATTTAAGTTTAAGGGGTGAATAGCTTTTTTTATAATTACTTAGTCTTAAAACATATGTTTTAAATAAGGGCATCTAACATAGCATGTCTTATGATAGTGTTGTTTTTAACTGCAGTCATTAACTAAATAGCAATTATGAGAAACATATTCAATGAATTAAAATCATTGCTTCCCTATGCCTATCAACAATGGTGGTGTAAGCTCATGTAACATTTTCTTTTTGGAAAACAGTAGGGTGTATTCATACTACCTTTCCTATTCTATTACATCTCTAATAAATCTCATTTCAGACAATCTTTCCCACCACAAATCAAAATTGAATAAATGGGCAAACCTGAGGGGATGTCATTTGGAGACAGACAAACCCATTGCCTGAAACTAGACCTTGGTCCTGTTAATAGCAGACATGTCAATTCTATTTCATGACATTTCTAATTGTTTTCATTACCACAAGAGTCCAAACTCTGCAAGGGCAGAGTCTAACATTTGATTTTTTGTGTATTTTTTTTCTCACAGAGCTTAGAACCATGCTTCAGAGAGTAATCACTCATTTTACATTCGTTGAAAGGTTGCATGGATGACCCTAATACCATACCCATCACTTAGACACCTCATCCTAGATAACCATTTGTGGGAAATATGGCCAGGACATGACAGACAGTCATCATTGTCAGACTGGCCCCAGCTAAATAAGTAAAGCTGGGAAGAAGATAGGATGATTGAAACGGGTGTACCTTTTTGAAAAGGTACAATAAAGGAGGACTCCTGCTAATTACTGTCTCTTTCTATCTGTGTGCATATCTACATGCATGACAATATCTAATCTCATTATATTCAAATGATCATAACATAAAATTGTATGTATGATCAAACCTAAAATAAGAAATGTTGTCATTTGCCAAAGGACACAAAGCATGTCAGATTACAAAACAAAGTTTATCAGATTAAGATTTTAATATTTAGAGAAAAATAAAAAGGGATATTTTTGGTTTTTTTCTTTATTTTTTATTTAAATAAAAAAGGATATTTTTGGAACTTATAGACAATAATTTGAAAAAGACTGCAGCGGTTTAAAGTAGAATATGGTACATAAGTTGTATACTTTAAGTTATGATTTGAAACTGCGTTGTTAAATAAGTAGTGCAGGGTAAAGGCAAGAGAAGTCTGGTGAGCAGAATTCTACATGACCCCATAACCTTTGTTTCTTGTTATTATTTATGTGCTTACCTTGTTACATGTCTACCTTTCCACTAGTAACTAAAGCTACAATTAATTCTCGTTAAAGTAGGGACATTAACTGGGTAAGCTTAATCTATTTACATGAGCCCCTTGAAAGCAAAGTTTTCTCTGCAATTTGCCACAAAAGGGCAAGTCAGTAGATACACAAAGTATGAGGAGGATTCAACATCTTTTTGCTGGTTTGAAGATAAAGAGATACATGTGAGAAGTAATACAGATGAGTTTCTAGAAGCTAAGAGTTACCTATAATTGACAGGGACTAACAAAACCAACAACTTTAAGGAATTTATTTCTACCCAATGCATGAATGAGATTTGAAAGTGCCTTCTTCCCCAATCCTGCAGAGAAGAATCTACTTTGACCAGCACCATACTTTCCATCTTTTATTAGTATAAGTAGAAAAAAAGGTAACCCTGACTCTCAACACTGCATTAATAAACCAATATTGTTTTCAGCCATACTTTTATGGTTATTAGTGACAGCAGCAATAAAAAAAGAAAGCAGAAAACAAAATGCAAAGACAATTACAGGCAATTAATGTGATCATAGTCAAATGTGATAATAGTTTGAAAATGAAATTTGGCAGTGGCACTAAAGAGGAAATGGTTGGGATATATTCTGGAAATAAAAATAAAAATAAATTATTGATGAATCGGGTAAATGGGATGAAGAAAAGAATCAAGGAAAACTCAATGGGGGTTTGTTAACTGAATAAATTGGGAATAGTGTATTTTGCATTGTTTAGTGCAATTTAAGATGTCTGTTACTATTAAGTAGCAATATGAAGCAATTAACCAAATTCTTTACTCTGTAACCCAGTGATGATGTCTGGTTAGAGCTCTAAATTTATTGTGATCAATTTATAAAGAATATTTAAAATTCTGGAATGAATGTTACTTACTAAGGGAAATAAAGAGAAAAGGAATTGGCAAGTCCTAGGCCTGTTTCATCCAATATTCCAATATCTTAAGGTTTGGTGGAGAAAGCAGAATCATTAGTTTTCATGAGTATAGACAGGAAGTTTTAAGAAAGGCAAATAAGATAAAATGTAGTGCCATGTAATTGGACAGCAAAGAATGTTTCAAGATGTAGACAGTTGTAAATGAGGACAGAAGGTTAATTATCCATCCTATCTGGATGTAAAGACATTTAAGAACAATTTCAATAGAGTGATAGGTATTGAAGATAATTTGAAGTAGGGTTTAGGTTGAATAATTGCAGACTACTTGGTAAGAGTATACTTAGGCAATTTGGGAAGGGAGGTATATATTAGCAAATGAGACTTACGAGAGTTTTTGGGATGTCAATTTCCTATGCTGAAACTGACAATATTTTTGAGCCATTATTTTTAAAATTATCTGGAATATGAAGCTTCCCTATGTAACTATAGGGAGCATTGGAATAAACAGTTATAGGTATGAACTTCTCTATTGCTATTTATCCTGTGCTGTTTAGCAAATCACTGGGTTTATCTGAGTTTCAGTTTACTCAAATATAGAGAATAACACCAAATTCAAAATGTTGTTCTGGAATTAAAGAGATTTATTATTGCAAAGCACAGCATGCAGACACTCAATGAAATGAACGTTTCATTTAGGTGTGCAACAATACCATTTCATCAAAAAATTAAATCAATAGAATTCTTAGTGTAGCTAAAGGTATTTTTTCTTGCATAAAATATCAGGGAAAAGTATTAACAATTAAAAACTTGTTTCTGACATTGAAATCATATGCCCTCTTAGAATCATGCATACAAATTCAGACGGGACTTAAGGTAGATAAATTTCCTAATTTATTTCAAAATTCTGAGAAATATTTTTTTAAATTTTAAAAATGTGCACATTTTAAAGGCAATGTGATGTGGGAATGACAAAGGACAACATGGGAATGACAGATGATCATGAAGAAATTTTCTTTAGCACTAGAAACATTGGTTTAGCTACATATTCTCCTCCACATGTATTACCTTTGACAAAATTTACAAATGAAAATGTTTCAGAGTATTTAGGAACACTGAGAAATGGTTAATACACTGTAGAAGAAATATCTTCTGAAAGAGCAGAACCATGGTAAGACATAAATATGTTTCATTGAATCTTAAAAAGAAACTTCTAATAGCCTAGAAATTATATTTCAATATCTACAGATAAAGCATTTACAGAGTGCATTAAAATTTTAACTTAACCTCTACCCAGGACCTTTGAATATCCTTTTATTCAGAAGTAGGTTGCGGGATAAATAAAGAGGAAAATTTGTGACATTAATTTTGAATTAGAAGAGAGACACACAGTTTCTTTCCTGAATCTCACCACCATGTTTATCTATATACATCCATTTAGCTTGTACTGATTTGCCACTGTACAAACCCCATATGAAATGGTCCTGAATTCACAATTCTGAGCAAGAAATTTCATTAAATACTTCCACTGTACTGACAGACCAAATAGGAAACCATCGTCTAAATGTATCAAGTGAGATTTGAAATTGAATACATTATTTATAGCTAACTTAAAAGAAAATTCAACAATATTTCTTTTAAAAACTGGTCTTGGGCTTCCCCTTGGGCTGCCAGCAGCCTCTGCAGCTCCTGTTTGTTCCCCGGCCGCTGGCGAGGGTCCCACAAAAAAAAAAAAAAAAAGAAAAGAAAAGAAAAACTGGTCTTAATATACTTATTTAAAACATATAACATTTGTCCTCCAACACTGTATAATATCCCTGCTTCTTATATGATATAAATGAACATTTAAAATATAATGGATTCCTCAGAAATCTAGATTTCAATATAAAGTTAATGGGTACATGTAACTTTCAAGCCAAGTGCTAGAGACCTTGAGGTTTCTGTTGAAACTTGACCCTCCTCACAGTGCAATGTTGATTGAGTAGCTAAATTTTAAATGCGACAAGAAATAAAAGTTTCAAAAATTGAAAGATCTACATAATATTACACTTGTATATATAGAACTATCCCAGTCTTCATTTCAGAAGCTCATTGTCACACCCTTCTTGAATTTCTTAGCTCAGAGAGAATACTTGAAGTAGTAGGAAAAAAGTAAGTCAAAAATCTTTAGACAGACCAAAATCTGTTTCCAAGTGATAATTGGGAAAACTGAAAAATAGAAAGAAAACTAAATAAATATTCTAGTTTTTGAAATCTCTATAAAATTTATGAAACAAGGAATTTTTCTATCAACCCCTCTGATTATTTGAAATTAAAACCACCCCAATCTGTGAAATTCAACCTGACCACAGTCCTAGCACCTAAATTGTTCATCAAAATGAGGCCAGACAACTGGATGAACAGGCAATCACTCTCAAGTCCATTTGGGTTTACTTTAAAGTGAATGTGTATCCAGTAGTTTATTCCTTCTAAGTTCTACGATAATATAGAGAGAATTTTCACCTGGTTTTATCATTAGAGAAAATTACTTATGTCTCAGTTTAAATCTCATTACCTTATAAAAAATACCCAAGGACCAAAGGAAAGAATTACATGTATTCATTCAACAAACCATTATCAATCAAATATTTGCCATGTTCCCAACTCAGTGCTACTAGTTGAGAGACACAAAGGAGGAAAAGATTGTTTATAGCAATCATTGTTTTCCCTATCAGTTTATAAAAATATAAATTTTAAGATTATTTATTTCTATATTCCCCAGCATGAAGAGTAGCTATTAAATGGCATAAATGCTTATGGTTTTCCTTTCTGTACAGATGCCTTTAACTGTGGCAACATACATTTGAAGAGGTGTGAACCTATATCCCTAAACCACATATGATTTTGTAAAACAGTAGTACCTCAATTAAAAAAATATTATTTAAAATAGGAACTAATCTCTTCAAAGTTTTACATTGCTTTCATGTCCATAGTTCTTGGACCCCCCCCCATAACACAGGCTATGAAAAAATATGAAATAATATATGGAAGGTTTTTTTTTCTCATACTTTATAAATCTATAAGATATTCAGAGACAAGTGGCATTTATAAATGGAAACCATTTATAAACTTACACTTATTTTGTCCCTTTTATTTACATTTTTAAGATTTTTCAGAAGAAGCTAGAACTAATGCGTGCCATACTCACATATGAGTAAATGTAAATGGCTTTATTATAAAAAGAAAGCAGATGCTTTCACTATTTCTCAAATATGTTCTTAGTGTTTGTGGTATTAGGTTTGTTTTTGAAGACTATATTCTTCTTAAAGAATTGCAGCTTTTAAAAATACCATTTCTTTAATGTCTAAGAGAACTGGATAAACTAAGAAATCCTAAGAGAAATGCATTATCATCATTTTAAAATCAATTTTAAGTGTAAGGCTACCCAAAGTTAGAGATACTACAATGTGGATTAGCAATCACAATCCCACTCTGCAGATATAGTATAATACCAAACTTATATTTTATAAATTAGAATACTGAGAAAATTTTACTTCTTGCATCAAATTTTCAAAACAAAAAAAATAAAGGCAGACAGATTTTTCATATGCCCACGTGCAACTCTACCAGATTTTAATATTTTGCTACAATGTATTCATGTTTTTAATGACAGAATATTATGTATTAAACATGTCTATTCAATGCTACTCTAAAACCTATGGTTATACCTATATAAGTTTGGAATTCATCAAATATGTATGTTCATATATTTTTTTTTTTTTTAAAGATTTATTTATTTATTTATACAAGAACTGGGTACAGTCAGAAGCACGGGAGGGTGAGAGAATTCACCAGAGCCAGAGCAGGGAGCAGAGCAGGCAGAAGGACCGAAGTACACTGCTGAGGGGAGCAGCGGGTGGCAGGAGAGGTCTGCAGACCATGTGGGACCCTCACCCGGTGTCCAGGGATCGAACCGGCGCTGCAGAGGCTGCGGGCAGCTTAGCAACCCAGCACTCAACCGCTGCACCACCAGGGAGGCCCGAGGTGGATTTGTTTTAGTTTATCTGAATATGTCTGTTCATTCCTGCACATGCCCATGTATATGTTTATGCTATCGAACTTTATTTCTAAACATTTTATTTAAAATTTTTACATATGAGTTCCTCAGTGAAACTTGTATCAAATTCTTTGCTGTTCTTGTCTGGTTTTGTTATTGAGTTTATACTAGCCTCATAAACTTAAACTGAATAGCTTTACTTTTTATAAAATTTATTGTCTGAAATTGTATAAAATCAGGAACATCTGTTCCTTGAGGTAAAGTCATCTGAGTGGAGTGTCTATTATAAGTAAAAAAGCTTATGATTACAGAATCATTTTCACTCACATTCTTTTTAGTTATGCTCAGCTTTGTGGTTATTATCATTATAGTTTTTCGATTGTTTTTTAATAAAATATCCTATTAATTTAATAATATTTTCATAATCATTGACAGAAAATTATCAAAATAATATCCTGATTTGTTAGAAACTCTACTGTATCTAAATTTATATCCCCCTTTTTTTCTAATTATCTGCAGCTATCCCTTTCTGATTGGTCCCTGCTTTAATGAATATACTGATATTTTCTTTCCAATATTCTTGTATTTCATTATTTTTTATCCTAGTCATCATTATTTCCAGGTGTCTACTATAAAGTTAAAATACTTGGCTTCTCTTGATTTTGTTATTTCATAGTTTTAAAAAAAATCACCTAAAGTTATGAATTTTCCATTAACTAGTAAAATAGCTGGTTTTCACAAATTTTGATGTATTACACTTGTTTTGTAATCATTTATATATATTTGCAATTGTCATTGTAGTTTACCAACATCAAGACATTTAGTATAATCTATGTCTCGAAACATTGCTTGCTGTTCTTACTTTTTTTTAATGTCACTGCATTGCAGTATAATTATAAGAATTATTGATATATTGATTTTTTTTTCAGTGAAAATAAATTAACATCATGTTTTTGGTAAAATGTTCTCCATTTTGGAGAGCAGGGTCCTATATAAATAGTCACTAATCTTAAACATGTGACAGTTTCTATTAAAATTTTCTTTATATCACAGTGAATACTTTGCCTGATTGTCATCAATTTCTGCTGGGTATGTTCTAAAAAAAGTTACCTGTATACATCTGTATAGGTGTGACCTATACATCTAAATCATATCCAGTGTTATAAAACATTACCTCAAAAAAAATTACACAATATCTAAAATAAATAGTCTCAGTTAAAAAAATCTTCCTTTAAATTAAGGATTCATTTGTTGCTTCTTGAGGCTTTTTGCCTCATGCTTTATATATTTAAGGCTGCTGTATAAAGTGATTATATATTAATGACTTATGCATCTCTTTAAAGAGATTTGTGGGGTTTTACTTTTAATATTATATAGTGCCAAGTGTCAGGCAGATTAATCTCTCACCATAAATTACAATTTATCTGATATTAATATAGGTTTGTTTGTTATTTGTGGGTCTGCTGGATTTAAGTGGCCTGTTTGGCCACCATTTTGTTAAGTGAAGTCTGCCTTCCAATACAAGGTCAGATCAAAATGGACAAGCAGTTATACGACCCAAAGAATGTAATATGCGAGACCTTACAAGGCTCCTTTCCATTTAAGCAAGAGCAGGACTCTTGGTCACCCTGGGATAATGGACATACAACATGAGTTATGATCTGCATTCCCCCAGGGCCATTGACTGATGTGCACCCGTTTGTCCCAGAGACTTGTTAGTGGAACACCTTGTTAATAAGATTTGAAGCATAGCTGGGGACCTGGGAGGTGGTTTCAATTACAATACTTGGTCATCAAGCAGATAAAAAATATCTGGTCAGCAGACTCCCGTCCACCCTGAAGCTCTAGATTTCTTAAGCACATTTCAGTTTCACCCAACTCTTTTTCTTTGTCCTCCTACCCCAAGTAATTGATGCTCTATGATTATTCTATCAATAAAAAGTCCAGCATCTTGCTCGTTAAGCAGCATCCTGCATTGTGTAGCCTGCTCCGCGACTCCTGTTTCTTTATCAGTGTGGTGTTACTGACACAACAGTTATTTTTTTTAACCAATATTTGTATGGTAATCCTCTGTTCCTACCTCTCTTATCTTTATATATTGTGTTTTATGTGTGCCTCATGCATAGAATCTGGTGATTTTCTATTGCTGGAATTGTTTTAATCCAATCTGACAATATTTTAGTATGAAACTATAATCTTTTATATATCAGGTGATTTTATGCATAATGTATAATACATACAGATAACATGCATATACTATTATACATCATTTTACTTTGTATATATTCCATTTTATTTGCTTTCTCCACCTACCTGACTTTAAAATATGTTGTATTGTATTTTTGATAATCTTAATAGCTTCTCTTTGTCAATGATAATTTCTGAATTTACTGTACAATATAAGGCTGTAAACTTTCAAATTTACTAAAAAATATATGGCTGTAAATCTATCTTTACCCTTCTTCTTTCTCAGACAATTCATCTATGAATGGCTGTCTTTAATTTTGCATATATTCAGCTATTTTCTGTACAAATATTGTAACTATGTTTAATCTTAATTGAAAAAGCCAGGTCTTTTTGTTATCTAAAAAATGTCTATCATTCTGAATTTTGGAGCAACAACATCAATTCCTTTCCTGAAATTCAGTGTTTTTCTCTTCATTATATTCAGACTACCTTATTCTACTGACCATGTTATTTCTCTGTAATTGAATGTATTATGTATATTAGAATGGGTTTAAGTTTATCATTTTTTATTAACCGAGTGAATTTATGTTCTAGTCATTGATCCCATAGGCTGATTTGTTCATATTAGATTCACTTATAAAATTGGAAATTTGGCTTCAAATTGTCTCTACTGATTGTATTGCATGTCCTGTGATGTGGGTATTGGGATACTTGGATCAAGTTTTTGTCATCAGACTGAACATTTATTTTTTCTCCCTGTTCTCTAAGATCTCAATTGACTGAAAACGAAAACCCAATTAGCACATGCTTGGGAGTATGACTAAAGCTTTATGTCTTTTGCTGACTCATAACATTTTGTACAATCAATTTTTTTTTCTACTACCCACACTGAGTTCCCCTGTTCTTCCTTAAGAGTCCAATGGACCCTTCAGCTTTATTCTAATACCTTAGTTTGAACTTCTAATGCACGGACCTATGGATATTATTGTTGAGATTTACTTTGATCTTTCTCATTGCAGTGTGTTTGGAACTGAATGGCACTGGATATAAGAACTGAATTCCAGAGCTGCTCTAGATAGTTGACTACCAAAGACTCTTTATTATTTGCTTTTTTATTATGATCTTTTTTCAATCCTTTATCTATTGTTTGTTATCATTGGATATTTTTCTTATTCTATTTGTACAACAGAGCATTCTTTCTCTGGCTATAGAAACTATATAAAATGCCACCCATTATATATCCTACTTTTGTTCATAATTCTTTCTTTCTTCCTCAGCTCTTGGCTCTATGATTGAATGTTTAATTTAGTTACAATGCAATGTATCTGTACACTTCTACAATTTATATCACATAATATATATGTACTATCCAAGGTCTTATATAATTTAACTGTGCAAAACATTTTTGGAATGTAGTTTACATGAAATATGTTATACACAATAAAGTTATCTTGTTTTGTATGCAGGCCAGGATTTTTTTTTTCTTTGATTAATGTTTCTCCCTATGAACTTATCTCATCTAGGCTCATAAATACTTGTGCTCATAAAAATTGTTTTTTCTTATCTCTCAATATATTTCCACATTTGTTTATACAAAATTTTAACCCATTGAAGATGGTATATGTCTCCCAAAGTTTTTGGTTTTGCTGCTATTGATTTTGGAGAGTAATTTTTTATTTTTAAATAAAGTTAACTTTTACCTTTTCAAAAGAGGAAAAAACTATGAAATGAACAAATATCTTCATACAACATTCTCTGAGTGAGATTTGTAATACTCATTGACATTTAAAAACTGTGAAAAGTCTAATATTATGTTTAGGGCTTCATCATTATCTTCTGAAACCTTTCAGAAATGCCATCTCCCACTGATGTCACATCTCACTAACAATCTTTCAAAAACATCCAGGTGTGGATGTTTTTAACCAAATCTACGAATATCAAAATAAACAAGTGCTGTATGTTTTTCTTGGGGCATTTACCTTATAAATCTTTAGGTTTCCGATTTTCAGAGATGCATCTGTATACTATTGCCATCTAGCATACATTTGTGTCTTCTACAAGATATTTTTTTTCTTTTAATTTAAATTTTAAAGGTCAAAATATAAAAGTCAAGTGTGTATGATTATCTTTATCCATCTACATTTTAAATAATTATTTGAAAAATAAGCATTCATGATAGTTAATTATTACATATTATTTTGTTAAGTTCTATATTTAATTGCTAAAATCCAGGTTTTTTTTAAAGATTTATTTATGCATACATGCACAGGGGTACAGGCCAGAGGTGTACTGGGTGAGAGGATTCACCAGAGACAGAGTGGGGAACAGAGCAGGAAGACTGACTGAAATATACTGCTGTGGGGAGCAGTGGGTGAGACAGGAGAGATCTGCTGTGCCATCACCTTCTTTGATAAGCTTATTTTTAGGTATTTAATTGTTTTGATGTAAAAATAAATGGAATTATTTTATTGATTTCTTTTTCTTCTACTTTGTTGTTTTCTTATAGGAACACAACAGATTCATATATATTGATTTTGCAGACTGTCACTTTATTGTACTGATTTATTATTTCTAACAGTTTTGCTTGTTTTTTTTTTTTTTGTTTTTTTTTTTTTTGTTTTTTTTTTAATAGAGGCATGTTTTTTATTTATTTATTTATTTATTATGTTTGTTTGTTTTGTTTATACATGCACTGGGTACAGTCAGAAGCGCGGGAGGGTGAGAGAATTCACCAGAGCCAGAGTGGGGAGCAGAGCAGGCAGAAGGACTGAAGTACACTGCTGAGGGGAGCAGCGGGTGGCAGGAGAGGTCTGCGCACCATGTGGGATCCTCCTCCGGTGGCCGGGGAGCAGCCGGGGATCGAACCGGCGCCGCAGAGGCCGCGGGCAGCTTCGCAACCCAGCGCTCAACCGCTGCGCCACTGGGGAGGCCCAGTTTTGCTTGTTTTTTTTTGGGGGGGGAGTGTTTAGGTTTTTCTATGTACATTATCACATCATCTGCAATTATCTAGCATATATTAAGTACACATCCCCCTCTTTAAATGCTATCTTTTTCACTAGAAAACTCCACACATGTCATTATTACCTTATCAGAGTGTCCATTGTCATTCCATCACCATTGCCAATGTCACCATCAACCATCTTAATCTATTTTAATGTTATGACATTTATTATTATAAGAAATTTAACATTTTTAACATTTTAACATTTAACTTTTTTGTGGAGATGGATTTGTTTTTATTTTTATTTATTTTTATTTATTTTATTTATACATTTTTACATCGTTTTTCATATTTGCACAATGTATGCATTTTCATCTTCGTTATAGTCCCCATGCAATTCCCACCCCCCCTTGTTTTGATCCTACTCCCTCCCCCCCAGCCCCCCTTTTTGTGTCTCATTGATGGAGCTGGAAGGGATCATGCTCAGCAAAATAAGCCAGAAAGAAAAAGAAAAATACCCGATGGTCTCACTCATTGCTATAATTTTGAAAACCTAAATAAGGGACCAAGAAAAAAACTAATTCTAATAAAATCAAAATAAACATGTATTCTTTCCTTAATATGTTTATTGTGCATGTTCCCCCGTACATATAAAGTTATGAAAACACAGACATTTACTAGTTTGGGTCACACAATCATTTTTAACATAATGCTTCTTATATGATGGCACTCTAAATATTTAAAGAGAATAGAGGCTATGTCCATGAAAATTGTTTTCTACTGGTTAGTTCTTTTGTCCACCCTGTGATTTTGCTTAAGACTCACCAACTCTCTATCCCCCTAACAACTCTTCTATAAAATGAGAGAAGATAAATAATACTTATGCTACTTATTTCCAGGGTTATTGTGAGAATATGATGAGATAATTTGGGAAAAGTGCTTTGAGAATTGTAAAACATTATAGACATATAAAATACTATTGTCCAGGTTTGCTATCAACTTGCTACATGTCTTGCAGAAATTCCCAGGATCCTCATTTATACAATTTGGGGAATATAAATGCCATAGAGCTCCCTGACTCTTGAAGGGCTATAAATACAACCATTATTATTAAATCTTAGTTTTCTATATCTGGCTAGTTTTATATTAAAAGCTAGTGTGTTAACAATTAGACTTAGTAATGACAGGAAAATATGAGAAAACTGGGGGTTATGGAGAAACAGCTGTGAATTTTTACATTTGATCAGTAGAACATTTATTCACCACATAGGTATTGGTAATATATCTAGCATGCAAGTTTATAAAACCAAGTGTATGATGTATTTAACAAGCAAGCTCCCTTGGGAGGGAAGTAAATTTATTATCATTATTTAGATATAATATTCTTACCAATATCTAACAAAGTTTAAGATATTACCAATATCTAAATATAATGAAGGCATTTATAGACATGCCAAGTTACATTTAAGAAGTACTTCTTGGAATATACAATGATAATCCTCTTACATTTAATTTGAAAAGACATAATCAGTTATATTTTATACCATTCTAGCTACTCATACTTTTGTAATCCTTACATAACAGCATTATTTAACTAGGAAAATACATTTCAAAATGACTATTGGTCACAATAACAGTGGACATATCATATATAATGTTTATTATCTTAATACGAATTACTTATTTGACAATTTCAATCTTAATATCACTTAAAGACACACTTTTTTTAAAAGGTTCATATCTTTGCAATAAAATTTTATTAAGGTAACATTGGTTTATCACATTGTGTAAATTTCAGACATACAACGTTATGATTTAAACTCTGTTTATACTATTAAGGTCACCACACAAGTCTAGCTTCAATCCACCACCACCCAATTAACCGCTTTTACTCATTTTACCTACCACATTTCTCTCTGGTAACCATCAATCTGTTCTCTATATCTAAAAAAAAAGTTTTAGTTTTAGTTTTTTGTTATCATTTCTTTTATTAAGGGGCAGCTATTGAGAACATTAATTTTTCACAAATAAATATGACTTCAATTGTTTTCAAATATGTTGGAAGCCTATAAATGATTCCAAATTCATATTTTTTTTCTTTTAAGTGTATCTTACAAAGCTTCTCTTTCAATTGGTTTGTAATATAGTTTTTGAATGTGAGCAGAAATTGTTTTGTTTTCTCTCCTTTCTATTGTCATGAATACCTTATATCAAGATAATGGGGGCCTCCATGGTGGCTCAAGGGGTTAAGCATAGCACTGTGAAGTTATGTGCACGAGTTCAAGCCCTGGCTGGCCAGGGAGCTACCCACATGGTGCAACAGACCGTTCCTGTCTTGCCTGCTGCTCCCCTCAGCAGTGCATTTCAGTCAGTCTGGCTGTTCTGTTCCCTATTCTGTCTCTTGTGAATCCTATCACCACCACCACCCCCACCTCTGGCCTGTACCCCAGCTCTTTAAAAAAAAGATAATGGTAGTTTAATGTATGGCAGAATCAAGTTGATTAGATTAAACATTTCCTTCCCAAGAGGGTCTTCTCAATTTCCTACCAAAATAAATTTACCTCCTAGTTCTCTATATTATATCTCCCTTTTTAACTTGACACATTCAGAATTAAAATTCAGAAAAGGTATCAGATAGGAGATTCATTTCCATATCATTTAAACCATTATCCAAAATTATGTTTAATGAACTTTTGAAAAATATGAAGGCTGTGTCCCAAACTTTGAATGCTTTGTTTCCACTGGTCCACTAGGTGTAAAATGGTATTTAAAACCAACTTTATTATATCTCTGTATTTTTTTAAATTTTTTTTCATACCATCTTTCTTTTTTTTTTTTTTTTTTACAATTGCAATCCCCCCATTCTGACCCCAATCTCTCCCCTCCCGCCCCCCACCCCCCAAAAATGTCTCTGGTTCATAGTTTTTGTTGATTTTGATTTTCACTTTCTTATAGTTATTCATTTTCCTGGTCCCTTATTTAAGTATTCTAGATTCCTGCTATGAGTGAGACCATCCGGTATTTTTCTTTTTCTTTCTGGCTTATTTCACTGAGCATGATCCCTTCCAGCGCCATCCATGTTGCTGCAAATTGCATGTGTTTATCTTTTTTGAATGCTGAGTAATATTCCATGGTATATATGTACCACATCTTCTTGATCCAGTCATCTATTTTTGGGCATTTGGGTTGTTTCCAAAGCTTAGCTATTGTAAACAGTGCTGCTATAAACATAGGGGTGCAGGTGTTCTTTGGAATTGATGTTTCTGTGTTCTTTGGGTAAATACCTAGGAGTGGAATTGCTGGATCCTGTGGAAGCTCTATGTTTAGTAGGTCCAGAAATCTCCACACAGCTCTCCATAGTGGTTGGACATAGAAGGAAATATAGGCGAAACACTATGTGATTTGCATATCAAAGACATCTTTACAGACACATCACCCAAAGCAGTGATAGTGAAGGCAAAGATCAACAGCTGGGACTACATCAAATTAAAGAGCTTCTGCACAGCAAAAGAGACAATAACAAAACAAAGAGAAACTCCACCAACTGGGAGAAAACTTTTGCACACAACACTAATGATAAAGGACTGATCACAAAAATCTGCAAAGAGCTGATGAGACTCAACAACAACAAAGAAAATATCTCTGTATTTTTATTACAGAAGACTTAAGTAAATAATGTATGAGAAAGGAAATGTCTTTGACATCTGAAATGAAAGACTAATACACATTTAGTTAGTACCTTCTTGCTGAGAGAGTTCACAAGTTTAAATGAAAAAAAAAAAAAATGAGTAAGAAACTATCCATTCTGGGCCTCCCCGGTGGCGCAGCAGTTGAGCGCTGGGTTGCGAAGCTGCCCGTGGCCTCTGCGGCGCCAGTTCGATCCCCGTCTGCTCCCCGGCCACAGGAGGAGGGTCCCACATGGCGCGCAGACCTCTCCTGCTGCCCGCTGCTCCCCTCAGCAGTGTACTTCGGTCCTTCTGCCTGCTCTGCTCCCCGCTCTGGCTCTGGTGAATTCTCTCACCCTCCCGCGCTTCTGACTGTACCCAGTGCATGTACAAACAAAACAAATAAATAAATACATGTCTCTTTAAAAAAAAAAAAAAAAAAAAAAAAAAAAAGAAACTATCCATTCAATGTATCAGTCATAGAAATGGACCTAAAATTGTGATACAATCTGATGAACACATCATTTATTATGTACAAAGTTCTCTGGGACAAACTAGGAGAAAGGAATTATTTTGCGTAGCCAAATTATGGAAGAATTCAAAGAAGATATGATATTTGAGTTGATAAGAGTGATACAAAATATATGTAAGCAGAGTTATTAAATGGCAGTTAACAAACATACACACAATCATGGTGTGTGTGTTTCTGTGTGCCTAGTGTCATGCATGTTTAGCCATGTCTTGAAAACATCAATTTCAGGTCATTTTTAGAAAGAAAGGCAATAGGTTGAAACATTTCCAAATGAGAAAACGTGTGTATTTTATAGCAGGTTAGCAGATTTCACAGCATGCTAGGTGATTAACAGCATGTGACATAATGATGTAAGTGTCATGAATGTGTTTACCTTCTGTAATGTCAATATTCTATATTGCTGTGCCTGAACAAGGAAACTAAGTTTACAGAGGACATTTGGTCTCTGCCCATTCTAATTTTTAATTAGCTTTTGCTATTTGTTACATTTTTTGAAAAATAATAGTGGTTGTCTATGAGTATATAGGTGTATTTAATGAAGAAATTATAGAAAAATACATGATCCTTATATAAAATACTTCCAATTTAGATAAATTAGGGGAACTGGCATTATTATGTTCATTGTCTCATTTCTTTTTTTTTCTCTTGATCAATTCTGAGAAATTTCTTCTACTTTGCTTTTTCTTTTTATGCTTCTCATTTAAAATAAGTATTCTTCCTTTGTCCCTTTTGATCTTCAGTTTCAGTGTTCAAATCTTTAATGATAGATGACCAAAGGTATATATTCAAAGACTAAGTTTGCTCTGATTGGGGAGTTGTGAAAAGGATATAAAATAACTACATTTATTTTATGACCATAATTCTGCTTATGGGGCACAGTCAATGTGTGCCCTGTTTTGATGCTTCTCTATTTTTTTCAGTTTTAATGGGACATAATTATTAATAGCATGTATCATTGTATAAGTTTTTTTTTTTTTTAATAGAGGCATGTTTTATTTATTTATTTATTTGTTTGTTTGTTTTGTTTATACATGCACTGGGTACAGTCAGAAGCACGGGAGGGTGAGAGAATTCACCAGAGCCAGAGCGGGGAGCAGAGCAGGCAGAAGGACCGAAGTACACTGCTGAGGGGAGCAGCGGGCGGCAGGAGAGGTCTGCGCGCCATGTGGGACCCTCCTCGGGTGGCCGGGGAGCAGCCGGGGATTGAACTGGCGCCGCAGAGGCCTCGGGCAGCTTCGCACCCCAGCGCTCAACCGCTGCGCCAGCGGGGAGGCCCCTATCATTGTATAAGTTTAAGGTGTCTAGTACAATGGTGTGATTTAAAGATATTGTGAAATGATTATTGTAATATGTTCATCAAACACACATCTTCTCATGAATATACAAGATAATGTGTTGTGTAACCTTTATCTTTTGTGTCTTAAAATTAAGGAGCAGATCAAATTCTTTTATTTTTTTATAAAGTACTCCTGGCTTTGTGCTTTTTTTAATTTATTTATTTATTTGTTTATTTATTTGTGCTTTTTTTTAAAGATTTATTTATTTATTTGTTTGTTTGCTTGCTTATTTATTTATTTATTTATACACGCACTGGGTACAGTCAGAAGCGCGGGAGGGTGAGAGAATTCACCAGAGCCAGAGCAGGGAGCAGAGCAGGCAGAAGGACCGAAGTACACTGCTGAGGGGAGCAGCGGGCGGCAGGAGAGGTCTGCGCCCTATGTGGGACCCTCCTCGGGTGGCCGGGGAGCAGCCGGGGATCGAACAGGCGCTGCAGAGGCTGCGGGCAGCTTAGCAACCCAAAGCTCAACCGCTGAGCCACCAAATTCTTTTCTTATTTTTAGCTGACTGCCAGTTAATCATAAACATGTGTTTGTTTCCCTCTATTATCTCATAATTCCTGGGAATTGAATCTTCCAGAATGAATATAGTCTGGCTAGTGATTCTTCCAAATTATCACCACCATTTTTTTTTTTTTTTCTCAAAATGGAACTAAAGAACCTTCCAGTACAAAAAGAGTTCTATCTTTGTGCTTGAACAACCTTTGGATTCCAAAAGACTCACCCTCATGGGAACCAATCAATCATAGAAGTGGGACTATTGTCAGTGATGCCAAGTTAACCTAGAATGTGTCCTTTTTTATTTCTTTTAGTCTGAGAATGATTCAATTTAGTAGTGTAACTGTGAAAACTTATTTTCTTCTTAATCTTCTCAACATTTTAGTTTCTGTGCAAAACATCAGACTGATGATGATTAACTGTAAAGCATTCCTTGCAAGGTGTGGGGAGGGAAGGACTCACGTATTACAACAAACACAAACATATATCAGGGACTCAGAAAATAGAAAATAAATTGAATTCAGCAAACACCATCCATTGTGCAGCAAAACATTTTGCCAACATTACTGTGGAATTTTTTTGCAAACAGTTTTGTCAAGTATCTATAAAATATAAAATCTCAAAGTACCACAGCGCTTCAACTATTATATAAAGAGTTGTAAAATATTCATAATTCACAATAAAATAAAATTAAGGCTTATATATAAGAATCCATATACTTGTCATTTTTATAAATATATATTTTGTATATTTCCTGTGTTTGCAATCTATTATGAAATTGTCCATTTGTAGAATGTTAGCATGTATTTTCCATATGGAAAACAATTCACCTTCCACCTATAATAAACTGAAATCACTGGTTTTAAGATGTAAGTAAATTATAATCTCTCAGAGAACATTTCATTTTAAAATATTGTGATAAGAACAGATATTTGCAATAATTTGGACTTTTCTCCCATAATAATTCACATTTGAGTTTGAGGGAATTATTGAGGAATATTTAGTCATATAAGCTTTATTTTATAAAAACCTGATTTTGTTTTTATTTTTATGCTTTAAATATTTGCTAAAATGCATTACATAGTTCATAGATTTCACATAGCCTCTGCCGAGGGATAATTCGCTCACATTTGTATCATTAACTGCTGTGGAAAGTCTAGGTCTTTGGCTGCCTTTAGAAGAGTTTATGAGTGTTTTATGATGTTTCCTGGTTATACTGTATTTTTACAACTGTTGCAAATAGACACAAATGTCATAAATTACTGAAAAAAGTTATCCTCGATCCCTCTGAGTTTAATGAGGAACAGTTACAGAAAAGGGAAGTTTGCAATTGCCACTAAAGTTAGCCTGATGGATTCCACATGTAGAATAAATTCAGATCTCAGAGTGAGATTTGTTCAACTCCTAGTGCACTCTTTATTTGCTTCTCATCTCTGACACTCTTTTAAGTGCATCTTTAATTCTGGATAAATTGACTATTATTTAAAGAATACAGCTATTGTTACAAGTAAAAGATTCCATAGTAGTCTTTCCAGATACATACATGTTTCCTCCAAATCAAATCATTGATGCAATATATCTAAATATTCTCCTTAACTAAATTCTTTCAAATTTATTAGCACTTTGAGTACTGTGGTTGGACAATGTGTAAACTTAATTTGCAGTCTGAAAATTTACATTTATCATCATACATGTATCACTGTAATCACTTATCTTTTATTAATAGATAATATTTATTTAGTGTTAAATATATGTTTGATGATGACACTAAGAATTATGAATCTGAAAAAGTGAAATGTGGAAACTAAAATATAGTCAACACTTTTAAGTAGTAATAAAGGTTAATTCTACATACCTGACCTGTAACATTGGCTTGGAGAAAATCAGTCTAACAAGAAAAGATCCCCTTTAAAAATAAAGCAATTGAACTTCACACATTATCAAAGTTGAATCTAAATAATTAAAAATGAGTTTAAGAACTATATCCAAGAAGACTACTTTTAAGTGTCTATATATTTAACAATTAAAGTTACATGCAACATTGGAGAACTATTCATGACTTATACCCTGTGCCAGAATATACAAAAAAAAAAAAAAAATGGACAACCTAGAGATAATGTGAGAAAGGCAAAGGAGCAAGAAATCACCAAACTTCCCAGTATTAAAGAGGTTTAACCAATTGAACACTTTTTAGTTCCTTACTAATTCTGGTACAAAGTAGGGAAACGGGTAATAATTGATTTTTTTTTCCTTTTCTTTTGAAATTATCCAGAATAGAAAAAAAAAAAAAATGAAGTGAGGACGGGAATAGAGTTTTGTGCTTAACTCATTGCACTTAAGAAATTGAACATTAGGGCCTCCCCAGTGATGCAGCAGGTTGAACGCAGTGCTGTGAAGCTGTTCGCAGTCTCTGCAGGAGAGGTTCTATTCCCGGCTGGCCAGGGAGAAACCCACATGGGGGGGCAGACCTCTCCTGTCTCACCCGCTGCTCCCTTCAACAGTTTATTTCAGTCCGGCTGCCTGTTCTGCTCCCTGCTCTGTTTCTGGTGAACCCTCTCATGCCCGCACCTCTGGCCTATGCCCCAGCTCGTGTATAAAAATAAATAAATCTTAAAAAAAAAAAAAAAATTGAACATTAACTAAAAGTGATGTGAACACAGATATTTTGTGTAATGTCTTAGTTGAATTATTTATTTATTTATTTATTTATTTATTTATTTATACAAGTACTGGGTACAGTCAGAAGCGCGGGAGGGTGAGAGAATTCACCAGAGCCAGAGCGGGGAGCAGAACAGGCAGAAGGACCGAAGTACACTGCTGAGGGGAGCAGCGGACGGCAGGAGAGGTCTGCGCGCCATGTGGGACCCTCCTCCAGAAGCCGGGGAGCAGCCGGGGATGGAACCGGCTCTGCAGAGGCTGCGGGCAGCTTCGCAGCCCAGCGCTCAACCGCTGCGCCCCCGGGGAGGCCCTTATTTGAATTATTTCATGAAACTGGGTATAACCCAATAAGATAGATCATATTATTATGCCAGTTTTTTAAATTCTAAAACTGAATGTAACTTATTATGTTAAACACTGGCTGGAGGTCACTAAAGTGACAGATACTAAAGTGATGGAAACCAACTTGAAGCAATGCAGTCTGACCCCAGCATCAAGATTTTTAACAAACTTTATATAATAACACATAAGGCATATAAAATATGTATGTAAATATGTACAGGTTGTATATGAATTCAAGTTCACTATAAACATAAACGTTCTCTCTCTCTCTCTCTCTCTCTCTATCCCACTCTCCCTCCATTTTATTCATTATGGGCCTAGGCTCAACAGGAACAGTTACTGTGTTGCAAGGATTTTGAATTCTTTGACAAAACTACACATTAAATTTATCCTAAGATTAAAATGCTCTTAAAGAAAGGCAATAGCAAAAATTCAATAACAGAAAATCTTTCAAAAGGGATTTTTTTTTTCCTTACAGTGAATACTACCATTATTTTGATGAAGTTACTCAATTAAACTTTTGGATTAAATTAATTGTCTTGCTCATATAAAGTCATATATAACTGTAAATTAGAGATTTATATAAAATAGATTTAGAGAGATAACCATGGGAAACATATCATGAGTCTTGAACAGCATGAAGCTTTGAAGTATGTCATCTTAATATTAATTCAAAAAATTTGATTTAAATTATGTGTAATTACTAAAAAAAATTAAAAGATATATTCCCAGGAATTCCTTTCTTTCTACTTATTGAGTTTTTTTTCCAATTATGTACCCTTATATTGCTCAACAAATAAAAAAATGCATAAAACTTTTGCACCAACATTTCTTTTTGCAACCTTGCTATAATATAAAATAATCTGATAGAAAATTTAGAACTTTTTAAAGAATGCAAATGAGACATTATACATCACTGAAATTAGTCCGTGCTTTCATTTGTTCAAGGGAAACCAAAAAGATGCCTAGAGGTAAATGCAGTTTATGTCTTCTTTGCTCTTATCATAATTGTGTTTTTGTTCTATTACTGCATGTACTAATACTCCATTATCAAACTACTGTATATTTGATTCTTGCCTATGGCCATGCAGTGGTCCAACTAATAGAAGATGGAGCAGCATCAGGACTACATTAAGAAAGGAATGTTTTATTTAAGGACTCGGCTGGTAACTTACTACCATATTTCCCTTTACAATTTGCTCACTCTAATTGTTAAAACATTTCCTGCTATTTCAGAAGAGCAGAGACCACAAAAGCCCACAGATGAAGCACCACCAAGTTTACACTGAAAGAACAAATTTGTTTTGTGACCTATACATAAAAGCATTTTAAACATGTGTATGATTCCGTCCCTCCGCCCCTATTGTTCAGAATTAACATCAGAAAGAGATGTTTATGTTTGGTGCTCTTTAAGCACCAAAATGAGTAATGAATGAAGCAGCAGCATTTGGAAACCTTCTGAGTGAGAGTCGGTGAGACAGAACAGAGACAAATGAAACTAGGGTGCGTATGCAGAATGCGGTGCAGTCTGGAAAACTGATCCAAAAATGGATTTGAGATTACTGAACTGTTTTTCCTGATTTATAGTTTTAGACTAAAGAGCAAATGTTGTGTCACTGCTAAATAGTGGATGCACTTATAGGATTATCACTGCTAACTAGTAAGAATGATATTTTAAATTAGATGATTAAAAAGGAATTGTAAAACATTGGCAAATAATGAAAGGCATATAATAATTAATAAGGATTTTCCATTAGATTACTTAAAATTAAATAAATCATTTTCCCAATATTATCAAGTTTCTAAAGGAGGTTTAAGACATGTTATTCTTTATTTCTGGCAATAATTGGTATGTGAGACAAATAGGTAAATTATCCAATTACTCTATGAATTCTGTTCACAAAACCCAGTGTGACTGGTGAAAAATTCAAATAAATCCATATACAGGGCAAATGAACTCATTTTAATAGAAAAAGTAGGGATCTTAATATCTAAACTTTGGTACGTTTCTTTTCTTTCTTTCTTTTTGTTCATCCAATATCAGCAAAGCATCAACTATTTCTCAAGGATTTCAGTTTCATCTGGGTCTTAATCTCAACCATCATGATTGTTTAAATTAATATCTCCTTCAGCATCACAGACACCAGGATGCCTGCAAGAAAGACAGTTTCATTGGCAGTGTTCATGCCACTAAGTCAAGATCACTGGAGGACAAAACTAGAAAACTGTCTTTTTTTTTTTTTTTACATTTTCCTAGCTAATGGTTATGAGCTCTAAAATGGGCATATTATGGGTTTTAACACATTCTGCCTAAATAAATAAACCTGCCCAAATAACCCTACAACATGTGACTTTGTTTTCCTTTTTTTAAAGTTTTTTTTTAAAAATGTATTTATTTTATTTATGCGTACAAGAACCAGGGTACAGGGCCTCCCCAGTGGTGCAGTGATTTAGCGCTGGGTTGCAAAGCTGCCCGCAGCCTCTGCAGCGCCGGTTTGATCCCCAGCTGCTCCCCAGCCACCGGAGGAGGGTCCCACATGGTGCGCAGACCTCTCCTGCCAACCGCTGCTCCCCTCAGCAGTGTACTTTGGTCCTTCTGCCTGCTCTGCTCCCCGCTCTGGTTCTGATGAGTTCTCTCACCCTCCTGTGCTTCTGACTTTACCCAGTGCATGTATAAACAAAACAAACAAACAAACAAATAAATAAATAAAACATGCCTCTATTAAAAAAAAAAAAAAAAAAAGAGAACCAGGGTACAGGCTAGATGTGTGGGAGAGTGAAAGGATTCACCAGAGACAGTGTGGGGAACAGAACAGGCAGACTGACTGAAATACACTGCTGAGGGGAGCAGCGGGCAAGACAGGAGAGGTGTGCCATGCCACTTGGGTATCTCCCTGCCTACTGGGATAGAACCTGAGCTGCAGAGGCTGCACAGCTTCACAGTGCTGCACTCAACGGCCTGTGCCACCAGGGAGGCCCTGTTTTCCTTTTTTACCGTGATGCCAATTCACCTGCTTAAATGAAGGTATTCTGTTCACACTCTGGCTTCCAGATCTACTCATGCATTAAAATCTACTGGGAATCCAGCCACAGAGTTTTTTATTTTTGTTTTCTGTAAATAGAAATTTTCCATCACCCCAGAACATTTCTTTATTCCTCTTTCAAATCAATCCTTTTCTGCCAGAGGCATCCACCATAAGTTTTGCTCATTCCCTAACTTTATTAAAATGCAATTTCATTCCACACTTTCATTTAGACAATGGGAGAGGAAAACCATTTTTTGACCTTGCCAAGATTTTGTTGTGTTTCAAAATCAGGTCAACACCTACCATGGGAACTTTTAAAATAAAAATTACCCAGCATATAGTCTCTCTTAATTGGCATCATTTCCCTGTATATTTAAGGACTAATATCTCTTTTGATAAATTGACTAAGAGTCTAAATGTTACCTACCACTGACTTGGAAGTAATCAGACTGATAAAATTAAGAAAGTGCTTATTTGAGGATAGGGTCACACACATGCACAAGCATGGAGCAGTCCCATTGTATGTTCTATCAGGGCAGAGCATGTGGAGTTTTAAAGCACCAAGAAGTGGTTCTAACTTTACACCATTCTTTGGAAATTTTTGGTAAATTGATAGTCATCTTCAGGCAGGAAGCTACCTACAGTGTGGGCATTTTACAATAATCAGTCAAGGGTATTCTGTTTATTTCTAAACATCCATAAGGAGAGAACAACATATTGCTGTTTATTGATTATCATCCATTGGAAGAAATCAGTGTGTGGGAGTTCCTTTCTATACACTGAAGGAGTTCAGTCAAGTTTCACCTAGAAACCTCATCAGAAAACAGGGAATCTGTTTGACCCAAAATAACTTCAACATCACTTAAAAATGCTTTGTAAAAGAGGAAAAGACCTCACCTGAAATTTATCTAATTCAAAACTTGTATTAAAATATAAAGTGCAATAAGAATGATCTTCTGACCGATATGGATTCTTTATTTTTTATTTTTTTTTAATTTATTTTATTTATACAAGAACCAGGGTACAGGCCAGATGCATGGAAGGGTGAGAGGATCCACCAGAGACAGAGTGGGCAGCAGAACAGGCAGACTGACAAAATACACTGCTGAGGGGATCAGTGGGTGAGACAGGAGAGGTCTGCTCGCCATGTGGGTTGCTTAGAGGCCGGCAGGGATCGAACCGGCACTGCGGAGGCTGTGGACAGCTTCATAGCACTGCGCTCAACTGCCTGCACCACCAGGGAGACCCCCAATATGTATTCTTAAGGAAAGTGTTATCCTTTCACTATCTACTCAGGTGAAAATTGTGCAGACTTCAAAGTCCTTAGAATTCCTAGGCATATGCTAAATTCAATGGACCCTTTATTTCCTTCTATCCCTCATGTTATATTTTCCAAGTACTAAAGAGAAAGAAATAAATATATATTCCCTGCTTAACTGTCCAGTGTTACTGCCAGCTCTTTATCTTTTGCTCACTAGTCTCTAGTTTCAGTATTTTTCATTCACTTGAACAACCTTAACCTTTCCTGTCCCAGAGTCTTAACACATGCAACTTGAGGCAAATCTCTGACTTGAGATTTCCTGTTTCTGCTTTCTGAAAAGCTTTAACATCTCATTCTGCCCTTATCTGTATACACATCATCTCCTCAGAGATTTCTCTTCTTACCATTCTTACCTTTGTTTTTATTCTCTCAGGTTACCATGGTGATTTAACTCATTAATACATACTAACACTTGCTTCATTAGATTGTAAACTTAATAAGGCTAATAATGACACCAGACATCATAAATACTCATCTGGATATCCAGAGTCCAATATTTTCACTGAATTATTAATGTCTCAAAGAAATGAAGGGTTTGATATTCTAATTTTTTTAAAAAGTGACACTTTTTTAAAAAATTTTTACATGTAGGTCACAAATGAAAACTTGATTGCCCTGAAATCAAAACCCCACGTCATTCTCTATGAGTCATTTCCCCCTTGATTCAAAGTCATTGCATCTCTGTGGAAAAGGGAACTCTTCTTGAAGCATTCTGTATTTATTAACTATATTGTCACATAAATGTTGCTCTCCTGAGTAGTATTAACACATGACATGCTATCAGGAGTCAAAGAAAATACATTTTTAATTTCTCTCTTCAAACTGAGAACCTCCTCCTTGAGCAAGATTGACTTTTCCAAGCAGGCAGAGGCCTCTTTCTATTTAAATGTGTTCTCCATACTCCTCAGTACTTCATTTCACCCAACTCACTGGATCTGACGAGCAGAGAAAAAGAGACTCATGCTTTCAAGAAAACTGGCATAGGAAGCTACACAGTGCTGGATTAAATTCAAGTTCATAATGTTTTTCAGACTTCACTGTAACAGAACACAAGGTCCATATACTGGTCATCTTTATATTTTGCCAACTTGCCTGTGTCTGAGACCTGCACACCAAGGGGAATCAGGAAGCAAAAAGAGTACGATGTTTCTTGTGAGTATTGCTCATTTACAGTCCTAGAATGAGAGAAGGTAATGAAGCACTCTGGTGCACAAAATTCAAAACACAAGATGAATCCAATGTCTATAAAAGGCAGTTTTGGATAATTCCTCATATATTAGTAGAGAAACATACACTGACCATTTTAATCAATGAGAAGACTGTTCTTTCAATGACTATGAGTATTACAGTCAATGGCGGTGTGACTTCTGCTATTTTAGTCATAAAATACCTGTGTGAACTCCAGATGTTGCCTATGAGGTTCATTGTTAATGGGGCAAGAGAGGATTCATTCCATGCCCATTTTCTACTTTAGTGCCGAAATGTGAGCTCGTCCATGGTCTAGATCCCACCCACATGCCAACATGCACCTGCAAAAGTCTTCAATTTGGGGGCTTTTAAATTATAAACAGACACTGATTCAGACTTACATATTAAAAATTCCATAGCAGGGAAAATATGCTGCAAAAACTCAGAGTTCTAATTCCTTAATGAATTATGTACGTGATACAAGATATACAGCCATAACTTGATTTCCCGTTCCAAATATTGGAAAGCATAATGCCATGTGGAACAAGTACATTTCAGGGTAGTGTTTCAGTTGCATTTGAGTAAAGCAAAATGCTATCAAGATTTGCTTTAATTGAGGAAAATGGGAATTTCAAACCATTTATAAAGTATCACTGACACCATTTAAGCTCAATAGGAAAATGAAGTCTACTTTCCACACGTTAACTCTATGGTCTTTTGAGACATATTGTATGTGGATAGATTGCCGTAGACCAGGACCTGTTTTCTGCAAGGGTTTTCTTCTCATTTATAGATGCTTGGCCCATGCAAACTCCAAGTTTCATTTTAGACTCTCAGTGAACCAGAAACCCAAAGTTAAAGTCTTCTATACTTACTAGTTTTCTTACATTTTTCACCTGTAGTCATAAATCTTTTCTTTATATCCTTTGGGAAGGAGTGAGTTCTCCTGGAAATTTGGGCCAAGTTCACCTGACACTTCTCATGAGCCCCATTTAGGGTCTACATAGAAAAAAAAAGTCAAATCAAAATAATTTTTACCAGTTTTGGATTTCATTTAAAAAAACACACAGAAACATGTGCAATATCCCAAGTCACTTATTTTAATAGTAATCTGGAAGACAAAAATGGCATCAATTTAGAATGACAGGACTAACCTGAGAAACAAATGCACATAAGACTCAAATCAATCTCCCAAGCCTTAAGTTATCTTTGAAAATGAAGCCAAAGGAAGTTTTATGGTGAAAGTTAATAGTATGTGAGAACGCTTAATAGTCAGTTATGTCATTATTATTCATGTTGATATAAATGTCTTTAAACCTAATATTTTCAGTCTATATAAGCACAAAGTAGCTAATGTTATGCTTACTGGCTGGCCTTATCAAAGACTGACTATGCCTTTTGACGACAAGATATATATGCCTTTTGACAAGTGAAGTACATAGGCCTGGGACTTGGTCATGAAGCTTCCAGTAGAGGGCCCCAGAGGCAAGCTTGTCTAAAACATGCTCATCTGAAAGTACCTCAGGTGCCATTGTTCTCACTTTAAGTCCCCTATGACTTCGATTTATTGCAAGCTCATAGTAGTCTTGATAGATAAAATGCAAAAAGAATTGGAAATTTATAGCTCTTTTTACTATCTAAATTGGAAGAAGTCAGCATCGCCTTGGGGAGGAAGTTTTGCTTAGTAACCAGCCAGGGAAGTGTGAGAAATTTCTGGAATGCTGATCATGTTCTATTTCTTGATCTGATTAGTAGTCATGAATTGTATTCTCCTTAGATGATTAATTGATATGTAACTTAGTTGTATCTGATCTTATATGTCTGTCATGTACAAAAACATGTTTACTAAGAAAATATCATAGTGTAGTATTTTAAGATACTCAGAAAAGGGGCACAGAACAACAAGCAAAGTTAAGTCTGAAATTCTGCTCAAGTCCAGGTGTGGAGGGCCAGTGTAGCTCATGAATTAGAATATCATGGAGTAAGAAGTGAAAAGTAGCCTAGAAAATAAAGAAACCAATTGAAGCATATGCACTGCATAAATCTAGTGAATGGAAAAAGGCAAAATAGTAACCTCCTTTGGATAGACTTCCCACTAAAAATTCCAGGGGACAAGAAGAGAAAGCTAGAAACTTAAAGCTTTCCTCTGCATTAGAGAATTTGCTATAGAGAGACTGAATTTATCATATTTCAAATAACACCAATATACAGGTGCCCTACTTACTAATATGAGAACTGCATCTGAACTTACAATTCCACCTGAGAGCAACAAAATTTTAGACAAGATTATTATAATTGGCCAAAGAAAACAAAAACAACCTTTAAAACAATCAACTAATAATTCACTCACAGCATACATGGGTTAAGAGCATAAAAACAAATAAATGTACAGCCATTCTGTTAATGAAACATTAGACATGGGGAAAAAATCGGTTGCCTAGAAATGAACAATGATTAGACAAGTCATCTTCTCATTGTAAACAACACTTGGCGGGAAATAAATATCATCCTTTCAAAGTGTTTATCAAAAGTCACTCACAGAAGAAAACACTACAAAGCTGTAGGTAACTTTTTTTTTAATTGTACACTTAATAAGAGATATTTTTTTCTATCTGGAAAAACATTGCCAAAAAGATAATAAAGGCTAACTTAAGGAAGAACTCACTCAATCTTAAGAAAAGAAATGCAGGGTGTCTCTGGTGGCGCAAGGTGTTAAGTCTCATCACCATGAAGCTATTCCCAGCCACTGCAGCATGAGTTCGATCCTCGGCCAAGGAGGTAACACACATGGCACAGCGGACCTCTCCTGTCTCACCTGCTGCTCCCCTCAGCAGTTTATTTCAATAGATCCACCTGTTCTGCTCCCCACTCTGGTGAATCCTTTTACCCCCTACACCTTTGACCTACACCCCAGCTCTTGTATGCATAAATAAATAAAATAAATCTTAAAAGAAAAGAAATGCAGAGCAAAAATTAAATTGGCGTCCCAACACTGGTAAAATAATTATCTCTTTTAATGAAACATTCATTAAGCATAAAATAGAAACTAGAATCATAACTAATTTCAATTTAATAAAAAGGCTGAAATTATGTTTCCAGAGGCCATTAGTAAAATAAATTGACAGACCAATTTTCATAAATAGCTAAATTGCATAATAATCTTAGTCTGAGAGAACAGGTAGACTGAATAACACTAAACTTTATTGGAAAAAAATTGCATCCCTTCAATCAACAAATATTTACTGCCAAATATAGGAGTTTGCTTGGAAAATTGGGGAAATGTAAGATGGTATAAAGTGGAGGCTGATTTTTTTTTTTTTTTTAATATCTGACTGCTCAGAGCCTTTTAACCTGGCCCCTCTTTCTTCCCCTCTGTCTCACATCTGGGCAAGCTGATGGGAAAATCCATGCCCCCCCCCCTTGCCCCTTTGGTGGCAGCAGGAGATTCAAACTACACAAGATGCTGTCTGCAGAAATCATTCCGCTGGCCCCATGCCTCATGGTAATAAAAATCCAAAGTCACTGTCTTTTTCTTTCCCTTTTAAGAACTTTTCAAACTCCCCTGGGTGGACCCTCTCATTCCAAGAAATCTCCTTCTGTGAGTAACAAAGTCATTCAGAATATCTCTGTATGTGTAACACCATTAATGCTTATATTTGAACCAAATTTTGAGCAGTCATAGCAGACAGTGATAAGCCTTTGGAATGTTCGAGCAGCTATAGACTATTTCTGATTCATTATTAAAAAAATACTTATTTGTCCATGCAAAATAAATTGAAGAGAAGCAGAAAATAGCGCAGGAAAACTATTGCAGATTATTGCAATAGTCTGAACAAAATTCTCCTTCCTTTTTCTCCACTCTAGGGATTCCTAAATTAAATTCCTAAACGTAATCCCTAAATTAAGAATGCCTGTGTATGCTAGAAAAATAAGAGGCTGTTCAAGGTCAGAAATCTCTAATTTCTCATGATCTCTAATTTCTTCAAGTCTTACTGAGTATAATAGTCATCGAGGTAAACTTGAAATGTATTGGGTAGAGATATTGGAAAAATTAGTGTAAGATGATAGTGGCTTGGACTCAACTGAGGAGAAGGTTTTTTTGGTTTTTTGTTTGTTTGTTTGTTTTTTTGTGGGACCCTCGCCAGTGGCTGGGTGTAGGGTAAAGAAAATGTCAGGCTTTTCTGCCCTTCCGCCATCAGGATAGATGATGGATCCTTGTCCTGAATGCATGCCTGATGGCGGGCACCTGGAGTAGGGTGTGGCATAGGTAGATGGGATTCACCTGGGCTAAGACTGTGCTTTTTAAGGGCGGCGTCACCAGGACGCCAGGAGAAGCTGAGAAAGAAGCCCAGAAAGCAGCAGCAGAAGCGAAGAGAAGCCGAGATCACCAGAGAGCCCAGATAGAGTGAGGATTTGCTGGGGGCTGGGAGGCCTGCCAGCCTCCCGGCCCCCCAGCACTCCTGCCTGCCATATGCCTGGTGAACCCCAATAAAAGACCTGCAAAAAACCGCTGAGGACTCTGACTCCTCCTTTACCCGGTCTGTATGGGATCAGGAAACCTGCACTGTGTCCATTCCTGACTTTACACTGGGGAACAAACCGGCGCTGCACAGGCTGCGGGCAGCCTCGCAGCCCAGCTCTCAACCACTGTGCCACCAGGGGAGGCCTGAGGAGAAATTTTAAGGGTAGAGCTACTGAGTTTGTTTATATGTTGGAAGTGAAAGTATGTAATCAATATAATTCAAAGTTTTGGGGCACTAGCAAACAAAAAGATGGAATTATTATTTACTGAGGTAAGAATATGTAGAACAGATGGTTTAATTGGCCAGAAATGATATTTTGTCTTTTTAGTATAGGTGTCTTTACCCAAAGTGCATTAATAAACAGTACAGAAGGAATCAGAATTGCTAGCTTTATTTTATTAGGATTGTTCTTTAAAAGTTAGAATTACATGGTAATGTATAATTTAATCTATTTTTGTGTGTCTGGTAGAAAAAGTAAATCAACATATTATCTATTATATGGCCAAAAAAAGTGAAATAATATATGAATTACTATCTCTTTAGATTGTGAAATTTATGTGACATACATTATGTTTAGAAGGAGCATTGATTAATCTTCTTAAGAAAATAGTAATGCCACAAACAAAATTATTTTATTGATCAGTATATTCTAAGTGTAATGCCTAGCACACTGTAGACAATCACTACATTTTTCAAGTAATTGCTGCAGACATATTAGTCCACATTTAGACTTAAGCATACTGTGTTTCAAAATATTTTTTTCCTAAGTTAATTTTTACTTATCTGGATTTTATTTTCAATTTTGTTGAGATAATTATAGATTCACATACTACTTTAAATAATAACATAGAGATCCTTCACTCAGTTTAGCCAGATGTTAATATTTTGCATTACTGTAGTATAATATCACAAGCAGGAAATTACCATTGATACAATCTGTTGGTCTTATTAAATTTTACAAGTTTTATATGCCCTCAACTTTGTGTGTGTGTGTGTGTGTGTGTGTATCTGTGTGGGTGGGGAGGGTTAAGGGGGTAGTTCAGGTGATAGTAATTGAGTCTTATGAGATTTTATCACATCTATTGATTCATGTGACCACCATAGTCAAAACACAGAATAATTTCATCATGAGAGGTCTTATTGCTGTTTTTAGACACAGCTGCCACTCCACCAGCCCCTGTACAGCCACTGGTAAGCATTCTATTTTTACCTCTTTGTAATTCTATCATTCCATATGAAAGGAATCATTTATTAGGTAATGTGTCTTAGGACTAGCTTTTTACTCTGAATAATTATTTCATTGAGACCTGTTCCAGTTGTTTGTTTATATATGTCTCTCTCAATTATCTATCATTTATCATTTATTTATCATCTTCTTTCTACTCTATTTGTACATATTTCTGGGTAGTATTCCATATTATGGATGTACCACAGTTTATTTAACCATTCACTTAATATTTGTGATTTTTGACTATTTCAAATAAAGCTGCTATGAATACTCCTGTAATTTTTTTTTTTTACTTTTGCATGTGTGAATGCAAGTTCTATTTCTGTGGAATAAATGTTTCTTTCTTTTCTCTAGTCTTATTTTCCAACAGTTTATTTGAATGCATTTTAGGATTCCATTTGATTTAGTTAATCATGTTTTTGAGTATAGCATTTAGTATCTTTTCTAATGCTGTTGCAGATATTACCATGTATTTTGCTATACTTTCCAAAATTTTTTCTTTGTATTCAGTTTCACAAATTTTAATTAATGTTTGTTGGTGTGGATTTCTTTGGTTTTATTCTACTTGAGGTTTGTTCAGCTTACTTATTACATTCTGCTGGTGTTGACATTTCATCACTCTGTAGTCAATATAGAAGGCTTATTTTCACGTAGGTTCTTTTGTTTCCAAACTTCTTAAATATAATTACCTTAAATAATTTCTACACATACATTGGACAAACTATGATATTAAAATTATATAACTGGTTTTAAATATCAACAATGATTTAAGAAATTCATTAAAATAATTGTCAGATAATTCTAACATCTGATTGATCTGATTTTGGTGTCTGTTGATATTTTATTTTCTCAATTATAATCATGATTTTTCTGGTTCACGGTAAGATGAATGTATAGTGTCATTACTCAGAGAGTCTTCCAAAAACCAGTAGCATGAACATCATCCAAGGATATTTTAGAAATATAAACATTTAAGTTCTATTGGATTCATTGAATTAAAATCTTTATTTTTTCAAGACGTCATGTAATTCATATTATATTTATGTTTAAGAAACAATAGTCTGCAGTAAATGAAGTAGAGACTGGAAGTACAGCAAATGTAGTAATCTAATTAATAGAAGATTGAAGAAGCAGTCAGAAGGCTCAAGGAAATAGAATTGAGCCCCTGGGAGGAAACTAAGAATAGTCCCTTTGCTAATGCAGTGAGATGGATATGTAAGGAGACACTGGCATCTTTGAAGAGCTTTGCGAAGATACTCTTCTTCAGGGGAAGGTGCAGTGTAGAGGACATGTCCATTGAATGGGCTCCAAAATTTTGAATGGGAGATCAGTGACTCTGGAATGGCAGATTTCAGGTGGCAGCACCCTATGGACCAAGACAAGAGTGATCAAAATGATTATAATGAATCCCAGAAGCCAGACAAAAATAAGTAACAGTAACCTAAAGGGATCTCTGTGGATGATCAATAAATCTTGTTTTTGTTTTTGTTTTTGTTTTTTTTTTGAGGAGTGAGGGAGATAGACAACTAGAGTTGTTACTTGACTCAAAATAGCAAGAGAAAAATGAATAGTAAGTAGTGAGAATAATGAATAAAGGGTAGTGAGTAGCAAACTGGCATCAGTGATTATGAAAAACAACAACCCGGAAATAATATGGTTTTTAAATGTAGGTTACCTGCCTCGGAGCCCATTGACCTAGCAGGACACTGAGTTTTTGGTACAAAATCTGTGATGTATTGGGTGATAGTAAACTATCCACTTTGAATACTGTATGGCATGGTGTGTGAATTGGCACTGATATCAAGGGACTGACATTATCATCATGGTTTTCCAGATAGAAAGAGAATTGATTTAAGGTACAGGTAATAAGTGGAGTCTGACCCTATTTTACTACATAGTGTGCCTTGTGTTATCATGGACTCACCCTGTGGCTGTTTCCTAGGATCTAAGTGTATAACTGGCATAGAGATGGCTTGAAGAAATAGCACATTGCCTCTCTTGAAATGTGGATGAAATATTTTTGGCAGAAAGTTTCAAATAACCTCTTTAGTGACCTGTAAGTGATCACTCCAAACTCTTGGCAAGACAGCAAAGCAGAAACTTTACTCTCTCTTAGGGAGAATTATGAAATTAACAGCACCATCTGATTTTTTTAAAATATGGAGGTATAGACCTCCATCATATTCCCACTCAAACTCCAAAAGCATGTGTCTTTAGGGGGTGGTGGTGAGATGAATTCACAACACTTTTCAATGTGTAACTGGAAAACATAGAGGTGTTAAAATCCGTGGAGCTACCCTTAATCAATGGCCAATGAAGTTGACCAATAAATGTTTCTCTTGCTTTTAACTCATGGGAGGAGAATTTTCTAAAAGAATATCATATGAGTTTTTGGAAAGGTCACATAAAATAAACATTAATATTCCATGCACGTGGTTTCAACACAACAACAAAAAAAAACATGCAGACTGAGGTAAGGAGAGAATTTATTCAAAAAGACTTTAGTAAAGGGGTGGTAAGGGTCAGGGGGTAGAGGAGTATTGTTTCCAGCAATAACCATCTTTACATTATCTCAGCATTCTTTATCATCCCCTTTCACTTCCCTAATGCATTTTAATGAACAACTTACCTTAAATTATCTCTGTTGATACACACTGTATAACTCCCATTTTTTTCTAACTGAACTTTTACTCATACAATAAACATAAATTATCTGACAGTGTGGCCATAGTCATATCAGGGGTTCCCAAACCCTAGTTACATTCCTTTCCCAACAAGCTTCACACATGGCTGCTACGGATCTTCTAGAAATGCACTTCTGTCCACACGACTTAATAATTGAACTGCTTTCAGTGGATCATCAAAGCCATGTCAATTTCTCTTTGCCTCCTTTTTAGAGCCTTCTAATTTAGGCTCCATGTTTTATTTTTCTGTGAAGGGCCAAATAAAGATTTGATGCTTTAAGACCATATGTGCTCAGTCTCAAATATATATCTGCCTCTATAACAAGAAAGCAACCATGGACAGTGGTAAAGGAAGGGGTGCAATTGCATTCCAATAAATATCAAAGCTGGTGGCAGGCCAGATTTGGTGAAGGTATTGTAGTTTTCTGATCCCTGCTCTAACAAATGTTCAAAAGAATATATAGTTCCTTGAACATGCTCTCCCAATTCTGGCTTCTGGTTTTATTTGCATATCTTGTCTCTAATAAAATATTTTTATGGTTTATTTAGCTGTTGAACTTCTAGTCATCCTGCACAAAATCATCAAAGACCCACTTGAAATATTACCTGTGAAGTGAGGCCCTGTTACTGTGCATCTTATCAGGGAGACTTCATACATATGTCCTTTATTCTCCTCCTTTACCTTGTAATCACCTCTTTCTGAATGGAATCATAATTTATTGACCCTCTGCATGTAACTTCCCTGCATAGGAATATCAGTTCCTTGAGGGAAGTTAGTTCTTATATTAAAAGATCAGCTCTGATCACATGTTTCTTGAAACTGTTTTGTTTGACGCATGATTGAATGTGTGAATGTATGAATGACATACGTGATATGTGTCATGTCTTTCTGGAAGCTTGATCTTCCCAGTTTACATTTCTGGAGTAAAGGACGCTGCCACTTGAGATTCAAGCAACAAAAGATAAATTAAAAGAAAAATACTTACCAAAATGTGAAGCTGCAGGGTGTCTCATTAAAAGAGACAACCAAATTTACAACTGAGATTTTAAAAGAAGAAATAAATAATGGAGACCATCTGAAAACAATTCCTTATTTTAGACAGATTTGCTCTTTCAAAGTAAATAGTTGATTAAAAAAAAAGACTCAAACCAATTCAGACCATATGGTAACATATTATCGTCATCCCATTAAGATCCCAACTTCAAGGCTATCATCTTTAAAAGAAAAAGCTGTTAATAGGATTTTTACCATTTTTATAGCTGCTTCTGCCTGCATCCTCATCACAGCCAGCGAAAGACACTCAACCTCACTGCTACGGTGCAAATAGTTTTCTGTGAGTCTATTCACTCACTGAATTTGTGACAGTGAATAGGGAACAGTGTCAGAAGTAATTAAAAAATGATCTAAAACTGGAACTCAAATCACCTTATAGCAGGAGCGTGTTTTATAATTCCAGATCTTGCATTTTCTTCAGTGATGAAATATCTGATATTTTCTTTTAGTCATTCCTCCACCAGCTGTATCAGCCTCAATATCACGCTGGTGCTTTCACAAAATTAGGTCAAAGCTGTCACTAGCTAAGAGATCCTGAGGAAAAAGTAAAAGTTATCAAGGGAAAACTATGAAAGTAATGAAAATCCTGTCAAAATATTCAGGTTTGTAGCAGGTAGTCGTTCTTATGAAAACAGATTCCAGGTCTGAAAAAAAGTTAAACCCTGAATGACTAGTCTGAACACTGCATAGTGAACCAAAAAGCCACAGATGTTTCCAGGTTTATGTCTGAAAATCTGGAAAGATGAATGATTTATATATTTTCATTTTTATGATGGTGAGAGTGAAGTGAATTGTTCTGTAAGTAACAAGTCATGAGACGTTGGAACATATGTTGAAAAGCTCAGTGACTTGGATGCTGAAATTGGTGCTCTGCTCTGTCTTCACAACTAAACATATTTTATTTCCAGTTCATAGATTTCTGCTCTTTTAATATAATTTTTATTATTTTATGAAGAAAATGGAGAGGTGACAGTTAACTTTTACTACTTTAAATACTGAGAAGAAATTTAGGATTTGTTTTTAGTTGACAAGTAATATATATGATGTATGATAAATACAATTTAAAAATATGCTTTCAGAAAATTTATATAAATGTTTTTTTCAGGAAAGATAAATGCAATAAAAAATTCTCTGTATTTTCCCAGTTTCTGCATACATGTTCAACAATCTTTAAAATATATATCCTTATGCATATACACCTGATCTATCCAGATCTAGTTTATGATCTATTCATTGCACAGCACATTACTAACCAATGACTAATACTGAAATTTATAATTAAAATGTGTATACCATTCCTTTGATTATCTTTCAAAAGGTGTTTTTGTTAATGAATATGTTTACCTAATCGTAGAATTACTGTCCTACTCCTTGTCCTGTCTCTTTCCTACATACTCAGGGTGCCAGAAAATGCTTATCTGCTAAGATCCTACAGCACGATTCTTTCCAACAATCTGAGAAAGGAACCCTTCTAAAGCAGCCTTGACATGAGGGATAATCACAACATTCAGTTTAATATTTATAGAAGAACATATATGAGCAAATACACCCTAATTATTCAGTGTGGTTAGTTTCACAGAAATCTATTGCTCTCAGTCGCAGATCTGCTCAGATCTGCTGCAGCAGGAATCTGTTCAAATGCTATCTTCAGTCTCTCTGCACTATCTACTTTTCTTAATTTTAGTCAGAATTTCCTAAATTGCCACTTGCATTAGTCAGAGTCCAGTTAAGAGCTATAAATCACAGCAATTATTTTAAGAGAATTAACAAGAAATTTGCTAACTAGTTATAAAATTGCTAACTAATAGCTCAAAAAATAAAATTAAAGCACTTAGATATTATAGAAGTGGCAATTTCAGAAAGCAGTTTACTGCCTGCACCTAAAATATCAAGTGTTCATAAATGGGAAATTATAAATGATTTTCAGCTCAACTTGTAATGGCTATGCACTTTCTGTAAGGCAGCTCATGCAGAGATCTCTGAATCTCTGACACATACACCCTTACAGACACATAAATAATAAAAATATATGATGATCTGATGTCATTTTATATATATGAAGTATGTGTTATGCTTTTCTAGAAGCTTGTTCTACCTGGTTTGCATTCTAAATCCAATTTTACATTTAATTATGTCTATATATTAATTATATATAAAATATATTTATAATTTGTCTATTCTTTTCCTAATAAATACAGTAAAAACATTAACTTATTTTATTACATTCTAGAAATGGGAGCCTCCAATAACACTTTTTACTAAATACACAATACACAATGCCATTTCATATATGTGGGATAAATCAGTTGTGATTATTTTAACACTGCTGGTAGTACTTATCACATTAATGCACACTTTTAGGCAATTTTGAATACTTCTACATAGTTCTGTGTATATGGAACTAAGGTTGTTTGTTTTTTTCCTTAAATATATTTTCTCAAACAAGTATTGGTAGAATAGTTTTGTCCCTGTATGAAATTATAGATGTAGGTAGATACAGAAGAACCAATTGATGATGGATAGGTGATATATATCTAACTAGCTATATGGAACTATAGATGGCTGATAAATCTTTAGCATTATTTTCATTAACTAACAATTATAGTAAAAAATGCATATGTTTGTTGTATTCCCACAAAGACGATGTGAACTGTGAATCAGGTTCCAAACATTAGATATGAATTGAAAGCAAAAATTTTATATGGCATAATATTATGTGATATTAAAATATTTCCACATATAGAAAAACCCATTAAAATCCATGATCTTGGCTCAAGAATATCAAACATGGGAATTGTATGGGGAATATAACCAAGATGAAAATGGATACATTGTGCAAAAATGAAAAATGATGAAAAAATATATAAAATTAAATTAAATTTTAAAATATTATTGATTCATATCAATGCTATTTTTTATTTGTTTGTTTTACTCTGAAAACATTCTATCCTACTTCCCCTGTAAGAAGGATGAAACATCCTTCTGGATATTTACATGATAAACTACGGAAATAATGTGTGGATGGTTATGGTGACAATCTAGGCAGAAGCTGATCAACTAGAAAATCCAGAATGCTTCAGGCACTATAGCAAAGTCCACTTGAGATATCTAAATGTCACTGTGGATATCACAAAGAAATGGAATCTGGATGACAAGGTGGGGGGAAGCAGCATGGATTGATTAATGAACATATCTTCGGACATGCTAAGGATATTTGCCTTCATTCTATAAAAAAATAGGATACGTAAAGTTGATCAGACTAGAGAAAGTTTGATTTTAAAATTGTTGCATTTCAGATGCCTTTGAGATATCCAAACAGAATATAGACTTGTCAGTTAGAGAAATTGTTCTGGAGACAAGAAAAGAAGTATCAAATGGAATACTCACAAAGAATTCATATAAATGTATATGAACAAAATGTAATATTAATACAGTTTTATATCAATATAAAACAGCATCAAACTTGATTTTTTTTAATAGAGGCATGTTTATTTATTTATTTGTTTGTTTGTTTGTTTGTTTGTTTGTTTTGTTTATACATGCACTGGGTACAGTCAGAAGCGCGGGAGGGTGAGAGAATTCACCAGAGCCAGAGCGGGGAGCAGAGCAGGCAGAAGGACCGAAGTACACTGCTGAGGGGAGCAGCGGGCGGCAGGAGAGGTCTGCGCGCCATGTGGGACCCTCCTCCAGTGGCCGGGGAGCAGCCGGGGATCAAACCGGCGCCGCAGAGGCCGTGGGCAGCTTCGCAACCCAGCGCTCAACCGCTGCGCCACCGGGGAGACCCCAAACTTGATTTTTAAATCACCATCTGTTTCCTCTCTTAGACTGATTGTTTTTCTGCAGGTACATCCATTTTAGTTTGTTGTTATTTTTAATATTACCTTGAATAAATGACACATCATGGACAGTCGACAGGTGATTATTGAACAAAAGAAGCAAAATACGGATTAATGAATTATCACAAAAAAAATTTCTACTAGGAAAATCCCAAATTTTGAGTCTGATTCAATTAATTTCAAATGTTACCTCCAATATGAAGAAACTATAACTTGAAATTATGGATAACAGAAATAAAAACTATTAAATTGGTTAAAAAGGATATGTTTACCTAAATTGGGAAATTCTTCTTCATGTATGAAATAATTCTTAAGGAAGGCAATTCATAGATGGTACTGGGTCAAAATTATTCAAAAGAGGAGCAAGTTTGGCAGGTAAAGAGAAGCAGTTACTATGAATCTCAACACCATCATAGTCAGATGCAGTGATGACAGGTTTAAAAATGCCCAGTGCTATCCTGCCCTCGTCTCTCTAATCTGGTCCTCTTCTAGTGGTTAACCAGCCCAGTTGACCAAGAATACACAGGACCAACATCAAGAACCTGACTTTGCATTCATGGAAGTGATAAGTAAAGAAGGTCAATAATTCCCCATCAAGGGGCCTCCCTGGTGGTGCAAGGGATTGAGATGCAGCACTATGAAGCAATCTGCAGTCACTGCAGCACAAGTTCAATCTCTGGCAAGCGGGGTGACCCACATGGCACAGCAGACCTCTCCCGACTCACCCACCGCTCCCCTTAGCAGTGTATTTCAGTCAATCTGCCTGTTCTGCTCCCCGCTCTGTCTCTGGTGAATCCTTTCACCTCCACACCTCTGACCTGTACTCCAGTTCTTGTGTGCATAGATAAATAAATCTTTAAAAAAAAAAAAGTTCCCCATCAAACATTGGTTTTCCTTTTTTATTTTGGAGACTGAGAGAGCCTGGAATTTCTGATCAACTTGTTTGTATCTCCTTTTGTCCATCCGTGTCTCCTAAAGACTCACTTTTACTGATTTTTTCAGGATTGTGCAAGATCTAATTTGCTCACTAAGTCCTTTCTTGATAACACTCATTTTGATATGAGTATATTGACTCATACTTACTGGTCATTACAAAAATATCTGATGAATACTAGATGGTGATTTCACTGGAAGAGGTAGTTAACTAAGTGATAGGGGAAATATATCTTCCACATATTAAGTGGTCCCTTTCTAAGAAAAAAAATTAAGTCATAAACAGTGAGGGTAACTTGCTAACTTATAAATCCTTATGATACTTAAAATTCATAGCAATTCTTTATTTAAATTTGTAAAAGAAAGATATAGAAATAGAGTATTCTGGGAAACCCAAGAACTGGACCATATTGAGCTTTATTTTCCTTGTTAAACAAAAGAAAAACATTTCTAGACAAGTTTCCAGAAATCATTATGCCAGTAACTTGTGGTTAAATATGTGGAATTATAGATACTTCAACTCAAAATTAAGCCTTGAAAAAGAGAACTATTTAGGTGTTACATTTGTGCAGAAGGATTTAAAGTAAAACCTGTTCTACTCAAAATTGCAATGAAAAATTTAATACGAATCACTATGAATTATAGTCTTTCCTCAATAAGCCATGATGTTCAACCATGGAAAGGGCAAAAAAAAAATGAGAGATGGATCCCAAGATTTATTGTGTAGGTAAGAAACAATTCAATGTTATAAGACACTAGAAAATTAATATTTTAAGCTGAATCATTGTGGCAAATTATTTATATGTCAATTGTTGATACTGCTCTCATTATTTATCAAGGTGCTTAATAAATCTTCATGGAAGCATAAATATGCTCTCTTCAATTAAAGATAGCCTTTTATGGATTGCTAATTTCTACTCCTATTCCAGAGTCTCTACTAATGTTATTTCTAATTATTTTGTTCAGAAAGTTAAATGAACTATAGTGTGATCATAAAGTAAAATATTACCTTTAACAATTATTTAATTAAGTGACTTGGAACTTCAGTTAAACATATTCAATATATAAATGCCTCACTGTGGTTGTTTAGGATAAAAGAACAGAAAAAAATGCATCTGTTAATTGAAACTTTAACTTAAAATTTAGAACAATTGGTATTGTCTCCTAGGGACATCCATAATTTCTGATCACTAGCACTCAATGAAATGTAAATGCAAATTACTTTTTCTAAGGATATTAGGGGGAAATTTTTGTTAACTACATTATTTGCATTGGTCCTCAGATGTTACATCTTTTAAATTTAAAAGTCTATGGTATGTGGGATTTTCTTAGAGTGTTTTGGGATTCTAATAAAGAAGAGAGGAAGGGAGAGAGGGAACTTGAGGTCAGCCTTGCAATTTTTTTTTTCAAAGTAAGGAATATACTTATGACATGTGTAAAATTATCTTAAAATTTTTCTATCTCTCAGAATTAAAGGATATCATTTGTGTCATTCCTTCATCAGTAAATTGGGAACATTCTCTCTACTTTTAAAAATTTAGTATTGAATGAAGATTGATATCTTAAAGCTGTGCTTACTGTTTTGTGTATTATATATGCCAATAACAGAAAGGGTGAAGTAAGTGGAGAATGCCAGATTCTAGCCAGGAAATTAAAATTAAAAAGAAAAAAAGCACCCGCACATAGACTCTTAAATCAGCCCTGTCAGGAATGTCACAAATCCACTCTTTTCTTCTCATGATTTTGATTTGCAGATGAACTCTGACTTGCATTGGTGTCATAAGGTTTCACTTAATAAGGAAAGCAATGAAGTTGGAGCACAAATCAAAAAGTGAGGTCTGGTTTTATAAACTTGAACATGAACAAATGAGAAAAGTTCTGGCCTCTCTTTCCTTAAATTCATCATGCAATTACATTTCTCTCTGATAATTCACATTTAACCTCTGATAGTTTCTAATCTCCATTTTTTAAAATACAGCATAAATATCTTCTAATCAAGATTAGAAAAAAACATGTATGTCTCTAGAATCCTATAATAAAGTTGAACATAATCTCTTAATAAAAATTTCAAAATCATTGGAATTGACATATGCAACATTGGGATTTATAATAACAAATGCATATATGGTCATCATCAGACTTTTTTTCCCCCAAAGCTTTGAAAACCCTTGGACTTTCTGAAATGATGAAATCAACACAGGCAACTCTTATTAGGTTAATAAAGTAAGTTTGGACATAACCTAAGGAAGGAAAAGAATCAACCATGCGGTTAGAAGGTTAGAATTCTTTTATGTTTAATTTTTTATTGAAGTACTTTGGATTAGAATACTCTATATAACTTAGATATAGGATCATGGATGCTTCTTTAGATGTGTGGTGCCACACCCATGGCCAGGGCACCCATAATCCTCCATGTTCTTTGAGCCACTCTAGCAAATTTATTGAACCTGAGAAGTAGGCTTCTGGAAACTTGTTCTATAGTTAGTTTGTCAAAAGCCAAAATGTCAAATGAATTTGGGATAGATATTTGAAGGAAACTGGCTTTTGGACTAGGCCCTTGTCTTGTGTGAGCTAATATTATCTCCAGGTAGGTAGTGCCAAAAATGGGTTAAATTTAGGGTACCCAACTGGGATTGGGGCATTCCTCACTGATGTGGAGAAACCCTGTTCCTAGGGTGTAACTGGGCAAAAGCCCTTAACCTACTTTAGTGTTATTTTCCAAACTAACGCACTTATCAAATTAGATTTAGGTATAGATACTCAGATGGTAGAGAGAGATAGATGGTCAACACAATTACACATTACCTGTAAGTATTTTTGAGGGATTTAAAATTCTTAGAACTTATGGTGTTCTCACAAGACCTTTCCAGAAACTTCAAATAGTGATTCTAGTTTATGACAACGGTGAAAAACATCGCATTTCACATAAAATTCCCTGCCGAGAGCATTCAATTCACAAAAAACCCCACCCAGTTATCTCACATTTAATAACTAGAAGCCAGTTTTGAAATGTTTCACATGAGGTAGTTTCTATACTCCTTCATTTTTTCCTTAATCTTTCCTTCACTGTTTTCATGCCCATCTTTCTGTTCCCTTCACTGCCATACACTATTTCCCCATACATTCTCTCTCTCTTTTTTTTTTTAAAGATTTATTTATTTATTATTTATACAAGCACTGGGTACAGTCAGAAGCGCGGGAGGGTGAGAGAATTCACCAGAGCCAGAGCGGGAGCAGAGCAGGCAGAAAGACCCAAGTACAACTGCTGAGGGGAGCAGCGGGCGGCAGGAGAGGTCTGCGCGCCATGTGGGACCCTCCTCTGGTGGCTGGGGAGCAGCCTGGGATCGAACCGGCGCTGCAGAGACTGTGGGCAGCTTCGCAACCCAGTGCTCAACCGCTGTGCCACCGGGAGGCCCCTCCCCATACATTCTTAACATTTTTATTGTTTTAAAAGTACTAATCTGGTTTCTTTTCCCCCATCCCCCCAGGCTACATATCTGGCTTTAAAAAGAATCACAATACAGTGTTTACAAGACAGCAAATGCTGTTTTAGAAGCAATCCAGTTTACACAAGGATTTTTTTTTTTTATTCTGCTACCTCAATATTTCTTCATATTTTTTTCCTTATTTTACTGGGGGAAAAAAATTGAGGAAGTGTGAGCGCATAGACTAAATACTTCTTTTTGAAAAATTCTCTCATCCAAATTTGAAAAAGTGTATCCTATATTAGATTGTCAAGAAACCCATGCTCAAAATGCTGTTTTTGAAAATGCAGTTTCATACATTGTATTAAAAAGAACTTCTGTTTTTAGTCTATAAAATAATGAAAAGTTCTATCATTTTAGTTAAAGAAGTATTTACTCAACACTAATATTTGCAAAGAACTCTGGGAAAGATTTGTGATAGATGTGGAAGATCTACATTTGATGTAGATGTTTGATGTTTCAGCAAAGCAGAATATACAAAAAGAACAGTCCTTCACACCAAGGCATTAAAATACAAAGAAGTGAGGAAGCAAAAAAATTAATAAATTATAACATATGTAACATTACCATAGCAATGGAACAATTGTTGTAAAGTCATACATAATTATAGGCAAAATAATTCCCCAGAAATGATTGTTGCAGAAATTCAAAAAAGAGCAAGAACCTTGGTCTGAGGACATCAGAGAAGTTTCTGAGAATATGTAGGACTTGAGCTGGGTAAAAAAATTAGGTCAGATTTGCACAAATGTTAAATGTTCAGAAAGAACATAGATTAATCATAATAAAATTTTTCACTAGCAACTTTTACTTGAAATAGAATTAAAAGGGTTGATTTATGGATAGAGAAGAGATTGTAGTTTTAGAAATAAATACTAACTAAAGCAAAATTTAGATTGAAACACTATCCTAGCGTGGACAATTATATGCATTATTCCTGTGATTTCTATATATCTATTTTAATGCAATTAATTAATAGCTAATGCTTTTCCATTATTAAAGAATTAATATTAGAAAAAGATAAGAAAAATTAAGAAAATAAAAATCTGGATAGAAAAGAATAAAAACCTTACATGGTGGCAGATGTTATGACTATATTACAACCCTCAGTAGGCTAATGTAAAATTAAATTAACTTAAATGAAAATTCCGCAAGCACTCAATTCATAATTCACATAAAATAATCGACTCATGTATCAGTAATTACCAATTAAAATTTAAAAAAAATATTTCCAATAGGAACAACAGCATAAAGCTTCAGAAATACACAAAACAAAACTGAAAGTTCTTGGCAAAAATCTCATAGAAGACATTGAAGGATACAAAATAAATGAAAAGATATACCAAATTAATTAAATATGGTGAAGACCGAGGCTGAGTAGTGAAGGCTCAGTGGTAAATCTGCCATTTCTAAAGAAATTAGTCTATAAATTTGACACAATTGTAGTAATTTTTTTCTTGTAATTTGACAAGACATTTTTCTAATTCATGTGAAATCACCAAGTGCTAGAAATAATGTTGTAGAAAAAATAATCTAAGGTATAGGGCTTGTGTTAGTAGACAGCGAGACAAGCTATCGACATTTAATTGCAGCACTGTATTCCTGCCACTTACAAGACAAATGGAGTAATAATGGATTCTAGATTAGAGCTGCAAATAGTTATACAGGTGTGCATCATGATAGATGACAGCGGTACCATTGCAAATGCGTGTAGATTAATGGATTCTTTTATAACAAAAATATTTAAAGACCACAAGTGGAAGATTCCAACATAGAACGGTTAAGTTTTTTTCTAGAAAAACACAGCACAACAAAGGGAAAACACAAACACACACATGTATACAGTGCATCTTTGAGAAAATTAGAAGCTACAAAAATGTAGAGTGCTGAAAGCGAGGCCTATAGGAGAGGGTTTCAGAGGAAATGGATGAGGAACAAACTCAGAATTCAGAAAGGGATGGCCAAGGAGAATTCTCTAAGGGTCCAGAAAAAGGAGTCCAGTCCGATGAACTGAAGCAGAACACACAACTTTGATGTTCATTACAATGACATCATGTGCTCAGACCGGCATCAGGAATGTCCTAGGGTGATTGCCATTTCAAGAAACAACAAGAACAGTTGAATTTGCAAAGTTGCCCCAAGATATGCTCTCCATCAGCAATTGTCAGCCGGTTTCATAACCCACAGATGTGCCAAGCACTGTTGGAGCAAGTTACATGTTTCTTGTTACAAGAGCAAAAACATTGAATAGCGCAAATTATTTCTCTTAAATGAAAATGGATACAAGATGATGTCTAGTTGCATTACTCTCACTGGATACTGAATACGAATTTGGCTGGTGCATTGTGTGTGGGTTTTTTCAACCTTGCGTGTGAGAGTAGAACAAACGGACTGAAAACCATTCATTGCCCAGGGTCGGCTCTCCTTTTACGTTGAACTTATTAAAATCAGATGCCCTACTAGTCAGACACATGCATTCTGACAAAGCGCCACACGCATATGTACGGCAATATCTTCGCAGACTCCATCCCTTTTCCTGCAAGACCCTGCCGCGGAGGACACTGGGAAACTCCTCTCCACATGCCTTATGCTCTGCTGTCCTCTGGACAGAAGCTGGACAAGAAAGGCAGATGTGTGTGTCCCAAACATATTTCAAAAACATCCATAGGACCAAAAATCAAAAGTTACTGAAGAAAGATTTTTTTCCTCACTTTTTTTTTTTTTTTATTTCCATGTCCATGGTCTCATGCCTTTCCCTTGGGAGAAGTGAGGCAGTTGAAGAAAATCTACACCTTCAAAGAATCATTTCTACAAAATATTTCTCTGTCAACACCTTAATTCCAGCAGGGACTGTTTCTACTCCTCAAACCAGCACCAGAGTTTGTAAAACAAACCCAATTGCAGGATACTTAGGGCTACACACCTGAAAGGAAACCTTTGTCTTTTCTCAGATCCTCAAAAAAAAAAAAAAAAAAAAAAAAAAAAAGAATCAGGAATTCAGGACTGTTTTTATTACATCTCCCAGAGTCCCTTTGATTAGTTTATAGCTCACTCTTTTTCCATTGCCCCATAAAGGGCTGCAGAGAAGACTGAGTGGTGAAGACTGGTGGAAACATTAATCTTTAATGCCCATTCTGAGTGGTTGCTTTATCTGACAAAAATGTTTCCTTTTGGGGAAGAGGTTGTTTGCCTATTTCCAGATTTTCTTCTTATCTTTGATCAGGAAGCTCTACTGCATGACAGGATATTCTCTATCTGAGTGGAAATTTGTTTGCTTGTTTCTTTCTTGGCAAGTGTTCTTGTGTTATGATTTGTTGCTGTATGAGGAACTTTTAATTTTCCAGTGGGGTTCATTAGGATTCAAAAGTGGTGTCACAGGTTGTCATGTTTTTCTTATAAAACTTAAATTTCACTTATTCTTTTAAAATTTAATTTTTAAAGATTTATTTTTATTTATTTATGCATACAAGAACTGGGGTGTAGGCCAGAGGTACAGGGCAGGGGAGTAAGGATTCACCAGAGACAGAGAGAAGAGCAGAATAGGCAGATATACTGAAATGCACTGCTGAGGGGAGCAGTGAGCAGGACAGGAAATGTCCGTGGCCGGGGATTGAAGTCATGCCACAGTGGCTGGCGATAACTTGATAGTACTGACTTTAACTCTGTGCCAACAGGGAGGCCCTCTAAAAGCTTTATTGAAGTAACATTGCGTTATGACATACATTTAGGTGTGTGTTATTATAAATAAATTTCTTTGTCTACTATAGTTTGAGAATGATTTTCCTGATAAAATGTGACTTTATTTCATTTATATATGTATACATACGTATATGTATTCATAGCCACATTTTTTTGTTTAAGTATATAAATGCAAGTATTTTTACCATTATTCATATTAATGATGTGAATGTAACACCTTTTACTCTGAAAAAAAATCGAGATGATGCTCCAAATTTGGATTCACCACATCTACTTGTAAATTTAGGCTCTGTCATTCACCAGCTAGGGGAGGTTATGACAGAAATTCACCTTCCAGTGTCTCTTTTCTGGTCTACAAAATGTGAAAATATGAAAAGTCATACCTTACTCAGTGGGTGTGTTTGTAGATAAAGATCTTAGCACATTGCTAGGGACATAGTTGTTGATTAGTTAATGGCAGCTCTTTCATTACATTCTGCCTTCAGTCAGTTAATAAATAAGAATATATATTAGTGGTCAATTTCAGCATGGTATTAATGTTACTTTGACTACATTCTACCTATTTCAAAAATGTAGTATATAATGGTTTCCACTCATCAGATTGTGTGTTTAATTACATGACCCATCATTTAACCATCACAAGTGTCAGAAATAGCAGCACATTTATACAAAAGTATTTATTAAATCATAGTTCATTTGCAGCTGAGCTTGTTGACTTTGGAAGAGAAAATGTAAGTGGCTTGGGATGTTTACATTATTGATATTTGCTAATATAAATCTTAAGTTTACTAAAATAAGAGTTTCCTTTTACAAAGTTATTTGGGTTTTGGAAACTGTATTCCATGTAAAGCATATAAAAGTATGTAAATCATATAAAAACAAAATGTGTGCTGATCTTTAAATTAATTACTTTTGATAGGACTGTATTGCAAGAAATGGTTACATAGAGTTGACTTTTCTCTAAAAAGTAGACTATAGGGTAATTATGTTAGATAAATATGCCAGCTCATGTAGATTAAATATGTGACTAATGAGGTGAATGTATAGATTTAATTGCATTAAAGGGCAATCAGCTTTGCTTTGTTCCATGGAAACAGACTATATTTGCAACATAGCTAGTTTCATCACAAAGGAATGGAAATAATCCCAAGAAATAGCAAGACATTGAAGCATTTATCTGAAAAATCATCATGACAATATTTTATTTTCTCTTTTATTTTATCTGTGTATTCATAAAATACCTCCCTTTTAATGTTGTTCCATTAATACGTAAGAGCTCCTTATTACACATTATACAGGATGTGAACAACTCTGCTCACATCCGCTCCAATTTTGAGTTCTACATCTTAGAGTCTTTTCTTCCATTTGTCCTATTATAACACCTCAAACTCATCCCTGAACATGTCATATCCCCCTGGTCTTTATCCTTTCCTAACCTTCATGTCTTATTGCTCTTCTTCCCCTTCACAGCTCAGAGGCTTCATTTTTTATAGCCTTTATTTTTTAAAGCATATCCAATACTAATAATTAGAATTAGTGGAAAATATAAATGCAATGTTATCATATATTTTAAATACCATTATGTAAGTTAAAGTAACTTGCTCTTCAGAATAACCCAATGCATTTGGTGTTATGTTTAGATTGAGTCAATTCCATGGATTAAATTAGTAGACTGCAAAGTTGGTCATTGATTTTGTCATAGTGAGAGCTAATAACAGGATCTTCAGGGTTCCATGATTCTATTTCTGTGTCTTCTCCAAATGTCACACTTGACCACTAAGTGGTTGTATAAGTGCTGGGGCTTCTAAGGGCTTACAAGGTGTAAAAACTGTACATCCTGTCTGTCAAATTCACTATGCCTATGTGACTTCCCTTGGAAATACTAGTAAAGAAGATCCTCAATTTGAACTTCCAACAGATTGTCTTGAAAACTTCAGATTTCCCAAGTGAGAAAAGATCACTTTTTATTATTATTATTTTATTGTGGTAACATTAATGTATATGATTTATTGTATCATGACATTTTGACATACATCACCATACCCTACCTACAACCAGGTGGTCCATTGTGTCCCCTCCCTGCTAAGATTTACTCATTTCCCCTCCCCCTCTGGTAGTCTCAATTCTACAGCAAGATTTTTTTTAATGATTTATTTTTTTTACTCATACAAGAGCTGGGGTATAGACCAGAGTTGGGGGTGGTGATGAAAGGATTCACCAGAGACAGAGTACAGAGCCAAACAAGCAAATCTATTGAAATACACTGGTGAGGGGAGCAGGTGAGACAGGAGAGGTCTGCTGTGCCATGTGGATCAGCTCCCTTGCCAGGGATCAAACTAGTACTGTGGTGGCTATGGATAGCTTCATAGTGCTGAGACTTAACACCTTGCACCACCAGGGAGACCCTTCTACAGCAAGATTTGTAGGGTTTGTTCTTGGTTTGGTTTTATCTCACCTTTTGTTTTGTTCCTCTGTATTCCACATACAAGTAGCACCATCTGGTATTTGTCTTTCCCTTTCTGATTTATTTCATTTAGCACAATCCCCTTCTGTTCCATCCATATTGAGATTCCATATATGCGTGTGTGTATTTACACACACACGTACACTCCATGTCTTCCTAATCCAATCATCTGTCTTCAGGTACTTAGGTTATTTCCATAGCTTGACTACTATAAAATGTGCTGTAATTGACATAGGAGTGCATATTCTTGACCTATTGCTAGCTGGTTTATTCTGTTTTCAAACATGTCCATGTGTGCCAAGTAATTGTTTACTTATCCAACTCTTCTCCTACAATAGATTCTTATGGATTCTAAATTTTGTATGATTTTATTTCCGCTATAGACATTTTACTGAATTCTGAAGTTTATCTTCAATTAAATTGTACCTGTTCAGGAAACATTATACTTAGAGATTTTTTTAATGATTATTTTATATAAACACTTTATAATATGTTTCAGTATTGCTTTGGGAAAAGAAAGTAAGATCAATCTGGTAAGTGGCAACTCTCCTGTAGTGGATAAAAATGTAAGTCATAACAAAATTTAAGAAGGTGAAATTTTTGTATTCATTCTAACTTTAGTTTGTAAAGAAGGTGTTACAAAATTAAAGAGGTGAATTTGAGTTCCACGAACATCAATTTTAGGAATGACAACATACTCCAATTGCAGGAAAAATGTAAATTTTTTTTGGACAAATAACTGTGCTTGTATGTGCATATGAGAGAGAGAGAGAGATAATATGATTGAAACACAGTATTATCAAGTAAATAGCCACAGTGTATACATAGGAAATAAATATTTAGAGAAAAGTAAGAAAAACTACCCTGACAATTGTATTCAATTAATTTCACATTTAGAAATTATTTCAATTAATAACCACATTCCTGTTCCCTAAAAACAAAATCAATCATGTTAAGTTTCTGTGGGGTGGAGGGAATAAACACAAATAAAATTACTTCTATCACAAATTGTGGAAAATGCTGAAGACAAAACAAAAGGCCTCTCTGGTGGCCTAGGGGTTAAATCTCAGCCCTTTCACTGCTACTGCCTAAGTTCAATCCCCTCAGAGAGCTGACCCACATATGGTGCAGGAGACCTTTCCTTATCTCTACCACTGCTCCCCTCCGCAGCGTATTTCAGTAAGTCCATCTGTTCTGCTCCTCACTTTGTCTCTGATGAATCCTCTCACTCCTGTGTACCTCTTGCCTATACCCCAGTTCTTCTACGCAAAAATAATTAAAATCTTCAAAAAAAAAAAAAACAAAGCAAATAAGTTAAATTTTGAAGTCAATTCTGTTGTATCAAAATTCTATCAAAATAGAATATATCAATTCTATTAAATATAAACTATCATTTCTCAAACTATAATTCATTTGAAACATCATCTTCAGTTTTGATAAATTTACAGATATGGGCAAAGCAAGGCAGGGTTTCCCAGCTCACAAACATTCTCTCTACAGTACAAACAAAGAGTTGTATGTGTGGTGGAACATGTGCTATGGCACATACTCAGGAGGGTATGATACTGCACCGCTAAATAATATACAACATTGTAAACTAATGTTACCTCAATGCAAAACACCAAAAGTTGTGTGAGTTATTGCCTTTTTATTACATTTAGTTTTCATGTAATATATCATTTTTGTGCTATTGACTAATAAAAATAAACTAATGATACACATGACTTCTATCATATTTTAGTATACTAACACAAAATTTTAAACATTAATTAAAATCAATGAGATGCCTTAGTATGCATTTTTTCTAACTGCCATTGAGACTACTTTTAACTAAACAGAAATGATTTAAAGTTCTTAATTTGGAAAATCGATTTTGGTGTAGATATCTTCATTCCCTTTTCTTTCAGTGACCCATTAACCCAAATCTTGCCTTCCAGAAAGCTGCATTCTAAGAAAATACGATCAATTAATTAATATGATCAAGTGACATCCAATGTAACTGACTTTATAGTATGTTTTCCTATTCCCCATTATTCTAATTTAAGAAACATAGAGGAGATAACAGCATATTGAATTTATTTGGTTAAATGTTTCTGAAGATATTCATAATAATGAAAATTAAAATCAAATAACTCTTTAACCGTATGGCTATAGCCTAGTAAAACTCTCTTGACAGCTTTAACAATAAAATAATTAAGGTAATGAGAACAATAAAAATGCAGAAATAAAATAAAGAAGAAATTTGTCAAGTAGAAATATAAAGGAATATACAAAAGTTTGTCCAAAGAGTGTCTCTCTCCCTGGAATAATGTCTGTTTTTTTTTTTTTATAATTGGAGTTTCAATTTAATTCAATAAATACTTGAATATCTTTTATTTGCCAAAACAGAGGTTCAATATCATAGGGAATATAAAGAGTAAGGAACTCTATTACTGTCATTACCGAATAAAAAATGAATATGTTATGACTATAATATTTACCTACAAACAATAACTAGGCAGATATATAGTTAGGGAAGTATTAAAGTTTTTTAATTGAAAATAACTAAATATTTATGCAGACAAGGCCAATATAGCATGCTATACAGTGGAATTAATCAGAATTCTTTGGCTGGTTAGGAAGCTAGTATGGAATGGTTGACTTTTTACAACTGAGCATAAATAACTCAATATATACATATTTCAAAATGCTATACTAGAATTAGAAATGTCATATTAAAAAAATAGAATATACTAGAAGTTTTGTCAAAAAATATGTCCATTCCTATTACTCAGCAATCAAAAAAGATAAACACATGCAATTTGCAGCAACGTGGATGGAGCTGGAAGGGATCATGCTCAGCGAAGTAAGCCAGAAAGAAAAAGAAAAATACCAGATGGTCTCACTCATAGCAGGAATCTAGAAAACCTAAATAAGGGATCAGGAAAAAGAATAACTATAAGAAAGAAAAAAATCAAAATCAACAAACAACTATGAACCAGAGACACACTATGGGGGGGAGGTAGGGAAAGGTGCATTTGGGGTCAAAATAAGGGGGTTGCAATTGTATGGGGAATGTAAAAATAAAATTTAAAAAAAATGTCCATTCCTTTATGAACATTTCACTAAGTATATAGGATTAGAAATTGTAGCAGACTAGAAGCTAGAGTTGATAAATATGAATTTCTAAAGCAGTATGAAAAATAGGAACACGGAATAGAAAAAAAATCATGATGGAGAAGATCTTTTTCATAGATACTATCAAGAGGAAGAGACCCTTGCACATATCAGTTTAAAAACAAAACAAACAATACAAAACAAACATCTCACATTTATTTATTCAAAATATAGCTTTTAATCCCTAGCTAGCCTTGAGCAGAATCTATTCCTTACTACGACTTTCATTCTAGCAAATTGGGTTCACCCAATTAACCAGTTAATCTGCTCCTCCCTTTTCTTAAACATCAACATCTATATCAACATTGCTATTTTTTATGATTCTAAACTCTTTCAAATATATATCTTCTTTTCTAGCCAATCCCTATTTCTATCCTAGTCCAAGAAGTTAGAATATTTTGTCATTCTTGCTGTACCAGATATTCAATGCTCTATCCAAGTTCTAAAATGTAATCTCACAAAAACCATAATTAGATGTTTAAATCCTGAATCATTTCACTCTACTATTGCTTGTTTAAAACTTCAAATAGCTTATCCAATTTCTTACCATAGCCAACAGGATCAATCTCAACTCTTCAAAATAATTTCTCTGACCTCCTGTACCTCTCACACCTTCTGGTTCACTAATAACCCCCTATACCCATATATAGGACAGACTTTTCATTTCAGTGTACCAAGTTATTTCCCATTTATAGATTTCACACATTTTTCCCTCTGTGTGTAATTCTCTTACCTAAGCTCTTCAAAAAGTTAGCTCAATCATACAAGGTTTTGTTACATTATACTAGGTGAGCTCATTTTTTTGAAATTATGTGAATTAAAAGAAAATTGTATTTGGATTTGCCAGCCAAAACCTATGCTGTAGGCATTTATAAGTTTTTTTTCCATAATTAAACATTGGGTCATATGTTAGGCAATTAGACACTTGCTTCTGAGGCATGAAGAATTTAAAAATTATAAGGATGGGTCTGTCTTAGCTTCTCATAGGTATACAGAACCAACATTCAGATATAGATAGATGATAGATACTCAAATAACACACACTTATAGATTGATATTTCTATATTAATGCTAACATGGGATCACACTCCAGTGTAGTTTATATGTTTCTATAAAATGCAAGAGTTTAGTAGTACTCCTTTGTTTAACATCTAAGAATGGTAAAATTATCTGATAAAATTTTCTGAGAAACTTATCAGTATCTCCACACATCTATCTGTTTGTTCAAGGGTGTTTGTTTATTATCATGATTTAAAAAATAAATTTTTCTTTAAGATGAGACTGAGCAGTTTAGTATAAATGTGGTTCCTAAGTGAACCTGATAAACTTTTGTGTATTTGACATCTACCATAAGACAACTGCTACGTGACCATGTAATTTAAACCTTGACAAGTGTAGAATTATTTTAAATATCATTCACTGCATAGAATGGATACATAGAAACAATAATTTACATGATTATGTAAAACATATCATAGTTGATTTGCAAAATAGCTCTGATAATGAAACTCTTACTTCATGTTATGTAATATTAAACAACATAATTTTTTCTCGAACGTATTACAATAGATTGAAATTTTGATCTTCCAATAATGCCTCTTTAAAAACCTCAAAGTTTAGGGCCTCCCTGGTGGCACGAGGGGTCGAGACGCAGCCTATGGGGCTGTCCGCAGCCACTGCAGCACGAGTTCGATCCCTGACCGGCTGGGGAGCATCTCACATAGCGCAGCAGACCTCCGCCCGCTGCTCCCCTCAGCAGTATTTTTCGGTTGATCTACCTGTTCTGTTCCCCACTCTGTCTCTGGTGAGTCTTCTTACCCCCCACACCTCTGACCTATATCCCAGTTCTTATATGCATAAATAGATGAATATTTACTTCTTTTTTTTTAATTTTTTTTTTTTTATTTTCTAGAGGCATGTCTTATTTATTTATTTATTATTTGTTTGTTTGTTTGTTTGGTTTATACATGCACTGGGTACAGTCAGAAGCGCGGGAGGGTGAGAGAATTCACCAGAGCCAGAGCGGGGAGCAGAGCAGGCAGAAGGACCGAAGTACACTGCTGAGGGGAGCAGCGGGCGGCAGGAGAGGTCTGCTCGCCGTGTGGGACCCTCCTCCGGTGGCCGGGGAGCAGCCGGGGATCGAACCGGCTGCAGAGGCTGCAGGCAGCTTCGCAACCCAGCGCTCAACCGCTGCGCCACCGGGGAGGCCCAATAGATGAATATTTAAAAAAAATAAAACCCCCAAAGTTTGACTACTCAAGCCTGGTCTTGTTGAAGCACAAGAGTGTGTTAACTTCCTAAATGATGAAACAAAAAGAAATTTCATGAACTTTGAAGATCATTAGCAATAAATGTCAATTCTTTAAATGGAGACCAGTATTTTCCCACTCACTAAAAAAAACAAACAAACAAACAAAAAAAAAAAATAGAGCACTAACAATGCATAACCTTTAGGGAACTTTCTGAAAGTTGATTACAAAAAAGTTAAAATGTTTTCAAACTTCATTATTTTTTCTAATCTCTCTCATTTTGTATTCACTCCTATTCCCACCACTGCAAGCTCCCTCTTGACCCAAGAATTTCCCTCATCCATAGAGCCAGTTGTCTGTTTGACATTAGCATATGTTAGTTTTTCCCACTCTTGATCCTCATAATATTGGTACCATGGGATATATAGTTTTTGGGTCCAATCTCTTTCACTTAATATCATGTTTTAATATTCTTTCTTGTTATATGTAGTGGACGCATAATGATGAAACTATTACTACATAAGAGTGAACATGTTGTTACTTTTGTGTTTTTTTTAATTTATTCTTGATGTTTTATCATTAATAGTTTAAATATATATAAAATTTGAAATAATTGTTCAGTGAGGATACATAGTTCCATTACTTAATTTCTGTAATGATCATTTTGTCATGTTTATTTTATTGCCTATTTCATCTCTGTAGTCACCTATCCATGTATCTTATTAAGTTTCACCTTATTCCAATGTATCTCAATACTCACTATTTACTGGAATTCAGTGCTTGCTTACATTTCTTTTTCTAACTTAAGTTTCACAGATTGTGACATGCACACAATTAATGCATACAAAATTAATATATTGCTAGTAAATACCTCAATTTGGTTATCCATTTTTCTATTGTGAATAATTGGGTTGTTTCTAGTTTAGGATTAGGTGTAAGTAAATAAAGATAATGATTACCACACAAATCGTATGTGGGTGTCTCTATTAATTTATCTTGAATATGTACCTGGAATTAAAAACACCACTTTAGAATATATATATATATATGTTAAGGTTTATCTTAACCACCCTGGTGGCCAGCCTAAGGGTTAAGGCTCAGCGCTACCACTGCTACCTCCAGGGATCTGACCCACACAGTGCAGCAGACCTCTCCTGTCTCACCCGCTGCTCCCCTTAGCAGTGTGTTTCAGTACATCTGCCTGTTCTGCTCCCCATTCTGTCTCTGGTGATTCCTTGATCCTTTACACCTCTGGTTTACTCCCCAATTCTCTACGCAAACTTAAATAAATAAAATCTTTAAAAAATAAAATAAAATGGGCCTCCCCGGTGGCACACCGGTTGCGCGCTGGGCTGCGAATCTGCCCACAGTCTCCGCAGCGCCAGTTCGATCCCCGGCTGCCGGCAAGGGTCCCACATGGCGCGAAGACCTCTCCTGCCGCCTGCTGCTCCCCTCAGCAGTGTACTTCGGTCCTTCTGCCTGTTCTGCTTCCCGCTCTGGCTCTGGGGAATTCTCTCACCCTCCCACGCTTCTGACTATATCCAGTGCTTATATAAATAAATAAATAAAAATCTTAAAAAATTAAAAAAATAAAATGTATTAGCAGATTGTGTGAGCCCACTTAATTAGATCTTTCCATCTCTCTTTAGGAATAAGTGGATGTATAAACACACATCACATATCCACCAACACACATGCAGATACAGGTTTTGCAATGCAAAGCTTTCAAAATGAATGCTGCAATCCATCACAATGTCCCTTCTTTCCCAGAATTCAGCATCATTCCCACTTTCTGCAAAACGGTCAATTTTATTCAGACCCCCTGATGCCCTGTGGTATACCCACATGGCATGTTTTTCCCTAGAGTAGAGCCCTGCTTTTTGAAAACCAAACTACTCTATTTGATATTTGTACTTTTCTTAGAAGTCTGATGCTTTGATCTTTCATCATTTAAGCATATCGATTTTTCTAATGATTTCCTGTCATCTCCTATCTCAATTTCTAAACCACCCTTTCCTCCCTTATGACTTTCATTCTTGCAGTGATTAATATGTCCATTTTTCAAGATGGAGAGAAAAGATCTCTTCTTGGGAGGCTTGCTTTTTTTTTTTCAGCTTTGAGTGTATTATTACTGGGTGTGTTTGAATTCTTTACTTTTAAGGAAAATGATCGACTCCCAAAATGATTTGAGGGGACCTTGACAAATAAATATAAAATGTGAAATAGTAATTAAAGGTAAAAACAGAATTAAGCAATAAAAAATATACATGAGGAATAAGTGTTATCGGCAGTCTGGATCTTAATTTGCTAACCAATGTCTCCTGGAAACTAAAGCAGGATTGGGAAGCATACAGGAAAGCTTAACTAAGGATCAACAGAAAGTTGTCTATTCATTTATCTACAAAGACAGCCTTGTTCAATGTACAAGTATTTGCTGTGCAGATATTTGTTATTATTGGATGAAATGTCAGTTCCATGCTTGAGATCCTATACAGGAGGATGATATTCTTACATAGTAGCCAATGGCTTTCATTCAGATTTGATTCCTTGCCCTAAAGAAAACTGTCTCACATGTGGGCAATGGAAAGGTTATATAGAAAGCTAATATTCAACGACATTTACCATGGAAAAAAAAATTAACTTGGAGATATTCCTGAAATCTATTAGCTACTGAAATACTCATTATCTTAAGAACTCCAGTGCAGGTCACCGTCTTTTTAGGCTAAGAGCATCTTGACATACCTACTGAGAAGTTTAGCTGCCATAATCATCCCCAGAGCAATTAAAACTGTTGACATTTTGAGAGGGGGTATTTAGGAATGCTACTTACTAAATAATACCTCAAGATAAAATTTTACTCAGGCATAATTTCATGAGCTGCTAGAAAATCAACAAATGGATTCATCTAGATCTTAAAACTACCCCCAGTCATAATTAATACCTCTATACATAAAAATAGGGTGCATAAAACATCTTGTATGTCTTGCAAATGTTAAACTTCATGGCAAAAATATCAAGGATGAAATAAACTAGATAGCTTCCAAATTTCAGACACAATCATTACTAATAGATCCAGCAAAGATAATATACCTAAATAAAACAAGTATTTCAGCTAGTAATAGAACAATGAGGAGAGAGTCACTTTTACAACACTTTGGGAACATAAATATAGCTAAAGAATTTTAAATAAATTAATATTTGAAAGAAAAAAGCCAAAATTTTAACAAAAGTATACAATACAATGTAGCATATACAGTTTCCTCATGTTTCCTCATTATAGGACTCATGTAGACTCCAGTAAAATGTTAGTTCCTTCTTTTCCACCCTTTACTTTTATTTTTTTTTCCTAAGATTGATTTATTTATTCATATAAGAACCAGGGTACAGGTCAGATGTGTGGGAGGGTGAGAGGATTCACCAGAGCCAGAGTGGGGAGCAGAACAGGCAGACTGACGAAATACACTGCTGAGGGGAGCAGCGGGCGATACAGAAGAGGTCTGTGGTGCCATGTGGGACCTTCCCCAGCCCGCCGGGATCGAACCGGCGCTGCAGAGGCTGCGGACAGCTTCGCAGAGGCTGTGGACAGCTTCACAGAGTGGAGCTCAACCACCTGCGCCACCAGGGGAGGTCCCACCTTTTACTTTTAATTCATTCAGGAAGTTTGGACATAGATACTTTTTCTCAAAATCTTGCAAATGTAAAACTTCTCCACAAATTCTTTATATGTACTATACATCTCAAATAGTCCCATTCTAAATTTATATGTTAAATGAGACCTTTTCTTCACTGGCTATTTCCTACATTCCCTTAGGTAATGCAGCCAGTGAAAGTCTGAACAGAGACAACATCCTGTGCACATTTAGCTCTTTGCCTTAAGGTGATCTGATTTAAACTCAGTTTGTAGGAAATTATATCACCTTAAAAAAGAAGCAAATACAGAAGAAAGAAAACAATTCTATATTCATGGCTAGTTACCTATAAAGGAATTTTTTACTAATGAATTCCTTCAACTGAAAAATTAGAAAGGTAGGGTAACTTAGTTGGGAACAGCATTTCTAAATAGTCAAAAGTGATTTCCTGATGGCAATTTAATATGAATGTTTATAAGAAAGAGATTTCAAAATTATGTTCCTAGAAATTGAATTCAGGTTGTGATAAAATTCTGAAATAAATTAATCTAATTACTCCTTGAGAAAGTCCTGAATTATAAATATTAGTTTTGTAAAAATGGGTAGAAAAAAATTCATATGTATTGTTTATATGCCTGAACATTATATTTTAACATATTCTCAAATTAATAGTATGTCTCAGAAGAGTTCATTTAAAACTAATCTTCTTAAAAGTATTAACTCATAACTGTATAAATATGAACTTTAAAAATAGTTATTACAATAAAATCAGGGGTAAAAAAATAACAGGTGATTAATAACTAAAATGGTTACTGTTACATTTTTTAACAAGATATTTTAAAATCAGTGACACCACTGTAATTGGAGATATAATATAATGTCAACTTTCTTAGTCTATTTCTGTACATAAATTTCACTGCCTGTGGTTGCTAATTATTGAGTCATGAAATAAAGAAATCAAACTGTGATTCTGAACACATCAATCTTCCTACTCTCTTTTCTGTAATTAGCTGGGAACTTTTATGTTGTTGCCTGATTTATCCAAGTGTTTCTTAAGGTTCCATTTTACTTACTCTGAGAATATTGTATCAAAAACTCAACTGCATTGCAGTTCAAAGGAGAAAAAAACAGAGCAGGAAAAATTATCACATTTTCAAGATATATGGATATAGCTGTAGATATATAGCTAATTGCAAAATACAGTGTATTTGCATCCTTGCAAAATACAGTGCATATTGAAATTAATCTTACAATTTATTGCCTTTTCCTTGCATTTGATATTATTTTTTATCTTATCAACTTAAACTGATTTAACTGTAGTTTTATTCACTCTGACATTTAAGAAATGATTTTCAGAAACTCAGTGCACATTGAATATACAGTTGCACTATTGTAACTAAGATGCATATTGATATTTCTAAATCTCCACAGATTTGCTCTTGTTAAAGATTGCTGTAAACACTTTATAATCAATGCAAATAAAGCCATCATGTTTTAAATACAACTTTGGTTTTACAATTGTTAATCTGTGTCAGTTCTATAATGCATACACACAGAAATGTACTTGTAGTTATATTAGAATATGAATAAAGAAACAAGTATATGTGTATATACATGTTAACTTATGTATCTACCTTTAGAAGTGTATTTTAAAAATAACTAACGATGGGACCTCCCTGGTGGCTCAGGGGGGTTAAGCACAGAGCTGTGAAGCTGTCCACAGCCTCTGCAGCATGAGTTCAATCCCCAGTTGGCCAGGGAGCAACCTACATGGCATAGCAAACCTCTCCTGTCTCGCTGGCTGCTCCCCTCAGCAGTGTATTTCAGTCTCTCTGCCCATTCTGCTCCTGGCTCTGTCTCTGGTGAATCCTCTCACCTCCCGCACATCTGGCCTGTACCCCAGCTCTTGCATGAATAAATAAATCTTTAAAAAAAAACAAAAGCCTATATAAACCTTTGTATATGAACTCACAAGAATAAAACACTATGAGACATTAACATACAAGGTGAGGCAGCAAAAAGATAGTGACAAAGCTGTTATATATAACAATAATGCCATTACTACTACTATTACTACTACTACTACTACTTCTACTGCTACTAAAAACAATAATTAGTTATCAGTAAAATATTTATTGATTTAAATTTATTGATATCAATAACATAAATAGTACCCACTCAATAGACATAAAATTTCAGTTATCATATTATATGGTTAGTCATGTATTGCATCAGTTTTTAAATAATCACTCATTTAGAGGTTAAAAAAATGTCTCTTTGAACTGAAAAAGTAAATAACTGATCATATTGTGACATATTTAATACACTCAAAATATACTTAAATCGCAGAATTTTCTGAATGAATGAACAAATCAGTTAACAAAACAATTGTTTTCCTTACAGATGGCATACTTCTTAAAGCAAAATTAAATTCCCTTCAAAATTAAATATATTAACATAGATATCCAGCATTAATTAATATTATCTGCACAAAGCTAGTTTCTAGCTCATTATTCTTAACATGACACAGGGTCATAAATTCTTGACTTGATAATTATATTAATGCCACACCTCTAATGAACTACCTTCATCCTCTCAAATTTAATATACAGTACTTAACATGTTATTTTCCCAGTGAAGTAATACTCAAAATTTGGTAATAAATACAGAAAAAAATATAGATTACTATTCATATAAACAGCTGAACTACAACCTGATATTATCCCCCCAATTAACATCCTAGTTCCTGCTATTGGTGTATCATTTAATTGTGTATAAAATGCCACACATTTATTCAGAAAATAAATACCTTAAGGAATAATAACAATATTTTAATCACATATATGTTCTCTCTCTGTATAGACACATATGTGCGTGTATATATATGTAATATATACAAATGTATGTGTGTGTATATATATATATATATATATCTAGAGAGAGAGAGAGAGAGAGAGAGAGAGAGAGAGAGAGAGACTACAGTTCTACCTTTCATTCTGTTTTTTGGAAAATTGATTTGATATCTTAGGTAATTAAGACTTGTTACAGTTAATTAATCCCTATATATGTACCATTATATATACATAGACACATTTAATATTCAAAGTGAAAATTTCATTATACAAATTAAAAAATAAAAAAGTATTTGGAAGTATTTAATCGAGAAATTGCTAAAATTATTGGAAAATATTGACTATTAAAAGATAAAATTTTGGGACTCTAAACACTAATGACTAGTTGATTCAACACCTGAGCAATATTTATTTGTATTTATTTTTCTAAATTAAAGAAGGGTGACAGAAAAATAGAGTTGATATTTACAAATCCTTAAAATAAGGTCATGTTTACTGAGATTTGTTAGTTATATTTACGTGATGTACTATAGAATGATATAGTCTTTAAAATTTCAAACTCTACAGCTATTTTAGAACCATAGTAGTTTCCCTTCTCTTCTGGCCATCATCTGACATTGTCCCTAAGAAATGTCAAATGAATTAAAGTTAGTTTTCATTTTTCATTGAAAGATTTTATTCTTTTGAGACTGAGTACTAGAACAGTTTAGTCTTCACAGTAGAAAAATAGGGATATCTCCACACTGAAAAGAAAATGAAAAATAATTCCTTTCAAAAGATCCTGATTTTTTATTTTGCCTAGTGAATATAATCATTGACAAGGTTAAAAAAAAAAAAACCTATTTTCATCTTTAAAAAGATAACTAAAATAATGTCCATTTATATCAAGGACATTTTGCCTGATTCAAGTACATAGCATCAAAGGACCTTGAGTGAAATGTTTATGTTAATAGAAGAAATCCAAAGAAAATTAATCATGGAGGGCCTCCCCCGTGGTGCAGCGGTTGAGCGCTGGGTTGCAAAGCTGCCCGCAGCCTCTGCAGCGCCAGTTTGATCCCTGGCCTCCAGGCTAGGGCCCCACATGGTGTGTAGACCTCTCCTGCCTCCTGCTGCTCCCTTCAGCAGTGTATTTCGTCAGTCTGTCTGTTCTGCTCCCTGCTCTGGCACTGGTGAATTCTCTCACCCTCCTGTGCTTCTGACTGTACCCAGTGCTTGTATAAAGAAATAAATAAATCTTAAAAAAAAAAAGAAAATTATTCATGGACTAAATCATTGAACAAAATGATTCCAGAGATAAACTGCATTAGTTAATTGAAAATCCAATAGAATATATTCACAAGCATGTGCATTATATATTGGATGGGTTTATACATATACTCACTTTTATTTGAAATGATTATTAAAACTAGAAATACAAAATATTGGTAAACCTAGTTTATAATACCACTGATGTGATATTATAAAGACAGTGATAGTAATTCTTCAGACAGAAACAGATGAGAATGGTCTGTGTTCTACTTTTGTGAAATATCGCCTTGGATGAACTATTCATTATTCATTATCATTCTTTCTTTTTGTGTGTTTTATGACCTCAACTTTGTGAATCCCCAGAAATTTTATTATTGACATAAGTATTGTGTTACTAATCTTTTCTGTTCTGTTTACCTACCCTTAGTTGGTACTCATTCTATTAAACCTTTTTTAACCAAAATTTTTACCCTATGAATTCTGTCTTACCTATAGACAACACATTTTATCTGAAAATGAAGTCCAGCTCAAATGATCTTTTTTTCTCTGATATCTGTAACTTGCTGCAATTTCCTACTATGAATCTGTAGGATTTTTTTTTATATTTTTACTCTTATTTATAAAATTTACTTCCAACTGTGGGATCATTTGCAAATTTTTATATACTATTCCTGACTTTAATTCTAGTTAAATGAGTGAAGTTCTTTTATTTTTTTAAATGTAATACAGTGTTTAGTTGGGCAGGAATAACACAGTGTATAGAACAATTATATTGGAAAAAATCCAAAATAGTTCACTCATGAAAAATAAATGTGTATATTTGTTCATTTAATCTTCATAGGAAGTCTGTGAGATATATATGATTTTTATCTTTTTTTTTTTCTGATGAGACAACTGAGTCTCAGAGAGGTTGCATAGCTTGCTCAGGAACACACAGAAAGTAGAAGAGCTGGGTTGTGATTCCAAAAATGCAGAGATAATGTTCTTCAGCAATATGCAATATATATCTTCTCCATTAAATAATTAATATTAAAAGAATTGCCGCTAAGAAAAATTTGCTACTCATGAGCACTTATTTATGTCAGCTTAGCATTACTTTATGAAAACTATTCCTTTGTTATTGTGTGTGTTTATCAGAATATATAGCAGTGCCCTCTTCTGCCTTTCTGTCCCCCACAGTCAGCTGCAATCTGAAAATATTACCCAATAGAAGAGGTTTTTGGGGTCTCCCCTCGTGGCACAGCGGTTGAGCGCTGGGCTGCGAAGCTGCCCGCAGCCTCTGCAGCGCTGGTTCAATCCCCGGCCACTGACGAGTGTCCCACATGGTGCGCAGACCTCTCCTGCCGTCTGCTGCTTCCATCAGCGGTGTGTTTCGTCGGTCTGCCTGTTCTGTTCCCCGCTCTGGCTCTGGTGAATTCTCTCACCCTCCTGCACTTCTGACTGTACCCAGTTCTTGTATAAATAAATTAAATATTTTTTTAAAAGATGTTTTTGTATGTGTGAGAGACCATATACATGCAATTTTTATTACATTATATTATTATAATTGTAATATTTTATTTTTAGTTATTATTGACAGTTTATTATTATGCTTAATATATATATATTAAACTCTGGCATAGGTATCTACATACAGGGAAATTATATATATATATATATATATATATATATATACACACACATATATACAACATATTCCCTCTGATAAGGGGGAACTATGGTAAAAAAAATTAATACAATAACATGCATTTTTTTTTCACATTTGAAAGGTTCAGGAGTCCAGGTAAAATGTATCTGGATCCTCTGCACTAGGTTTCACAGAGCTGCACTGAATATGTTAGCTGTGTCACATATTCCTCTGGGTGCTCAAGTTGGGACTTAACTGCTCCGAGTTTCCAGAGGTTATTAGAAAAATGCATCCTCTTGCAATGATCCCACGGAGCTCTTCACAGTTTTGCTAGCTGCCAACTCCTCTGTGCTGCTCTCTGTCCTTTGTCATGCATCCTCTGCAGAGGTAGCTGACAACATGGATGTTGGCTTTAAAAAAAAAAAATATTTATTTATACAAGAGCAGGGTACAGGCCAGAAATGCCGGAGGATGAGAGAATTCACCAGAGACAGAGCGGGTAGCAGAACAGGCAGATGGACTGAAGACACTGCTGAGGGGACCGCGGGCGAGGCAGGAGAGGTCTGCGTGTCATGTGGGACACTTGCCGGTGGTCGGGGATCGAACCGGTGCTGCAGAGGCTGCAGGCAGCTTCACAGCACGTGCTCAACCCGCTGCGCTACCAGGGAGGCCCGGATGTTGGCTTTTTCAAGACCAAAAAGCAGAGTTTCTGTACACATGCTAAGACAGAATTTTAGAGCATATAAAATAACCATGAGGTGACACAGAAGCACTTTTGATACCTTTTGGGTAGATCAACTCACTGGACTTACCTCAACTGCCTCACACAACTTCCTAAAAATGGAATGTGAGAAATCATTGTGGAAGTCTGCTTATGATCTCCCCACTACACTATTGTGATCATCTAAAATGCCAAATAAGTACACTGGCTAGAATTCAGGTGAAGAATTTTCACTATAGTAAGCCCCTGCTTGAAAACTTTGGGATTTGAGCAACTAGCTATACCTTTAAGACATTCTGCAGAACACTTTTTGAATTTAGTGTGTATCATAGGTATCAGATTGATTGCATTCTCCCAGCCAACCAATTTCCCCTGAGCTTTAAGGACCCACCTTCCAGTTCATTCAATGAGAAGGACATTTCCTCCTGGAGCTCTGTTCCTGTCAGTCTTCCAACTGACTGAACCAAAGAGGAATAACAATCACTTCCTAAAGAATTGGAAATAAGAAGCTCTAAGCAGGATATATTTCAACCATGGTTATTTTATTGATGGTTGCTTGGTGATCAACTAGCATACAATTGGTCATGCTAGTCATACCGTACTCAGACTCTCATCTCATTGAGATTTTAGTGAACAACACCCAGTATATCAACCATGACTTGAAAAAAAGTCCTTCTTGATTTTGCTCCCTGTTTACTAGTATCACAATGCTGCTTAAATTATTTTTCATGCCATGCACTTATACTATGCCACAAACTATGATCGCTTTAGATCAAACTTTCTTATAGAGATAAAGACATTTACTACTTACAATAGTTTTAGAAACTCTAGGAATAAGGGGGTTGAAAGTATTAGCTACCAATTGAAAATACCAAAGTATTAGCTACCAATTGAAAATGAGGTAACAAATTATATTCTATGTGGAAAATCCCATAAAAAAGAATAAGAGATTCTACATTTAAGTAAGTTATATTTCTTTCACAAGGAAATGAGGACAGGTACATAAGAGTATTGAATTCCAGGCAGATAAAAAATACTAATGTGCTTATGCTCTGCTCATACATTTAATGCTTAATATTTAATTTAAGACAGCTCCAGGCAAAAGTTCTGCTTTAAAGATTGGAAAGGCCATTTTGTGGACCAAAAATATCCAGTGGAAAAACTGGCTTTGTGTATTCATCTGTTTGCTCACAATGTGGCAGAACATTTAAAAACAAAATGATATTTCAAATGTGTGATAGATACCACTTGATAATGACTCCTATGGAGATAGATTTTCTTTTACAGGATGGTTAGGATCTAAAATTTACTCATTGGTTCAGATTCTGAGAGCTTCAGAATATAGTTTCAATATTCCTTGATAGTAAAGGGGGGAAAAAAAATCCAGCTCTGTGTGTTCTGTTTCATAGAGTTCCTGTTTTATCTCATTAGTACAGAAAATACAAAGACATTAATTTACTTTCTACTTAAAAATTATTGGAAGACCCAGAACTTAAGGTTAGACCCAGATTTTATGACTCTTGTTGCACTGTAATTCAGAGAAAATGCAAATTATAAAGGTCATCACCCAACACATTTCAAGAACTACCTTTTGATATTATGTAAGGACATGTGGCATTGTAACATTACTAGACATTCTGGAATCTTACACACTTCAGTTAAAATCATGATTTAATTATTTATTAGTTTTGACAAACAGGGATTGTGACTTGACATTTTTGTGTCTTAAATGCCTCCTATGCTAAATGAATAATAGGACATCTATAACATCACATTGATGCATTTAATGAAATAGGCTATATTTATACAACTCATTTGAACAGTCTGATTAAAAAAAAAAGTTGCTCAAAAAACCATTCCAATGCATGAGTTATTAGCTCTTATTCATTGTAATTCACCATAACATGGAAAATATACTTCTATAACATTGTGGTTAGATTATAAACTTCATTATATCAGTTCTATTTATCAGAAAGTTCCCCTTGTAAATGTTAATGCACTTAGTTGGAAAACAATACGACAAGTCAGTAGTATTCTCATTTATTTTCCAAAGTCTGTTCTTGCTATTAGATTGATATGATAGCCTACAAAAAAGAAAAAATATAATTGTTTCATTGTCATATTTTGAGAAGTATTTTGAGCATGCTCTTTTTGTATTTATTGCATAAATTAGCACTCTAAATGACTTTTTGTACCAAAGTAACCTAAATATGCTTTTTTTCCTTAACCTGCTTAAGTAAAAAAATTTGAATAAAGAGACTGGATTTCTTTCTAAATTCTAACAATAAAACATTGAAGAGGATATCTACTTTGGAACAGAATTTCCTGAATGTCACAGGATGATGAAACATCAGCCCATTAATAGTACAGGAAAACTCTGAAAATTCATATTGTACATTTAAGATAAAACATTCATTTCAAACGATTTTACTTGATGTGAGCAGTGTCCTAAAGTGGTGGGACAGTTTCACTGGAAAATGGCTTATAAATAAAAATGATTACGCTGTTTTATTTACTGTTGTTTTGAGAGTTTTTTTTAACCATATAAGAGCACCTATTACCTTATCTCACTAATGCTGAATGCACTTTTTAACAGTATTTCATTAGTTCTGAGTCCTTTGTGAAATATGTATAATGGCTTCCATTATCTTCATGCAGACCATAAAATGTCTGTGTATTCTAACAGTGGGAAGTAGTTATACTCTATTCTTTTGAATTAACAACACTTTCCTTAAGATTGATTCAATTTGCCTATGTTAGATATGTTTTATTATTTAACTTCTAGAAACAATGCACAATTGGAAGAAGTCAGAGAGCAAATCTGAGTGACCTGGAATGACAATCGCTATTCATTTCACTCATCCACATTGCCTCCTGATCTTGAGTAAGGTGAAAACGATATGAGGTTTTCTATTCTTCACTTGACATTAATTTACTAAGTATTTATAATGTACAGGTTATATAGAAGACATTATATTTTGAATGTCATGGATATAGTAATTAATAAGATACAGTCTCAGCAATAAAGTAGGTTAAACCCTCAAGGGACAAATAGATAAGTGAACAGGCAATTTTAAAACAAGACATAAAAGTAATAGAAAGTGTTACAAAGTTTCAATAGTAAAAGGAGAATTTCCTTTGTTGTGGATTGAGTGTTTTAGATAAGTTTGTTTTTTTTCTCTTTTTAAAGGAAGTATCATTGATTAGAACAATGCTAAGCAAGTTTGATTTTGACCAGAAAAGAAACAGAGGTTGTAGGGAAACTAAACAGTAAATTACTAGTGAATAAAGGAAAAAAGCAAAGGAAAATGTGAGTGCTCTTGAGGGAAAGGGTTGCTATCCTGGTAGCACCAGTACACAATTTATAAAAGGAACATTTGAGAGAAAAGGCTCTAAAATCTAGTTGAACCCATGGACTCTTGGTTTTTAAATACTCAGTTGAGAAGTTGTTAAAGAATAAGAATTTTTTTTCAAGATTTATTTATTTATGCATACAAGAACAGGGGTGTAGGTCAGAGGTGCAGGGGATGAGAGGATTCACCAGGGACAGAGTGTGGGGGGGCGGTGGTGAGCAGAACAGGCGAATCTACTGAGAGACACTGCTGAGGGGAGCAGCGGGTGAGTCAGGAAAGGTCTGCTGTGCCATGTGGGTCAGCTCCCTGGCCGGGCATCGAACTCATGCTGCGGTGGCTGGCAATAGCTTGATAGTGCTGAGATTTTAACCCCTGTGCCACTAAGGAGGCCCCCAAAGAATGGGAAAACATTGAAAAGCACTGAGCAAAGATGTAACATAATCACTGGCTTACTTTTATATTACTCCTGCACTTGATGGAAGGGCAGCAGAACAGTGGGTGAGATCTAGGTAGGATGCTACTGGTCCTTGGCAAAGACAACTGCAGCTGTTATCTTGGTCTCAGGTGATTTCAGGTCTCTCCTCCTATCCCAGTGCCCTGGGACCTACTTAATCCCTTTCTTCTGGTTCTCCAACAGAAGGTGTTTTAGACTGACAGCAAGTTTTCAGGCCTCAGCTGCACTGATTTAGACTGAGCCTGCTTGATTGGGCATTTGCCCATGAGGGACTGTTATTTGAAATCCTTTCTTCTTTTTTTTTTTTTTTCTCTCTCTCCCGCTCCCTCTTTCTCTTCTCTCCTCTGTCTCTATTGCCACAATTAAATATCTTTCCGACAAAGGCTCTGTTTCCTTTGCCTTTGTGCACACGATGGCTGTCCCCTTTTAGAATGTGAATTCTTTAACAGTTTGGAGTCCTGGGGTAGATGTGAGTCATGTGCTCATTCTTCCTCTATGCCTCCCCCCTTTCATGTAATGTCCATATACTTCTTATCTCCACTTCTTTCCCCTCACCTTCTTTTGCCATTTATCCCTTTGTCTTTATTCTATCTATAGTCACATTCATATGACTTCACCTACTATCACAAAATTAAATTCCATGTAAACTTTGAATTGTGTCTCTCCAATGCACAATTTGCCACTGAGCTGTAGTTAACCAAACTGGTTATCTCCTAAGGAAGGTTTAATAACTTTCTGAGCCTAATATTTGCAAAGGAAAATTCCTAAACACCGCACCTTACCAAACTTAATCCTCAGGCTTGTATTTCTTAGTCAATGGTAACTTCATCTGTGCAGATACCTTTGGTTACTCTTAATTGCTTTCTTCTCTCAGATCCTAATCTACTGTGTCAGAATTTCTATTGATTTGACCTCCGAGATTTATGTAGAATCAAAACACTTCTGACCACCTCTGTTGCTACTCTTTCATCCAAGTTGTCATCATTTTTCATATGGGCGACTGACATCAGATTCTCTGATCAGTCCCTACAATATCTCTCCATTTCCTTCTGAGTGAAAGTCACAGACTCTATAGTAAATGCAGTGCTTCACAAGATATCTCTACCCTGTGAGTTACCCTTCTGATGGCATCTCCTATAACCTTCCCCCTCATAACCACCAGTGGTTATTAAGTAAAATTTCCCTTTTTGTTGCTCCAACATCAGGCATATTTCTGGAGTCTTCAAACCTCTACTCATTTTCCCTTACAGGAGAAACTGTCGCCTAGATTAAAACATGTTTGAAGTGTTTTCAAAGAAGCCTGATCTCTTTAATAATTCATTAAGTTTCCTACCATCCCACCCTCCACTCCTTTCCTTCACATTATTAGTTTTTTTAATCATACTAATTATCATCTTCTGTATTTTTATACAGATACTTTCTTTTAGTTCTTGTTTATTATCCTACTTAATCTTAAACTGCATGGTTCTAAGATTTTTTTTTCCACTGGTAAAGCAATAGTGCTTATTCTAAACACAGCCAGAACGCAACAAGTATTATTTAACTGAATGTGGAACAAAGTACAGTGTAGGAAAATAATAAGATGCGATGCTAAATAATACTACAGAGATGTTACTAGACACCTGATTTGCCAATGCTCATTGCATTACTTGAGATATTAGCATTTTTGTTAACCTGACAACACATGGAAAACATCCTAAAAATTAATATCAGGTTTTGTGCACAAATACTGTTTCTGGTCATCACAATTCTTTCTGAATCCTATTTTAAGAGTGCCAACTGACATAGCTGTTAATTTCTTGGTATTTACCTGTTCGTTTACAAAGTGTTCATTTAAATTAAAATACTGGAGGGCCTCCCTGGTGGCGCAGGCGGTTGAGCACTGCCCTGTGAAGCTGTCCGCAGCCTCTGCAGCATGGGTTCGATCTCAGCTGGTGGGTGAGAATCCCACAGGGCATGGCAGACCTCTCCTGTCTCACCCGCTGCTCCCCTCAGCAGTGTACTTCAGTCAGTCTGCCTATTCTGTTCCCTGCTCTGTCTCTGGTGAATCCTCTCACCCTCCCATGGATCTGGCCTGTATAAAAATACAGGTTCTTATATAAAAACCAGGATAAAAATCCTGGTTCTTGTATAAAAATAAATAAATCTTAAAAAAAATAAAATATATTAAAATACTGGAGAAGAGGGCCTCCCAGGAGGCGCAGTGGTTGAGCACAGCACTGTGAAGCTGTCCGCAGCTTCTGCAGTGCAGATTTGATTCTCTGCCCACCAAGGAGAAACCCACATGGCATACCAGACCTCTCCTGTCTCGCCCACTGCTCCCCTCAGCAGAGTCTTCGGTCTGTCTGCCTGTTCTGCTCCCGCTCCGTCTCTAGTGAATTTTCTCACTCTCCCGTGCCTCTGACTGTACCCCAGTTCTTGTATAAATAAATAAATCTTAAAAAATAAAATAAAATACTGGAGAATAACCTCTTCATTCACTTTATATTGCCAAAGACCTTTACTGCCTCTTTAAAACCATAGCCACATACAATAGGACTGGAATTACATCAGATGACTTACCGTTCAATTACCAGTACACCTAATGCTTGGTCTTTGGAGCAGCACTGTGTATCATAAAAGGCCTATTTACTTAAGCAACATAATTTATTTAAGAAGGTTTTAAAAATACACATGGCATCTATCTTTTCAGAAGGTAGTGCATGGTATGTAACAGCAATTATAAACAAAACAAACAATTAAATTCCTACAACTGAAACAGAAGCAGTTTGCTTGTAAGAGTTCATCAGAAAATCTATTAACCCAGGCTCAGTGAAGAGAGAGAAACAGCCTATTTAAAATAAAGTGCAGTGTCTGCTTTCCATCCTTTAACACATGAATATCTCCAACAAATTTACAAATTTGTGTTCCAAGTTCCAAACAGACACTCATGTGGGTCACAGTTTGAGAGTCTCCAGGCAGACTAGGTGTTTTGAGGCTGTTTATGAGGCAGTGCTTCAAGTCTGGTCTGATCGCATTGGCCTTTGTAGCACACTGTGTGTGCAAATAGGTTTTTTGTTCAAGCTTCTGTAACAAACTGCGGCAAAGCTGCCTGCAAAGTTGTCTCTAATAAGACAGCTTAAATGTGTTGCCACATGGGTATTTCTGTACTAGCTTTATGGGCTCTCCAAAGGATGCTGCGCAAAGAATCAAAGAATCTGCTAGCAGTTGAGATGCAACCCCAGGAAATGTCAAAGGCAGCTTTCAGCCTAATGTTCTGGTGAAGCAGGGACATAACCAGAGAAGTGAAATCCAAGTGTGTTATTTCAAAGGACCCTCTGACACACTGGTTATGTGCTTAGGAGACAAGTCCCCAGAATCCCCAAGGCTCCTCTTTAGTGTGAGTTTTGCCTCTTCAGTTTTCTCCCAGGCACAAAGACTGGTTTGTGAGTACAGCCTGCATCATAAAACATACTGGGTTCTTAGCCACAGGAGATCTCCCAAGGAAAGCAGCCATGAGACACATCTTCAGCTAGACCCTCTTCTTTCCAACAACACTAACATATTTTCCAGGGGGAAGCTACATTAAAGCAATGTTAAGTAGGAAAAAGTGAAGAGCTGCCTGACCCTCAGGATGTGCTCCAAAACAGAGCAGGACACATCCCTGAGCTGTCTTTGTAAGAGTGAAAATTTGGGGATTAGGCGAATGGGTGAGCTATATGCTGATGAGGTGTTGGCATTCTTCAGGCATTTCTTCTTTTCACATCATCATGCAGGGGATTTATCCATATGATTGAAAAGCTCCCCAAGACCCTAAGTAACCACACTGAACTTGAAATCAACCTGTGACATGTAGTGTGTCCTGTCTATGGCAGCCGGTCTTGAAAGGCAATTAACAAATAGTCTTAGTAGCATATGGAGGAAGGCTTGCTGTAATGGCGAGATGTTATTTTCTTAAAATTTTAATTAAGTAAAATGAAGGTATCCATAACTGACAAGAGTGACACATATATTCCTACCTTCAATGAGTAGCTGTAAAGTACAAACTGAAAATGAGGATTACATAAGCAAAAACCAGCCCCTTTTCAAATTAACGGAAAGAAAACACAGCGGCTTTGAAACAACTTTCAAACATGAATTTCATGCAAAATCAAATCTCTCTTCTACTTATATAATCGCTTATTTTGAAGAATCAGATACCCTTTTATAATAATAATTTCTTCTCTGGTCTGAGACTCAAGACAGGTCTTTCTGTGGTGGAAGAGGAATTTAGCATGGTGGCTGCAGCCCCTACTTCCCCCATCCAGTATTTCTGAAAAACAGTTGTGCACATTTCAGAAGAAATGGCTCAAACCATATTAGTTTGATTCAAGCCCTATTAAATTATCTTATCCCAGGTGCCACTAGTTGTAAAACTTCTGGCTTACCTAACAGGAGGTTAGGTGTCAGGTGCTTTTGATAAACACCATTGGCCAAATCTGTTATCCCAGTCTGTAAATACCTGCCCCTTTTGTTAAATAAAAGAGTCAAACCATTCATGATCCCATCTGTGATCCTCATTCCTTCAAACTAAGCAAGTATTTATACCAGCAGGCTCTACATATGAGGCAGGATTCTCCTCTGAATTTGCCTACCCTCACTCTTGAACATACACTCTCATGACAATAAAACTTCATTTCCAACTCATCTACACTGACCCCCCACATGAATTCTTTCCTGCGTAGCAATTAAGAACTTCCAGGGTCCCTCAACATTCTTGGGCCCCATTTAGAGATGTACAAAATATTTTAACTCCTGGATTAACCATCAAGTGTAGTTCAGCTGGCTCTATATGAAGTCAATGTTTTGTTTTGTTTTGTTTTGTTTTTTCCAAAATAGACAACAAGGGCCTCCCTGGTGGCTCAAGGGGTTGAGCGCAGTGCTATGAAACTGTCTGCAGCCTCGGCAGTGTGAGTTCGATCCCCGGCCGGGGAGCTACCCACATGGCACAGCAGACCTCTCCTGACTCACCTGCTGCTTCCCTCATCACTGCACTTCGGTCTATCTGCTTATTCTATTCCCCGCTCTGTCTCTGGTGAATCCTCTCACCTCCCACACCTCTGACCTGTACCCCAGTTCTTATAATCATAAATAAATAAAACTTCAGAAAAAAAAAACTGTGGCATCTTAAAAAAAAGACAACAAAACTCTGTGCATCATAAGAAGTCTAAGGAAACATGTCATTAAGTAAATACCAACAATTTGTTTAGCATGTGTATGCACTAGGTTTGACCACTGTAATTGAGTAAGCTATCTTGTGTGCAATAATAAACCTCAAAGTTTCAGTAATTTATGCTATGGTTCTATCAGTGGGAGGCTGTGAGTTGTTTCTCAACATCATTGATCAGAGACCCACAATATGAATGTAAGATCTGTGTAGAGTGTATCCAGTATATCCAGTATATGGGAGAAAAATGAGGGTGTGGAAATGTATGCACTGACCCTTATCATGTCTTCCAACAGTGTAAAACACTCTTCAACCTATATTTCATTAATCTAAATAAAACAGACAACTCTGATTGAGTTATATGATCCAGAGGTACAAGTTCCTGTATCTTCAGATGTATGTTATCATAACACACCCACCATGTAGACACCCATAGTCCATTGGGTTCACTCAACACTTTGCTACCCATCCCATCAAGTAGCCTTTGCTCTACAGTGAGATTTCTAGGGATTGTTTTGGTTTGGTGCTATCTGTTCTCCTGTTCTTGTGTCTCTATATTTCACACATGAGTGAAATCATATGGACTTTATCTTTCTCCTTTTACTAATATGAAAGAGATAGTAAATGTCACTGTGGTAATTATTTAGATGTTTTAAGTTGCAAGAACCAGAAGTCAAACAATGTGCAAAACTGTTCAAAATCAACCTTTTTAAAACTTTAGGCATCAACCCAAAGTTTACAACAATACAAAAAGACTTGATTTTTTTTAATGGCTAAATTTCAGTAAGAAGAACAAGATTTATGAAATTTTAACTGCTACACATTTTTCCATTCCCCTCATGAGGTTTTTTTTTTATATTATGAAAACCAACAGCCTTACATTTACAGTAACTTTATAAAAATCAGCAGCCTAGCAGTTTACTACCCAACTCAACAAACAAACCATGGTTGGAGCTCCCCAAGATCCCCAAGACCAGGAAAGAATCATTATTTAACATGTCTGGAAGGTTCTTAAAAAACTCTAATGTTAGAATTAGTCTGAACAGATGTGATTCAGTGTATATTCTCATCAAAAAGATTAATATCAAGGGTATTTGTCAAAAATAATCACTAGCAATTCTTTAACATTACAGATGCCTAAAGCAGCCGCACCAGTTGGGGATAATAAGAGATTCACCAACAATATTAAAAGGACTCATTGGGACAAGAAAAGTCCGTAGTGGACTTTGTAATTCTCTAACATATTTCTATAAATTTAGAAAATTATACATCTATGAAAACTGTGTACATGACCTGAAATACATGAAGTGATTGCAAATGCTAAGTCAGAGTTGAAAAGTATCTGGTCTGTTCAGCAAAGTTCAACAAAATTCTGTGAAATTCTATTAGTCTCTAGCAAGCAAAAGCTAACCACTAAGCTACCTGGGCAAAGATTTCAGTAGCAGCACATGGCAGTAAATACAGACTACAAAAAATAATCCAAATAAACAACAAAAAGCAACAAATATAAAATAAAACAATACATGAAGAGATAGGGAAATGTGATTTTTGGATGTTCCACAGTATATCATTTATGATGATCAGTTTTCAACACGTAAAATTATGAGACATACAAAGAAGCAAGGATAAAATGATGTTTCACAAAATAGAGGATAACCATAAGCAAATAAAATTATAAAAATAACGACTGGAAATTCTGGAGCTGAAAACTACAACAAATTCATGAGAGGGTGGTAAAGTAAGTTTTTTAACAGGCACAAGAATGAGCCAGTGACATGGAAGATCAAAAAACACAAAAATAAAAAAGTAAAGAACATGTAAGGAGACACTGAGAACTTTTGAACACCCTTACACATATCAACACACACATAATGGGATTTCTAGGAGAGGGGAGGCAGAAAAGGGGAGAAAAAATAATATGAAAAAGGGAGACCAAAATATTTCTAAATTTAATAAAAACTTTTTTAAAAGATGTATTTATTTATGCATACAAGAACTGGGGTACAGGCCAGAGGTGTGGGCAGGGGGTTGAGAGGATTCACCAGAGACAGAGTGGGGAGCAGAACAGGCGGATCTACTGAAATACACTGCTGAGCGGAGCAGTGGGTGAGACAGGAGAGGTCTGCCTCACCACGTGGGTTACTCCCTGGCTGGTCAGGCATCAAACTCGTGCTGCATAGGCTGCACATTGCTTCATAGTGTGTTGCTTAAATCCTTGCGCCACCAGGGAGGTCCCAGCTACATATTCTTTACTCTTTGGCAAATCCAAATTTGTCAGATTAGGTATCATGGAAAGTCACCAACTTCCTCAAAATTCATGATAAAGTGAGAATTGAAACACAGATCAATAAGAAACAGGTGAGCACTTGCATCAGATTTTTCAACCTATGGAAATATTTCCTTCCTTGATCTTGGAAATGTTCCCAAGTGGGTAGGGAAATAAGAGTCTCAGGAATTATTTAACAAAATCTTTACCCCATTTCTTAGTTTCCTTCCTTATTGTATCATACACACTATATACAAATATGCTGGAATATTAAATTCTCTAAGTATTACTTTTTAATTAAGCATGTGTTTGAACCTTATTTATCGAACTTTAAAATTGTATTTCCCAAACACAACTGAATGTGGAAACCCCATCCTCTTTTATCCTTCACATCTTTACTAATATTCTCAAAGCAGTCTCCAGAATGCCATTTAGAAAACAATTTTACAGCTATATGAATTTATAGAAGAATAATGAGAGCAGCAGAGAATCCATTTAATGCTGCTCATTGTCTCTATAGACATAAAACCTACAAACACACTTTCTTTGAAAAAAAAGTCAGCTTCAAAACAGGAAAAAAGAGATTAGTCAAAATATTTGCTTTTACATTAAGCAATGTGCAAAATTGTTCTTTTGTCAATTTGGTTACAAAATGAACTCAGTTTCTCAGGATGCCCTTTTCTGTATGCACCAAAATGAAGATGTATGAGATTTAGGGGGGAAATGAAGAGATTAACAAGCCCCACTTAGAGATGGGGACACAAAGAAGGCTCCATTTTGCCTTCAATCATCCCAAATTTTCTAGGGTGCTTTTCACCACCAACCCTGCGGATCAACCACAAACCAAGCCACCAACGGAATTTTGCTCCAGACTCAGAGAACTCACAACCATGAAGCAGTGACATCCTGCTGTGGACGTCTGCATTACCACACGGTTTGATACAACTACCACACTGGCTGTGACTAGACTCCTGCTGTCCGAAGTGTCCCTTCAGTTATCCAGCTTTGTTTTTTTATTTTTTTTTTAATATTAACTCTTGTTTTGGGAGACTTTGCTTCCCCAATTCCTCTCTCAATTTTTAAAGATCTAATTCTTACAACAAACTGTTTACCTCCAAAGTCATATTCATGGTTTTGTTTTGCTCATTAAACTATGACTGATAAAAGTGTATTTGTTCCCTCAACCGGTTGGTCTATTGAACCAGATTTATACTCTAGTATTGTTTAATATTAAAAAAAAATATTTCAATAGGTTATACAGATGAGGTCTTGTCACTATTTGGGTTGTCCTGAGCATCAGGAAAGTTCTTATGAAAAGATAACAAATTATGTCATGAGAAACAAAATGTTGAACTTTCCGTATTTTAGAATTTTTTCTTGACAAATTATGTCCTTTGCCTTAGTATCTTATATATGTATATGTATGTGTGTGTGCATATATATATATATATATTTTAAAATAAAATAAAATAATTAAGATAACATAATTACAACTTCAAAATAACATTTCAAATCTCTGGTCTTTAAAAATACTGTTTGTATTCCCCTTTTGCCATTGATATCTCTTTTTTTGTATCATAGGTAACTTATTAAAAAAAAAGATTCAGGGGCCTCCCCTGGTGGCGCAGCGGTTGAGCACTGGGCTACGAAGCTGCCTACAGCCTCTGCAGCGCCGGTTCGATCCCCAGCTGCCAGCGAAGGTCCCACAAGGCGCCCAGACCTCTCCTGCTGCCCACTGCTCCCCTCAGCAGTGTATTTCGTCAGTCTGCCTGTTCTGTTCCCCGCTCCGGCTCTGGTGAATTCTCTCACTCACCTGCGCTTCTGACTGTACCCAGTGCTTGTATAAATAAATAAATAAATCTTAAAAAAAAAAAGAATTAAAAAAAATTCAATTATTACTTGTGTTATGATGGAAGATACATAGATTTATCTACTCACAGCTAACATGAATTATCACACTAAGAATGGACTATGTATAAAGAAGATTCTTGTCCAAGTTCACCACTCATTTGTAAAAATCATTTGACTTTGCTTTAGGTTATTAAATCTATGTCCTATCTTGCTACAAATGAATGGCTACACGTATCAGTTTAAATTAAGTTTAGGATTAGAAATCAGATTTTCACTGATTGTTTCATGAAAATATTTTAGACAATCAAATCAAGTCTATTAGACTTAGGATCACTTATTTAATTGGTCTTATATCAGTTGGAATAGATGTAATGTTCCAAAGTAATAAACTTATGGATAGAAATTCAGACTTCTATTCTTTCATTTAGATTATTATAACTAGTTGAGTTGTTTAAATATTTTGAACAGAAAATTTATATTTTAATTTGTCTAATGTGAATATTATATGTTTCTCTAAGGAGATTTTTGGTTTCAAGTATCATAAGAGTCCTTGAGAAATTAGGAATAAAAGGGTTGAGCTGTTTAAGAAAACATAAAGGATTTTCTCCTAAGATACAAGGCCACAAATTAAATGTGGAATTCATAAGGGCATTAAACCAGAAATCATAATGCCTTCATGAACCAAGGTCATTCGCATCCCATGCCTCCTTCAAGACATTTAAGAATGACATCAGGAACTATATCTATTTTAGAAATGGAGCACAGAGAAATAAAAACAATTATTTGAATGGGAAAAAAGGGTTAAATGGAGGTCATTTAGTGAAGGAAAATAAGAAAGATATTTGACAATCTTATCTCAGGATCTGATTTTCTATCTCTGAGACTGGATAAGATGCTTGAGTTTGTATGACTTGTTTATATTATTTTAAAAATCTCTTAATAAGCCTGATAAAAAATGAAAGAACATAATTTGAGTAGGAAAAAACAATAATTGGCAACACAAAAGAGATCATTACAACTCTGAGAGAGAATGTGTCTTCAACCTAAATTACTGCTCTTCTATGAGGCCATCTCTGCTGATATAAAACAAGATCTGGACTATCATAATATTGAATGATTGCATCAAAATCTATTTGGAAATGTATGATAATCTTAACTTGATTATCATTAGAATAAAAATATGAATTTGTATTTATCCTGTATGAAATGCATATTTAAGGACTTGATAGCACTCCTCACACTTACAGGTTTCAGCAACACTGATAAAAGATATATATATATAGGCAAAAATACTCTTAATCAAATCAAGAACAGTCTCATTCAAATAAATAGGAGTTAGTAGAGCCTCATCTAGCTCTGGAAAAATAGTGACACCAGAAGTTCCATAGACAAATTCATTATTATCCCAGACTATTTCATGCTCAGCGAAATAAACCAAAAAGAAAAAGAAAAATACCGGATGGTCTCACTCATAGCAGGAATCTAGAAAACTTAAATAAGGGACCAGGAAAATGAATATAAGAAAGTGAAAATCAAAATCAACAAAAAACTATGAACCAGAGACACTTTTTGGGGAGTGGGGGGCAGGAGGGGAGGGATTGGGGTCAGAATGGGGGGTTTGCAATTGTATGGGGGAATATAAAAATAAAATTTATTATTTAAATAAAAAAATAAACAGCTAAAATCACTGGATCTTTAAAATCAAATCACTGTTATATGTGATTTCTTTTCCATCTTTTTACAAATGTCATTTTTAATTCATTTTGAGATTGCACTTAATTGAGAATAAACCCAGATTGTGACTATCACAAGGGATGCATTCATTTTCAACTGACTTATAGATTTGTTTTTAATCATAGTGATTTTTCTTTTTCATCACCATCTATGTGAGGACTGGGGAAAAGGGCAAGAAGAAATATTGAGTCTCTCTAAGTTTTATTAATGAAGATGATGTGAACAGCTAACTGGTTTTTGTTAATTATCTAAACTGCTCACTCAGTACCCAGATATGCTATTGCATAAAACAATATATGATATGCTATTGCATAAAACATCACAATCTTCTGTGGCATTTGTGGTATTACAGATGTGTAATTGGGTGGTATACTAAAATGATCATGACCCTGGTTGTATAGTTGTTGTAGATGTTTTTAATGTTCATGTGAAGTAAAACACTGAAATATTTGAATGTATGGTGAGAGGGTTGCTATAAAATTGAATGTTCTCATTGAAATTCAAGCTCAAATTCTCTCACATTAAAACCCACTGATAGCCTCCAAGTGATCCTAAAATAAATGTGAAAATCCTTGATTAATCAGCTTGAAGTCCCTTTGGTTCTGTACTCTTTCCAGCTCAGAAGTTTCATCGTGGGCCTTCCTGGTGGCACAGCATTTAAAGTCTCAGTGCTACCAAGTTATCACCAACTACTACGTGAGTTTGAGTCCCCCACCCGGACCAGGGAGCTGACTCACATGGAATAGCAGACCTCTCCTGGCTAACCGGCTGCTCCCCTCAGCAGTGTATTCCAATATATGTGCCTGTTCTGTTCCCTACTCTGTCTCTGGTGAATCCTCTGACACTTTTCCTGGCCCTTCTGGCCTGTACCACAGTTCTTGTATGCTTAAAAGCAAATAATTAATTAAAAAATAAGTCTCATCTTATACTACTTTTCACATCACTGAAAATTCAAGCCATGTTAGAGTTCTTACAGTTGTCTATTCTCTCAAGTTCTTAACCAACTAAATTGCTCACAAATGTTCATTCTTCCACAACATCCCTTTTGCTTGGATAATTTTTATGTATTTTGCCCTATCTGCCAAATCAGAACTTTCAATCCTAGATTAGAGAACATCCCTTATATGATTCTATAACTCTAGCAAATGATAAATTGGTAGCAACATCTTAAGAGAGAGACAGATTTGAATTTTTCTAAGTTTTGATTATAAATTCTTTGGAAATCATTTTTATAAAAGTAGATGAGTATATGCTTTTGTACTTCTGCTATAACAAATTACCTTAAACTCAATGTTTTAAAACAATATACAAATTTCTTATTTCTTAGTGCCTGAGGTTAAAGTATGACATAAGTCTTATGAGACTAAAGTCAAGATATCAGAAGAACAACTTTCCTACTGAAAGATCTAGGGGAGAATTTGCTTTGAAATCAAGGAGAACTCATTCTTTCTTTTCTAGCTTCTGGAGGCTGCCTGTATCACTTGGCTTGTGGACACAACACTCCCATCTCTGCTTCTGTCCAGATGTAATGACCCTTATAAAAGCCCTTACGTGTGTAACAGAGCCACTGAATAATATAGATAATCTTCCGTTGTCAAGATTCTTAACATTTTTTACATCTGTAAAATCCATTTTCCTATGTTAAAGAACATACTTACGTATCTTAGATTAGAATCTAAAGAACATCTTTGAAAGAGGTGGTGTATTAGTCTACCTAATACAGTGAGGATATTTTAAAATATTTTGTGTTTTGCAAAAATTAGCAAAATTTATTTCATTGACTTTTTACATGTTTTACTGAACTGTCCCTGCATGCAAGGGATTTCAGCAAATACAAAGATACAAAAGCAACGAAGCAAAAAAAGAATCTCAAGACAGCTACATAGTAACGGGTACAATAATTCCTAAAAAAAAAAAATTAGGTCGCTTTTCACCTACTTACTCGTAAATTAATGCATGAATATGCATACATACATCCACAACTTAAATTTTACACTGATGAAAATTAATATGTATATTTCAATCTCAGTCCCAACTCTTGGGAGATACAAGTAGTACAATCAATTCTGGATTAAATAAGCTCAATCATTTCTATATTTTCCCTTTATTTCACTCTTCCTGGGATGTGATTCTCACTCTCCCAGTGGATTTGATTTCAATGAACTTATCCAACATCATGGGTTTGTATCTTTCCCATAACTCTGCTCTTCTCTTAAATGTCATCATCTCTATGGTGAATAATTGTAATTTCCACTTTCTGCTCTGGTTCCTGATTTTTATGGCTGAAAGATATTTGTGTCTGTAGACTTTCAGTTAAGTCCACATTTATTTGGAAAACACTCAATTTTAATTGGGATATTTCCATTGCTGCTTTTGATGAGTATGGGAACTCACTGTGAAATAACATAAGATCACTTTTTTGTACAGTTTTACATAAAAATCTTAGCCATAGAAAAATGTTCAAAATCTGGCGTGTATCATAAATATATTGCTATAATTAGCCTATAAATCTATGTTTTTTATTCAAACTTCCCCAATCATTTCACTAATTGCCCCCTTCTTTTTTTGGTCTGTGACATAATCCAGAATCACATGCTGGATATACTTCCATTTCTTAGTTTTCTTCCCTCTGACACAGTTCATTGTCCTTTTTTTTTTTTAACTACTTTGACACTTTTGAAGACAACTTAGTGTTTTTTTTTATCTTTATTTTTTTAGAATGTACCTCAGTTTGAATCAGTTTTCTGATATTTCCTTGTAATTTTTATCATGAGTTGTTTGGCAGAAATTCCCCCAAAGTGATGCTGTGGCCTTCTCAATTACTGATTACATCAGAGGCTCGTGATAGCTCACAATGTTAACTTTGATCACTATATTGTGGTGGCACCAGCCACATTTTCTACTTGAAAGTTAATCATTTTCCCCCCTTGTAATTAGTAAGTAGCCTGTAGGGAGATATTTTGAGCCAATGCAAATATCCTGTTTCTCATCCAATAATTTTAGCATTCTTTGATGATGCTTGTTGGCAACAATTATTACTTCGGTGTTTGCCAAAGCAAATATTATTCTAAATTGTACAATTTTAGACACATTCCCATGGAGATCCTGTAAATGATGCCTCTGTTAGTTTTCTAGGGCTATCATAACAAAATACCACAAACTGCATGGCTTGCAAGAATAGAAATTTATTATCTCACAGTTCTAGATACTTGAAGTCCAAAATCAACTTGTCAGTGATGTTAGGTTCTGTCTGAAGGCTTTAGGGGAGAATTTGTTCCATGAATTTCATTAAGCTCCCTGTGTTGCCAGAAATCTTTGATATCCCTTGGCTTATAGACCTATTATTCCTAACAATGTGTCTTTCCTTACATGGTGTTCTTCCTGTGTGCCTCTGCCTGTGTCTTTCTCTTTACAGAGATGCTAGTCATATCGGATTCAAGGCAACCTCAATGATTTCATTTTAACTTGATTAAATCTGCAAAGGCTTTATTTCCAAATAAGTTTATAGACTCAGGTACTTCAACATATTGGTGGAAGGGAAGGAGGAGATCACAATTTAATCCATATTAGTGTCAAGAATCTTATTTCTATTAAAAATTGAATTGGCTATACTACCTAATGCATTAAAACCAGATAAAGAATTGTAATACAAGAAGACATGGCAAAGGGTATAAGGTTTAGAAAGAATAGAATTACTCAATGGTTTACGTGATAATATTTTTTAAGATCTAAAGGAAAATTGTTAGAATTATTAAAATAATTCAGCAAGGTGGCTGAGGAAAAATGGAATATTAAATCAAATCTATTTTATAAATTACAGCATATGCAATTTAAAATATATACTATTTATAATATTAAATATATCTGAATCTGTTTCCTCTTCCATATATATAAATATATCTCTATCAATGTATATATAAAGGATAAGTAGATTAAATCTAACATTTCATATATATACTGTATATAATATCTATAAATATGTAAGGGTAAATTTAATAAATTGTTCAAGAAAATCAATGAGAAAATTTTCAAAATTTTTCTAGCAATATTAAAGATGATTGAAAGTATTCTGTAGCAAGTCAAGTTAAAAAATGACAGTTGTAATCCAGATTTTCACTGTTATTTTTTAAATCTGCACACAATTTTATTAAAAGATTACAAAATTTTCAAGAGTTTATCTCAGCAAAAATTAATTTGAGTCAGCAAAAGTGGTTGGGAACACTGGGCCAACAGGGGTGATAGAAAGACATATGGAGCAATTACAGAATAAAAGAAAGGGAATTATTTGGTTGGCTACAGCTTAAAACCTTGTAGACTGTTGGTGATTGGTTTCTCAGAAGATAATGAAAGATAAGCAAGATGAAATAGGGGAAACTTGAATTCATTCATGAAGATTTGAGACTATTTCAATAGAAAAATATATGTTGTAAAATATATATTTTCATTTAAATGCCTCCTCATTTAAATGACCATGATTTATTTATGTGTTAGGAAATGTGATGGGTTGTTGTGATATTTGGAACAGCAATATTCTGTTTTATTTATTTATTTAAAGATTTATTTATTTATTTATTCATACAAGCATTGGGTACAGTCAGAAGCGGGGAGGGTGAGAGAATTCACCAGAGCCAGAGCGGGGAGCAGAGCAGGCAGAAGGACCGGACCGAAGTACACTGCTGAGGGGAGCAGCGGACGGCAGGAGAGGTCTGCACGCCACGTGGGACCCTCGCCCAGTGGCTGGGGATCGAACCAGCTCTGCAGAGGCTGCTGGCAGCTTGGCAACCCAGCGTTCAACCGCTGTGCCACCAGGGAGGCCCAGCAATATTCTGTTTTAAAATGAACGGATATTAAAATAATCTTCAGCAGTCCTGTTACTCTAAAAGTTTGCTGCTCAAAGTGGCAAGCTAATACTTTTCAAAATCTGACCACACAGTGTGGAGATTATATAAATATCATTAGCTTGTTTTTGGTGGTGTTGTTATTACTTCTTCCTCTTGTACTATCAGAGTCAGTGGAGTGCTGGCAAAAGATTAAAATACATTGAGACCAAATTATATTAACAAAGTCTCTAGACCCCTGACACAATTTAAAACAAGTAATGCTTATTTCACTGAGTATAAAAGCCAGTAGGAAAAAGAAAAATATCGGATGGTTTCCACTTATAAGAGGAATATAGGAGAACCAAATAAGGGATCAGGAAAAAAAATAATTGTAATGAATAAAAAAACCAAAATCAACAGGCAACTATAAATCAGAGACATTTGGCAGGGGAGGGAGAGAGAGAGGGATCAAAACAGGAGAGGGAAGAACACAAGTTCACTATAGGGATGGTGCACGGGTGAATTGGCGGTGGGGATTTTATGGGGACGACACTTCAGAGGAGACAGCAAACATTGTACAAAAAGGAAGAATATGTAAACTATATATAAATAAAATAAGTGAAAAAACAAAACAAGTAATTCTTTCCACAATCAAAACAAACAAAAACTAAAAAAACTAAATTTCTTAAACAAGCAAATGTTTTATTTCACCATAAATGAATTCTAGAGACAATCACCTAGGGTTAGTTCAAAAGTTCAAAGACATTAATTGGACAAGAGAGATTCTTTTTTGGTTTTTCCATCTTTGCTCTCCAGTGTTCCACACACCTGGCTTTCATCCCCACTGTTTGCAAGCTGAGTCTTTCACCTCCTGGGATGACACTGTTTCCACACTCTGGACAGGGAGAAGGGCAAAGGCCCTAGGGATATGCCAGTTGCACTTTTTCCATAAATGAAGCATTCCCAGAAACCTGTTTTGGCAACTTGGATCTACATTGTACTGACCAGAACTCATAATGCGCACATCTAGAGACTAAAACTGGGAAAGTAAATAAATTGACTTTTTGGTCTCTATAAGAAAAAAAAGGCAGAAAAGGGGCTATAAGCAAGTGCTTGTATGTAGGTAATGCTTATGGAACAACACATATATTATTACATTAGTCCCAACAACAGACTTACATCCTGATAGTAGGCTACTAAGGTTTACAAAGGAAAATTGAAACTGAAGATAAGGAAAATTGTCAAAATTAGTAAGTTGAATAGCAGAGCTAAGAATCAAACACAGCCTTTTCTATATCACAAAATAAACAAACAAGCAGAAATGTGTGTGTACTCTTCAACTATAGTGGATACTATTTTATAAGAATATATATATACACACATATGTATACATGGACAGGTGGGCTTAATAAAAGCTGTGTTGTAAACACTATTTTAAATAGATATACTAAAATTATTCTTGTATTGCAGGGAGAGAGAGAAGGATGAAATCCATGCAGATATTACCTATTAGTTTTTTTTTTTTTAACATATTTGGATTTTTTTTTAAAGATTTATTTATTTATTTACTTATACAAGCACTGGGTACAGTCAGAAGCACAGGAGGATGAGAGAATTCACCAGAGCCAGAGCGGGGAGCAGAGCAGGCAGAAGGACCGAAGTACACTGCTGAGGGGAGCAGCGGGTGGCAGGAGAGGTCTGCGCACCATGTGGGACCCTCACCGGAGGCCGGGGATCAAACCGGTGCTGCAGAGGCTGCAGGCAGCTTTGCAACCCAGCGCTCAACCGCTGAGCCACCGGTTAGGCCCCTGTCACCTATTAGTTTTGTAAAAACGTGAGGGGAAATTTTATGAGCATACATATTCCAAAACACACATGGTGATATTGAAAGAAGGGAGTAATGCTTTATTTTCAATTTACCTCACGGTCATCATATTTGTCCTTATTTAAGACCAGAAGGCAGATATTGTAGAAAATATAATGTTCTAATTAAAAACTCATATCTGAATCTTAAGATGGAAACTTTCTCATAAAATTTTGTTAGCTGGGCAAGGTGACATTTTTAGTCTTTCATCTTTCTCTGTCAAGCCTTTCAAGGCACTGAACCTCACTTTACCTATTGAATATATCCCATTTTCAACTTCAAAAGATGGCGATGAACTTTGAAACCACAAATGTAACTCACAAAATAGTCTATATTTATCTACAATAACTATTTAGAACAAAGTAGTCTTTTAGAAATAACATAATAGGTTAAAAAGTTATTGTTTTCCTTCTCCATTATTTATTTTATTTTACAAAATATTTATTTTATTTATTTATTCCCCATTATTTATTTATTTTACAAAAAATAAACAAATCATTGCATTACAAACAGTTATTTTTGTAAATTCATCTTACAGACCTCTGTAGATAGTATACCCTCCCAAATATTCAACAGATACGTGTAAAAATTATTAAATTACAAATGCATTTCTTTAATACCACATGAGATACTTTCCAAATACATTGTTTGAGCAGATAAGGGAATTGCTACCAGAAATTTGTGTGTGATATTCACCATTCTATTTTCCACATAGTTTCTAAAACAACATTCTAAAAATATTAACCTGGTGATATCCAAGTTTAAGTGAACTATAAATTTTATTTCCTCTAGGACAAAATTTTAAATCTTTCTCTTGGGTTATACAGTATTATATATATATATATATATAATGTATATAATATATGTTATATGTATTATCCTTATCACATCCACCTGCTTCTCAATTTTTGTGGGTTTTTTTTTTTGGTAAATTTAGAAACAAATGGATTTTCACATTCAAATTCATATTTATTTCCATGTCATAAACCAATGTCCCGTATTTATCATGATTCAGCTCTGAAGGATGGCCCATATTTTATTGTCTGGTTCCAAGTTTATACATGCTTCAGATCACAACTCAGTGGGGATACATGGTGGGAATCCCTAACTGTACTTTTTCTTGGCAAAAATTAAAAATCTATGGCCTCCCTGGTGGCGCAGGTGTTTGAATGCCGCACTGTGAAGCTGTCCTCAGCCTCTGCAGTGCGGTTCTATCCTGGCCGGCCGTCGAGAATCCCACATGGCGCAACAGACCTCTCCTGTCTTGCCTGCTGCTCCCCTCAGCAGTGTATTTCATCAGTCTGCCTGTTCTGTTCTCTGCTCTATTTCCAGTGAATCTTCTCACCCTCCCGTGCATCTGGCCTGCACCCTAGTTCTTGTATAAAAATAAATAAATCTTAAAAAAATTAGAAATCTATATTGAAATAATTATTTTATTGCAATATCTATATTAGAGTTGCATAATATCTATCAGGATATTCTATGAGCATGCACAGATACATATGCACACTCACATATACTATTCAAAATTAGTCTTTAGTATTACTTTCATCTTCTACCAAGTGTTGACACCATTAGATAGAATTTACAAATTTTAAATATTTCAAACTAATTTAGTATTTTACCCACACTCTTTACTTTGAAGCAGACCTCTTTGAAGACATAAATCATATTTTTAACCCTATCTTATTTTCTTTTTTCAAAATATCATCCACTATTAATTTTCTTTCTATTAATAGCTCCTCTTTCTTTATCAGTTAGTTTGTATGTGTCTTTTTCTTACCAAACAAAATTTCTCTTTAAAAAATCCTTAGTGGACCATTGATTCTCTTTCCAAATAAACTCACATTAATTTATTCATTTGCTCCACTGATAAGCTATAAATAACAAACATTTTCTGATCCTATTACTACCTATTTTTTCTTTTGTTTGACATACTTTTACTCCAAAATCTAACTGGATGTGAGAATGCCACAGTTCCTGATCACTAACCACCAGGCAGTCCTCAATAAGTAAAATAACACTGCTAGTTATATGACTATTAGCAAATTTGTCATAGTATTTTAAAGATAAATTCTAACAGGACGATTCTCTCAGTTAAGTAATCTCTGTTTTTAATAAATTTTGTCCGTATTTGCAACAAGTATGTCACCTAATACCATAATGCACAAATTCACTCGGATATATGTTTTCTTACTTTTAAATTACCATAAGTGTAATACAATACTGCATTTGAAACATTTTTCATGCTTTAATATGCAGTTTTCCACATGGTATTTTCTCAAAATTTTACATTATAATAATTGCCTATGGCAAAGTTCATTCTGTTAAAGACTAATAAAGTAATACCTAGTTATCCAGAGGCCCAGTCAAGGTTACTTAAAACCTGAGGGAAAAGTACATCTAGTATCAAAGATAATGTTAGCCTTTAAAATACCCTTCAATGAAGTCATAATATGTATTTTCTGCCTACAATCTTGGAATCCATTACATCTAAGAGAAACTTCCATCCACATCACAGACCCAAGTTCTCAGAGGTCCACCCAAGTGAACATTCCTTTCAAATTGAATTTTTCATGCCATTCAACTAGATCTCAGATTTCCTCATGGTCATATGCATAATTTAGGAGGAAGACAGAGAAAACACTCCTGTCTTGCCCGAATGAAAAAAGAAAATGTATGATGCACAATCATGACACAAGTAAGTGCCAATTTTTCCTATCAAGATTGAAATAAAACTCTTTCTTAGGTCCACCAACTTGTAAATATTTATCTTCTTGTTTCTTTCAAATAGCTTATCTTCCAGTGACATGAAAATACTATTTGAAATAAGCCTACCATCTTTTTTAAAAGTTCACAGATATTATATCCCTCTCATAATACAAATATTGAATAAAAACATTTACTATGAATCTACCATAAACAGGTGCTATTACAACTAATTTAGACACAATACAAAATTCAAATATACTAAACCATTAACATAGGATAGTTTTTCTTTTCTGTGCTCTCTTTAAGGGACCTCTATTCACTATTAGGGAGCATTCTTCTATTTGCTGTCTGGCTGTTAAAGAATTAATCACTTGCCTAGAACTATTTTTTCCATTCTGATTGATTTCTTTGTGAGTTTGCTTAATACAAAAATAATACCCCAATTTATTCAAGAAGAGATTTACAGTACTTCATCAATTCAAAGACACAATTTGCCCTACTCTTAACATCTCTGTAACTGGTGGATGTCTCACAATTGATGACACTGCCATAATTTCATTGGCTATGGTTTGAGTTTTTACTTGTTTTTCTTTTGCTTTCATTCTTTTCTAGTAGTATATATACTGTGGCTGATAGCATCTTAGATTTAATAAATGGGATTGTCTTTAATCCAACAACATAATGCTGGAATAATAATATTTTATATGTCAGAGGAAAAAAAATCGTATGTGGGCTGACATGGTAGTTAAAATCTTCTCCTCACATATACTTACCTACAATGTACTATCAAAAAGTACTGAATACTGTCTCTAGCTTCCAATGCAGTGAAATATAGAAAATAATATACTGCCCTATAGATGATTTACAGAAGAATCTAACCTACTATCACACAGATATGGCTCTCTCCAAATTTATCAATGATGGACATCTTGCCAAATTCAATAGTCAATTCTCCGCCTTTGATTCTTCAATCAATTTCCCAGCAGAATTTATGAAAGTTGATGGTTCAGTTCATCTTGAACTATTTTATATCCAGGAAAAATTGAAATATTTCCTACATATATTTTAAATGCTGAGACATATCCCTGGTTTTCATCCTATGTGACTGTTCTATGTCTTTTCTATTTTGAAGGATATAATTGAGTTTAAAATCTATAGTTAATTAATCATGCTTAATTTTGTCTCTACAGTTTTTATAATCTTTATACTCCCTAATATATGATGCTTAACTAACACAACTAAATGTCTAGGTATAGGAAATGATATAGATATAGATGAGGAGCTAGATCACATATGCATATTACAATCTTGGGCATTTATACTCAGATTCCTTCTTTGACATGTGTATATGTGTGCATGAGTAAAATTTTCTATTTACTGAAAAGTAATCATATTAAAATTGACTTTCTTTTTATATATTAATGTTTAACCTGACATTTGGCTGAACTCTTATTAGTTACACATTTTTGCCCATTTATTTTGTTGTATTTGCTAAAGTAACTATATACTTTGAACAAGCAATAGGATTTTTTTCTATATTTTGCATTTTTATCTCAATATTTAGAAATAATGCCTTCTAGATAAGAAGTGACTAATTTCAGGATAATGATGAATAGTAACTGCCATCTAGTATGCTATTATTTATTGTGACATATAGAGATATATCTGTATATCCAAAAATAAAACAGATAAGCTAGCTGTAAGAATTTCATAGATAACTTTTGCTTGATTAGAGAAGAATAATCCTAATATGACAAAAAAATGCTTTGTTGTGAATGACCAGATGTTTATGAAACTCATGAGTATAAATAACCAAGCAGTTTAACTTAACCACGGTCACAGTGTAATAAGCAATAAAAAAAACAGGATTCAAACCTAAGGTGCTTTTTTTCAAGGTCCAATATCTTAACAACATTGACAAATCATCGATAAGAGAAGGACACAAATATTTTCAATGATTTCAAATAGCAATATAGTATGGAGAATTGATTTAAAAAATACAGTGATGGAAAGTTCTCATAAGAATATGAAGATCGGGGCCTCCCCAGTGGCACAGGGGTTAAAGACACAGTATTATCAAGATATTGACAGACACTGCGCACAACTTTGATCTGCAGCCAGGGAGCTGACCAACATGGTGCAGCAGACCCCTCTTATCTCACCCACTGCTTCCCTCAGCATTGTATTTCAATAGATCCGCCTGTTCTGCTCCCCAGCCTATCTCTGGTGAATCCTCTTACCCACCCCATACCTGTGGCTTACACCCCAGTTCTTGTATGCATAAATAAATAAAAATAAGTCTTTTAAAAAAAAGAATGTAAAGATTAGCAGAGATCAGGATTAAGAGTGCTAATTCTTCTGTGATATATACAAGAAAACCTCATATCCAGAAAGTAAATTTAATGTTTTCATCATGATGAGAATCTGAAATCTAGCAAATGTGGGTATGGCATATAATTAATTTTTCTCCTATTTATTGAAATCTATTGGCGATATTTAGACATTCTGCTTTGGTCAGTTCAGCTGACCGAAGTTCATATACAATCTATCTAACAAATACAGGGTTTTCAAATGTTCTTCACAATCATTCTGAAACTTTATTACTAAGGAACAAAGACAGGACAAATACTGAATGACAAACCAAAAAATTCAAAATGCGAAATCAAATTGGATACCATTAATGTAATATATTTGTTTGGTACTCAAATATATTTATTCCCTGTTCCTTTTGTTTTTAATTGGGTTACCTAGTTTTGTTGTTGAGTGGTAGTTCTTTATATATTCTCAGTATTAATCCAAAAACTTTTCTGCAGTCTATGGGTTTCCCTTTTACTCTGTTGATAATATCCTTTAATACATCAATTATTTTCAAATTTGATGTAGTAGAATTTATATATATATATTGTTACCTCTGCTTATGGTGTCATGCCAAGAAATCATGGACAGACCCAATAAATTTTTTACATTTTCTGTCAAGAATTTTATAGTTTTAGCACTAGCACTTAACTTGAGGCTTTGATCCATTTTGAGAAAGTGTTTGGTCTAGTCATATTGGGACTGCTACAACAAATGCTCATGGCCTGAGTGTCTTAAGCAGCAAACTTATCTCTCATTGCTCTGGAGTCTGGGAAACTCAAGGTTAAGGTGCTGATAGATCCAGTGCCTGGTGAGTGCCCTCTTCCTCAGGTGCCAGTGGTCTCACTGTAGGTTCTCATGATGATGGACAGAGAGAGAAAGAGAGCCAGCTCCTCCTCTCCTATTCTTATGAGAACACTAATTTCATCATGGGGCCCCAATATCCAAAGGCTCTTCCTCCAAATGCCATCATGTTAGCAAGTAGAGATAGTTTTACCTCAATATTTTAATCACTTCTGATTGTCTAATTGCATTATTTAATATCTCTTACAAACTGTTAAATGTCCCTGAAAGTGGTGGCTACCACTACCTTGTTCATGATTTTAGTAGAGAAGTTTCTTTTATCATCCACTGACTATGATTCTGTTGGTGAGCTAACATGGATGTTTGTGTGTGTGTGTGTGTGTGTGTGTAAATGATATAGTTAGCAACTGCTATTCTGCTGAATGTTTCCAACATAAATCCATGATCATCTCTATTGACTCTATGGAGATGGTAATATCATTTTCCACCAAATTCTATTAATATGTGAGAGTTCTTTCATAACTTTTTGGGAATAAAATACCATTTTTATTTCCAGAATAAAATCACTCTGGTCATGATTTCTTCTTCATATCCTATTTTTATGCGCTATTTTTATGTTGTGTTCTATTATCTACTCTAACATTTAAAATGCCTATGAAATATTCATAAATGTGATTGATCTACCCTTATTTATTTAGGGGGTAATTTTTACTAACCTTGAGATATTTTAGAATATTGAGAGAGCTATTGGTATAGAACTTGAAATTGCTCGGCAAGATGGCCAATCTAGCATTACTTCATTCTTAATTTAAAAGAAATGAATTGCTGAAATATATATTTAAATAGACTACTTTACATAGACAGTACATGACAAGTAATGTGACCTATATGTAATTATTTTCTACATTCACTTTTTGACATCAATTATAGTCACGTTAATTCTGTTTACTCTTGAAAAAAATGTATGAGTGACTTAAAATATGCAGTTGGTTGATTAGCAGCAATAAATTCTAACCTAACCCTCTTGACATAAGACAAAAATCTCTTATAAATTTTTGCTGCCACCCCCTCCAATGATGATTATAATGTACAGCAAGCCACCCACTCTCATGCTTTTATTCCTTTTCATTGCCAGTGGTTTAGGAATAAAACCTATAATCATGAGATAGATTTGCTGTGTTAGTATAAGGACCTCAAGAGCAATGTCACAAAAACCTTGGCCTCATGACCTTCATCCCATACAGTCAATAACCTTTAATGAAAGGACCGTTGACTTTTATACTTTAAGAGTGATTTTGTAGTCTTTTTCTACCCTGCTAACTTAAAATTTGGCTTTATTATTTAAATTTAGGAGAGCAAGAAAATAAAAGTGTGAAGAACAATGATATCTGGGACAATATATAAATTTCTCTTGATGAAAAATAAACCCTTTAAGGGTAAATTAACAATTAAATTAGTTAATTATAATTTATCCTTTTGATTTTCATAATGCAATAAAAACTCAGGTAATTTAAAAAGCCTATAGATTAGCATAACTTAAAGAAAATTGCAATAAACTTGAAATAATGTCTTTAATTATGATTATTAACAATAGCAATTAATAATACTCCCTCTCAAATTTTGTTTTTAAAATAACAACCTTAAATTGCCTTAACAAGATTTAATATAATTCAAAAACTCCTATGAATATGCTAAATAACTCTAATAAGCACCATTATTAATTTAATTTTTTAAAAAGATAAAAGATAAAATTCAAAGGAAACAAAAAATTAAAAAAAAACTGAGGATAAATTGGAGCATAGAATAATGATTACTTTTACTTTAAATTTTGCTTAAAGAATGGAACGAAACATTTACTTTTCTTACTCTAATTAGAAGGCAGAATGTATTCCAGGCATTAAGAAAGTAAAAACTGTGATCATAGAAAGTGCCAAAGGTTAATTCTGTGAGTGCTTCAGATCTCTCCTCTTTCTGGATTATTTGGTAACCTCAATGCTCTGTTTTCCTTCTCAATTGTCTACTGATTTACTGCTTCTATTTACTTTCCCTGACATTCTTACTTTTTCATAAGTGGAGTCTGATTAGTTTTTGTTATGATTATATGACTTGATCTCTGTGGAGATTTGGGGGCACCATAAGAGGAGCATGATGAAATGATATGTTACTTCTACTGAGATTACAGAATTAAATGTAATGCAAAGTTTATGCAAAAAGAAATGCAATCACTTGAACAAGTTGAAGGAAAGGTGAGGAATAGCACCACTGTGATTGGTTATGAAGTTAATCTAAATTAAAATATCTACCAAAATTAATTTTGTCTTCTTAGATAAAGGAACGTGCTCTCTCTCTTCTGGGTGTTGACTTAGAATTAAATAATGCCCTCACTTTTAAATGCATGTGTCACCAACCAAAATAATCTCTTGAGGAAATCTGTTAGGCAAATAAATTTTTCCAAATTGTCATAGATGCCGATTGAAAGAAATGAGTTAGTAAATTTCAAAGGATTAACCACTTATTAATATTAAACTGCATATTTAGAAAAAACTATAAATTGTACTCAATCTTCAATCTCATATACATAAGCTAAAACTTAAGAGAGATTTGGGCCAAATGAATGCTAGTAAGTAAGCTATGAAAATTAGTCTTAAAAATATTTTTTGCTAGCTTTTATATAGCACTGTTTTTTGTTTATTTTTGGTTTAGTTTTGACTGTTCCTTTGTTTTGTTTGTCTGTATTCTACATATGATTGAAACCAAGTGGCATTGGTTGGGAACTGGGCAGCTCAAGATCATGATTTCAGCAGATGCAGTGACTGGTCAGAGACAAACATTGGTGTATGACTTTGGTTAATAGCTGCTATTCAATGATTTATTCTGGTATAAATACAGTCAAACTATTGTAAGTTAGTAAACTATATAAAGATAAATATGTTTCAGTGACATATTTTCAAATAATAATTGTCAAAATATTAAAATCCTATGGTCAAAACTGAAAGTAAGTTGAATCTATGAAACTCTCTCTGTCTGCCATTTACCATTTATCAGAGATCTGTTGTAAATCCTTAAAATTATTATCATTCTTATAAATCTAAATATTGAAAAGTGGGTATAATTTTTTCAGCATAATTGATTTATGTTACAGGTTGTTATCCTCCTTGGATTTTATGATCATTTCCCATACCTACTAAAAATATAATCTCATGAAATTCTATACTATAATATCTGATACACAATGTTTTTATCCAACTGCAACAGAATCAACAGTGGTGAAACAACGATTAGTCTAATTTAAAGCTGCATTATAATGTCTTGCATTAAAATTAGAAACAAAATGGAGATGGAACTTAAAAATTCCCTAAGCAGACAAAACCATTTAAACCATTAAAGTCACATAAACAAAAGTAAGTCTGGTTTATTTCATGAGTATAAGCAACACTGATCACACCATTTCTTGCAAATTCTTCTGCATACCATAAAAGAAACATACATTAACTTCCGTAAATGGTATGAGATAATCACTTTAATCAATTGCATGCTATTTGGAAATCCCCATTCAAGTGAGCTATCACTCTAAAGTGTAACCTATTTCTTCATTTCACTTTACAAGCCATCCTTCAATGTTATGATCCTGAGCTTCATATCAGTTTTGAATTGAAAGCTCCAAATTTGTGAACTGCTCTTATGTATACAGTAAACTCTTCACTAAGTACTATTTTATTGATTGGGTGGTTATAATTTTGTTATGTCTGGTTACTGACTTTTGTAGCCCATGGTTTCAGGAATTCAGTAGCTATGACAAATTTTTGCCAGATCATAGAATTACATATTGTCTGAAACGTACACAGATTATTTTATGACTTAGCATATTATTAATTTTTGATTATTGTGAGCATGAATATATTACCATTTCCCAGATGAGATGCTGTGGTTTTAAACTGGACAGATGACTTCAATGTTGTAGTTATACAAGGATTCAAAGCCAGATCTGATTGCAGAGTGTACAGGAGTCACTGCTATTAGGTATAACCTCTCATTTTTAGAAACTGCTTAGCCAAGGAGCTAAACCAGTCTTGGCTCCAATGAAAATCTACACTTATTTTATAAAATTCATTTTGTGCCAGATATAAGAAACTCAATTTTAATCCCTCCAGGTCAAAAATCAGGATGGACAAATCACAGGGGGAACCAACAATAAATGTATTTGGAAAACAAGCTATTTATTTCCACCATATAGAATCCTCCTAGGTGGGCTCCTCTCTTGTCTCTCTGTTCTGCAGAGGAAACCGGAGACAATCAGGAAACAGATTAACTGGATATACATTTAAAGTAATCTTTTTTTTTCCAAATACATGGCATTCACTTTAATGAGTACAGCTAAACTGCTTCAATAAAAAGCAGGAATAAAAAGAACTGAATGTACATGGTTCTATCATCAGTTTTTAAACAAAGACAAACCTCAAAACCAATGAAACAGGCTGTTTCTTTTCTTTGCAAAGAGCTCCACCCAGATAGTGGGGCTAATATGCTCCCAAGGTCTATGAAGTCCCAAAAAACATAATTAGATAAAAGGAAATTTTTATTTTTAATTTTGTATTTATTTCTGAACTTGGTCTTTCTGATGTTATATTATGGTGTCCTTTTCACTCCTGTCATAACATCAGGAATTAGACATCAGTCATCACCCAAATTTCAGTTAGTGAAAGGGAGATTAGAACATCAATTTTCTTCCTAAAAATAAATGATTAGTCAGATGAATATAAAGTTTCCACTAGCAAAGAAAGAATCATGCACTAAACCTCCCAATATCTTTAATTCTTCTCTCTCTCCTTAAGAACAACATTCTTTTCACCCATACCCCATCCTACTTTTGCCAGACCTAGTTTCCCAAGAGTCTCTTTTGTCTGAATTGATCTCTCAGGACAGTCTTTATCAGCCTCAGTTGTCCAAGGTAAGCTTTTATATTTCACTTCACAGAGTTTTCAGAATAAAATAACTTTAATTACAAACCTTTAGAGAATCAACTAAGTTATTCAGCATGGCTGCCTGGATTCTTTAATATTATCCAAACTTGCCTTTGGGGCTAGTGAACTGAAGTGGGAAAAGCAGGTGCTTTCAAACATATTAATCTTTATAAAAATCCCTCCTATTCCATTAGAAAACCAGTGATTATGGGTAGGTCGTATTATTTAAAAAATGAAGATCCTAATTCTTGTGATAAAGGCTATTTGAAGATAATTATGGGATGCACTGATATGTTTTGGCACACGTGGGGAGGAAATTTTGGAAGCCTTGGAAAAAAACAGAAATATGAAAGCTTGGATATTATATAGGGAATTGGAAACTGTGGAAAAGAGGAGGTGAGGGGTGAAAGAGATGTGTCAGGCTTCACAAAATAAAATGTAGCAAGCAGTTATGATGGAGGAAAATGGAGAAATGGCGTTATGTTGATAAGGGAGAAAAGATTTTTTTGGCCCCTTTCTTTTCCCTCATTTATATTCTGGTAATCAAATTCCTCAAGCCATAAAGCAGCTTTCACTACTTGTCTTAATACTTTGGCCTCTCAGGAAAATTCTGAATGCAGGATAAACAGAAAGTCTTGAGAGACAGACAAAAGCATCCTACCCTCAGTTCCCAGGATTCTTTTTTTTCCCCAACTCCCTCAACCAAGTCACATCACATTTCACTTTTGTAACATTCATGGCTTTGTACCCAGTGAAGGAAGACAATTTGTCTGTCTTAACTGTATACCAGTTTCATTAGTTTTATTTTACAGATGAGATGACCAGGGCTTATATCAAGTGTTATCCCCAGGCTCAAACAATTACTTAAATGGTGCAGTGGCATAGCTCAGATTTCAGGAAAAGAGCAATTCCTTCAATATCATCCCAACATGTTGGACAGAGACAAGATTTATGGACTTAATACTCTAAATACTTCACCAGTGTAAAAGAAGGAGTTTTTGAGTACCTGTTCTCAAAGGATACAGATATTTTCTTTGATGTGTGCATGGGTGGATATATATGTGTATTTTCTATATTTTGGACATCACACAGCCACAATAATCATAAAATGCGGGTGTTTTCAATTCCAGATTTACTGATGAGCTATCTGAAGGTCAAGGAAATTAATTTTTCAAGGCAAAATCATGAGTGAATGTCAAATTAAGTCCAGATTCCTGGGGTTTTTCTGTATTTTGTTCTTTCTATGATTGATGATAAGTTTACCTTGGAAAAGATGAATTATATTTAAATATGTTACTGAGAACATGTGTCTATCAATTATTATAATCTCCTTGGTATATTTTCTTTTATCTAGTAATTATTTGGTAATAGCAAACATAACTGTGAATGTAAAAGCACTTGAGTGACTATCAGATGAACACAGCAGTATCCTGACAAAATTGTCATGGACACTTTAGTGAAAATCCAAGAGGTTTCTGCAGTACACCCTTGGGATATAAGTAGTAACATAGACATGTGCTGATAAATGTTTGACAGCCGGGTCTCTGGAAGAGTGGAAGCCCTAACTTGTAGTGTGTGCCAATTTCCATAGTGTAAATACACTCAGCTTGGCCAGATTCAAGATACTAACATAATATCACTTAAACAGAGCCAGGAATAATTGTGCACAATGCATTTACAAGGTTTTACAAAGAACTCAGCACATTACTGAAGGTTATGCCATAAAAGCTACACTTAATAGGAAGTAATGAAGTTGTGAAATGTTACTACCAACATGTTAATGATGTTTTCATGATCTTAAAAGAAGTTTTTTTTTTCCTTTGAGTTTTAATACCAAGCAAATATTTCTCTAAAAAGGAAAAAAAAAAAGCCAAATTTTATCATGTGAATATCTTGACATTGGACAGTATTGACTTTGTGTTGCATGCAAGGTAGTTCAGATTTTGAACCTTTCAACCTCAGTTGTTCCTGCTGAGGACACATTTCTAAAATATTTTACAATTTTCTTCTCTATAAAATTCAATAAATGGTACCAGTGCTAAGTTGGACTTCTTACAGAAAGGTGAATCACATTCATCAAAAATGACGGACTATATTGAGCAGGCAAACTTATTCCTTTCTTTCACTGCCCCAATAAATCATTCATTTATGGAAAAGGACTTCAAGGACACACTAATAATTTCACTTCCACAACTCCACTAATATGAAATCTTCAACACAAAAAATGTTAAGAGGAAACTGTGATAAATAACATCTCTAAGCAAGGAACGGTTTCTAAATCATCCACAAGTCTTGTTTAAGGTGGGTATCAGAGAACTTTGAAAACTTACTCATATTCCAGAGAGGAGCCTAATAATTCTGAATTGTTGACCATCATTGGAGACATATTTAATTGAATTGGAAATTATTTTCACTGATATCATGGAAATTATGTTCAGCATATATCTATTGGGCTCAGCTTTACCTAAGGGCCTAAAAATAATGTAAATAATAAGAAATCACAAAACATTGATCTGATAAAATTTATACAAAAAAAATTACCTAGTAAGTGTGACCATGAGTTACAGCAGGAGAAAGTTATTCTAGAAGTTAAGGGGTACACAGAATTAGGATTTTATGAAATAGTATAATCTGAGGAGGATTCATAAAGACATCAGGATGTGAATCTGAGTTTGTAATTATACCAAACACAGAAATGAGAAATCATCACTCAGAATTGCAGAAAGGCTTTTAATGATTGCATTAGGAAACTGCATTGGAACTATTCCAAGAATTAACTAAGCTTATCAGTAACAAAAAAAAAAAAAAAAAAAAAAAAAGAACAACCTCCTTAGAAAGGGTATAGGACAAAAATCTCACAATCTCACACTTAGATACCTACATGGGACCAGACAGGCTATGCAAATTAGCAAAATGTCCCAATATAAGGGGAAAAAGACTAGAATTTGCAGTATCATGATTTATATTCCCTATTTAAATTCTGTGGAACTCTTAGTTATCTTTTTTTCCATTCAGAAATGTACCACCTACATATTTTTCTGAATAACTGTCATAAATCAATAATCATTGGCTTAATAATATTGTCTGGAGTTATTCATTCTCCTAAGGAATTTCCCACAAATAAATATATTCTCTCCCTTTTCTGGACAACCATGGTTTCCCTGTATTAATTTTATCTTTCTCTAGCTATTTAGAGTAAAAAGACCTAAAGCACACCTGAAATTAATTATTGCTTATATTTTCAGTGGATTAAAATCTCTTTTTTATTGGGTATCCATTTGATGAAGTGCAATTTATTGCCGCTTTCATCATTACTGAAGTTATCTATATAGGTCTGAGTTTATTTCTAAAATCTCTAGTCTGTTCTTGTAGGTGAAGTGTCTATTCTTGCATGAATGACACATTTTCTTAATTATTGTAGCTTTCAAATAATTTTTGATAGCTGAAAATCTAAGTTCTCTTATTTTTGTCTTCAAAATAGACCCCTTTTTTTTTTATTCTGTGTATGTTTATATGAATTTTGCAACCAGTTTGTAAATTTCAGCAAGAGATTCCTATTAGGATTTTTTTGGGGAATTCATTGAATCCACAGATGAATTTGGAGACAATTTACTTCTTTACATACTAAGTTTCAGTCCATAAATATTTTCTTATTTCTTTAGGTCATATTGACTCTCCCTCAATAATGTCTTATCATTTACTCTATATAGGTTTATCTTTCTCTTGTTATACTTTTCCCTAGATATTTTATTCCTTTGAATGATTTTATCAGTTTGATAAGTTGAGGATTTAAGTATTAAAGGCATTTCAAAATCTTAGATAGGAATTTAGGAGAGTATATTTATGACTAATGATCTAGAATGATTTCTTATGTAATGACAGAAATGACTATTAATTAAAAATAGAAAACATGAGAATATTAAAAGAAATAATCTTTGTGAAGGACACCAGAAATTGAGCGAAAAATTGAGTTGCAAACAGTAAAAAGATATTGGTGATATACATAACTGACAAATACAAAGTAGTCATATGCCAAATAAAAAAGATAAAATATCTTAATATAAGCTATAGTCACGAGCAGGCATTTAGTAAAAACGAAAGGCAAATGTATGATAATGCATTCACGTAGTTAATAATTACAGTTATTAGTTATTATTTGTCATAAATAGTAATAAGTCAAATGCCAATTATAGTCAATAGATAGTATTACATAATACATATTATTATGTCCCATTTGTTTATCAAAAAATAAATTGTCTAAAAAACCCCATGTGGTGAAGATAAGCCACCAAAAGAACATGTATAACTTGCTTGTGAAAAAGAGAGTGGGTAATAACTGAGACATAACTTTATAAACAATTCAAATTATAGTATAAAGTTGAATACAGTCCAGCCATTATTCTCTTAGGTATATGCCTTAAGGTATTAATTTTGTTTGTCTTTAAAATTGGGGCTTGCTATATACTAGGTTGCACAATCATGATGTGGGTCTTACCCACCATTATTGAAAATTAAAATGAATGAACAGAAAAGGTCAACATTTACTGAACATGTCAAAGGTAAAGGCTTCAATCACACATATATTTTTGGGAGAGGCACTGACATGGGGACTCTGGGGGCCCAACTCATCGTTGCTATTGTGCCAAAGTGCAAAGCCCTGACTGCTCCTGCCCAGGACACTACTTAGGATTGTGTTGGAAGTGAACAGTTTTGAGGAATGAGGTAATGTCTACCACTAGACAAAGTGCAGTCTTGATGGAGGCAGAAGATCACCCAAGCTCAGTATTTCTCTCCTCTAACACAGCCCACTGCATGTCCAGACATCCATCACACACCTGTGGGTCTTGGGGGCATGGGAAATTGATGGCAATGAGCTCTGTCTGCTTCTTTGGCCCTGAGTAATGAGGTCTTTGTCTCTTACTCCAGAGTCTTGTGTCTTCTGTGTCACCCATGAAATAATAACAGACTGGCTTACTAACTTGCAATTAGGGAGCTATCCCACACTCTGCACAGTTCTTCACAATATTTTCCAGGCCATGTATAAAATTTGTCTAATTGTGAGTCACTATCAATAAAGTTTGAAAGTCATTTTATGAGCCCAGACATATGTAAAATACAACTGATAGTTGTATGATTTGCAACAACCAACAAAAAGAATAAAAAGTTGAAAATAATAAATGTTAATTATTGAGAGAAAGGACGTATAAATTGTGGGATGGACCAAGCATTACACAGCAGTGAAAATAAGCAATCAGTGGCTATTACGCAAGGATACAGATGCATCATACAGATGATGTTGCACAAACACAAGCCAATTACAGAAGACTATATACAATGTGATATTTTTCAGGGTTTTTAATGTAAAGGTAAATAAGCAATGTATTGGTTGAAATTATGTGTATGTGATAACAATAGAATTTATAAAGTTAAAAAATATATATATGCATCATATTCAGGATAGTAGTTAACCCTAGAAAGAAATCAGGGTCATGTGATTAGACTAAGCATTTGGGAAGAGTATATACACAGGTGTTCATAATAGTTCATAATGTGAAAATATAAACTATGTATTAATTTTATGTGTAAACTATTATTTGATAATATTAAAAAATATGGCCCACGTCATGAAATAATGTAATTCACAGTCAGAAAAGGAGAATGGACAAAACAGACACACTAAAATTACCAAAGACTATTTGTTTTAATCTTTAATGTAATTGCCACCAATGGAGAGTAAACTAATTTAATTTCAAACTGCATTAGTTTTTACAGCTTGGAGCACAGACTATAGAATTTTAAAAGGTATTCTTTAAGTAATCAGTTTTATATTAAATTCCATTTTACTTTGTGTAAATTGAAATTTGAACATACCAGTCAATTCAGATTTAAAGCTGATGTTTTCTAATTTGGGGATTAATATGAAACACTCCCACCACCACCACTTTTCTGCATTGAAAAGGAGCTCAAGTAGTATTTTATTTAAGTCTTTACCCATAGCTTAATAAATCCAAACACATGAATATAGAAAAATGTTTGAGAAGCTGAAAGTTAAATGGATCACTCTATATATGCACCATGCCGAGTGAAACATAAAATTAAATTCACAGAGAAAAATTCCAGCTTTCAAATGTCATTAGTTCTCTTCAACTCTAATGCTACCACTAGATAAAAACAGTTATGTTGAGCTAAGAAGATATGAGCCTTCCCAGTGATAAAACAAAATGTCTATATATGTTATCATATAACCTATGACCTATTGAAAAGTGGGGAGAAAATACTAAAAATTATTACTCAGGCATGACACGTATCTTATGACATATGTTTGTTAGTAAGAGTTTAAAAGTGCATAGGATACCATTTATTTTTCCTTTTGTAAAATTGGACAAATGAATAGAAGTAATAAAAGGAAAATACTCTTGTGTACTTTGCCCATGCCATTATATAGTTTATTTTTTTTTTCTTTTCTTAATTCTGTTTGTATGTGTGGTCAAATGGATTCTTATTAGATCTTTGGCTTCTAGTCTCATGATTACTTCTTCACAATTTATTCCATATGCCATATGGTATTTGTAACTCTTACTCCATTAAAAGTCTTTATTTTTCTGGCTTCTCAATGACCCTATTACTTTCCAGGGAACCTGAGCCCATTTGGTTTGCAAGAATGTCATCTCAGCAGAAAACCTCTCAGAACAATGATATTTGGTCTAGAAGCCGTATGTCTGTGGCTAGATTCCTGCATCTTTGGGGTCAGTAGCCACGAACCTTCTGGCTGCCCATGCCCTCTCCTGGCTCTCCACATGACACATTTGGCCACTTTGTCTTCCCATGGAGAGAATTGCAAGCCATAGTTACTTTGCAACCAGTTACTGGATCCATGATTCCATGAGGTGAATTCCCCTTTAAACATAAACAAAACAAAAACAAAACAGTAGTGTTCCTGGAAATGTACAGATAATTTGTTTAAAAGGAAAGAGCAAGAACCGGCATGACTGTGCCCTCATGGTAAATTGAATGCTGGGTTTGGCTCTAATATGCTGAGGGAATTTAAGGTTTCTCAAAGTCTGGACATAATGTAGGGGAAATAAAACAGAAGTCAAAAGATTGGGATTCCAGATGGTAATGTTGAAATACTTCAAAATAGAAACTTCCAATATGTCTGCATTTGTTTGATTCCCCTTAATAATAAGAACATCACTCAAGAGATTAAGCATGTGATTTCAAGAAAAAGAAGCAGATTATGGCATTAAATATTAACATAATAGCAACACAGTTTCCCACCTGCCACACATTAATAAAGTATATAACACAGAATGTTTCAGTTCATGTACAGGATTTGAGGATGAGATCATAAGTTGAGTACAACCCATGTTCCTCCATTTGGACCCCAAGCTCCTGACTGTGAAAAACATCACTTGGGAATCCCTATTTAAAATTCTTTTGTTATTTTAATTCTTCCCTGGGAGATAACATTGAGGTAGATCACTGTTAGCACTCTCCTAGACCTGTGAAGACACCCTCTGTAACCACAACTTTCTGTCATCTGAACTTGCTCCCAAGGGTAGCAGAACTTGCCATCCAAAAATATACCCACTTTGCCATATTGATTGTTTTGAGCAGTAGGCACTTGAAAAACAGTACATATAGGAGGGACTTTTCTGTAAACTTCCCTTATCTGCCCAAAGACAGATCTCCCCAAGGGAACTCATTTGTACTCTCCCAGGAGTTTTAGCAGTGAGGGAAGACTGACCCTTATCATGCTAAAGGAGACTAGAACTGGACACCACACACAGGCAAACCTTATTATAAATTATTGTCTTTACTATCTGCTTTTTAAAGGGCCCACTCATTTTTTCCCTAAAAATCATTGCTATCCCCTAAAAGGCTTACCCACCCTCTACTGAAATGTTAATCCTTAATCTTAAGTCACTTTGAAGAGTTATTCTTTTTCTCTGGCTGTCTTGTATGTGTAAGGGGGATATATGTTAATATCTATTTGTTTTTCTCTCAGCTAAGAACTCTACTATATCCCTATCACCATTTTCCCAAAGCAGAACCCCCAAGTCATCTGACTGCTACTTCTTTACTGCTTCTCTATGTTGATTTTCCTCTCTGACATTTTCATTGAAAGAGTAGATTCTGAGAAACATGATTCAGGACTGAACTAGGCTGAGGCCCCAATACAAAAATATATCATTTACAACGTGATCCTGGGACATAGTGATTGTCTCATACTTAATATTCTCCTCAGTAAAGTACTTGCCTCATACTCTGGTTGCAAAGACTGGCCAGTCTTAACTTGATTTGAAACACTGATGATGGAGAAAATAAGAAGGCAAAATGATAAGAAAAATCATAATCATTATTATATAATCATATTAATTTAAAAGTCTCTCAATTAATTTGTTTTTTTTTTTTTAAATCGGACATAATACCTATAACATGATGTAGGAAAATGATAAAGTTCATGAACAGAGTTTCAGGAGGTTTGAAATACATGATCAGAAAATTGGTTTCAAGAATTTTTTCTAACCACAATGATTATTCTAAGGGAGGTAGTTTTGAGAGATAAAACTACACATGCATTATGGTGAAATTTTTAGAAATATGATCTTTATGATTTGTATTTGAAACTTTTTAATTAACCATTACACATGCTTTTGATAAAGTATGCTATACATTTGAGAGAATGTTTTACTAATTTTGTTTTTGTATTTCATGTATATACATATAAGTCAAAATGTTACCGGGAAGAATGAGGGGCACCCCAGGAGCCCCCAAACCTGCCTCCTCTAAATAGGTTCTGACATCCAATACATCAAGACAAAACATACTCTAGTGCATAAGAACATTAATGGGAAGGAATTTCAAAACAATTAGTGTGTAATAAAGAGAAGACAAGGGAAAGAAAGATAAAATAGTTTCCATTAGAAACACCCAGTTACCCATCCCCTTGTGGGTAAATGTCCAACCAAACAGGGTTGGCCCAAAGCAGGATCACTGAGACCCAAAAGCCTGCCACAAGTCTAAGTCATCTTCTGGTGGAGACTCATAGGAAAGGGTCAGAAACAGCCAGAAAAGTCTGGAGTAAAATCACACTGCCATTTTTAACCTTCCCATGGGTCTCTTACCTGCATCTGTTTCATGTGTTTCTTTCCATGTTCCCCAAGTCCCTGGTACAAGCCCAAGGCCAAGAAGCAAGTGCAGCTTCTTCATATGTCTCTCTGCTCCATGTGCAGGTCTCCAGGTCTCCTTCTTGCTCTCCATCCTGCTTCCTTCTTCCAGTTTCCTCTTCAGCTTCTCCTCTCTGGTCAGCTCTACCCTCCCTTGGGCAGGCAGGGAACCTGTTACCTCCCCTTTCTCTGGGGACCACCCTGTTACAAAAAAAAAATTCTCATAATTTGTATTAACACCTCTCTGGACTGTAAAATATTTTATTTTTTAGATTTTAAAGAATGAGCACCCATTGTTTTATCCTGACATGCAGCATTTAAAGAATTTAAGTGAAAATACATATCAGTTCTCTCTGCTCTTATACTTCTCCATTGTAACTTTCTCAAAATGGTCCTTTAAATCTTATTTAAAGCTTTAAATTTTATTTCTGCTTGAGTTTGAGTCATTACCAAGTAGTCTCTGTTTCTATTTGAGGAGAGCATAGAATTGACTCAGTTTTGACCATGCGTAACTTCAGAAAAGGGCAATATGGTCTGTAGGTCTGCTAGACCCGAATTCTTTGTGAAGTACAGTATATACAGTACAGGGTATTTGCCTTATGCATGTAAAGGGAAATGTGTATATAGTCTTTTCCACTAGAGAAAAATATTTCTATTTTTTTAAAGATTCATTTATTTATGCATACAAGAGCTGGGGAACAGGCCAGAGTTGCGGGGCATAAGAAGATCCACCAGAGACTGAGTGGGAAACAGAACAGGCAGACTGACTGAAATACACTACTGAGGGGAGCAGCGGGCAAGACAGGAGAGGTCTGCCTTGCCATGTGGGTTTCTCCTTGGCCGGCCGGGGCTTGAACTTGTACTGCAGAGCCTGTGGATTGCTTCATAGTGTGGTGCTCAATCCCTTGCACCACCAGGGAGGCCTGAGAAAAATATTTCTAAAAGAGAATATTGATATAATTACTGGTATGTTAGTTAAGCTATACTAAATGATGTACCTTAAAATGTCTGAAGCAATGGAAATTTCTGATTCATGTAAAGTTTAAGCGGTAAATGTATTGGAGGTGTAGAGAGTTTGTTGGCTTCACATATCCAGCCATATAGTTGGATAGAGATTCCACTATCTTTAATAAAATCTCTCAAAATTGTCCTGGGTTTTGATCTCCAGTAAATAGAGGAATTATCATAGATGATCATGTGTTGTGTGTTGTTATATTCCAGTTCTGAAAGTGAAGCACATCTCTATGGTTCAATATCCATTTATAAATATCCAATTACATGCTCACACCTAACTTTATGGACAGCTAGAAAATGCAGCATGGATTCCACCTAAAAAAAAATGTGGATTTTTCAGTACCAATCTAAAAGATTGACCATCCTTTGTTGGTCAATATAAGATTATTGAATATTTTTGAGTTAGGTGAATTTGAAAGTGATTTAATTTGAGTTTTCAGTATCAGATTATAAGTAGAAAAATAGTGGTTTTAAATTTACAAATATTAGGAAAAAAGTTTTTATGGAAATAATTTAAAAATAGAAAAATAATCAAATATAGAGGCCAACATCCTCTAATCCTTTCAAGAATGATATACTAAACATTTACTCTATACCTGAACTGGGCAATATATTAGGAATAGAATAATTTACCACATGTAGGACTGTTGTCATAGTAGATTTGAGGGAAAATCATTTACATTATTAAATTATTAATACTGCATCTACCTAAATTGTGATCTATATTTGAAAAGAATAAATGTCTATTTTTTAAAGATTTATTTATTTATTTATACAAGAGTTGGGGTACAGGTCAGAGGTGCAGGAGGGTGAGAGGAGAGGATGCACAAGAGACAGAGCAGGGAGCAGAATAGGCAGACAGACCAAAAGTATTGCTGAGGGGAGCAGTGGGCGATACAATAGAGGTCTGCGGTGCCATGTGGGTACCTCCCTGGCTGGCCGGGATCAAACCCACACTGCAGAGGCTGTGGACAGCTTCATTGCACTGCTGTGCTCAACCCACCACGCCACCCACCATATGATGTTATGGACAGGTCCTCACAAAACAAAAGAAAGGGGTTTACAAAAGACCATGCCCAATATATATGATGATGAGTTTAGATATGGAGCTACTTATTTGGGGGATGCCACCTATTATCCAAGTATGTATGTTTATTAATTAGCTACAAATGAAGAACCAGAAATGATGGTAAAAACTCAAAGAAAATGACAGTTATATATTCACACATCTCTAATATCAAATATGTTGGTGCCACTTCTGATGGGATTCAATCCTCCCTTAGGATCCCATATAAGGATATTTCACACAAAGAATTACAGTGCATATTTGTCATTTGCTTTCAAAAATGTTTCACTTAATTTAGGTATAATGCTGCAATGAATTAAATGTTTATATGGTTAAAGTTCCCTCTGGATTATTGGTTTCATGAGACAGTGCATATTCATTACATGTATTCATCTCCTTCCCCTTCTCCCACTTTTCATAGAACCAGAAACAGAGCAGGTGGTCAATAAATATTTGATGAATGGAATGGAATAAAGCAATGAATGATGAATGGGCACTTTGCATGTGGAAAGGCACAAGTTTCTTGGAGCATAGAAAACATAAGTTGCAAAATCTTGGAGGCACAAGAAAAACTTTGTGATGTGCATCAAGAACAAAGTGTGAGTGTGGAAAGGGGTGGGAGGACAAACCAGGAGAAGTGAATTGGGGCTGCACAATGCAAAGTCCTTAATGCCTCATTAAGCAATTTAGACTTTATCCTGAAGGAAAAATGAAGCATCGCAACGTTTCAAAAATGTAGGTTTCTGAAGAAAAAGATGAAAATTAAATGTGGAGGACAACTAGTGACTGGAAGAACAAAAACCTATTTTCATATTTCAGATGAAGAATAATGATGATGACCTAAAGCATGCTCTGTGTCTTTGAGGGAGAACAAAATTTCTGTATCTAAAAGGTTCCTGAAACAATCAGAACCTAACAAAGACTCTGGAAGGTGAAACTACTAATCTTGTGATTTGTGATTAATATAGTGCTCATTCTTCAAATAACTGTTAAACTTCCTATGTAAATTCAGAAAAAGAAATATAAATTTAAGGGCCTCCCCTGGTGGCGCAGCAGTTGTGCACCTGGCTGCAAGGCTGCCTGCAGCCTCTGCAGTGCCAGTTCGGTCCCTGGACACCAGCGAGGGTCCCACATGGCACGCAGACCTCTCCTGCCACCCAGTGCTCCCCCCAGCAGTGTATTTTGTCAGTCTGCCTGTTCTGTTCCCCGCTCTGGCTCTGGTGAATTCTCTCACCCTCCCACGCTTCTGACTGTACCCAATGCTTGTATAAATAAATAAATAAATCTTTAAAAAAGAAAAAAGAAATATAAATTAAAAAAAAATGCTTATGAGTCTCCCTGGTAGTGTAAGGGGTTAAGTTTCAGCACTATGAAGCTATCACCAGCCACTACAACACGAATTCGATCCCCAGCTGGCCAGGGAGCTACCCACATGGCACAGCAGACCTCTCCTGTCTCACCGGCTGCTCCCCTCAGCAGTGTATTTCAGTCAGTTTAACTGTTCTGCTCCCCACTTTGTCTCTGGTGAATCCTCTCACTGCCCCCCTGCACCTCCGGCCTACACCCCAGTTCTTGTGTGCATAAATAAATAAAAATAAATCTATAATAAAAAAATGCTTATGATATAGGATGAGGTAGAAGTAACATGAAGTTGTAAAATCTAATTTTTTTTTGCAGATCCCTGAGCTGATTTCCTCACCAGATGTGGTGCGACAAAATACTGGATTTTCATAGTGGAAAATTTATCTAGGAACTCAAAAGACAATAAATCAACATTACAAAAGCAGCCAAAGATTATACAGAAAAAAATGGGTGTGATTGTGTTCCAGTAAAACTTTATTTATAAAACAGCTGGTTGGCCAAATTTGGTCCATATGTCATAGTTTTCCAAACCCTGAGCTGGTACCTTATTATAAGAAATAGTGTATAAGCAGTATAGCGCAGAATCACAAAGAATAATAAAATCTCCCCCAAAGATATCCCAGCTTTCTATTACACATTATGTAATGTTACCATTAATAGACTGTTACCTGAGAATGAAAAAAAAATTTTACTAGGTACAACAATTTTCAAATTTCTTTTTGTTTTCTTTTCAAATGAGGCACCTATTAAAAAATAATCTTTGATGTTCATAAGGTCAGTCATCTTAGGGACCTGATATTAGGGATCCTAGAGAACTGAAATTATTGAGAATAATTACCTACAAACTATAATAATGTGAAATAGTTACTTAGAATATCAGGAATTGCTTTTATTAGAGTAGTAGACCAAGGTTTCTGCAACCATATACCATGGACTGGATTGTTTAAACAACAAAATATTATTTCTCACAGATCTGGAGATAGGAATATCCACTACCAAGATGCTGGCTAACTTGGTTCCTGGTGAGACCCCAATCCCTGATCTGCAGAAGGTCATCTTGCATTTTTAACTGGGTTTGCTGGAGTTTTGTTGAGGATATTTACATCTCTGTTCATCAGGGGTAGTGAGCAGTAACTTTTTTTTATGATATATTTGTCTGCTTTTAGTATTAAAATAATATTGGCCTCATAAATGCACTTGGTTGTATTCCCTCTTCCTCAGCAGCCCCTACCTCATCCAAAATTTAGGAGAGTGCATTGAACATTTCCTTCTTTGATGACTAAAGGGATATTTTCAGTCTCTAGTGACTCAGCTTCATTCTTTTTCTTCTTCTAGCATTTGCATTATGCTTCAATCGCCTAGATTTCACCCCATATCAAAACCCTTGATTATAAAATATTACATGGCATTTAATTCTCAGCCCATGATGCAATTTTTCCAATAAACTTCTCCTTTATATTCTGTCAATTCAGGACATGTCATTGCTAAGTGCAGAGACCAACCTAAGGCCCCAGAATTTTAGCTTAAATCACATAGGTTGGCCCTTCAGGGGAGTTAAGATGTTCATGTGATAATATAATATGTAAATATGTGTACATATTTAATTAATTCAAAGATTAACTTATAGTATTATAAATTATAAAAACATTACAAAATAAGTTTAGCAAGTATAATGTTTTCTCTGTATTTAATACTTGTATATGGGGCATTCTGTCATTCTTTTAGGATTAGTCTGTTTTGTTTATTTTATATTTTTTTAAAGATTTATTTATTTATGCATATAAGAGCTGGGGCACAGGCCAGAGATGTGGGGGTGGGGCGTAAGAAGGTCCACCAGAGACAAAGTGAGGAACAGAACAGGCAGATTGACTGAAATATACTGCTGAGAGGAGCAGATGGAGAGACAGGAGAGATCTGCCTCGTGATGTGGGTTTTTCCCTGACAGGTTGGGGATTGAACTTATGCTGCAGAGGCTGTAGATTGCTTCGTAGTGCAGTGCTTAATCCCTTGCACCACTAGGGAGGCCCTTTGTTTGTTATTTTTTTTTCCTTTCAATGTATATTTATTCATGTAAATGTATACTAACATATATTTATATAATAATATAATTTTGTCCCCTATTATCATTTAAGAATAAAAGCTTATCCTATTACTGGATATTTTTAAAGAAGATACTCCTAAACTGTAGCATTTTGTCTTTTTTCTTGTGAATTCTGAAGTTTTCTGAGAGTTCAGCATGATCATGTTTTAAATTTTTAATTAGTTAGACCTTAAGTTGATAGCTTTCAAAATCAACTCCTAGCAATTTTTTTCCAGAAGTTTTACCAGTATATTTCTGCAATTCTTCTCTATCACTCTCTTTTATTATCCTGCAGAGAAAGTATTATTTTTGATTTTATGACAGTTCAGTCACTTCTATCAATGAACAATCCTTGTCATTCCTCACCACCTATCTCTTCTTTGCTGATCTCTTGCTCCCTCTGAACCAGAAACATTTCTTAGATTTATGATCACCTCTCGTACAATGTTCTTTTCATTTTGTTGCTTAGATCTTTACTCATTTTGGTTCTAGTTTCTTTAGCTCCATTTTGGATTTTTTTTCCAATCTTCTAGTCTTTGAAGTTGCAGACTACCTATTAGTCTTTTTTTTTTTTTTAATATGTACTGTTTACTCACTCATAGACTAGACTAATCCATTCATTTCTCTTTCTGAGCATAGTGAATTCTCCTTTGAAGAGATGATTTATTTTTCAAGTGTATTTTTCCCGATACAGCCCTCCAATACCAAGTGATAAAAGTGTCATTTTCATAGAACCTCTTATACATTGGGAGTATATATAAGCAACTATAAATTGTTATCATTCTCGGACAAAAGAATAGAAGTTCAGATGGCTTAATTAAGAGACAAAAGTTCATAAACCTGGCCTAGATTTTGCTCTAAATATATAAACTGAGCTAATTCCAAATTCCAGACATTACACCAGATGCTGGAAATATAGTAGAGAGGACTGAGAATAAGATGTTTGATGCCTGTAAGTTCAAGGATTACCATGTGGGGCATTGTCAGTATATTAGTATATGTGCAACGATATATAAAATAATATTATTTTTTTCAACCCAGAAACACAAAAGCTGTGATATATGCAATGAAGGAAATAGATGTACTATTTGATAGGACATAGCGAGATAGGAGGTATTTGGCTTTACTGATGAGCTGACATTTAGCAGAGATCTGAAAGGGCAGAGGAGTTACTCATTAGAAGTGAGATGGGGAGAGCGTTCCAAGCACAAGAATGTGAATACAGCAAGAATACATGGCAGATGGGCCTCCTGGGTGGCGCAGGTGGTTGAGCACAGCGCTATGAAGCTGTCTGCAGCCTCTGCAGCCTCTGCAGCCTCTGCAGCCTCTGCAGCCTCTGCAGCCTCTGCATCCTCTGCAGCACCAGTTCGATCCCGGCCAGCCAGGGTGTTACCCACATGGCACAGCAAACCTCTTCTGTCTCGCCCACTGCTCCCCTCAGCAGTGTATTTCAGTTAGTCTGCATGTTCTGTTCCCTACTCTGTCTCTGGTGAATCCTCTCACCCTCCCGCACATCTGGCCTGTACTCCAGTTCTTGTATGTATAAATAAATACATCTTAAAAAAAAAAAAAAGAATATATGGTAGGAAAATTTGTAGGAGAGTTTAAGACCTGAAAAAGAATATCTAATGTTGCTAGAGCATTTAAGTGGTGCAAGATGAGATGCACAGGGAGGCAAGAACTAGACTGTCATCCTCTAAAGTGCAGATGTATTCACCTCCCTTGTATGTTAGTGTGGAGTTCCTGACACAACACTGAAAGAGCACTTAACACTCCTTGGCACTTACTAGCACTTGTCATTATATCAGCATTGAAGAGGCTCGGATCTCAGTTCAGTTGCCCTTATCTCACTTCACATATTCCCTTGGAAAACTCCTTCATTTTCGAGGTTTTAAATACCACACAACACATATCTCCTGATGATCTCCCAGTATTTCCTATAGCTGGATACTCCTCTGATCTCCAGAGATGTATATCCCATCACATACTAGACATCTCCATTTGGATGTTTACTAAACATCTCAAACATGACATAACCAAAAGTGAACTCAACCTGTTACCTATGGAGCCTGGGATTTGATTTTACTTGTTTACAAAATAATAATACATTATATGAATCAATAAATGGCACTATTCATTTTTTCCTCTGCTGCCTCCATTGCTAGTACATGTTCTGTTAAATTGGTGGCTTCCATGATCTTTTCCATTGCTGGATTCCCTATGTCTACAATGACATGTCGTACATTTTCCACAGACATACAGTGAATAAATGAATGACAAGTTCAATGAAATCACTTTTTTTTAAAGATTTATTTATACAAGCACTGGGTACAGTCAGAAGCACAGGAGGATGAGAGAATTCACCAGAGCCAGAGGAGAGAGCAGAGCAGGCAGAAGGATCAAAGTACACTGCTGAGGGGAGCAGCGGGCAAGACAGGAGAGGTTGGTTGTGCCAGGTGGGTCACCTCTCTGTCCGGGGACCAAACTCATGCTGCAGTGGCTGCTGATAGCTTCATAGTGCTGACATTTAACCCCTTGAGCCACCAGGGAGGCCCCAAATATTAATTTAAAGACTGCTGGGTGAGAGTGGCAGAAACTGGGGAATACTAGCCAACTTACTTTCTGTTGCTGGACCTGTTATAGAGCAACCCCGATATTAAACGGGTTCCTGGCTGTGGGTCCTCACCCGCGCGCTTTAAAGGGACTTATGAATACTCTACTACAGACACACACAAAAAGGTTAATAAAAAGTTTATTTACAAGAGGAAAGGAAATAAGGAAAATGTACAACTCAGGGAGAAAATAGGGAAATAAAGTCTTTAATGCGTCCTACCCGATCCGACGACCTGGAAACCCAAAGTCACTCTCAGAGCTGGCCAGATGCTGCGAGCTGGCGGAGAGCCAAAATGGGGCCACCCAAAGCCCACGTGTCTGCCTTTTATATCCACCTGGCTGCTTAACCCCACCCTCAGGTCTCAGCCACCTTCCCTTTGGTGGTGATGGGATTTGGAGTTCCCAGTGTCTTTGGCTTTGACCTGGGGTGGGGGTGGAGTCCACAAAGCCTATATGGAATTTGCTTTGGGACATCCTTTTCCCCCTAACAGACCCACACATCATTCACTAGCTCTCCAGGAATCAAATGTGTCAATAGAAGTATTTTCTCTTTTTTTTTTTTGTTTTGTTGTTTAATGCAGTTTTTCTGTTTGCATCTTTATAAGGCAAGTAAATTTATAAATCATATTCAAAAAACAAAAGCAAATATAACTTTTATAAAGACAGAAAAGTAATGGTGATGGTATATATAATTAAGAGACTACACGAAATAATTATTATTACTAATGAAGGATTTCCTAGTAACTGCATATTTTTAAATATTTGAAATAACTGATTATTTCAACATAATATGAGTGATTTTATTTGGTTTATGTTATTTTTAATTATTTATTAGTTTATTAGAAATGTTGACCATTTCTCCATACATTTGGTTACTATGGGCCTTCAATTCTTTGTTCACTTTAGTCTCTTTATGTTAACCATTTGTAATGCAGGTAGGTTTATATGTTATTGTTATTCCATTTTAGGTTTCCCTCATATCTTTGAGGGTTTTAATACTTTTTATATATTTTATGTATGTAAAACACTACCACAAAACCATAGTTTCAGAGCTACCCTGAAAATATTCAATAGACTCCAAAAATGGTCAAAATTGTATATATCTGATGGAGGACAAGAATAGAAAAACTGGAAAAGAGGCCTCATGAGACTAAAACCTGACTCACACAAGGAGGTGGGGGCTGAGGGGAATAACATGACCATTACCCAGCTGCAGAGGACTTGACCCTTAGGTACCAGCGCCTTATCACAAGGCCTGAGACCCAAGCAGGCTCAGATGCTCTCAGGAGTCGAGCACAGGCCTAAGGGTAAAGATATGGAGATTGGGCCCACCCTGGAACCTCTGATCCCTTTCTAGTTTTGGCTGTTACCCAACATTGGCAACAAGCAGGCCACTCCATGGAGCAGTGACCCCTCCCAAAGAGAAAAGGACTATATCAGAACAGTCTCTGCATAGGCTCCAGGCAGCACTCCCACTGCCCACCTGTGACTATGCAGGTGCCTCTTCTCACTAACTCTCTCTTCTGCAGGGCAGCAGCCTCCTGCCTGCCCGTGACCTGTCCCATGCTGGGGCTTCTCTTCACTGACCTCCCTCAGCGGAGGCCACTCCCCTCAAGGCTGCCGCCTGCAACCACGCAGGCCTCTCTCAGCAAACCTGTCCCTTTCCCTTTCCCTAATAAACCTGTTCTTTAAATATAACTAGCATCTCTGTCTCGTGGAGAAACTTGCCTGGGGAACTCGCCTGGGGAACGCACCCTGTGCCGCTGAAAGGGGAGCTCTGGTGAAACCTTTCCCAGAGTGAACCCGAAGACCCGCACTCTACAAAATGACATCATATCTACCCATAAAACCCTCACAGCATCTCTCTAGGAATGTCAAAAAATCATTACCACTATTGAAGCGTGGTGACCCTGGGGGTCTTGCCTGAAGACCATTTGCTCAGTTCCTGGTATACAACTCAGTTCCTGGTATTGATGGAGGACAAGAATAGGAAAAAAAAAAAGTGAAAAGGAGGTGCTCCAAGAGACCAGAAACCTGGCTCGCACAGCATAGCCATTGACACAGCTATGGAAACTAAGACCCTTAGGGGCAGAAGACACTGTTGGGGAAACTAGTATCCTTGGGCACAGACTGGGATCCTTAGGCACAGACGCCTGGATTACAAAGCATAACATCCAAGCAGGTATCTGGACGCATCCAAAGGTAAAGATATGGAGATTGAGACCATTGTGGAATCTTGGTCCCTTTCAAATTTTACATAGTTATCCAAAATTAGCAACCAGCTGAGACTCACAAGGTGTGAGCCCTCCCAAACAGAGGAAGACTATATCAGTTCAGTCTCTGCACAGGTTCGGGCAGCACTACCTCTGCCGACCTGTGACTATGCAGGTGTCTCTTTTCACCAGCTCTTTCCCTCTGCAGGGCAGCAGCCTTTCTGCCAGCCCGTGACCTGTCAAGGCCACGTGCCTGCAACCTTGCAGGCCTCTCTCAGCACACCTGTCCCTTCTGGGCAGCTCTTACTGCCTGCTGGTGTCTATGCAAGTGTCTTTAACTGTTTTATCCCTTCCCCAATAAACCTGCCTTTTAAATATAACTAATATCTCTGTCTCTTGGAGAAACTCGCCTGGGAAACTTAACGCGTGTCGCAGAAACGGGAGCTCTGGTGAAACGTTCCCCAGAGTGAACCCAAGGACCCTTCACTCCAAACCCACAGACTCCAAAAACTACAACAGTATGAATCTTGCTTCATGTTTGATCATGTACCGCCATGAGGCAGAATGGAACTGGGGCGGGGTGGGGGGGCTTCCATGACTACCTACCCTTTGCTCACTCCTTGGTATGCAACCATACAACTCACCTCTTGTTATGTAGACACATCATATTTGACCATGTACAGCTGCCAATGCAAACCCACACAGAACCTTGTAGAAATTAAACGTATATATAAATCCCTGACTTCCTACAAACCTGCTCAGCCTTTGGATGCAAATCTGCTGAGTCAGAACCGGTACAATAAACTTGCTTCTTGTTAGCTGTGGTGTCCAAATCTCTTGAGCCATATAACACTATGTTCAAGCCCCCCCAACTTCTAAGTGCAGGTGAGACACTCTATTCTCAACCATACACTGTCATGGTGATTTCTAAGGCATTACACATTGATGAAAATCTATAATCATCTTTACATTTGGTTTATACTCTCAATTTTTAATAAATTCTTTATAAACCTGAAAGTCTGCCCATTTCAGGTCATTGTATCTACATTTACCCACAAGAATACTGAACTTTGGGAAAGTATAGTGAAATATTCATAGTTACGGACACTAAATCAAGATCCTAAGCTTTGAAACCCTGGGTTGAGTGTTGAAATCCCTAAATCTAAATTCTTTGTGCTATATGTATTTATGTATTTAAAGACTCTTCCATGGTCTGTTCAGAAAAAGATTGTTTTTACATGTGCTTTCATTATTTGAAAAAAATACACCTGCAGAATATTGGCTGTTAGTTAGACACATCAAATATATATCAAGATATCCACTGCTAGTCCTGGTTTTACTAACTACCAGCGATGTGACATTTAGATATCCATTTACACTTTAGTAACTGTTAATTGAAGGCCTGTCTAGCACAAACACTTTTCTTTTTTTAGACATATACAGTGAATTGAGAGGCCCATAAAGAACAGTTGTTCAGACTGCAGGCAATTGTCTTTCAGGAAACTCCCTAGGGAGGGTGGGGAAGCCATAAAAGGATTAACCCTCTCAACTGAAAGATGTCTAAAGATAGGGGCAAAAAAGCACTTTGATTTACATATTTTTCTCAATAGTGCTTGTCCTCCTCTTGGGCTCATTCTGAATTCTTGCTTTGATAAAAGAAAGGTGCTAAAATTAGGCTCTTAATTTATTCTGCTAGTCACATATGCTCTCTTTCATCTTGCTAACTTGTAATAAGCGAATGTCCTAATCTCATCGTTCATATCCTTGTTCATATCCTTTTCTTGTTGGCAGCATTAAAAAAAAAAAGAAGAAAAGCAGAAAGATCAGTTTTTAGAGAAGAATATATATAATAAAGTCCTCTGGTCCCCCCAGAAGGAACTAACTTTTTTGTTAACACGACCTTACCTTGTCCCACTGAATAATGAAAAATTTGTTTGGCTGTGCCCTGCAGGGTCGTCAGGCCCAGAAGCCAGGGGCAGCAGCGGTACTGAGTTGGCACAAAGTAGCAGAAATGTCATTTTTTAATTATGTGGTTCTGAGGAGAATCTATTATCCACTGCTGAGATGCTGAAATCAGACAATTTATCTCCAAGGCAGCTCTGTCTACAATCTAGAATATATATCTCTTGTCACTGCAGGAAATAGAACGAAAGGATGTTTTTATTTCTGGTGCCTTATGTTTATAAATTTATTCCTTTAAGTGTTGCCAGAGAAAGGGAATGATGTCCTCACCAGGAGCAAGTTCCCATTCTGCCTTTCTCCTTCCTGAAGGGTGTTCCAGTCAACCAGACTCTTTCCCCATTTGGTATCCAACTGTGTAGGTCTCACCTTCAGGAATTCCTCACAGCTCCATCTCAAGTTCCAAAAGCCCATTGCCAAGGTAAACAGAAACAAACATTGAGGAAAGACCTAGCAAACCAAAGGCAGCCACCTAAATTAATATAAATACAATTGCTTTTTTGCATTTCAAACAAGATGCTGGAAACTATTTGAAACATATCCTTTCTTCTTCTCTGTTGAGCTACTTTCATTTAAATGTAAACTAATACTTATACCTACCAGCTTGTTCTTAATGGTTCTTCATTATTTCTGATTTTTTCCCCTTAAGGTACCAAGGCAAATGAAAGAATTTAGTTCATATTTGTCTACCCTCCCTTTTCTTTAAAAATCTGCCAAATTCATTATCCTCACTACTCTGTGTGCATCAGGACTCCAAGCAATTCACGTCTATTAACCATCAGGTACAAGCTAAGCGCTTTTAAACCAAACGCATGCAGTTGATTTTAAATTAAATGTATGCTTTCTATAAGCATCGAGAAACTGGATCAAAACAGCATGATAATAGCTGCATTGCCCTCTAGTGTAGGCCTCTAGGTATAGCACTGAGGGTAAAGCAAGACACACGCAAGGAATGTGTTTTGTTTTTTTTAGTTTAGTTCAGTTTTGTTTTGTTGTGTTGGGCCTGAGATTGTGCGAGTGTGCGTCCGTGTGGTGAGGGGGTTGTAGGTTTTCTGAATCGAAAGTGCAATGTTACCTTCTAGGCTGTGGAATAGGGTTTTATTCCTAATGCAAAGTTTTAAAGACGGTCGGTTTGTCTCCTAGTGCCAGAAACATATATCGCTGAGATATTTTCATCTCTCCGTGTTGGGCAAATTGAACCAGGGAAAAATATGTTCTGTTCTGGAGATTTCATTGCTGTACATATTAGGAAATGAAGATTCAAATCACAATTTTTATCCATCTCGGGTATTCTTTTATAAACATATGCCACACAGTTTAAAGAAAAAAATTGCTTCAGCACAGTGTCATTCAGGCTTGTGTGTTAAGAAAATAACTCAAACCGAACAAAAGGATCATATCCAGAAATATGTGCCCATAGATAATAGTAGTTAAGTCATCGCTGATGAAGAGCCATGTTCAATTCATTTGGGGTTTTTATTCTGAGGCTGTCAAAGCACTCCTTGAAACGTCTTCCAGACTGGGATCAGGAATACCTGGGAATTTTGATATACAGGATAAACATAAATATGGAGATGAACCTGTTGAGTCACTGGAATTTATTTTATAGCTGCTGTGGGACATTGAATCGTTATGTGACTACCTCAGCATAACCGACTCTCACATCGTGCTCTGCTGGGTCTGAGGTATTTCAGTTTTATTAATTCCCATTGCCTAGACTCTGTGACAGAGAGCTAAACACCTTTTTCCCCTCTAAATAACTGGGCAGCAGAAAAAGCCACATCCAGAGGCAGCCAATGTGTGTTCAAACCCTAGATCTAGTACACGCGCAGTGCTTTTGGTGACTTACACATTATGTTGACCCTCATTTTCCCATCTCTGAAATGCAGGTGATAATAGCCCCTACATCACAGAGATTCACAAAGATGGAGTGAGCTAGGTCACAAGTCAGCTAACATAGTACATATCATATGTGGACATAGCTACTCAAAGAAACCATTAGTCTTATAAGTACAGTTCAAACTTCAAAGCATGAATCAAGATGACTGCCCATTGGGACCAAGTCCTCAGAGCTGAGAGCGAGCTGGACGGATTGCAGAAATTGAGGCCACCTGTGGGATTGGGGTCAAAATCAGGGGGTTGCAGTTGTATGGGGAATATAAAAATAAAAAAAAAGAAATAAAAAAAAGAAATTGAGGCCACCTGTGTGAGCAGGGGCAGCCCTAACATTCCCTAAAACACCCTCCTCCATTGTAGTTGCTAAAGATAGCAGGTGGTTGGAGGTGCTCTGGGAAAACCCTCTGTAAAATATTAATGGATTTGAAAAGTCTGCAACTAAGGCAAAGTGACTGAATCTCCACAGTGGTTCTCAGAACAAGCTTCTGGAGATACAAGGATATTCTCTGTTTCACCCCATAGCTCTCACCGACCCCCAACAGATTAGGGTGTTAATGTTAAAAGAGTATGTTATTACTTAGAAAAAGAAAGGGAAAGGATGATATGGCGCTCAGTGTTGGCGCTCGTTTTAACTAGTTAGCTACTTAATCTTATGAAAATAATTCAGTTCACAGGCTATTAGGGTTTTGATTTGAGAAAAAGAATTTAAATTTCTCCAGGTTGTAGAGTCTGCATAGGATTCATTACTTGATTGTGTCTTAACTGGTGAAATGTTACCTGATTCAGAAAACTGACTCCATCTACCAATCCAAGTACAAAGTCTACTAGTATGTGTATGTATATGTATAAGAGTGTGTGTGTATGTGTGTGTGTAGGATTATCTACTACTCTATTTATCCATAGATATGGCACAACCTCTAACAGGGGGAAATATATTATAAAGAAACTTATTCCAAAAATTTAATTTGAAACTATGACACAAAAATATTCAGGACATTGTAAATTTAATAAAAGTTTTAAATAATAAAAGTTTAGAGAGAATATTAGTTTTGACAAGGGAATCATTAGTCTGAAATAAATTTCATAGCTAGATGAGTCTCTTAGTTCTCAAATTATTAAAAACAAATAAGATATACTCTATTTAAGTATTTTGAAAGTACTCAAATATCTTTCAAGCACCTCTAAGGTTGAATATTTCTTTTAAATTCTGGGTCAGATTTCTCCATATATTTCATAGGGGAGCATGTCCATGCAGACAAGCATACACAAACGGCAGGAAGATGGCCAGAGCTGAATTTTCACCTTAGGGGATATGGTGAATTTATTAAATCTTGCCAAGCAGTGTGTTCTCTTTTTGCTATATTTGATTCATGTCCAGCAGGTAACTTACCATCTTGATGAATTTTCCTGTGGAGAGTCTGACTTTCTATCATCCAACCCTCTAAAAGATGCTTTAACAAAGAATCAGTGAAAACATAAGCTTTCTTAAAGACCCCTGGGCATTTTTATCCTTCCTGTCTACCTAAAGGCAAAGTTGTGACTTTCTATACATTTGTTTATAGTATAATTTTTTGGTATTGGTTTGAAAAATAAAAGAGACATTTTTATTGCTCTTCACTTCACTCTTAAGTGGCAGCCCCCCACTGACATATGTGTTTCTTAATAAGTTTAGAATGAAAATGTTCTCCTTTATTTTATCAGCCAAAAAGATCTCTCATTCTTTGTTATATAATTCATGCAACAGCATTCAGCATAGCATTGTTTATTTTATTTACTTTGTTTATTAAGAAAATAGAAGTCCAATGAGATCATAATTTAGTGGTAGTAAAAGTTTGCCTAAAATAATCAGGTTTTCACAGCCTAAACAGATTTATCCAAGAATAAAATTATAATAGCAAGGCAACAGGTAACAGATGGTAGTTTTAGAAAACAGAGCTCAGAAATCAAACCAAAGCTTGCCACTTAGAGAATGTATGTCCAGTAAGGGAATACATGATGAACAATTAATTCCTTAAAATATGATCGGGGTGGGGGGGAACACACACAAGCAATGAACATCCAACAGTATTTTACATTTGTGGTTTCTAAATTCTTTTTTCTCTGAAACATATATAAGCTGTTGAGATCTGACTGTGAACTTGAAAACTGTTGAGCTGGTGTGAGCGTTTAGGCATATGAATCCTATTCCCAAGATGGTTACCTTCTCCACTGTTATTAAATAAAATGGATAAATTCCTGTTAATTGGATGGTTTAAAAATTGCCTTAAAATAATGAGCCATAGTTTATTCAAACTAAATTTTAGAGAATTATTCAATCAGAAATATTGTATAACTACACTATTATTTTAAAAGAATTAGCAATGGGCATCCCCGTTGGCGCAGCGGTTGAGCGCTGGGTTGCGAAGCTGCCCGCGGCCTCTGCGACGCAGGTTCGATCCCCGGCTGCTCCCCGGCCACCAGAGGAGGGTCCCACATGGCGCGCAGACCTCTCCTGCCGCCCGCTGCTCCCCTCAGCAGTGTACTTCGGTCCTTCTGCCTGCTCTGCTCCCCGCTCTGCCTCTGGTGAATTCTCTCACCCTCCTGCGCTTCTGACTGTACCCAGTGCTTGTATAAACAAACAAACAAACAAATAAATAAATAAAACATGCCTCTATTTAAAAAAAAAATAAAAAAATAAAAAAATAAAAAATTAAAAGAATTAGCAAAATAAGATTTCTTTATATTTTCTTCTTCATGACTCTTCAACCAAATATATAATTATGAAACAAGATATTGACAATTTATTTTTAAGATTTATTTATTTATACAAGAACCAGGGTACAGGACAGATTCGCAGGAGGTTGAGAGGGTTCACCAGAGACAGAGTGGGGAACAGAACAGGCAGACTGACGAAATACACTGCTAAGGGGAGCAGCGGGCGATGCACGAGAGGTCTGCAGAGATATGTGGGACCTTCCCCGGCTGGCCAGGATCAAACCGGCGCTGCAGAGGCTGCAGACAGCTTCATGGCATGGTGCTCAACTGCCTGTGCCACCAGGGGAGGCCCAAGATAATGACAATTTTTATTTAAATAAAATGTTAATAAAATGTATGTATCTATATATGCTTCATGTCTTTATTTAGAAATGTTTTTAATCATGAGCTACATAAGTTTTTAAACTATTATTTTCATCCTAGATTGTTTTTTTTTCATTTTGAATAGTAATTCCATGTATGTTCTCATAAATATTTAGCCATATCAGGCTATTTATATATATGTATAAAGAAAAATGAGCAAAACACAGGTAAGATAACATAAGCAGTTGGCCATCATCAGTCCAGACATTTTCTTTTAAAGAAACATCACTTTGGCTTCTTTAAATACAGTCCTTTTGAGGATGAGTGGTTTCTTAAGCTGAATATCGAAATAAGGAAAAGAAAAATTATGAGGCTATTACAACATCTATTAAATGTATGGAACAAAATAAAACTGTGAAGGTAAGGTCCACAGAATCCCCTAGGTCAGCTGCCACCCAGCTCTCCATTCAGCTGTTCAGTAATGACTGGAGACTCAATGAGAAAAGGAAATCTATCCTGAAGCTTTTACTGCGATGATTGATTCTAGCTTTCCTAACCAAAATCCAAATGGCTTGGTAAAGGATTGACCTTAGACGTGTATTTCCTTTTTATCCTGCTGAACAAATACCAATTTTGGAACATATTGTAGATTCTTGAAATGTTCAGCTCAAGTCATGTAGCAAAATACATATTGCATGAGGTCATCCCTGTCAAGGCTAATGCAAGTCCAGAAGAAGTTAGAATTTGAAATGCAGAGTATGTTTTGAGTTTCCAAAGTCATATTGTATCACATGCAGAAAACTGCCGTCTCTTTCCTTCTTGTTAATGAACTGTTTATCCTCTAAAGAAAAAAAGAAGAAAGTCAAACATTTTGCTATATATATTATACATTCATAACTCATTTAAGAGAAATTAGAATAATTTAGACTAGGTACCCACATCTATCAGTCAATAAGATGATGTTACTCATTCCATAGCAATGAGTATCATTGAAGAGAGAAGTAAATTTTTATTTATTTATTTATTTATTTATTTATTTTTTTGTGGGACCCTTGCCGGTGGTAGGGGAACGAACCGGCGCTGCAGAGGCTGCGGGGAGCCTCGCAGCCAAGCGCTCAAACACTGCGCCACCAGGGGAGGCCCTGAAGAGAGAAGTAATTGACAACAGCAAGACCCACTTGGACTGTTTTTAATCTTCTGGGGCTCTGAATAGGCTGATTCATCTCATTCATCCAATCTTTTATTGAACAAATAACTACTGAACTTCTATATAATAATACTTTTCTAGGCACAGCACATAGTTATAAAAAAGACAAGAGTTTTTACCATCATAGTTTTCATAGTTCTAGTTCCACCTACAAAGGAAAAAAAAAAATAATTGACTGGTGGGTATTAGTGTAAAGGACTACTTTGTAAGGGTTATGGAAGATTTTCCTGGAGGAGTAAAACTTGATCTGTGACCTATTGATGAAAAAAAGGCATCCGTACCAAGAACCAAAGGAAGGGATTCCTTGGAGGTGAAAGATCCAAAAAGATCCAAGGCCTTTAGTTCATAAAATATGTCATGTTGAAGGGACAGAGGAAAAAGTTCATATGATGACATCAGAGACACAAGGAGGAATGACCAGATCACATGGTGTGTGGGTCACTGAAAAAATTTGGGTTTTGTACAACGTACAATGAGAAACCATTAGAAAATTTTAAACAAGGGAGTGTATATGAGTTCACCTTGTTTATAAAGTTTACAATCCTCAATAATTATTTGATATTTAAAGTCTATTGGGATCCACAGTCAGTGTTCATCACCCAATTTGGAAAGTCAATGTTAATTAATCTAAAGGAGGAAAAAGTAGGAGAATCACTTGCTAAGACTTCCTCTGCTCTTCTATCTAATGCAACAAAGAATTGAAAAGAATGAATGGAATTCTTGGCACTATTTGCAGAAGAGCAGAAGTAGTTTTGAGAATTCACTTCAGGATGTCTTACTTGCACAACCCCTTCCAAGGTTCAGAGACAGGAGGATATCTGTCTTTAGAATTTTGTGCTATTTTCTATTTAAAAATGCTTTCTAAATTACACAGACCTCAGGCCCAATTATTTGCAGCAAATTTAATTTTATATCTAATGCCCAAAGTAAAGAAATTTTTGTCTTACATACTTTCTTATTGTGCTTTTTATAGCCTGTATTATATTTAACCTTATGTCACAGCTATCTGTTTGTCTCTATTATATCTTCCAAAGACACACACTCCTTGAAGTAATAGTCCATGTATACTTCCCAATTTGTTGACTCATACAGAGGACTAATTCAAATTCTATCTATTCAAATGAATGAAGATTATCATCTGGGATTTATGGCTGAAACTATTTCTTTAGAATACAATGCCAGTAATTCCAACAGGAATAACCACCTTGACAATTTTTATATGAGGGTAGAAATGTATTTAAATGCAAACGTCTAGGTTGAATAAAATCTAATTTACTTTTTAAAAGGTCCCTGAATTGTGTTATGAAAATTAATATCCCGTGAAAATTAAAAGTTCCAAGCATCTGAATGTTCTTCACTTGTTTGCATCAATCTCTGTTTTAATGGGAGAACTAGTTTGCAGTTTTACTTTTGCTTCTCAGCATTAATACACATATTTCATGTGTTATATACTGTAAAACATTAAAACACATCACTGAGACTCATATTGAATTTAGAATCAAAACAAGAATCATGTTTCCCCTGTAATGTCCAGTTATCACTGATATTTTGTCATAACTCATCTTTTTCAAATGTAATAAATCATCCACCAGATTTTTATCTTTTTTGAAAAACTGATAGAAGGCATGACAGTAACTTTAGGTAACACTTAAAGTAGTTGTTTTAGTATCTCATGTAAAACAAACAACATCATTAAATCCAAATCCTTTGCCTGTTTTAACAACAGCCTCATTTACCTTACCATTAATATGAAGATAAACGCTTTCTACTGAAATTGCATTGGAGGTTTAATTTATATAAAATGCAATTTTGCCATCTAAACTAAGAGTTAGTTTTAAAATCCTTTTAAATGTATAACCTATTCTATTTTTGCAGTTTATTTTTTCCTGATATTTTTTCCTATTCTATATTTCCAGTTTATTTTTTACTCTTAGTCTATTTCCTAAGGTAATTTCATAAGGTCATAGTTCTAGAAAATCCAATTGATAAATAAATAAATAAATGAAATTATTAGGGGTTCACTAATACTGATTGGAAAAAAAAGTAATTCCTAAAATCCATTTCTATCTATAAAAATTCTCTTATTCCTACAGAAAATGTCAGCTTTGTTTAACTCTGAAGCAAATGCCAGGATGAACTTAGATTAATTTTATTTAAAGGAGTATGAACATAAAGTGACAACTAAATTTAGTGAGAGCACATCTTCTCTACATAAAAAAAAAATATTTTGTACTTGCTTTAATGTAAGGGGTATCTCATTAAGACTTTAGAAATGAGATGATGGCAGTATCTGCAAATATGTCAAAGATAAAAATGAGCTTTATGTATTTTCATTTGGACATCAGTGAGAAAGTTTCTGATTTTTCAGAAGTGACTTCATTGCAGATGGCAATAGTGGCAGCCCTCAACTATATTAACCAGTTTCATTGAAACAACTTAATTTTGAAAAATCAAAGTATATTATTCATAACCCATAACTTTGGCAATACTGATATTTTACAAAGACTAACTCCCAAAATGTTTTCCTTTTGAGTCTTCAGGGCAGAGATCTCTGAGCTCTTGCTTCACAAATTCTTATCTATTTTTTCCAGATTCTTGTCAATTTATTTTTTATTCAAAGTTGTCTATATGCATCCTCTGCCTGATCCTTAATGGACTCTCTCTTTCTCTGTATGTTCAACTCTCAAATTTTCTCCTCAATCTCACACACACAAACACACACACACACACAGACACTTCAGACATTCATCAGTGATATAATAAGTACATTTAAAATGCAGATGGCAATGGTGATCAAATTGGGCAATTTTCAACTCAGAAATGGTCTGTTTGGAAAATGAAACAAATGCATCTTTGAACTTTGATTTTCTTTTTGTTCCTTTTCAACCTCCCTTTGGCAAAATCTTCATGTTAGAGCACTCAAAATGTATTTCTATAATTCTTACGTATGAAGAATTTGGCTAACACATACTGCTATTCGTTTCATCTTAAATATTTGAAATAATAAAAGGCGAATATTATATTGCCCTCAGCAAAATTGATTTACATGTTAATTTGCAAGAATAACACCCAATGTTGAGTTCCTTTTGAAAGGTTTCCCTACAAAAGTCTTTTCTATCCTTTTCATAATAATCATCATTTTTATCTTCATCATCATCCTTTTATATATAGTGGAATTCATGTCATGGCACTTTCTAGCAGTAAATTAAATAATTTGCTTTTCAATATATATATCTTCTCTTGCAGTCATTTATGTCTATTCTTGGAAATTTAGTAACCAAATATTTAACACATTGGCATTTTAAGTCTAACTCTCTGAAATTATTAAAAAAAAGTATTAGCTTTTATACTTTATCAACCAATAGTCCCCTTTAAATCAGAGAAAATGTATTACAATAACAATGTTTGGAACTAGTTCTTCCAAGAAAGGCTAAGTCTTAACTGCTAAAACCTGGTGAGTCCCTGGGACTGTTAATTAACAGTTAGTCATTAACTGCACTGCATTTCCTGTGCAAAGAGCTTCATGAACCCTCTCCTGAGTAGTCCTGTGTATAAATATCACTTGCCTTGTAACAAACACTACTTGACACCTCCATTGCCTGGGGGTTATATCTGTACTAAAGAATTAAGAAAATAAGGGGTCTCCCTGATAGCCTAGGGGTTAAGTCTCAGTGCTATTACCACCACAGCCTGAGTTCAATCCCCTGCCAGGGAGCTAACCCACATATGGCACAGCAGACCTGTCCTGTTGGGCCCACTGCTCCCCAGAGCATTGTATTTCAGTTGATCCACCTGTTCTGCTCCCCACTCTGTCTCTGGTGAATCCTTTCACGCCCTGCACTTCTGACCTGTGTGCCAGTTTTTCTACATACAAATTAACCTTTATTTAGTTTTGTTTTTTTAATTAATTAATTATATTTATTTATAGACAAACCGGAGTACAGACCAGATGCACGGGAGGGTGAGAGGATTCACCAGAGACAGAGCGGGGAATAGAACAGGCAGACCAAGTGAAGTGCACTGCTGAGGGGAGCACGGGGGAGACAGGAGAGTTCTGCCCACCATGTGGGTTGCTCCGAGGCTGGGCGGGGATCGAACAGGCACTGTAGAGGCTGTGGACAGCTTCACAGCACTGCATTCAACTGCCTGCACCACCAGGGAGGCCCTACACACAAATTAATCTTTTAAAAATGTATAAGTAAAAGAATTAAGAAAGGGAGCCTCCCAGGTGACACAAGGGGTTAAGCATCAGCCCTATGAAGCAATCTGCAGCTACTGCAGCATGAATTCAATTCCAGGCCAGGGAGATGAACCACATGTCACAGCAAACCTTTCCTGTCTTGCCCATGGCTCCCCTCAGCAGTGTATTTCAGTAGATCTGCCTGTTCTGCTCCCCGCTCTGTGTCTGGTGAATCCTCTTACCTCCCACACCTCTGGTCACACCCCAGCTCTTGTATGAATAAATAAACACATCTTAAAACAAACAAACAAACAAATAAATAAACAAACAAACAAACATATCTTTTAAGAAAATTGAAGGTAAAACTTTACACATTCACATCGCAAGTGTAAATTGAAGCAGATTTTCAGAAGCACTACAAAGAAGCCCTCCAGTGATCAGATGCTTTGCTGATGCTTATCATGATGCTCCCATTCCACACTGACCTTTCCTGATCTGAGCTGTAGCTGCCTTTATGAAAAGGTCAGATCTCACTCCTGTTTTGGATTCAATTATACATTGCTAGAAACATAAAGACTGACAGTGGTGATGGTCGATTTTATGTGTCAATTTGCCTGGATTCAGGAGTGTCAGTGGAAGTGTTTCAGAAAGATATTAGCATATGACTCAGCAGAATGAGTAAAGAGGTTGCCTTCACCTGTAGGAGTGTAGAGGGTCTGAATACAACAAAAAGGTGAAGAAATGGTGAAAGTGTTTTCTCTTCTTGAGCTGGGACCTCCACTCTTTCATGGGCATGGAAATTGGTGTTCCTAGTCATGGTGCTTCAGACTCTGGAACTTACATCACGAGTTCCCATGGCCCTCTGGTCTCCAGACTCCAGCAGGAATTATACAAGAGCTTTTCTACAAGTCTCCCTCCAACTTGCAGGTGGCAGCTTTTGGGACTTCTCAACCTCCATAGTTATTTAAGTCAATTCTTACAATAATCACTACATGTATATGAATATATGGTATGATATATATATAGTTTTAATGAAGCATATACATTAGGCATTAAAAGATAATTTCCCTGGGTTTTTATAGAAGGGTAGATTATCAACTTACTGATGTTTCCCAAGTAGATTCATGTTGAGTTATCTAAATATATGCGGTTACCTATTTTCATATTGAATTCCAATGAAGGGATAGCTCTGAAAAACACTCAGTTCTCACCTTTATCAAAAATGGGGGGAAGAAGGGCAAAACAAAGGAAAAAGAGAAAGTGTAAAACTTTATTTTGCCATATTCAGAAGCAAATGCAGACGAACACCCATAAAAGTATACCAACAGTTCTAAGCACAAGCTATATATCAGATTCACCTGGGAACTCTTTTTTTTTTTTTTTCTTTTTTTAAAGCATGCATCCCTAGGCACCAATTGTGAAATTTCAACTTTTGGAGTTTGAGATGAAGCACTGGATTATTAATTTCAGCATTTTCTGAATGATTCTGAAATAGATCCATAGGTGACACCTGGCTTAGAAGTGAAGAATAGAGAGTTGAAGCATTATATTGATAAATGCAGTTGTCATGACTATGGAGTTTAGGGAAGGGTTTTTATAATTGTGAATGTTTTTTATAACTGTACAAAAATTGACATAAAGTTTCCAGTAAAGTAAAGATATCATTCCAAAATGTGGCATTATGCAAGGAGGGATACTAACAGGAAGGGAGAGAAAAAGTCAGAGACTGAAAGATCAGTGAATCCGTGATAGTTCGTGCTTCCTCTTGTTTAGGCTCTAGTGTCTAGTAAGTCAATAAAACACTAATATTGATCTTGCTGTGAAGATATCTGTAGACACAATGAATGCTCATAATCAATTGACTTCAAGTAAAGGAGATTATCGTAGGTAATCCTGGTGACATGTTCCAATCAGTTAAATGACTTCAAGAATGGAAGTGATTTTTTGCCTGAAGAGTAAATTCACCTGAGAATGATGCTACCTGAGCTTCCTTTCAGCCAAACCTATGTATTCCAGATTTGTCTAATCAGACCCCAGCACTGCATAGTCAATACTGTACAATACATCTCTTAACATGTCTCCCGCTGGTTTTCTGGATGAATCCTGACTGTCCGGAGCCGTCCAGAGTATGTGCCGTGTTGCATATGCGTGCCATGAGTTCGCTTTACCATTTCGCCTTCGGAGAACCACAGATTTTTCCTGTAAAGCACATGAGACTGGGAGGTACGGGGGGAGGAGATACGAGGGTATAAGAGGAGAACGCGGGAGAAAGAGGGGAAGAAGAAAAGAGATTTAAGAGGAGAACCACGAGAGAGGAGAGCGCTCCGAGAGGAGCAGAGGGAAAGCCAGGGAAGTAAGAAAGACAGGGAAAAGGAAAAGTGAAGGAAAAGGAAAAATAAAGAAGCAAACGCTAGCGTCAAGTTGTCAAGCACCTCATTTCAATCCTCAGCCCTTCTCTTTCCATGCCTCCGAATCCTGCGGGTAGGGACAGGTGGCGCCCAGCGCAGGGCACGAAAAAGAACGAAGTAACCGCTGAAGGACCAGCTGTGGTGAGCCGGCAAGTAAAGTAAAGTAAGGTAAGGTAGCTGGGATCATGGGCAATTCAATGTCCAAGGGGCAGTTAGTTATTTCCCTGGAAGCTCTCCTAAAATAGTTTGGGGTTCCTCTTAGTAAGAAAAATTCTTAAAAGATTTGTAGAGACCCTTAGTATCACTAGTAAGTGGTTTCTGGAGCAGTATCAGGTCGCTAGTGCCATTTGGAATAAGGCAAGATGGAGGAGAAGCCCACATTCAATTAACAAAGGTCATTCAAGGGTCGACAGAACCATATGCGGCGTTCCTAGCAAAATTGATGACTGCAGCTGGCCGAATTCTAGGTAACACTGAGGCTCCCCTACCGATAGTTAAACAGTTTGCATTTTGAAAATGCTAGTAAGTGGTGGTAGGAGGCTATCAGACCCTGGAAAGCTCGGGCTAGTTTGTATGGTTATGTGAGACTTTGTTAGGATATTTGTGTATGTAATAATTGTTCATGTCTGGACTGGTGCCCTTTTGCCCTGGTGGGCCAGGGTGAGGTGAAGTTATATAATGGTACTTATTTTGCAAACAGTACCTTTGAACAATCCGTTAGTGTCCAGAATAATGGGTCGGAGAGTTTGTCTACTGCTGTCTGTCTGTCCCCTCCCTTCTTTCTTGTCCTTTCCAATAATGTAGGAGATGCCACTGTGTTGAGCTGTTCAGCGGAGACCTGCCCCCTCTCTGCCTCCTGGGCCCGGAGTGCAGAGAGAGCAGTGATCGTTCATCTACCTTCTATTTTAGTCATGCCCGTGGATGTTTCTGCACACCTTTCCCCTGTTCTACCTAGGAGGAGACATGATTTTAGCATCACTGCAGCTATTGTCGCCGTTTCAATAGCAGTGGCCGCGGCCGCGGCTGCTGCCGTCGTTGCTGTCACTCAAGCTGCTGTAAATACGGACACTATGGACAATGTAGCTGCCGGTGTTGCTTCTGCGTTGTCAACACAGTAATATATGAATGGACATTTGCGGAATGGACTTTTTGTGCTTGGTCAGCAGACACCTCTAATGTAAAAAGGGATAGACACAATTTTGTTAATTGTTCACATACCTTGTAACCCTCTATACAGTTTTATTTGTGTTACCCCTGTTACAGGTGAGGGTCTCATTGCCTGGTTTAGAGGACTCCTCTCAGAGTTGTAAGCTTGGGGCAGGGTGGTAGCCTTAGCTCTTGGCTTTTTGTGCATTCAGCTTGTGGTTTCTCCGTCGGCTACTGAAGTAAAACAAAGAACTATTGTGCTATTACGATCAGGCAAGTACTTGGCACCATGGTACTTGTCCAGGACTCCCCAGTGGCACCTGGATGGGTCACCTTAGTCTTAGAGAACCTGTGAGTCAAAGACGGGTAAGGGCGTAGCCCGGCCAGACCAACCTAAGACAGCGGTCCAGACCAAGTGCGCCAGATTAGCGATGACGGGTAAGGCTGGTTATGGGACGTGCCAACCTAAGACAGGCCAGGTGTCTCATTTAAAAGAAAAAATGGGGAGATGTCCGGAGCCGTCCGGAGTATGTGCCGTGTTGCATATGCGTGCCATGAGTTTGCTTTACCGTTTCGCCTTTCTCTCTGCTTTCCAAAATCATCCTGAAAATGGTATGGGAACGACTGCTTCTTTGATTCATTTTTGTAATTCCATAATGTCTGTTTTTTTCTCCCTTTGTGATCCACTTCAAAGCCATTTCTGATGTGTAAACCACTTCTTCTGTGAGATCTGACACATATACATTCCTATTGAAGTCTTCCCGAATTATTCAATGCTTCATTTTTTGCGTGTCACAGAGGAAGTCTATGATGGTCTCATTGTAGATCTCCATGTAAGACACACGTAAGAGAAATTCCCTATCAGGAAACTTCTTAATTTTTTGGAAAATGTCATGAATCACCCTGGGTATTACACCCAAATATTCTTTTGACCCCATCATAGTGTAAGTTTTTCCTGAAGCAGTCTGCCCACAGGCAAAGATAGTACCATTGTAGCCTTGGATAGCCTTGGATAGCCTTGGATAGCCTTGTAGCCTTGGATTCTATGATCGGTACTGCTATTTCTTCATACACGTTTTTAGTCGTTTCATTACTATGAAAGACACGATCAAAATTAAAGGATTTACTCCCATCAACTTGATAAATAGCATTATTGTCAGTTTTCCAGTAAACTTGGGTCTCTTCTCCAAGGGCTTCTTCTCTGCTGTTGAGCGGCCGCACCTGCACGCACACAGCCACGGCCCCCTCCTCCGCCATCCCGCCAGCGTCGGCCCGCACCCAGCTGCTTAGGGAGCCAGGCAGCACAACCTAAGATTAAATTTCCAAAGCCGCGTCCCAGCCCCCAGCAAGTCTTCACTCTATCTGGGCTCTCTGGCGTTTGTTCTGCTCCTTCTCGGCTTCTCTTTTGGCTTCTGCTTCGGCTTCTACTGCTGCTTTCTCTGCTTCGGCTTCTTTAGCTTCACACAGTGAGGCTTCCAGCTCCTGAATCCTCTCTGAGGTGGGCTGTGGAGCTCTGACTATAACATGATTCTTATCGTCTTGGGGAGCAGGGTTGACAAGGGCAACAGATGTCTGGGGGATTTTCAAAGTTTTGTAGTTTTTAAACAGTTTTTCATTTATCTCTTTCATTGATTTCAGTTTCTCTTGTGTTTCCAGGTCCTCTTGATCTTTCTCAGCCCTTCTCTTTCCATGCCTCCAAATCCCGCGGGTTGGGACAACTGCACAATACATCTCTTAACATATGTCTCCCGCTGGTTTTCTGGATGAATCCTGACAAACTACTGTAAGATTATCCACTGATCTCTACCTACAAAGAGTTCTGACTCATCCTAAAGGGATTTGTTTCCCAGATTCCACTCGGTAGCAGTGGCCCTCAGTGCCCAACTCACCCGCTATATGTTTCTGTTCTTGAAAGGGTGATATTTTCATGGAGTGCTATGTGAGTGAATATATCTGGAGTTGTGCAAATCCATGGCATTGCTGAGACCTCTTTGAAGTTTGTTTTACTTAATTGTTGATAGAAAATAAAGTGACAATGTTCTTTACCTAGAAGGGGGCATCTAACCATTCCCAAGTGACCACCTTGTATCTTAATAGTGCTACAAATAGATGATTTCCTGTAAGTAAAATAATACATGAATATATGAGATCCCTTATTACTAAGTCAGTTACTAATCCTCATGGAAGACTACCTGTGAGGGTTCAGTATTTTATCAAAGGTGACTTTCCTCTAGCTGTGCCACCTCAGAAGAGGTTCCTGAAGACCCAGGGTGACTCCACTTATGTTGTGTGTGAAGTATTCCTCAAGTGTCAGGTCATCAGGAGAATCTTTTTATTGTGGCAGCTCCTGCCTCCATGGTTGGCAATGCCACTGTTGCCACCATTGCTCGCCAGTAATTGGATGAAATAAAGAGTGGCTGTACTGTGGATGCTCACAAATAGAGTACGTAAGACCCTCTTCCCCTGTGCGCTGGACTGGACAGTCAATGATGGGTAAGATCGGGGGCAGACTAAAGAAGGCACTGGCCAGCCTCATGTCTGTGACTCCTGATGACCTAAGACAGGCGCAGTCCCCGAGGGGCTTCATCATAATAAACTTTGGCGTTCAGATCAAACAAGGCCTACAAGTCTATAAGCCCAATGTAGGCAATAAGCCTGCAGTAAAAAACCCCTTCTTTGCTTGAAAAGGCTGCTAAGAGAGTTGCCTACAAACAAGCCTGATGGAATTACCTACAAAGCAGTTTAACCATTAACCAGTTAATCATTGTTTCTGAATAAGTAGTAACTTAGCAACTTGTCCATAATTAACTTTCTTACCTGACTTTTTCTATATATGTAAAAATCAGTTTCAGGAAATGTAACCACATATGCTTAGCAACTTGTAAACTATTAGCTAGAAAATTGTATTCTATTCCTAGGTAACAAGAAAGATTGTTATGCTGGGAAAATAGATTTTGTGTGACCTAATGCTTTTTGAAAATGTATAAATATGCGTAATGATTTGAGCAAATTACACTCAGATTTTCACTCTCCCTTGAGTGTGTCTGTGTGTCATTCTTTCTTGTCCCCCGCCCTAATTCCTTCGACCACATTTTGCTCATTCTCACTCAATCCCTGAGACTGTCTCGATCTCCCGCCACCGCTGAGCTGGTCTGCAGCATTTTATTTTTCTGTTTCTCCTAAAGTTTTCCATATTGCAAAATTTTTTTAATATTCCATTCCATATCCCAAACTTTAACACTTATGAGATAATACTGTGCATTATTGATTTTCTTTTGATTTTAATGTGCTTGCTTTAATATTTTCCATGCTTATAAATCCTGTTATATCCTATGATGTCCCAGATATCAATTGCACAGTCCCACATATTATTTTTATTTATTTATTTTTTAAAGATTTATTTATGTGTACAAGAACTAAGGTATAGTGCAGAGGTGGGGTGGCGGGGGGGTGAGAGGATTCTCCAGAGACAGAGTGGGGAGCAGAACACCGCTGAGGGGAGCAGTGGGCAGGACAGGAGAGGTCTGCTACGCCATGTGGGTCAGCTCCCTGCCTGGGAATCTAACTCATGCTGCGGTGGCTGCTGATAGCTTCATAGTGCTGAGACTTAACTCTTGCGCCACCAGGGAGGCCTCCCCATGTATTATTTTTAAAGAAATATTTGTTAAGGAAATATTTACACAAGATAATTTGATGACATCAGGAAATAGATGATATAAAATGTGTAAAATCATCCTTTAAATTCATCAGAAAATAGCTAAGTCAGCATACACAATGGTCTTAACAATTATTTGTAATTTGTGCAAAATGCTGTGGTAGTAATTCAGACGTCACTAATTCCTTTTCTGCTCCATTTTTAGCAACAGAGATTTGCACATGATTTTTTCCTTCTTGGTCAAACTGTTTTTATTAAATGTTTCCCTTCTGGAAGATTTTTAATACAGATGTTTCCCTAAATGCACAGTGAATTTAATACTGACATTTCAATATTCATTTATTTAAGAAATAATAGTGAGCTTCTATGGCATATAAAATAACATTCTAGGTATTCTACACAGGCAAAAATCCCTGATCTTACAGTGTTAAAATTGCAGTGAGGACTAAGACATAGTTAATCAAATGAATGGCAAACTTTCATGGTTATTAGAAGGTCATTAGTGCTGTAGAGAAAAATAAAGCAAGAAAAGATGAGAGGGATGCAGGGGAAGGCCAGGGTATAGTGGAACCAAATGCAGGTTTCAAGCAGAGGGGTAGGCTTGGCTGAGAAGGTCATGTTTGAGCAAAGGCATGGAGGACAATAAAGGGTGAAATACATGGAAATAAGAGAGCTGCAGCAGGCAGAGAAAATAACCCAAGGCGGAGCATGTTAGGGCATTAGATAAAGCAGGACTGGGAAAGTGAGTGAAGGAGTTGGGTAACAGATGAAATTAGAGGCTGGAGCATGTGATGATTATGTAGCTCACTGTTAATGTCAAAACAACAACTTTGTCCTCAACCAGGAGTTTAACACAGAACCAACACAGGGACTTGAGCTCCAAAGTGTCAAGGTCAGATTTAGATATTAAAAGCATGTTGGTGATTTTATTTGGAATTAGACAAAGAAAGAAGAGAGACAGGTTAATGGGCAATTGTAATACTCAAGGAGAGGGCTTCAGCTGAGGTAAATATAGAAGTAAGGTGGTTGAGGAGTGTTGAGATGTGTTTTGAAGTATTAGCATTTTCTGCAGGACCAAAAAAGAACTGCAAAAGCCAATTAATCAAGAAAGGCGGGAAGTACTTTTTAATAAACATACCATTACAAAAAGGGGCATGTTCTGAGGACTGATGTCTCTTGTATTGTTGATGCACCAAACTTAACTTGTTATCAGGAAATCTCCCTCTTGTAAGTAACACAAACTTGCTAATGAGTTTCAAATTCTATTAATGAGTGCCATGAAACTAAACTTACTTTAACACCTGCCAAAGAAATTTGTTAGTAACAAAAAAGCTGTGAAAAAAAATAAGCTTAAAAAAAAATCTTTATCCATCCTGCTCTTAAATAGGGGAAAACCAGTGATGCATGGGAATTGGCTTGCCATGGCTGGAGAAACAATTGTGCACATTTCTTCCCAATTTGGTTTTGTATCATAGCTTCAAATGGGCCAGGCTAGGAATATTCACAACATGGAAATTATCAAACGCTAATTCTTTTTCCTTTTTCTTTTTCCTTTCTATCAAACTGGTCGTAAACATTTACCAGCTGCAATAACAGATTTTAATTTTAAATTAAAAAATAAATGAAGAGCTGTGCTCATATTTTGCTTTCTAAAGTTAAAGTTACCCATCATCCTTTGTCTTTAATAATAAAAATAAACAAGTTAGTCATTTTTATTGATTGTGGAAATTGAGGGTGATGAAGGGATAGAGACTTTTTTTGACCAAGTGACCAAACAGACCCTGGAGAGTGACACAGATTTAAGAGCAAATGTAACTTCCTGATATGACTTCCCCAAGTGGTCCTCCTTATGAATTGTCTCCTGTCCCATGAGCATTTTATTTATTTTATTTTTAAAATTTATTTATTTATACAAGAACCCGGGTACAGGCCAGATGCGTGAGAGGGTGAGAGGATTCACCAGAGAGAGAGCAGGGAGCAGAACAGGCAGACTGAAGAAATACACTGCTGAGGGGAGCAGCGGGAGAGACAGGAGAGGTCTGCGGCACCATGTGGGACCCTCACCAGCCCACCAGGATGAACCCTAATATAAGGCCTGTGCCCCAGCTTCTGCCTCTCTCCCTGTCTGCTCTCTGCTTTCTTCTCTTCATGCAACCACTTGAGACATGTCCTGTCCTTCCTTCAACCCCTCTCAGTAACACATTCCTCTGTTTCAGTTCCTCCTGTGGTCTGTTGTTGACCTTTGGCTCATCATCTGGTCCCCAGTACTTCACCCAACAAATAAGAATTCAACAGTCATACAGGTGTTTGTTTATAGCTGACACAGATGTTTGTTGTGCTATTATGTTCTTTGTTTTCCATGTTCTTTCTCTCCCCCTGTCTGTTTTGCTCCTCTGTTCCTTTTCACCCAACTTTCTATTACATATTTCTCTAGAAATTCATTTTATTTCCTATTTTTAATGTCTAGCTATATTTTTAAAATTATTTTTAAGGGTTTGAGTGAAATTAGGTATTTCAAAGATTTATGATATATTCTTTATCTTATCCCAATCTACACAGTTAATATTAAATTACCTCTTGTAACATATAGAAACTTTAAAGCAACACGTACCCATTTACTGCCTTACACTGTACTTTGTGTTGTTATTGTTATAAATGCTACTAATTTTTCAACGGTATTTTATAATTTTACTTTCAACTGATAATATTATTTAAAAGAAATTAATAGGAATAGTAAATGTTTGAGTGACAAAATATTTTGTTTGTCCACATATGTGTAGCATTTTCAGTTTCCTCTCTGCTTTCTGGAAACCAAATAGCCTTCTAAGTTATATTCTACTTTCAGTATTTCTTGTAGACTCTATCTGCTACTTCCAGAGTCTCTCAGTTTTTGTTTCTCTGAAATATTTCAGATATAGAATTTTCAGTTAAGAGCTCTTTTTTTATTTAATGATTTGCATATATTGTCTGATAGGCTGGACTTTATAGCTGTTCTTCTATTTGTAACTTATCAAGAGTAAACTCCCTTTTTATATCTTGGATACTTTTTAATTTTGAATAAACATTTGGTTTTTAAAATTAATCCAGTTCTAGACATACAGACCAATGGAATCGAATAGAAAATCCAGAAATAAACCCACAGATTTATGGTCAACTAATCTTTGACAAAGGAGTAAAGACTATGCATTGGAGCAAAGAAAGTTTGTTCAATAAATGGTGCTGGGAAAACTGGGTCGCTACATGCAAAAGAATGAAGCTTGACCACTACCTCACACCATACACAAAAATCAACTCAAAATGGATTAAAGAACTAGACATAAGACCTGAAACCATAAAATATATAGAAGGAAATATAGGCGAAACACTACGTGATCTGCACATCAAAGACATCTTTACAGACACATCACCCAAAGCAGTGATAGTGAAGGCAAAGATCAACAGCTGGGACTACATCAAATTAAAGAGCTTCTGCACAGCAAAAGAGACAATAACAAAAACAAAGAGAAACCCCACCAACTGGGAGAACATTTTTGCACCCAACACTAATAATAAAGGACTGATCACAAAATCTGCAAAGAGCTGATGAGACTCAACAACAACAAAGAAAACAATCCAGTCAAAAAATGGGCAGAAGAGCTAAAAAGAAACTTCTCTGAAGAGGAAATGCAAATGGCCAACAGGCATATGAAAAAATGTTCAACATCACTTGCCATCAGGGAAATGCAAATCAAAACTACCATGAGATACCATCTTACACCAGTGAGAATGGCACATATTAAAAAAACTAGCAACAACAAATGTTGGCGAGGGTGTGGAGAAAAAGGAACTCTTCTGCACTGTTGGTGGGAGTGCAAACTGGTCCAACCACTGTGGAGAGCTGTGTGGAGATTTCTGGACCTACTAAACATAGAGCTTCCATATGATCCAGCAATTCCACTCCTAGGTATTTACCCAAAGGACACAGAAACATCAATTCCAAAGAACACCTGCACCCCTATGTTTATAGCAGCACTGTTTACAATAGCTAAGCTTTGGAAACAACCCAAATGCCCAAAAATAGATGACTGGATCAAGAAGATGTGGTACATATAAACCATGGAATATTACTCAGCATTCAAAAAAGATAAACACATGCAATTTGCAGCAACATGGATGGCGCTGGAAGGGATCATGCTCAGCGAAATAAGCCAAAAAGAAAAAGAAAAATACCGGATGGTCTCACTCATAGCAGGAATCTAGAAAACTTAAATAAGGGACCAGGAAAATGAATAACTATAAGAAAGTGAAAACCAAAATCAACAAAAAACTATGAACCAGAGACACTTTTAGGGGGGCGGGGGCGGGAGGGGAGGGATTGGGGTCAGAATGGGGGGGGCTGCAATTGTATGGGGAATATAACAATAAAATTTATAAAAAAAAAAAATCCAGTTCTTATAATTATCTGTGGGAGCATTTGAGCAATTATTTCACTCTGCACAATCGTTAGATATCAGATAGATTAATCTTGAATAACTTCATTTTTTGTGCCAGTATATAGATGATGCCTGAATTGTAAGAAAATATATAAGACCTATGAACTTGCTTCAAATTTTAGATATAAGTGCTTCACAACACATATTTTTAGGCCTAGACAGAGCCTTTATACTTTGATATGCTCTGCTGATTTTAATTCTTTCTAAAGCCAAAAGATATTCATTTTATAAGTGCTTTTCAAGCTAAGCATACATTTCATGGAGGAAAGCAAGGGAGTAGGAATGGCATCTGAAGCTTCAGACAGAGTAAAGTCTGTATTTGAGATTTGTTTGTAATATTTTGAACTCCTTCCCACAGAATTAAGAATGCACTTGTTTTTATGTTTAAAGTTCAAAGGTCAACACTGAATTGGTAAATAGGTAAACCTCGTATTTATCTTTTTGAAAATTGAAGTGCACAACTATTGACAAAATGGCATTTTATGAGTTTGGTGAAGGGATGAGTAAAATGAAACCTGGATAAAAGTGACAGTGGGAAGGAGCAAAGTTGATTTGCTCCATAAAGGCTATGAAATACTCAGATAAAAGGCCTTTCTCTAAGTGCATCAAAACAAAACCTGATAGAAGCGCTAGGAGCTATTACTCCTAAGTTACTGTAATTTGAGGAGAAAATGATAGTGTTACCTCAAAGTAACAAATGGCAAGGCAAAACAAAGTCTAAAGATGAATAAAAAAAATATTATCTTTATCTGGCTTCTTGGTCACCAGTGAGTAAGAAAATACTGGCTTTACTTTCAGGCTACAGAATTCCTGAACAAGCTACAGTTGGAGCCTGTTCACACTTACAATCTACGAGGGTGGGTTTGCTTTCCTGCCTGCTGGGGGCAACGAGGACAGGCGGAAAAATTTACAGTCAGTTCACAAAGTGAAGAGACAATAACCCAACCTTTTGGTAACTTTACAATTGTGCCAGGGAATGTTAAAAAAATATCATATGAATTAATTTAGAGATTTAACTGACTTGGTTAAAAGATTCACGAATCCAGTAACATCCTATCTGGCAATTAGACAGAAGCTACAAGGATTTGTACAAATGAAATATTTTTATAGTCAGAAAAGGAGTGGCACTGGGCCCCCTGGTGTCCTAGGGGTTAAGCCTCAGCACTGCTACCACCACAGCTGAGTTAGATCCCAGCCAGGTAGCTACTACCCACATAAGGCGCAGCAAACCTCTTCTATCTCGTCTGCTGCTCCCCTCAGCAGTGTACTTCAGTCCGCCTGTTCTGCTCCCCACTCTGTCTCTGATGAATTTTCTCACACCCCCCCACCTCTGGCCTGTACCCCAGTTCTTGTATGCATAAATAAATAAATCTTTAAAAAAGAGAGAGGAAAAAAAAAAAAGAGTGGAGACACGACTATTGTCAAAAAAGAGATATATTATTTCAGGCAAAACTATCTTCCCCTAGGGGGAAACAGGGGTCTTACACTGATTACCTCACTAGCTTTGACCAGGAGACTCCAGATTGATTACTTTAAATTTCCATATTGGGAGCATGGGGTGAGTGGAGGCTGAAGGCGCAGTTAGATTGGATATTAATTCTAGGGGGAACTTGGCATGAATGACTCCATTTAGTGCCTGTTGTTCTGTGTTTTACAGGAGTTAATTTCACTTGTTTGATAAACATTATAGCTAATATGCTTTATTATTATTTTTAAAGATTTATTTATTCATACATACAAGAGCTGGGGTGCAGACCAGAGATGCGGAGGGGTGTGGGAGGACTCACCAGAGACAGAGTGGGGAGCAGAACAGGCAGATCTACTGAAATACACTGCTGAGGGCAGCAGTGGGTGAGACAGGAGAAATCTGCTGTGCCATGTGGGTCAGCTCCCTGGGTGGGGATCTAACTCAGGCAGTCATGGTGATAGGGCTGGGACTTAACCCCTTAGCCACCAGGAAGGCCCTATAGTTTTGTTTACCTAATTGCTTACGCTATTGGTTTTAGATAGATTTCTCTCTTACTGTACAGAAGCACCATTTCAAGTGCTTTGGTGAGAAAATCTATAGTTATATTATCATAAATTTCTTAAAACTTCAAATATATTATCATATATTTCTTCAAATATACTTTGAAGTAAAATATCCAATCATCATTTTTTCTTATTTTCTGAAGTAGTTGTGAAAAAGAGTCTAGGACTGGCTGCTTCAGTTTTATTTTCCTTTAATTCCCCCATTCTTTCAAAGACAGTTGAATGATCCCTTCAATGATTATTGAGCCTATACTATGATATAATACAATCCTTATTGCTGGGGCACTGTATAGAATTACTGATATATACACACACAGAAAATGAAACATATGCATCACAGAATAAATAAAATGTATAATTATACAGTGATAATTTACATTAGGATAACCCAAAATAAATAATTTTACAAGATAAATTTTGGACTAAAATTATCCCAAAAATGTTTAAAATGAACTGAAAATTTTAACAAGTCAGAAGGAAAAAGACACATAATTGATGGTATTAGTTATAAGTGGGATACAAGGAAACTAAACAAAAGAACAGATAAAGCCGAACTTATGGTGGGTACACTATGGTAACACTTGAAGTTTGGGGGAGGGGAGTTCTATATTCCCAAAATATAAACAGTGACATAAATAAGCATTACAGAGAGAGGAGAGAGAGAGAGAGAAAGAGAATTTTAAGAGGGATCTTGAATCATGTGTATTAACTTAAGGATGGGAACTTAAAAGGGTTAAAAATACTATCAAATATGTAAGGTAATTAGAAAGACCTATTTTCATATTCCATTCACTTTCTAACTCAATGTTTATTTGTTGACTTTTAAGATTCCAGTTACTAGCTATGTGGAGATACAGATGATCTTCAAATGAAGTGATCAATCAGATGAAATCAGAGACTCTTGGGAGATTTACGTAGAACAAGCATTAACAAGGCATATTAAGGGCTAAACTAAGCTCAACAGTTCTGAAATTTCACTTGCTTCAGTATATTTTTTCTTATTTATCTACAAATATATTGTGCATGAAAGACCCATGTCTGTACCTTCACTAATTTAATGTCCTGTTTACCCTTGGCATCCCATTATCTAATATATGTTCAGATATTTACTTTCTGCCTCACAGTTCTCTTCTTATTTAAAGTAAATGTGATATATACTCAATCGTACAAAGTAAGAACAACTATTCTAATGCTAAACATTGCTGTGAGATTTGCCTTCATAACTTTTTATTCTTAGTCTCAGTAGAGTTCTCTCCAGTATGGAGGGTAATTTAGCTTGTGGCTGTTGGATTGTGAGTAAGTGAAATGGTCATTTCACTTATACTTCTAAAATGACTTGCCTCCGGTAGACATTAGCTAGCAACTCCAACTACATGTTACGTATCCGAAGACATCTCTTTGCCTGGGAGAAGGATTTGTACTAGTTACAACAACATTACTGAGTAGTGATGTGAGCTGTGGTGGAAGATTCTTCACTCCACTGGAGGTGATGGAGAATATCAAGGTTAAATACAACTTTTCAGCTTTCAGACACACTATTGCACACTGCTTTGCCTTTCAAATCGAGATCTTTTAGCTAATAGGTAAACTGATTGAAGCACTGCAGGACAAGTTCTGCATTCACAGATGAACAATTTCTACTTCTATTCCCACCCAGAGAAATTCCTGCTAGCCTCATTAACATTCCTTAGCAACAAAATGCAGATGATCCATAGAGATGGCAAGAAGCACTCTACATAAGTGGACCAGTAAATAGGTGGAAACAAAAAAGAGAAAGAAATGGCGGCATTTGGGACTTTTTGTTTATTCTTTATTTCACTCAGTAAAGATCTTTATGAAGAAACTTATGCACACCATGATGATTTTATATTGCCTGTGGAAAAAACCACTTGCTTAGGAATTTTGTTTAGTCATTGGGATTGCTGCATGTGTTTAAACATGTTGTTCTATTTGCCCCTGGCTTGGAATAAAAGCTAACATGGTGAATTCTAAGGAATTAGTGAGAAGCCTCGTCCCCATTCCTGGTACCATGCTTTTCTCCAAGATGATACTTGTGTCTGTCAATTCCCAACACATGTGTGTCTCTCTCTCTTCAGCTGCACCCTTGTCAGCACTTCTTCTCATATTGCATCTGATTCAGAGTTAACATCTGCCCTTTCATGATCGGATGTGGCTATTAGCCTCTCAAGGGAGCCCACTTCACTAGCTTCCCTGGCACTGGGCTCACATTGTGCCTGGCATTAATATGGATGGTATTAGAATTTCCAACCTCTACTCTCCCCTACCAGCAGGCGGTCCTCATTTCTGTCCCCTTGCCCTGGAGTGACCATTGCCACACTGGTTGCTCATCAGCCCTGCATGGTCATTAAGCTACAAATGTGTGAACAGGACACCTGCAGCTCCATCTGTGTCTGTTACCTAGAACTTCTATACAAGCCAGCATCGAATCATTTGGTTGAAAGAAGTCTTGCCTGCTATTAATGATTTCAGTGCGGAGTTTGTGGTAGCAGTGGACAGAGAATTCAAAATACATGAATTAAAAGAAGGATTATATTTCATCCTGATTACTACCACAGTCCTGGAAGCCAGAGCAATGGGGTGTTCACGCCATCTCTGCCATGAAGCCATGGGAAGTTACCCACCTCTGTACATTCCTGATACTTCATCATATAAGAGAATTAAGAGTGTCTACCTTCCAATTTATAGATTTCCCAGTCAGAATTAAAGTCTACGGAAATAATAATGTTCTTTGGTAGTTGTGGTTCAATGAATATTAATTTTTCTTGTTCCTAATAATAGGTTTTGGCAAAAATGATACTCTCTCCTTGGACTAAAAGGAATATATTTTTATGAATATATTATTGATATGTATCTATCACACTATATTTATTTGATAACCACTTTATTGTCCATAAATTATTCAATATATTAAATTTATAAAGCATGGTTGAGAAACTGGATTATGTAAACTGAAAAATCCTAGTTCTGTTGACATGTTATGTGTGCTACAATTAGGATGCTATTATTTACTTGTGGCCAAAATTAATGCATCATCCACCACACCCCTACTCCACCACCAATGTACTCCTGTTGTTGCTGGAATGGGTCACAAATTAGAACACATCAAGTTCCTTCCTTACAGCCTTTCTTAACTCCCTGTAGCTTTTAGGATAAATCACCTATCTTGTCTCCCTCAAGTCCACCTTCAAACAAAGCAGACATTTTTGAAGTTCCCAAACTCTACCAGGTTCCTGCAGTAATGGATTATTTATCTTTAGAGTTTTAGAAATTAGCTTAATAGCTAGTATTTAGTATTATTTGTTCATTATTTGTTGAATTAATTAAATATAGCTTTCAAATATGTTATTTTAATTATTAGCATTATTTTTATATAAAACTACACTTTATGACTATTGTAAGCCAACAAGTGGGGGGAAAACAAAAACAAAAACATCGCCTTTTCTTTATTGATTTGGATTCTAAAGCGAGTTAATGATTTATGTTAGGGTAAAGTTGGAAAACTTTTTAAGCATGGAGTTGCTGACTTTGCTATTTTATTAAGATGTTTTTAGTTTGGACCTTGTTAGCAAGTTTTGTAATTATGTCTCACTCATTAAACTATTATTGATGTCTGAAAAAGTAAGATATTAGCATTTTATTTCCCCAAAGAAGCACAAAAGGGATAGCATTACTCAAATCACAATAGAGGGCATAAAATTCAATGTATTCTGCCCAAAGCAGGTGTTGAAATATTTGCTTCTTGCAGCCAAGAATCTGCTTTTATCTATTGCTGAAAATGTGTTTTGTGCTAGTAGCGATTTATAACGTGTTTTCTTAGGAAAGTCATTAAGAAAAGAAAGGCACCAAGAAATAATGTGTCATAACAATCTACAATAACTTTTTCATGTGTCAATAAAGGCAAACTTTGACACTTGTCACCATGAATGTTTGCAAAATATTTTTAATGTGAAGTGTGTTTGTTTTTTATAATACTTATAATCTTCAGTGAGACACTATTTTGTGTTTACTGACTTTCTGACTTGTCCTCTTATAATAGCCAATATTGATAAACGCATACCATGTTACTCAAGATTCCAATATCATGTTTATTTTTTGTTCCATCATCCTTTATTTAGAAAGCAGCTGAGCTCTACAGAAAATGTAGAGTTTTTAGCCAGTTAGAATTGAACAGTGAAGACAAAGAGCAGCAAGAGTGTGGTGAGTGCTATCACTAGCTGCCTAGATTTCAGAAGATGGGGGCCGGGTCCAAGACAGTGAAAGTACCTATTTAGTGACTTCGGGGTGATGGTTGGGTGCAATGTCCAGGGATGCTGCCATATTTGGACTGATCAGATTATAAATAACTCCTAATATGGACGTGAAACTGAGGCTAAAGAGTTAACTTGTTCTTAGACCCTAAAACACAAAAGAGAAAAAAAGAAAAGTACCTAAACTTTCCTTTGAGGTTTTGACAAACAGCAGAGCCTAAAGGCTTATCTGCAAAGGACTCAACCTTTGCACTTGCAGATGGACTAACCCTGAGCTGTGCTCCAAACAGGCTGACACAGAGGAGGGGAGTGGCCCACCAGCAGAAATTTAAACTCCAGGTACAGGAAAAAAAAAAAAAAAAAGAAAGCCTGTTCATACTTCTCTACGAGTAGACTGCACTGAAACTATCTAGTCAACATCAGCCTAGTTCACACTTCTTTACCCTTAACCTGCTCCTTTGCACTGACTCCTTCATTCTCAATCCCCATTTTCCAAAGCACTGTGAACCCCTTCACCCACCTGGGAAGATTTGTTTTTCTCTTGCTTCTTTGCTATCTTTCGCCTATTGCTAATCAATTGCAATAATTTTTTTCTTCTTTCAAAACCTGGTGTCATAATTGGCTCATGCACATCAGAAAGTGACCCTGTTTCTTGGATAATGGGTGAATCACAGAGACGAAGCTTCTTTTTTTGGAGCACCCAGTTTTTATTTAGGTGTTGCAAGTCCCCTTCCTGTACAGTATGTGACTCAGAGATTTAAATCACCTAAACGTCACTCTGTAGCTGCCTTATTTGAGGCATATCTATGACCCATAACAAAAAAGAAAAAAGAAATATCAATCTAAATGCATCATTTTCAGAATCCAAACATCCAGATTGTTCTGATGAACTGAGAAAGAACATTCTGTTATTGTTCATACTGGTACTTCCTATGATATTCTTTCTAACATCAAAGGAATAATAAAGAACAAGTGAATTAAACAACAGTATTGAAAATAACTGATAGGTATCAAAGGCCTAACAAGTAACTTATATACACTATCTTGTTATTTCACTCTAAAGTGTTATGAGGTTGGCTGTTACCTTGGCATTCTTTTTTATTATTTTAGAGATTTATTTATCTATGCATACAAGAACTGGGGTTTAAGCCAGAGGTACAGGGGGTGAGAGGATTCACCAGAGATGGAGTGGGGAGCAGAACAGGCAGACTGACTGGAATACACTGCCGAGGGGAACAGTGGGCAAGCCCAAGAGGTCTGCTGCACCATGTGGGTTGCTCCCTGGCTAGCCGGGGATCAAACTCATACTGCAGTAGCTGGTGATAGCTTGATAGTGCTGTCTTTAACCCCTGTGCCACCAGGGAGGGAGGCCCTACATTAGCTTTCTACTTGAGTTGATGAGTTAGATGAGTTAGTAATATACAAATGCAATTTATTAAGTATAAGGTAGAAAATGCTACTTCACACTTTTCAAATTTTTATTCCTATGCTCTTGGAAACAAGAGATACTCGTGGTGGAAACTCCTATTTCCAATTCCAAATTTCTGAAGGAATTAATTGATATATGCCACTTTGGTTTCAAACCACCCCTGAGTCTAGTCACCAGAGTTTTACTATACTATGTCTATATCAGCTTTTTCTGGTGCTCCAAATATAAGAGTTTTCAACTTTTACTCTATCTTAGGTAATTTGAGAATCCCAATCAAATTTTCTTTCTCTTTCACTGATACTGCATTTGAGAGATATTTTATTATATCTATTTCTAATTCATTGATTCTCTCTACAGCTTTTTTCAAATTAGTAGTTTAGCCTCTCCATTGAAATCTTAATTTTAATTCCTACCATTTTCATTTCTAAGCATTCTAATTGTAGAATCACTTCTAGAAGTAGATACTTTTTTTAAAATTCTGCCTGTAAATTTTGTATAGCATTTTCTTTCTCAATTACATTTGTATTTCTTTTTCAAAGCATACTAAACACACTTGCTTTATATGCTGTATTTCATATTTTCAATAGATCAGACTTGATGAAGAAGGGATTGTTCATCACCAATGTTTCTCTATAGTGGCAACTTTTCTCTGATGAAATATTAATTAATTTTGAGCTCATGGTCCGTAAGTTATTTTCTTTAAACATTCCACTGAATCCTGCTACAAGATCCTTCCTGCAGAGAGATTGTGAATTTGATGTAGCTTGGGGATAATGACCCAAAATTGATTGATACATCCTAAAGCAACTTTAAATGTTTACTTGGCTATTTGGGCCACATATTTAGTATGAATCCTGCCTTCAGGATCCTTCTGAGGATCAGCTATATTGAGGAATTCTCAACAAGGTGCTCTCCTGTCTGGTATAACACAGAGGTATGAACAGTATGTGCAGACAGTTTGGAAGTGTGGGGCTTGAGGATGTCACTCTGTGGCATGATTTTAAAGAATCGTGTTTGCCCCAAATTCCTGTCCCATAAAGGGTCTCTAATTTTTTTTCTTGATCTCTATCCACAGACCACAAAACCTACTTTTTTGAGTGCAATGATTGGCAATGACTGGATATTGATTGGACAGCCAGGAACATAAGTTGTCATTGATCCCCCTAGTGTCATGGTCTCTAGTCATTTAGCCTGTGGGTAGTCTCTTCCTTTCTTCCCAGCTCAGTTTTTCTCATCATTTTATGTATTTTGTGTCATGTGATAGATGACAGTTCAGTAACTTCCATAATTGCCCACTTTATAATAAATATTGAAAGCGTTTTTTAACTAGTTGTTCTAGTCATTTACTTCAATTTGGAGAGCTGAACAACAGTTAAAGTGCAAAGATGTGCAAGGCATTACTATTTATAAGAGAAAAATATTTAAAAAAATAGATATAAATAAATGATAGCTCAGTCATATAAGGGGATTTCAATTTGCTTTTAAAAATGGTGATTATGAATGAGTACTTGTGGATATAAGCACTCTATCATAAAAATGAAAAAAAGTAGGATCCTAATTTATGTATTTTATCCAGTTCAGAACACACACATGTAGACAGAGGCAAATTAAGAAGTGAACAGCAATTTTATTTGGATAACATTATGATTGAATTGTTTCTGGCGATGGCCCCTGCAAGTTGGATGAAATTATGAAAATCATTTAACTACTCTGAGGCTCAGTATTTTACTAGCAAATTACTTATAATTATACCAACATTGGATATCTTAATATGAGTAAAAACTGAGATCACCTATGTGAATACTTAGTAAAAATCATTATAATTTTCATATTACTCTATCTTTAAAATTCTTATGAAGAATTTAAAGGTATGTTAACTACATTTATAAAAATATAATGGAATGTTACTATTATTAAGAAGAAAACAGGAAAAATCTGCCTTTTTATATACTAAAATAATTCAAAATAATAGAATGATTTTGGGGCATCAAAAATTCCTGTCCCACTATCTCCAGTCATGTGGTGAAATCTGTTTGCTAATGACCCTAAAACTAAGTTCATGAATGTGAGATAAGAATATAATGGTTTTAAGATTTCATTGCTAATCTGAACTGTGGCCATATATTTTAAATGCTTCTTAGATCTGAAGTGTGTTTTGCACATGTAATCTCTAGAAACTAATGATCACAGAGGAAACAACTAAACAGCAAATTGCTATGGATTATTTTTGATTTGTATGGACTTAAGTAACAGGTCATCAGATTCCTGTGTTTCTTCAATTATTGTCTCCCTCATTTTTATCAGCTATGCTGATTTCATTGACAATTTTAACTTTAACATAGAGGAAATATATTAAAAATAATATAAGGAATCCAACTAATTCACTTCCATGTATTCTCTTTATGAGATAATATTGCTGATATCTTGCTTTCTACCTTCTCCCTTGGTGTAATGTATGATGTCATTTTCACTATTTTTCACTGTGATTTGTGTCTCTGAAAAGATCAGCAGAATGTTGTGAGCTTAGAAGTTAGTTTTTTTCCTACTGATTTTTTTTTTCCTATACACAGCAACCCAAGCATGACCGAAGTCAAACCTACTGGTTCGCATAGCTTCTAATATGATCGCCATAGAAATATCAATTGCTTCTAAAACCCAACACTATATGTTGCATACTTTAAACTTTGCCCAACAACTCCACTGCAATTGAAAATGAGCATTCTTAGAATGTGAAAAATATAATCAAGTTCCCTACTGGAATCCTGAACTTTAGATATATGACAAAGGAATCAACAGACAGAGAAAATAACACTTGTAATATTGGAAGGCAAGTAAGAGATATAACTTATTTGAGAGCAAAAATGGTTTTCCAAATTTCTCACATCTTACTCCCTCTTAATGCCTTGCAGAAACCCACTTGTAAAAATTTTGAATTTGTTGCAGGACATAATTCACAGCTATTGTGGTTCCTGCTTCTCACCTGTACAAGCAGAAAGAAGAGAAACAAATAATTTCTTTTTAAAATTTTATTTATTTTTTAATTTAACTAACATCATGACTTTCATGTCTGAGTCATTGAGAATCTACATGCTGCATACACTACATTTTTTTCTTTTTCTTTATCTTTTCTTTCCTTTCTTTCTTTTTTTTTTAGCAATTTCACCCAGTATGTTTATTGGATTATTCCACCTACTCCAGAATGCACAGCAATATCTGCTCCAGGTAAATCTCTCCTCCAGACATAAGAAGAATAGCTCAGGTTTTGGGGGAAAATCCTCCCCATGGGAGCAGAGGGTGAGAAATGTTCTTTCTCCTCCAATATTTCACACCATCTGAAAATGTATATGGGAAGAAAACATGTTTGCAATGATAGTTTGTTCTCCTCTGGCTAATCCACAGAGCTCTCCAATGGAAAGTTTCCAAAAGAAAGTTAAAAATGAGAAATGAAAGATCATCACTTTCCTGTACAACTGGGGAAGGGTAAATATTTCCTACTATAATCTACACTTAAGATTTGTCCATAGATTTAGCCACATTCATAGGAATTATTTTTAAAAGATGGCTGGTTAAATAAATAAATGTCTAAGAAAGATTATTTCCTGTCCTGAAAGTATTTATATTCAATTACATGTAGAATAACATTGAGAAAAATGGGTACAGATTTTTTCTTCTTTTTTCATGTATTAAGGAAGTGGATTTCTAAACAATATACAACCTACTCTAACCAGGGTTAATTTTTCACCCAATGAGGTATATGTGCTTAATAAATGATCGACATTATTACCAATAAACACAATTCAGACATCTTTAAAAAAATGTGATAAAGTGTATGTAAGAAATCACGGAAGAAAGCATAGACCAGAAGCCAGGTTTGATGCTCATTTCTCCCAACACCTAGTTCTGTTGGTGGAAATACACTCCAAATATTTACGACTTAAAGTTGTTTCCAGCAAAGAGAGTTGTTGGTTTCACCTGTTGAGAGAGTTATTTGTGTAAACAAATAATCAACTAAATTTTCACTGAAGGACTTTCCACCCACACCTCAAGGCTAGGACTGTTGGGAAGTTGGGCAGGTCTGTCTTGTAGATGTGCATCAGCATGTGTGAGAAGTTGTAGACCTGCTTCCTTCCATTTTATTTCCTCCCAAGGCCACCACTGTGTTTGGGTAACTAATGACAGAAATTAACTCTAGCTTATGCAAGGAAAGAAATGCAATGAGGGACTGTTTATTAGTACTGGAAACTTACAAGATTTGTCACAGCTTGAAACAAATAAAATTGAACAACCTAAGATTGAAAAAATCATTATACTCCAGAGAATCAAATGTAAAGAATGACCCTTCCAGGGAAATTTGGAGGAAAAAAAGGTCAAGACTGCTTTCATCCTGTGAAACTCTACTCTAGATTCAAAATCTGTGAAGAAAAAAAAAAATCTCATCAAACATTTATGCTGACTTTCAGCTGCAGCCAAGTCAAACGAGTGAGTTATACAACAGGAAAGTTCCTCGAATGTCTTCTAGGTGTTTCTGTCATATATGTCCCCACTTATTTGAGACTGTCCCTACTTACATCTGTTGTCCCAGTTTAAATATTAACAGTGTCCCTTCAACTATCAAATCTGTGCCTGCTCTGATGCCTTATGACTGGCTCACTCAATGGTGTGGTGAAGCTTCCACTTGCAGGTTGCTCAAACTCTTTGCAGCGCCACATTCAATGACCTCGTTTTGGCCACTTGAAACTAGAAATGGTAGTGCCTTCCTCCATGGCAGCTGGCAAACACTCCAAATCAGGTCTTCCTAGCCTTCAAACTGCTGCCAGCCAGATATGCTGATCGGCTCACCTATTTGTTCCCCCCAAGTGTGATGCACTGGTTAAGATAACGCTCTTTGCTCTTTGTTTTTTGTTCTCTGTTATTCATAGAAAACACATTTTGTTTTTAACATCATGAAAAATTGTCCTACAAGCTAGTCATTAGTGAAGAGAAAAATAAGATGTCCCCAGGGGCTCATTGCTTTTGTGTTTCCTGGAACTGAGAAAAGAACAAGCTCAGCAGACTTGAGCTAATTCAGGGAAGAACAGGCAGATGGACCAGGCTGGGGTTGGGGTTGGGGTTGGGGGTGTGGGCTCCCTTTCAGCCTGGGGCTTTATTAGATCCGAAAATGCTGTTTTTGCATAGACCCTGGCCATCCTGGGCCTTCTTTATGGGTGATAAGAGTGTTAGCCACAGGGAGAGTGCATTACTGAAGTGCTTCCACGCTGCCTTATGTCCAGCTTTTCTGGGCTAAGCATGTGCACTGTGGGCTGAGAGGAGCTCTAGACCCGCATGCGCTACGCAATGTCTCTGTTGTCATTTTCCCAAAGAGTGCGCTTCCCAGTGTTGCTGGAGAGTTGCATTGCGTTCTGCATGTGATCATCCCTTGAACAGTAACAATTAAGTAAAACATCGGATTCACCCTACTATTATGGTAGGAAAACAAGTGCCTCTGTTTACATATGTGGAGACAGAACTGCTACTATTAAAAAGGATTACATCTTACCCTAACAAAGAGGTTAGCAGAAAGTATAGCCAATTCAGTCTATCGTGGAATGGAAAATAATTGCAATTATAATTGTTCCCAAATAGTAAATGTGTAATATATACATTGTGTGTAGATATACATAAATATACATAGACACATATACACACATATATTTTTTGATTTCTTTTTTTTTTATAGAGGCATGTTTTATTTATTTGTTTGTTTGTTTGTTTGTTTATACATGCACTGGGTACAGTCAGAAGCGCGGGAGGGTGAGAGAATTCACCAGAGGCAGAGCGGGGAGCAGAGCAGGCAGAAGGACCGAAGTACACTGCTGAGGGGAGCAGCGGGCGGCAGGAGAGGTCTGCGCGCCATGTGGGACCCTCCTCTGGTGGCCGGGGAGCAGCCGGGGATCGAACCTGCGTCGCAGAGACCGCGGGCAGCTTCGCAACCCAGCGCTCAACCGCTGCGCCACCGGGGAGGCCCTATTTTTTGATTTCTTCATTTAAATTATTTTACTATTCTTTTTTGATGGCAATTGATATACCAATAGCACCATTTCCTGGCACAAATTCCTTTTCTTCTGAGATGGCACATTTCTCTGATTTCTTTCTGAATAATTATAATGTAAAACAGGCAGAAGGATGGAAATACACTGCTGAGGGGAGCAGGGGGTGAGTCAAGAGAGGTCTGCTTTGCCATATGGGTAGCTCCCTGGCCAGGGATCGAACTCATGCTGCAGTGGTTGCAGATAGTTTCATAGGTTGCATCTTAACCCCTTGCACCACCAGGTAGACCCTAACTTGAAGGTCTTTCCAATACCCTGTGGCCAATATTTAGGGCAATGCAAAATTTAACCTTCTTAATTATATGTTTCCTTTATTATTACTTTATTCCATTTTTGAGTAATTTAATTGTACAACTGGGAATCACAGAGGCATTAAGATGTTTCTTCTGCCATTTTAAATTAGTTCAACAGATTTTGAGAATAAACTGAATTATGTAGGGAGCATTTTATAAAAATGCATTTAAACATTTGCATGTGTATACTATCTTCCTTCAGCAAAATGAATATTTTGGAGAGATGGATGAATAAGAAAATGAAGTGACTGAAATAGTTGACTGTCAGGTATTATAAGCATATACTTAAGTAGAAAGTGATTTTTATATACCTCTAATGTCTAATTAAAGCATTCCATATTTTACTACTATTCTTATTTCTTACATAACTTCTTAAAGCCTAATACTATCCTAATAATTTTGATTGTTTAGTTAAGTTATATTTTTCAGACAAGTAGAGAAATGTGTACCTTATGCACATTTTGTGTGTTTGTATGCCTCTAGATTACATGGAAATTATAGACTGCAGGTTAGCACATTGGGTATTTTATCAGGAATGTCACAGATTAAGTGCCACTTTGATTCTGACTTTAATATCTATCACCTACTAAAGGAAAGGATTATAAACCCTAACTACACAACATACATTTGATGTCGTGCACTCTGCCTCTGATCCAACTCTTCTTGATAGTGTTCCAAGAAAATCTTCATTGAACTATAAGCATAATATTTGAAGATATGATACTGGCTTTAGGGGCTGTGAAGAGGAAAGGCAGGCAATCACTTGGCAGCCCAAATGTCACCAATCCCTGGATATAAGGATTAGAGTCATAATTTTGCAATGTTCATCTGATGACCAGGGTTTCTGGTCTCCAACAAAGTCCTCCTTCTTCCAAACATTTCTTTGAATTCTCAGGAAATGTTTTTGAGACATATTGTGTTGCTTTGTCTGGCACTACTCTCATGCCTCAGTGCATTTCTTTTGGACACCATGTCTCCTGATGTTCCACATAGCAGTTCTCTGGTAGATTACATCATTGATTGTCACAGCAGGTACCCCTATTGTGTGTTTTATTGGCTATCCTGTATAATAATTTCTTGAGCCTTTTCTCCGAACCAGCTGAGCACCAAAGTCATCAAAGAGGTCTAATATTCCAAGACCAAACTAGGAAGATTCTATCTTTCCTTCTATATTATAACATGATCTCATAAATCATGCAGGATGAAAGCTTGGGTTGCATTGTATTTACAAGCTTAATAAAAACATTCAGGGTCTTTATCCACAAAAGGATCCTTATCCTTTTCTTCCTAAGGAATCAGTAATGTAGCCTGAAGCATAGGGAAAATATATTTCAGTAATAGTCATGGGGCTATGCTCAGAATACTCTTCAAACTTGGTTTCTTCATTAAATTAATGCCATCTTGCTATTTCTTCCTTAAGGAAGATTATGTGTGATAAAATAGATGGCCTGGAAACAGATACTCAATGGCTCACAACAGTGAATTTAAAAAAAATTGAGATGAAGATAATATCCTAATATTAGACAGAACCATAGTTCTGTTGCAAAATTTCTTAAGCTTTTAAAAAATAGAAATCTTGGGCCTCCCTGGGGGCTCAAGGGGTTAAGCACCGCACTATGAAGCAATCCGCAGACTCTGCAGCATGAGTTCGATCCCCAGCCGGTCAGAAAGCAGCCCACATGGCGCAGCAGAACTCTCCTGACTCGCCCGCTGCTCCCCTCAGCAGTGCACTTCAGTCAATCTGCCAGTTCTGTTCCCCACTCTGTCTCTGGTGAATCCTCTCACCCTCCCATCTCTGGCCTGTATCCCAGCTTTTGTATGCATAAATAAATAAATCTTTAAAAAAAGAAAACTAGAAATCTCTATGTTTTCACCAAAGAACATCTACCCACTCTAGAATCAGCCTAGCTTTTAGTTTTCCACCAACCTAGCTTTAAGTTTGGATGTTTGGATAATATCCAAAGTTAAGATAGGAAAACAAAAGTATGTAAAGGTTATTTTGTATATAAAAATGTATTATCACTTATACACATGATTTCTTTAAAAAAGACAAAAAGTGAGAAAATTACTCTTCTCATAGTACATCTCACTTAAGGAACATCCAAAATTATATGTTTTATAGAAAATATGGGATTGCATATATTCTGGCTCTTTTCCCAAGACTTCTAGTTATATTTCCTTCATCAAATGTTATAGTCTTTGTTGACCATTACTTCAGTCCTTAGGTTTTATAGAACAAACATTCCAAGGTCAGTAGGATCATTATTCTCTCTTATGTACAGCCAATGTTTATTTTTAATTTGAGGCTGATAAATAAAGCTTTAATGGGATTTTAATGGCATGTTGGACACACTTCAGTGTCCAGAGATGTGGCATTGTATTCAGGAATGTCATTGTCTAGATTAATTATCAATAGCAGACAGATAGCATCAAAGCAATGTAAAAGTGAGAGAAGTTGTCAACAAAAATTGATAGGCAGAGAGAGCAGAGGAAAACAACATTTGATTTGCAATTATAAACTAGATCTAAAATCATTTTTGGGTGTGATATGTGTATTTTTTGGTTCCTGAGAATATGTTCCTTAAAATAGTACATCTTAACTACTTTGTTTCATTTTTAAAGTAAAGTTATTCTTCTTAAAAAGAGGGGCATGCATCTGGGTATACTAGTGTATGAAAACAAGGAGCACACTCTTTGCAATAGGCATCTTTGATTTCTGAATTTTATTATGCTTACATAAAAAATAGCTGAAATATATTAAGATGTGGTCTTTGTATGTTGACATATCTACTCAGAGGATGAACCAATTTCAATTTATTGAAAATATTACTAAAGAGTCAAGGAAAAACTGTCTTGAATAAGAAAATATCTTACTCATCTATCAAGCATCTCCATATTCTACACAGCAAATTATTTATGTAATATTTTGGGGTTTAAGTATCTTTGATTTAAATAATGTAATTAATATGTATTATTTTTATGTCATTTGCATAACATTGTATAATATCTTCTTGATGAAAAAAGATTCAAAATATATTATTGTATTTATCTTGGGGGTTTGAATAGAAGCCTACTTACCTAATTTTGTCAAATCTATACTCAATTATAAGATGCATCATTACTTTTTGTGCCACTGGAAAAATAATTGCCTAAATTTTAACTTAGTTTCATCGTTGAACTGTAGAACAATGCAAAGCCTTGGAAGACATTTTAGATGGCAGTTACAGTCAACATCTGCAGTTTTAACAATGTATATAACTCAGTGGAACGAATGACATTGAGAATGGCTAAGTTTAATTACCAGCAGGCAATGACAGTATACCCCCTTGGTCTGACTAAAAGTGATCATAAAATGAATCCTGGTTTCAGAGATGTAAAATGCCAAGAAAAAAGTATCCCTTCGAATTGCTAGAGTATCTATTTCAAATGCCAGTTTCATCTACTGTTAGCCTTTGTTTGAACAAGTTACTTTAGTTTTTCTAAGATTCCTTACTCTTAAGACAACATAGATACCCATTGTGTCATATTATTCTAAAGATAAAAATTAAAGTCATCTTTAAAAGCATATGATAGAGTTTTGTTTATTTTTTGTCTTACCAACATGCTAATACAGGAAGCTCCTAGAATCCCCCCTCTCCCAAAGATGTACCAATGATACAGTTTCACATAAAAAAAATCCCTATTAGAAAATTTAGGAATTTTCTAAGTGACCTCTGCACATTGGTGATGGAGAAAATACCCACAGTGAAAGGAATAAGAAAGACTGAGACACACTTTCCCCATGAACTCTTTGATTGCCACAGAACATACAATCAAGAGGGAAACTCTAGTCCCCAGCTTCTTACTAAGGAAGAAGATATTTAGACAGCATATCTAACACTCCAAGGGATGGGTCCCCAAAATACCTAAAGCTGAAAACCAGTGATGCTTGTACTGATGAATTAATTCTATAGGGATATGGAAATCAAAAAAGCAGTTCTTAATAGGTACACAAGGACTGGTTGTGATTATGTCCTCAGGGTTCAGTGTGGAGGGTACAACAAAGGCATTAATCTTCCAGGTACTCCCTGGAAATTGTTTTTATGCATACTTTATAAGCTACTGCTTCTAATTAAGGTCCAGCTTCTAATTAATATGCACCTAGATGCTGATTGCTATCCTTCATGGGACCAAGAAGGCCAGTGGGCAATCCTCAGCTTTCTGCTTTTGACTGACTCCAAGCAATAAACCCAAGTTACCATTATCTTCCTGGGAAGAATTTGCCAACACATCTAGTATTCCAATTTTATTATTGCAATTCAAAGGACCAGCTCCCCAATTACCTAGTTGATACCTAACTGAGTTGCTTTCACAAATGTCACAAAACTATAAGCAAAGAGAAAAAAAATAAGTCCCATGAGCACCCCACTGATGTCTATAAAACCAGGTTCAACATATAGGGATCAGCCAAATATACTACTCTCTACGTTTACCTGGAAGGTGTTTGACTGTGCATTTTCTCATGTATAGTGTGAAAATCTGGCATCTAGTTAGTCTACATCTAGATGCTGACCACAATCCTACCTTCTGGGACACTAATGGATCTTGACATGTCCTCAAATACTTCAAGCTACTAAAAATAAAGATAGCAATCTGGACAACCACAAAACAGCTCTTGCTGGGATGAATGATGAGAGAGAGGAGAGTCTCCTCAATAAATAGTTCTGGGAAAAGTGGATAACCAAATACAAATAGATGATACTAAACCTCTATATTACATCAATCACAAACCTCTATATTACATCAATTTAAATTGTATCAAAAACTTCAATGTAGAAATTAAAACTACATTGAAATTCTAGAAGAAAATGCAGGGAAGCTTCTTGACATTAGACCCTGCAATGACTTTTTTTTTTTTTAATATATATTTTTTTTTTATAGAGGCATGCTTTACTTATTTATTTGTTTGTTTGTTTGTTTGTTTTGTTTATACATGCACTGGGTATAGTCAGAAGCGCAGGAGGGTGAGAGAATTCACCAGAGCCAGAGCGGGGAGCAGAGCAGGCAGAAGGACCGAAGTACACTGCTGAGGGGAGCAGCGGGCGGCAGGAGAGGTCTGCGCACCATGTGGGACCCTCCTCTGGTGGCCGGGGAGCAGCCGGGGATCGAACCGGCGCCGCAGAGGTCGCGGGCAGCTTCGCAACCCAGCGCTCAACCGCTGCGCCACCAGGGAGGCCCCCTGCAATGACTTTTCAGATTTGTTACCAAAGGGAAGAACAACAACAAAAAAAAGTCACAGTAATCAGGACTACTTCAAATTAAAAACCTTTTTGTAATCAAATGAGACCACCAACAAACAAAGAGCAACTTGCAGGATGGTAGAAAAATATTTGCAAAAGCACATATCTGAAAGGGGTCTATATTTAAATATACCAAGAACTCATAGAGTTCATTAGAAAAAAAATAAATCAAAATAACCCAATTAAAAAATGCACAAAGGATTTCAATATACATTTTTCCAAAGAAGTCATGCTAATGGCCAATAAGCACATTAGAAGGTCTTCAAGGTTACTATCAAGGAAATGAAATCAAAATCACAATGTGATTTAAAGTTTTGCATTCACCAAAAAGATTGGAGATAACAAGTGGTAAGGATGTGGAAAAAGAATTCTTTCACTGTTTGTAGAAATGTAAAGAGATAAAGGCATAATGAAAAATAGCATGGAAGTTCCTCTAGAAATTAAAACTAAAACTACCATTTGATACAGCATCTCACCTCTGGGTGTATATTCAAAGGAAATGAAATTGGTATTAAAGACAAAAATGTATTCTATATTCAATGTAGCATTATTAACATTCGCCTTGGTGTGGTAACAACCTAAGTGCCGATTGACTGGTGAATGGATTAAGAAAATGTGTTTTAAATAAAATAAAATATTATTCAGCTTTAAAAAGAAGGAAATCCTGTCATTTTCTAGGATGAACTTGGAGGGCATTATCCTAAGTGAAATAAGTTAGCCAGAGAAAGACAAACACTGCATGGTACCAGTTATTTGTGGAAATTAAAAAAAAAAGGAATTTATACAAAGAGAAAGAATATTGTTTGTCATTGGCTAGGGGACAGGAGAAATTGGGAGAAGTTAATGTAACACAAACTTCAATTTATAAGACATTTAGGTTTGAAGACCTAAAGTCTAAGTGCAATTATATTTATATGCAGTGTATTGCAAAATTGGAATCTGTTAAGAGAGTAGAACTTAAATATTCTCACCAAAAAAAAAAAAAAGGCAAAAGTGTGAGGTGATGTTAATAACTAAATGGCAAGCATCCTTTCACAATGTAGACATATTAACTCATCACATTAAACATAAGGTAGTTTCATTGATCAATTATATCAGCAAAGTTGAGGGGAAGAAACTATATTGCAGAATGTCTCACTAAGTTTGTTCAGTATTGCCAGTTTCAGCAGCAGCAGTAGTAACAGTATCATACTACAGAGTTTGCCTGTGTCCCAATTCTGCACTGCAACTTACCAGTTTGTGACCTTAGACAAACTACTTAACCTCACCATGCCCAATAATGGTGTCTTGTAATGGTATGTGAGAATAAAAGCCCTCTAATATGGTTTAGGTTAAATCTGTGCCTCAGTAAGGCAGTTGTACTCTTTAGCTTTTTTCTCAATAGCTAGAGAAAGTTCCTCTTACATAGCATATCTGTCTGGAATACCCTCTATCACACAGGACATTGCTTGACTTGACGATCCTTTTATAATAGATCTGGCCTTTAGTTAATGGCTTTGAATATCTTAAGGACAAAAATTTATATTTTAATTTGTGCAATTTAGTGCAACAATCAAGTGTGCAGCATTGGATGCAAATAAATATAGAATCTATGTTTGCTCTATATCCCACTTTTTCATTTAACCCCAGTAGTACTAATGGACAGAAATGATAATAAAATGAAACAGCTATTGTTTTAATTTTAGAGAATAAATTACAATTATTTGATAAAACAAAATATACTTGGATTATACTTAATATAAAATCACCCTGGGTTATGTGATTAAAATCTAAAGCACTTTTTAAAGAGTTTCCCTTTTATAGTTTGTGTTCTGCCATGTAAAAGCACATGATAAAGTATCCCTGAAAAATTCACTACTTAAGTTCAAGGCTACAGATCATTGAATCTAGTGCCAAGAAAATTAAGTGTGTGCCCAACTAGCAAAATGCTGTAAGTGAATTTGAAGCCCTCCAGAAAGCATTTCAGTCGGCAATATGCCATCAACTCAGTTCAAGTTTACTGCCTCAGTCCTTCAAAAGAAGGATTATCAGGGATCCTGAGGTGAAGAAAAGACAGCTCTACTTTGGTAAAAGAACAGATCTTTTTTTATGAGGCTGCCTCATATTAGAGGTGCGTTTTAAATATTAAAGAGTTCTAAAATACATGCACAATTGGTAACAAGATTCATTCTGTCTATATATGTTAATAGAATTTGATTTCAGAGTCCATGAGCTCCTGAAATTATTAAGAAAATGATTTGTGGATTCACCATTTCCGTTAGAAGTCTCTTTTGATTGCATCAGACCCACAGAATGAACTTGGAACACATATAATTTCATTTTCTGTAAAATAATAATTATTGCCAACTTAGTCTCTCTTGCCTATCTTCATAATGTTGCTTAAATCTCCATTGCATTGGTGAGAAAACTGAAAGATAACAGGTATGTAACTTACCCCAAAATCAGCTAGAGTAAGTTGTGGATCCAACAGCTAATCCAGGGATACAGCTACCTTCTTTATCTGTGTGACTGGCAGGTCTGATGTGGAGAAGTGCTCTCTGGAGAGGGAATTAGAAAATTTTGAGTCTTATTCCAGCTCCTTCTCGATCGTCCATTAAAGGCAAGAAGAGTTAGATTTTAAGACTGTCAACTGTTTTTTGAGAACCAACTATATAGGGTTGCTGGATTTAGCAAGTCAAAATATAGAAAATCCAGTTAAATTTGAATTTCAGATACACAAATTTTTTTATAAGCATGTCCCAAGTATTTCATGCAACATGCAAATATTTCATATTTTATATAGTTATACACACATACACATATATACATATATATGTGTATATATACATATAACTTTTCTGAAGTCTAAATTTATCTGGAAGTTCTGCATTTTATCTGGAAAACCCACTATTATATAGAAAAAAGGAACCCGAAGCCAAAGCATGAGAAGATAGATTTCCCCTTTCTTACAAGAATTTATAATCACAGTTTAAAAGAGATAAGAACTTCAAACACATAAAACATTTTAAGGAAATAGTGACCATTGAAATGGGTTGGTATGACTCAAATTAATTCTCCCCAGGTCCCATCTTTTTCTCTCATTACAGATGCATTTTACAAATCTGGGGCATATGCTTCCTTAGTGAAAAGTAGGACAATGCCTACCTTCTATTGTCCAATTTGCTGATTGAAAACATATGAAGACTCTAAAGTCTGTTTAAAGTAGATCTGCCAGAATTCCCTGGTGTTTAAAATGATCAAAGATGACTCTGAAAACAATGGTCATAAATTTCAAAAAGACAGAGGAATGGAGGGATGGTCTCCAAAGCAAGATTCAGTGGTTCTCAGGCCCCATGCATCTGCACTGAGGAAATTATGGTCCAAAGGACATATATCTCTAGCAAGTTGCCATTCACTCATTAGATGTCTGTCAGCACACATGTGTTCAGCTCCTGGGTACCATTCTCAAGTATTGGGACAAACAATGTCATGCTAAAAACACAACTTGTGTAAACTAGAACATTAGGAATATATCAGGCAGGAAAACAGAAACCTACTGGCTATTTCAACAGTCTGATTGCCACATAGCAGAGCGATATAATAGGCACTGAAAAGTAAAGGAATTTTGAGGGAGTATGGAGTAGTAGAGATACCAAATCCGCTAAAAAAGGAGGATAATTTTGGTGTCATTAGCACTTAGAAGTTAAGAGGAGGACTCTATAACACTGGAAACATCTCTGAGAAGACAGAGAGCAGAGCTGGCACCATTTCCTTTGAAAGGGTTCATGAAACTGATTCTGGTATGAGTGGAAGAAATTGAAAACTCAAGCCAATTTCATATGGGTCCCAACTGTTACCACTAAGTAAAAATGTCTTACTATGATGAATTTACAGAATCAACAATTAAACCAGCCCATTCCACTTATCTTCTCCATCCTACTGCATTTAAGTCCCCACATATTGTCACTATTGGAAAAACCTAAAAAGCAGCCAGTCTACAAGAAAGAAGTGACTGTGGAATCTCAGCCCCAACACCACGGAGCTGCTTATAGAAGGCAGGATTTGTTGCTGAGAAAACAGTTTAATAAACAGAATGGGGTGGGGGTGGGGGGTTCCCCTGAAGGTGCAAGGGGTTAAGCACCACAGTATTAAGCAATCCGCAGTCTCTGCAGCCTGAGTTCAATCCCCGGCCAGCCAGGGAGAAACCCACATGGCGCAGCAGACCTCTCCTGACTCACCCGCTGCTCCCCTCAGCAGTGTATTTCAGTCAATCTGCCTGTTCTGTTCCCCACTCTGTCTCTGGTGGATCCTTTCACCCCCCCACCCCCCCACATCTCTGGCCTGTACCCCAGCTCTTGTATGCATAAATGAATAAATCTTTAAAAAAAAAACAGCATTGGAGACTGAGTCTCTCTCTCTCTCTCTATAGATAGATAGATAGATAGACAGATTTAAAGATTTTATTTATTTATATTTGCATAGATGAACTGTGTGTAGGCCAGAGATATGGGAGGGTGAGAGTATTCACCAGAGACACAGTGGGGAGCAGAACAGGCAGATTTACTAAAATATACTGCTAAAGGGAACAGTAGGCAAAATAGGAGAGGTCTACTGCTCCTTATGGGTATGTTCCCTGGCCAGGGATCAAACTCAGATCCTAATGGTGACAGAGCTGAGACTTAACCCCTAGGCCACTAGGGAGGCCCTGAGTCTATCTATTATAAGGGCTTTCCTCATCAGAGCTTATAGTATAAACAACTGATTGGTACTGCACAGGATATATGTGCCATTTCTTCTACTTTTTTGCTATTTTGGACTTTCTTGTCTTAGTGAAAAAAGGAATATTTAGTGTGTACAGTCTGGCAACACAAGAAATCAAAATTATTAAATTCTGTAGCCCTCTGGCATTTGGTAATTTGGAATCATTCATGTAAAAAATGGTAAGTGAATAGGCAAAGACTGGCCTTAAATTCATGAATCATTAAATTCAATAATGGCAAGGAGATCTAAATTCTAGTGTAATCAAAGTGTATATTACAAATTAGCTGCCAGGGGGCTCCTTCTTTGTCAATCTATCAAAAACTAATATTTAATTGAGTTACAAATTATTGCTCAGACATTGCTAGTGGGCCCATGTATCAAGTTAAATTATGAATTTGATATTTTTGTGCATCAGAAGTAGGTTTATATCAGCATCTTCACATGGTTCAACCAAAAGTCTTTTTAACTAAAGGCACACCCTTGGATCAAATTAAACATTACCTCAGAAAGTGCAATGTTTTCATTAACAACTTAAGATGTTTGAGCAGTGATTTACACTATAAAATATTCTTCCTAACCACTTGATTTCTTCTTTTCCTGTGGCCAGATGCTGAATTACTGTACCTTTTGAAAAGGAATAACCAGGGAAATACTAAGTATAATGGTTAAAAACACTAATTTGGAGTTAAATAAATCTTGTGTAAATATTTCCTTTTTTTTATTATCTAAACATTGCATTGGATGAGTAATTTAAATTATTTGAGTCTCAATTCCCTTATCCATAAAGTAAAAAAATACAGTATTAACCAATGAGAGTTGTTGTGGAGATGAATAGTGTATGAAGCATTTAAAATGTTTAACAGTTCCTATCATAGTGTAAATTGCAGTAAATGGTATAATGTCTATATTTTAATATTATTCTTTCTACAAAGGATATAGTGTCTATAATCTAATTGTCCTGAATATCAAAATGAGTGTATATATATAAAATATCTCTTTGCACATAATAAATGTGATATGTGCATTTTCTTATTAAATTATATTATAATTTTATAATTATTAATTTTGTTGGTACTATTCTTAGTTATTTATAATAGTGTTATTGCAATTATTATTTCATTTGGGGACTATTTGCCTCAGCCTTGACCTATAGTTTATATTGAGGTATTAGAATACAGAAGAATGTTTATTATTTGCAAAGAACGTTTATTATTTTCTCCTAAACTAGATGTGTAAGTATATATACATGGGCATATGTGTGTGTAGAAAATTTTATGGGTCCAAGTGTTTTCTTGATGGGAACTATTATATCTCACCCTTTATTGAACTTCCCAAAACTCTGACTGTAAATACATTTTTGGAAAGGAAAATCCATACTAGATCCCATACCAGAATACTCTTATAAGCAATTTGAATTCATAGTACTATCAGTCTAACATTGACTAGTCAACAATACTTCATTCACTTGGTAAAATAAAATAACAAATTACATTACAATATATAGCCCTGGAGGTAGAAAGGATCTTAGAGATTCAGGGAGAATCAAATTACATGTTTACAAATACTGAAGCTGAGAAGATGAAATTAAAGGACTTGGTTTGACTCCTGCCTGAAAGAAACTCATAGGCCAAAAATTTTCTGTACAAATTACTCAAATATTGCAAAATTTCTAGTAAAAGTCAATTTGCTAGTTTGGGATTGCTTTCTGGGTAACCTCACTACCTACCTACCTTTTATTTTTATAAAATCCCATTAAAAGTAATTCCTTGATATTATATTGAATGTCCTTTTAACATTCATTAAATGTCTTCCAGTTGATTTTCATTGCCTTCCAGAACTAAGTTATATTCCTTTTTATTGACAAGAACTTCTCTAGACTTATCTACATTTAGAATAATAATTAGTAAGAAAGATTCTACCAAAAATTATTCTCAAAATCAGTCTAGAGTATGTCCAATTACAGAATGCTACCCCAAACGTTGATGTTGCTCAAATAAGTCTTCTCCAGTGAGTTACTGTCACTGCCTTTTTGTTCTGCTCTAACACTTTGAATAACAGCAATATTTTATATTATTCATGGATTGTCAAAATCTGTGGATAATTCAAGATAAGCTTCACTTGACTCATTATAGACACAAAAATCCACCTAATGTGTTATCTTGTACATTTTTTTAGGTCAAAGTAATTTTAGTCAGCTTTTCTTTTCCTTGTCCCCATAGCATCTTAACACCCTTGACTGGATTTATGGATCCTTTCGAACACACAGTCATATTGATGTTCCTTATGTTTAATAAAAAGCTATTTTCAAGGCTATAAGCTTAATTTATTGTGATATAATTGTCAGTGCCATTAATATTTTCCATGCTTAATGTCACTGGTTTTATTGCTACAAACTTAGTTTGCAAAGAAAAGAATAATGCTGATAGATATTTTTTTTTTGTGTGTGTGTGGGGGGCTGTGCATGTTTGTAAGAGTGTATGTGAGCGTGTGTGTGTATGTGTCTTACACATGGCTTCTATATCAATATATCATCATATGTGGCAGGTTCTGATGAAAAGAAAATAAGAGATATGGAAAGATTTCTATATTACCTTTTAACATTTGTCTTCATCATTGGCTTTTTTTTAAAGATTTATTGATTTATGCATATAAGAACTGGGGTACAGGCCAGAGGTGCGGGGTAGGGGGTGAGAGGAGTCACCAGAGACAGAGTGGGGAGCAGAACAAAGAGACTGACTGAAATACACTAGCAGGAGCAGCAGGCTAAGGAAGAAAGTTCTGCTGCACCATGTGGATCACCTCCCTGGCCTGGGATAGAATGCCTGCTACACTGGCTGCGGATAGCTTCATAGTGCTGACTCTTAACCCTTTGCACCACTAGGGAGGCTCCAGTGAATACATTGTTGATTGAAGTGTACAACAACCCTGAAAAATGTCATATGCATTTTTTCAGTAGCCAGAAAACTCTGTGAGTTGCAAAATGGCTATTTAGCTACAAAAAGACTCAAAGGATCAATCTTGTTTCTTTTGGTTGTAGCAGATAAATTCATGAAATATGGACTAGTTTAGTACCTTAGATTTTTGATAAAATATTTAGAACTCATTTTAAGAATGTGATGTACAAATGTGCTTTTGTGTCTCATATTTAGACCCACAGCATTGGAAGCAATGGAAGTTCATAACAGAGAAATAGATATGGAATATTGATTCCATTTTAACTTGGAAACTTACTGTTTGATCCCTAAGTGCCCTAATGGCAAGCAAAATTGTTCAATGGAATAAAGAGAGACTGGTAAATTTCCTAACTGAGAAGCAAGGTCTAATTAAGAGTTTACCAATAAAGCAATTAAAAGTTTAAAACTAGATTTGAACAATTTAAGAATAAAAAAAATTCTATATCTTAAAATAGAATAAAAGGACAAAATTCTTGTAGGACTTATGTGAACTTTCTCTGCCATGATTCCATTGTGCAAAATTACAAGAGTTAAAAAAGAATCACAAAAACTAGGAAGGACAGCAGAGACTAAAATCATGGGATCATATCTAAAAGTAAGTTCCATGGAACAAAAGACAAAAACCTAGATTCACTCATGTTGAATCAGAAGGACTTTTACAGATAATTGCAAACAAACATCTTTTTAGCTTTGAAATCCATGTTTTTTCTCTAAAGGTTCCACATTGGAAAATGCAATGTTGCAAGTGAAAGATGCAAGTGTTCTTATCTAAACAGAAATGGAGGACCTGATTTCCACTATGTAGCTTCTTCTCCTATCTACAAAGTGACCTACAAATCTTTTCTTGGGTACTTAGTAGGAAAGCTAAATACAAACCTACATCCATTTCCTCACTGTAAAGTTAAAGAAACTGAAGTTTCAGTGAAGATAAAGTGATTTTTCTCCAGGACACATGTGCAGAGGATGATGAAAACTAGGGCCCTTTTTTTTCCTAAGGAAATCAGCAGGGTCTTGTTCTGCAGCTTTGTACAGACTATCAGGTTCACATTATTTGTTTGTGACTTCTCAAGTGTTGGGTAGAAACTCTGAACCATTGTCTTGTGCTGGTCTCTGTTTTTTGATAACCAAAACTGGCTGGAATAGTCCTTGTGGTTATTATTATTGCAAGAGGTCATTCACAATAACAGTGCGGAAACCCACAAAAAAGGATCTTACTACCAAAAAGATCTGGAAATTACACAGCACAGCTGGGCTTTGAGGGGTTGGGGGAGAAAGAGGTCAAAGGACTGATGTCCTACTTTTATTGGGATCAAGAGGTGTCTTTCCAAACTCACTCTTTTGAATTTAAAACATAAAGTTTGGGGAGAGGGAGAAAAGAGAGAAAAAGAGAAAACATAAGTGGTCCCAAATAGTTATCAAAATCAACCAGCTTCTGAAAACAAAAGAGCTTCAGTGGATAGAAGTAATCTTGCTCTTTATCTAGTAGGGTTGCTGACAGAGTGTTTATTTGAGCTAACACTACTTGAAGTGTATGTTTCAGCATCAAATTTTTAATCAACCCTTGCATTACAAAGAGAAAAGCTAACTATCAAGGTTTATCATACAACCTTATTTATGCCATCAAGTTTTCCTGAAGTCTATCAGCTATTTTATCCTTATGTATTGATTTAGTGGTAATTTTCAAGTATGGTATGATCCCATCAAAAGAAAAAGAAAGCAGTTTGACTATGAGACAAAGAATATAAATATATAAAAGTCCCTTTTCCTAAAGAAATTACACTATTTATGGGGAGAGAAAAATACTACTATATGAGAATGAGAGGGGAGAAAATTCTATAGTTAATTTAAATTTTACTGAATTGTTATTACCATAGAAGTTTGATTGAAGAGAATGCTAGTGTAAGATGAGGAAATTTACATATTTCAGAAAGGTCTTCGAGACAGAGTGGGGATAAAACAAAAGAAAATAACAAATATTATTTGGAGATTGAAGAATAGCATCTTAATAAGTGACCTGGTAAATGTGGAAGTGCTCCATGTAATCAGATATAGATAGATTCTTTTTAACAACTGTGAATACTGTTGATTGGTGATGCTAGAATATTGGAATACTCTGCCTGACTGAAAATCCTGGTATGTTTCTTCACCAAACCACTGATGTTTTCAGGCTGGAGAACTATTTTTCCAACTTTAAAAATGACTTAAAAAATTGTATTTGAGTTCTTCCAATTAAATGTGGATATTTTAATGCTTGAGGTTACTTATGCTGGGCAAAAACACAACACACTGCTCTTAGAAAAATGGCTTTAAAATGATTCTTCACAGAATCTTAAACTAGAATCCTTAAACAGGGTCTTTAAATTAAAATAGATTTTACAAAATAACCTCTTAATATTTCAATATAAATAAATGAGGAATTAGGAGATTAAGTTGTCTTCAAAAATATCATTTTGCAAATGTAAAACATAAGAGCTCAGGGGATAAGTATGTTTTGAATTTTAAAAGAACCAAAGAGATTTTTTTTTAATAACTCAGAAAATTCTGAATCCCAATTCAACAGGATTTGCCCATTTTAAATCTATGTAGCATTGGATTTTAAAATACCTGCATTCTACCTTATACAACTTTAGCCTAAGTACAAATGGACATGGTGTACATAACACAACCTCCATTTTTTTAGGTAATTTATTCTTTGTAGACAGGCAAAATGGATCACTCAACCATGAATCTCATACCAAAACATATTACTTTTATTTTTTATTATGAATTATCTAAGCATATATATTGTTGAAGTGCAAAACAAATAATCCCATACCCCTCTGGATTCAGTGAGACTGGCAAATAATCACATAAGCATTGAAAAGTAACAAAACCCAAAGAGTTTAATAATAGCATGTATATCTCCTGTATGCATGGGAGAGACCCATGTATACTCACTTTCTCAGTAAGGCTGAGTGACTGCTTCAGGTAGCTGGCTTCAGATGCCATTAAATAGAGTTCAACTATCAGAGAGGACATTATAGGGAGGAAAGGAAAGGATAATTAGGGAGGTTATCAAGGAAGGCAGAGCAAACAAAGTTAGGACAGATTTAAATTCTGCCTTCTCCACTGAGGATTAGATTTGGTTTCCCAGTACAGTCAGGGAGACCACCTTAAGGGGACAGAGCTTTTCCTTTCCATGTGTAAATATTTTTCCTAAAAGGTCAATCTTCACCCTGCCTTCAGGGTGCCTCCCATGAAATAAACCTTTTGCCAAGATATATTTTGCTTCCCTATTATATTCACATATATATCATGCACATATATAATGTTATAAATGTGATGACTCTGAATTTCCCTTTTTTTCCAGGAATAATCCAATTACCAAAAATACTTTTGTCCTAGTAGTGTTTTAATTACATAATGTTTATCTGATAACGTGCAAGAATCATAGAGCAAGTCATGTTAACATGTTTTTTCCATACAGTGTTCACAATGCCACATGTGTGATTTGCTGAACACTATGAGAAGCCCATCGTCATGCTCCTTTTCTACAAAGGCTTGGAAGTGCCCTTAAGCTAACCGTGTTCAACAACCAGAGGAATTTTATTGCAACAATTGATGAACTCATTTTTGAGGAGGAAAGCAAACTCCACCCAAAAAAAGGCAGTTTCTATTCTATTTATCCACACTTACTTAGTCATATATTAATGAACAAAGAAAGTTTTTTTTTAAATTTATTTTTGTAAACATTTATTAAGAATTTAGAAAACAATTTTTTAAGTTTACTTTAAAAATAGCATAATGTCTTAAAATCTCACAGGGTGAAATTTAAAACCTAAAATCTCCATACTTGTTTCACTATATATCCTTGCTACATAAAGGATAAAAATTATATTTTTAGATAGTAAGTTTTAAATATGGAATAAGAATAATTGAGTCATTTCCACTGCATCTAAAATATTAACGTGAAAATTTTACCATGCCAATTGCTTTAAAGAATATAATAAATGCTGAAACAAAGTATGGCTATTAGGTGAGAAAATCAATCAACTTATTAATAAAGAATTCATAACCTAAGAAATTGTAAATATCTCAATTCAACATACAAGTATTTTCGTCATGTACCCTCGGTTAAAACACAAAAGAAGATGTCTATACATGAATCAAAATCGGTAGCTCATTTTTGGAGAATTCATTATACAACTGACACTTTTGATTAGGGATTTTTATTTCAGCAATAGAAAAACAATTATTATTTTGAAAACATTTTTATTATAAGTCTTTAGAAATGATAATATGGATATGCATGTGTTATCAAGTACAGGCTGGTTTTGGTCATTTATATATTTTCATGCCATGCTAGTTATTTTGTGATTTGTAACACAGCTATCGCCATGAATGACAAAGTACCTGCTACTACCTATTTTCATTCCCATGAGACTACCTGTCTTTGAAGCTGCTAAAGATTGCATTATATATAAGCTTCTAGGGTAGAAAAGGCCAGAAGAAAGCTGTAAACTGAAAGGTCATACCTGATGTGACTCAGAGAATAAAATTAGTTCAGTTACTGCTAATGAAGCTATCAGCCATCTTGTCAAATCTACATGCACTTTGAAAACTATTTGGAAGTTACATTTTGCCCGGTGAAAAGTCTTATTTTTCTCTGAGTGCCTTTTTAGCAAGCTATCTGACTTGTGAGTGAACTCTGCTCACTCACTCTAGCATTCAGGAGCATGGACCATGTCAGGGAAACCAGCAGTGCAGACCCAAATCTTAATGGATAAGTTTAAGAGTCTAAGAATTAGGTATGGTAGATGATTCTCAGAATGATTTTGTCATTCTAGATGCCTTCTTATCATCCTAGCAAGGGTTTATTAAGTCCTATGGGAAATAAGGTTTTGTCTCAGAAATAAAGGAACTTAGGGAAAGTAAGAAGTAGAAAAATAAGTATTTCACTAAAATTTTCATGAGTCATTGTAGCAGCAGACTCAAGAGAGCTGAAAATGGCAGCCAGTCAGCAACAACAACAGTACCACTGAATTTGAACACACAATGACATTGGCACTTCAGCATGGGCAATTTCAGAGTCAGAGCTGGGAGAGGGAAAATTGTGCATTCAAAGACTTCAGTTGTGGGCCTCCCTGGTAGCGCAAGGGGTTAAGACGCAACCAATGAAGTTGTCTGCAGCCACTGCAGCATGAGTTTGATCCCCCGGCCAGGGAGCAACCCACATGGCACAGCAAACTTTTCCCGACTCGCCTCTGCTCCCCCTATCAGTGTACTTCAGTCGATCTGCTTGTTCTGCGCCCCACTCTGTCTCTGGTGAGTCTTCTCACCCCCCACATCTCTGGCTTGTATCCCAGCTCTTGTATGCATAAATAAATAAATCATAAAAATAAACAAACAAACAAACAAACAAAGACTTTGGTTCGAGGTGTGAATGAGGCAGGAGACCTGGGGTACCTACTTAAAGGGACACTTTCAGACACATAAAACTGTCTATACATGTAAGTAGTATGGATTCTTGGATCCCTAAAATGACAAAATGAAATCTTAGGAGTGACTCAGTTCAGTGTTTTCATACTGAAGACAACTAAACTGTATTGCAGACATGTTAACTTTTTCATATTCCTATTCCCTTAGAATTGCATCTGGAATCTAACACTCTTTTCCAGATCCTGTGCTAGTTTCACTAATATTTCCTCTGCTAGAATATTCAAATCAACAACTATTTGTTAACCACCTCCTAAATGAATCGCATTATGCCTATACTTAAGCTACTTTTCTGCATGAAATGGTGCAATTTTGTAGGAAACATAAATTTCAAAACTTCAAATTGTCCTGGTGTGCAGAATAGCTTTCTATAACACTCTATTTTCCTAAAACTATGAAATCAGCTTCCTCTGGAATTGAATCTTTTCCAATAAGTAATTAAAGCATAGTGAAAATCTGGAGATGAAGTACAGGATGGGCAGAGTAAAGGCACAAATATATTTATATTTCAGCTGCAGGGAGTAACTGTAACTGCAGGAAATGCAGACATCATAGGACAAGAGCAGACATTGCATTAGTATGTGAATTTGCTTTCCTTCTAAAATACACCCTTTTATTTTCATCATGCACTTTCTAAATAAGAAATGTCCATAATCCTGAGATGCAAATTGTTCATTCTGTCTTGGAAAGTAGATGCAATTTAAATATTTATAGTAACACTCCTTTCCAATTTGTACAGACAGGTATATACTAAAGGTTCGATCCAGATAAGCACAACTCCACTCAGATGACATGTAAAAACTGCTTCGTTTATTCATTTGCATTTTCTTAGAGTTATGTTTTATTTTTATATTTTAAATGGATATATTTAAAAAGTTTTAACTATTGAAGTAATAATTGTAAACATGTTTCTTTGACTGGGTTATACGTCTCTGTTAATCTTTTTAGTGTTTTTTTCTCTGAACATTTGTTTATATATTTATTCCATTTCTCTATTTTTTTCTCCTGAATGCTCAGCCAGATTTCTATTTTTAGTTCATGACCTCTTCAACAATGTCACCATAACTTTCAAGAGATTTAGTACCCATTTTTCCTTTGATAACCTATTTTTTTGAGGGTAGGAATTTTTGCTCATTTATCGTCTCTATATAAGCTACTGAACTTATATAACATAATTCCTGAAAGTAAAGCATACTCTCAGATCAACTTGGGGTTTGGGAGATACATATTACTACTAATCTTACTAGGATGTCATAGATTCAGGAAATAACTGTAAAGTTAATTTGAATATCCTCTTTCAGAAAATATAGTTCAATGTACAAAGATGATTTTACGTTTGGCACCAGATAGGGACAAGATCTACCTTCAAATATTATAAAACAGCAAAATATCTAAACAATCACTTTCATATTGAACAATAGGTGGTGCATGACTATGAACTCTTAAAGAAGGGAAAACATCAAAGTGAACTTGACAATTCTCCACTAGTTACTGCTTAAATTTTTCTAAGGCCCAAAAACAGAATGAGAACCTAAACAGAGTACCATATTCTTGCTGAATAGAGGAGACAAATTAAATGGTGTGAGGCCAAGTAAACTGGTTTTGTAATCTTGATTATGAAAAATAAAGCACAGAAATGGAGAAAGTTGAATGGGGAGGGGATTTCCTTGAGACTGGGGCCAAATACTGATCAGTACATGCATGAGATTAAACTACCTGAGTGTTGGAAAAGAACCATTGAAAAGCATTAGGCAGAACAATTTTCAGAGCTCATGTTGAGTTGGGAATAGTTTGTTTTCCAGTACAGTGGAAAGATTCCATAGCACCTAGGGCATCATCCGATAGAGTTCTCAGAAAGGCATCATCTTAGTAATTAAAAGCTTTATTGAATCTTACTATTTTAATAAAAAGTTTCAAAAATTAAAAAAAAAACCTGACTCCCAGTAATTTAAGGATGTCCAGATCAATGCTCAAAATGTACAACTAAGCCAAATGCGCATCTATGTATAAATCATAAATTCTGGATCCCTTCAAAAGTACCCAGACATGCTCAGAACCTAGAATATAGAATTCATTCCCAGAGAGAAAAGGGGGAGAAAATCCAAGAATATAGTATAAATGAAATTGCATGATCATCTCAGATACAGAAAGAAAAAAGTACATTTAACAAAATGAATATACACTTATAATAAAATGCTCAGAAAACCTAGAATAGGAGGAAATGTCTCTTCAGTAGTAAAGATATCTCCAAAAGATAGAGAACTGACAATAAACTTAATGGTAAGAGACTAAATTTTTTCTCTTTAGATTTGGAACAAGAAGAATATGTCCCCTTTACTTCTATTTGATGTTATAACTGGAGGTCTGAGTCAAAGAAATAAAAGAAGAAAAACAGTAAAAGTTATACAGATTGAAAAGGAGGAAGTAAAACTGGCTGTATTTGAAGATGATATAATAATGCATTTTGAAAAATTATCTACAAAATGCCTCTAGAATTAATGAATAAATTTAGAATGTTATCAAGATAAAAGATGAATGCACAAAATCTATATTTTTTACAAAGTAATATTAGAAATGAAATAAAAAGCAATTTATTACAGTATTAAGTCTTGTAGCATCAAGAATGTAGCATACAAAATATTAAATCTCAGGAATACATTTCAAAAACATGCAAAGACATGTACAGTGAAAACTAGAACACATTGCTAAGTAGATCAGAAGTGTTGTAATTTGGACCTTCTATAAGTTGCTCATTCATAAAAGCAAAAATGGTATTATAAAATATATGGTCATCAGGTATATGAACAGATGTCTAATATCATTAGAGAAATGAAGATCAAAATAACAATTACTATTGCCTTCCCATCAGCATGATTACAGTTAAAGACAAATGACAACTATTGCTGGTGAGGTTTGAGACATCAATTGATGAATGAATGAACAAAATGTAGTATACCATGCAATGGAATATTATTCAGTCATAACAATGAACGAAGTATTAATATGTATGATTACGTATAGTTGTGTAATATATACTGTTTAACTCTATGCAACCAAAATGTTATCTTCCCCAGGTTGCACTAGTCACATTTCAAATGACCAAACATTACAAGATGTTTCCTCTATTAAAATAGTGTAGTTCTGGGCCTCCCCAGTGGTGCAGCGGTTGAGCACTGGGTTGCAAAGCTGCCCGCAGCCTCTGCAGCACCTGTTTGATCCCCGGCTGCTCCCCGGCCACCAGAGGAGGGTCCCACATGGCGCGCAGACCTCTCCTGCCGCCCGCTGCTCCCCTCAGCAGTGTACTTTGGTCCTTCTGCCTGCTCTGCTCCCCGCTCTGGCTCTGGTGAATTCTCTCACCCTCCCGCGCTTCTGACTGTACCCAGTGCTTGCATAAATCAATAAATAAATCTTAAAAAAAAAGTGTTTAAAAAAATAAAGTAGTGTAGTTCTATAACATGATTTTGGTGATTGGAAAGATTTGACAATACTCTAGAACTGTGCACTGAAATTCGTATATTTTGTTGTCAATTATTCATCAGTTTACTGAAAGCAAACAAGATAAAATGGCATAAACAAGCAATAATATGAATGAATGATCCCTTTGTATACTTTCAATAATGAAACAATATTTGGAGATCTATTCTATCTATTCTATTATCTATCTATTTATCTATCTACCAACCATCTTACATTTGTCAACATTCAAAATCTAATCTGTTTCAAAAATCTTATATTATGTACACAGAAAGTTGGACAGCAGAGTAAAAAAACAATTTTCATAGAATTATTTTCAAAAGTGTGTGCACATTGTATACATTGTTTTTAACTTTGCTTTCTTGACTCTTTCTATGAAACATGTGGTTTCTAAAACACCTGACTGACTCTTTCATTTTAAGGATTTATTTATTCATGCATACAAGAAGTGGGGTACAGGCCAGAGGTGTGGAGCTTGAGAGGATTCACCAGAGACAGAGTGGGGAACAGAACTGGCAGATTGACTGAAATACACTGCTGAGGGGAGCAGCGGGAGAGTCAGGAGAGGTCTGCTGCACCATGTAGGTAGCTCCCTGACTGGGGATCGAACTCATGCTGTAGTGGCTATGGAGAGCTTCATAGGTTGCATCTTAAGCCCTTGCGCCACCAGGGAGGCCCACCTGATTGACTCTTGAGCATTGATAAATGCAAGCCATTAACATGATTCTTACACTAGAGAGAAGATAGTCTAAGAGCAGCAGTGTTCTTTAAAGGTGTACATATACCATTCATCAGTGAAATGACAGAAAGAAGCAACTCCAAGGGAAAAGAAGCAAATTCTTTTATTATGGATTCATTCTTCAACAGGATCTTTTCAGCAGACTGTTAATTTGAAATTCAAGGCAGAAATAAAAAATAGCATCTTGTCATGTAGCTTTAGATAAATGAATGTGGACCCGGGCCTCATTGCCCTGGGACCTTACTCTCCTTTATTTCAGTGACCTTCTAGGATAATTATGGTCACCATTTACAGAGTATATTGATTAAGTAATTAATAAATGATGATAAACCCAGGCATTTCTAAGTGTATGCATCACAGCAGAGCAGGTGTTGAATACTAACCTTCCACCTGTATAATTGCAGAGTCAGAAGAAAATGCAGAAAGCACTTTCATTCCTACAGTCTGTCTTACAGTTGGGGAAATAGAAGTCCAGCAATTCATTTCCATTTGCCCATAGTTTATAACACTCTAAGCACTGACCAAAAAGATTTTGCATGGCCACTTATCAAAAACGAGAAGATTGAAAGTATTCATATTCCAACACTTTTTGATACAGAATTTTTGCATCTATTCTCTATTATCTTTATTGCCCTAAGACGTTCATTATTAGTAAGTTTTTATTTTCCTGAAAAATCCACCAAGTAAAACATCCTTATAAGAAGTTTCTTTATTTAAACTCAAGGCACAACTGTGAAGAATGTCTATGAAAACACTTTTTAAAAAATTTACTTGAGTTATTTTTATTTCTGTGTTATTTGCAAATCCAGTACATATGAATATCTATAAGCATGAGAGAGAGTATATGTACTTGATATTTACGATTTACTTAAATATTGCTTTTATTATAGAAATATATAGATTGAACTTATTTTCTTGTTGGAGAACAGAGGTAAATAAAAATTATGCATATATTTTAAAACTCTCTTGAGATCAAGAAAAAATTTATTTATTAAACTGCATATTTTAACAGGGTGGAAAATCTCATTTATGTTACCATTCATTATAACAGATACATAAATGAGCTACAAAATAAAATAATTTAGCAAAAAATAACCATGCTGCAATATATTTTTATACATTTAAAATCTTATATATGGTATGAACATTGGCAGTTTTCCTAAAACTATACATGGTTTTGTAAAATAACTATGTAAGAAACTATGTAAAATATAGTTTATATATAATGATATAAATATATTGTATTTTAATAGTTTATATTTTATAAAAATCTTCACATAGTTTTTTGATCAGAAAGTATCATCAATTGATATATTTTCATTTAGAATGATTATTAAAACCACGATCAGTCAATAGATACTATACTAGTTTAAAAACAATAAATTATCAAGAGTTGCAATTCAAATTTTTTGCGGAATTTTAGTAGTCATTAAAATTAATACCCATGGATAAAATTTTATATTTTATGGCATTAATTTATGAGGGTTTTTTTTTTGGTAATTTTTAGAAACAAGGTTAAACTATTAAGTTCAATGTTAGACTTCTCTAATCAAGCCTATCTAAACCTCAGTAATCAGAATCCACCAAAAAGAAAAGTCATTGAACAGGGCAAATAAGAACACATAAACTTTGTCCAAGACATTTTCACTATAAATCCAAACATAACAGAGATCACCAACTATTTAGAATTTTTTGTCCTAGCTAGACCACACTGTGGTGAGGATTACCCATATTATGGTACTAGAGGAAATGTTTCTCTCTGTGATAAAGTGATTATCAAGAAGAGCTGTTAGAGGATTTTCTGCATTTCAGTGTCGCTCAAACTTGGGGAAATGCTAAAAGCTTAGGGTCCTGTGTGGAGGACACAAGCATGGCTCAAGTTTGGTGCAGGCTAAACAGAGGACACAGAACAGATAATGTGAGCATGTAGTCACACTGCATAAGGGGGCATAATAGTTCCATCCTCCCTCTTCCACCAAGACACTTATTGTTTCTCTTGACCTTAATTGCAGAAGATTTCACTCCTACAAAAAATTCAACACTACGATAACAGTCATGTATCCTCCATCCAGGCAAATAAATCTTAATATATTGCTTTATTTCCTTCAACATTTTTTTATTTTACAATATTTTTTAAGAACCAAAGTCTAATAAATGTGGTTACAACCTTCTAATTCCCTACACACATTTCCCAGGCTCTTGCTGAAAACTGTAACTACTCTTCTTAATCCATTGTGTTGGCCCCGTGAATGCATATTTATAATCAACCATATTGCTTTTAAAATGTTTTATAAATGTTCCCATACTAGTGGTTACCATTCCACATCTTGCTTATTTTTATTGCACATTGTTTCATAATTTTATACTTTTGATTCATGCAGCTCTAGTTCATTAATTTCAGCTGCTGATTAGTTATATTCATGAAAATTTCATAATATTTATGAATTCTTTAGCAGACATTCTGTTTCTTGTGACTTTTTTATTATTTCAAAAAATATTAAATGAACATTCTTTCGGCAATCTCCCTGTCTATAAAAGGTCCTGGGGGGCAAAAAGTTGAATCTATTAAACAACCTATCTATCGTTTCACTATTTTTAACAAAAAAATTTAAACCCGTCTTTGGACAGATTATTTCCAACTGTCTACTTTTATTGTACTTGTTGGTATATTTTAACTCAGTCCCAATAGCAAGTCGTGTGTTTTCTCCTGACCAAGATAATACTCTTTTTTAAAATCACTGCTGCCTTTCATCAAGGTACCCCTGCATGCAAGATTATACTTTGTAGTTCCACCAGTCACTGGCCACATAACTTGATTTACTCAATGAAATTTGAATAAAATTAGCATCTGTCAGCCCCGAGAAGAAGCAGTAAGGTCCAGTGGTGATTTACCATGATCTCTTCCTGCATTATCACACTAGAGATTCCCAGACGGAAACCTCATTTAGTCTGAGTCAGAGTAAAGATTAAAAGGAGCCAAGTCAAGATCAACTCATAGTAAATATTAGCAGGGCAAAAAAAAAAAACACAGCTTTGTTGGTTTATGTTGGGGTTTATATGGTTAAAAGCTCAGTCTTTCTTTGCCCTGCAGATAGGGCAGGGAAGTTTTAAACAGGTAAGGAAACTGAAAAGATACCTTGAGAGCCATTATTGATACAGGGCCACAGGACCACCTGTGGCCATGATAGGCTGATATAAATTCTAAAATTACAGGGACAAGTCACAGTCTGACACTTTAGTAGATATCAGTCAACACAGACCTGTGTCCTAAATCTTAGACAGTCCAAAAGTTCAGAGTATAAAAAGTGCTTTAATCATCCCTCCCTGCACAGACACTTTGGTCCCGTCCCCTATTTCTCTAGGGTAATCAATAAATCTGCCTTTTCTATTTTCCCAGACTGCCCTTTTGAGTTCTTTCACCCCAAAACCCTTGTGCCCCTTCATGAGTGGTGATCTCTCCTCAATCAGTATAAGCAACTGAGATTTGGGGGTTATTCTTAGCACAGCAACATCTTGGAAACTGATTGAAATAATGACCCTTATGTTTCACTATTTTCCCATCCCTTCCATCCTTGATCAGTTTTTGAATAGACTGATCCTACTCCCCCTTTCTTTCCCCTGCAGGTCCACAAACTTCAAATGACATTTACTCACCACCACCCCACCCCAGTGGCTGTCCTTATATTTTTCAGCCCACAAACAACTTAGCTTGCATTAACTACTTATTGATTACTCCTTCTCCACAATCATGGTATTCCTGACATGACTTTTAAATTCACCTTTATTTTAAGCCACACAGGATAGTCTTTTTCTTTTTGAAAAATCAATAATCTATTAAAGTTACCAATATATTTATTCATTTTTAGAGAAGGCATGTTATTTTCACTTTTGATTATGTTCCTTCCTCTGGCTCACTGCTTCTTGTCTCATGATTTTGTGGTGGTTTGAACTTGTCCCTGGTCTGTGTGGAACTAAGTTTTATAACAACAGGGGTGGTCCCTGCCCCCATGCTGACATTAGAACAATTGAAGCATCAGCTCGGATGCCACAGGCAACTTTGCTCAGGTCCTGATTAACCAGTTGTGCCTCTGTCCCCTACTCATAAACCTGTTCCCCTCCACCCATAAACTGGAATCCTAAAATGGCTGCTTCCATGTATGTTGCCCCAGATGGGGTCACTGAAATCTCTGAACACTTGAATGTTTTGCCTGTGGAACAAATGAATCAAGCCTGGAAGCAATCAGAGAAAGAACTTTTTTTTTGCTTGTAAAAAAATGCTACCAAACTCCAACTCTCCAACCGAAAACACCTAAGGGGAGAGAATTTCTAATTTGGATACATTCTCATGTATAGCTTGGTGGAGTCTCCTTCCTGCAATTCCCATTCCTATTGTTCTTCAAGAGCTAGACTCCCAGCTGCCACTACCAAGCGCTGCATTCATCTCATTGGATTTCACAACCTTGGAACTAGAAATCTTTTTGAGCCTGGTCCTGGATGTCCTGCTTTCTCTTTGTAAATGAGACCTGCCATTCAAATGTGTTCAGAGAAGAGGAGCTCTTCAAAGCATATTATTTATTACAATCATAGCCAATGACATTTGAATCCACTCACAATTCCTCTTTAAAGTCTTGCCCCGCCTACTCTCTGGTATGATGTCCCCATCCTACTCTTCTGTGAAATATACATTCACTAAGATGAGAAAGGAGTTTTGCTACTCATGCACTTTTTACAATTTGCACACTTAACTGTCTGCTTTCGCCAGATAGTTATAAGATTTGTTGTTGCTGTTGATTGCTTTTTGTTATTTTTCTCTAATCCAAGGGGACCACTAATTTTTCTTGAGAGAAGGCTGGATTCTGACCCTGTGAAATAAGGAATGACAGCTCAAAATCCAGTTAATTTTATTCACCAACCATAACCAAGGCTCTTTTCCTCCTAAATTAACTAGGCAAACACCTCTATGTAGTAAGTATTCATTTTCTTCCAAAGAAAACACAAGCCTCTTACATTACATAAGTCTATTGCTCTAATTAACATGCCTTGTTTTTCCTCTGCCTATGTCTCTCTAACTCCCTGCCTCCCTCTCCTCTCCCCACATGTATGGAAAAAAAAAAATACTGACATTATTGTGGTTGAGGGAGTATTCCCTCCTTCACATTTGCTTTCACTCCAAAGCTCTATATTATCTAAAAATGTCTTTGGCTGATCTGTCTGAGGCAGAAGGCACAGCTTCCCCAGCCAACCTATGCAGTATGCAGGGTATTTAATGTCTCACTGCATCCTGCCCTATGTGGATGGTGGTCATATCTTTCCAAAACAGACCAGGAACTTACTCTATAAAATCTGAATATCAATCTTTCCCATAACTCTCACCTATAATAAATTCCAGCTTTATAATTCCTCTAAGGTTTTCTTTTTCTCTATTATATCTGCAAAACCTTTATCCCAAATGCCTAATAGATATTATTTCATTGTCTGCTGTAACTAGGCTTAAATGAAAGCATTGAACTTAATGCAACATTCTGGAGAAGTGTGGAAGATACTCCATTTATGAATTATTAGCCAGAAATTAGGACCAAGTCATGACACTGAAAATTATCCCACGTGTCATTACATAGCCCCATAGTCCTGCTAAATACCTTTTTCGCTCACTCCATCCACAGGTCTTTTCAGATTGCATCTAACAGCACAGCAGTTGTACTTCATTATTCAGAGTATATCAGTTCTAAGATCATCTCACCTGCCTCATCTTGCAAAGAGAACAGTAACGCATGCACCAAACAGCGTCCATTGCCTGAGTTTATTTCAGTCAGCAAAGCCCTCTGCTCCCTGCTAGCTCACCAAATCCTCCCAACATAAAAATTATTGCTGTTCAGCACCTTAGGTCCGGTCACATTCTTAGGCAGGACCTCTGCAATCTATCTCATGTGTGCAGCAGGGAGGTAGTATAAGGATTTATGATCCTCTAGTCAAAAGAATAATGGAAGGTCTGTGCTTCCAATTAAATGTATTAATTAAATTAAAGGTGATCTTAACCGCTAAAGAAAGGGTGGATTCTGAAACTAATGATGAGGATAGTTTCTTCAGTGAGGGCTGATTTCTTCAATTCTTCATTTACTGGAGCTGTGACTCCCACAGTTGTCATAGGAATTTTTGCTATCCCAAAGTAAGAATGTGGTCCTGGAAATTTAATCATCTCTAAGATAAAATTCCTGTTTTATTGAATATAAATAGGTATGCCTAGTTATGTTAGTGATTTTATAGTACTTAAAAACCAATAATTATTCAAACAGATTTATTGAAGTTTAATAGCAATGTAATAATAATGTCGGGATGTTTTATATAATAGTTGTTACACCTCATTAAACAGGTTGGTAAATGATCCATTGCTGTTTAATTAACATGCAATGACTGTGTTATTAAATCTTAAACTGTAAATTAAATCCTGATTTGAGACACTTAATTTTAAAGTGTGATTGAAAACTCCTTTGGACATGAGCCTCCAGAGTCCCTTTTATTTTCCATGGTTCCTTCCTGCCCTGTTCATATCCCACACTATACCTTTGAAAATGGAAAGTGGGCTGTACTTAATTTGTGTGGATATTTTTCTTAATGAACAAAGGCAAGCCTTTCTAGTGGGTGAACAAATTGTGAATGGAGAATACATTTTATTTTAAGTAAAATTTCTTACATATGGAAGATTACTTTTAAAAAGTATTTAGGAAAAGAAATAGCACAAAATCTTACAACCATTCATTCATAGTATAGGATACTTTGCAAGATTGACAAGCTTTATTTGGCTATTCAGAACTAAACTTCTACCTCTGTACCAAGAGAAAGATCCTTGATATAGTGCAGATTCTTTAATGTTTGCTCAACAAACTGGTTATAAAAACAGCAGTTTGATGTTCACTGGGCAAGAGTAGCTTTTCCCTACTTTTAATAGTGATAATTAAGCCAAGTCAATATTTATATGTATTTCAGGAACAATACAGATTTGAGCTTTATGAAGCTTATGTTGAATGTTGTGTGAAATGGATCAAAGAATAATAAAATTTTCTTTAGATACCACACAACTTTTCTGCATACTCTTGTGTTTTTCCATCTTGTAGTACACACATTTCTATCATTCAAATTTATATTTTGAACATCTTTTCTCCAATGCTAACCTATAATATTTGGCATTGTATAATACAAAACATCCCAAGAATGGGAAAACTGTAATTTCAAATATTTTTTAATATTTTGACTAAATAGGGTTGAGATATTTTCCCATAATTCTTTGGATAATATTAATTGTGCTGGAAAATAGTACATTTTCATTTGGCATTCTTGAAAACATTTTAAAAGAGCTTCAGTAAAGCTATTTGACATATCTATTAATATCATTACACTGTTCCCTTCTGTATCTGTGAATTAAGAAAAATATAATAATCAGATATTGCAGATTTATAGTGGCAACATTTTGCAGAGCAGCATAATAAAAAACACGTTCTCATAGAATTTTGCATACCTAAAAGTAAAAGTGTTTCCCAGATTCTACCTTCATCAAAGTATTTTTGCACATGAGCTTAAAGTGCCTAATCCTGCTGTCTGGAAAATTTTCTGCACACCCTTTACTATCATCACTTCACTACACCCCATTATAGCTCTCAGGCTGACATCTCTTCTTTCAAAAGTCAACTCCACATTGCTTACTTTTTATAGCCTTTCCTGTCCACCTGTAAGGAATTAGCTTCTTCATCTTTGGGACTTCTTGCTGTCAAGATACTATACTACTCTACTGTTGAGCACTGGAGTCATATAAAATACTTACCTATTTCCATGGTTACAGCTCCCTGATTGACTTTAGGCAACTTGCAGGCACAGTCCTTGTTCAATATGTCTTGAATCATCAGTATAAGTAAAATGATAGGCACATGATAAGAGTTCAATAGTTTCAGTGAATAAATATTTTACTTATTTATGCATATAAGAACTGGGTACAGGCAAGAGGTGCAGGGAGGGGTTGTGTGTGAGAGAGTTTTCACCAGAGATGGAGTGGGGAACAGAACAGGCAGTCTGACTGAAATACACTGCTGAGGGGAACAGCAAGTGAGTCAGGAGAGGTCTGCTGCGCCATATGAGTAGCTCCCTTCCCAGGGATCGAACACATGCTGGTGCTGTAGTGGCTGCGGATAGCTTCATAGATTGCATCTTAACCCCTTGTGCCTCCAGGGAGGCCCAACTCTAAGTTACTAGGTATAAAGACCCACAGAGGGGCCTCCCTGGTGGCGCAGGTGGTTGAGCGCAGCGCTGTAGAGATGTCCGCAGCCTCTGCAGTGGCGGTTTGATCCCTGCCAGACTTGGAGCAACCCACATGGTGAGCAGACCTCTCCTGTCATGCCCAAAGCTCCCCTCAGCAGTGTCTTTCATCGGTCTGCCTGTTCTGTTCCCCGCTCTGTCTCTGGTGAATCCTCTTACCCTCCCATGCATCTGGCCTGCACCCCAGTTCTTGTATAAATAAAATAAATCTTTAAAAAAAAAAGACCCACAGAGATAGCCACTACTGCCTTCAGCCTCCTTAAATGTATTCATCCTATGACTCTACCTATGCAAATGTGTGCCATCTTTGAACTGCCCTCCATCTCTTTTTTCCAAATAGTTTTATAAGAAAGGGTTACCATTCTCCTCTTTGCATCAGCATAATTCTTTCAGAGTCTCTGCCATCAGAGATATTTAATATCTCATTTGTCAAGTCAGAGAAGGTCTTCCTGCAAGCAGACTCTGAAATCATTCCACTTGTGTCAATACCAAAAGCATGATCTCTGAAAGAAATAATTGATGACCTGTACTTCATTAGATTTAAAGATGTCTCTGTGAAAGACAATCTCAAGTGATGAGAAGGTAAAGGACGGACTGGAGGGAATAATTGCATAAGTCACTGCATAAATGACTCCAACTAAACTGAACAACAAGCTAACCACATGATTTTACAAAATGGGCCAGAGTGCTAAGCAGACACCTCATCAAAGAAGATATGCGGATGACATGTAATTCATGTGAAAACAAATATTCAACAATGTGTTTTATTAGGGAATTGCAAATTAAAACAGCAATGAAATACCACTAGCCACCTACTAGAGCAGTTGAAACACCAAATGTCAATGATAACATGGAGCACCTGGAACACTCATTCATGTTAGTGAGAGGACATGTCATAGCCACTTTGGCAGACAGTAGGCCAGTTCTTACAAAACTAAACATAGTCTTACCATATGATCCCGCATTTATGTTCTTTCATATTTGTTTAAATGAGTTGAAAATATGTCCACAGAAAAATGTGCACATGAAAATTTATAGCAGCTTTTTCATAATCACCAAAATGTGATAGCAACCAAGATGTTCTTCAGTGGGTGAATGATAAATAAACTGATACATCAGGCTATGAAAAGAAATTGGGTAGCCAGAAAACACAAGAATTTAGGATAGTGAAACTATTCTGTAAACTAATGTATTAGATATATGTTATTGTATATTTGTACAAACCCAATGAATGTATAATACCAAGAGAGAACCCAAATGTAAACTTAAAACTTTGGGGATAATGATGTGTCAATATAAGCTCATACAGTACAAAAAAGGTATCATTCTGGTGGAGCATGGTGATAAGTGGGGAGACTTGAATATGCTGGGTGCAGAAGGTATGTGGGATATCTTTGTACCTTCTATTTAATTTTCCTGTGAACCTAAAACTATTCTGAGAAATAAAGTCTATTAAAGTCTCTAATAATGATTTAGTGAAATAAATCATTAAAGAAATTTAGGTTGATAAAAAGAGAAATATACCAACAAGTAGAAATTCTATTCATAGATAACATAAAACATGCTGAATACCAAATACATGCACAGTATTCTACTTACTGAGTTAGGGACTCAAAGTCCAAGCACATGTGAGTTTTTAAACAAGATGATCGCATTGTCTTTGTGTAACATAAACACATGTACATTTTTTTCAGGCTATGTAACAGTGACTACCATAAGGAATATTTAGATGAAGCTCTATGAACCTTCAACTCAAGGAGCACTTACTTCTTTCTGGGAAAGTTTTTTTGGGGATGTGGCATAATCAGTAGTCTTTGAAAGAAGGTAAGACTCAGGAATATTTTAAAAGGTTCAGTCCACTCCTGATGGAAGGAAATGCAAAAGGAAAGGAATGTAGTTTAAAAGTCCAGTGTTTCTATCCATTGTGTGACAGATTCAGATAAGTGGATTAGATATTGGAGGCTTGAGATGCAAGCCAGAATGAGGAATTCAGTACAGTAAGGTAGCTTGAACATACCAAACTAAGAAGGAAAGACTGAAGTAGCCAATCACCTGTGCAGTAAGAGAGTGATAAAGAGGCTGATCCCGGGTGGGAGGAGGGATACTTCTTTCTCTGAGACAGGAAGATTTCAATGGATGGATATTCATTTGAAATAAATATAAGTTGAAGAAATATAAATCAGTTACCTTTAAATAATGCATTTCATTAAAATATATTTTTGCTAAAATATTTGGCAAAGGATCTGATTTGTCTGGATGCAGCTTAAGACTTGAGATCAGTAGAAAACTTTCAAACAATGTATAGGGAATAATGTGGAAAATATTCAGTTAGATAACAGGAAGTTATCCTATGCATTTGAGCAGGCTGTGGTTGCAAATTGGTGCCCAGATGAGGGGACAAATTAGGGCTGGGGATTTGACACAGTCTGTGTCACTCCAAGGAACAGCTCTACTTGATTCACACAAGGGTGACAAGTGGGCAAGTTAGTGGCTCTGGAAAAAAAAAAAACTAAAATGAAATTGATGTTCAAATTTTATTAAAAGTCTATACTGTTCAGTGAACCTAGAATAGATGACGAAAGAGAAATAAGTAACTTTGTAGTAAGCAGTAACCAAAAAAATAAATAAAATAAATAAAAAATAAAGAGGTCATCATTTAACATCTAATAGTCCTGAATCTAGAATATATTAAGGAACTCTGCAGTAGAAAATCAGTCATTTTTTTCAAAAGTAGGGTTTATTTCTATCTTAGTACATTGGCAACATTCTTAAAGCTACTGAGGTCTAAATAATTTGCCATATTTATTGCAGGGATTTCATTAGACAAAATTTCACCTTAGCCAAATGGCTTTCTTGAAACAAAGCCGAGGTTGAACTGCCTATCTTGAAAACATAGCTAGTGTTTTCTGGAAATTCTTAATGACTTGTCTGGTAGGCAAATTCTGAATAAAAGACTTTCTTCCTGTGTTCAGGTAGTTTAGGTAAATTGTTCCTTTCATGAGCCATTCAAGTTGTTGAAAAGTAAAAGGCAGCGTTGCATTTATATTGTCACAATTTCAATTTTGAGGGCAACTCTCTTAGACATCTAGTTCATAACACCTATGCATCAGAGATGAACACAATCAATCTTACCCCACTTCATTGGGGATATGAAGATATTATGTAAATATGAGGAAAGAAAAAGAATATCTTGCTCTTTTTACCTCACTCTTTGTTACTATTAAATATCAAACTACACACAATGTACTATTTCACTCTCGAATTTTTGAATTCCCAGACTAATAAAGCTTAAGTAGTTTAAAATGAGAACTGCCTCAAAGGCATTTAGGTAGGCTGCATAAATAATGCTTTTCCTCCTTTGCCTGCCCTGCCTTGGTGGGTGCTACAGGGGATAAACCAAATAATACAAATAATGCAGAACAGCATGGTGCACCAAATGATCCCATCAAATTGATTTTTAACTGGTGCCAATCAACTGAAATGAATGCAGTTTTTAGCTTGGAATAGTTTATTTCTTGCATAGTAACACAATTATTAGATTCAATTGTTGATTTCTCTCTCCTGTGACTGCTATCCAATATAAGTACACCTACCTCTATTTGTTCATCTCCTTTGATGAACAGTGTTGGTGTGTGCATGTCACTTTTGCATTATCAGTTACATTGTCTGGAATGTTCTATGTGTAGAGAAGTAGAGGTTATTGTCTATTTAAATAAGTGTGGAAAATAAATGCATAATATAAATCCCAAGTAGTCTCATCTTTAGAAATAAAGGCTTCTTTTATAATATTGGTTTTATATAGTTTGGCTTCCCTAATTTTCACAGCAGTTCTACCAACATAGCTCCTTTCTATTTAGCTCTAGTGGCTCCGGGATGTATTTTACCATAAATCAGTAGAGATGTAGTTTCTGTAGTTTCTTTTTTTTTTCCCTTATGATACTTATCTTTAAGTCTTTCCATAATTACAAACTCAAATACACCTTCTACCATTTACTATTAATTGCTTACTTTCTTTTCATAAAATTAATATTACCTCAATTCTGTAATTTTTTTCATCAACAATGACAATAATCTCTGTCATGCCACAGGATAATTCCTAAAGAAATTAAGGATATTGCAAAGAAAATATTAAATGCTGCAATACTGTCCCATTCTCCCTTCCATTGTCTCAAATCACAATTCTGGCAGCAAAACTGTCATGCACAGCATGGCATCGTCTAAAAATGAGTTCAACCCAGCATCTTGTCAGATGGAGCCCATGTTTTGTGTTCTCTGATCTTCTAAAAAGAACAAACAAACCTGGAGCGTAGGAAGGTACTTAGATGGCTTCTAGGGAAGCTGTCATTTCCACTGTAGCTTTGTTCTTTACTGCAGAGACAGGCTGATACTAAAAATTGCTGGAAGAAAAGAGAAAAACAAAATAGCATCACCAGAATGTTGATGAATGTCAAACAGAGGCAGATACTGGACCACAAAACAAACATGTTTGTATGTGGAGACATAAAATGAGAAGAGAATACCTGAATATTTCAGTGACTATTCAGAGCTAAGAGGATGACAGTGAGAGAGCATATAAAGATGTTAAATTAGTGACAATTATACTTAATGTTTAGCACTCTAGTTATAAAATTTTCAATTACGTGCCTAAAGTATCTTCTTTGATCTACAGAGATTATGGAAACACAGGTAAAATATATGCATGTGCATATTTATGTGCTTGTGGGTTTGTGTAAATGAGTGTACTGTTCGTTATATGAGGAGTAAAAATATATTTAAAGTATTGAACATTATATAGGACTCTATTTTCTAATAAAATTCTTGGCACTTTTTTTGCCTATGTATACAAATAAGCACATATACAAATATATGTACAAGTGAGCCACAGCAATTGTAGTTTGGGGGGGGCACAAAGGACAGGGGGAGAGAGACAGAGAGATAGACAGAGAACATAATATCCATAAATGGAAAACTGTGTGGCCTTTAAAATAATTGAGTTAGATTCTGACTTACAAAAATATCCACTGAATCTTGTGAAATAAAATAGCAAGCAAGAGACCAAAATGGAGACTCTGATCCCAATTTGTATAAAAGACCAAAACAAAATTTTAGCTGAACATGTACAATACGTATTTATAGGCACAGAAAAATTCTCGAAGGATAATAAACACAGAACTAGTAAGGCCAAAGAAGGCATAAAAAGACACTCTTTACTATATACACTTATATATTGTTTGAATTTATTAAAGCAAGCATGTTTTTCTTGTTTAATTTAACCAACACTAAAAGATTAAACAGTGTACACTGTGTTCTCAAAGTAAATGCAGTTTTGCACAGTTCAGAAAGAGAGGGAAAGCGTCAGACTTTCAGTCTCTTCCATTTATATTTCTGTACACTGCCATTTTTTAAAAGGTAATAAATATATGTAGTTGATGGCTACAGAGTGACTAATTTATTCTTTCCTTTTGTCTTTGAAGTCAAGAAATATCTATGCCCCTCTCTTCAAACACGTCTTTTCTGCACTCCCTGCTTTCCACGTGGTCTGTTATTTAAACATCTTGGCATTGGCTTAATAAAACCCCAACAGCCGTTGCTTGCCTTTCAACTCCATGATTAAAAGGGGAATGAAATTATTGTACAGAGGGGTAGCCACCGCATGTGCATGCAGGGCAGTCCATTGAGACAGGTACAGAGCTCCAGCAAAGTGTGGCTTTAAAGCAGACAGAAGTAGCAAATATAAAGCGTGTTAGTTGAATGCAAAAAGATAAGGGAAAGACATTTATTTAATCTCTATTGAAGAAGCAGTAACATGCTAGGAAAGAAGAGGAAGGCTTAGCGTATAACTGTAGAAAATTGGTTTCTGGTCACCTTCAGACACATTTTTTTTTTTAAGCTCATGAATATTTTATCTCTCCCCCAACCCTTAAATTTCCCAAATCACAAATAGTGCAGCTATTACCAGTGCACAAGAAGGCGGGGCACATAATCTTCTAGTTGCTGTGTAGATAAACAGAAAAGGAACATTTAGGCAAAGCTTGCTCTTCATTAAAAACAACTCATGTGGAAGGGAATCTGAGACAGGTGACCAAACTTTTCAGCACACATGGATTTGACTTCTGCAGCTAGCAGCTAGCTATTGCCTTGTTAAGAAATGTACATAGAGTTCCAAAAGCATTCACATGGCATTGCCAAATGTGTTTTGCAACTTTTCCCATGTGCTTGGCAGGTTCTGGCAAAGAATAACTTAAGTACCCATGTGTTTGGCATATCATTACACATCACAGTTATGTGATTACAGGAAGCTCATGAGCACTGCCCTTATTAATACAGAGACTGTATTCAACCATTGGATATAAAAACAAAAACAAAAACAAAAATAAATAAATAAAACTCACATAATGATGGCCCAGATTTAGCTATGTTGTAGTTCAAATAAGGTTTTAGGTGCAAAATTTATCTACTTCCTTTGCTCCCAGTACTTCAAATTGAATATTATTATTATTGCTTAATATATTAGAAAAACCATCAGATTATTCTCCTATGTGTAGTTCCTCTCTGTTCAATACATTAGAGGTCTATCACTGCAATATAAATCTTCTTTATGCCTAATATTGATAGAGTTCTAAAATCTTCCAAGCTTCCCTCATGCCTTACGAATTAAGAATAAACCCCATTCAGTACCACTGGAAGCTTTTCATCACAAGGATTCAATTTACCACTCCTCTTTGTTGTTTCTCTACATACCTCCACCTGAAATCCAGATTGCCTTTCTCTGTGCTTGCCTTTTGAAGTGCAACCAACTTTTAATGTGTGTTCTGTGGGCCAAAAGCCTCAGATTTCATAGTGGACTAAGAGACTGAATTGAATTGAAAACTTCCATTTTCAGATATCTGCAATGGGGATAAATACCTACATTTCAGAGAAGTTGGAGAAGATCCCCTGCAAGTAGTAGCTGATAAGTAATTGATGACTGTCAAATGTTTCCCACCAATCACCAATAATTATCAGGGTATACCTTTGTAGTTTGTCCTTTCATTTTCTTCCTATTATGTTCTTTCCAGCTCTCCCACCTACAACCTCACATAGAGTAAATTCTCTTTCACAGACAGGGAAATAAGAACAACTTCTGTTTGTTTAGTGTGACTGCTTTTGTTAAACTTGGTTACAACCCTGATCTGGAAACAGGTCATCTAGATTTCAATCTCATCTCTTCCCTGACACCAATCCTACTTGAAATCTCTGCTTCAGTTTCCTCAGGCATAAAGTAGAGAGAGGCAGACTTAGCTTGCTGAGCTCTCAGAGAACTTGATGGAGGCAGCATTTATAAAATGCCTGATGTAGGCCAATGGATGTGTTGAAAATAATGAACTGGCTGGTAAAGATAATATCTGTGTTACTCATTGCACCATGATGCTGCATTCTTGTGTAACTTGTAATCAATGCTGACCTGTAGTGGGGAAAGTAACAGCAATTTAATGGAAAACTAACTGAACTTAGCTCTGAAGTGATCTTACCTTTAGACTCTCAAGTACTGTTGCCAAAACTTCCATTCTATAGCTTAATTTCCATATCTATTAATCAAGGGGTTATGTTATTTCTAAGACTTTATTGTGTGATGCTCTACAGTTGTATCTTTTTTTTTTAAGATTTATTTATTTATTTATACAAGCACTGGGGATAGTCAGAAGCGCGGGAGGGTGAGAGAATTCACGAGAGCCAGAGCAGGGAGCAGAACAGGCAGGAGGACCAATGTATACTGCTGAGGGGAGCAGTGGGCGGCAGGAGAGGTCTGCGCACCATGTGGGACCCTCCTCTGGTGGCCGGGGAACAGCCGGGGATCGAACCGGCGCTGCAGAGGCTGCGGACAGCTTGGCAACCCAGTGCTCAACCGCTGCGCCACCGGGGAGGCCCAGATGTATCTTTTATCCCAATGTGAGGCCTGCCTAACTCCAGAGAGGAGATATATTCGTCTGAAATGCTTCTTGGTCACTTGTATTTGTATCGATCAAGATATACCAAATTATTCTATGGAAATATCATGGAAAAAAAAAAAAAAAACATAGACCATAGTGGTCCATAACAACAAATGTTCATTTCCCTCACAGACCCTTCCTAGTAAGTTAAGTCACTGGGCCATGGGCCTGGGGTGCAGAGAATGGGAATAAACTCTCTTCAGTATTAGTATCCACTGCCCAGGAGTCAGAGCTCTCTCCGGGGAATATTGCTACATGATGTGGAGGAGCATAAAATGCTGCAAGCACGTAGCAAATGCTTTTCAAAGTGCATCACAGAAATGACACATTACTCCATTGTGGAGTCAAGCCTATTGTCAATGGGTAGCCACTTAATGATTATATAATACAATTTACTTCATAGTCTGATAACACTCACTTTTCTAGTTCTATTTTCAAACTTAGTTTCTAGCTCATGTTACTCTTCTCATTGACAACTGAAAACTTCCACTTCAATATTACAGTAGGACTCATTATGTCATAATCAGAATTCCTAATCTACTTGCAAAGCCAGGCTTATCTACCACTTCCATGTATTTTCCAATTCAGAGTAGCTCGGAACTCCATCATTTCCCAATGGACTCTACTTTTGAACTTGTTCTCATTTTTGCACCCTTTTTTTATCCTCCCCTATTTTATAAGTTTAGGGCCTCTATGTCATCTGCTTTTCTCCATACAAGAGCATACAATGAAGCCCACTGAAATAGCTTTTGTCTGTGTCTTTCTCTTTGCTCAGAGGTATTTAATGGTTCCCCATCACCTTACAAAAATATGATCAAAACTCTTTAATCTAGCATTCAAGACTGTCTGTGAGCTATCAGTCTTGATCTATATTCTACTATTTCCATATATTCACACTATGTAGAATTCCAATTGGAGAAATCCCCACTCTCTGAACACAAACTGCAATTCATATTTTTCATATTCTCCATTTCATATTTAATGATTAGTTTATGTATTTTTATATCTTTAAGAAAGAGTTATGTACATAGTAGTTTCTCAACATTTTATTTATGAAGAAGGAAAGTGTGTTAGCATCGTGAATACATGTGAGTGGTGTCAATTGTCTGGCATTCTAAAAATGCTTCAAAACATCATATCACTTACTCCTCACTTCAATTTTATGGGGTGGTTACAATTATCCTCATTTTATGCATGAAGAAAAATGTGACTTAAAAAAGATTATGAGCAAGGGCCAGAATCCAAACATATGTCTGTTGATTCAAAGCCAGGCTATGCCTTTGTATTTAATATTTGGAACTATTTTAATTGTACATTAGTTTAGTGGGTTTATAGCTTTGGCCAAACCTCTTTCTTGGATTTGGGAAATTTCTACATATTGAACCTGTGAGGTTGTGTTAATTGTCCTTAAATAAAATTTTCAAGGACAGATAGGTTGGTCTTCACCAAAACTCCAAAGTCCTTGCTTGAAGTGTGTGTATCTCCAGGGTATAGGTAACCTTGCAAATACAGGTTTTCCCAATATAATCACAACATTCATTATCAATTATAATATCAATTTCTCAATATTATGTCATTTTAAAATTTGTGTCTAGCACCCCCTAGGTGGCAGAGATTATTAAAACTAATAATAAAAAATATAGAATCAAGTGACATTATTCATATTGCCAAATAATGAAAATGATATGTAAATAGGTTATAGTAAGATATATTGCTACCAGTAGACTAATAAAAAATAAGTCCCCTCTCACACAACAACTTCTTATGCTTATTAATTGCACCTCAAAATATCCATGGAATAGTTAAATTCTAGTAGGGAGCTAACTGCTCTACCTCTTAGCTTCTATAGGTGAGAAAAAGCCAGGGTCACATAGGTAGCAACAAACTATTCCCTGATTTGATTATTCTGGGAAAGGAGATTTGTATGAGAGAAGCATAAAGTTAAAACCCATTCAAATCAATCCAGAAATAGAGAAAATGACAAACACAAAAGTTAGAAGGTGCTGTATCTAGAATAGATACAGGGGTTTAATCCATAAATTAGATATCCCTTAAAGGCAAGGTAATTTTATTTGACTACATACATGGAACATAGCAAACATTTCTACTTTGTTTCAGACATTAAATCATAAGCTGCACTTAAAAAGAAATCAAGGTCATTTTATCATTGGTAATCAGCAACACCACATATCTAACCTGTTTCCAAAGATAATGAAAAAAACATGACTCCAACCTTCCATTTGAGAACCTTTTTACCAATGACTAAATACTATTCAGGCATAAGTCACTCTTGATTTGTGACTATGCTTTATATTCCCCTCTTAGTCTAAGTCAAGCTAAGCAATTTATGAGCTTATTGAGCAAAATCAATGCTTAGTTCAAACCTGAAATTTGCAGAGTCAGTCCTCATTAATGTAATTTGCACTAATAGTTAAACAGACTAAAAACCCTCATTTTAATTGGGAGTTTTTATTAAAAAGATAACCTATGAACTACAACCCCAAATTGGCATAGTCTTCTTTATATGTTCAATGTCTAAAAGACCTGTGGCTGAAAGAACAGGTGGTAATAGGAATCATTTTAATAGCAGTAAAAAGAAACTAAGGAAAAATCAGACCCATTTAAAGAGTGAACTATTAGTATAAAGTTAGGCCTTCCTTAGTTTTATGACTGTAATATCTCTTCTTAAAGTTTCACTAATCCTCAGGAATGATTACAGAGCTTTTAACTTATTTTTAAAGCCTGCACATACGATGGCACTACATAGCTTTTTACCACCCTATCTTTATCACATCAGCTAATAAGCATGCCCCAGAAAAGACACTTTCTTTGGCCTTAGATTTGAAGGAAATATCTTGGTGAAGAACAAAAGGTGTTGGTGTTTTATTTTTGTCATGAGTTTTGATTCATTGAAGCAAGTTTTATATTATAAGGTAATAGAAAAGGAATAAAAATTCATTAGGCTGTGTATCACAAGATGGTCAGTGACAGAAAGTCTTAGAGTGAATTCAAATACAATGTACATATCAAAATATCAAAACACTTCTTAGGCAGTTCTCCAAGAGCCTACAGTTATTCTCTTAAGTATGTAATGAATATTTTCATTACCAGAAATCAGAGGATCAAAAAAGAAGAGGACCCTACAATGTAGAGTTGATCTTAAATATTTCTCTGCATTGTTCAACAGACTGTAGAGGGCATCAGAAGATGTCATTTTAATGTTCTTTAATTAGCTATCAACATTCCAGACAAAATGTGTAGGGTATTCTAAACAGAAAGAAAACCTTGATGGACCAGCTTTTCAATAATAATTGAGTCATTTTAATGTTAGTCACTTTGGCAAGAGAAATCTGGAATCAGAAAATGTACTCAAGATTGTAGTGTGGATTCCAGGGTGTGATTCCCTGCACTTCCAGCAGCATTAAAATAAATTATTTTTTTTTTAATAAAGGGAGAATTAGAGTAAAAGAGAGAGATGCCGACAGAGACAGACTAAAAGGGAGAAGAGATGAAGAGAAACCACAGAAAGGAAAAGAAATGTGTATAAAATATGTACAGGCTCCACACCTGTGTAAATACCTGAGGGTCCTATGAAGTCAAAATTCTCTGCAGCCTTGACCCAAAGCAAAAGAAAATTACTTTAACAACTATCACCCAAGTGCACAAGGAATCCTTTTATAAATAGATCCTTTGTGAATTGTACTAATCACCATGTATGAAACCTTTCAGTCTGAAAGGTAAATTTGAAGGTGTTGAAGCAACTGCAGTATGGAGGGTGTTGCTTTTGGAAGAAAGCTGTCAATTCTTTCATGGGTGCTGTCAAGTACAAGCTGTCAATATGAATAAGAGACTACAGGGGCACTTATAAGGGGAGTGTGAGGCTAAATGTTTGACGAGGGACTTGGAGTTAAATTGCTAGGAGCCCTTTCTATTTTTTTAATTAGAAATTCCATCTAGCAGCTTCTAGCCCACAGGGATTCCGAGGCCAGATCTAGAGGAATGTGTTTACAGAATGACTAAAATCTGTAGGGCCAGGCCCATAGCAACATCAATAATTAAAAACCAGTTTGACTTAAAATTAGTGTCATTAATTGTGTTTTAAAAGTTAACATCTTCTGAGAATTTCTCACCCTCAGTGTTTCTCTCTGCCCTCCTACTTTGCTAGTTAAAGACTGGTTAACACGTAACTGGAAAAGGCATCTGTGTTAGAAGCCCAATGACTGGACTTGTTAATGGGGGCTGAGGTGTTTGGAATGCGCCAGTCAGGCCAGCTCACACTACCCACAAGAAGCCCTTGGAGCCACCTCAGTTCATAACTTTCACACCACTCTGTTTTTCTTTGGGTTCCCTTAATTCAAAGCCTGTGATCTTTGGAAATGGTTTTGTTTTCCCATGGTCTTACTGGGCTTCCTAAGAGAGCAGTGCCTAGCAGCAGCACCCTTTCCGGGCCTCACTGGAACTCTAACAGCAGATCTCTTGTAATGATGCCAGCACAGGGGTAGGATTAGGATATTTGTCCAGGAGACCTGGCCTTTCTCAGTCTTACACCTTTTGATTTGGGGAAATAAATAAATAAATAAGGGCTAATTTCTGGATGAGTTTTAGCAAAGCATTTTATTCTTCTGTTGCCCCTTAGGCCCAGACCCTGGGGATAGCAAGGTAATTTTCTTTCTTTCTTTTCTTTTTTTTTAAATACTCCAATGTGTTAGAAGTTTCCAACATAAAGAGTTTACCTCTCAACCACTATCTATTCAAATTGGGTGAGTATAACAACTGTTTCTGTCCATTTGGGCTATTATAAAAAGTACCTCAGATTGGGTGACTTATAAATGACAAGAATTTATTTCTCACCATTCTGGAGGCCGGAAGTCCAAGATGGCAGTGCCAATGTGGCTAAGTGAGGAACTGCTTCCAGGTCGTGGACTTTTCCTTGTGTCCTCACATGGTGGAAGGGGAAAGATTTCTCTAGGGTCTCTTTTATAAAGGCACTAATCCCATTCACGTGGCCTCTACACTCATGACTTAATCACCTCCCAAAGGCCCTACTTCCTAATAACTTTGCTTTTAGGTGTTAAAATTCAACATTTGACTCAACATCTACACCATAGCAACAATATTCCAAATTCAAAGCTGTGTATCTTCCATGGGAACTCTCAAGAAAAGATTCACCAACTGTGGATTATCTTGGAAACATCAGAATGTATATAATGGAATGAACTATTAGCTTCTGTAGTGAGAACAGATTTTCTAGAGCAGGTCAGGAATATACTGTGATGAACCTCAAAAGAGATCAAATAACTCATTCACCTGAAATCTCTCCAAAGAGGCTCAAGAACACATTGACTATCTACACAAGAATGCACTAAAACTTCACTAGTACCTGCTATTTAAGAACTCTGTGAACTTAACCTGAAGAACATTTAGATATGGTCAGTACTGATATTTATTTTTCTATCGTGTAGAGGTAAAAACTGGTCATTTTTCACAGGAGTACCAAGTATTAATGGTGATAGTTCATGTATGGAAAACTAGGTAAAACCAGTGGAATTCTGTTCAGTGCATGTCTAGAGAAAAGTATATGTATTTGTTCTTAAAGTGTTTGCTTCAAAATCTGAAAAAAATTTATTGAATGTTTATTAGTCCCATAAGTATGACATGAGAATATTTAAATTAAATATATCAATAATACATATAACATGCAAAAGAATCAAGAATTACTTCATTCTACCCTTGTAAGCTGCTTATGTACATGTGTTCACTCTTCATCAGTGTATCTACTCTATGAATTGACCAGTGCCATACAAATGAATATGCCCTGGCCAATTCTTTTGGAAAATGAATCATGTATATCAATTAAATTTAAAATAATATCTGTATATCATCATATATATATATATATATATTAATTCTCCACTCATAAAATTATTCTATATCCTAATGCCTGGTGCTTATACCTTTATTTCTAGAGTATGTCATGCATTTTTCTGAATGTTTTAGTCAGAAACCAGTATCACTAGGTCAAGCATGACCACATCAAGTAGCTGTTTTCTTGTTCCTTTTACACTTTATGAATGAGATCCGATGCATGTATTGCTTATATATGAATGACATATAACAGAAATAACTACTTAAAATGAATGTGTGTATTATCTAAATTTACAAGTATCTTACTCAGTTTCTAAGATTCTCTTTGTTAAAGTATTCATTTTGTGCTTATCTGTGTGTGTGTATGTGTGTAGTCTGTATTTTATTTTATTTATTTTATTTATCTATGTGTGTATTGTGTAGTATGTATTTTATTTTATTATTTTTTAAAAGACTAATTTCTTTATTTATGCATATAAGAACTGGGGTACAGGCCAGAGGTGTGTGGGGGGTGAGAGGATTCACTAGAAACAGAATTGGGAGCAGAACAGGCAGATGTTCTGAAATATACTGCTGAGGGGAGCAGCAGAAAAGACAGGAGAGGTCTGCTGTGCCATGTGGGGCACCTCCCTGGCTGGTGATCGAACTCGTGCTGCAGTGCCTGTGGATAGCTTCATAGTGCTGGGTCTTAATCCCTTGCACCACAAGGGAGACCCTGTAGTATGTATTTTAGTGTACAATATCATAACAACTTACCAATGTTCATTTTTAGTCCTAATAGCCATTATAATTTATAGTAGGCCTTATGAGTTGAGACCTTGGATTAGTGACCTAAAATATGAATACTGATTTTTAAAAACAAAACTTAATAATTAAAAGCAAACAAGCAGGGCTTCCCTGGTGGCTGAGGGGTTAAGTGTCAGCGCTATCACCACTATGCCTGAGTTTGATCCCCTGCCAAAGAGCTAACCCACATGGTGCAGCAGTCCTCTCCTGTCTTGCCCCCTGCTCCTCTTAGCAGTGTATTTCAACAGATCCACCTGTTCTGCTCCCTACTCTGTCTCTGTTGAATTCACTCACCCCTGCACCTCTGGCTTATACCCCAGTTCTATGCAAAAATAAAAAAAAAAGTAAATAAAGCAAACAAAGCATTTTAATGACTATTTTTACTAATTTTTAATGCTGTTTGTTTATACATTCCTTGCCTCAAAAGTATTGGCATAATATATTAGATGATATATCAGACAATACTAAATGTCTATAAAATTAGGTGACATGGACATATGTGTCATTAAATTGAGACCAAGTAGTTATTAAAACTGAATGTTAATATATGTTATAAACTTCCTGCAGCTAAATTAAAAATAGTAAAGCACATGGAATAAAATGACCACAAAAACATTTAAAATTAATTAAAGTCACATAATATATATTATCTGTTATGATTTTAAATGACAAAATGTTCCCCATAAACATTGTTTAGCTTTTAGATTAAAATAAGACACACTGATTTTTCTCATCAAGTCTATTTCTGAACTAAATTCAAGAAGGCAAATTTGTTTTGCATAATGTTATATAAGTATTATTGAATAAATCATGTATAAACCTGAAAAACTGCAAAAGATATGGAAACAAACCTTCATCAAATTATCTTTAAATGATTATGGCATAAGTTTAAGCTTAAGCAAAACCTTTCATGACCAAATGTTTATGAAATATTTGGACTTATATAAGTGTCTGTCATTTAAGCCTGACTTGTAAGCTGTCACACAAAAGGCACATGACTAAATAGAAAGCTTTAGAATAAAAAAACTCATGTTTCCACCTTAGTTCTGCAGTTTACTATCCATGTTGTGATCACTTACTCACTGCAAATTTGTTTTTTTAGTAGGAATAGTATAATAATAAATGGACATTTAGAGTAAATATGATAATATATGTCGACTACATGACATAGGATGCATTCGATTTATATGGATGACATATTCTTCCTAATAAAAGACTCAATGTGTTGATTATGGTTATAATATCAAAAACTTACAAAACATTTCTAATTTAAGCACTTTTGTTTGCATTATTTAATTTAAATTTCAGACATGAGACTTAATTATTTTGTATCTGTCTTTATGGAGATATAATTCTCATGTAATAATATTCACCCATGTTAAATGCAAAAGTGATAAGTGTGATAATTTTATACAATTTAGTAACATTACCATAATCAAAATATGGAATACTTCACTCACTCTAAAAACTTTCCTTGTGCTCTTTTGTAGTTAATCTTCTATTCCCAAGTAATTGCTGATTAGTGAGTATACTTTAGTAGTTGCTATTTTATGTGTGATGATAAGGACAGAGCTTCTTTGTCTTATTCTATTTGTTTTTTATTTTTATTGATTTTCAGTTGCCCTAGGACCATTTTTTGAAAAAAATCATAACTTCCCTATTGAATTGCTTTGGCATTTAGTTGAAAATCAATTGATTTTTTACAAGTAAAAAATTCTGTTCCATTCAGCTATATGTTTATCTATGTGCTAATAATTACTATAGCTTCATAATAAACCTTGAATTTAGGTAGTGTGTTTTCTAATCTTTTCCTTTTAAAACATTGTTTTGGCTTTACAGACCTATATTCTTACATAAAAACTTTAGAAAATTAACTTGTGAATTTCTTGGGGAAAAACTTCTGCGTTATGATTTAGATTGCTTTGAATCTATACATTAATTTGAGGATAATCACCATATTAACAATATGGTAATAGTGATTTGCAAACATTGTATATTTCTCCATTTACTTACATCTTCTTTAATTTTCCTTTGCAATATATTATACATTCAGTATCTTGCACATAATTTATTTAAGAAATATTTTTTATTCCATTTAAAATGGTAGTGCTATTTTATCTTAATGATCTAATTGTTCATTGTTTAAACACAACACACAATTAATTCTTGTATTTTGCAGTTGTGATCTATAATCTTAGATTCTGTAATCTTAAATACATACATTAACTCTTGTAGGATTTTATTAGGAGCCTTAGGATTTTATATAACATGATGCATTAACTATGCTATCTAGTTTCTGCATTTGATGCTTTGATGTGCAGAATTAGACTGTCTCTACCAGGGTTAGCCAATCTAGAGATAGCAGACTTGTCAGTGAGCACACCTTTCATATGCAAACAAACCAATCCAGAGTGCTTTTGTAAAATATTCTTTGAAAAACTCTTTCATTCTAGGTTATTCTCTGTTCTAATCATTCAGTGTCTAATATCAAAAAAATAGGGAAAATCCCTAATCTCCTAAACCTACTGAATTTAATCAAACTCTTAGCTTGCTGAGCCTATTGTCATTCCTTCTCAGAAAGCCACAATAAAGAATTCACCCACAGTTTCCCCCTTTTTTTTTTGGCTCTGACTAACCTCAGTATTCTCTGCCATGATGATTCTGTATTAGATTATTTTCCCAAGTGGAAACTAACCTAAGTGTTGTGAGCATGTTTAAGGTAATCTTGGTTAAGCTCTAGGGTTTGGTAGTATAGGTTATTAAACGCATTTTCTACTTAGAATGTTATTTTCAAATTATGATGGGATTATCAGCAGGTAATCTTATTGTAAATTGTGGAAGATCTGTAATTCTTTGCTGAAATGTCCTATATTTCCAAGTCCATTCAAGCATATATTGCTGTAGTTATTTGAGGAGAAGTATAATAGTACTTAAAAATCTTCGCTATTTTAACATGTAGGTCATTTCAGTTTCAGTTTTCTCTTAAAATGTGTCCTGCTTTTGTGATTCTTCTTTTATATTGGGCAAATTTTATTTGCAGTCTGTACAGAATCTGTTATTTCTTCTGATTAGTGTTGCTTCTCCTGCTTTAATAGACAATTAACTTAGATAGACTTGAAATGTAAATTCTGTTTGTTGCATGGAAGCCCATCTCAGACTCAATCTTTTGTGCCTAGTTCAGCTACTCCGAGTCTACGGCCCTGTATACAAAGTTCAGGGGTCAATGATAGAATGTGTGATCACCTCTCTTGGTTCTTTCATTTCTAGGAACTTTCCATTCCCTTCTGTGGACATAACTTTCCTGAATTAACTTTTTTGATTTCCTAGTTCAAAATGCTGGATTTATTGTCCAACCAGCAATACATATTCTGCTACTATCACGTTAATTATCTTGATACCAGACTACAGTCTTTGGACTAGGAATTCTGTTAAGACACTTCTTACAGTGCTTATATTCCCCACCAGAGTCTCTCTGCTACAGATCACCATCCATGGTTCAAAAACAAATAAGCAAAGCAAACAAACAAAAACCACACTACTTTTCAGTACTCAAAGCTGTTTTGTATATGTTTTGTTCAATTTTTTAAACTTTTTTGAGGGGGGGCAGTCAAATAGCATATAATTATGTAATGCAAGACATTTTCATCTTGTATTTGAGGACACTGTTTTTGTTTTTTTAGTGTCATTAAGTCAATTCAGTTCATTTGTACATAAAATTGCAGTGAAGCTGATTCCATCTCTTAATAGCATGGTCATATTTTCATACAACATTGTTCTTTTTTTTAATTTATTAAGCTTTTTTTAAGCTTTATTTGTTTATTTATACAAGCACTGGGTACAGTTAGAAGCGCGGGAGGGCGAGAGAACTCACCAGAGCCAAAGCGGGGGGCAGAGCAGGCTGAAGGACCGAAGTACACTGCTGAGGGGAGCAGCGGGCGGCAGGAGAGGTCTGCGCGCCATGCGGACCCTCCTCCGGTGGCCGGGGAGCAGCAGGGGATCGAACCGGCGCTGCAGAGGCCGAGGGCAGCCTCGCAACCCAGCGTTCAACCGCTGCGCCACCGGGGAGGCCCGCAACATTGTTCATTTTTTAAATTTTTTTTTTTTTTAAGATTTATTTATTTGGGCCTCCCCTGGTGGCACAGCGGTTGAGCACAGGGCTGCGAAGCTGCCAGTAGCCTCTGCAGCACCGGTTCGGTCCCTGGTCCCAGCCTCTGGGGAGGGTCCCACATGCTGCAGACCTCTCCTGCTGTGCCCGCTGCTCACCTCAGCAGTATATTTCGTTGATCTGCCTGTTTTGTTCCCTGCTCTGGCTCTGGTGAATTCTCTAATCCTCCCGTGCTTTTGACGGTGCCCAGTGCTTGTATAAATAAATAAATAAAATCTTAAAAAAAAAAAAGATCTATTTATTTATACATACAAGAACTGGGATACAGGCCAGAGTTTTTTGGGGGGGTTGAGAGGATTCACCAGAGACAGAGTGGGGAGCAAAACAGGCAGATCTTCTGAAATACACTGCTGAGGGGAGCAGTGGGCGAGTCAGGAGAGGTCTGCTGCACCATAAGGGTCACCTCGCTGGCTGGGGCCTCCCTGGTGGCGCAAGGGGTTAAGACACAACCTATGAAGCTCACTGCAGCCACTGCAGAACATTGTTCATTTTTTAATCTGTGAATATACATTTTAAATTAAATGTATATTTATCTATATACTAAAAAAGAACAGTGGCACTAAGTGATATAATAAATGGTATGGTTACTAATTATATCAACATAGTACTCAGTTTAGAAGCACAGTGTTAGCACAGTAAGACTTCACATTTCTAAATTATCAATATGTTTGTTTCAACAAATGTACAAATATCAAGAGAAAATAGATTCTGACTCGTCCTCAGCAACAATTATTAGAGTCATATAATTGTTATGCTAACAACAGTGAGGCAATGAATTTTACTGATCAATAAAGACCATTTTCAAAAGAATCCTGGCTACCATATAGATGAACCTTTGCGATTATCAGCACTGATATGTATTCCTAGAAATAAATGAATCAGCACAACACACTAACGTTTTATAAATAAGAAATGAAATTGAATTGCTATGATTTAGATATCCAGAAATTTCCATTTGAAGATTAATCCCTAGCATCATGGTGAATAATTCTTTTGGGACTAGTTCTAAGCTATTAAATTATTTTCTACCCTAAATTTTTATTAATTAGATTATCTTTGCAGTGTGTGTGTGTGTTTGTTGTTTTTGAATACTAATAGTTGGTCCTATCAGGGAGTATTTATTGAGGTATCAGATATAATTCATTTATATCTAGAAATAATGGATGAAAAAGATAGGGAGAACATTTCCTGTATTTCTTCATTATTTTTCTGGAATGAATCAAAGCTACTCATTAACACTAACTATAATCACTGACTGTGATGGAAAACAATTTGAATGAGATGCATATTCAAAACTGTTTCTATAACCCAGAAGGTAGCAGAAAAGGTATTTACAATAAAGCTTCTGGCATAACGTGATAGCTTTAACGATCATTGTGTGGAAAAACAGGTGTCAGCCTACTGACTTTCCATTTCTTCCCCCTACCTCCTTCTCCCTTTTCTCTGGCTTTCATGTATGTTTTGGTATGTGAAGTTCAATTTATTATCATTAGTTTGGGGAGAGGGTACCCACAAACTTTAGATATCTAGGATGAACAAGTACCTATTGCCTCCACCATCCTCTTTTCTATTCCTTATAATAAGATGCTGAGTTGTTTTTTAGCTAGATGGAATGGATAGCTATATCTTTATTGTGAATGCTAAGGTGGTATTCCCCACAGTATTCTTTAAAGGTTAAAGTGTTGGCAACAAATGAGCATGTAGGCATGCTTGCATTTAACTGTTCATTGCTGGAAAAAGAAAACTGCCTAAAGGCACGTTATCCCACCAATGCAAGATTTAGATCTAATTGGCTTTCTTATCTGTACTCTTACCCAAACATGCCATTTTCAGTAATGTTTTCATAACTACCTTCCGTAAACAACATGCTCGTGATGTTACTCGACCAGTTACAAAACTTCAACAACTTTTCCTTACACAGGACCAAAACAACAATGATATTTCTGTCTCTTGATTCAGAGCTGTAAGAGCACTGCATAAATTATTGACTCAATCATTTATTCATTCATGAATGCATAAAACATTTTTTGAGGGCCAAGTATGTGCCAGACTCGGTTTAGATATTAGAAGAAGGGATAGTAAGTGGGCATATCAGATAAAAATCTCTGACTTCATAGAGCAATGAGGGGAGAAATTCAATGACCAAGTAAACAAGTTGACTTTATAGTGTTTAGAAAATGATAATGGTATGCAGAAAATAATGCAGACAAGGAAAGGATGTCCCACAGAGTTCTCACAGAGACACAGACATCTTTAAGAGTCTAAGGAGGTCAGGAAGGTAAGATGGATCTGGGGAGCATCTTCCAGGAAGAGGGACTCATGTTAGAAGTTCTCAATGCAGAAGTCTGTCTACCACATTTCTAGAGCAAAAAAAAAAACAGACGTCTGAAGCTGAGTGAGCAAGGGGAGAGCATGCATGTAAGTCCAGAGAGTTAAACGGGGCCAGTGTGAAGACATTGGTCTTGACTGTGAGTGAGACAGGATGTGACTGGCAGGTTTCAAGCAGAAAAAGGATCACAACCTGGATTATAGTTTAAAATAATCACTCTGACTATTCTTTTGTGAATTGACTGGAAAAAGGCCAGGGCAAACCAGGGAAACTCAGAAGCTCCTGAGTTAATCCAGGCTAGAGATTGATGGGCAACAGGAATAACTGCAACACACAGAAATAGATGTGATATTTGTGTGACATTCCAAAATTTCAAAATGAATGCTATAAAGTCAAGTACAGAAACAAATATTTATTTAGAAAAGGTAAAGACAGTATAAATGTTAAAAAAATGGCTACATGGACATCATAAAAGTCTTAGAATCTATAAAGAATTTTCCTGGATTACCTCTTTATATAGCAATTTTATTGTAGAGAGAATAGAAAGATAATTCATTGAAAAAAATCAAAACTTGTTCTTTGGTGTAAGCATGTTTGAACAAAATTTGTCTTTTATTTTTGAGAGTATAGAAAAGTAATTTTCAGTTTCATGACTTTGTCTTTAGTTCTTGTCCAGGTTGTGCTTATTGCAGGGAAGACCTCTGAAGTTCCAGAACTGTGATCACTCCTCACTCCTTCTTGAAACCCAGAGAAAGGCACTGCCCTCAAAGCTGGTGCAAATAGGACTGATCTTTGTTTTCTGGGGTTGCCCACTCTTACCCACGATTGATGCCACTGGGCCAGTCCTCAGGGACTGAATAGGCCTGTGTAATGGTCATCCAGTGTATAGAAGAACATTGATGCCTTCAGACCCTTACTTTGGTGTGAGTGATAAGTTACTGGTCAAGGTCAACCAGGAACAAGTGATGCTTTAGACTTGGTGGTTGTAGAGGTATTGCTGCCAACATGTGCCCCTTGCTCCCAACCTGAGGTTCACCTGTGGCAAGCACAGATTTCACCCTGTGTTCTAGCATATGATTAGACTATTTTTTTTCCTGAATTTTAATATAACAGGGTGATTCCCAGGAAAAGGGAGGTTCCAGGTTCCCTGCCTCATCCAAGAAGGGTGGAGCTGAGCAGGGAAAGGAAAAAGCCAGAGTGGAGAATGGAGGAAGGAAGGAAGAAGGCCCTGCTTTGGGTTAGCACTGTCTGGCTGGGCATTTACCCACAGGAGATGGGTAACTTCAGGTTCTGTATTTGGAAACTATTCTTTTTCTTTTCTTTGTTGTACACTAATTGTGTTAAAGTTTTTCTTTTTTTTAAAGATTTATTTCATTTATGCATACAAGAGCTGGGTGGGTGTAGGTCAGAGGTGTGGGAGGGTGAGAGGATTCACCAGAGACAGAGTAGGGAGCAGGAAAGGTGGATCCACTGAAATACACTGCTGAGGGGAGCAGCGGGCAAGACAGGAGAGGTCTGTTGCGCCATGTGGGTCAGCTCCCTATTGGGGATCGAACTCCTGCTGTAGTGATGCTGATAGCTTTGTGGTCCTGACTCTTAACCCCTTGCACCACCAGGGAGTCCCAAAGCTCTTTTCCATAAAAGGGCTTATGCACAAGAGTATGTTTTGCCTTGATGTGTCTGATGGCACAATATACCTAGAATGGGTTGATTTGGGGGTTCTGGGGTATCCCTCATCCTGCCCTGTGACACCCAGAGGACTATAAAGGGCCTATTTAAGTAAGGGGCCATGAAGCTCAAGTTTTATGACTTTCTAGTTAAACTTGTTTTTAAAAGTGGAGATGAGAAAAGTATTCTCATTCTTTATGAACATGGATGATGCAACCAAGAAGACTTGATGATTGATGGAGTATGGGTGTAAGAAAAGGAAAGAAGGCCAGGAAAATGCCACAGATTAAGCCTGAACTGTTAGGACAGAGTTGCCATATTTTCAGATATTTTCTTTTTGAGTAATATGAGCAGGATAGGGCAGCTTGTTTGATTTACTATGGACCTATGCACTGTAGTCTGTGTATGATTCTTAGGGCTAAAAGCATTGCAGGTGCTCACTGACACAGTGTAACTAAACATTTTACATGCCTTACCAAGGGTTAGACTATTTCCTCCCCAGTAGTGTAGCTTTAGAAAAGTATTGACAATTTTTGAAAACAAGAAGAAAGTTTTTATATGACATGCCTGGTATTGGGTCTGTGGGATATTTTCGCTGAGCTAAGCTAAAGGCTATGGCATTATTTGTATGGATGAACACTCACTAAAATCTTAATCCTCAGGAGCCGACTGGGACATTCAGCAAATTCAAGCAGAGAAATTTAGTGAAAGGGTTAGACACTGGAACCAGACTCCACTGCCAGTCACAATGAAGAGAGGGACTTTCAGAAAAAGATGTGAAAATAGAATGCCAATATGTGATTTAGGGTATCTTCCCCAGACTCTCTCAGCAGAGATGGTGGGGTTCTTCTAAGTGGGTGCAAGCTGCTCCTGCCCTTGATCCTGGAGCAGGATCCTGGAGCAGGATTTGTAAGAGGAATACAAATCTCCTGAAACTACAGCACAAAGTTCAAACTTTAGGAAGAAAGACTAAAGAATTTGGGAACTAGACTATCTCTGAGCTGCTCCATTAGAAAATCCCATAGTGCTTTGCAATGGTTACATTTATGTGTCATCTTGGAGGGTGATTTTGAATGAGATTAACATTTAAGTCAGTAAATTTTTAGTAAGAAGAATGACCCCCATAATGTGATTGGTCCCTGTAATCAGTTAAAGGCCAAGCTCCCTGAGCAAGAGGAATCCTCTAGCAGTCAGCTTTCAGGCTTCATCTTCACCATCTGCTCTCCTGGGTCTCAAGGCTATAGGAGCCCCACACTGCAGGCGTGGACCATCAGTCTCCATAATCATATGAACCAGCTCCTTATATATTTATAAAGGCCTCCCTGGGCCAGGGGCCTCCCTGGTGGTGCAATGGGTTAAGCACTGCACTATGAAGCAATCCAAAGCCTCTGCAGCATTTGCAGCATGAGTTCAATCCCTGGTCGGCCAGAGAGAAACTCACATGGTGCAGCAGACCTCTCCTGTCTCTCCTGCTATTCCCCTCAGAGGTGTTTTTGGTCCGTCTGCCTGTTCTGTTCCCCACTCTGTCTCTGGTGAATCCTCTCACCCCCTGCATCTCTGGCATGTGCCCCAGCTCTTGTATGTATAAATAAATCTTAAAAAAAAAATCATTCCATACCATTGCTTTACCAGTGTTAATGCTGTGTGTGTGCGTGTATGTGTGCATGTTTGTGTGTGCATGTGTGTGCTTGGTATTCTATCTCTGGAAACCCTGATTAATATATACTTGTTCAAAAATGTAAGACAATTTGATAACTGAAGGGTCAAATGAACACTTTGGAGAACAACCTACAATATATATGAATTTGGGGTCTATACAACAGTATGGTACTATATATTTGGTAACATATATTCAAAAGTAGTATTAGGTTTGTTAAATAAATAAAATATGCTAAATATTCTTTTGTTTCAACAGGTATTCATTTGAGGAAAAGTCAGTTTACTATAGGGCCTCCCCTGGTGGCTCAGGCAGTTGAGCATAGCACTGTGAAGCTGTCCACAGCCTCTGCAGACCAGTTTGATCCCGGTGGCCGAGAGTCCCACATGGCACAGCAGACCTCTCTTGTCATGCCTGCTGCTCCCCTCAGCAGTGTATTTCGGTCAGTCTGCCTGTTCTGCTCCCCATTCTGTCTCTGGTGAATCCTCTCACCCTCCCACGCATCTGGCCTGTACCCGGTTCTTGCATAAATAAATAAATAAATCTTAAAAAAAATCAATTTACTATAAATAGGATCATTTTAATCGGTGTAAAGGATGTTAATCTGGAAAGGAAGTCTTTCAACATGGTCGATATGGTCTCTTTGTGGCAGTAGCCACAGAAAGCCACCACTCTGGCCAATGCAGAATACAATTGCAATTTGCCCATGACTTTCTCAGTGTTAATGCCATACACAGGAATATTAAGCACAGCCAATGACAGCCCCCTAGAATATTTTAACTTTTCAAGCTTGTTAAGCACTGCTGTTCAAACCTTTGTCCCTAATTCCACAAATGATAAACTTGGATGAACTTATGTGCTCATCAAGTGAAATGAACTTAACAGGATGTCTTTATTTTTGATGCCTTATTTGCTTCTAGGATATCAAGTTTTCTGCCATAGTGAAGCTCGAGGGAATAGGGGCTGTTTCATAGTTTGGATGTTATCCTCAGAAAGACACATGAGGTCATTGACACCTGTCTTTATCTGTAGCCTCCTCCCCTCAGAAAATCCAAGGTTTGTGATACACAGAGACCTTCTGCCTCTGCCTATGATGCCCTTCAGAGTCTCAGTCTTTCACAGGTGCTGGTAATGGCAGAGGTGGTTTGTTCCATGAGAAACTCACTTCCCAACTGCTTTGAGAAAAGTTCTGTTTTGCTGCTGCTTCTCAGAGTCGTTAAAATAGTGAATGTGCATTTTTATAAGGTTACTGCAGCTGAGTACCACACACTGGGTGGTGAACCCAAGAGAAATTTATTATTTTGTAGTTCAGAAGCCTGACATTTGAAATTGAGGCACAGACAGGCTTGGGTACTTCAGGAGATTGTAGGAGAAGGATGTGTTTCAGTTCTCTGTCATGAAGAAGCCATCTTTATGCTCATGTGCCATTCTTTTTATACGTGTCTGTCTCCACATTTCTCCTTTTGATATAGATGCTAATCATATTTCATTATGATCCATGTTACTTATCTCAATTTAATATTATTACTTCTGTAAAAATTCTGTCTCCAATAAAGTCATAGACAGTGGTAATGGGGTTAGGACTTCAGTATGTGAATAGGGGCAGGATATAATGTAACATATATCAGTAAATCTGTCAAAAGGAATGCAGGGACTAATCCCCAATTCATCATATTTAGCCAGTGTTTTCACCCAAAATTATATTAACACCCATCATGAATTATGATCATTTGTTGGGTGTTGCCATATGGCAGGTATTTTTAGACATTTTTTCATATGTATATTTCAATATAAGAGTCTTATGGGTCAAAATTGTTATAGTTACAAGTGAGGGAAATAAGTCTGAGACAAAGTAGCTTTCAAAAAGTCATCCTACAGAGAAGGAATAGAGTCAATGTTTAAACTGAGGTCTGTGTGGTACCAAACCTGGAACTTTGTCTTTCTACAGAACTACTTCATGCACTCAACATGTTTTTGTTGAGCCTTTTGTGTGCATTGATGTTATGACATAAGTGGCATAATACAGAAATGTGGAAATAGAAATTAGTCTCTCTATAATGTGAAAGCTTCATTTGCTTCCAGTTAACATTAGCATACTAAAGTCCCTTCCGGAATTTCATTTTTCTTAAATCTAATTCCACTCTCAATGTCTTGCTATGATGGTTAAATGATTTAATAAATGAAAATGCTGTATTTAGAATATACCAAATGCTCTTACAAATCATTCAGACAACTCAGCAGTTTAACACAGATGGCTTATTTCTCATGTACATTACAATCCAAAGCTGGTTGGGGAATTGGGTGGATCTGTTCTATGCAGACACTCAGGGACCGAGAATCCTTCCATTGAGTTGTTTTGCAATCCCTCAGATATTTGGCAAAGGAGCAAAGAATATGCAGTGGAGTATGGACAGTTTGTTTAATAAATGGTGCTGGGAAAACTGGACCACCACATGCAAGAAAAAGGAACTAGACCACTATCTTTCACCATGCACAAAAATCAACTCAAAATGGATAAAAGAACTGCACATAAGACCTGAAACCATAAAATACATAGAAGAAAATATAGGTAAAACACTACAAGACATACATCGCAATAACATCTTTAAAGACTCATCACCCAAAGCAAAGAAAGTCAAGGAAATGATAAACACCTGGGATTACAAACTGAAAAGCTCCTGGACAGCAAAAGAGACATTAACCAAAACAGAGAGACACCCCACTGATTGGGAAAAAAACTTTGCACTCCAGTCAACTGATAAGGAACTGATCACAAAGATATACAAAGAACTCACACAACTCAACAAAAACAAAGTAAACAACCCAGTCAAGAAATGGGCAGAAGAACTTAAAAGATATTTCTCCAAAGAGGAAATGCAAATGGCCAACAGGCATATGAAAAAATGTTCAACATCCCTTTTAATCAAGGAAATGCAAATTAAAACTACATTGAGATATCACCTTACAACAGTAAGGATAGCACATATCAAAAAAACAAGCAACAACAAATGTTGGCGAGGATGTGGTGAAAAAGGAACCCTCCTGCATTGCTAGTGGGAGTGCAAACTGGCCCAACCACTATGGAAAGTTGTCTGGAGGTTCCTCAGTCTACTGAAAATGGAATGACCATATGACCCAGCAATTCCACTACTAGGGATCTACCCAAAGGACACAAAAACATTGATTCAAAAGAATACCTGTACCCCTATGTTTATTGCAGCAGTATTTACAATAGGTAAAACCTGGAAACAACCCAAATGCCCAAAAAGCAATGACTGGATCAAGAAGATGTGGTACATGTACACAATGGAATATTACTCAGCAATCAAAAGAGATAAACTCAAGCCATTCACAGCAATGTGGATGTTACCAGAAGGAATTAGGCTCAGTGAAATAAGCCAGAAGGAAAAAAGAAAAAATATTGGATGGCTTCACTTACAGCAGGAATATAGGGGAACCAAATAAGACATCAGTGTAAAAAAAATAATAACAGTACAAAACATAACAAAACAAAAACCGACAATTATAATCCAGAGACATCCTGCAGGGGAGGAGGAGGGAGAGGGATCAGAGGGAGGGAGGGAGGAGCACAGGGGACTGAGGTGATGGTGCACAGGTGCATTGGAGAAGGAAACTCTATGGGGACTACAGTTGAGGGGGTGGGGGGGAAATAAACCAGCAAAGGAAAAGACAAAAATAAATAAAATATCTCATAATCTTAAAAAAACCCAAGTTAGGTAGAATTGATTTGACTTAGGATGCAGTCAGTAAATATTTGGGATTTGCAATACAGATCAAGAAAGGGACAAGAAAGAATAAAATGTGACAAGGACAAAATGGGCATAATAGAGTAATTTAAGAAGATAAATTTAAGATAGAGTAATAGTACTTAAATAGTAATTTAAGATAGAGATGAAATAGGGTTCCAGTAAAATGCGTTAACTAAGCATGATGTGACTGAGACTAGAGAATGAAAAGCAAATTAGCTTAAGAGAAAGTCATGCCCATTTGAAAATGGAGACAAGGAATACAGGTCTATTAGTGGATAGAGTGAAGTTGGTAGGTATTATCTAGCAAGATACTGTGTTTAGAAAATAATAACATCCTAGCACTGAGGATGTCTGTGTATCATGTCAGGGGCACCCAGTTTAACTGGAATTAATTCTGCTCACAGTGCAATTCAGTGTTTACTCCTGGCTAAGGGATCTACAAAGGAGTGACCTAGTCAAGGTTGAAACAAAATGGTAGATAAGTGAGAACGCAACACAAACAGAGATGACCAACTGAGACTATGCCTTCAGAGGCATGACAGCCATAGGAAGAAAACAGAAAGGAAAAAAGACATTGTGGAGAAAAGACATTGGAATGTCCTTGTTAAACAGAACCTTCTCCTAACTGTTTCTTAATTGGTCTTGACATATACTTTACATTCTCAGATTCTGAGGAAACTCTTTCCCCTAGATTAGGATTAATTAAAATTTGGATTCTGAAGGGTAGGCCTACCCAAAATCTTCAGACAAGCCTCTCCAGGATGTATAGAACAGGCTTCTTTCAATATGTATCACCTTGACGCATGGAGCTAATGTCAGTGGATTCCCTGTGGGCCCTGGGAGAAACTGTTACCACTCTTTAAAGAATGAAAATTAACCTTTCTATCAGAGTAACTTATCATATGTTGGGAGAAATATCTACAGCATCTGGTATTGTCAACTGAATCAGCCTTTCCCTGCCATGTCAGTCCTCTGCCTTGGATGTCCTAAGAACCCATACCATTCATTTGCTCAAGAATAGAAACTTTTGATCTGCTTATTTTATTCTAAAATTGCAGTCTTATATAATATGCATATGTAATTAAATTCACTATATAATTAAATTTATTCTTTTGTTCCTACTAATCTGTTTGATGTTAATTTGTTTGCCAGACCAATCCATGAAGAATTCAGAGGGGTAGGAGAAGTTTCCCTGTGCCCCTACAGTTCCTAGAATATAAACATTTGGAGAAGAAGTGGATAAAAGGTAAGTACATCACCAAATGGGACATATCCTGTTCTTTGTTCAGCAACCACTACACTGTCTTTCTCCCTATTTGAAAGTGCTAGACTTTCTATTAGATTCAGTAAAATTATTCTTCAAATAAGTTCATTGATATCTTAATGACTAATAAAATGTCTTTAGCCCTTTAATGTCTAAAATTTCTTTGCATTTCAGAATGGCTGTGACAGTATTGAAAGAAAATATAGATTACTTCGTTATTTTTGACAAGAAAAAAAAAGGCCAGAGAAATGAATTTACTGTGAAAAAGGCACAGATCTCATTGGCATTTTTTAATATGAATTGATTTATAATATAGAGTTCATATCACAGTCATATTGCTGACATTAACGGCAAAATTAAGACCTGGGGTGGGGGAAACAGCCAAATGAATCTCTTGATTACAGCATAGGTAGGAGTGTGGCCAAGTCAAAAGATGTCCAATAATTAGGGAAATCATGTAAGTAAGTGCACACATGTGCATGTTCATGCATGTGAAAGCACCCCACTTCTAGTTATAACTTAAAATGGAATAAGCACAGTGGATTAGTATGTAGATGACTGATTAAAAATATTTAGTACAAAAATGTGGTCAAATAAGACCTTGAATCTTCATTTTAATCCAAATAAGTCCAATAGCTCACTAACAAATCTACTTAATTAGGAGGAAAATAACAATTTGTATGGTTGTTTGGTACTAATACCAAGTAGACATTTATGTTAACTCAGAAATGGGAAATAGAACCAATATACCATAGTGACAATTTTACTAGTTCATTTAGTCATCAATTCAACAGATATTTGAACCCCTTTGAATTTCTAAACATTTTACTAGGTATTAGTGAAAATGTAAATTGGAAAAATAATCAAATTTGTACACCTGTTTTCATTAAAGTTGTAAATACCATCACTGTTTCACCTCTGGTTAAAAATCATTATCAAGTGCTTCTAATCTAACTTTGCTAACATTCATGTTATTTTCTTTTAGATTTAATTGACAGCATCTTTGAATTATCAAAACAACTGAAATAGCATAGAGGGAAATGTGGCATATATCATGAATCTTCTTTCTTCTTTGCATCCATTTATTTGTTCATTTTTTTTTCCTTTTGTAAGTTCTCAGGCTTCCTAATCTCCTCATCTGTCAAACTTGACTTTATTACAAGACATACTCTTACAACAATGAATGCAGTGAATTTGTGCCTGCCCCTGAAAGTGGGGTTCAATCAAAGCAGGTCATTTAATTCTGATTTGGAGAAAAAAAAATTATCTCTGCAGTCTTTGTAATTTACATATTGTAACCAGAATGTTCCAATAACACATTTTCCTTTAAAGTTATCATGACCTATAGATGTGTCATTTTTATTCTTGTGGAAGTGATGGACAGGTCGAGAAAGTTCTGCAATTACTGTTTCAGTCATATCTAGCATAGTATATGTTGGGGAGAATGGAGGGCAGGAGATTTCAACTGTCCTGATCTGATTTTTTTTCTTTCTCCAAATCTGTCAGTGAGTGTAATAGCATTGATACAATCTCTGAGCTGCTTGTCTACCATGACTTACACATTTTAAATTTAAACTAACTTCCCTTTTTGTATGTATCTCTATTTCCTAAAGCAGTGGACTAGCAAACGCGAAGGTACACACCATGAAATGGGCAGGTAATTCTTTCCTCATAAACATCTTGAATGATAAAGCAAAGAGATAAACAAAACCAGCCAAATAAAGACAAACAAAGACAGAAACAAATAAAAATCTACCTGCATGATACAGTTACAGCAAACAGTGGGAATTTATAAACATAGTGTAGATCATATCATGTTGTGCTTAGGATAAGAAAATCACTTTAAGCAGGTTGTGATTAATGAGACACTCAAGAGGTTAATTGAACTAAATTTTGACCTGGATTTTCTTCTAAAGGCTAATTATAAAGTTGGTATAACTCAATTTATAGTCATAGAAAACAGTTTTCTTTCACCTATTTTTACTCATTATTATCATGTTCAGTTTTGTTTTGTTTTCTAGGATGGGGGAGTGCAGCTCAAGGTCAAGAGCCTTGCTTTGAATTATTATGAGAAACAAAAAAGAAGTCCCATCATTATAAGCAGATCTCTGACAACATTAAATTTTATTACTCATGACTATGGAATTTATTAACATGTGAGACAAACATAGCTCACACAAATGAAATGCTCTTTTTTTCCCCAAGCATACCAACCCAACTCATAATCCCTATATAAACTCAGTTCAGTTACAGAAATGTTCCTTTCACATCTTTCATTTTAAGAGAATGAGAATCCTTGTTTCAATCTGTTTCTCTTTAAAACATGCTTAAGGAGGTTTTTTTTTTTTTGCTTTATTTTGTTATGTTCTTCCTTTAAATCAAGTTTATATATCATCTTAATCTTCTGATAGGAAAACATCAGAAATGAGTGGAGCATAATGAGCATTCATATGCAATGTTTAAATCTGTAAGAATGATTTTCTTCTCTAATGAACCAAACATTCCACACAGGAAGGGGACACATTTCTTTGTCTTCCTCTCTCAGTCCTTCACTCTCTAGTGAATGGACATGAATATTTGTCAAGTGAAATTTATGATTAATATTAAACAGATCCTGTGCTAAACACTTTTATGTGTACCATTCCATTAAAGGTCACAAAACCCCTATGATGAACATAAAATTATTATCTTCATTTTTAGATTTAAAATAAAGGGTTAGAAATTTGTAAGTAAGTAAATAGCAGAGCTCAGACCCCATCTAATTAAATGTGTCAGTTCTAATGTCCAGAAATTAACTATTACTCAACCACCAATGGAAATGTCTCTAAATGTACAAAAATATGGCACATGAATCCCTCAAATCTTCTAGTTTTCAGAGTGAGCTTGAGATGATGTGAGTCATTCTAGCCAATAGGATATAAGCATCATACTGTACATTATTTTCAGTAGAAGGTTATTTACAGTAGGTGTGTATTTTGCAATTTCTTCTCTCCTGCCATAGGAACACTGGAAGCCACACAGGGTGGTATCCTAAGGCTACATGCTTCTGAGTGCCCATATTTCCGTCTATGTGGAACAGACTCATTTTCTTCTTCCCAAATATGCTTTAGATACTAATAAGGATACGATGATATTTGGGGATTAATGTGTTACCTCAGAAAATGCATCCTTTTTCTGATTAATATAGTGTACTATGAGGAAAAAAAAAAGGAATTATTTAGTTACCGAGTCAATGACTGATTTCCTTGTTTCTGAGTGAGTATATGTAATATTCTTTAAAAAAGATTTATTTATTTATGCATAAAAGAGCTAGGGTACAGGCCAGAGATGCAGGGGGTAAGAGGATTCACCAGAGACAGAGTGGGGAACAGAACAGGTGTACTGACTGAAATACACTGAGAGGAGCAGCGGGTGAGGCAGGAGAGGACTGCTGCACCATGTGGGTTTCTCCCAGGCCTGGAATCGAGCTGGTGCTGCAGTGGCTGTGGATAGCTTCATGGGTTGCGTCTTAACCCCTTGAGCCACCAGAGAGGCCCATGAGTGTATGTAATATTCAAATACATACTTTCCATGACTGTCAGCAGATGGCATGACATATCACACATGGACATTTAAGCTGTGATAATGAAAACTGAAGGCTTGGTGGAAGAGTAGGAAAAAAAAGAAAGAAAGAAAAAAGAGGATGCAGTAAAACTGCCAGTGTTAACTTTTCAAAAGCATCTGTTCAAGCAGTTTATTTTTCCTTAATAGAAAAGGGCAGATGTTATTGAACTTTGAACTTTAGGTGGGGGAGCTAATATAATATTGTGGAGCTTTTTATTCTTCGGTCAATAATATTTATTCTATCTGATTGTAAGCTACTACTAAGTCAGGTTTGCCTGAAGTCCACAAAAATTAGGGAGAGAAAGGTTCAGATGCTGGGGCTTGTAGGGTCGGATAGGAAAAAGAACCAGTCTCACAAATAGCTTGTCAGGTGTCTTATCTTGTATATAAAGACAAACAGGAGTAAGAGTTGCAAGTAAAAGTAGTTTCTACAAAATAGGTCTCACTGATACAACAAGGTTCATTTGTTCAAACTGAAAAAAAATTAGTCAAAGAGTTGCCTTTTCTAAAAACATACATAGAAAGTGCCATTGGAAACTTTACTTTGAGAGCAAATGGTATATGACCCAGCCATATTACAACACTGAATCATGGCTATAGGTAAATTAGTGAAATCCTGTTGCTAAAGCTTTTACTTTGGTTTAGGAGACAGGAAATATAGCTGTTTCTATGACCTTAGACAAGTCATTAACATGTCAATTTCAGTTTAGTGTAATTTGTAATGTTTGTGTAATATGAAAAAAATATATCCTAGTCTTAATATTTTGAAAACCTCTAAATCTTGTAGGATAGTGGTTAAAAATATGTGTTCTTAACAGCTTTGTAATCCTGAATACATTACCTAACCTTTTTGTAATAATAGTCTTGATTTATAATATGGCAATAATAATAATAACAGGACCCATCTCATAAGGTTAATGTGCAAATTAAATTTTGACAATATACATGAATGATTAGAATTCTGTCTGATATGTAGTAGTCACTCAATAAATAACAGTGATTTTTAATATGTTTCAGATAAAAGAATATATGTTTTCAGAAATGTTTGTTCATACCTTACCAGGACAATTCAGCTAAGTTCTCCCATATGAGTGACCTAATTTGAGCTTGGCAAGGATTATGCTTGCTTAATGTACTCAGAAATTGTATAATCAATCAAGTTCTTTAGGTTATTTCTAAATGTCTTCCCCCATATTTATCTCCCCACAGAGTCTGATCTCATGTCCTCTTCAGAGTGAGCCGGGATTGGTTGAATGTTAGCAAACAAGGGACTATTTTGGCACATTGCCATGATTCCTTTATGATTATTTTATGGTTGAAGTCGTACTTTAATGAAAGAACTCTTTAATAAAGTCGCTTTCCTTTTCAGTAGGGGCAAGACATCTCAAGCTCATGAAACTTCATTCATTTCTCAATTACCATCATACATAAATGAGACCTGTTCCTCATCTGGAAACTGATCTAGAACCACATAACTACTGAAATGGGTTTCCATGTCTTGATGGTGGCTGGAATCCAAATTATCCATAGTCTGCTCCCAGGAAACTAGAAAAATAGGAAATTGGAGGGTGGAAACCTCATTAAGTGACAACAAATGAGGGTTTTGTTGAATCCTAGCCTCTCTTAGTTGATTTAAGAGAACACAGTAATCAGATGGATATTTAAGCAGAAGAAGCAAGTATGATAAAAGTTATAGAAATTAACTGAGAATTCTTATAGAAAAATGTCACAGGGAAACCCAATTCTCATTCTCTTGATAGATAAAACATTATCCAACTCTGCATTTAACACAAAAGATCTTTTTTCTTGAAACCAGATATTTTAGGGTGCAAATTATAGAGTATACTTGACCACAGAAGAAAAAGGTTTTAGATATTAAAGAAAATTCTGTATATAATAATATATTAACCTATTACATATATTTCACAGTAAGATACACATTATATGTATTCCTTACATGTTATATTATATTACATATATATGCATGTATCCTTTAACAGCAAAAGCATCTTTCTTGTATACTCAGGGGTATTCTATATTTTGGTTCTTAAATTCTGGCTTAAGTTGAAGAAATATGCTTAAGTTGACGATAGTTCTTTCTTCATTTAATATTGTTGCCAGGTTTCATTGTTCCCAGATTTAGTAGTTCCCTGTTTCTTTGTTGTAGGACAGGGAGAGGGGCAGCCCAAACCCCGCAAACCTGTCTATTCTAAGTGGGTTCTGCCATCCGCCGCATCAACACAAAACATAGGAGACTTTAATGGGAAGGAACTTTAATAAAACTAGGAAACAATACAGGTAAGGCAAAGAGTCTAGTTTCTAAATGAAGCACCCAAAGTTACCCGTCCCCTCGTGGGTAAAACTCCATCCATATGGGATCGGCCCAGAGCAAGGCCCCAAAGCCTGCCACAAGTCTAAAGCATCTTCCAGTGGGGACCCACAGAAAAGAGTCAGAAACAACCAGACAAGCCCAGAAGGAAAAGAGCAAAATCAACATCAAGATAAAAGCTGCCATGGTCACCTCTCCACGGGTCTCACCCACATCTGTGTCACCCAGTCCACGACCAAAAGACAAGCACAGTTTCTTTACATGTCTCTAGGCTCCATGCGCCTCCTCCAGGTCTCCTGGCTCCATCCTGCTTCCTTCTTCAGTCTCTTCTTCAGCTTCTCCTCTTCCTGCTCAGCTCCACCCTTCCTTGGGTGGGGCAGGGAACCTGGAACCTCCCCCTTTCCTGGGGACCACCCTGTTACATCTTGACTATGGTATGAGAGGAACTGACAGTCACATCTTCAGCAGTGGCAAAATAAACTATATGTAGTGATAGAATAAAAGGAAACCCAGGGAAATGTGTCCTTGGTTGGGCTGTGTCCTTGATAAGAATAACTGTGAGGGAATTGTGGGGGCTCTGGCCTTAAGAGGGGTGCAGGAACTGTTCACTCCATCCCCTCCTGAAGTCCATTCTGCAGGTACTCTGGGGTGTAGTTTTAAGGTCCAGAATGCAGTTTCCACATCTCTCTCCCTTCTACTGTGTTCCAGGGTTGTAGTTCTATCAGCCCAGACAGCAGGTTGGGGCAAGAAAAAGCCTTAGATCTCAGTTGTGATGGTGTCAACCAGCTCTGCTCTTCCCTTGTGGGTCAGGCTATTGTTCTATCTGTTTAGGATAATTGCCTTATTATCTGTAAACTAGCCAGTTTCAGGAATCAGCCCCTCTGGGTGCTTTTGCTCTCCTTGGGTTTTATCTCTTGCCTGTTGGTTGAGGTTGGTGGACTGTCTTTCTCCCTCTGGGCTTTATCAGTTCTAGCTGGGGTGCTGTGCAATGTAGGTCATTTAATTTTCTTTAGGCATTGCCCTCCTTGCTGTAAAGGTATAATAATACTTTGGAAGGAAGAAATAAATCAATGGAAGATTCCTGAACATGTATATTGGCAAGTTAATACAACAAATGCACATTTTATATAATATACAGCTGTTCTATCCTCTAAAAGTTCTGTATTTCTATAAACTGTTCTCATTTTTAGTTTCTCAGCTCAACAGAATCTCAACCTAAGCCACCCCCAGGGATCTTTCTACTGTGACCTTCCAACAGGGATTAATTTGTACCTGGAAAAGCCATGCTGGGGTTTCAGTAATTGCTCTGCCACTCGCTGAGAGAGACTACAGTCATTTCATGAAGGAAAAAGGGGTGCTCTACTGACAAAGCTATCGATGCTCTTTGTGTATGCATTCAGATTTAACCAAAAGACAAAGGGGCAATAAATCCAGTAAGTAGTTTTGCAATTAAAAGTGAGACTACGGTGTCACTTCTTACCTAGATCCTTGCATCTCCAAGTATAGTTTGTTCAAGCTGAGGCCTGCCTGTCTCTTGCACAGTGACACCAGCATCTGACACATTCAGGGGAGGCGAAGCTATAATCTCAGCCAAGATACTAATTATAAAGAACATGAAAGGATGCTAAATTTGGTTTGAGAACAAAAGCAAGTGACTGTTCTTTTAAAAATCAGTTCTCACATTTGATCTTCTTAATCATCTATGTGGTGGTACTAACATCAGACAATAACACTGCCTACAGGATTAGTAAACATTGCTAAGAATGAATTAGCCCCAAGATAATACAGTTTTATTTGCTTAAGAAACCTGGTTCCCTATCAAGACTTCCCTCCTTATCTATTCAAACTTTTTGTACCTCTTACAGAAGACAATTCTGGTTTGCAAATTCATCACCTATTTTAATTATTCATTAATAATTGTCCTTAATTGGGGCCTCCATGGTGGCGCAGCGGTTGAGCGCTGGGTTGCGAAGCTGCCCGCAGCCTCTTCAGTGCCGGTTCGATTCCCGGCTGCTCCCCGGCCACCGGAGGAGGGTCCCACATGGCGCGCAGACCTCCCTGCCGCCCGCTGCTCCCCTCAGCAGTGTACTTCGGTCCTTCTGCCTGTTCTGCTCCCCGCTCTGGCTCTGGTGAATTCTCTCACCCTCCCGCGCTTCTGACTGTACCCAGTGCATGTATAAACAAAAACAAACGAACAAGCAAATAAATAAATAAATAAAAACATGCCTCTATTTAAAAAAAAAAAAAATAATTGTCCTTAATCATAGGGACAAAATTGCTTTATAATTTTTTTTTTTGCTTGGTGGGGGGTATGTTCTTTTTCTTTTAGTGAAAATGTACATGATTAAATATAATGTACCCAAGAGTGTCCCATGCTGAGGGCTTGATCTCATTCTGCACTGCTGCTTTGTTCCTTCATTATGCCTGAATGGGGACAGCACTCTCTACTCCCTCATCCCTTCCCGCTTCATAACTTCACAAACCCAAATTCCATTTGAATCCAATAAACAGCCCCCTTCCAATTGAGGACATACTAGTTTAGTTTCCGCATGCTATCTTTGCAGGGAAAGTCCTTACTACCTGCAATTCACAGTCAGGTCTGAGAAACCCTCCTTAGCAATAAAGCAACATGGACTGGTTGTGTAATTGTCAGAGAGAACCCAAACACTGTCAAATCATCTCAGTATCTACAACATTTATAGTACAGCTATAGGAATTAGTATCCAAAGCCCTTTGAGTATATTTTTTCCCTAAGAGCTTAGGTAAAGTTTAACTCTTATAACCAACAAGAAACTCTGATCCTCCTGGGTATGGAGGTAGAGTTGTTGCAAAGAAAATATCTACCCAGGAGAAAGGATGATCGATTTTGAACCTTGCCAGATGAATAGAGTGCATAAATGCTCAAAAATGCTCCAGGGAAAAAAGTCCCTTTTGTTTCCACTCTCTGCATTTTCTTCCTGGATACTTCAGGCAGTTTTCCAATTCATGAATATTTGCCTACAGCAAGGTCTGATCATTGCAAATGCATCTTGGGACAACAGACTCTCTTTTTTTGGCCCAAACCCCAGAATTAACAGATAGGTGACCAGGAAACTCTGTTCCCAATCCTGGAAGGTCAAACCGAGGTGAATCACAAGCAAGTCACTTTTTGATCATGCTGATTTCTTTTAAATGAAGCAGTACTGGAGAGCCAGACACTGGCAAACTGCTATGAAACAAGTTTGACTCATTTAGCAGCAGTTGTAAACCTGGGAAGCTGACTCAAATGAACAACCTCCAGTAATGGTGGTAAACAAGTGTTCACACCTGTCAACAGCTGTGTGGGTTTGTGGCACCAGGTGTGCTGTGTAAACGCAACTCAAGGCCACATTCATCACTTATTTAGAGTTATCACAGAGGATCAGGCAGATTATCCCTCTGGCAATTGTCACAAACAAAGCAATTAAGTAGATTCCAAAACACAATGTAAATCAGAAATCATATCAAATAAAAAAAAATGGTTAAATGAACAGAGTTAAGGAAAATCCTCCATAGCCATAACCCAAAATGATTTCCACAAACTATTCAATTCTAACGGTTTTAAGACACTAATGAAAAACGTTCTTACTAATGTTCTTTTTTTTTGTTTCCAGCCACAAAGTGGGGAATATTTGTTAAAGAATTGTGATGAAGAGATGTCGGCTACTGATTAAACTGTTGCAAAGCCAATCAAAAACGAGACTTAACAATTTGCAGATCACATTATATATTCTGCTATAATAATGGAATTGAGATTAGGCTGCAGAATTTCTAGGTGCTAGTTAGGTAATTAATTTGATTATAAATTTCTTCCACCACTGCATAACACGCTTAATAAACTGAATATTTCTATTATGGGTATTGAGCCCTTGAATACCGAATCATAGAATTTATGAGTTGGAAAGTACCTTAGGAATTGTCTAATATATCTTTCCCCTAATATGTCAAGCATTGTCAAAGTTACTGAGACTCTTCCACTTAAATATTACTTAAGATAAAGAACTCAGTACTTCACAAGAGATAGACTGCATTTCTGAAGATCATATTGCCTCCATAAGCTGTTATTCCGCCCCATAATTGTACATACTAGCCCTAATTTGTCCTCTTGCTTTGCTCTAATCCCACAGGAATGTAGGCTTCCTGAAGGAAGGTGTGTTTGTCTTGTGCATCATTTACCCACATCTTTTATATAAGAAAGGCCGGTGGACAAAATAAGTATGCTTATTGACTGAGTAAAACAACAGAAAACAACCTCCTTCTTATCATTCTTGATAATCATGAAATTGGTTAAGAAGAGTTAAAAAGTCCTTGAGTTCACATCCAGCCTTCAATTGTTATTCATCTGACCATCCTCTTTGTTCATCCATGGACTTACTTAAATGCATGCAACTGTGAGTGTGTGTAAGTGTGTATGTTTTGAAAAAGAGAAATTATGCTTACACCTTTCTTATATCTCATAGTACCCTTGGCCATTAACAACTTTAAAATACTGTAATTATTTTTATCTGATCTGGAGCTCTTTGTCCTCATGTATAAAAACTATGATCTACAGGTATAAACTGGTAAAGAGGACAACAGCTACACTGTTAGTTTTCACATCTTCCTGGCTCTACACTATTAATTTTTCCTGGCTCATTCAAGGTCACAGATTCCAGTAAACATGGCATTAAAAACAATATCCATTTCTTCATTTCTATCAGTATGTAGGTCTTGAAATATGTATTTATAAGTATTATATAATTTATATATAATGGTGTTCTCCAATTATATTAAATTACAGTGAGCTTACATTTTGCCTTTTTTCCTTTAAAATTAGAGACCAGAATATTAGAAAATTTAACCTTTCATCCCTCCCTCCTGACTTCTGATATTGTGCTTAATTCTTATATTTGTTTGCTGCGAGAACTGACATTTGGGGGCCTCCCCTGGTGGCGCAGCGGTTGCGCTGGTTCGTTCTCCGGCTGCCTGCGAGGGTCCCACAAAAAAAAAAAAAAAAAAAAAACCTGACATTTGGGTGAATCATTAAGAAAGATTATAAAAACGTTCTGGGGTCAGTTCTAAGAAAAACAAATGTGTAGCAAGTATTTATTTAGTACCGATTATGTCCAGGAAACATTTTTAAATGCCATTCTTATAGATTGTATTTGAGGTAGGAAAGAATTAGTGAATAAATACAAAATTATGAGAGATGTGTGTGTATTTATATGAGAGAGAAAGAGAGAGAGAGAGAGAGAGAGAGAGAGAGAGAGAGAGAGAGAGAGAGAGAGAGAGAGAGGAAAAATAAAACAAGTCACCTGTTCGTGCCAAGATATGGGAATGGCGATGCTGGTCAGAGACTGCAAAGTGAAGCTTGAGTAAAAATAAGGTGAAAGGAGTTAGGTAGGTAAATGACTGTAGATAAATACAATAAGAGAAGGAAACTTTTTTTGATAATAAGAGATACAAAGAGAATGAAAGGAGAATGATTAATTAGAAAAATAATTTTTTATCTAATATAGACAACTACCCAACCATCAATGTCAACATAATAGTCAGCATTTGTGATTTTCAGTTGTTTGGCCATTATTTGAATCTATTTTACCATACTTTCAAACTTCCATAAGTTGTCTCAATTTTGGATTCCATTAGGTGCTAAATGTCTAAGTGCCAAGAATTTCAGTTGGGACCCTGTTTCGAATGAGAATTCTAAAGCCAATTTTGCATTCAGATATGGATGGAAAAGGTTTCATGAAAGCTATTGAATTTTTATATGGCTGCTCAAATGAAACCTGCAACCATTTGAATTTATTTTTTTTCCATTTGAATTGATTTCATTGCTACACACATACACACATATCACATAAATTTGCATTGCCTCTTATAATACATATTTACTTATTTTTCTCAGCCCTGTGGTAAACTGGAAGGAAACTAGACTTTTATTAGAAACTAATTATCCAAATTTAAAAATCTTAAGTGATTTTTGGGTATGCTATGCATACGGCATATGTATGAATTTCTCTCACACACATGAACACACACAGGCCCCTCCAACTGATTTCTGGAAAACAGATAAACCAACTGTGTCAGAAAGGAAAAAGGTTATTACAGATAGCAGCACCCCTTCCACACTTTATCACTTTTCCCTCTCTTGCCTAGGAAACATAATTCAATTCTGCCTTGGCCACTCACCTTTGACAGAAAACGTTAAGGTGGTGATTCTGTGGAGGAATTAGCTTTGATAAAATAATTCTGTCCTTTGGATACCTTGACTTCATGTATTTATCATCATTTAGAAAAGTGCTTGAAATGTTATCTTTAGGATGGGGACTTGCAGAAACTGCATAAATGCTGAATGTCTTCAGTTGCCTTTGCCTATGGGTTGAGTATAAAATGGATCACAGGAAATCTATTCTTTTTTCTGCACAGAGCTATTCAACATTTATCCATTATCATAGAAACAATTCAATTAGTGGCTCCTGGGACCAGAATATAGCCCTACTATCTACACCTTAATAGCATCTATATATCATTGCAATCTAATTTCCAACTGGAACTCAATGTAAATGGCAGTTGCCCATAGATTTTTTTTTTTTTTAAGTTTAAGTCATACTATTTTAGTTCCTTACCCATAATGCTCTCCTGATACACATATTAAATGTTTTCCTTTAATTCACACTCTGAATTCTGTAAATTAATACTGCTATTTTGATTTCAGTTAGACTTTTTAATTTTCAGATAAATCATTTGGATGAAAGGGAATTGTCTGCCAGTTGGAGCCTGTTTGCATTATCAGTGAATTATTCAGCAGTATTCTCCCCCACCGTGCTCAGAATATGAGCCCTGCTTTTCCCATCACCCCCTGATGTTCTAGTCCTCCTTAGTTCTGCATCGAGAGGAGCCGAGAAAGCTGAAGCCCAGAGGAAGCAGGGTCCCATTTTTCTCAGGCTCTGTGTGGTGGAAAGAGGGCCTGTGTTTAACGTGACCACTGGAATAACAAAGACAGCCACACTCATCTGTTTTCTCCTGACTTGGTGTCTCAAGCGAGGAGAGGAAAGGAGCGAGCTTTCCGCTGCCAAGTATATGAATGTAAAAGTGTTCATGGTCTCCATAATCACAACTGTAGGTTGTATGAGCTGTTCCTCTTGTCTCTTTTTATTTCTTTCTTCAAAGCAGAAGATCTGGGGCATCCCTGGTGGTGCAAGATGCAACCCATTGAGCAATCCACAGCCAATCCTCAGCAAGGGAGCTACCCACATGGCACAGCAGACCTTTCCTGACTCCCCTGCTACTCCCTCAGCAGTGTATTTCAGTCAGTCTGCCTTTTGTGTTCCCCACTCTGTCTCTGGTGAATCCTCTCAACCCCCACACCTCTAGCCAATACCCCAGTTTTTGTATGCATAAATAAATAAATCTTTCTTAAAAAGCAGATCTGGTGGAAGTCTGTGCTGGCAAAAGTAACCACAAATAGAATGGTCCTCATCTGTAAAATAATTGCCAACCATGCTGGAGATCCACCTTGGCCTGGCATTCATAGAACAGGAGAGAACAACTTGGTTTAGTGGAGTTGAAGAATCAGAAGATAATAAGAAAGAATAAAAATGCCCATTTTTCCTTACAGCCACTGCATGATCTCATTTTCCCTGATCCCACGTCATGGCAACCCTTATCACTTTAACTTTGAACTAAATAATTTGTTCTGAGCCACTGGCCTACTTCTGCTTAGCCCTTCAAACCACTTCACTCTGACAGATTAATCTTCCTACAAAGGTGCATGTGCCCTCCCTCTGCTTTAGTGCCTGCAATTGACCCCTCTTTACTCCCTGGAAGATTGAGTTCATATGACTTAATCATAGCATTTGACACATTCTGATTTTTTCTATCCTTGCTCTCTTAAGTAAGGTGAGCTCTCTATTCAAATCTAGCCTTTTGGGTCTTTTTTTCCTTTGTAAAAATACAGAAAATTATTTTCCTTATATAGTGGAGAGAATCTCCTTGCTTTTTCCAATCTTATGCCATTTTTAAGACTCAAACTATGTCATACCAGACCCCTTAAGCTCCCCCTTGAAAAAGTGTCCTTCCTAATCTTATTTGTCCACACCTCTCCAAATATAAACAGAAGGGCAGACTTCTTCATAAGTTGTGCCACACTTACCTGTACCTCAGCTGTGCTGTAATGACCATCACCTGGCTGGGTGGATCTTCTTCTATTTCCCATCATCTTCTTTGTCTAGCAAACTCCTACACACCCCTTAAAGCCCAATTTACTGATTTCATTCCCCCAAGATTTCCTCAAGATAAACCTCAGGAAGAATTGTTTCCTCTCATCTGTATTACATCAATCATGATACATTATCTTAGATTTTGCATAGTTCTGTACAGAGTTTACATGTTTATATCTTCTCCTTTACAAAAAAAAACATGAGGTTACCAGAAGGAATAGGAGAAAGCGTGGAGGGGTGAGGGAAGGAGACACATGGGGTATGACCATAGGTGGGAATTAGTGGAGGGAATTTATAAAAAAGAACAAAAATAAATAAATAATTATATTTATTGAGATAACACTGATTTATAACACTGTGTATTAGGATATAGGTTCACACTTCTTCAGATGTATAATCTCACATCACACCCACCACCCAGAAACCATCATCTTCTACTTCTTTTTTCTCAGATTGATTTATTTATGCAAATAAGAGGTAGGTACAATCCAGAGATACAGGCAGGTGAGAGGATTCACCAGAGACAGAGTGGGGAGCAGAACAGGCAGATGTACTGAAATACACTGCTGAGGGGAGCAGTGGGCGAGATAGAAGAGGTCTGCCGTGCAATGTGGGTAGCTCCCTGGCCAGCTGGGGATGGAGCTTGTGCTGCAGAAGGTGCGGATTGCTTCATAGTGTGGTGCTTAACCCCTTGCGCCTCCAGGGAGGCCCCTTCTTCTACTTTTTAATCCAAATAATAAATTCTAGATGATAGAAGATGGTCTATATTTATTTACATATTCTCAAACTTTAGCATAATAATTGACAAATATTTGGTGCTCAGAAAGTTTCATTATTAATAACATTTTGCCTTAGCTTCCTTTTTCATTTATTTGAGTGAAAGTAATTTTTTTCTCTCTACAAGTAGCGATAATCTTTTTATCTCTCTTATCAAAAGTAATGTTCTTAATAAATGCTGCTCTTATTCTAGTGAGTATTTCTTTTTCTTAGAATTTCTAAGTACTGGGGGGCAGGAGTCTATGGAATTTATTCTACTAGGAAATATGCAGAAAAATATGCAGGACTTTCTTGAAGCAATTCAATGGGCAGGAAAGAAAAATCTCTTTCTGATTTTTAATAAAGAACAGGCTGAGGTTATTGCACAGTGACAGATTGTGATATTGACCTCTCAACTATCCTCCTAGGAAATAAACACTTTACCAAAGAAAAAAAATGGCATTAGAAAAAAAATGATAACAATAGCTGTAACTATGGGAACACTTCACTCCCCCAGTTTTGAATTAAAAAAAAAAAAATCAAATTTCAGAAGGATTTGTTTTATCATCCCTAACAATAGGTGCTACTTAGAAAATAGAAATGACATCTTGTAAGTTAGGAGACATGCATCTGATGTAGGCCTGTCACTCAATCCACCCCTCCATCAAGAAGAAAGATGAGTAATAAAATCCTGGGACCTGAAAACAAACTCAGGAAATGGAAATTCAGACAAGCATCCTGTGGTTCTGCTATTTTGCACTGGTCTTTTTAAAAATCCACATCACCCCAAACATTGGAAAAAGTTAACAAATATTAACTAGTGACATGGGTTTCTATTCTCTGCAGTTCAAACAGGCAGAAAGAAAAGAGTTACAATATCATGCAAGATGTTGCTCTGAAATAATTTGCATTCCAAATAGAAGCAGAAACGTATGGGGAAAAATTATATCCCTTTCAGCATGTTTTCAAGCTAAATTTGGGAGACCAGAAAAATCTGAATAAATTATAAAACCTACACCAAACACCTTAGAAAGTGAAACTGAACCCAATTTTTTTTAATGTTCCCAAATGACTATTTGACACCTTGACTTTTGTGTGTTAACAACATTCCTAACTGTTCTTTTTAATTACTGAAGCTCTCTACATTAATAGTAGATTATAAATACTTTTTTTTAAAGATAAGAAATAGACCAAAAGAGATAGAGCCCACACAGGAAATGTCAAAAATGGATAATTTACACACAAGAATTATAGTCTTTTGAACTATTTTGACTCCAGTATCTCTCCTTGTCTCCTTCACTTCCCCGCTCTCATACTCGCTCATAAATACACACACGAAAACATTCAGTCCCATATACACATAATCTACTCTCTATATAGATGTTATCAAAAACTTTAAGTACTATATAAGCACACACACACACCCCCCCACCAAGTTTCCTCCTTTATTCTAACACTTGTGAATGACAATGATGTGTCTATTTCAGAGTCCTGGATTATAAACAGTCAGAATGAGAAAAGCATTTTCTGTTATTTAAAATAAATTGCTAAGCTCACTGTTGCATCCTCTGCATGAGACAGTGTTGTAGTCAGAATAACACATACAAAATACCTGTTCTGTAAACTAATGAAGGAATTCTATCTCCGGGACTGTCGATTACCTTTCAGTCCTACTAAATTCATTTGAAAAACAATCTGTTTCCAAGGCATGGATTATTTGTCTGAATAAACTGAAACATTATGCAAAACAGACAACATTCTTGTTGCAGAGAGTTACAGTGTCACTGCAACAGTGTTACTATAGATTTTTAGTTTGATTAGATTTAACAAAATCTAGAAAGCTTGGCTTCCTTTGTGTTAAACATTTTACACTGTGCTTAATCACCAAACAAAAGATACAATAACACTAAATAGGTATCTAAATAAAACTTTAACCAAAACAAAAATTTTGTCCTGCATATTTTTATAGCTTCTGCTGAGGATTGATTCTCCTTTTCTGTTACGTCTCTGCTAAGAATCTAATCTGTAAATCCCTAAAGGCTGCTCTTTCTTCTTTTTTTTTGAAGAGATTTATTTATTTATGCATACAGAAACTGGGGTACAGGCCAGAGCTGCAGGGCATAAGAGGATTCACCAGACACAGAAAGGGGAACAGAACAGGCAGATTGACTGAAATACACTGCTAAGGGGAGCAGTGGGTAAGTCAGGAGAGGTCTGCTGCACCATGTGGGTAGCTGTCTAGCTGGGGATCAAATTCATGCTGCAGTGGCTGGGAATAGCTTTATAGGTTGTGTCTTTTTTTTTTTAATTAATAAATTTTATTTTTATATTCCCCCCCACCTTGTGCCACCTGGGAGGCCCAAGGGCTGCTCTTTCATTTCCTCTTTATCTACTTGCTTTCTCTTTTGTCCTCACCATTCTCCCTCTATATCTTTCGTTTGACTATTTTTAGAGTTTTATGTTGTTTCTTAAGGTAGTAATATTTATGAAAGAAGTCTTTTCTATCATATATCCACATGTTGTCACTATTCATAGGGCTTCCAGGGAAGATTTTAACTTGAAATATAGAGAATTTGGGTAAAGAATTACAGTTACAGCCTCTGGAATAGGCATCCCCAAGCCACCACTGTATAATTTGGATAACATCTTGACTTTTTAATAAAACCTAATATTTGTTCCCAAGAATACACATCAGAAGAAAAAGCTAAAATTGAATTGACTAGTCAGAGGAAAAATCTGTAATGAAAAAAGAGACAAAGCCAGGGATCTGGTGTTGCCAATACTTTGACCAGTTGGGGCTAAAGCAAACACATATGATGGGACAGAGTGAAGGAATTAAAATGAAATAGAACTGAAGTCTGGAAGGCATTATAAACTCAGAGATAAACCCTCATCTGCACCCATATGTTTTTATTACATGGGACAATAAGTAGCTTTTATTATTTAAGCCAGTTGGAGTTTCTGTAATTTGCAAACAATTAATTGATTCACTTTCAATGTAAAGTCATTTATTTTTTTTTTTTCTAAATGCCTCCTATGTCTGTAAAGTTTGACTATGGCTTTGCTGAATATAACAATTCTGGCACTTACTAGTTAAGTGACTTAAAGTAAGTTACTTACAATCTCATAGCTTGAGTTTTTTCTTCTGTGAAATGGATATTTTATTATATCTATTTTATATATGTTGGATTCTTTGATAAAATATGCAGGCAATTAGAAACCATATGAAACACTTTAATAAGCAATATCAGGGACCTCCGCAGTGGCGCAAGAGGTTAAGCACCACACTGTGAAGCAATCTGCAGCCTCTGCAGCAGGAGTTCGATCCCCGGCAGGCCAGGGAGCAACCCACATGGCGCAGCAGACCTCTCCTGTCTCGCCTGCTGCTCCACTCAGCAGTGTATTTCAGTCAGTCTGCCTGTTCTGTTCCCCACTCTGTCTCTGGTGAATCCTCTCACTGTCCCCTACATCTCTGGCCTGTACCCCAGATCTTGTAGGCATAAATAAATAAACCTTTAAAAAATAAGCAATATCAGCATAAAAGAAAGATTTGGGCTCAGCTTTTCATGAAAACAGAACAATGGGGAACACTGACAGCACTGCTTAAACAGCAGCCAAAGGAAAGGGGTCTTTGCCAATTGACTACCAGTAATTCTGTCCCCTTAGGAAGAACCCCTGAACAATATTTATTGCAAATTTACTAGGGGCTACCCACCATTCAAGGTGTTAGAATAGGGCGGTGAGCACAGTGACAGCATTATCTGGATTCAGAAGGCTGGTAGTCAGTAAAACATGGACAATATGTTCAATGGTGATGAAGACCAGAAAAATTAAGCAGGGAGGATAGGGTAGTGCAACATGTGGTTTAACTACCTGGCAGGGATCAAATTCATGCTGCAGTGGCTGGCGATACCTTGATAGCCCTGAGACTTAACCCTTGTGCAAGGCTTGAAAATATGTGCATGAACCCTGCAAATATTGGCTGAAGCTCTTCCAGGTAAAGGCATGATGTATGATAAGAATGGGGGCAATAGATGACCCAGTGAGCTCACAGAATTAAGGAGGCATAAGAGTGGGGTGAGGAATGGGTCATGAGAACCTAGAGGTTATATAGTCATTGAAGGCTACCTAGAGACAAAAATGCTAATACCTTTAAACATGAGACTGCTACTCATGCTTGTTCTGCCTTCATTTTCTAACATCAGTTTTTATTATTCAAATATTTAATAGTTTTATATTATTTTGAAAACCACAAATGGGATAAAAGGGGGTTCCCTTTTCTACTACTAATTGCTACTAATCCCCATTTCCAGAAAACTCTATTCTTTCTTCACTAAATGACAATCTAAAACAATTTCTGTATGATTTCTCAGTTGTCCATACTGATCCTTGATTTATGCTGGATTAGATGAAGTTAGGGCTCTTTTTCTGCTTCTGCTTTCCATCTACCCCCAAATACTTGGATCACTTTCTTTTATACCTTTCTTTATTAGATTTTTTTTTTTTGCATAAAAGAACTGAGGTGCAGGCCAGAAGAGCAGGTGGGTGAAAGGATTCACCAGAGACAGAGCGGAGAGCAAAATACTGGATTTACTGAAATACACTGCTGAGTTGAGCAGCTGCAAGACATGAGTGGTCTGCTGCACCATATATGGGTCAGTTACCTGGCCCAGGATCCAACTCAGGCTGATAAAGCTGAGACTTAACCCCTAGGCCACACTTTTCATTAGATATTTAAATAAAAGATAAAATTATACATCTTTATTTTTTCCTCCAATAATTAAGACATTATTCTTGATTCCCCATTCTGAAAATCTGGCTTATGAGAAGCATTTATTCTTCTCTGCTAGATCTCCCACCTAACAGAAACTTCCACCTTAAGATCCTCTATATTTTTACTTTTATATTTTCAAGGCTGGTAACATTTACATGCATGTCTGTGACTGCAATTAATTTTGAAATCAATAAACATAGTTTATTATGTAAATATTCCTCTCTGATGATTACATTTTCTTTCATCTCTGGATTCCTTCCACATCTCCATTTCTCAGAACCCAATGTCTTTTTTTTTTAATTCTAAAATAATGTGTCTTCATTTCCTTCATTTTAATTCATTTTGTTTCCATCAAGTGTATAAACTGAGAGAGCTAACCCTGCATTCCTCCATTTTATCTCCCAAGTTTAGTCCTGTTTCTTCCTTCTTCATTCTGTACATGTGCCCTGTTGGTTTGTTCCAAAGACATGTGGGGTCTTTCTTCTCTTCCTTTCTATCCTTGTTTTCTTCTACTCTTTTCTTGAACTCCAATCTTTCAGTCTCAGCTAAACCTTCTTTTGTCTTAATTGTATCATCAAATAGCTTCTTCTAAAAATTTAATTTAGAAGTCAAGTTTACTGAGTTATATAACCATGGCTATGTCTTTCTGTGCCTTCACACTGGGATTCACAATTTTACTTGATCCAAAATTCCTGGTGAAAATGTGTTTTCCTTAAACTGGATACTTGAAACACGAGGACAGCTCTCAGACATTAATCTGATGCCAATGTCATGACTGTTCCTTTGGACATATTCATATTCCTGAAAACTTGTCCTTTTTGTTTGATTCTTTGGATTCCAAAATAGTTCATTTTTTTTGTTGTTTTTGCATGGAATTTTTTAATACATTTTGTTGGAAATTCAAAGATCTGTTCCAGCTGAAGCTATGTCTTTCTGCTCTTGGAAATGTATACCATGATGTACTTTTTATGCCCTTTTGTTTGATTTTGTAATACTCTTCTCAGAAAGGTTATATTCAGTTACTAGACCTTAGATTTATCTTCTATATCTTTATTTTTGCTGGTATTTTGTGTTCCTTAATTTTGTTTTACTTTTTGGATTTTGAAAGACTTTTTCTTTAAACCCTTATATTAATTGAAAATAATTGTCAATTAAATTTTTAATCTCATGAAAATTAACTCATAAGTTCAGAGAATAAGCTCTGGATGAATTGCTAGGTCCAAACTCCTTCTGATACTTACTAACTATATTACCAGTTATTAAACCCCTCTGTGCCTTGGTTCCCTAACTGGTAAGTAAAGGTAATATCTCTCACCTGAAAGAGTCGTGGAGTGAACTATATAGTGAATCTGTGAAAAGTGCTTCAAAAGTGCTTCAAACAGTGATATGAATCTGTCCTCAAAAACTGTAATCTTTATTATTATGAAATGTTAAACAAATTTATAGGTTTTTGTTTGTTTTTAATATATCATACATACTCCAGTTACTTTGAATAAAGAGAACAAAATACACAAAATTCCCTGATATTGAGAAAGAAGGTGAATCCTGATGACATTCAATTTGGGAAAGGTAAACAAATTAGTGTCCTTTGATGTGTTACTATTAGTGATGGCATTAAAATGACAAGGATTCGTTTAGTAGACCTTCCCTTTGTACTTCCAGCACTTCCCTTGGCTTTTGTTCTTTAAGATTTATTTTTAATTTTTTATGCATACAAGATCTGGGGTGCTGGCCAGAGGTGTGGGGGTGAAAGGATTCACCAGAGACAGAATGGGGAGCAGAACAGGCAGAGCTACTGAAATACACTGCTGAGGGGAGCAGTGGGCGAGACAGGAGAGGTCTGCTGAGCCATGTGGGTCAGTTCCTTGGCTGGCCTGGGATCAAACTCATGCTGCAGTGGCTGCAGATAGCTTCACAGTGCTGAGACTTTAACCCGTGTGCCACCAGGGAGGACCATCCTTTGTCTTCTTGGAGGATAATATGAGACTCATGAGCAGTGAACAGTCTTTAATTTGGCATGAGGATAAGTAAGTATTAAGGATGGGCGTTACAGTTACCTCTCTCTTCTTTTCCCAACCCTTTCCAAATGCAAGTGACTAACAAGACCAAGTTTGACAACATTTGCTGATGAAAGGAATATCTATTATGTGATATATAGTTGACGAAGAAACTGATCAACATCATAAAATAAAGGGGATATTTCTTTACTTGTTATTTTGTCATTTTTCGATTTGTTTTGGATGAACTTTTGTAATGCATAATTTTTTTAACATTTTCTATTCTTTAAGATAACAATACAGCTAAATATCCTGTAATAACTCTACAAACAGTAACAGAATTACTATAAAGTAGTAATTAATAACAACATTTCAAAATGTATGTAATTTTAATTATTTAAGAGCATTTTTTCACTCTAAAGTACCTAGATTTGAACAGTAAATTCTATGGTTACCCCATTTGTGGGCCAAAGTAAGGCTTACCTCATTGTTTTTTATTGTATCATCCATGATCTATGAATAATTATTATTTTTTTCAACTGGCTGGAAAACAGAAACAGACAGCTATTGCATAGCAAGTAAAATTGCATAAAATTTACACTTCAGTGCCCATTAATAAGCTTTTATTAGAATAGAGCCTCAATCATTGGTTTTTATATTATTTATGACTATTTTCCTACTACAAATACAGGCTTGAGTAGTTTTCTAGGGAGGATGTAGCTTTGAAGACTAAAACATTTAGCACCTATCTGAGGCCTTAGAAAAGAGTGTGTAAGCCCTTCTGCAATAGTGTTTTCCTGTAAGATTGATCATTTACTATGCATTAATAGGTAACTGTATTATCCATATGATATTATTTAATTAAATTCTTGCTACATAAACTTGGTGCTAAAACCTAAAATTCCTGAGGCAAATATGAGGACCAGAATCTGGCTTTTGGTAGATTTACTAAGTTAATGAGTGCCATCTGGTAAGGCTTCTTGGGGCATTGTAGAATAGACATTTCTCTATATCATCCAATGATGCCTTTTATCATGTCTTTAATTTGCCATTTTTCAATTACACTATTTACAGAAATATTCCATGGTTCATTATCTATTTAGAAACTTGCAGCTTTGAAATTACTTAGGATGACAGGCATGTTATATTGCCAAGCTTGTGAACAGGTGTTATATATACTACGGCAAACTTTCTTAAGTGCCATTATTCATGCATTATTTAAAATAAGAGTAGATCAACAAGATCTGCTAAGCATTTTATAGAGAAATGTTTTTTTTTTTTCTTTTATTGTCAGATGTAGGGGAGAAAAAAGAACAGACTTCTTAGTGTGATGGTCTTCAACATTTGGGCCACTGAGGGTGCAATACTATCAATTTTCCATCTGCTTGATTACCATCACAGCTACTTTATGCTTAGCTAATTAAAATTAAGTGTGAAGTTGTGCTGTTGTTGTGTAGATATGGTACCATTCAAACAATTGGTTTAGAGAATTAAGGAAAGCAAATTTAGTTTGGAAACTAATGCTAAAGCCCAGTATATAGAGAAAAACTGAATCAGGACTCACTTTAGGTATCCAGGCTAACACAGGTTCAGCTGTAATGTATATTCTATAGTTAGCAATTCCAGGGAATGGCGGAAACTAAGTTTGATTTTCCTATTGTTTTTTGCTCATAATACACAAAAAGAAAAGAGGTTAAGTTGACTGCAGCATTCCAGACTGTTCGGTTACTTTGAGTAATATGCCCAGTGTAATTCTGATATATGAAAATTATGCATGTTGCATTCTTTCAATAATTATAGCTTTATACATTTAGTGTTAATTATTGATGCAGGCACTACAAACATAAGTCCTGACTCATGTTACCTGGATTTGTTCCTAAATCTACTGCTTAATAGCTGTGCAAATTACTTAATTACTTCCTATCTTCATTTTTTTTACACATTAATAGTGTGAGTATTAAATTAGATAATATAATGGAAAAAGCTAAGAAAAAAATGTGACATCATCATTACTTCTGAACTGCATAACAATCATTCAAGGTAGGCACATCATCCATTTTTGCAAGGGAGGAACCTCATGATTAGAAAAGCAAGGCAACTACTCTTTTTTTAAAAAAAATAAGTTTATTTTTGCATATAAGAGCTGGAGTGTATTCAGAGGTGTGAGGTTGTAAGAGGATTCACCAGAGACAGTGGGGAGCAAAACAGGCAGATCTACTGAAATGCACTGCTGAGGGGCCAGGGGGAGACAGGAGAGGTCTGCTGCGCCATGTGGGTTAGCTCCTTGGTGGGGATGGAACTCATGCTGCAATGGCTGCAGATAGCATCATAGTGCTGATACAGAACACCTTGTGTCACCAGGGAAGCCCTCAAGGCAACTACATATATTAACACAGTTTATGAAACACATCAAAAAGTCAAGGGCAATATTATCTGAATAAAATATCTTTTGTTCTTCCCCTTTCAGTCCATCAACTCTTTTAAAAATTATACACTTGTAAAATTTAAAAAATTATACATTTGCGTAATTAGAAATGTCTGTAGCCCACATCAAAGACTTATAGTGTCTATAAGTTTCCAACACCCCCAAATTTGATTCATAAGGCTCCTGATTTTTTAAGCAATTTCCTGATAACTGTTTTCAGAGAATTTGGGAGTTTAAACCCATTTTTTCTTTTGAATTTACAAAGCAATGAGGTATTTTGAATTGTATATAGAAGGAGTTATTTTTGGTAAGAGTAACACCTAGCATTCCTCAAATTGCACACGATGAAAGCCAAAAAAAAAAAAAATCCATATATCTTTCTGTTAGAAGAAGAAACAAAAAGAACATTATAATAAGTTTTAAGGAATATCTTAACTGAAGGCTTACTTGGAATTCAAGAAGCAAGTGAAAAGCATTTGGATGCATTTTAAGAGATAATTGCTACCAAATAATTTATGGGTGCAGAGCAATACCCAAGGAGAAAATACCACTAGTTATAACCTAGTAAATTAAAACCAAACAGTCTACATGCCTGGTATCGTGTTTAAGATTAATTGGATCATAGCAGAAAGTGCACATTATGAAGATCAAATACTAGGAGAAAAGTCATAAAGTTTGAAAACATATCAGTGTATCTTCATCCTTGCAGACGCCTTTTATTTATTGTCAATGTAAACAGATGTTAATGACATTGTAAGAGCTTTTGAGAAAGAAAGAGAGAAAGCAAATTTTTCTCAAGATAAAGTAGAAAAATGTTTAATAAGAAAATCTTACAGCTTACATTTACAGAAAGCATATTTTCTCCTCTAAAACTATTTTTAATTTTTTCTGTATTAAAACTGAAAACTCATTCTAAACTTTAAGAACAAAGACATAAGATAGTGTTGGAGGGATGGAAAGAGGGGATATTTGGATTATTTCATCTATTTATTAGATAACAATGTTACATTTAGTTGGTTCAGGAGTACAATTTTCTTTGAATCAGGCTATTTAGAATAAAACAACATTACCTTAATGATATTTGCTATAAAATATTGATATAAAGAATGAATTAAAAATGCTATTTAACTCTTGCTTAGGACTGTTGTATATTTATTTTCTCCTTTACTTTGCCGGTGCACAATGTATCATAACAAATTATAAGTTCTGTTATTGCAAATATCACTGAATTTTTGAGGGACCTCTCTCATTCCAGACAATAAGCTCCATCAGACTAGGAGCCATACATACATCTCAGTATATCATTACTATTCTTTATATAGTTGAGGAACACAAAATACTAAGAAAGTGAGAAAATGTCCATGATTCATTTAGAGTAGGGTTATTCTACCTTTGTTGTTCTGGAGTTTTGGAATGGATAATTCTTTGTCCTGGAGGACTGTCCTGTGTCTTGAAGCATGTTTATCAGTCAGTATACCTTACCACTGCCCACCGTACCAGAATCACCTTCATAGGTCACAAACTTAAAATTATCTCCATACATTGCTAAATGTCCCTTATTTACAGGGAGGGTGAAAAATAGATGGTAGATAAAATCATCCTCAATTGAGAACAAAGAACTTTTGCATTAGAAACTCTTTCCTTTTCCTCATCCAGGAAACTTTTATTAGTTATACAAAAATTCCTAAAGAAATGGGTGGCAGAATTACATCACAAGTAGAATACAAGGAGTAATCTGTGAATTAGACTATGCAAGAACACTGATGCTCTGAGCAAAATACTTGAACTCCTCCATGGCCCAGATACACTGGAGAGCTTCATATATCCTCAAGGGGAAAGTGTACATGCACTAAAAGATTTTTAATTCTTTAAGCTTAAAATGTTTATTTGGTGAAAGTTCACCTAAACCAATCACAGAAAAAGGGAAGATATTTCTGCTAGCAGAGAACAGGATTCTTTGATGACTGGAGTATATAGATCAACCTCCAAGGAGCATCAAGGAAGAAAAATGTTTGAGCAGTTAACTGGCCTTGATAAGGCTGTACAAGGCCTTCAGGGGTCTGAAATCAAGCAAGAGAAGAATCCCTGAGTGTCAGATAGTAGGAACAGTAGGAAGTCAAGGTAGTACAGTATACAGGGGTTGAATACTATACCACCTCACTGAAATCTCACTGACAGAGAACAATGATGTGGGTATATATAAAGCCCCAGGTGTCAAAAAGCACATCCTCAGCACCCCCAGAAGGTTTCCAGGAGAACTGCAGGGGAAAGAAAACTTGAATGGGGTATGAATGAGTAGAGTTAACGCCTTATATTTACACAATTAAGGTTGCTAAAGAGTAGAAATATGTCCCAAGGATGTTAAGCTTATGAACTAGATAATCTATCAGTGCACATTATGGCATTAACATATTAAAAGAGAAAATCATGTTCCCAATAGCTACAGAGAATTGTTTTGTGAGTTTGGTTTGAAACAAAGAAAATTTGTATAAAACTTTTATTAAAGGTAACACTTTAAACCAATAACAGATATCCAACAATAGCATAAAACATATAACCTACTTGTTGATGAAATAAAAGAAGAATTGTCTTAAGAGTAATCCACAGAATCAGGATTCACATTAAAGTTAGTATCATTCAAAATTTGCTGAGGTTCAAGATATATATGATATATAGGAACAATAAACATAAGGTGTCCTTCAGTAGATATATGGATAAATAAACTGTGGTTACAGCACTAGGTAGAAATGAATTATCAATGTAAATATGGGGAGGTCACTTAAACATATATTACTAAGAGAAAGCCAACCTGAAAAATGCTACCTACTTTATGATTCCAACTATATGACATTCTAGAAAAGGCAAAAATACAGAGACAATAAAAAGATCAGTGGTCACCAGGGGTGTGGAGGGAGGCAGAGAATAAATAGAGAACACTTTTTAATAAAGTGAAATTGCTCTGGTATCAAAATGAAGCATGTTATACATTTTGTGCAAACCCTTGGAGTGTACAACGAGAGTGATTCTTTTTTTTTCTTTAAGGTTCATTTTATTTATGCATATAAGAGCTGGGGTGTAGGCCAGAGGTATGGGGGGCGGGTGTGTGTGTATGTGAAAGGATTCACCAGAGACAGAGTAGGGAGCAGAACAGGTGGATCTACTGAAATACACTGATGAGGGGTGCAGCAGGAGAAACAGGAGAGGTTTGCTGTGCCATGTAGGTTAGCTTCCTGGCTGGGGATTGAACTCATGCTGCAGTGGTTGTTGGTAACTTCACAGTGCTGAGACTTAACCCCTTGTGCCAACAGGAAGGTCCCCCAAGAGTGAATCTTAATGTTACCTTGGACTTGGTTGATTAGGACGTATCAATGAAGGTTCATTAATTGTAACAAACATGTTGCTAGTGGGGATCATTAACAGTAGGGAGACTGTATCTGTGTAGAGGAAGAAAACATTTGGGAAATTTCTGTATTTTCCTATCCCAATTGTACTTTGAGCCTAAAAATAGTCTAAAAATTAAATTAACAAATATCCTTGGAAGAGAGCATAAATTAACCAACCAGAATACTTTGAGAGGGACTTGTCAGCAATTAGTAGGGGTGTCTAGGACCAGACACAGGCCATTTTCACCAAAACCCTAATCGCAACAGAAAGCTCAGTGTGAATCTAGTCCCTTATTATTCAATGGTTTTAATAAATCAAATTATCCAATGACAGCTGTGAAAAATTATATTTTTCTTTATAAAAAAGTTCACAGAAAAACATGAGCAGTTGGCAATTTAAAAAAAATAGTTGCAAATCAAATTGTAGCAAATTTTGTGATTTTGACCTTTTCATCCCTACTCGCCTGTCACCTTAAACTGGTAAAACATACATAAAACTACAGAAAATTCTGACAAGACCACATTAAGGAAAAGTGATTTCCCTTCCCTCCTACTCACCTCGAAAAAGCCACTTATTTTGATTGCACAATCAATGAAATACCCGTTTTTCCAGCTAGTCAATTTTCCTTATACATGTTTCATTCCCAAGCGAAATGTTTGGAATTATTTTGCTTTAGATGGTTACTTTCACCATCTTTTATGTCTAAGCACTGTTACTATGAAAAGAAAATAGATTATAAATTACAATGTCTGAGTATATGAGTTAATGTCATTCTGTGTTATGAAGGATGTCGTTAAGTGTTTCTTTTATATTTGCTCCATTCTATAGGGAACTTGAGTAAGTGAATCATTTATGAGGAAGACAAACTCAATTTGGCTATTCAGCATTAAATTTAATTTGGGGAAATTAAGCATTTATTCATTTTAAAAATCTTCTAATGAGAACTTACTGTGTTCCATAGTCAACAGAAGGAGTACAGAGATAAATACAACAAAAATACTACCCTATAGAACACACAGCAGAATATTGGAGACATAAATAAATGTAGCTTATCCCAGCAGCTCACGTGGTGACATATATGATGTACTTATTAACATGATGTGCACAAGGATAAGCCGAAAACATCTAAATTAAGTTACAGAGTTGAACAGAAAATTCAGAAGATCAGTGTTAGTTAATCTTCTGTAGTTCCAGTGCTAGTCTGAGGTCTGGAACCAGGATAGCAGATGACAAAAGACCAATCTGAGTCTAAAGGTATAGGAGAAGATGATGACTAAGCTCAAGTAAAAATAGCAAATTTACCTTTCTTCTGCCTTTTTGTCCTATTCAGGCCCTCAAAGTATAAGTGCATGGCCAAGGGTTACCCAGGGACCACAACTGCTATGGAGTGCACATTCTAAAAAGGGCCTGGCCATCTGTACATACAAATGCAAAGAGAGCAGACTTTCAGTGTGAAAGATCTTTAATTGGAGTTAGTGTGGAGAGACAGAGATACAGAGAGAGAGAGAGAGAGAGAGAGAGAGAGAGAGAGAGAGAGAGAGAATATGATCTTACTAATAAGCTCTGAAAATCACCCATTCCCTTCCCCAAATGGCCATTAAGTCCAGCCAAAATACTCAGCCCATATCAGTGCAGTTGAGACCAAAAAGATAGCCACAAGTCTAAGGCCCCAAAGATTTGCCACAAGTCTTGGGGAGTTATCATAAGAAAGGGCTTATGCAGGTTCTAGATAATTGTGACAGAAGGAGAAACCCAAAATTCAAAATTCATAAAATATACCACAAAGCCAAAATAATGACTGTCATTGCCTCTGCCAAGGCAGCCTCCCCAGGTGTGTCTCACGTGTGTTCCAAGGTTTTTCCTCTAAGAGTCTCTCCTTCCAAGCTACCCCCCATTCATAATGGCATGCTGGGAATTGCAGTCCAGCATATGCGTATAAATGCATCTCCCTTTCACTGAGATGCATTCTGTGACTAATGGATATGATGACACAAAACCACATCAGTTCTCTGGGTACCCCTTAGATTAGTCAAGTTGACACATAAAATTAACCATCATATTCCCTGCAGTTTTGTAGGTAGTTTCCAATTTACAACTTATATGCATTGTTTACTATAATAATTATTAATGCAGTGGAACAAATTATCACAAAATGTAGGATTTAAAGCAATGACATAATTTATTTTATTCACTAGTCTACAATTTGGTTATAGATTGGCAAGGATAATATCTCTCAGATTCATTTGGCATCAGTTGTGATTCTGAGGTTTTCTGAAACATTGTTCACTCTCATATCTGACTAGAAGTGAGTCCTGAGCTTAGACAGTCAGGGGAACAAGCACTTGTGCAGTGATACACATAGCACGAAGATTGTATTGCAAGGATAAACATCCAGAGGAAAGAATGAAAGAGAGGAAGAGGTGAGGGAAAGGGAGGGAAGTAGGGAGTAGAGGCATGGGATAGAAGAGGAGAGTGGAGGGTAGAGGAGAAATGAAGGAGAAGGGGGGTGGGCAGTGTGGAGAAGAAAACAATGTCACTTTGTATAACCTACATCAGGAACTGAACAGCATCTCTTCTGCCCAATTCTATTCATTAGACTGGATCATTAATACCAGTCAGTGTTCAAAGGGTAATTAGACTCCATCTTTTGACTGAGAAGTCAAAGTTTTAGAAGAACAGAAATAATTCTGCTGATATTTTTGAAAAACACAATCTGTCCCACCAACCACTACACTGTTAGGACAGTCCATTAGAAAATGGAATGTAGAAGGCCTCCCCTGGTGGCGCAGGCAGTTGAGTGCCACACTGTGAGGCTCTGCATCCTATGCTGCACCGATTCGATCCCAGCTGGCCAGCGAGTGTCCCACATGATGCAGCAGACCTCTCCTGTCTTGCCTGCTGCTCCCCTCAGCAGTGTGTTTCATCAGTCTGCCTGTTCTGTTCCCTGCTCTGTCTTTGGTGAATACTCTCACCCTCCCACGCATCTGGCCTGTACCCCAGTTCTTGTGTAAATAAATAAATAAATCTTTTTTTAAAAAGAAAATGGAATATAGATACTTTATAGTAATGGAAAATTAATTTCTTTTTAAGCACTGATAATACCAATCACAGGTTTATTCATCATTGACTCCATGCTAGTACTCAATTCTCATTCTAAACGTGTGAGGTATTGTCTTTGTTTTAAGGTTGTAGAAAAAGAGGAAGTAACTTGTGCAGTGATACACATCTAGCCAGCCATGGAGCAGTCAGCTCAGAAAATCCACTTCCACTCTTTGGTACTACACTTCACTGTCTTTCTAAAAGGAGTCATAGATGAAATAGATTTTTTTCTTACGCTACAAACTATGTTGACAGTTTGATCTTTCCTTCCATATACATGCTTTCCATTTGCATGTTTCAGAAGATTGTATTGCAAGGATAAACATCCAGGAGAAAGAATGGAAGAGAGGAAGAGGTGAGGGAAAGGGAGGGAATTAATTTGATTGCACTGATAATATGGTCATTAAGAAACTGAATATCATGCATTTTGACAAATAGACTACCAGTCCTTAGGAAGAATTAGCAGCAAACAAACTTATAGTTCATCAATACTTAAAAGCAAGATGTAAAGAAAAAGTATGATATATATATTTGAAATATATTCCTAAAAAATTCAAAGCTATTTTATCACAACTGATTTAAATTCTTTTCTCCATAACTGACCAGGATCTATATGAAAATAAAAGCATATACAAGAGAGAAGTACGGGCATATTTGAAGGAGATAAACTATATCCCCTTCTTCATTAAAATGGCCTCAGAATCTCTTCTTGAAATATTGATTATGAAAGCTTCAAATGGTCAAATTTTCTATTTAATAATGGCGGTCTCAAATGCAAACACTTGTTTAAAAAATTCTAGCTTTATGAGATTATTCTTTATCAAAGCACTAATATAATTTCAAAGAGCTACTCTATTAAGACTAATAAAATCTGGATAATTGACATCATTACAAAGTAATGTTAATGTCCCCATTTTTCAAAATTGTAGCCATCATTATCATAAAAATTATTTCACAAGAGACATTTTGCATCTGACATATATAATAAGGATGGCCCTTCACTTTTAAATTTTTTATGGTAGAAATTAGACAAAAGAAAAATTGTAGAAATTTTAACTGATTCATGACAATTTCTGTACATTTTTTTGAAAACTAACTTTTGCGTACAAGATTTCATAAGAAAACAACTAAACTTTGGCATGTTGTTACTACAATCTGATTACTTTTTCTACTATTTATAATATGTCTAGTTTGAAGAATTTATCATCTGTGATTTGGTATTTTAATACTGATATAAAATATATTGTATTTCAGTTTGACATAAAATTGTTATGTTAAATAAGTTAACATTGCTTAACATATGTTGGTTGTATTTCAAAATGATTTGGCTTCCTTTAAAATGTCAAATTGTTGAGTCATTTTTAGAATATTCTAGTAATTCACTTAGACAACCTGGGTTGTAGGTGAATGGATAATAAGAAACAGCTGGGCCAGCTATTCTGCCTCATGAGATATCATTATAAAGGAGAGAGGTTTAGAGATGCAAATTTATAAAAAGTTAGAATAAAAATGTACCACCAAGTCTCAACCCAAACTGATGTATTTTGTAGATGAGGAAAATGTGGCCAAGATAATGACTCACCCAATATCACACAGTCAGCTTAGAATCCAAGTCTGTTTTTCTATCCAAGGTATCCTCTACTATGCATTACTATCTGTATGAAAATATGTTGTAAAAATATCCCAAAAGTATGATTCTTCTAATAACAATTTATTTTTTCTCAGAAAAAAATGAACAACGAAACATATACACACACAGTTTCTCTGAGATACTAACTTTCCAAATAAAATAAATCAAAAAATATTCTGACAAAGTTAACTGTAAAGCTGTAGCTAATCTCAGCAACAGACAGCAGTAGATTTCTGGATGAGCTAAAATCCCATTTCATTTTTTTTTTTTTTTTTTGACAGTGTAGGCTTCTGGTGCTTTAAAGTGGTAGCACATTGAATAGTGACCAGCCAAAAATACCAAATGATAATCTCTGTAATTTGCAGATTTTGCCTTATTTAGGAAAAGGGTCATGCTGATATAATTAAGAATCCTGCAATGAGGAAATTGCCCTGGAATATTAGATGTACCCTAAAGGTTGTCATGATGACCCTTATAAAAAAGAGGCAGGGGATCAGACGCAAAGGGGACAGTGATACAGGAAGAAGGTCAGGGGATACTGTCACAAGTCAGGTATATGTGGGTTCTGCAGCGAAACAGAACCATTAAGATATGTATGTAGAAAGATTTATTTTAAGGAATCAACTCACATGACTGGAGAAGCTTATGAGTCCAAAAACTTACTGGTGGGGGGAAGTCAGCAATCTAGGCAATCAGGAAAGATTGAATCCAAAGGCAGACTGTAGAATGGAGAAGAACTGATATGGCAAATGAAGTTTGAAGGCAAATTTCCTCTGGAAATTTGGGGCTGTTAGGGGAGACCAACTTACATCATGGAGGACAATCTGCTTTACTAGACGTTCATCAGTTTAAATGTAAATCTCATCTTAAAAACAAATAAACAAACCCTCACTGAAACATCCAGCATAGAGTTTGAGCAAATCTGGGCACTAGATGACACATCAAAAAATCATCACACTAAAAGATGGAAGAAGCAGGGAACAGTTCATCTCCTAGATCTCCTGGCAGGAGCATGGTTTTGCTGAATGTGGGATTTCTGGCCTCCAGAATAGTAAAAGAATATATTTCTCTTCTTCTAAACCACCAGATTGGTATGAGTTTGTTATGACAGACTCAGGAAGCAAATGCAGATGTGTTTTGTATTTCCTGTTGCTTTGGTTCTTTTACTTTATCTACTTTTTTGTGGCTTTCCACCCAAACAAAGATCATTTAAAAGTCAAATTCAGTCATATGAATTTCTAAGTTTGTGATGTGAAATACCCAGTGGGACTTAGTATTCCAGTCCCTATTCATTTCTGCCCCATTGCATTAACCACTGCCACATTCACAAGGTCTTTCAACAGTAGAAATGAGTCAAACTGCTTTTGGGTAAAAGTAAGTGAAAATAAACTTCCCTAAGAAAATTCTCTTCATGGTTGAAATGTAAATAAAGCAAAGCAATTTGAGGAAGTTTACTCTAGTATGGAGTTGACAGTCTCTAGAACCAAGAAATATATATATATATATATATATATATATATATATATATATATATAATTACTTTAAATTGAGTTAACAAGGTTGAACTTTTCAGTCAGATTCATTTGAGTCAGAGTATCACCTCTTCCTTGCATACCTTGATCAAATATTTACCATTTTATAAGTCAGTTTTCTCAGTACTTATATTAAAGTTATTGTGAGGCTAAAACATAGAAAATAGCACCAGTGAATAAGATAAAGTTGATCCCAACTTAAATCCTCAGTGGGAAGTTACACAACCCTGCCCCCCCGCCCCCCCACCCCACATTCCATCTACTTGTCCTATAGTAAGTGCTATTTCAATATTTTCAGGTATGTAGATAAATAATTTTAAAATATAGCACTTAAAAGAAATAAAAATAAAATACATTAGGAATGAATCCCATAAAAGATGCAAAATAACCAGCATACAGTTATATAATTTTACTTGTAGCAATTAACACACACTTAAGTGCAATGAGAGATAAAGTATCTTTAAGAATTTGAAAACATAGGGCCTCCCTAGTGGCACAAGGGTTAAAGACAGCACTACCAAGGTACCGACAGCCATTGTAGCATGAATTTGATCCCTGACCGGCCAGGGAGCACCCACTTGGTGCAGCAGACCTCTCCTGTCTCATCTGTTGCTCCCCTCAGAAGTGTATTTCAGTAATTCTGCCTGTTCTGTGTCCCACTCTCTCTGGTGAATCCTCTCACCCCACACACATCTAGAATGTACCCCAGTTCTCGTATGCATAAATAAATAAATTTTTAAAAAAAGAATTTGGGGCCTCCCTGGGTGCAGGTGGTTGAGCACTGCACTGTGAAGCTGTCCGCAGCCTGTGCAGCACAGGTTTGATCTCGGCCGGCCAGCGAGAATCCCACATGGTACACCTGCTGCTCCCCTCAGCAGTGTATTCGATCAGTCTGCCTGTTCTGTTCCCCATTCTGTCTCTGGTGAATCCTCTCACTCTCCCTAGCATCTGGCCTGTACCTCAGTTATTATATAAATAAATAAATCTCTAAAAAAAATTTGAAAACATGATATAATGATCTTCCTTCCTATCAAAATATTAAATAATCTAATTCTAGACAAAATCCCGATGGGAATTCCTATGGAAACAGCAAAGCTAATTCTAAAACTTAGATTGGACAGAAACATTCAAAAATAGCAAAGATATTACTAAAAAAAGAACTATCTCGGGGACCGTCCTGATTGATGACAAAGCATATTATAAGCTTATAGTAATTACAGAAATCTTCCCATTATGCATCGCCTGTGGGTATGTTGAATGATATGGTCACGTTGGAAACACAATTTGGTAGTTCTTCAAAAAGTTAAACATAAAATTATCAAATGACTCAAGAATTCAATGCCTACTTACATATGCCAAAGTAAGGCCCACACAAAACTTGTACATTAGTATCCATAGTCACATCATTTATAATAGCCAAAAAGTGGAAATAAGCCAACCATCTACAAATTGATGAATGGATAAATAAAAGACCTTGGGGCCTCCCTGGTGGTGCAAGGGTTAGAGGCCACCTATGAAGCAATTCACAGTGAATGGAGCACAAGTTCGGTTCCCAGCCAGCCAGGGAGCAACCCACATGGCGCAGGAGACTTCTCCTGACTCGCCCGCTGCTCCCCTCAGCAGTATACTTTGGTCAATCTGCCTGTTCTGTTCCCCACTCTGCCTCTGGTGAATCCTCTCACCCCACCCCCACACCTCTAGCCTGTACCCTAGCTCTTATATGAATAAATAAATCTTTAAAAAAAAAAGGCCTTATGTCCATTATCACCACTATTCATAGGCTTAAAATGTATGAAATGTTGCCAAATGCCAGAACGTGGATCAACTTTGAATATGTTACCCTTAGTGAAAGAAGTCTGTCATAAATGACCATATATTATGACTTTTATTTATTTATGCATACAAGAGCTGGGGTGTAGGCCAGAGGTATGGGGGTGAGAGGATTCACCAGAGACAGAATGAGAAGTAGAACAGTCAAAATGACTGAAATACACTGTTGAGGAGAGTAGTGGGTGAGACAGGAGAGGTCTGTTGTGCCAAGTGGGTCACCTCCCTGGTTGGCCGGGGATCGAACTCATGCTACAGTAGCTGCAGATAGCTTCATAGTGCTGACACTTAACCCCTTGTGCCACCAGCACCAGGGAAGCCTGACTCTTTTTTTTTTTTTTTTTTTTTTTGAAGCAGGGTACAGCCCAGATGCGTGGGAGGGTGAGAGGATTCACTGGAGACAGAGAGGGGAACTGAACAGACAGACCGAAGAAATACACTGCTGAGGGGAGCAGCAGGTGAGGCAGGAGAGGTCTGCTGTGCCATGTGGGACCCTCACTGGCTGGCCAGGATCGAACCTGAGCTGCAGAGACTGTGGACAGCTTCACAGCACAGCGCTGAACCGCCTGTGCCACCAGGCCCTCATTTTTTTTTTTTTAATGAAATACAGGGAAGAGAGAAAATTATAAAGAAAAATGTTGATTTCTTAGGCCAAGAGAGTGGGGTATATTGGGTAGGAAAAATCAGGGAGTGACTGTTAATGGGCGTATGATTTATTTTAGGAAAGATTAAAATGTTCTTAAATAAATCATGGTGATTATTGCATAGCTCTGTGAATAAACTAAAAAGTCTTTGCATTTTTATGTTTTTAGTGAACTGTATATATGTCAGTTATAGCTCAGTAAGTAATTAATACTGAGAAGAAGTAAATTAAAAAAAAAAAAACACACAAAAACTAGGGTCAATATCTCACAAACCAAAGCATTCAAATAGCTAAACTTGACACAGTAGTGCTTTGAGTTTTTACATCAGTGGGAAGGTAAAGAATAACTCTAAATAGTTTTGAAACAATTTGCTATCCATGTTGGTTAAACTCTTAAATTTCTAAAAGCAGTCAAAACCCCAGCAGCTTAAAGAGTGACCTTATTAAAAATAATAAACTAGGATCTATTTAATTATATGCTGCATTAGTAACTGTCACTGGAAAGCAAAATTGAGCAGGATAATATCTAAGTAAGTGGGAGATTAAGAAAGGGGAGCTGTGCTAATGAAAACTTAGCTCATTAGTAATGAGTAATAACATAATGTGAAAATACTTATATATAAACCAAGAAAAATAAACGTGGAAGCTTAGCTTCTTAAGTTGGTAAGAGTATGGAAAAACTTTATTTAGACTGGACTAAATTCTGGTTCCTTTCCAGTCTTTGAAATTGAATCAACAGACAGAATGAAAGGTAGTTGTTTTTTTTTTTTTTTTTTTGATAATTATCTGTAGTTTGGATTGTTACTTATCCTTTTCTAAAGTCCACTGTATAGTTTGACTTTAAATTTTTTATTCCCTCTGTTTGATTAGTATCTGGAACTACAGAAGATATTAGTGGTACTACAGGGGCCACAGGAGTATTCAAAATTCAGTCATGTTGGCTTAAAAACAAACATAAAAAAAAAATCCAAAGAATTTTATGTTAGGAAATAAAGAAACTGACACTAATGTGCACAAATTTTGTTCTCCCCCAAAATAATATTTATCAATTGGTGAAATTACTTCTTTAGACAAAAATTAGGGCATATGGTTGAACAAACAACTTATTCCAGGAGAAGGAATTATAAGAAGTTTGTAATCTTAAAGAATTATATCACTGTGAATTGAACAATTAAAAAATCACCTTTATTACATTTTTTTCTGTAACTATAACATCAGCTTATCATGTGTAAGATGTGTAAGGACAATGCTGAGTTCAACTTGTTATCAATGTATCATAGGGCCTAACATATAGATTTCAATTTGTTTGAATTATTGAATAAAATCTTGCAAGAAATTATAAATTGCCTAGAAAATCCAAATTGTTTAGTCATTTTACATTAAGGAAGTCAATTTAGCCTTAAAATAATCCTTTCTTTGTTGCAAAAGTGTTTATTGAGAGGAGCTATCCTTCTGAATTGTGTAAAGAGTTGAAGCAATTATCCATTTCACACAGCTCATGTCTAAAGTCAGCCAGATAATGGACTAAGTCACAGTGAAATTGGACCCTACAATGTTGCGGGTGATTGTTACAGATTGGCAAATGGTGCTGCTTTGCTATATCCCTACAGCAATACCTATTGTCTTAAAACAGAGGAACAAAGTCATGGAACTTAGTGTTACCAGTCAAGCAGGATTGTAGGGCCACCCATCATCCCCATACCTCTCTCTGCTTTTCTTCAAACTTCTCTTTTTTCTTTTTAGATTTGTTTATTTATGCATCCAAGAACTGGGGTACAGGCCAGAGGTGTGGGTGTGAGAGGATTCACCAGAGAGAGTGGGGGGCAGAACAGGAAGATCTACTGAAATACACTGCTGAAGGGAGCAGCGGGCAAGTCAGGAGAGGTCTGCTGTGCCATGTGGGTTGCTCCCTGGCCAGCTGGGGATCGAACTCGTGGTGCAGTGGCTGGCGATAGTTTGATAGTGTTGTCTTTAATCCCTGTGCCACTAGAGAGATCCGGATATCTTCAAACTTCTTAGATCAGTGACTCTTGAGTTTGAAAATTCTGTGAACCTTCTTAATAGCAAAAACCATGCCCTAATATACCTTTGGTAATGATGTTATCTTTATGTTGATATTCCTAGAAACCATGACTGCTTTGTTTGTTTGTTTTAAATAAAACAAGCTCTACCACTCTGCATTCAGTCCCTCCTTCAGTTTTTAATGCTTTAAAATAATTTAAATTGAATGAGTTTTCTGGACAAAGGCTAGTCTGCTGTCATACATGCTGGCTGCATGAGATTTCAGGGCACTTGACTTTCCTTCCAGTGTACAATGCTGTCCTCGGGTAAGTAGTGGTCTCTTTTGCTAACATGTACTTAGAGGTGAACTTTAACACATTTAATGTTATTGCAATAACACAGCTCATAATAGTGTTGGTTAAAACTGTGGTTTTCCTCCATCCTCTCCTTCCCCATTTTCTCTCCCTGTATCCCTTATATTCTCATTGGTGATTCATGACCTGCTATTATTTTTATAAGACTTATTGCAACAAGGTACTTTGTTCCATGAGTAGAAGAATGTGTGTGACAATACTTCAATGTATTTGTTTACATTTATTTTTACTTATTTTTATTTATTTATTTATTTATTTATTTATGACATTTATTTTTATTTATTTATGCATACAAGAACTAGGGTGTAAGCCAGGGGCTGAGAGGATTCACCAGAGACAGAGTAGGGAGCAGAACAGGCGAATCTACTGAAATACACTGGTTAGTGGAGCAGCGGGCAAGACAGGAGATGTCTGCTGCACCATGCGTGTCACCCAGAGATTGAAATCAGGCTGCAGTGGCTGGTGATAGCTTGCTAGCACTGAGACTTAACCCCTGGGTCATCAGTGAGGCCTCCACTTCAATGTATTTTTGAAGACCTACTTCTCTCAAAAATCCTCATGTAGCTTTATGCATATAAGACAGTCTGTGACAAATTCACACAGAACATACTCATAAATATATTATTTCATATTGTTGTAAGAAAACATAACACTAAATGTAATCAACAAATGTTCTCTGTGCTAAGATGCCTGTGTTTAAAACAACCACAAAAAATTGAAGAAACAATTATACTTGTCATATGCTAGACTCGAATCTACATTAATACAGTAAATGAAGAGGATAGAAAACAGTGATAATCAAATTGTAATAATGCTTCTCTAGCAATAACATTGGTACATGAAATATATGCATTGGAAGATACTTGGTTATGAAATATCAAGCCTGTCCTAAGATTTTTCATTAAGGTTATCATTTTTACTTATTTGCTATATACTTTAGTTAGCATAACTGGTTTGCATAGAATTGGAAGATGTAGAACAATTAAAAAGACACTCAGATGATCAAATTCTAATGAGCAAATGCATTCAGGTTCATATGCCTCAGCCTAAGAGCATATTTTGATTGTTAACAATGAGTTGACATAATACATTGACTTACTGGATTAATGTTGACCTTTTCCTAAAGGATTCCTGTCACAACAAATCCTATCACGCATTCATAGTAATGTAGTTGGAGGAATCAGCACTTGCTATAGAAGGGTCATGAACAAGTTTTAAACACTGATACTTGTGAAAGTCACAAAGCACAACTAAATTAAGATTAAGCATCATGTTCAGAGTAGATCATGAGAGATCATGAGTAATATTCTCCCTCCACCACTCCTTGAAAAAAATGAACACACCTTAATCCACCCCAAACAATGAATGTTACCTTATATGGCAAAGGGTTTGTAAGAATGTGTTAAAGTCTAGAAATGGGGAGATTATCTTGGTGGAACTAATGGGTGGGCTCAATGTATGATAGATACTTTACTTTACAAGACTAATCCATTTTACAGACACACTTGTATAGTGAAAATGTCATACTGTAACCCAGTAATACATTTACAATGTTTAATTTGTTCTAAAACCACATAATTTGAAAATTTTGACATATAACACCTATGTGAACAAAAGATCATCAGCTGATAAACATGCTGTGATTGACTCATAATGAACTGATGATTTAATAATGAAGCAGTCCTTGACTTTGCTTCCTGCTCAGATTTGTCTTACTTTTCTAGTCCTCTTGGGTGCTAGAATGTTCTGGAATTCTAATACTAATCCCAGCCAGTTCTTTAGTATGTCCCCAAGACCTTCTATGATGATTTTCTTTGCAAGACAGAAAATATGCAGAAATTCACCCTCACGATGTTCATTTTGCTTATCTGAACTCTATCCTCAGATCATATCACATTTCCTATATTATATTTCTGATAACATGTTATGCTCTGAAGATCATTCTCATTCTGAAACCCTTGTTCTCTGAAGTCTGTTCAGAGAGACAGTTCTATCCTGGTGGTTATTTAGATATAATGGACACAAATGAAAATACTCTACTTCCTCGCAGCCTTGAATGAAGCAACAAATTGTTTCTCAGTCTAAGTGTTCAAGGGCAACCAAAGATGCTAAACACTGTGTTTGTGATCAACAGCCTTCCCTGCCCTCTCAGTGAATCTCCAATGAGATAAGCCAGTGTCCTCCAGGGGGTGCATTCAGGGAAGGCATTCAAAGGTCTTGACACTGAAGTGATTCAGAAGAGCCCTGTCTAAAACAGGCTAAGCACAGATGCAGCCAGGATAGCTGGATACCCTGACTTTGCATGAAGCCACCCTCACTTACCGCTGTGTGACTGCAGTCAGCCATTTCACATTGCCCCTGCCCTGAGTAGTAATTCCTTACCTGTAAAAATAAGGCTAGAAACTCCACTGGGAATGAGGTTTTCAAATGAAATAATTTATACAAAAGACCTGCCACAATGTAAGTGCACAAAGCATTGGTGATGATGATGATGATGATGATGATAGGACTATCTGTATACTCAGGCTATTGCTATCTGCCTAAAATCCTTTCGTCACCAAGAAAGTCTTCTCCCACATTCCTCCCTAAGGCATGGTTTATCAATATATAAAGTTTTAATCTCTGAGGCTGCTATGAACTTCTGTTCAATCAAATTCCTTCTTCACACCCTTGTTGAAATAGCAGAATGTCACTGTTTTTGCAGGACTGTTAATCCCTGTGAAGGTCCTCTCATTCCTCTGCTTTCTGCAACAATTTCTCCAAGCAGAGGAAGTGACCAGAAGCCACAGAAACTTTTAGCTCCAAATTGCTCCTTGGGGAAATGATGTTGGTGCTTGAAACAAATAAAATAAGGTCATATGGGGTAAATGCCAAAAGTGAATATGTGTTGGATATAAAAATTTTAAAGCAAATGGTATTCCTCAAGTTGTAATAATGGTCCAGAGAAGAAATACGTATAAACATGCATTATTTAGTTTGACATTTCATCCTTTGCAAAGTGATTCAATGCTTCAGAGCCTAAAAATATTGTGTAATTTATTTAATATTTATATAGCAATTTACATTTGTTAAAATCTTCTAGGACATTTATTACCTTGTGATTCATACTTGCCCAGTGTACAACCTCCTGCTTACATATTAAGGGGGGATTTGAAATCGATCACTTTCTCAGTCTCTATATGTTGTCATGTAATAAATTAGATTAGACTCAATAGCTCTGTAACTCGTTAAGCTTCAATATAAGCTAACTGCAGTTCAAAGGAGACAGGCCAGCATCCACAGAATGGCACCATCTTAGGCTTTATTTGATCAATGCCCCTTCCAATGACAGCATTTGATTCTATAACTGAGACTTCAATCAGGATGCACAGGTTTAGAAAAAGCAGAATCAATATTTTGAATTATCAGCCATCCATCTAAACTTAAAGAATGACTTGATTTAGTTGGTTTTATTTAAGACTATTCAATGATAGTATTCAATAATTGGTCTAGAGCACTAGAGAGTAAACAATTATAGGAAATAGAGATATAAGGCAAACTTTTATATATCCCTTTTCCTATCTACAGGAATCAAGGTACTGGATAAATCTAAGTTTTGAAGAAAGAAGACAGGAATAAACTATGCAAGAGCTCCATGATCTGACGTCTGTTTGCAGCGTGTCACTAGAACTAAGCTGTGAATTACAACCCCCAACTCCTGCTTTCACTTTTGATAAGAAATTACAGAGCAAGGCAAATGGAGGATTGGATAATTGCAATGTAGCAGATTGTGTAGTCGCTTAACCTAACTGAAAGTTTTTAAGTTAAAGAACATCTTTAGACACTGATGATATTTACAATTCTGTTGATTAACACAAGCAATTATTATGTCTCAATAGGAAACACTTGTATTACGACTTCGTAATAATTTGTATAAATAATACTGTTTTGCCTGGATGCCAGCTTTATTAAAAATAAAATGCTAAACCCTTTTATATATGCTATATCATTAAGTAATTTATAAATTTTCTCTCTTTCCCATATGGTGCAGGAGAAAGCAAAGAAGTTTGGGCATCAGTCAATAACACTTTCATTGTAATATGGACTCTGCCTCATTCTAGATACGGCGGTGCTGAACTTCAATTTAGTCTTTGATGAAATGGGGCTACTATTACACACCTCTGAGAGTTCTTATGAGAATTCATTTAGGAAAATGAAGCAACTGGCATAGAAAGGCATTATGTAACCTGCCTAAAGTCTCCCAACTAAGAAAAAGGCTGCATATATTTAAATTTCTGCCTTTGACAATAAAACAAGTACTTTTTGAACTATATCTTATTGGGGCTGAAAACAGCACACATTAAAGTGTTATGTACGCAAATTTTATTTCTGTACAGAATCTTGTGCACAGCTTCTGCTAAATTCATACAATTTATAAATCTCATGCATTTAAAATTGGTGTCATGGTGTGTAAATGTTCTTCTTTGAATGTTAAGAGCAAAGGAGCTCCTCCAGGCTCCAAGAATAGTCCACAAAGCAATTCCAAGGGAGAGTCAGACCTTTTGATCATGTAGTACTTTTAAAATTGACCAACAAAGTATTAGATACTCTTCCCTTATAAAAGTGGAGCCAGATCGCACTCCCCATGAACAGAATTATACTTAATGACTCCTTTCTAAAGAGTAGAATATGGTGGGGGTGATTGTATGTAAGATTTCTGAAACTAAATCACATAAGACATTGCCTTTTCCTATTCCCTCTGCTAGACCACGCCCTCTGGAGGAAGACAGCTGCATGTCATGTAGACCTCCAAGCAGCCCTAAGGAGCTTCCAGCCACAGTGATAGAAGAGTGCCATTTTGAATGGGAATTATCCAGTCTTCGCCAAACCTTCAGATGATGGCAACCCAAGCCTGTTTGTTCTGAGCCCTCAACCACCCCCTCTTTCCTTGATGCTTCAGTTCTGTAATCAGCTTTTAAGGGTCAGTTTTAAAGATTTTTTTAAAAGATTTATCTATTTATGCATGCAAGAACTGGGGTGCAGGCCAGAAGTGTGGGGGTGTGGGGTGAGAAGATTCACCAGAGACAGAGTGGGGAGCAGAACAGGCAGATCTACTGAAATACAAGGCTGAGAGGAGCAGCGGGCAAGACAGTAGAGATCTACTGTGCCATGAGGGTAGCTCCCTGGCCAGCCGGGGATCGAACTCGTGGTGCAGAGGCTGCAGATAACTCCACAGTGCTCTGCTTAACCCCTTGCACCACCAGGGAGTCCCTTAAAGATTGTTTTTGTCTGACTCTTAGTATAGTTACTTTATATTCCACATATTAGTGACAAGATCCAGTGTTTCTCTTTTGTCTTTCTAACTTTTTTCATTTATCATTATCCTTTCCAGGCCCATCCATGGTGCAGCAAATAGTGTGAACTTATTTTTTTAAGTGTAGAATATGGAAAACATGAGAAGAAATGGACTAATAAAATGTTGAGATTTGTTTATTTTGACTGCCTTCCTCTCTTCCTTCCTTCTTTCCTTACTTCCCGTCTTCCCCTACTTTTCCTGTTCCTCCACCTCCTCCTCCTGGTTCTTTTAACTTTCTCTCCTCCCTCCCTCTCCCTCTCTTTTCTGAAAAATTTCTTAGTGACTGGTGAAAAATCCTTGTGTTGTTTGAACTAAATCCAGGTTTATTGCTACTGCATTATCATCTTCTCCTTTTATTTTCACACATAATTCTACTTTATCACCAAGTTCAGTTGACTTTATCTGCACACTTTAAACCAATCCATCTACTTCTCTCCATCTCCAATCTCTGCACCTGCACCAGCTCAAGTAAACATTCTCATGATCACTGTGCTGGCTCCAATTGGGGCACTCTAGGTATTTCTTTTTTTCTTATCTGAAACTACCAGCACAACAGAGTGAACTTTGTAGAAAGGAAATTATATCCTTGTCCCTTCCCTGGTTAACACTTGTTAATGACTTTTACATGACTGAAAATGCATTCCACGTTCTAGACCTTTAGGATCTCTCTAATCTCTTATCCTTTTTCACTCACACTGGTTTTCCTATTTCTTAAGCAAAAGAGAGCTCTCTGTTGTGAGACCTGGTTCTTGCACTCTTCTCTCCCATGGAATATTCTTCCCCCTTCTTTCTCCTTCCCATTATTCATGCCTCACTCAGAAAGCCTCTAATTAAATGTGTTATTCGCACCCTCTTTCAAACACTTTCCCCTCATTAGTCTGTTTAATTTCCATCTTATGTCTTTTTATTATCTGGAACAGTGATAAGCTCTTTTCATTTGGGGTTTATGGTCTACCTGCAACACTAGAATATAAACACAATTAGAGCAAGAACTATATCTGAGTTTGTATCCCTGGCTCCTTGCACAGTGATAGGCATATTATTAGTTGCTCTATTAACTAAATTTGTTAACTGATTTTCAGTATTTTTCATGTATTTATTTATTTATTTATTTAATTGAAGTAACAACAGTTTGTAAGATAGTTTTAAAATCTGAATTATTCCCTTTGCAAAAAAAAAATACACAAAGATCCCCAATGTGATATTTTTTTCTAATAATCCAGGGAAAATTTGATAGAAGAAAATCATGTTTTATCAAAAATATATTTATTATGCCAGTGCCTGAGCTAATATAATAAGGCAAATGATTCTACACAAAAGACATAAACATGAAGGAATATGTTTATCTTATAATTCTTTTTTTGTTTACATTTATATATATCTACATATATATACATACATTAAAGTATATCATCATAATAAAATAATATGTGATAAATATAGGCAGGAAAACATATTACATATGAAAATGAATTAGACTAAACATTTTAGTACATAAAATTATGTTCTTAGTAATATTTACATTTTCACTCAGATAGTCTACCAGAGAAATAAGAAAGAATAAATATAATCTCTTTGGGTAATATTACATATATATAATTTTATTTTTCTAAATTTCTTTTTTTTTAAGATTTGTTTATTTATGCATACAAGGCCAGAGGTGAGAGGGGTGAGAGGATTCACCAGAGACAGAACAGGAAACAGAACAGGCAGACTGACCAAAGTACACTGCTGAGGAGAGCAACGGGCAAGATAGGAGAGGTCTGCTGTGCCTTGTGGGTTGCTCCCTGGCTGGGAATTGAACTCGTGCTGCAGAGGCTGCAGATAACTTCACAGTGCTGTGCTTAACCCCTTGCTTTTTAGTGTGATTGATGCACTGTCTTTCTAGAAAGTTGTCTAATACATAAAGAAAATCATAATGGGAAGGAGTAACTACAAGGACCCAGAAAGGTTTGGATCAACATAGAGCAAGTCAATTTCTGCAACAATGGTCCCTGGTTTAATCTAGGCCCTTGACTCCATGTTTTGATCTTTGCCACTCTGAGACTCAACAGAAGCTACCAATTTTCATACTCACCAATTGCTTCGTTTCCTATTGCAGTTACTTTGCTTAGTTAAAGGAAAACCACATCCTGTAAGGTACATACTTTTGCTAAATCCTTCACTTAGGGAAACTGTTCACTCTGTTCACAAGTTGGCAGTTTTGCTTTGTAGTACTTTATTTTGCTTAAATAACTTTAATATGTGCTTACAAAATCAACCTAGCTTGATATCAGTTCCTGCATTTCTCTAATTTTGAAAGGATTAATGGAATTCAAATCCAGTCTATAGTGTCAACACATTCACCCACTCTGTGTGTTCTGGAGCTTTTGCTTTTCTCTATGTATTTGTTACTTTCGAGAAAGTTCAATATAATTATAGCATTCAGAGGTAGCTCCCAAGGGTTTAATCCATTTCTGAGTTCTGAGGGAATCTTTGAAGAAGTAATTAGTCCCAGGAGCATGTCCTTTTGGAAACATTGATCTTATACATGTACTCAGTTTTATAATTGAATATTTAAAAATTAAAGAATGTTTTGTTAACACAATACCTTTGATATATTCTAATTGCCAATATGAAGGAGTAAAATTCAGGTTTTGTCAGACCTTCAAATGAAACTAATGAGGAAATGTAACACTACTAAAAATTATGTCATCAAGTACTAGAAAATCAGCTAAAATGGTGATTTAACACAATCTTCATGATCTCAGCATATTTTTTGGTGTGAAGTCACATGAATATTTTATATTGTTTTTTTATTAATGTGCTTAGATTTTTTTCTAAATGTCTGTGCTTGATTTATTACTAAAACAAAATAGAAGTTTCTTTAAACCATTTTTTTCTGCTAATCAGAACTAATATTTTTTAAATGATATAATAGCAATTGAATAATCATTGGATATAGGTCCTCCCTAGTGATCCAGGGGTTAAGTCTCAGCGTTATCATGCTATTGCACATGGCTCTGCTCCCCTCGGCAGTGTATTTCAGTAGATCTGCCTGTTCTGACTCTGGTGAATTCTCTCACCCCACCACCTCTAGTCTGCACCCCAGCTCTTGTATACATAAGTAAAGAAAACAAATCTTTACAAAAAAAATTCAAAAGAGAAATTTCTTCTCTCAAGTGAAAAATCCATGTTTCAAACACAAGATAACTTTCTTCTTATTTATTTATTTATTTATTTATTTATTTATTTATTTATTTATTTGCACATACCCTCCTAAGAGCATACATTTTGGTCTGTCTCTCTAAATACTAAAATAAGGTGGAAGATAATGACTAGGTAAGAGCACACATGAAAATGACTTTGGGATTTAGAGAATGGTAAGTAAAATTTGAGTCAACAATGAGATTTGTATTATCAAAAATTAAATGATCTCAGACATTAACCATCTGGAACTGAAAGCCAGCCAGTGGCATTCTCAGTACTTCAGGATTTTTGTGAGAATTAAAGAAAAATAAAAAGAATGACTCCAGGAAAGTTGAATTGCAAAAGATGCCCCTCACTTGAGCAATTAGACCATTGTGCTCTTTCCAGAAGACCCATTTAAAAGGCCCCTCTTCTCTGAGTTGTGAGCAAAGCACAGAACTGGGTACTTGATCATTTACTCCATTTAAACCCTTAATCTATATATTTAAACTGTTTTCACAATCTTTGTACTGATTGAATTTGGTATGGATAGGATTCTAATTATTTTTATTTCTTTAAGGTTAACTATTTATAAACTATTTTACCCTTTCCCTACTGACCCACAGTGCGGAGGTCAGATGATAGATGAAGCAAACTATTTTGAGTATTTTAGTTGCTAAACTAAGACATCTAGACAACTGTTGAGAACCAGGCTCAACCCAGCAAACAGATGGTTACTCCTGGGTCATGCCCTATATAACCACTGCTTTAGCCTGCTTGCCTGTGCTTGCAGAAATTCTACCAGTATGAATGAGTGAGGTCTCAAATAAGTCATTTTTTAAAAGATTTATTTATTTATGCATATAAGAACTGGGGGACAGGCCAGAGGTGTGAGGGGTGAGAGGATTCACCAGAGACAGAGTGGGGAGCAGAACAGGTGGATCTTCTGGAATACACTGCTAAGGGAAGCAGCGGGTGAGACAGGAGAGGTTTGCTGCACCATGTGGGTAGCTCCCTGGCTAGGGATTGAACTCAAGCTGCAGAGGCTGCTGATAGCTTCATAGTGCTGTGCTTAACCACTTGTGCCACCAGAGATACCTTCAAATAAATCTTGATAGCTCATTTTTCCTCTTCAGGAGTATCTTGTCTAATTCAAATGCTATTGTCATCAATTAATTATCTGATTTTAAGTATTTGCTTTTCATATTGAGAGCCTAATTTTTTTAGTATGTCTGTTCATATTTTGCCAAGGATGCTACAACAAAACATCACCAACTGTGAGGCTTAGACAATGGGAAATTATTTCCTCACTGTTTTGAAGTCTGGAAATCTAAAGCCAAGGTGTTGGCAGATAGAATTTCTCCTGTGGTCTCATTCTTGGTTGGCAGATGAACAGCTTTTTTTTTGCTGTGTCCACATGTGGTATTTCCTCTACGTTTGTGTACTCTGTGTCTCTTTTTATGTCTAGATCTCCTCTACTTTTAAGGACACATTCAGAATGGATCAGGTCCATCTAACGATCTCAAAATTTTAACTTTATCCCTTTGTAGATGCTATCTCCAAATTGAGTCACATTTATTGTGCAAAGTTTAGGATTTCAAAATACAAAATGTATAGATATAATTTAGTTTATAAAACAGTGTACTAAATGGACATCAATACGAATTTTTAAATTTTCTTTAAGCATGTTAAGGTCATTTACATTCTACATTTGGTTATTCAAATATCTGCACTTTATGCAGGTCTGATCCATTGGCTGTTTTTGCTTCCTCTGACTTCATGTGGCTTGTTTCTTTTGTGTGTTTTATGATTTCTTTTTGTGAGCTCGTATTTCTAAGAACTTCATGCATTTTTTTTTTTTTAATACCTGTATCTAACCATCTAACCATGGGCAGTGCGTCTTTGTTCCTTATGACTGCCAGCATTTTTTTTTAAGTTTGTCTTACTTTTTTTGCTTTGCTTTCTTACTAAGAAAAACCAGCAATTTCTATTTATTTCTAATTTCATTCATATGTTAGGTTTTTTGTGTCAGAAATCTCACAGGTAATTAGCCTACTATATCATCGGAAATGGGGGTCACAGTTTACACTTTATTCTGTTTCATCTTTCCCTAATTATTTCATCAGCAATTTCACATTTACTCTGAGTATGCATTATATCTGTGACTTCCTACTTCCCCAATTCTGATGGATAATATAATTCAATCATTATAATGGCAAGCATTAGAATTAGAGCATCTTAGCCAATGATTTGTTTATTCTTATCTAATATAGTCATTCCTTATCTAAGTAATTTTTCTTGCTATTTTCAAAAGTAGTAACCATTTATTGAACATTCACTGAAAATGAGAGACACTCTCCTTGCTGTTATCTGTCTATAACTTTACTTAATCATTAAGGAAAACTTCAGGATCTGTGTTATCTCTGTTTATAGATGTGGAAGTTGAATTTTTTGATACCCAGATCACACAGTTAATAGATAACTCACACCTCTTCTAAAATGTAATCCATAACAATTGCTTTAATGATAATGTTTAAAAACTAGTTTGTATTTATAAAATTCTATTGAATTTTGTTCTCTACTATTTAAGAGATAGTGTTGTTGGTGATGTATGTTTATAATTATATAAATAAATAATGCAATACTTATAGTTATGAGGCTCTATTTCCTATAAAGTTTATGAATCCAATTTATTGGTAACACAATAACTACAAGTGAAAGATAATTTAAACATATTTCAATTTAACTGGTTAAAGTCATTTACACATGAAATTAACTTGTCTCTTACTTCAATCCTTTTTATTGTTAAATGGAGCAGTTCTAATTTTAATAAACCTCATTTTAATAAATCAGCTGCAATATTACAATTATTGTTTTAGTTCAAAGTTAAAAATGCATGCAAAAAACAAGGAAGGCAAATTATTCTTTGCCCTCTGTATGCCCAACAAGTTTGAATAAAGAAAGTTCAAAACAGAGGCCAGGCACAACTACTGAGGTCATTCTCCACCACATATATTTTAAACATAACAGAAAGTTGGAAAATAACCAGAAGGGACCCTGGTATCTGTTGTTTTTTCTCCACAAAATTATTTATCTTGGATTATCAGTACGCTTTAAATTCTTTTGAAAATTCTGTTAAAGGGTTTTATTTTAAGTTGGGGTTACAAATTTTCAAATTGGAATTTATTTCTTTAAGACTAAATGTCATTAAGAGTCTTCATAATTATTTTACTTTATTTGCATTTTAAAAGTTACCTGATATCTAAGTGGTAGATCTATCTTCAGTGTTAAGGGATCAATATGTCACAGTCAATAAAAATTAAAAATTGGGCTTCCCTGGTGGTGCAGCGGTTGAGCGCTGGGTTGCGAAGCTGCCCGCAGCCTCTGCAGCGCCGGTTCGATCCCCGGCTGCTCCCTGGCCACCGGAGGAGGGTCCCACATGGCGCACAGACCTCTCTTGCTGCCCGCTGCTCCCCTCAGCAGTGTACTTCAGTCCTTTTGCCTGCTCTGCTCCCCGCTCTGGCTCTGGTGAATTCTCTCGCCCTCTGGCGCTTCTGACTGTACCCAGTGCTTGCATAAATAAATAAAAAAATTAAAAAATAAACAAAATTAAAATTAAAATTAAAAATTAATGCAATTTCTCCACTGATAAAACTTTCTAATAATAGCAGAGAACGGGTTTTGTGTTTTTTTTGACATGTCATTTACAGAACAAATTAAATAAGATCTTCCAATATTCATTTGAATGCCTACAGAGATTACAGCTGCAATGAAGGCAATGAAATCATCCAAAATAACAAAAGCAAACAAATAAACAAAAATTGACAAGTGGAATTAGTTTAATGTGCATTGATATTCCATTAATTTCAACTTAACGCCACTAGTCAATAAGTGTTAGCATGTTTGCCAGCCATTTTGTTATGGTTATCTTCTTCAGAAGCCTAGCACTAAATTATTACCTTTGATTGACCTAATGATCCCACAAAAGTGAAACATCACTGCATAAAATATTATCCATTTTCTGTCTATTATGTATCTATATCTATTCATATATATATATATACTGTCTATTATATATTCATATATAATTCTATTATATATCTATATATTCATATATATATATGCATGCTTCAGTGGACTTCACTTATTTTAAGCAAAGCCCTAAAATAATAAATTATAAAGAGACTAGTAATATTAATTCTAATGTTCTAGTGAGCAACAGTGGTCATCTTTGACCATAACAAGCAATATATCCCATTACTTAAATTAGAAATTATAAAATGGATTTCCCCTTTGTCATTTTTAAAATAGTTTTATTTAAATAAACAAAGTCGTTATTTTTAGTGTCTGTCTCAACTACAGTAGAAATGAAAGATATACAATACAATACCCACTATCATATTACCAGTAATAAACATAGCATGTTTTGTATTGCAAGTAGCAATACATAATTGTTCAGGAAAAAAAAAAAGGAAGCTGGACAAGAATCTAAATGAGTAAGTTCAAACCAATCTAAAACACTGGCAATCAAAAAGAAATAATTGAAATGCAATAATAATCAGGAAAAGGGCTTAATTTATGATGGTACAGGTGTTAAAAATCACCCATAAAACTTGTATTGATGTACATCATATATAAATCATGGGTAAAATGATGGCTATAGAATTAACAGCTGGCAGAAAATGTCTAAAAGGGATTTAAAATTCACTTCTGGATTTTATCTTCTTTTATCCAAAGCAGGGCATCTTATATCAGAGATTCACAAAAGTTTCCCTATGGCACCAGTTTGTGTGGCTCTACGATATCAAAGACTTCCAAGGGTAGCTAGGAAGAAAAAATTAGCTTGATCAGCCAGTGAAAGCTGGCTGGTTGTGCCAAGTAAACTGCATTATGCAAAGAAAGGAGCATTCCCTTGAGATTCCTCAAATAAAAGGCACATCAGATCACAGAAATGAATTCTTCATTACATGAAAATAAGTGTCTTATGTCTGAATATGTGCATAATTGCATATTTAGAAAAAAAAAATATTTGATTTTTAAAAACCTGGAAACATTTAAAATTTTACGTGGGTATATAGGTATAGAGTTTATCAGTCACTACTACTGACAAAAGGCAGCTACTATAAAAGGCATATACTCCTTTATAGTACTCTATGACTTCAGGTTGGAGTACCCCATGTTCCTCACTAACATTTAAATACTAGGATTTCCGTATTTCACACCAACAGAAGGTGGTCAGAGGATTCCATTCTTAGCTCTGTGCAAACTCTTGTACATTTTAGAAATGCAATCTGTTTCCTAATGAGCAAAAATTGTGCCTACTTTGCCCCCATAATAATTAGATTAAAAATAGGACAGACTATTTAGTCTTGAATCATTTAGGAAAGATGAAACATGTGAAGGACAAAAAAAAAATTTTTCAGATTTATGCAGGAAGATTGTTCTCGCCACAATATGGTTTCTGGCATGTCAAAACCATCCTGATGAGCTAATTTACTTTAAGATTTGTAACTGTGAATATAATACAATTGTAACTAGACAGAAAAAAAAAAGTGTGTGGTAACATATGACCTCAAGGGCACATATAAACTTTGGAATATTCTCTGACCCTTTGCATGATAATATACAAAGTCAAGAGATGAAGTTGAGCAATCACTTTTTCAAGGGTTTTCCACGGTAAAAGCTGTGAGCTTACCTCCTGGCAGTTGAGTGAAAGAAGTGTGAAGTCCAGAGTTTCAATAAGAGTGCATTTTAAAGAATCTGCGCTTCTAACTTTTGCAGAATAGCTAATTTTCATTCAAGGAATAGAAATCACCCAACATCCAAAAAAGATTGTCTAAGAAATATTTGTGTTCGTTTCTGTTTCCTGGAACTTCAGAACACCAGGGATTTTCATTTAGTTTATCTAATTCCTCTATATTTTTTATAAGGATGTCTAGAAATGATCTTCTTAATCTCTCTAAGTTCAGTTTCACAGAGTGCTAACCAAATATTATTTTTCTCCAGGTAAATTCCATTTATAAGACACTGTGCTCTAGATAATTAACCCTCAGTAATGTTTCTTACTTAATATTGAAAGTCTCTATACTAGTAACATGATAAACATTCTCCAGTAGTTCATTTATGCCAAAGGCACAAAAATCCTTGAAAACAAGCCAGACACATAAACTATTTGCTTTATTTAGATGCTTGCATTTAGCACTTTTATTTAACACTTAGAAAATATTCCTCAGTGCTCTGGGGAAATAACTAAATTTTAAGAATCTTAAATATTTCAAAAAAAGTTCTATCCACCCACCTTATCACATTAAAGTTTTGTTTACATAGTGACCATCCTATTTTAAGACAATAAGTGCCTGGTGACTGTTCCTGTAAAGTAGACACATTTAAATAGTCAATCTATAAACATATTATTGTTTTTATAGCAGTAGGAGTGCTATTTATTATAAGTCACATAAAAATGATTTGGGTGATGAAAAGTTATGTCCCATTTTTAAGATTCCTGACTCTCAAGGTATAAGAATTAGCCAAGACTAGGCTTCAAAAGGTGTAGTTAATACAAAGGAAACTAGTCAAAAGGAAAAATGATGCAAGAGTGGTCAGCATTGTGCTTTCACTCATTCATTCATCTATTCATTCTGTCAGTCGGTCAGTCATTTGCCATTACTCTTCAAAGGGTGTGTGGTGTGGTGCAGCCATCTTAGCCCTGCGCACTTACATTTTAGTGAGGAAAACAGGCAATAAAAAACAGAGTAAAAAAAACATGTAAATAAATGTGATGTCAAGTAGTGATAAGTAGCTTGAAGAAAATCTGAGTTCTGAGCAGAGTATAAATAGGAGTGACTATTTTGGGTGGAGTAATGAGAGAATTAGATGCTATTTGAACAGAGGCATAATGAGGTATGAGGGTGAGGCTTATGTTTTAACTAGAGAGAGAGATTTTCATGAAGAGCTACAAACATACTAAGTATGTTTCAGGTACAGAAAAGAGGCAGTGTTGAAAGAGAGTGAGCCAAAGAAAAATGAAAATTGGCTCTTGAGTGGAGCAGAAAGAAATAAAGAAGAGAGCAGTTCATGGAAAGAAATTGAGCTAATTTAAGAGCTTTAGAAACCAATCTTGGCCCTCCCCTGGTGGCACAGGCATTTGAGCGCAGCGCTGTGAAGCTCTCCGCAGCCTCTTCAGTGTCAGTTTGATCTTGGCCTGCCGGCAGGCCACCAAAAATCCCACATGGCGCTGTGGACCTCTCCTGTCTCGCCCGCTGCTCCCCTCAGCAGTGTATTTCGTCAGTCTGCCTGCTCTGTTCCCTGCTCTGTCCCTCTCACCTTCCGCGCATCCAACCTGTACCTCGTTCTTGTATAAATAAATCTTTAAAAAAAAAAAAAATCTTGTATTAAAGTGCTCAAACTGAATTGTATTAATGTATGAAAAAGTGAATTATGCATAGGAACATAAGTAGCATAAGAAAGACAAATTAATTGGACCTCCCTTGTGGCCTAGGGGTTAAATATCAGTGCTATTACTGCTATGGTCTGAGTTCCATACCCAGCCAGGGAGCTAACCCACATGGTGCCCTAGACCTCTCCTGTCTCTCCCACTGCTCCCCTCAGCAGTGTATTTCAGTCAGTCTTCCTATTCTGTTCCCCACTCTGTCTCTGGGGAATCCTCACACCTCTGACCTACACCCCAGGTTTTCTAGGCAATATATAAATAAATCTTTAAAAAAAAAAAAGACAAATTAAGAGGCTATTACATAATCAAGAAACTAATTAAATGACTCCTATATAATCAAGGGAAAAGATGAAGGTTGATGGTTTGATCTGGCAAAGTAACAGTGGAAGGAATAAAAATATCCTCAGTACATATAAGTAATATAGTGTCACTTTCAAAAAATGAAAATATTTAAAAAACAACAGGAATGAGTGTGAATATCAAAATAAAATACAAGCTAACTACACCCCAGGTCTTCTATGCAATAAGTAAATAAATCTTTTTAAGAAAGAAAAATACCGGATGATCTCACTCATAGCAGGAATTTAGAAAACCTAAATAAGGGATCAGGAAAAGAACTATTTATAATAAAGTAAAAATCAAAATAAATAGGCATCTATAAACCAGAAACACACTTCAGGGGGGGAAATGGGAGTAGAATAAAAACAAGGGTGGTGGGAATTTTATGGGGACTACAACCAAGATGAAAATGCATACATTGTACAAAAATGAAAAATAATGTAAAAATATATAAAATAAAAAATATAAAAATAAAATAAAAAGATATTCAGGCTTACTACAAACTGAGAAAAAAAATACAAAGAAGGAAAAATTAAGAGACTATTACATAATCAAGAAACTAATTTAACAACTCTTATATAACCAAGGGAAAAGATGATGTTTGATGGTTTGATCTGTGAAAGGAACAGTGAAAGGAATAAAAATATTCTCAGTATATATAAGTAATAGTGTCATTTTCAAAAAATGAAAATACTTAAAAAACAGGAATGAGTGTGAATATCAAAATATAAACTAAATGCATAGTTTAAGAAATCCATTAGACATCTAAATAAGAATGCTAAGCAGGTAGATAGTTGGCTGTAGATGCCCAAACAGATTAGAATCAGAATTCATTGACATTTTTAAAGTTAAACAATCCAATAAAGAATTAGTAAAAAGAGACAAAAACATATTTAAGCTCTAAGTTCTGAAACACCTAAAGATTTAAAGGTTGCGCATGAAGAGGAGGATTCCCACAAAGAAAACTGATTTATGGAGTGATCAGCAATCCAAGAAAGCTAGGAGTATAGAGATGTAACATTCAAATGAAAAAATAAATATTTAAAGAATGCATAATCAATGTTGAAGAAATATCAAATATAATCACTGAGAATTGACCCCTGAGTTCATGGGTTTGGCAACATTTAGGTACCCAATATATAAGTAAAGGTGATCTTTTAGGAAAAAAAGCAGATATGAAAACTAAATATGAACCATCACTAACCTCCAAAGTATAACTGGAAAACAATTGCAAATAGCATGTTCTCCAAAGTATAGAACTTTAATATTGGTAGTTTGTGTTTTCCAAGTTTTCTTCATTGAACCAGAAAATCGATCATAATTGTAGACAGATTATAATGTCATTTGACCAAGAAAACTAAGCGCATAAGAAATTGTTATTGATTAGAGGATTGTCAAGTTCAGTTTATCATTCATGAAAAAGTAAACATAAAGATGAAAGTTTGATTGGAAAATATTTTGAAAGACATATCATACATCATGAAAAATTGGATCCTTTAAGGGAAGAACTATATCAACAGTCACTTTCCTATTTCAAGACCTATTAGTCTCAGGCTTGAATGGAAATAATACAAAATTCTTTAGATTATCCTCATCTTCTTCCAAGGTCTATGGCACCATTCATCATAAAGCATTTAATTTGAAATAAAATATAGTCCTCTGTGGTAAGGTTATGGTGTTTAAGTTTTATACTAGAACTGATCAAAATAATTACTGTATTTGATATATGTGAAGTAAAAAATGGCATTTTTACCTGTTTTCATAAATTAATCTTAGAATAGAAACAAATTTTTTAAAGTGGAAAATTGACAAAGTAATGTTTGTATTTTGTTATTAAATGGATAGTATATGTATGATTTTTTAGTATCTATGTATGATTAGTATAAATAAATTGAGTGTATGTATGATTAATATGATTTTTAATATTAGTATGATTAGAAATTTTGAGGAAGATTAATGTATCATTCAGAAAAGGAAATATGTTTCCCTCTAAATTCATCATAAATACATTTTTACCAATCATTCAGCTAAAAGGCAAATGTCAACTTTCCAAAAGTGAAAAATAGCTAATTCATTCTGCACTTAAAGCTTTGGATTACTCTAAGGTATGAAAAAAGTCTATTAATTATTAGAATTAATACTAAAGGTGGGCAATTTGGATTCTCTCCAGTTTTTTTTCAATTTATGAGACCATAAAATGATTTGATTGATTGTGGTTTCCTTAAAAATTCATAATAGCCAAAGTGGTTCACATCCATGGAGTATCTTCTGATTAGGGGGGCATTATTTTTCATATGATAATCACTATCCAAAATTACCATTTTTAGTACTTTGATAGGTAATATATTAAGGTTTTTAAGAAATTATAACAACTACGCTATCTTTTTATACTTATCCAAATTTTATAGGTGAAAAGTTGAATCTCAGAAACATTTATGAACTTATGTTAGTTTCTTCAGTTTTAGACAATATTTAGTTAAAAACTCAACTCACCATATGTATGAATCTGACTATAAATCCTATCAAGCTTATCATTCTCATCATTAGAATAATACATGAGAACATTTTTCAAAAAAATAATAAGTTATTTTAGATTTTCTATGTTATCATCTCTGTAGGGGAATGAGGAATTGAAATAAAAATTAAATTGTTTGACTTAAAATAAGAAACATTTCATCACACCTGAGTGTTGGCCAGAGAATGCCACAATTGCATTTATTTATACATATTTCTCTAGAAAATCTACTAGAAAGACACCAAACCAATGTTAGCTTTAGTATGGAGTTCAGATGACAATAAAGTTTCTTTATTTCAGAATCACTTAATAGTCAATCTTCTGTTTCATTCCTGAATTTACTATGGAGTCATAATTTCATCCATGCTTTCAGGCAAGAAACAATTTATTAAGTCTCTCTCATAACAATAAAGTTAAAGAAGAATTGTTTTCTTGGAGACAATTATCATCTTGGAGACAATTTAACAAGCACACAATTTATTTCAAAACTCATTCAATTTATGGAAAACAAATATACATACACTTTCCCCCCCAAAAAAAAAATCACACACATCTTTCTTCTAAAAGAACACTTTTCAAATTCCAGTAGATGATTTTTATGTGATATATTTAAAAGAACCCTCAATTAAAAAAGGGATGAAATCATTCCAGAAAGTTCTCAAGGAATTTTATTTTTTGGAAGGAAATCTCCATTATCTTCAGAAAGCTTAGAATATATCTGTAAGAGCACAAGGGTCCAGAGGACATACTTTGAAAATTACTGTGATCATATAAAGTTATCATAATTTTCCCATAATTGTATTTTTCAGACATTAATAAACTAATTATTTTGTCAAAATAAACATTCATGAATCTTTCATTACATAAACTATCACATTTTCCAAGAGTAACTTTTCAAATATCTGTATATTAGAAATTCCTCTTATGACTCACATTGAGCCCTGAATGCTAATAGATATATAGATGAGTTATTTTAGACTTCTTTATCACCAGAGAGAAGATAATACAGCATCTCTAGAAATGACCCCAAATAAAACACTTGCCCTCTACAGTAAAGGTACCTCTGTCTAAATGTAACACTCAACCTTCTCCCATTCAATGTCTTCAAAGCTACTTGCTATTCTGTTTCCTCAGGTTAAGTGTGATGAGAAACAGACTCAGGGGTTGTGAACTTTTCTGGGTTGAAAGATGTCATATGATTAAAATATTCTGTGATTAATGTACATTCATTTTGTTTTTGATAGCATTCAGTGTTGATTCAAGTTTTCAAGGTAATTAAAAACCTGACTTGGTGAGTTACTGCTGTGTGTAGTTTGAACTGCTATGGTCTCTGGAATATTTTATATCTATATGATTTAAGGACTTGGCTTGAAGTACCTGACTTCAGCTTTTCTGCTGTGTCTTATTCCAAAGTTCAGCTAATAAAGAGCACACAGCTTGAGTTGAAGCACTAGCTAATTTTGCTCCAATACTCCTTTGGAAAGCAAAAGGCAAGAACAGATGAAGACTGAAAGTGGTCTGAAGAGGAGGCAGCTAAGAGTTACACACAAATGCAAGGACTTTTTTGAATCCTTACTGTGTGGACAACAGAATCCATCCCTGTGTGGACATAAATCCTTCACATCCATCTGTGCAAACTCCCGTGTCCCTAGTACCTGATTCCTTCCTCATTTCAGAATTTGTGGGTCCTATATTTGTATATTTTTCAGCTTTTTAAGGATAATCTATAAATTTTTAATCTATAAGTTGGTATTTTATATTTTTAAAGATTTATTTATGCATACAAGAATTGGAGTACAGGCCAGAGAGAGAGGATTCACCAGAGACAGAGTGGGGAGCAGAACAGACATATCTACTGAAATATACTGCTGAGGGGAGCAGCGGGTGAGGCAGGAGAGGTCTGCTGTGCCATGTAGGTCACCTCCCTGGCTGGGAATCAAACTCATGCTGCAGTGGCTGTGGATAGCTTCATAGTGCTGAGACTTAACCCCTGCCATCAGGGAGACCCTTAGTATTTTCTTTTGAATTGTATTATAGTTAATCTTCCCACTACTGTATAGATTCTATATACAGTAGTGACTGTATAAATCCTTTACAGTAGTATATAAATCCTATAAAGAAGTAAAAAACAATTGCATATCATTGAGTTTAGTTTCTTTTATATCCAGTAACAACCCATAAGGTACAAAGCACATATCACCTGTTTGGCCCACAATGCAAGCAACCGTATTAATATTGTATGGTCGCTGATCATAAGAAGTTAATAAAACATTCAAACAGACAAGCATTTAGTTTTCCCTCATTTATTATTAATTTTAAGTGAGAAAGGCAATTGTGTCATTTATTCTAAAATAGCTTTTAAAAAATGAATTACACCAGAAGCATGGGTTTTGTCTATGCACAGTCTTTATCCCTCTTTACTAGTTCTGTTAAAATTTCTAAAGTGAAAAAAATGACCTTTCGACTACAGTGTATGCCTTGATTTGTGAGTCTTTCAAATCTCCTTATTCAAAAAGTTAGTTTAAAAGAATTAAATTTTTTTACTGTGATATCCCATTATTATTGAATTGCAATGAAACACACATTTTAAAACATGGGATTTGATAACTTTCAAATGTATATCTACACCCTTGAAATTATCACAGCAGTTAAGATAATGAATATGTCTATCATAACAAAATGCCTCCTGCTATTCTTTTCCAATGCCTCTTCTCACACTCTGGACACCCCCATACCTAGGCAAATGATGGCCTGTTTTCCATCACTAAATTCTTTTATATTCTGACCATTTCATATAAAGAGAAAATGTCATGTTACCAGTATGTGTCCACTTTATTATTTTCAAAGAATCAGCTTTTGGTTTCAAAATTTTCTCTATTGTTAATATTTTTCTTCTCTGCCAATAATACTTTGTAATTTCATTTTTTATTTATTCTTTATTTCATAACTGCGTGCTAGTCAGCTTTTAAAACATTTGCACATTTTCCAGATACCTTTTTGTTACTGATTTGTAGTTCACTCCCATGTAATTACAAAATATTCCTTGCATTTTTTGAACCATTTTAGCTATGTTGAGATTTGATTGTGCACCAGAATATGTTTTATTTTTGTAAATGATGCAACATGTGTACTTGAAAAGTACATATATGATATTGATCTCAAGCATATTGTACTATAACTATCAGGTCAATTTGATAATATTTATTAAAGTTTCTGTGTCCTAAGCAATTTCCTGTGTATATGTTTTATTAATTATTGATAATATTTTATTTTTAGGGTTTTTCTTTTCTTTTTTTAAGATTTATTTATTTATTTATACAAAGATTTATTTATTTATTTATACTGGGTACAGTCAGAAGTGCGGGAGGGTGAGAGACTTCAGCTGGGCCAGAGCGGGGAGCAGAGCAGGCAGACTGACGAAGTACACTGCTGAGGGGAGCAGCGGGCGGCAGGAGAGGTCTGCGCGCCATGTGGGACCCTCACCCGGCGGCCGGGGATTGAACCGGCGCTATAGAGGCTGCAGGCAGCTTCGCAACCCAGCGCTCAACCGCTGCGCCACCGGGGAGGCCCAGTTGTATTATTTTTTTAATCAGGCAATGTTGGTTTATGGGTATAGGTTCATAACTCTTCGGATGTTACCAAACCACACTCACCACCAAAGTACCCAAATCCACCACAGATTCTTGTATTGGTCCTTTCACTTTTATTAGTTTTTGATTCATACATTTTGAAGCTCTGTTTAGAGCTGTATGTCTACTTGCTTATTTGGACTATTTATCTTCATAAAATGGCCCTCTTCTGATCTATTTCTATTATGTGTGCTGAAAGTTACTTGTCTGATAGTAATATAACCACTCCAGCATTGATTTAGTGTTAACTAGGTATATCTTTTTTTTTAACCTTTTTCCATTTCACTAATTTTGTTTATATATTAAAAAACAGTATTTTTTTCCTCAACATGGAGTGTATTTCTGGCTTCTCTACAATCTGGTACATTTTTATTTGATGTCAAAAATTCTGAATATTACTTTGTTGGATATTGGATATTTTTGTACTCCTGTAAATATTCTTGAGCTCTGTTATGGGAAACAGTTTTGTCCTTTTACTGATTTTCTTTAAGATCTGTTATGTGGAACCGAACAACTTATTAGTTCTCTTTCATGGAATATCAAATTATAGTAATGTCAGTAAAAGTTGAGTGTCTAGGAATTGGTAAATTTTTCTGAATTTGTTTTCAGTTAGTTAAAATCGTTCATTTGCTAAATTTCACAGGCCAAAGCTTTCCTGGTAAGTTTTGTTCAACACATTCCCTCTCAATCACTCTCACACTCATATTTCTTAATTTAAGCTAATATATAGAATGAATTGTCTCTTGTTAAGCTGTTTTCTAGCTTATGCATCTAACACACAAATATGTTACATTTCATTTATATCATCAAGGGCATCTTTTGCAAAGGAACAGATTAATTTATACTCTGTTTTATTTTCTTTTTTAACTCACAGTCTGAGGTACATGTTACCAGTAGAAATAAAATATTTATATTGTAGATTACTCAATGCCAAGTGGAGGAAAAATGCATTGCATTAGTAGGAGGAAGACTACCTACTGCATATTCTTGGTGTGAACTGGTGTTATTTACAAGGGCAGAACAACCTGGATATCATTATAGAAAGAAGGTATCCCATGGCTGGTATAAGGGAGGTAGAGTGTTGATTTTCTTTGTCCAAAGTCTGGTATTCCCCAACTACAGGAAGGCATTACAAACGTGATTAAAAATGATTTTGTTGGATGCCTGACAGAATAGTTCCTACTGAGAAAGCAGACAGTCAAAAGAAATGTAGTTTCAGAAATATCATATTAGTGGAAAGTAAATTTATAAAGATAATACTCGAATCATTTTCAGAGTAATAACTGAGCTTGAAACTTGAGTTACAGGGAATTGGGAACACTCTGGAAAACTTTGTGGTGATGACAATTTGAGCTAACAGCTATGAAGGTCACATGGCAATCAGATTCTCATGATTTTTCTCACCACTTCTGAGTTAGTAAATGGTAGTTATCTCCCAGGAGAGGCTGTTTTTGGGACAATTCCAAAATAAAGACATTAGAATAAGTATCCAAGAGCATGCATGCTTATTTATGTTAAGCTTTGGTACTCTTTGTGGTTTATCCATTATAAGTTATTATTACTAAATTTTACTCATGCTGAGAAGCTCCCTAGCACTAAAAGTCTCACACTTTATTTTAAAACTCAGAATCTTAAATCAAATTTAGGATTTAGCATATTTCTGGCCTTTCAAGAAAAAAGACTGTCATGCAAGTTCAGAAAACTCCTGAGAAAGGTACACATTTTTTTAAAAAAAATCAGAATTTCTGTTTTTATTAATGGGAAACAAACAAAACTATCAAATGATCTTGGATTATATGGATTTTATCATGTCTGGAACCTGTTTTATCATTTTTTCCCCTTTTTTAGAGTGGGGAGTTGGTGCTGGGTATTGTAAATTTTATACTGCCAGACTTTGAATTTTCTTGTGTGTCTAACAAAAACTGAACTACATTTTTTCTTGGTGACACATTATTTTTTATCTTTTCCATTTCCAGCTGCTATAACAAAATACCATGAAATGATGACTTATCAAAAATAGAAATTTATCTCTTAGAGTTCTGGAAACTGAGAGCTCCAAGATCAAAGTGCTGGTTGTGTAGGTTTCTGGTGAGAAATCACTTACTGATTGCAGAGCAGTTTTCTTGCTGTGTCTTCATATAGAGGAAAGGGCAATCTCTATTCTTCTAAGAGCATTAATCCTGCCCACAAGGGCCCCTTCCTCATTATCCAATACTTCCCAAAGACCCTTCCTCTACCTATCATCACATTGGGAATTAGATTTCAACATATGCATTTTGAGAGCAGAAATATTTAGTCTATAACCCTTGTGGCGCTTTCTTTTTTTCCTTTCTTATTTTGCAGCCTTTTTTTTTTTTTTTTTTTTTTGCCAGACCTAGCAAACTTTTATTATGGAGATAGTTGAACACTACTACTAAAATATGGCCCTTCTAGGATCTCTACTAAATACTTTGAGGGATCAGTGAAGATTCTCCACCAAGACAGGTTAGAATATAATGTCTATGAAAAAAGAATCATTCAGTTTCTAGTTTGGTCTTTCTTGCACAGCATCAAATCTGTCTCTGTTAATCCATCATAGTTGAAAGAAGAATTTATTATTTTTTTAATTTTAAACTATTATGTAGGTTATATCCTAAACTTTATCTTATTTAACCTTTAAAAGATTTTTTAAAAGAACTGGGGTGTAAGCCAGAGGTGCTGGGGGTGAGAGGATTCACCAGAGAAAGCAGGGAGAAGAACAAATTTGTGGATCAAAATACACTGCTGAGAGGAGCAGCAGACGAGGCAGAAGAGGTCTGCTGCGCCATGTGGGTTAGCTCCCTAGCAAGACTGGGGATCAAACTCATGCTGTAGTGGCTGGCAATAGCTTGATAGTGTTACAGGGCAGGGAGAGGAGCACCCCAGACCCCGCAAACATGTCTACACTAAATAGATTCTGCCATCTGCCACATCAACACAAAATACGTGAGACTTGAATGAAAAGGAACTTTGATATAATTAGGAAACAATACAGGAGAGGCAAAGAATAGTTTCTAAATCAAGCACCCAAGCACTTGGGTGGGTAAAAGTCCAACCGAGCAGGATTGGCCCAGAGCAAGGCTCCAAAGCCTGCCACAAGTCTAAAGCAACTTCCAATGGGGACCCACAGAAAAGGAGCAGAAACTACCAGACAAATTTGGAGGGAAAAGAGCAAAACCAAAATCAAGACAATAACTGCCATTGTCACCTCCCCACGGGTCTCTCACCCACATCTGTGTCACCCAGTCCATGATCAAAAGGCAAGTGCAGTTTCTTCACGTGTCTCTTGGCTCCATGTGCCTCCTCCAGGTCTTCTTCTTGCTCTCCATCCTGCTTTCTTCCTTTTTCAGTCTCTGCAGCTTCTTCTCTCCCTGCTTAGCTCCACCCTCCTTTTGGGCGGGGCAGGTAACCTGGAACCTCCCCCTTTCCTGGGGACCACCCTGTTACAATAGAGCTGTCTTTAAACCCTGAGCCACCAGGGAGGCCCCTAGAAATTTATTTTAATTCCCCAGGATAAACTGTTGCTTTATTTATCTTCTTTTAGCTCAACATGTTGCTGATTTAGCAGACTAAAACATCATTCTGAATTCCTCTGAACACATTTGGAAGGTTTGGTTTAGTTTTTTTTTTTTTTTTTCTTTCTTATAATTATCTTCGAGTTGCTGGCACATCTTTTCTTCTGTAGCTGATTGTCTTATTTGTTTACTGTGATTCTTTTCCCTTGTTCTGTTGGCATTCTCAAATATTTTTCTATTATAATTATCAAGAATTGATTTATCATTAATCTGGGTTTCAATGCACTGTAAGTCCTTATTTTCCTATTCATGAATATAAAACTTACGTATGAAGTTTTTCACAAGTTCCAAGAGAATTCCCAGAAAAACAAAGATTCATAGTCCTAAACAACTCAATGACTCTATGATTTTCTTTTTTTTTCTTTTTTTCTTTTTTTTAAAAGACCTCAACAGATTCCTTTTTTTTTTTTTTTAAGATTTATTTATTTATACAAGCACTGGGTACAGTCAGAAGCACGGGAGGGTGAGAGAATTCACCAGAGCCAGAGCCAGAGCCAGAGCGGGGAGCAGAGCAGGCAGAAGGACCAAAGTACACTGCTGAGGGGAGCAGCGGGTGGCAGGAGAGGTCTGCGCGCCATGTGGGACCCTCCTCTGGTGGCCGGGGAGCAGCCGGGGATCGAACCGGCGCTGCAGAGGCTGTGGGCAGCTTCGCAACCCAGCGCTCAACCGCTGCGCCACCGGGGAGGCCCAACTCTATGATTTTCAATGCCTAGTTTGTGAACAGAAAACACTCTGGCCAGCAGGAAGATTTGTAAATGTAGTGAAGACCCAGTGATTTCACTGACACCAAAATCAACTCAACACATTATGAGCACATTTAAGTGAATTTTTATAACTACATGTTTATATAATATTATAGAAAATATATTTATAGGGTAAATTATTCTCAGGCTTTTCTATCCTCCTGCCATTAGGACTGCCCTGCCTGATGGCGCATCTGCATTTTGTTACATTGCTATAGTTGTATTGTTTACTTCTGTGGGCCATAGCGGCAGTATAGAGATATTCACCAAGAGAAGCAGAGGCAGGAGAGAGAGGGGAGAAAGAACTCCAGGGAAGCCCAGAGTGAAGACTTGGAGGTCGGCTGGCCTCCTGGCCCCCAGCTCCACTGCCTGCAGTGTGCCTGGTTGCTGCACTACATATAAAAGCTCAATAAAAGCCTGAGAAAGCCACCAAGGGCTCCAGGACTCTCCTTTACCTGGGTCTGCTCAGATCATAGATGAACCTGCTCAGTGCCCATCCTGCCACTACAACATTATATTTATAAAAACACAACATTGATTATATTCTCTTCATACCTGCTAACAAAGAACATAGATTTGAGCATTTCTAGACAGGTTCTAAGAATTTTCTAGCTGCTATTTTCTTTATTTAGGTTGCCATTTATTGAAACTATTTCTATCTGCTAGTGGTTTCTGCCTTCCATGTTATGTATTACACTGGGTATACTCTCTTTACCTTATATTTGCTGTAATTTTGTTTGGGGGGGAAGGAAAGTTCATTGTGTTTGTTCAGTCTCTCATCTTGAACCTGATACTCAAACTTTAAATTTTATTTTATTTTTTTAAAGATGTATTTGCACATACAAGAATTGGGGTACAGGTCCTAGGTGTGGGGTGATGAGAGGATTCACCAGAGAGGGTGGGGAGCAGAACAGGCTGATCTATTGAAATACACTGCTGAGGGGAGCAGTGGGTGACACAGGAGAGGTCTACTGCACCATGTGGGCAGTTCCCTGGCCAGTCGGGGATTGAACTTGTGCTGCAGTGGCTGCGGACAGCTTCACAGTGCTGTGCTTAACCCCTTGTGCCACCAGGAAGGCCCCCAAAATTTAATTTCTAAACAGATTTTTATAACATTGATATATGGAGGAGATAGTTTTCCCAGTGTTCTGTGTTAAAGACCTTCCATTGATTTCTATAATGCCATAGATAACTTCTATTTGTATGACATTTATAACTCACTTGTGTAAGTTTTTTTTCTATTTGACCAAACATTATGATAGTTTTCATTGTAGGTGTGAACTACAAAATGAGTCTCTATTGAGTCAACATGGATGTCTCTCTGAAAAACTATTAAATATCCATTCTGGTTGTAGTATCACAAGTTTTAAAGCTAACATTTTGCCTTTTTTTCATTCAGGCTGAATTTCTAACACCTTTTTTATCTTTAAAAGAGATTTTTTTTTTACAATGGTTTCCTAATGTTGGGTTTTATATTTCCTGGAATATTTAGAGTTGGCAAAATATTAAAAAGGTGAACAGTGATTAAGAAGCTATGTATTCTAATTTATGAATTGAGGACTCATACTATCCCCTCCCTAAATTGCTTGCAAAACAATTATTTAAGCTAAGAATAATGTAATTCTTAATGCATAAAAATTCTTTTCTTCTTCAAGTAAAACAATTGTGGATTAAAAATACTACAACAGGGGCTCCCTGGTGGTGCAAGGGGTTAAACACCGCACTATGAAGCAGTTCCTAGACTCTGCAGCACAAGTTTGATCCCTGGCCGGCCGGAGAGCAACCCACATGGCGAAGCAGACCTCTCCTGTCTCGTCCGCTGCTCCCCTCAGCAGTGTGGTTCAGTCGCTCTGCTTTTCTGTTCCCTGCTCTTTCTCTGGTGAATCCTCTCACCCTCAACATCTCTGGCTGTACCCCAGCTCTTTATGCATAAAAAAATAAATCTTTAAAAAAAATACTACAACATAAAAGTGATCATGACATCATCTGCTCCTTTTATATTTCTAGTTGTATTGTTCTGCTATTTAAATCAACTGTGAGAACTTTTTCTTCAGAATTAAGGAAGAAATTATATACATGATAAGTGAAATATAAGGTCAAAGAATTTTGGATTAAATGTTTTATCTTTTCCCAGAATAGCCAAAGTAAATATATTGCTAGCAAGATAGATAATAGAAAATAGATATGATCACTAAACATAAAAATTAAATAACCAATTTTGTCTTACCCTGAACATATAATTGCTGGTGATATGAATTGAAACTCTTTAAAATTGATTACTAGAGAAAGAAATTATTTTTGAAATCTATGAGGTCAAGGTATATATCCTTAAGAAATGACACAACACCATGTGAGGGGCGTAGAATATTCTTGGACGAAAGCTCAAAAAAGTTAATATCCCATTGTAAATAACCAAGTTTAAGCAATATTTAAACAACACTAAATTCAACCTAAGATGTTTCATCTGTAACCTTTATATTACTGAGTCTAGTGTGCAACTGACTATAAAATCATAATTACAGCAATTGATTACCCCCTTGATGAATATTTATGTAGTGAAAGACCATTATTGCCCATTTGTACTTGTCATTCATAGATCACCTATTTCCAAGGGAAATCCCATGGAGTTATCTGTGTCTTATACTGCACTATTAATATATTGTATGATTTTTTTGACTGTCAACTTTCACTCCTTAATTACATAATTCAAAATAGTCCCACCTTGCTCTTATCTTTTATATAATTTCAAAAATAAGGTATTTCCTATAACATTCATCAATTATTATTAAGGTGTCCTCTAAAATACAGTTAGACTACTTAATATTTTTCTAATTAATAATAAATGATTATTAAATGATTTATTCATTTAATATTGTTTCAAGGAGCAGTCTAGTTAGAAATGAGTTCTATTTAAATAAAAACTTTAATAAGAATAGTCTCTCCTTCTCCTTATAAAATGAAATTTAATAAAAATAAAATAACCCAACAGCTATATAAATTGCTATTGATAAAAGCATTGGATTAATATATCTTATTAAAATTATAGCTTGTAACAGTAGCTCAAGTGTTGTTTTTCAGCATGTTCAATTAAGATTCATAATTTCAGTATTATTGATTGTACCTTAGATAAGTTTCTTTCTGATTTAAGTATACTACCTAGTTTCTCACCATTGATTAGGGTAGGGTGAAATTAATGTTTAAAATCAGTTTGATTCTAGTACATAACTATCTGACCCTCTTATTAAAATAAAAATGTTTTTCAATACTAATAAATATTATTAAACTGCTCTGTAGTTTCTGGCAGAGACAACAGTTTATGTTTTCTAGTACATAATATTTTTTGATCTTTCTCTTTAAGTCCATTATAATGTTAATCATAAATTCCTAAAATGTCTGCATATCTAAAATTAGGAAGTAACTGAGACTCAGGAGTCTCAGTACCTCAATATGATTTCTCCTTAATATTCTTTTTTTTTAAATAATAAATTTTGTTTTTATATTCCCCCATACAATTGCAAATGCCCCATTCTGACCACAATCCTTCCCCTCCCGCCCCCCACCCCCCAAAAACTGTCTCTGGTTCATAGTTTTCTGTTGATTTTGATTTTCACTTTCTTATATTCATTTTCCTGGTCCCTTATTTAAGTTCTCTAGATTCCTGCTATGAGTGAGACCATCCGGTATTTTTCTTTTTCTTTTTGGCTTATTTCGCTGAGCATGATCCCTTCCAGCGCCATCCATGTTGCTGCAAATTGCATGTGTTTATCTTTTTTGAATGCTGAGTAATATTCCATGGTATATATGTACCACATCTTCTTGATCCAGTCATCTATTATTGGGCATTTGGGTTGTTTCCAAAGCTTAGCTATTGTAAACAGTGCTGCTATAAACATAGGGGTGCAGGTGCTCTTTGGAATTGATGTTTCTGTGTCCTTTGGGTAAATACCTAGGAGTGGAATTGCTGGATCATATGGAAGCTCTATGTTTAGTAGGTCCAGAAATCTCCACACAGCTCTCCATAGTGGTTGGACCAGTTTGCACTCCCACCAACAGTGCAGAAGAGTTCCTTTTTCTCCACACCCTCGCCAACATTTGTTGTTGCTAGTTTTTTTAATATGTGCCATTCTCACTGGTGTGAGATGGTATCTCATGGTAGTTTTGATTTGCATTTCCCTGATTACAAGTGATGTTGAACATTTTTTCATATGTCTGTTGGCCATTTGCATTTCCTCTTCAGAGAAGTTTCTTTTTAGCTCTTCTGCCCATTTTTTGACTGGATTATTTTCTTTGTTGTTGCTGAGTCTCATCAGCTCTTTGCAGATTTTTGTGATCAGTCCTTTATCATTAGTGTTGGGTGCAAAAATGTTCTCCCAGTTGGTGGGGTTTCTCTTTGTTTTTGTTATTGTCTCTTTTGCTGTGCAGAAGCTCTTTAATTTGATGTAGTCCCAGCTGTTTATCTTTGTCTTCACTATCACTGCTTTGGGTGATGTGTCTGTAAAGATGTCTTTGATGTGCAAATCACGTAGTGTTTCGCCTATATTTCCTTCTATGTATTTTATGGTTTCAGGTCTTATGTCTAGTTCTTTAATCCATTTTGAGTTGATTTTTGTGTATGGTGTGAGGTAGTGGTCAAGCTTCATTCTTTTGCATGTAGCGACCCAGTTTTCCCAGCACCATTTATTGAACAAACTTTCTTTGCTCCAATGCATAGTCTTTGCTCCTTTGTCAAAGATTAGTTGACCATAAATCTGTGGGTTTATTTCTGGATTTTCTATTCAATTCCATTGGTCTGTATGTCTGTTCTTGTTCCAATACCATGCAGTTTTGATGATTATGGCTTTGTAGTATAGTTTGAAGTCTGGGAGTCTGATGCCTCCATTCCCTTCTTTTTTTTTCAGGAGAGCTTTGGCTATTCGGGGTTTTTGGTGATTCCATATGAATTTCATCAATAATTGTTCTATTTCTTTGAAGAATGCCATTGAGATTTTGATTGGAATAGCATTGAATCTGTATATTGCTTTTGGTAGGATGGTCATTTTAATAATGTTTATTCTTCCAATCCATGAGCAGGGGATGTCTCTCCATTTCTTTGTGTCTTCTTCTATTTCTTTTAACAGTGTTTTATAGTTTTCTTTGTATAGGTCCTTTACCTCTTTTGTTAGATTTATTCCCAAATATTTGATTTTTTTTTGTTTCGATAATAAAAGGGATGGTTTTTTTGATTTCTTCTTCTTCAGATTTATTGTTTGTGTATAGGAAGGCTACTGACTTTTGCGTGTTGATTTTGTATCCTGCCACTTTACTGAATTGATTGATGAGTTGAATCAGTTTTTCTGTGGAGATTTTGGGGTTCTCTATGTATATTATCATATCATCTGCAAATAGTGATAGTTTGACTTCTTCTTTTCCTATTTGAATTCCTTGGATGTCTTTCTCTTGTCTTATTGCTCTGGCTAGGACTTCCAGTATTATATTGAAAAGCAGTGGTGAGAATGGACATCCTTGTCTTGTTCCAGATCTTAATGGAATTGCTTTCAGCTTTTCACCATTGAGAATGATACTGGCTGTTGGCTTGTTATAGATGGCCTTTATGATGTTGAGGTATGTTCCTTGTATCCCAAGGATTTCAAGGGCTTTTATCATGAATGGGTGTTGCACTTTGTCGAAAGCTTTCTCAGCATCTATTGATATTATCATATGGTTTTTATATTTCTTTTTGTTGATGTGTTGGATAACGTTGATTGATTTTCAGATGTTAAACCATCCTTGTGCCCCTGGAATGAATCCAACTTGGTCGTGGTGAATTATCTTATGGATACATTGTTGGATTCTGATAGCTAAAATTTTATTGAGGATTTTTGCATCAGTGTTCATTAGGGAGATTGGCCTATAGTTTTCCTTTTTTGTGTTGTCCTTATTCGGTTTTGGTATTAGTGTAATATTGGCTTCATAGAACATGTTTGGTATTGTCCCTTCCTTCTCAATTTTTTGGAAGAGTTTGTGAAGGATAGGCACTAATTCCTCTCTGAATGTTTGGTAGAATTCATTTGTAAATCCATCAGGTCCTGGGCTTTTGTTTTTGGGGAGGTTTTTGATTACCATTTCAATTTCGCTGCTTGTAATTGGTCTGTTTAGGTGTTCTATTTCTTCTTTATCTAGCTTTGGGTGATTGTAGAGTTGTAGGAATTTGTCCATCTCCTCTAGATTGTTGAACTTGTTTCCATATAACTGTTCATAGTAGTTACTGATTATTCTTTTGATTTCTGCTGTGTCCGTTGTGATTTCTCCTCTTTCATTTATGATCCTGTGTATTTGTGCTTTCTCCCTTTTTTCCTTTGTGAGCCTGGCTAGGGGTTTGTCTATTTTATTTATTTTTTCAAAGAACCAGCTCTTGGTTGCATTGATCTTTTGGATTGTTTTTTTAGTTTCAATTTCATTTATTTCTGCTTTGGTTTTTATTATTTCTTTTCTTCTACTGTTTTTGGGGTTTTTTTGTTGTTCTTTTTCTAGATCTTTGAGCTCTGAGATTAGGTTGTTTCTTTGAGTTCTTTCTTGTTTTTTGATGTGAGCTTCTATTGCTATATATTTTCCTCTTATTACTGCTTTTGCTGCATCCCATACATTTAGGATATTGGTGTCCTCCTTGTAATTCAATTCAAAGAATTTTTTAATTTCTTCTTTGATCTCCTCGTTAGTCCAGTGGTCTTCCAGTAGTGTGGCTTTTAATCTCCATGAGGTAGGATAGTTCCTTGCCTTCTTTTTATGATTTATTTCTAGTTTGATGCCTTCGTGGTCAGAAAAGATGGTTGGTATGATTTCAATCTTGGTGTATCTGTTGATGTTTGTCTTGTGCCCCAGTATGTGATCAATCCTGGAGAATGATCCGTGTGCGCTTGAGAAAAATGTGTACTCCGTTTTTTTTGGGTTTAGTGTTCTATAGATGTCTGTTAAGCCCAAATGCTCTAGGTCCTTATTTAGAGCTTTAGTTTCTTTACTTATTTTTTGTCTTGTTGATCTATCCATTGTTGATAGTGGTGTGTTGAATTCTCCCACTACGTATGTGTTTTCTCTGATGTCTGTTTTCAGAGAGGACAACAGTTGTCTGATATATTTTGGTGCTCTTTCGTTTGGTGAGTATATGTTAATGAGTGTTATTTGTTCTTGAAGTATTGTCCCCTTAATCATAATATAGTGACCACTGGGGTCTCTTTTTATTTTTTTGAGTTTGAAGTCTGTTTTATCTGATATAAGTATAGCTGTTCCTGCTTTCTTTTTTGGCCCATTTGCCTGTACGATTGTTTTCCATCCTTTGACTTTGAGCCTATTTTTATCTTTTGTAGCTAAATGTGTTTCCTGGAGACAGCAATAGGTTGGGTTTTGTTTCTTAATCCAGGCTGCAACTCTGTGTCTTTTTATTGAAGAGTTTAGTCCATTTACATTTAGAGTTAATATTGATATGTTAGCATCTGTATTTGCCATTATGTTTGTCTTTCCTTTGATTTTATTTATTTATTCTTTTAATAACTTTTTTTTTTTTTGGTCTTCTTTCATTGTTATTCGTCCCTCTGAGGTTCTGGCTTTAGGATTCCTTGTAGTATTTTTTGGAGTGGGGGTTTAGTCGCAATGAAATTCCGGAGTTTCTCTTTGTCTGGGAAGGTCCATATTCTTTCTTCATGGAGGAAAGAGAGCTTTGCGGGATAGAGTATTCTTGGTTGGCATCTGTTTTCTTGGAGTCTGTTGACTATGTCCCTCCACTCTCTCCTTGCCCGTAGTGTTTCTTCAGAGAAGTCTGATGTCAGCCTGATTGGTTTTCCTTTGAATGTTATCTGTTTCTTCCCTCTTGTCAGCTTCATTATTTTTTCCTTGTCCTGGATTCTTGGGAGCTTTACTATTATGTTTCTTGCTGTGTTTTTTCCTTTCGTCGTGGAAGTTTGGTGTTCTTCTTGCTTCTTGTATATCAATTTTCAGCTCCTTCTTCACATTTGGGAAGTTCTCTTCAATTATATCCATGAATATTTTCTCTGTTCCTACATCTCTCTCCTCTCCTTCTGGAATTCCTATAACTCTTATATTTCCTTTCCTCATGGAGTCAGATAGTTCCCGAAGTCTTTCTTCATTCTTTTTCCTTCGTACTTCTCTTTCCTTTTCTGTTTTGGTTCTTTTTATTTCTGTGTCTTCAAGATTACTTATTCGTTCTTCCATTTCATCTATTCTGCTTTCATTGCTTTTCCCAGAGTTCTTTAGTTCCTCCATTAATTCTTTGATCTCCTGCATTTCTCTTACTTCCCTCTTTAGGGACTCAATTTCCTTCTTCTGATCTATCACTTTTTTAATCATGGCAATTTTAAATTCTCTTTCTGGAAGGCTCAGAAGTTCTTCCAAGTTGCTGTCGTTGCAATCTGGGGAGTGGTTTTCTTTTTGTGGTGTGCTTCTTTCCTGAGGCATTGTTAGGTTGCCTGTGGTTCTTCTACTCCCTACTGTCTGTTTTCTAATTTGTCGTATGCGTTGGGACACTGTGTTGCTCGGACTGACTGGCATCTTGGGTGAACTTCTCCGCTCCCCTCTGGCTCTTCCAGGAGCCATCTCTGTCTTCTGGGGGAGCTTTCTGCTGGTTATAGGCAGTTTTTACTGAAGAAATGTCCCTGTTCTAAAATGGCGAAGCGGGATGCAGTCCCTGCGCCTCCGGTTTCAGGCACACTCTTCTGCGCACCCGGTCTGCCCCGGACGTGGGTGCCTGCTCCCTCTGTGGGCTCAGACTGCTGGTCGGAAGGGACCTGGCGTGGGCTAACTTCCCAGCTGGCCACTGGGTCCTCCAGAAGCCTTCTGCCCTTTTCAAGCAGTCTTAAGAAATTTCCTGTTCTATGGGGTGTTATGACTTTTTTTTCCTGGTCGCTAGGTGGCGCCAGAGATCTCTCCTATTGTCCTTGGGGGGCTGTTTTTCGCCTCCCCCCACCCCGTGGGACAGGGAACAGAGCGGGAATGGTAGGGCACACCTCAACAGCTTTGGGGTGCTGTGTCTGCCTTGTGCCCCACCGTCCTGGAGAACCCACGCCCCGAATTTTCGTGCCCCGGGTCTCAGTTCAAAGCCCTCAGTTCCAGGACGCGGGCTGTAGCCCAGTTCAGTGGCGCGGGGATGGCGCCTTTTGCACCGCTCCCGTGCCTGGGCGCCTGGTTCCTGCTTACTCAGGGAGGGACCTTCACCTCAGTGAGGACCTCCGCGCATCTCCCCGCAAGCCTAGGTCGCAGGCGCGGGACCTGGGCAGCCGCGATTCCGGTCTGCACTTGCTTTTCAAGCTCGCAGAGCGAGCCACTGTGTTTCCGTGTAAGCTTACCAGCAGCCTGGGCTGTGTGCGCGTCTCCCGGGGGGTCTTTGTTCTTCTCTAATGTCGCCCGGAGCCGTTCGCTCACCTCCGTGGCGAATCCTGCAGGGTTCCCCTCAGCTCCCGTTCACGGGGTGTGGTGGCTGCAATAGTTCCTTTCCACTCACAGTCCCGCTTGCTGCGTCGTTTGTTCTTGTTGGCCGTTTTGGTTTGTTGTTTTCCTCCTCTCTGCCGGTCGGAGAGTGCCGCCTCTGTGGGCAGGGGAGGGGAGCAGGGTTCTGCGCTTCCCTCCCTTCTAGTCCTCTTTTATGGCCACTTTCTTCTTCGGGTAGTTTGCTGGAGTCACCCGTTTATCTTCCGTGTCCCAGTTCTCATTGGGACCTGCCGCTTTTCCTCCCTATTAACTTTTTTTAATGGGAGATCTTACTCACAGCGTCTCCTCGCCGCCATGTTGCTCCGCCCCCCCCCGTTTTTTCTCCTTATTCTTAATAAAGATACATTTACATCAAATACATGCCTTCAGAAGCCATTCATTTCTCTTTGTTTTAAAGGAAGTCATGCCCACTTTTCATTCTACAATTTTCTTCCATAACTATTAATTGAATAGTCATTATCCAACTTTGGCAAAAGGAAATGTTCTTAAAAACAAGTCATCAAATTCATCAAGTAGTTAAGATTTATCACTGAATCTGGGCTCTGATACTATCCTTTATTTTACTGAAATGCATTTTTCAAAATCCATTAACAGTTCAAAGTCATAGGCATGCATCTATAGGTCAGAATATCTGGGTGAATGTTCAGGGTTCATATATATTCTGACATTCTTAGGCAAGATAGCTAACTTTTCAGTGGCTACAAATGAATACTTCCTCTGCTTACATATTTCTTCAGGCTGCCATAGTAGCAAACTACTATAGATTGGGAGAATTAAATAATAGAATTTATTTCTCACAATTCTAGAAGATAGAATTCTGGGCTAGGTTGACAGTCTGGTCAGGTACTGGAGAGAGCTCCCTTTCTGGCTTACAGATGGCCACTTTCTCCCCATGGTTTCTCCTGGTCTTTCCTGAACACATAAACATGAAGAAGAGTGTTTGCTCTGGTTTCCCTTCTTGATAGGACACTGATCCTATTCTCAGATCCCCAATCTCATGACCTCATGTAATCCTCACTCAAAGACTCCATCTCCAGACAACATCATACTGGAGGTTAGGGTTTCAACATATGAATTTGGGGAGGACACAGGCATTGTCTGTAACAGAACATTAACATACTTGGGAAATTCATCATTATGCAAAAAGTATTATGTGATTGAAAAACAATTAACAAGTAAATATCAAAATATTACTTTATTTGTTCTTTGAAATAACATTACATTGTAGTAACATTACATTGTCATACAAGAGTCAGGTATTCATCACTATCAGTCAATACGTGTATATAGTGCAGTAAGTCCACCAAGCAGTTCTTGTCATACTTTTGCCATTAGGCTGCCCTTTATTATTATCTCATTTGGTCAATTTATGGTCCCAGATACTAATTCAAGGTCAGACTATTATTTCAAAGTACATTTTATAAGGTTAAGTTATTATGCAGATATTTCTAACCAGAACCAAGTTTTTACCATTGTAGCAGTCCATAAAATAGATATAATTAAACCAAAGACTGAGTCTTTCTCCCAAGCAAGCAGTAAAACTTAATGCTTACAAATCATAAGGAGAGCAATGGTTTCTATATTTCCCAAATCAAATAAAGTACTCCCTTCACAACATTTATGGTACTCTAGGGTGTAAAGTTTAGGCACAAATAGAGTACTCCAAAGGAAATGGGCCACAGAAGATTAAAAGGTATAATCAATACTAAGTCCCCAGACTGTAAAGTCATACATTTTGCCTATCCCTGTCTAATCCCAAAAGATTGCAGTTATTAAAGATAATATTTTTGAATCTGACACATTCACTTTCCACTTAAAAGCTTCATGGTGAATGTCATTATTATTACTAATACTATGACTACTCTGACTGCTACTGCCGTTATAAAGAATAGATCATATTTCTGTTTTCAGGTATAAAGAACTGTTCACTATTCTCTCTTTTTCAAACAGTTTAATTGCCTCAGACCATGACTGAGTTACAAGGACTGACACCTGGAATTCACTTATGGGAATTTTGTTATCAATAACTTGAGCTCTTGATCATATTTTTGCAGTCATTGTTATTTTGAAAAAAATTGTGTCTCTCTCCAGGTTTCCATAAGTGAAATATCTAGACATAGCTATAATGATCTTTCTTGCTGAACAGGTTTTTCTTTGGGGCATTTGGAGTAGTTTGTATAAAAGGTATGAATCTAACTATAACTGCTATGATCTGCTGTTCTTTTCTTTAACCCTTCTGTATTTTCAACACAGACTATTTCCTGGGATCTAAAAAAAAGAACTTACTTTACATTATTTGTTAAACAGATTTATGAAGATAATAAGTCCTGAGAAACCCTTGCAGTGGTTCTAGAAAGAAGCAAAGTTTATGTGCCATAGGTCCCTCTTAGTCACACCTGAATGATCCATGCATCATTTAATTATAAAAATTAGAACCATGTAATGAACTACCATTCACATACATAAAGACATGGAAAAAAAATCCATTGTTCCTAAGGTTTTTTTTTTTTACTGTTTTTTAATAATCTAAGGGAATTAACCCTTATCTTCATTGGGATATCATTATAAAACAATATCAAGATCAATTGAAAAGAAAGTACAATCAGGAAAAGACTTTCCATTAGAGATTTTTTACTCCTTTTATTTTCCTTACCGAGTTATCAGACAGTTTTACCAGCATCATTTTTTTTAGCAGTGTCTATAACTTTAACACTGACTTTAGCAAAGTTAGTGAAAATAGTTTTCAGGAATTATTTAATCATCTCTGTTGACCCATGGGTAGTTTTCGCGCTTGATCTTGTTTCAGAGAATGAAGAAGGATTTAAAATAGTACAACATTTAGATTTAGCATCAAAAATGACAGGGGCTCAAACCCTAACTCAGATTCTCACTAACTCTGACATATTGGGAATACTTTGAGACCTCTTTTTATCTGGTAAGTTTTTTTGTTGTTGTTGTTTTTGTTTTTAAACATTTATTTATTTATTTATAAAAGCACTGGGTACAGTCAGAAGAGTGGGAGGGTGAGGAATTCGCCAGAGCCAGAGCGGGGAGCAGAGCAGGCAGAAGGACCCAAGTACACTGCTGAGGGGAGCAGCGGGCGGCAGGAGAGGTCTGCGCGCCATGCGGGACCCTCCTCTGGTGGCCGGGGAGCAGCCGGGGATCGAACCGGCACCGCAGAGGCTGTGGGCAGCTTCGCAATCCAGCACTCAACCGCTGCACCACCAGGGAGGCCCTTACCTGGTAAGTTTTTAAGATTTTAATAAGATAATGTATCCAATGAACTTAAGATAGTATTCAATAAATTAGTGCTAGTAATAAGTAGTAATTTATTATTATTATGACTTAATTTGTGGTGCATATCCCTCATATGTGAGAGGTTATGGAATAATGTAGATGATATTCTAAATTAGTGGCTTCGCCAGGATTCACAGGTTTCCTTTATTACATGCTAATGAACGTTTAAGAGTAGATTTTCCACAAGACTCAACTGTGCTTAAGAAAGTGAAGCATTGTGATCAAATGCCTGCTCAAAAGGCTACCAAGGGCCTCCCCAGGGGCGCAGCAGTTGAGTGCTGGGCTGGGAAGCTGCCCGCAGCCTCTGCAGTGCTGGTTCGATCCCCAGCAGCTGGCGTGGGTTCCACATGGTGCGCAGACCTCTCCTGCTGCCCGCAGCTCCCCTCAGTGTAGTTCTTTGGTCTGCCTGTTCCGTTCCCTCCTCTGGCTCTGGTGAATTCTCTCACCCTCCCACGCTTCTGACTATACCCAGTGCTTGTATTAATAAATAAATAAATCTTAAAAAAAAAAAAAAGCTACCAAAATGTTAAAATGTCAGAGACTATCAAAGTATTTTCAGCAGGACACTTTTAATGATTCAAATAACTGCAAACACAATTGACACCGTAAGTCTCTTGATTCAAAGCTTCAGAAAGTCCCACTTTTGAGTTTTCAGAACATTCAAGATGAATCCAGATAATCTGATCTTTAATAATAATAGATCCCCCTTCCTCAAAGTACACAGATGAGATGGTAATTTATTTTTAGAACAAATTCCCTTCTACCTATTATGGAAGCCATGCTCTACAACTTCTCAGAAGAGAATAACTTTGGGACACTAAGTGGCCATTTATTATCAGCCACTGCTGAATTGTTATCATGCTTCACATCCACCTTCAGTTGTGAGTCACCAGAAAGCAGCACAATATAAAAAGCTTTAAAGCAAACATCACACAAAGATCTGAGATGGAAGCCGAGGCGGGGAGGGGGAAGGCGGGATGTGCACCAAAATGTCTACAGGAAGAAGCGAGTTAACTCAGACTGTAATGCCACATTATACAGACACATCTACTCACCCTTCAGCCACATCTATAATCAAGTAGAGACTTACTTAATGAGTCTCTTTCTTGAAAATTTAAAGTTTTTTTCTTTAAGAGAGACACTGATCTTTAATACCTATATCCTGCCAGCCTCTTAGGGATATTTAACTGATCAAGAAAAAAAACTGTATTATAACTACAAGCACATCAAAAAAAAAAAAAAAAAAACAGACATTAGACAAGTGTGAGGCATGAAAGCCAGATTCTGTAAGTGGAATGCTCTCCCCTGAATTGCACTGGGTGAGAAATTGCTAACATCATTTTCTGAAAACTTTCATTAACATCTCACAGTGCACTCATCAGTATAAAGGCTCAATGTGCTGGATCTACTTTGCTAAAAACTTAAAATGTGAGCAACCACAAGATGGGAACCCAAACCTAATTTATTAATCAATTAATCAAAATGTTTGAAAGATGATGGATAAGAAAGGTTTTCTTTCTTGTTTGCTTGTTTGTTTTAACTGACTGCAGGGAAGGACTGGATTTAGGAGTGAACACAATAGATACCTAAGTAAATGTTTAGTGTATGACAAATCAGAAAGGGGAGGTCAGCAAATTCCACTTCTCAAAAAACAAAGATAATAAAAGGATAAAAGCAAATATCATCCTCAAAAGACATATAGATCAAAATATTTTCTATACAAAATATTAGAAGGACTGCACCAGCGGCCTCCCTGGTGGTGCAAGGGGTTAATGTCAGCACTGAGAAGCTATATGCAGCCTCTGCAGCATGAGCTCAATCCCTGGCCCGGGAGGTGAGCCACATGGCACAGCAGACCTCTCCTGTCTTGTCTGCTGCTCCCCTCAGCAGCATATTTCAGTATATCTGCCGGTTCTGCTCCCCACTCTGTCTCTGGTGAATCCTCTTGCCCTTCCCACCTCTGTCCTGCATCCTAGCTCTTAGATGCATAAATAAAATAAAATTAAAAAAAAAAGGACTGCACCAATGTGTATACTTAAAGCTTTAAAACATATTTCTGTTTAAGTTAATATTTCTGAGATGGTAAATAAATCAAAAGGAAAAAATATGAATGTCCAACTTGTATCTCTAGGAGGATTTGAGTTGGCAGACCACATACACTTAATTGTTGAAATGACCTTGAACTAATTCACCCATGAAATAGGAAAAAAACCTGATAGGATTGCCATGATGAGCAAATGAGAGTATAAATATGCATGTTCTAAACACTAGTCTATAATTTCCTCTTGCACTGGGATCATCATAGCGTATCAGGAAACTAATCCAACACCTAGCATATGGGAGACTCTTGATAAATATTTTTTAATAGAAATTGGATCACAGGACACTAAGGAATGTTATCCTGCTCTGTGTGTGTGTGTGTGTGTGTGTGTCTGAGGGGGGAGTTATATAGAAGCACAACATAAAGTAGTAAAAGTATTATCCTTTCAAATTCAAACATTTTTCAACTTTTATTCTTATTCTATAAATAAGCATATATCAGATATGTCAGTAATGCATCAAATTCCACTGTGTATTGAAAAGTTTTATGTTTTTTAACCATTGTTCTTTCTCATTTGATCCAGCAATTGAAATATATTTTGCTTGTACTGCAGTTTTCTATTATGGGTATGTAATAAGGCTGACAAAAAAATAGAAAACTAAATATGTAGCTTTCTCTTACCACCTCCATTCTTTTCTCACATCCTCTAAGGAAATTTATAAGAACTTTTTTGTCTATTTTACACTTCCACAAAAAGAAAAGGTATTTACCTTGATACCTTGATATTTGGTGCCAGAAAGAGGAATATTTTTTCATGGCCAGAAAGTTTTGTTAAATCAAATATTATTAGGCTGTATATCTACAGATTTTATTTAATTTTACTGTTTCTGTGTCAATTAGTACCCACATCGTTAAATATAATAAGTCCCATGGGGACATTTAAAACCATGATATAAAGTTCACTGAAATTCCAGGTATTATCAGCTTACTTGTGTCCGTGAAAAGCTCTAAGACACTGTAAATTGAGCTTATTGATGGTCAATATGTAATTATGGTAACAAGTAATGAAAACAGAAGTTTAAAATCAAAGGCCTATTCTGATAGTTATAAATACAGAAAAAAAATCTAATATTAGAAGTGCTGGCATTTGAACGATTTATCAATATTAACATGTTAATTTTTACTATATGTATATAATGGAACTTTCTAGTAGCTAGATAATGCAAATAATAATATCTAACTAATATTCAGATACAGACAAGCTTAAAAATGAACTCTTGATAGCTGACTAAAGAACTGGCACCAAGAGGGGTAGAAGTTGGGAGACAGTTAAGAACAAAGAGGGAAGGAAGAACAATAGTCTATGAGGGTTGAATATGGCTGAGTTGGTGTTGGATCACTATGGTGGTAATATATGATGGGGGTAGCCCAATATTACTGCAATAAAATAAAATCAAATTTAAAAAAATGATAAAATTATATTGTAAAAAATGTTAAATTAAAACAGCAGCAGCAACTGCTCTCTGCCCACCTGTCTGCACAGGTGCCTTTTTCCTTTCTCCTTTTCCTAATAAACCTGTCCCTTTAAAATGTAAATAAATAAATATAAAATTTTAAAAATGCACACAAAAGTAGTAATAGGGTACACATATGCCGACGCACATATGCTAACAATTTCATTGAAATATTTGCTATATGGTGAAGTTTTTTTAAAAATATTTAACTGATTATAATTTATGCTTACAGATCAGGCATGTAGAAATCATGTACCAACAATGGAAAAATGTCAACAATACTCCCACACAAATAATGTGCAATATTTTAGAGTATACTGTCTGAAACCATGCCCATGTACAAACACAAATACACCCCCTTACCACCCCCAAGACATTAACTGTGTGGTGTATAACAGGATGGCTGTTGTGGTGAACGGTAGGATTGGGAGGCAGGGAGGCACTGAAAGGGTTGTACTGTAATTGATTTGAGTATCAGACCCAGCAATGTCCCTGAGCAAGCTGACAGGTGTGGCCAGCACAGATGAAAATGTGGAGCAGGGTGTGAAATGAGCCTGGAGAATTCAAGAAACTAAATTCTGCCAACAGTAGGAATGAGAAAGAGAAGGGAAGTGAATTGCCTCCCAGAATCTCCAGGCTAGACCTCAGCTGAATGGCACCTTGATTTTGGTTTTGAGAGATTTTGAGCAGCAATCCAGTTGAGTCTCCTTTAACTGCCAACATATAAAACTGTGAGATTATAAATGTGCATGTTTCTGGTAGTAAATTATACAACAGTAAAAAAAAAAAATCTAAATCAAATGGGAACTTACAAGAAAAAGAAGCATCAGAATTTGATATGGATTTTAAAAAATTCCCTTTTTGGAGAAAAAGGAGAGAGAGACAGAGAGGAGAGAGAGAGAGAGAGAGAGAGAGAGATTGAGAAACTTCAGCAGTAATCAAGAACAAAGGAGAGAGTAGATTAAACAAAAGATAAAGGTTGTAGCAATGGACATTAAGGAAAAAAAAAATGTCCACGAGAAAAATGCTATTTCATTTACTCATTCAAAGGAGGATGTTTCAGGAAGTGTTAGCAAGTAGGGCTATAAAGGACTGTACTGAAAATCTTCATCCTTCCTTCCACAATCTCTGTTCTCTCTCCTATGTCCTGTGTCCTGGCAGCTGATTTGCATGGACCCCAGAGAGGGATATTCCTGGCCTCTGGTTCTGAGGCAGAATTAACCAATAAGCAGAACTGATAGGAAACTAAAGAGAGGAGAATGTGGTCATGGTATCTTCTGTTTCCTTCTTATAGCCATTATGAATGGGCTGCATCCCTTAACGGAAACCCCTAAGTTTTGTTGTGTAGCCTCTCCCCTCTCCTCCTGAGTCTAGTATTCGCTTCTTCTCTTTTCCTTCTCAGATCTAAGGCTGAGATATATGGTTTGGGAAACTGCACTGTCCCACTGTATAGCCATTGCATTTTAAACAACTCCATGGACTGCATGTGTTTTTTACGGTTTTATGACTATATGGTCAACTATAACTGACTCCATGGACATGATGGGTTTTATGAGGTAAATTATTTTAAGAGAAAAAAACCTAGTCTTGGAGTTCAACATTTTTTATATTAAAAATAATAATGCAGTTTGTATTTATTGAGATAGATATTGCACATATGTACTGTTGTGGGTAAAAGTGCTTTCTCCAATGTCATGTGTCTAGAGAGTGGCAGGCCTGGTAGTCTTCCTCCAGAGTCTCTCCTCTGGATAAAGACGATCCTGAAAGGCAGCAGAAGCAATAGGCAAAGGGAGTCTTGGAAGAGCAGACAATTAGAGTAAGATTTTCAAGGTATGTGGATGGCAACAGTACGATCACGTCAGACGAGTCAAATATTATGAACACTTAATGATGTTCTTTAGATCTGGCAGCATGAAAATTATTTTGTATCCTTTTTTGCAATTATAATTAATACTGAAATAAATTTTTGGTCATACACATTTTCTAAAAGTGAAATAATTTTATCAATGTGTATACTCATTTTAAAATGGGTAATTCCAGAGTGTTCTGCATAAAGTCATTTATACTCCTACCAAGTACATGAGAGAATATGTTCCATAAAGTCTTTCCAACACTGAATCAATCTGATGTTTGTCAGTCTCAGAAAATATATTAGTTCAATGCTGTTTATATGTGTTTGATTATTAGCGAGTGAGCAATGCTATGCCTTTATCTACTGGAAAATTAATGCTTTTACAAGTGTGAATATGAAAAAAGAAAATCACAAGAGAAACTCCATAAATTACACCATTTTAATGACTTATACCCTATACCCATGATATTTATTATATTTTTTTCTTTTTGGGTAATACTGACAAAAACTAATTCATAAAAGATCTTTCTATAATCCATATGCTTTGTTCTACATTTTATTGCCATAAAGCAAATTTGAGTATCTGACATTTATCATGGAGCAAAATATGTATTTAGCAAAATGACTGATGCTGATGAAGATAGTGATGATGTTGGGGGTGGGGGTTGGAAGAAGAGAAAATGACAATGAGGCTGTTATGTTTCCATGAATTCTTGCTACAGTTAGGTGTGTTTTTCATATGATATTTTTCAATTTTTTTGTGTGTAATTCAGTTTGGAAGTTGAATATCATTTATATTTCAGTATATTTTTCTGTGAGTACATTTCAATGATATTTCAGTACATTTTTTACAATAACAGTGCAAAAATGAGCAGGATTGAAAGTGTAGAGTTTAAAATAGGAAATAAGTTAAAATGTAACTTTTGCTTACTCTTCGTGTGTGTGTGTGTGTGTGTGTGTGTGTAAATCCTTTTGTTATCTTTCTATGGTTCTTCATAGATTTCTGCATCTATAATACATATTTCTATTTATGCCCTAATATTTTAATATAGTTTTAAGCAATACATCTCCTAGATAACAATCTCCCACTACTAGGACATTACAATCTCCTACTAGGACATTACTCCCTTTATCTAACCAAAACATTTCTCTGGAATTTTATGATTTACCCTAACTAGATCTGCTGTCTGGTCCACATATTCTTTATGATCAGAAATTCCCATGAAAAGAAAGTTATTTATTTATTTATTTATGGTAATAATGACCCATATAATATATATATATATATATATATATAAAATGAACATTAGAAAATTTGACTCTAAAAAAATGAAATTCATTGTTTTCAGACTAGGATGAATAGGTATTCACCTTCAGAAGACAATATAAAGAAAATTAAATTTTCTATTTAAGGAGTAGGAGGTATTTAATAGCTATGGAGTGATGTGGTAGGTCATAAGCAGAAAGATTGTCATATTTTATTAGAAAAATGCAATACCAATGTAGCAAAATATATAGGTTAAAAAAGAAACAAATGGATACTAAATATATCAGCCAAATTTTGAATAAAATGTTTAGAAATATCCAATTTTAATGTTTTCAGTTTCAGAAAACCATCCATTCTATGAATTATTTTTCCCTCTAACATTTTAAAATAATAATTGTATTTGAAAAACATCACTTAATCATGTCTTTATACTATTCATTCAAAAAGTTCATTTTCCTAGCCTCCCTGGTGGGTCAAGGGGTTAAGATGAAACCTGTGAAGCATGAGTTTGATCCCCGGCCAGGGAGCTGACCCACATTGTGCAGCAGACCTCTCCAGACTTGCCCACTGCTCCCCTCAGCAGTGTATGTCAGTCGAGCTGCCTGTTCTGTTCCCCACTGTCTCTAGTGAATCATCTCACCCCCCACACCTCTGGCCTGTACCCCTATTCTTGTATGCATAAATTAATAAATCTTTTTTAAAAAGTTTATTTTCCTCCCAAAATACCCAACATAGTAATTTGTATGTAATAAAGGGGGGAGGATATTAAAAGATATATAAGATCCTGTCATGTTAGAACATGAATACTGTCTAATAATATGAATATGATCATGGGTAATATAAGCCAAGACTTTGTTGTAACTATAAGCAATGAAGGATGCTTTTTCATGTAAATTTACCAAGTATCGCATTCTTAGAAATTTGCTTCAATGTTCTGTTATTTTCTATTTCAAGAAGTGAGTTTTATCCTAAATTGTATATATTAGAATCAATATAATCAAGTACTTTTATTTGCAAGTGATTAAAAAAATTGCTTAAACTAGTCGCAAGGGATATAGTTCTTGTGAAGTATGGCTTCATACAGAGGTTCAGACATTGTTTAAAACCCAGTCTTTTTTTTTTATTCTCCACCCAAGAGTAGCTTCATTTATACTGAAGCCCTGGTTGGATTGAAATAATAAGTCAATTACTTTTATCTATCAGTTGGGCAACTCCAGCAAAATAAACATTTTTTAAATTTATTTATTTATTAAAGATTTATTTATTTATTAAATAAGAACCGGGGTACAGGCCAGAAGAGCAGGAGGGTGAGAGATTCACCAGAGATAGAGCAGGGAACAGAACAGGCAGACTGATGAAATATACTGCTGAGGGGAGCAGTGGACAAGACAAGAAAGGTCTGCTGCGTCATGCGGGACCCTCACTGGCTGGCCGCGATCAAACCAGTGCTTCAGAGGCTGCGGACAGCTTCACAGCACTGCACTCAACTACCTGCTCCACCAAGGGAGGCCCTAAACATTTATTTTTAAATCGTTCCCAACATAATCCCAAAACTGGTTTTCATTGGTTCGGCTTCATAATATGTAATATTCCAAAACACTGGAGGACCTGGGGGTCTGATTTGGCAACCTGGGTTATAGGCCCAGATGGTTGATACCATTCAAATCCAATGAATTTCAACTTGTAGGGAGCTACCAAAAAAATTCACATCCTGAAATATCTCAAAGATGAGTACAGTTGAGCTATTTCTATTTGATCCATAAATAAGAAATGCTGAAAGCACTGAACATTCTTTCCTAAAACCAGCAGTATTTTCATTTTCTTCTTTTGAGACGCAAGTGGCTCATTAGCTTCAGGAAAGCACATTAGTATTTAGTTGTAATTTAATAGGAACTTTTCCTGGTCAACCATTATTAAAGCCAAAGTGATTAAGCAGTGACACACTAATTGTCTCCAAATGTCCTCCATCTCAGAGGAAGATAAAAGTGAGATAGGGACACACACATAATTAGCCAAAGAAAGATAGTGCACGTGGCAGGTAAGGTGGTACCAGCTCTGAGTTAGGGTGCTTATCTGAAAAGGCAGTGAGTAAGACTGGATATTATTATAATATATGAAGCCAATGGAGACAACTTAATGAATGTGTGATGAGATAAAGCCATAATAAGCACAGGTTGGCAAAAAGGCTAATAAAAGGATAACCCATAGATTCACAAAAATGACCTGAGAACACAGCATGCATTAATCAATGTGAATGGGAACATTAGAACTACGTGTCTCTAACTCCATTCCTTAGAACCACATTTCCACAAGGTCTTGATAGCATAGCACCTTGTTGAAAATGCAAAATGAATGTATTGGTGAAAGAGAATTTGAAAAAACTTCATTCCAAGTCGTCTCTCACTAGGTCTTAACGCATTTGTGTTTCTGACTCTGAATACCAATGAACACCTGGTGTTGGTGTTTGGCTGAACTGAAGGCAGGTAAAAGTGTTTTGGAAATATGTGAGGTCAGGCCACACTAAAGTTATGCTAGCTGTTGCATATTTGTACATTTTTGCTTTTGCAGATCAGATTATGGATCAGGACAGTGAATATGGTATAGATATAAAAAAGGATTTGACTTAATGGATAATGGGGGTAGAAGCACAGATAACTTCTGAATATTCTCTGGGGAAATTCTTCCATGTCATTCTGGGTGATTTTTCCTGGAACTGCTTTTTCCCTAGTCCTTTCTAATGGCCTGTAATTTCCCCCAAATATATTGCATGTACTTATTTACTTTCAATACAATTTTGTTGATTTACCAGTCATTTATGTAACTACATAATTTGGGGAGTAGAGATGCAAATCTCGAAATGTGCACGTGGTCAGCAATGCTGCAGTGACAAAAACCATCTTCCTCCCTCTTCCCCTCTGATAACCACTCCACGGAGTCTAAGAGTTGTTTTGCTATGTTTTACCATTTTGTTTTCTTTGTTATTTATATTTCACAAATGAATGAAATCATCTGGTAATTGTCTTTCACTTCTGGATTCATTTCATTGACCTCAATCACCTCCAGATTCATCCATTTTGTCCCAAAAGTCACCATTTCATTCTTTTTAATAATTCGTTTGTAATCTGTGGAGTATATACACCATTATTTCTTTATCCAGTCATCTGTCAGTGGGCAGTTAGGTTGATTCTATGCCCTAACTATTACAAATAATGCTGTTTTGAAAATTATTTTAAGACTTTATCCTTTTCATCAAGGAAATAATGTGTTAAATATAGAGCTAGACATCAGCCTAATTTTTTCTATATAGTAATTTAGTTAACTATCAAGCTATTTCATAAAGTCGGTAGTTTTACTGTCTATGGGGAGTAATCACAGTAAAACTAAGTCACATGAGAGCCAAAGGGCACATCCAACCACATTGTGTCTTCACCTCATTAGCATCAGAGTTACCAATGTTTTTCACAGAAAAAGAAACAACAACTTCTGACTCCACTAAAACATCTGCTCTCTATTTGTTGCACATCTAGATCTTAGAAGAAGAGTCTTAAAATGTACTGTCCAGAAGGAGGTAAGGGACTTGTGTCCAAAGACAGATTCAGGGCACTATTCAAGTAAATGAAATGAAATTTCCTCAGGACAACATATAGCATCCAAAACCACAAATTCCCACTCTTGCTCCAAATTTACAACTTATACCTATTTTGTTCTCTGTGTTTCTCCTTCCTTCTTATTTTAAAACACTGAAAATGACACAATCTCTTGCTTTCAGAATTTTAGCACTTTGCAAGAATATATTGTTATTTTCAAGTGCCCTTATCCCTCATTTGTAAATGAATTTATGTTACCAAGATTAAGCAAGCAAACTTGTGTGTGAGGGGAAAGGTCTGATCTGGAGAGATGGACGAAGAGAAAAGTATTTTCCCAAATGAGGGAGTTGTCCCTTTTCTAATTAATAGGACACTACCATTCTGTGGCAGAGATCTGGGTACAGGGATCTGAGGAAAATACTTGTAGAGACTGAGGACACTAATGCCATACTCATCTTCAGAAGGGTTTGCTCCATCCCCAACAAAACCCAAAAGCAGTCACTAAATGTTATGGGGCACTCATGCAAATGTCTTAGTGATAACCACCCATCACTATGGATAGCTTTCCAGAAGGTATATCCTAAAAGATTTGGTGACTTTACTATAACCCTACAGTAGATAAAAGGAAAATCAGAAAGTGATGGCAAATTGGTATTTCTAGCAACCTAACTCAGTAGTTCTGAACTGAAAATAATTTCAAGGAGGGGAGCTGGGAATAAAAACAGCCCATCAAATTTCTTCCACACACAATATGTGGATGTAAAGAGATACCTTTGGAGTAGTTTACAGACACTCAGATTTGATTGTTCTATCTTTAAGAGAGTTATATATTAAAATTACAATAAACATTTTTCCCAAATGTATATCATTATGGTAATGTATTTTTTATTTGCTCGTAGAATTAATGTATGAAACAAAAGTGTTATGAGCAACTAGGAAAATTATATGGTTAATTAAACATTCGATTTTATTCACTTTGAATGAAAGAAACTGAGCAACCTTAAGCTGGCCTCCTAGTCTGCTCTCAGCAGTGCAGAACTGACAGAGTATCACAATATCAACTCAATTAGCTGCAGGCCATAATCCCAAGCGGGGACACGATATACACAGTGGACCTCCAGACAGCTCAGTGCTTACCAATGGGCAGATATTCCTAACGCTCAGAGCCTTTGGTTTCCTCATATGGGGAAGGGAGAATTCAAAGTCTTTCTTTCCTTCAATGTCATTCCCTGTAGCCTTAATTTTGTTCTGTATTGGGCACCCTGCATCTTTGTAAAAAAAAAAAAAAGATCCTATTCATCACTCAATGGTGAGCCTCTCAATTTTTTCTATAGCAAAAATTTAGCTATGTTTTTTATAAATCAACAAATGGGTGATGGAATTAATAGAAGTATCAAGGAGGGAAAGAGTTGACAGGAAAGATTTTACAATAAAGCATTAAATCAGTTTTGAAGGACCTCTATTTTCTATCCTTTATCCTGTGATAAAAGTAGAATAGGGAAGATTTTTAGTGAAACATAGAGACAAGCTAAGCAAAAGGAATAGGAGATTGTATTGAGCTAAAATATCAGATTTATATGACAATTACATGCATAAATATAAAAATGTGATATTCTGTTCTATAGAGATCTTAGGTGAAAAATTAAATAAGACGATACTAAAGCTTAAAATTAACATCCTATGATTATTTTTGAGGGTATTCTATAATCAAAATGTCTTTTTGAAATTGTATATTTATGAGAATTTATACCATTAAACTACATTTTAAAATTATATTTCATGTTTAATATATAAATATAGACACCATGCTTGAGTTGGTATTGTGGATTCTCATGATTCCATAATATTTTCAGGACTTAGAAAAAAATTAGGCTATACACAAAACAAATAGTTATAAGTCAAGGGAAAGGGGAGTTGAAGCTATGTAACTTCAAACATGTAGCCATTTCAATACACTCAGGTCAATTAAACTCATTTTATGTTTGGATAATTGAGCCATATATTGCAGCAGTTTTCAGGCCTATTTGTAAATCTTTAATTTACATTAACAATTCAGTTTGAAAATCTGACTCTAAAAGATCCTAAAAATAAAAAGATAATCTGATACTGAGACAGATGGACAAGTATTTGGGTAATTATCAATCAGTTACTCAAACATTCAAAGTGAGTAGCAAATTGTTTCCTGTTATCTATGAAAACTATTTAAAAAAAGGCCAGGAAATGAGGTGTGATTCCATGGACCATATGATGGTAAAACAGTTTGTGTGTGTGCTTTGTTAAGCATCCTTGTCTCTCCATGACAGTAAGTGAGTTATATCCTTTGGATTAGATTCCCAAATAACTTAGGCAGTGTGAAATTCTTATCCACTTCTCACCACTGAGCTGTATAAAAACAATGAACAAGCAAGCACTCAGTGAAACCAAACAAACACATCCCTGGTAGGCACGAGGCACTTGGGGTTGTTCACTCCAAATTCTCCATAGGACAGAAGTTCTTTCATTAAAGCTATTCTTTTATATACATACAATCCTTCTCTCTGAATGCAAGCTTGTCTATGGTTCAGTTGATGCCTTATTCAGTGCTATTCATATCTTTATGACCTGACATAGCAGGAGCTCAAAATGTGTTGGCTGAATGAAAAAATTATTTTTTTTATTTTTAAAGTAATTTTAGCTTATATACAAAAGGTCTTTCTCAGTGTGGCTAGGGGACCACACTCATGAAAGAATAATGAAGCAATCTGCCTCATCCCTTACCCTTGGAAATTTCCCTGAAAAAAAAAAAAAACACAAAATACAAAACACCATTTCTGGGGGAAATAATGCAATGATGATAGAAGAGAAACAGGCAACTGAACTATATACCAAAGGGAAGGACAAGGCCTTTAATAAATTACCTCTCATATGAAAGATGGTTAGAGGTAGAATTAAGTGTGTTTCCTAGAGCCTGGCAGTGGATGTTTAAGCCAACACAGAGTTATATATTTTATATACTGAGAGGCAGGCCTGGCCCTTGGGAACCATCAAGGACTGAATTAAATTTAATCACCTATGTTCATTTATTATGGATCCCCAGAAGGCTTTCACCAAGGTGCTGGGCAGCTGTGTTGGTTTCCCTTCAGCTTTTTCCTAACTTTTTAACCTTGTAGCTATTTTTCTTCACTCCAGTTATATTCATTTTTGCTAAAAAGTGTCATTTTTTCCCTGAAAAAGTGGTCACAAGCAATTTGAGACTGAAAAATACAGTTACTGGGGAGACAGATAATATAATACTCTACTTTTTAAAAGTAAATACTTACTTAAAAAAATACCTAATATCAACATAAGATCTCTTGATTCTAATGAACATTACTCATTATTAAAAATGTAATTCTCCAAAAGAAGGAGTAGTGGAGCCTAGAGAATTTGGAGTGTTTAGATAGCTTCAGACGACAGCTAAACTATGGTCACTTAACTGTAAGTCATGATTTTTAATTAACCTTTTAATAACTACTACATTTGCCATTGCCCTCCTTCTTCCTTTTATACAAGAAAGTCACTGTTTCATTGCTCTCTTACAGACTCCAATGAATGAACTAAATTGTTTTCAAAATGTTCAAATAATTTTCCTTTATTTTTTCAACTTACTGAAGTTTGATGGTTTTCATCATGTTATCTATCCAAATCAATTTTTTTCTGTCTACATGGAGGAGAGGGCTTTTGTTTTATGTCTTTTTTAAAAAAGATTTTTATTTATTTATACAAGAACCGGGGTACATGCCAGATGCACGGGAGGGTGAGAAGATTCACCAGAGACAGAGCAGGGAACAGAACAGGCAGAGTGACGAAACACACTGCTGAGGGGAGCAGCAGGTGCAACAGGAGAGTCTGCCTCAACATGTGGGAATGTCCCTGGTGGGCTGGGAATCGAACCTGCACTGCAGAGGCTGCGGACAGCTGCACGGTGCGGCAATCAACTGCCTGCGCCACCAGGCAGTTTTATATCTTAAATATGAACACTGACTACAATATTTGCTCATTCATTCAATAAATTGCCCAAGTCTTATTACAATGCCTGGTATTTAGTAAGGTAGCTCTTATTCTCTGGAAGCATAAAGGATTCTGTTGCACAACCTATATTGATTAATGTAATAGTTGTTATATGTGTTGATAATGTAATGATAGATACTGAGCAAGAGATGGTGGCATTTGAGAGAGAAAGGCTGACGTTATCAATTAAAAAGCAATCACTTATTTGGAAAGACACTGATAAACAATACTGGAGACTAGAACAGATAAAAATCTGGGTGTGCCAAGGTCACACCCATATTAAAATTAACAGGTAGTCCTGGTAAAATAACTCTAAATTGTAGTGTAAATATAGGAGATGAATGAAACCACTCTGTGATGCTAGGTACTCCAGGTACAAGGGTCTCTGAAGACTTCTTTTAAATTTTTATTTTGATGGAGATTTATATCACATTGTCTGTGAATTAGAAGTACAGGATTTCCCAGCACAGGTGTTGTTGTCACACTGCACCCAACACCCTCTTTCACTGTTGTTAGGACTGCAGACTGGTCCAGATCCTATGGAAAACACTATGGCGTTTTCTCAAAAATTAAAAATAGCTCTGCCATGCAACCCAGAAATTCTGCTTCTTGGGATCCACTCAAAAAACACAAAAACACCAATTTGAAGGGAAATGTTACTCTCAAGTCCACTGCGGCACTATTTATAATAGCCAAGCCACAGAAACAAACTAAGTGCCCAGATGCAGGTGGGTAAGTCAGGATGACATTGTATATATACACAATGGATACTCACTTAACTATCAAGTAAGATAAACTTTTGCCATTTGCAGCAATATGGACAGAGCTGGAGGTTATTATGATAAATATGTCAGAAGTAGAAAGACAATTACTGGATGATGTCACTTGTATGTGGAGTCTATTTTTATTTTTTTATATTTTTTTATTTTATATAGGCATGTTTTTATTTGTTTGTTTGTTTGTTTTGTTTATACATGCACTGGGTACAGTCAGAAGCACGGGAGGGTGAGAGAATTCACCAGAGCCAGAGCGGGGAGCAGAGCAGGCAGAAGGACCGAAGTATACTGCTGAGGGGAGCAGCGGGTGGCAGGAGAGGTCTGCACTCCATGTGGGACCCTCCTCCGGTGGCCAGGGAGCAGCTGGGGATCGAACCGGCGCTGCAGAGGCTGTGGGCAGCTTCGCAACCCAGCGCTCAATCGCTGCGCCACCGGGGAGGCCCTATATGTGGAGTCTAAAGAAACCAAACAAAGGGTCAGATAAAATCAAACTAAGAACTAACTCTAGAAAGCTGGCTATAGAACCTTAAGAGGAAGGGAAGAGGACAAAAGCAGAGTGGAGAGGGAGCACAATGGACTATGGTGATAGTCAGAAAAGCAGACCCTTCCCTCCCTAACAAGCTGACAGGGAAGGGAAATTCTAGACCCTTCTTATTCTCTTGCCAAGGCCAGTCTTCTTAACCTCTCCAAATTTTTTTTTCCTCCCCATATTACTACCAGTTGAATTGTATGCTTATATTGTGGTAACATAGTCTCCCCCATCACCAATAATATCATATTGTGAATATATATGATTGACTTAACACATAATGAAATCTCACCACTCCAGATGGAGTCAACAACTTTGAGATCTGAAACTCAATTTAAAGCAAACACTTTTCCAAAGATGAAAGCTACTCCTATTTCCTAAGGCAGGTGGGCAAAATAGCAATCTGAAAAGTCACATAGAATTTGAGCTCTGATTAAATGTCCAGTTCCACTAGGTAGATAATGAGTTGTGTGGGAAGTGGGTAGAAAGTTTGGAGACAACACAGGATGATGGTTTCTTATGATGAATCAGCTTGAATATGAGAAAAATATGGCTGGGTATTTAAGAAATCTCAACTGGTCTCATGCAACTGGAAATTAAAGGATATTTTCTTTAATCTTTATGAAATATCCAAGAGCCAAAAGAGATAAATTAAAATGTGGGGGTAGGGGGGAACATTATTGGACAATACAGTGCACAAATGCTCCAATTTGAAAAGATTTTGAGACAGTTAGAGAATTGTTATATCAGGTGTATATTTAAAAAAATAGATGTGATTTACAGAGATAGAAAGCCTTTTGAAATCTATGTCAACAAACATAGAAGCAGAAATATATATTCTACATGAATCACCATAATATGTGTTTTAATTTACAGGTAGGTCAAGATTATTGATACTACAAGTGAGTTAAATCAACATTTATGAAATAATGTGTAGCTCTAGTGCCTATATTTATGTCAGTAACATGTTTATAAACCTCACCTTATACAACAAAACAAAATATATGAAGAATCACCTGGTATATCAGTAAATCAAGATCCTGATGCTTAAACAAAGTAATTTCAACTTCTAGAAATTACTTATAATATATAATCCAACATATGCATTTAGTAAAATAAATCACAAAAATTGTTTTTTCAAGGCCTTAAATATTCTATACATTTACACTTCTGTATTCAATAAGTTATTTAATATGTATAAGAACTTTGGAAATGGCTATATCAAAATATCTGTCATTGTATTTGGGAGGTGAAGTTATAGGAATTCATTCAATTCTTCAGCTTTTCAACAGTAATACAATTATAATTACAAAAATCACAAAAGGATAAGGAAAGTAGGGAGACAGAGGAGAAAAAAGAGAGAAATGGAGGAAGGAGAGGAGGGAGAAAACAGCTACTAAATGTATGAATTTCAGGATGAATTTTTTTGAACATATATTCTGAAATATTCACCTTTTCTTTTGCCATTAAAATATTTTTTTAAGTAGAAGGTTGTTAAAAGAGTGAAATATTTTTATGACATACACTAGTGGAAAAAGGGAGAGTTAGTGGGAGGAAAATAAACTACAACAGAAAACTACATATGTGATAGAAACCCAATGACCGCTTGTTGACTATAGAAACTTAACCTTTTTCAAACATTTTACCCACTGCAGACACCTTGGACTCCAGTATGAATTACTACTCTGTTACTGTTGTCTACTGCAATTGATCTTTTTTTGTCATTCTTGCCAATTAATAGACCCACTTCTATGGAAAGGAGATTAGTGATAAAAAATGAGTGTAAGGACATCACCCTTAAGATTACATATACTACCCTAAAATCCCTATTACTGTGATCTGCCATTTCTGGCTTTTTCTGTTTGTGGTCTTGTGAAGTATGAAGGCTCTGGTGTATATATACAAATATATACTGAAAATAAAGAATTTTAAACATTTATCTCAGGAAAGATATAATTCTGGTTTATAGCTTTGGTCATTAATACAAAATGTTAAATTCTAATAGAGAGAACTTGGTTCACATGATACCACTGAATTCATTAATAATAGGGAAAAAAAGATTTATTCATTCAACCAACCCAACTGATTTTTCCAATGCATTGCTTATTGTTTTGTTATCCCCAAAGGATGAACTTCAATATGTAAAATATGAGTTTTTTTTAAAAGATGAATCAGCTTCTAATGCCAAATTCAATAAACTCAGCCACTGAATTTACATCCCATGATTATAAGAGGGGAAAAATGAATGATGCCCCAAATTTCAACTATTTGTCTCAGAAGTTTCAAGCAGGAAATTAAGCGTAAGTTATTGGAGTGCTTGGAAACCAAATTGATATTTAGAAAACAGAACTCGCATAATGATTTTTCCATCCAGTTTATTTATTCTGAATCCAATAGCCATTAATACAATTTAAACTCCAGGGAAGTGAAGAAACCAATGTGGAGTTACTTTATTATCTCATTTATAGGGACTATGTGACTTTAGAAAGAACTGTGATTACAGAAAAAAAGGTGATTTTACCCCTTCATTGCCTACTGCATAATATTTTTAGTCTGTGATCTTTCTACCTCCTTTAGCATATCACAAATAACAGAGACCTCAGGAAATTATATGAAATATTTCCTTTCAAAGCCTTTGTATTTTCCCCATAAAGAAAATCATCACCCACATTAAAGATAAGAAAACCTTCTAAAAATGAGAGACCCTAAGAAGAAGAGATGATGAGACTATTAAGTGATTAACAACATTAATGTGTGTATTACTCCAGGCTAATTCATGGTTTACAGCAAGAGTGGAACACAATGATCTTAGCTTGCAAGTGAAAACAGAACTCTCTTAATCCGTTTCAACTAAAAGCAACCTATTGATGGGATTCTTCCATTTGTCACCTTGTACATGTGTGTAGTTATTACCATCTCAGAAAAGGTTTACAAAAGCAACATGAATTAATGAAAGAGCAAGGGATCAGGAGTCTAGAATTATCTTTGTCCTATACTGAGTGACCTAAAGTTCCTAGAATTTCTGGTCCTGTTTTCTCCTCTGTGATTTGAGGATAATTTAGATAATAATCTCTGCTGTGCTTGCCTTTCTAAAAGTCCATCTTCAATGAACAAAGGATATAATTTGAAGTCCAATGACCATACCATCTAACAAAACATAACTGATTCTCAAAAGACTCAGGTGCTCAGGATGAATTATGCTACTACACAGGAGTTATTGTGGGGTTCTGCTGTTAAATATGGGCACTGCAAAAAAGTTGGTGAAAATAGGTTCTAGAGTATATATATTTGAATTGGTTACCATGACATAAAAAATGCCCCAAATACATAATATTACTACTAGATAATTGCATTATTTTGAACAATTGGATAAGGATGCTTACATTTTTTTTTAAAGATTTTATTTTTATTTATTTATACAAGCACTGGGTATAGTCAGAAGCACAGGGGGGTGAGAGAATTCACGAGAGCCAGAGCTGAGAGCAGAGCAGGCAGAAGGACCGAAGTACACTGCTGAGGGGAGCAGCGGGTGGCAGGAGAGGTCTGAGCGCCATGTGAGACCCTCGCCCTGTAGCCGGGGATCGAACTGGTGCTGCAGAGGCTGAGGGCAGCTTCGCAACCCAGTGCTCAACGGCTGTGCCACCGGGAAGGCCCAGGATGCTTACATTTTAAAATAAATTAATAAACACCACAGCTGCTTTGTTGATAAAAATAGGTACATGTGTTTTATGAAGTTTCCATTTCATTTTAACTGTTTAGCTGAACCAAGTTTTGTAGTTGTTTCTTATATTGAAGTAGAAATTTGTAAGAGAGGAAACGTCAAGAAAATAATCCCAGTAAAAATTATAAATTAAACCTTTAAAATTTATATTGATTGAATTCAGCTGAGTGCCTATAATGACAACAATAATAATAGCGAACATTGTAAGTGCTATGTATCAAACTTTGTGATAAGCACTTTCATTGTATTATTTTATTGAATCTCAGTCATAAATGTGAGCATATATGTACATATATATATTTATACACACACACACACACAGAGATATTATGTAACTTTACAGATCAGGAAACTTAACAAATGATTGATAAGTGACAGCATCACCCGGGATAAATACTTTTGTTTCTCTCAAAATGATATTTGTATTTTCTCTCAAGGGAGACAGTGTTTCTCTGGCCATATTTAATCTGGCTTTGTCCAAGAATGATTACATAACTATGAAAAATATTCTTCCCTTCGGTAATTTACCATCCTTCTTCATATATATAATCTTTATGTTTCTAGTCTTGAGTATTTTTTAATTTAATTTCATTACAGCATAGCACATCAAGTACACCAGTATCCCTCATACAGCTTGATAAATTTTTAGAGTTGTACAAGTGCAGATAAACTCAGGTGACTTCCACCCTGATTAAAATGAAGAGCATTGCCAGCAACTCAGCAACCTGCCTCTTGCCCTTCTCATGGCCATTAACCACATACAGGAAAGTAATTACTCTTGTGACTTTTACCCTATAGATTAATTTTCTGTTTTATAGCAATATGTATTGACAGTTCCAGTGAGTACTCTTATGAGTGACTTCCCTTTTAATCATGTGTGTGCAATACATCTTTGTTTTTACAAGTAATTATTGTATGTTTCTTGGATGATTATCCTGTATTCCAATGTATAACTATATCACAGTTTATTTGTCCAGTCTACTGAGGATCAACATTAGAAGCTTTAAATTCAATTTGGGATTAGAAATAACACTACTATACACATTCTTGTCTGTCTTTTGTTGCACATATGTGGACATGCCGGTGGTTCACACACACACACACACACACACACACATACACACAAACTGCAACTGAGAATTTCTACTTGGGTGAGTATATAAAACATTAGTATACATGTGTCACTTTCACAGACACTGCAAACAACTTTTGTGAGCTGTTACTAACAATTAATATTCCCATTAGTAGTATAATTCCCTTTGCCCCACATGCAATTCAGTAGTTGGGATTATTAGTTTGCTTTCTATTTATTTATTTTGCTTTATCAGTCATTCTGGTAACTATATGTTGTCAAATTGAGATTTGTATTTGTATATCCTTAATGAAAAATATATTTTATCAAATTTTACCTAAGTTTATCTGTTATGTGGAAATAGCCCTTTGTGAATTGTCTAACATTTATTTCTAACATGTTATTTTTATCTCTAAAGTGATGGTCCTTATTGATTTGCTGTGATCTTTTATGTATTCGAGATACATCCTTAGTCAGAAGTAGGGTGAGCAACTTCTTTTCCTGCTTTTCATTTTCTTTCTCTTACTAGTATTTTTTTTTTTATAATATGGAATTCTGAATTGTAATGACATCAAATTTATCAAACAAGTCATCTTTGGATGATACAGAGGATATCCTCTTATATTGTCTTCTGAAAGATTTGTAGTTTTCAGTATCCATAGTAAGGGACTTTCTTTCAATAACATGCCTAAATATCTACATAAAAGTTTATATTGACCTATAGTCTTTCACAACCCCCTTTATGACTGATGGAAACTACAAAATCTCCCACAATGTATGAGAGAACACTCTACTAGTCATCTTCACTATAATGAGAAATTTATCTGTTGGGCTTAATCCCTTGCCTTTCCATTGTTTGTTTATAAATGCAGAGTAACTGGAATCCAGGAATATGCTATAATAGCAAACTAAGAAAGCCTGAGGTGATTGGATCATTCCCTGGACAGAGGAGATAACTTTTAGAAAAGAAAGGTAGTAACCTTAGATGAAATAAAATAAATCTGTTTAAGCCATTCCGAGGGATCAGCATTAGTTTCTTGCAATAGACAAACATTTTTATAAAAAATAAATTGTTTATGATTTTGGCAAGATATACATATACATGGGATTTATGTAGGTGACTACAGTACAACAAACCTTAGACACTGGCCTATGTTAGTATAGACAGTATTGTCAGAAAATGTGGATCATGCCACTAAATACTATTTAATAACAAACTTTCATTTGAGATAATTATTTAAGGGGTTTATAAATTGATGTGCTAAATAAAGCACTGTATTTCAAAAGGAATGAAAAACAAGAGCGGTTATGTTACAAATTATACAGCACACTTGAGCCACCTCAAGGAAATAATGAATTTTTTTTTGAAAAATAAAAGATCCAGGGCTTCCCCTGGTGGCACAGTGGTTGAGAGCTGGGCTGCGAGGCTGCCCGCAGCCTCTGCAGCGCCAGTTCGATCCCCGGCCACCGAGGGTCCCACATGGCGCGCAGACCTCTCTTGCCACCCAGTGCTCCCCTCAGCAGTGTACTTCGGTCCTTCTGCCTGTTCTGTTCCCTGCTCTGGCTCTGGTGAATTCTCTCACCCTCCTGCGCTTCTGACTGTACCCAGTGTGTGTATAAATAAACAAATCTTTGGAAAAAAAAAAAAGAAAAAGAAAAGATCCAGGGTTTTAGGAATATTTGAATGAATTAAGTATTACAGTAGTATCTGTACCTAAATTAAATCTCTCTGCCACCATCCCCATTGTTATAATTATTTCTTATTATATAAAAAGGTTAAAATATTTGTCATTTATATGTCTGTGTACTCTGTGGTGTGGACAGGAAAAGGAAAGGATGGGGAAAAGGAAAAGTGAATGCACAACACACCAGAGTTTCAATTCATTAAACGTTTTAAAACATAGGAATTGAGAGACTTGTGTTTGAGTCAGTGAATGTTATCTCATCACTTCCTACCATCACTGTAAGACACAGTGGATTTCTTTAAATTGCTTAAACATTCATATGCTCATCCCACATTTAATCCTTGTAGAATTAAATTACTAGGCAGAAACCTTCAAAACCAGACAATTAAGAGGGCTCATAGGTTGTAGAAGTAACAACAAAATATTCTTGACAACTCAAAAGGAAATACTTTGAATGACTAAATGTATACAGATTCCTCCAAAAGGAGGCATAAAAGTAATGATGTAAGAAAATTGTGGTGATTTGGGGATACACATCAGTAGGAGCGAGGCTTATGATGTTGTCGGAAAGATGAAGTCAGAAGTAAGTCCATTTACTCGTGAACAGAATGTTTCCAGGAATATGAGCTCACAGGACAAGTAGGTCTGTTTGCATAACAGCTTCCTCAGTGATTAGTCCCTCAAGCATTGTTTTCTCACATGTAAATCTCTGCAAAAAAGGTCTACATTGCAGAGCTGCTTTGAGAACTATAAATATGTAAAATGCCTGAAGAGAAGTCATTGGATGAAAATTATCATTAGAACTGATCATAGCCTTCTTTTTATGGGTGACTTTTGCAGTTATGATATGCAAAGGGACCTTTGAATTCCCTATATAAATTAAGCACTCTGGATAAAAGAATATACAACCATAGGCTACCAGATGCTACAAAAGAAAATCTATGGGCCTCCCCTGGTGGCGCAGCGGTTGAGCACTGGGCTGCAAAGCTGCCCGCAGCCTCTGGAGCTCTGGTTTGATCCCCGGCCACCGGGAGGGTCCCACATGGTATGACAGACCTCTCCTGCCATGCCCGCTGCTCCCCTCAGCAGTGTACTTCGGTCCTTCTGCCTGCTCTGCTCCCTGCTCTGGCTCTGATGAATTCTCTCACCCTCCTGTGCTTCTGACTGTACCCAGTGCTTGTATAAATAAATAAATAAATCTTAAAAAAAAATAAAGAAAATCTAGCAGCTTTTAATTTGGACTTGAGTTGGCTACCCACCTGCCATGTGGGCTAAGGATGCTACGAGTGTTTTTTTTCCCTTTTTTTTTTTTTTAATCCAAATGCTGGTTTTCTGACAAGTAGAGCAGCATTATTTTCATTGCTTAGTTAACTGGAAAGGGTCACCATCTGTACAAATTGTAATTGTGATCTTCCAGAGCCACACTGGAACTGTTCAACTAATTTCCATCTATTTTCTCTAGTGGTCACAGTTGTTCATCCTTATCAGGCAGACCCAGAGCTCAATGAAACTATTGTAAAATTACAGGTGAAATTCTTTCTCTGTCTACTACATCAATTCCCAGTGACCCTCAATCTCAAATCACCACATACAATGTACTGTTTGAGGAACTCATATGCACAAGGGCCTCATGAATAATCACCAACAAGAAAGACATTTATTTCAGTGCAAATTCCATCATTAACACTGCAATAAATAATAGCTAGCAGGAAGAAACATTTTTAATTGGAAGCACATGGGTAAGAATTTCAGGTTTCCTTGTATTTCATTAGGGTGATTTTATTTCTAGAGACATTTATTATCCTACCTGACACCTGATGGCTTTATAGGTGCTTTTATAGGAACTTTTATAGAAGACTTAAACAGGCACAGGTTAACAGAGAAACAAGTGACAATGTCAAGCTGGGAAGTGATCATCACAGTTTAGGTAAGGGAAGGGGTGGCAAAGAGGGAATATGGCTTCCCTCGTATCAATTTCCCCACTCAGTGGAAAAATGAGGGCTGACAAGGGGAGGGAAATGGTTGGGCAGAGTTCATGGGAAGAACTCATAAGATCAGTTATGCCTTTCCACCTGAAGCACACATCTGGATGTCATACAGCAATGTAGCTATGGACAGGACGCATGTGCTGAGAGTACTGAGTTATGTGAAACTGAAGCAGCAAAGCGAAAGGTACCAAAGTCAAAGGACTTGCTTCCCTCTGCAGAATTGCTGCCAGTCAACTCAGACTCTGGCATTGATTTCCTGGCATCCTTGCTCTCCATACGTTGGATTTGGATTAATCAAAGCACTGAATCTTGAGCCATTTGTAAATATGTGTCTAAGAAGTTCTCTTTTTATAAATATAATTTACCATTAAAAATGTAAATTTTATTTAATGAGGTAAATGAAATTGTTACTGAGCAAGGTGGCGGGCACCCCGGGACCCCCAAACCGACCTGCTCTAAATAGTTTCTTCCATCTGCCACATCAAGACGAAACATACTCTAGTGCATAAAATATTTAATGGAAAGGGACTTTAATATAATTCATTGGTAACAAAGACAAGAGAAGGGAAAGGAAAAAATATAGTTTCCAAATCAAGAACCCAAAGTTACCATTCCCTCATGGGTAAATGCCCAGCCATACAGGGTTGGCCCAAAGCAGGACCACTGAGGCCCTAAAGTCTACCACAAGTCTAAGGCACCCATAGGAAAGGGGCAGAGGGGCCAGACAAGTCTGGAAGAAAATTAGCAAAGCCAAAACCAAGATAAATGCTTCCATATTAACCTCCCCATAGTCTCTCCCCCAAGTCTATTTCAAGTGTCTCCTTCCATGTCCCCCAAGTCCCTGGTACAAGTCCAAGACCAAAAATCAAGCACAGCTTCTTCACTTGTCTCTTCGCTCCCTTTGCCTCTCCAGGTCTCCTTCTTGCTCTCCACCCTTCTTTCTTTCTCCCAGTCTCCTCTCCAGCCTCTCTTCCTGCCTGCTCAACTCCACACTCCCTCGGGTGGGTTAGGGAACCTGAAACCTCCCCTTTCCCTGGGCACCACTCTGTTACAAAACAAGGCTAAAGGTTGGTCCTGTATATGCCTAAATTTGAATAACAAATGATCTTTTACATACATTTTTTCTTTTTTCACTGCCCTCTTTCAAGACTAACAGATGCCCTAAGTTTCATCCATTCATAAGTCCTATATAAAGCTTTGTGGCAGAAAGCCCATGGTATATACAAATCAATGAAGTTGTTTAAAAAATTTAATATAGGAATAATATGAACAACAGTTAATTTTACTGAGTATGCATCCACTTAATGTTACTTATAGCTTTCATGCACAGATGCATATAAGTAGACTTAATATTTAATATAAACATATGCAGGGAGTGTTACAATCCACATTTTACTAATAAGTGAATCGACTAGATGCCATCAATGTCCATGATTTCTATAACCAAAGAAACAGAAATTGGGAGAAATACATGAAGCTCAAAATCTCTCATTACTAAGTCAAAGATCTTCTCAACTACTTCCAACCTGTTCAGTTCCTATAACAATGGTAGGTGTTAAGAGGATTGTCAAAGCAAAATGAAACATGTCTTATGAAAAGAATCTATAATATTTGTGTTATAATAGGTCACACCATATGCTGTTTTATTAAGAAAGATTCCAGTTGTCAGAAAATCTTACTATAATGGGATAGACAATAACCCAAATCATAATAGAAAAGAAAAAGATTTATAGAGCTAATAATGTCTTTGGGGACACATTATATATTTGGTTCATACTTCATTTAAATAAAGAATTAAAATCACTATTCAGCAGTCACAAACCATATTAAACCTGTATTTTCCTTCAAAACATAGGTTTGTATAATATCAATAATTGAGTGATGATTTAGGGAATTATCTTCAGAGTTTAGTTATCAATTTTACTTTTTGAAGAGCAGAGGGTAAAGTTTAATAATTATGCAAAAGATAAATCATCAAGCTCTGTAATTAACTCAAAATTACAATGGCAATAAAGGTACAGTAAATTCATATTGATATATGAAATTGTTAAAACTGTTAATATACTTAATTGGCATTTAATAAGATAGCTGTAGCAAGTTAATTGGATATCAATTTACATAGTTCATAAATGTCATTTCTTTCAATAATTAAGGCAGTACCCTCAAGATAATATCCAGCTAGTTTATTATGGATTATTAACTTATATATAATTTTTATATATGAAATATGTCTGAGTCTTTCACATATCTTTTATCAAACAAACATTTCTTTCTTATTTACTCATGCTTGTCAGTTGCTTGAGGAAAGCAATGTATCAACATTCATAATTACAACTGAAATCCATTCAATAGACCATTTACTATTGTATGGTAATATAAATCTATAGAATATAGCAGATAAATTGTAAATCCTGTTCTTTATAACATGCTTTCAAAAAGACCTTGGATTTAATTTTATGACCTTGAAGATGTCTAATCATGGTGAAAACACAGTTGCATACAAATATTTTCTTCTTCAATTAATAACAAACTGGAGAAAACAGAATTAAAAATATTTAAGAAGGCATAATTTAATTAGCAAAAACCTAATAAAGAGCATGATATTGTTAGCACACCACTGAGGGGCACCCCACGAAGCCCCAAACTTGTACACTCTTTAAAGGGTCCAGCCATCCATGTGCAGAATGGCAAAGCAGACCCTTCATATAAAAGAACTTTAATAAAATTAGTGAGCACAGAGAGAGAGAGAGAGAGAGAGAGAGAGAGAAGAAAATTTCTAATAAGAGTTTTCCCTACAAAACACACCAAATTATACATCCCCTCAAGGGTAGTGACCAACTAAACAGATCAAGCCTCAGTGGGATTGATGAGACCCGAAATCTTGCCACAAGTCCAAAGCACCTTCTGGTGGGGAAGGATATGCAAGGGATTCTGAAACACATCTAAAAAAGCTGGAACAGAAGGAGACACCACATCAAGGTAATGGTGAAATGGTACATGCTATTATAATTTAGCCCTTGAACCAACACAGGTTCTTGTCCCACGAAGGCATAAAATGGAATTTGCAGACATTTTAGATAAGTAAAAAGCAGAGAGAAGCAAACTTTGTTGAGGAAAGTAAAGTTTATTTAGAGAAAAAATAAAAGCAAAGACTTCAAGGCAGCAATGCCAAGGAGGGCAGAAGACACCCAACGGGTATGTGTCTGGAGGATAGTAAAATATTTTTCCTCTATTCTAGAATCTCCTCATCCTCTTTGTGATTGGCTCTTTCTCTCAGCTGGCATGTGTCCAGCTTTACAGCTCTTGTCTCAGTCTTTCTTTCACTGACCCTGTCCAAGTTCTCTTAAAATTTATTCTCATTATTAGCCTTAAAATGTACAGCCTTTATCAGCCCTCCTGGATTTCTCTGTCCTTATCTCAGAAGCTTTTTTAACTCTCCCAAGTTCCTGCCTCCACTGGCCCTGGGCAAAGCTGCCTAATTAACCCTACCATGCCCTAGGGCTCAACAGTAGCCAAAGTCAGCCTTCCTATGTGTCTCTCCCCCACATGTCTTCTTTCATGTCTTTGCTGTAGAACTGTTGTAGAGCAACCCCGATACAAAACGGGGTACCTGACTGTGGGTCCTCACCCGCGCACTTAAAAGGACTTATCAATGCTCTACTGCAGGCACACACAAAAGGTTAATAAAAGGTTTATTTACAAGGGAAGGGGAAATGAGGAAATGTACAGCTCTGGGAGAAAAGTGGGAGACAAAGTTTTAAATGAGTCCTACCCGATCCGCTGATCAGGAATCCCAAAATGGTGCTCTCAGAGTTGGCCGCCAGCCAGGAGCGGTGAAGCCAGGAGGTGAGCGATCACGAGCCAGAGCGCGAGCAAGGCCCACGTGTTTGGTTTTTATATCCAACCTGGCTGCCCAACTCCACCCTCAGGTCCCAGCCACCCTCCCCTTGGTGGTGATAGGATTTGTCTTCCCCAATGTCCTGATGGCTTTAGTCTGGAGTGGGGGTGGAGTCCACAAAGCCTGTATGAGATTATCTCAGGACATCCTTTCCCCCTAACAATTCCCCCCTTTCACTTTTTGCCACCATTTCCATGGTGATGAAGATCAAACATATGGATGTTGGGATACAGTCTCAGATGAAAATTTTCCAGGGTTCCAGTCTGAAAGAAAACGAATCCCTCCAGGTAGTGTCCATTGTGGAAAGCAAAAGTCCTCCATTCCTGGAAAAACAGTTCATCAGTCCCAGCCGAAAGAAAACATCTGGAGGCATTAGCCAGAACAAGACAGCAGATATGTCAAAAATCACAGGAAAAAAAATCTTAAAATGGTTCAACTTATGTAAAAACAAATTCTCTCAACCTTGATCCCAAATTTTTTAAACAGCATAGCAAAAGTTTGCAAACCAAATCTACTTTTAAAACATATTGCCTATTTTTGCATAAAATCACAGGGCAGAATAACTAAGCAGCAATTTTTAGCTGGCATCGTTGAAATACTCCATATAGGATTCAGAGCGAACTGTTGACATCCAGTCCGTGTAGGCTTCTGGAAGAAGTTGGTCTCATTAGACTCCACCTGGGCTTTCCTCTTCTCGAGGGTACCAGGGCATTTTCGTTGGCCGGGTTGTCCAGTCCTGCCAATGGAGGCAAGCTTCCTCACCTTCTTTGGAGGTCTCTGGAACCCTACAAACAAGGCAAACAGGTTCTCCTCTTCTTGGTCCAGCTCTGTTTTAACTTTCTGGAAGAGCTCCACACAAAGCTCCACACAATGAAACTTATGTCCAATTTTTTCCAGTTTAAACAAAATCCCTATGGAAGTTATGCAAAAAAGACTCTGAGATAAGTAGTAAAAGATTACTACCACTATTTTTATGCTGTGTTGGTATCAAGGGGAGAGAAAATGCAAACACAAGTTAGCTTTGTTGGAAAAAAAATTACAACCTTGCTGCAGATCCTGGTCATCAAAACAAGAAAACTTTGTGGATTTAGAGCAAAATGCAAAAAAATCATCAGTATTATTATGTCAAGGAAAACTTAGTAAATATGAGTTGTATTTCCAAGTCTATTCAGTCCTTAGTAGAAAAGTTTTACTCTCAACAGTTCCATCAATAGGAATCTGTTGAGACCTTTTCTCCCTATATTTTCAGAAACAATTCCTGTAGATATGAAACAATTGAATTATACAATATTACAAGGTGACAATCATCATTGACAATTTACATACATACCAGATACTGAGAGGTTTTTTTTTTTTTTATACACATTATAGAAAACCACTGTTAACATTTTGTACATACCAAAGTTTTACCATTTTCCCAAGTGACAATGCTTCCCTTCTAGTTTTACTCTACTAGGTGAGCCAAATAGAACAAATTCATCTAATGCCTTTCCCAGGAGGAAAGGGAGAAACTTTGTGGAGTGTCTCAGGAGCTCTACTGAGGTTCCACAAAATTTCCTTGCATCAGTCAAATGACAGGCTACCAAATTTGTACTTGAATTTAGATTTCTGGGAAGCTTTGCCATAAATATCAGAAAAATAACAGAAACAACAATGTTCAATCTCTATGAAGGCACCGGCTTAGTTCAGTAGCACAATGTTGACAATCAAACCATAACCTTTAGTTTTTCTCATAACTGGAGACTCTTTTTTTTTTTTTTTCCAACGTCTATGGGCACCATGTATACCAATTTGTCAATCACTTGAGGTCAAGACAAGGACACAAGGAAAGGACATACAGACATACAACATATAGACACAAAGAGCTCTTTAGTTACCATTTATCACGCATGGGATATCACATGCAACTGAAGTTTCACTCATTGGCCAAAGTAACAAAAGGAAAGCAGAGAAAAAAATCTCAAAGTTAAAAACAAAAGTTAAAAAGAAATACCAAAATCAAGATTGAACGCCTTTCTGTGTAAAAAAAAATACTGGCAGCATATGCATGATCCTAGATGTTATTTCACGTCTCCTAAACTTTGGAAGGAAGAAGATTAGTTAGAGCATGTTAGTTTTCTCAGGGTTTCTTCAGGAAAAAAAATGAGTCCTTGGGTATCCTGCAACAATAACTGGAAAAGAAGTCAGTAACATTCAAGTTTTTGTCTGTTTCTTAAACAAATATCTCAAGTCCTCAATGGGTTCACAAGACCAATGGGACTTCGTCTCTGGGTCATTTCCTCCTGGGGCTTTCTTAACTCTGGAATGATGTACCCAGGGTTTAATGCCTGCAAGTTTCAGAGAAGTATGTGTGCTCAATAAGACATCATAGGGACCAGTCCATTTTTCTGACAGCTGGTTTTGGGCATCCCCGCTCTGCCAAGTCTTCAGTAAGACCTGATCTCCAGGTTTGAAGGGATGCAATGGTTGATCAGGAGGCATAGAAATCCTTGAGGTTGCAAAGTTATGAATCACTGCCAGAACCTCCTGGATGTGTTTCACATATTGCGTGATCCGGCAATCTTGTGTTATTTCCGGACTGGCTTTCAGAACTGAGGCCTGAAAAGGTCTTCCAAACACAATCTCAAAGGGGCTTAATTGTAGCCCACTTCTAGGTGCCACTCTTATGCGGAGGAGGGCAAGGGATAGTACCTGGTCCCAACGAAGTTGTATTTCTTGGCACAGTTTTGCCAAGGTTTTCTTCAAGGTGTGGTTCATCTTTTCTGTTTGCCCGGAAGACTGCGGTCTCCAAGCAGCATGCAATTTCCAGTTTATCTGTAACGCACTGCTTACTGCATGGGTGACGTCAGAGACAAATGCCGGTCCATTATCACTCTGGATAGAGTCCGGCAACCCAAAGCGAGGGATTATCTCTTTCAGTAGCTGTTTGGCAACCTCGGAAGCTTTTTCCGTCTTTGTGGGAAATGCTTCCACCCATCCCGAGAACGTGTCGACAAAAACCAAGAGATATTTGAAATTGCCTGTTGTTCTAGGCATTTGTGTAAAGTCCACCTGCCAGTCCTCAAAAGGACACTTGCCCCGATATTGAACCCCAATGGCTTTAGGGTGGGAGTCAGTCTTGGGGTTATTCCTGGCACGTAATTCACAACCTCTGGTGATCCGTTGTGCTATTTTTTGTAAATATGGGCCCTTCAAATATGGGCGCACTGTTTCTAATAAGGCATCTCTCCCATAGTGAGATCCCTCGTGAAGATGTTTTAGCACCGGATATACCAGGGCCTCCGGGAGGAGTATCATCCCATGAGAGTTTACTCTCCAAGTAGAGCTGGGATCAAACTCAGTAAATCCCCATGCACGAGCTCTCTCCTCATCCCGCTCGGTGTATTCAGGAGCATACTGAGTCAGGTCCACAAGAGGGCTGAGTGCACCCTGGAGGGCAGAATGGGCAGAACGGGCAGCAACCTTAGCCACCCGATCGGCTGCCCTGTTGCCCTTTGCCATGTCAGACCCACCCTTTTGGTGGCCAGGACAATGTATCACGGCAACAGCTGATGATAAAGCTACTGCCTTTAACAGGGCCAGGATTTCTAATGGATGTTTGACGTCCTTGTTACTGGCAGTAAGAAGTCCCCGCTCCTTCCAAATGGCCCCATGCATGTGGAGAATCATAAAAGAGTACTTGGAGTCAGTAAATATATTGACTCATTTACCTTTCGAGAGTTCCAATGCACGGGTCAGGGTTATTAATTCAGCTTTTTGCACTGATGTACCTGCCGGAAGAGCCTTGGCCTCCACGGTGTTCTGGAGCGTCACCACTGCATATCCAGCACATCGACGGCCTTGGTCCATGAAGCTGCTGCCATCTGTAAATAGCTCCCACTCTGGGTCTGGCAGAGGCTGGTCAGTTAGATTTGGTCGGCTGGCATACACTATGTCTATGGTTTCTAAACAATTGTGGATTAAAGTGTCATCCTCAGGTCCATCTGCATTGCTTGGAAGCAGTGTGGCAGGATTCAGCGAGTTAGAAACCTGCAGCTTCACATTAGGATTGTCTAACAGAGCTGCTTGATATTTTCCCATTCGCCCGGCAGTCAACCAAAGTCCACCCTTCTGCTCCAGCAATGTCAAGACCTGATGTGGCACACACACAGTGATGGGCTGACCCAATGTAAACTTCTCCGCCTCGTGTAGGAGGTCACAAGTGGCAGCTACAGCACGCAAACATGGAGGCCATCCCTTAGTGGTGTGGTCCAATTGTTTGGACAGATATGCAACGGGCTGCATTTCTGGTCCCAACAATTGGATTAGTACTCCAAGGCCAACAACCTGTCTCTCATGTACATAAAGTTTGAATGGCTTCCTAAGATCAGGAAGCCCTAATGCTGGTGCTGAAATCAACTTTACTTTTATTTCTTCAAAGGCCTTTTGACATTCTGAGGTCCAAGACAAAGGTTCAGAGTCCAGGCCTTTGAGAGCATCGTACAAGGGTTTTGCTATTAATCCAAAGTTAGGAATCCAAATCCTGCAAAACCCAGCCATACCCAAAAATCCACGCAACTGTCGCCGGTTGCTGGGGACTTTAAGGGCTGAAATTACTTGTTTCCTTTCTGTCATCAAGCTCCGTCTGCCTTTCCTAATTTCAAACCCCAAATACGTCACCGTTTGTTTACAGATCTGTGCCTTTTGGGGTGACACCTTATAGCCACATTCTGCCAGGTGGTTCAGTACCACTATGGTATTTTCCAGACAAGATTTGTAGTCTGGACTTGCAATCAATAAATCATCTACGTATTGCAACAAGACGCCCTGGTTTAATTGAACCTTCCTGAGATCCCTGGCCAGTATTTCCCCAAAAATAGTTGGGGAGTTCTTAAACCCCTGTGGAAGCACGGTCCAGCAGTACTGGAGAGTGCTCTTGGACTTAGGGTCTTGCCACTCGAAGGCAAAAAGCGGTTGATCCTGGACATCTATTGGGATACAGAAAAAGGCATCCTTCAGGTCTAATACCGAAAACCACCCAAAGTCACCAGGTATGGCAGTTAATAGGGTGTAGGGATTAGGCACAGTGGGATGTAAATCCCGAACAATGTCATTAATGGCCCTTAAATCTTGGACAAAACGGTACTCGCCTGTATGGGGTTTCTTCACTGGCAGAATCGGAGTGTTATACGGTGAGCGACAGGGCCAAATGAGTCCAGATTGAAGGAACCTTTTCAATACTGGCTCAATTCCCCTCAAGGCTTCCTCCTTTAAGGGGTATTGCTTCCTCCTCGGGGTTCTGCTCCCCTCTATCACTTCTATTTTTACAGGCTCCGCATTTTTCGCACGTCCTGGGGTTCCATCAGCCCATACCCATTTACTTACTCTTTCAACAATTTCTGGAGGTAAAATTTCACCTTTCGGTGGAACATCTTGAGTAAGTAACATCTGGAACCGCAGAGCATGCTCTGGAGGCACCTGTAGGTGAAGCCTCTGATGTTTTGGTGAGAATATAATTCGTGTGTTGAGCTTACTTAAAAGGTCACGACCAAGGAGAGAGATTGGACACTCTTCCATGTATAGGAAGCTGTGCTGGAGCTGTGTGATGCCTAGCCGGCACTCCAAAGGTTGCAGGAAGGGTGTCTGTTGTGACTTCCCTGTAACCCCAATGACTGCTGCAGTCATTTTGCTCATTTTAGTTAATTTCGAATTCAAAACTGAGTATGTCGCTCCAGTGTCCACCAAGAAATCAATGAGACGATCCCCCACAGTGAGGGTTACCCGGGGCTCTGAGGGGGTTATTCTAATGGGCTTTTCTAGATCAAGTGGAGCCCCCGGGCACCCCTATTCTGCATCTGAACTTTCTCCATGAACTATCATCTGTCTCCTCTCCTCTGCACTTGGTTCTAGATTCCTTCTACTCTGTCTGTATTCCCTCCTATCTTCACCTGAGGCTCTACCCTGTGCTGTCATTTGTCTCCTGTCCTCTGTACTGGGCTCTCAATTCCTTCTCTGTCTGTATTCCCTGTCATCATCTGAGCCTCCACTCTGTGCTAACATTTGTCTTCTTTCCTCTCGCCTTGGTTCCTTGTTCTGTGTACTCCTTCTATATTCCCTCCTGTAACCCCTACGTGAATCATCATGTCTTGGGGTTCTCTGTCTTCTATCCTGCCTTCTATAATTATTGTGCCTGCCGCTTCCCTGTAACCTGGGACAACTGTACTTCCAATGTCCCTCTTCCCTACAGAAAGCACACTGATTTCTTCCTAGGGGTTCACGTCTCTGTCCATTATTGTTTCCCTGAAACCCTGTTCTGTGTTCTCTTTGTAAAAAAACAGTCGCAGGTTTCGGTCTCCTGTCCTCTCTATTATTATAAACCCTGAATGCCAGGTCCACTACCTGGGACGGACTCATCTCAGTGACGCCGTCCACCTTAGCTAACTTTTTCTTTATGTCTGGGGCACTATGGGTAATGAAAGCCATAGTGATCACACGAGCATTTTCTGGGGCATCTGGGTTTATATCCGTGTGGTTAGTGTAAGTTTGAATAATCCTCTCAAGGAACTCTGACGGATCCTCATTAGCTCCTTGCTCGAGTTGCAATATTTTGTTAAAGTTTTTTTGTTTGAGGATCCCCTGCTGCAGTCCTACCAATAAGCATTTTTTATACAGATCCAACATCGCCGTTCCTCCATTGTCAGGGTCCCATCCAGGATCTCTCTCTGGGACAACAACCTCCGGCTCTGGGGACTGCCTATCCTGTTGGTGGAGACGGTCAGCCTCCTCCCTGGCTTTCCTGAATACCATCCTCTGCTCATCCAGCGTTAATAAAGTATGCAGCATGGACTGTATATCTGCCCAGTTAGGGCGGTGGGAGACAAAGATAGAGGCAAACAAGTTCGCCATCCTCTGAGGAGCCTGCCGGTACGAGGGAACAGAGCTCCTCCAATTTAGGAGGTCCGCAGTACTGAACGGATGGTGCGACCAAAAGTACCCAGCAGGTCTCCCATGTTCATTTAAGCCACCCATTGGCATCTGGCAAAGGGGAAACTGCCCTGCCTCAGGTTGATCCTTCCTGCCAAAATGGGTGCCGAGTCTAGTGTGGGGAGGAGACGCCATTTTAGTGTCCTCCCCAGAGGGCAGTGGAGGCTGTGCAGCCTCAGGGGTCTGCACGGGAGGGGCTTTGTCACGTGGAAGAGGATTTTGTCCTGATGTATTTAAAGTATTTAAAATATGATGCTCCTCCTCTTCTAACTCTGCTCGCTGGCTGTCCTCATGGAAAGGGGAAGGTCTATCCTTTCTCTGCACCATTAGCCTAGCCTTCACCTCCGCCATATCTAATTTATGGAGGGCGGCCTGCATCTGGTCCTGCATGCCTTTAAAAGCTGACTCAAAAGTCCGATTTTGTTGTTGTACTTGATACAGCATGCTTTGATAAGCTGACTCAGAAACGTTACAATTTTCATCCCTTATACTCTTAATAGTTAAATCAAAGGCCTGATTTTGTTGTTGTATGGCCACGTTAAAAGCCTGAATTTGTTGTTGCATGGCTATGTTAAAGGCCTGAATGTGTTGTTGCACATTCTCAGTATGTGAAGTAGAACTTCTACCTCTCACAGAAACAAGAATGTAGCAAATTGCGCTTACACATATTACCAAAAACCCACCCAGAAGCACAGTCTGTAAAGGGATGGCTTGTAAACCACCCATGAATGTATACAATAGTAAAATCACGTGCCATACACCAGGCTTCATCAAATTATTTATATTAATGAAACTGGTGGTGATATTTAATGGAAGAAGGCTGCTCAAATTCAAGGCCGGAAGGAAACTGAAAAAACTCAGGCTAGGGATGAAACTGTATAGGCTCATGGTTGAGGCCATATTTGAGTCAAAAATGCACCCACAAGGGCTGTATGCACAGGGAAAAAACAGACTTTTCAGGACTAGAGACAAATATTATACTGCGAGTCCTGCAGAACTAGTGCGCTTATGGTGACCAACGCAAGGAATGTTACTTTGGGCTGGTCAACCGCGGGTGTAACTTGGAAACCATGCTGGGCGCCAAACTGTTGTAGAGCAACCCCGATACAAAACGGGGTGCCTGACTGTGGGTCCTCACCCGCACGCTTAAAAGGACTTATCAATGCTCTACTGCAGGCACACACAAAAGGTTAATAAAAGGTTTATTTACAAGGGAAGGGGAAATGAGGAAATGTACAGCTCTGGGAGAAAAGTGGGAGACAAAGTTTTAAATGAGTCCTACCCGATCCGCCGATCAGGAATCCCAAAATGGCGCTCTCAGAGTTGGCCGCCAGCCAGGAGTGGTGAAGCCAGGAGGTGAGCGATCACGAGCCAGAGCGCGAGCAAGGCCCACGTGTTTGGTTTTTATATCCAACCTGGCTGCCCAACTCCACCCTCAGGTCCCAGCCACCCTCCCCTTGGTGGTGATGGGATTTGTCTTCCCCAATGTCCTGATGGCTTTAGTCTGGAGTGGGGGTGGAGTCCACAAAGCCTGTATGAGATTATCTCAGGACATCCTTTCCCCCTAACAGTACCAGGGTACAGGGGAGGTCACAGAAGCAAGAGCTGTCTTTATGCCTTTTCTCCTTGAGCCCACCTACCTTCCATGCTATATAGCTTCAACTAGCCACTCAGCCCACCCTGGTTTAGTGGAGGCAGGGAATATGGCACCTCCCCTTTTATGGACATGTCTCTACCACATAGTTCCATACCATTTGGAAAAGTTGGGACTAAGTACTGGTCTAGCCAGATTAGCTAAATGGGAAGTGAAAAGCTATTGTCCAAAGTATGTCATAATTACATAATCTATATGAGGACATGTATAGAATAACTATGTCATAGTTAGTCTGAATTTAGCTGTCCACATTAAGAACAACACGGAAATTACATGGACTGACAAATCTTCAAACCTAGTCTGGGACAAACAAAACTAAAGCAGTCAAACCACATTCTGCAAGAGTTCCATGAGATAGTAGGACTTGATCAGTATTTAGTAAGAATTTGAATCCAATAAAATCCATGTACAAAAAAAATTTAATTATGAAAAAGCATAATGAGATTTTTTTTAACAAAAAAGAAGGAACAAATAAAGAATGAGCTGAATATAAATCGATTAATCTAGAGTCCTGAAAGATGGCAGCAGTTAAGATACTGGGCTTGCTTCCTCCACATATTTACAACTAAATTATATTTAAACAAAGACAGTAAGTCTTGAATGGCACAGGATAACTATTGTATGTGTCAAAAGTGATGGCACAACAGAAGGGGATCCATGGGAAAGCATGTTGCACTATGCTTGGAGAGATACTGGGGCACTGGTACCCCTGAGAGGGAGGGGCAGCTTCCATAGGGAACCTCCTTACTATTGTTCATTATAGGGCATGATTTATTTTTGGAGATGCTGGGTTCATTCTGGAAAAAGTTTCACCAGAGCTCCCTTTTCAGCAGCATCTCCCAGTTTCCCAGGCAAGTTTCTCCATGACACAGAGACATCAGTTATATCCAAAAGGGCAGGTTTATCACAAAAGGGAGAGAAGAATAAAGGACACGTGCATAGATACAAGTGGGCAGAAAGAGCTGCCCCGGAAGGGACAGGATTGTTAAGAGGGAGGCCTGCATGGCCACAGGCAGGAGACCTTGAAGAGCGCTGCCTCTGCTGAGGGAGATGAGTGAAGAGAAGCCCTGGCATGGTACAGGCTATGGGCAGGCAGGAAGCTGCTGCCCTGCGGAGGGAAAGGTTGGTGTAAGAAGCAGCTGCATAGTCACAGGTAGGCAGAACTTCTGGCCTGTGCCAGTGCAGAGGTTGCAATGATAAGAGTTTTGTTTTCTTTGGGAGGGGCTAATATCCGTGGAGTAGTTCCTTTGTTGTTGATTTTTGGATAACCACATAGAATTTTGGAAGGGCCAGAAAATTTACAATGGCCCTCAATGTCCATATTTTTTTTTAAAAGATTTATTTATTTATGCATATAAGAACTGGGGTACAGGACAGAAGTGCCAAGGGGGTGAGAGGATTCACAAGAGACAGAGTGGGGAACAAAACAGGCAGATCTACTGAAATACATGGCTGAGGGGAGCAGAGGGCGAGACAGGAGAGTCTGCTGCGCCAGCCAGGGATCGAAGTCATGCTGTAGTGGCTGGTGACGGCTTGATAGTGCTGTCTTTACCCCCTGTGCCACCAGGGAGGGCCAATGTCCACATTTTTATCTCCAGTATGTGCTTCAGACACTCTCCTGGAGCCCAAGGAATTTAGTTCCTACAGCCAGTTTAATGCTTAAGTTCCTATACCCAGGTTAATGGTTGTAGTAATTCCTTCTTCCTCCGCCTCCTTCGCCCAGCATTGTGTGATCCAGGTTTCTGGTCTTGTGGTGCCTCCTTTCCAACTTTTCTTTTCTTTTCTTTTTTTTTTTTTTTTTTTTAAAGATTTATCCATTTACGCATAAAAGAGCTGGGTACAGGCCAGAGGTGCGGGAGGTGAGAGGATTCACAGGGCAGGGAACAGAACAAGCAGATGGACTGAAATACACTGCTGAGGGTGTTACAGGGCAGCCCTGATATAAAACGGGTTGCCTGACTGGGGATCCTTACCCACGCACCTAAAAGGGACTTAATACTTGGCTGCAGGCACACAACTTAGGGAGAAAAGGCATGATAAAGTTTTAAATGAGTCCTACCAGTTCTGCCGACCTGGAATCCCAATGGCACTCTGAGAGCTGGCCGCAAGACGCGAGCCTAAAGCCAAGAGGTGAGAGCAAGACCCCAAGGCCCACGTGTCTGGTTTTTATACCAAACCTGGCTTCTCACTCCACCCTCAGGTCCCAGCCACCTTCCCTTTGGTGGTGATGGGATTTGTCTTTCCCAATGTCTTGATGGCTTTGGTCTGGAGTGGGGCTGGAGTCCACAAAGCCTGCATGGAATTAGCTCAGGACATCCTTTCCCCTAACAAGGGGAGCAGCCGGTGAGTCAGGAGAGGTCTCCTGAGCCATGTGGGTTGCTCCCTGGCCAGCCAACTTTTCTATTCTTATCCCTCAGGCATATATTATATTTCTTAATATCCCTCAGGCATATACTATATTTAAATGCTGGGACTTACACTGGAGGAAGGGGCATAAAGAATCAGTTGACAGGACAGAAGGGTGCAGAGAGCTTGAACCTGTGACTAAATGAGAGCAACTGGAGACCCCCCAACTGGCAGATAGAGCTCTTCTATGCCCTGTGGCTAGATATGTTAAACACTTGACTCATCCCACCCTCCTGCCCCCAAGGTCAAAGCCTAGATAACAACCACACATTGTCATTAACCAGAGCTTGAAACACTTGGGTTTTGAAGACTCAAGGGCCCCCAGGGTAAGGTTTCCTGCTTGAAAAGCAAAGAGAAGGATTCTCCTGACTGGCTCCACTTTAATCCCCATCTGGTGCTGCAGCTACTGCTGAATCATAGCTTGGAGGCGGAGGTTGGCATGAGATGATTTTAGGTATTTGGGTGGAGGAGTTGGCTTGGGGGTGGAGGCCACTGTGAAAGCCCCACTAACAACTTGGTACCAGCAATACCACTGGCAGCCAAAACTGAAACGTTAGTGCAAACTGGAGGTGATCTTTGGGTACACAATTGCCCCTTCCTTACCTATTGTCCCTTATCAGCACCTGTACCCTGTCACCTGAACAGATACAGAGTCATCAGTTTATGAAACAATAATATGCAAGGCAAGATCCTGGGTATAAAACCTAGAATTATAGGCAAATACTTGTACATGGATTTATAAAGGCGATTCATCAAGACTAGAGGAAGTGTAACAGGGTGGTCCCCAGGAAAGGGGGAGGTTCCAGGTTCCTTGCCCCACCGAAGGGTGGAGCTGAGCAGGAAGAGGAGAAGCTGAAGAAGAGACTGAGGAAGGAAGCAGGATGGAGCCAGGAGACCTGGAGGAGGCGCATGGAGCCTAGAGACACGTGAAGAAACTGCGCTTGTCTTTTGGTCGTGGACTGGGTGACACAGATGTGGGTGAGACCCGTGGAGAGGTGACCATGGCAGCTTTTATCTTGATGTTGATTTTGCTCTTTTCCTTCCGGGCTTGTATGGTTGTTTGTGACCCTTTTCTGTGGGTCCCCACTGGAAGATGCTTTAGACTTGTGGCAGGCCTTGGGGCCTTGCTCTGGGCCAATCCCATATGGATGGACTTTTACCCACGAGGGGACGGGTAACTTTGGGTTGTTGATTTAGAAACTAGACTCTTTGCCTTTCCTGTATTGTTTCCTAGTTTTATTAAAGATCCTTCCCATTAGTCTCACGTGTTTTGTGTTGATGCGGCGGATGGCAGAACCCATTTAGAATAGGCAGGTTTGCGGGGTTTGGGCTGCCCCTCTCCCTGTCCTATAACAGAAGCAGCTCCTTATTGAAACAAATGGAAACTAAAATGAAGGAACAGAGCACACCACTGTTCTGAGGGAATTAAAAGACAAAAATCAAAAAACCCAAGAGAAGTCTTCATCCAGCATAATTGCTAAATATGCCGGATGAGGAGTTGGAGGTAATAGTTGTAACAATGTTTGACAAATGAGAAAAACAATAGATGATCAAAATAAGAACACCATAAATATACAAAAATTGAAACAATTACAAGCAGAACTAATGAATCTAAAATATACTATAGCCAAATTAAGAAAAATACAATGAATGGCCTCAACAATTTAAAATTAAATAGCTATGATAATGTGGCTAAAGAAGAAATAAACGTTAAAATTCCTGACAAAGCAAAACATATTTTCTGCCTTCATAATTGGAAGGTCAAAGAAAGAAATATAAAAGACAAGTTAAATTATCTATCATGACAACACATTTACTATTGCTGGATAATTTGAATTATTCAGTTAAAAGAACAATTTTAATTTTTTTAAGGATCTTTCAGCAACTATATTTATTGTGTCATGAAACTTTAATTTGCAGTTTGATAATTCTTTCCATTTTAATTTGCTTAAATTCAAATTGACTTAGTTGAGCATATGTTATTTTTAAAGTAACAAGTATAATTTGATCCCATTCTTATAATTATTTTTCTATCTTTATATTAATTCTGTCATTCTTTCCTCTTTTTGTTTTGACATCAATGATTGCCTAGAGTTATGAACACTAAATTTTAATAGTGCTGGGCCTCCCCCGGTGGCACAGCTGTTGAGCTCTGGGTTGCAAAGCTGCCCGCGGCCTCTGCGGCGCCGGTTCAATCCCTGGCTGCTCCCCGGCCACCGGAGGAGGGTCCCACATGGCGCGCAGACCCCTCCTGCCGCCCGCTGCTCCCCTCAGCAGTGTACTTCGGTCCTTCTGCCTGGTCTGATCCCCGCTCTGGCTCTGGTGAATTCTCTCACCCTCCCGCGCTTCTGACTGTGCCCAGTGCTTGTATAAATAAATAAATAAATAAAAATAAATGTTTGAAAAAAAAATTTAATAGTGCTGGTTTTAGTGTGGTTGTATTCTAGTTAATGCTCTCTTCCTTCCTGAGGTACCATTTTGCATTCTTCAGAGTTTGGTAATAAACATGTATTGATTGTAAGTATATAATCAAGTCATCCATTTCTCTTGCTGCTGCCACTAATCTTAGTGATGCTTTGATGGAAACCATTTAACTACATGCAAGGAATGTGAAATACATATGGGAACTTTAAATTAGAAAATGCTAAATATTGAAATTTTCTGCATCCTTTTTATTCCCCAGAATCCACCCATTGTTAAAAATGAGATTAGTTGAACTAGAAAATGCACATCAAAAAATGCATATTTGAGATTTTGGTATAGATAGAACTTTGCCAACAATTTTGATGAGGCTATCTTTTAGGTTTCTTGTGCACATGAAAATAACAAAATTTCTTTATTTGGTGTGATTTTGGTGTTCAAGATCTAATTATGGCATCATCTTTGGAAAGACATCTATACATACATATATATAATTATACATATATATCAACACACATATAAAACAACATACACATAAACTAAATTTCCATGTTTATCAGCAAAAACAGAATAACTTTATGTTAAAGAATTAGATTTTATAACAGAAGGATACCTAGAAACAACAAAGTCTCCACTCAAATATATATTCTCTCCTTCACCAAACACACTATCAGTCTAGAATATAAAGCTTTGCCTATATTTTCTAAATTCTACCATTATTTGTAATTCTTCCCCTTACATTTGTTAAAATCCCATCCATTTTTACTGAAGTTCAAATTCTACTTCTTCCTAAGAAAACTTTTTGTCAATCTTTCTCTGGAATTAGTCTCTCTGCCTTTGGGATCCCCAAAACAGGTTTTTTACTCAAATTCTGAGCTAATATATCTGTGCAAATACTTGTCTCTTCTGCAAAATGCAGTTCCTTGAGAGAAGGGACCGAATCTTATTGTCTTATTTTCTTATTGTCTCACTAAATCTCAACCAGTTATTTTTTCACTATAGGTATTCAATAACCATTTTTTTAGGCACCAAATTCAAAGGATTTTTAAGATTGCCAGTCAGGTATATATTAATTTAGAATTATAATAAGATAGATTAAGGTATAATCAAGTAGAGTCTATTTTCAAAATTTTAGAAATCAGCTATTGTGATCACACAAGTTATAATGCATGGATTTCTATAATTTGAATTTCCCTGAAAGGACTGAGAAGCTCACTTAAGCACTGCTTTGTTTTACCACTTACAATTTCCCTGTGAGTTTTGGAGATAAAATTCCAAATTTTGAAGGTGTCTGCAATGTGGACTTTCATTAATTGAAACTGGACTTCTCTTTTATTAGTTTTGAGGCCAAAATAGTATAGTGATTAGGCTATACTATAACACTGTTGCTTTTGTGATGTAAAAATGGATATCAAGGGATTTAAAGCCACACCATTCACTCCAGAAAAGTCTCCTTATTCTGTAGTATACCTACCATTTGACTAAGGCAACTAGCTACAACATATCTTCTTAATAGTATAATTTGTAATTCCTATAACAGAGGAAGAGTTTTTCCTATGTTTAGGGTTCATTGTCACTAAATTTGATTTTTTAACAGACCAAAAATAAAATACCCCAAAGAGCATTCTGGGGTCATTGTTTCAAAGGTGATCAATTTATAGGGAATGGCCATTATAAACCAGGACACTGACACATATTATAACGATTTATTTTAGTACTGAATTTTCACTTTGGGGGAGTATCAAACACAATGGCATCTGCCATAGCCATTTGTTAATTTATTGTCAGTTTACCAGCTGGTGAATTTTCCATAAGCAAAGGTAGAAGATTCTTGATTTTGATCTAAATCTAACTTCAAAATATGTTCTTAATTAAATTTATTTTGACATTTCAAAATTTATATTCTACATAAAAATCCAGCTAGTTTTTGCTGTTCTTGAGAAATCAGAATATCTTGATTCTCAACACATTGCTTTATCCCATATATAAAAATGTCCAGAGTTATCTAGCAGAAGCCTTATAGAGGAGTTTAACACAAATTCACCATGCCCTTTTGCTGAGGCTAAAACTCAGTTTTATTTGAGATGGTATTAAAAACATTTTTATGACTTGATAGCTCTTTTTTTTTTTTTCCTTTTTTGTCAAGTAAGTTTCCATCATATGGATGCATCTTCATCCATACACCTATAGAAGGATCTTGGTTATTTTCACATTTTGTAACTTTGAATACAGCTCTTGTGAACATTTGCGTACAAATTTTTGTGTGGACATTGAGTTTCCAATTCATTGGATAAACATCACAAAGCACAATTGCTGGATTGTATGGAAAGGCTATAATTCAGCTTTTAAAACTGTAAACTGTCTTCAAATATGGTAGTACCACTTTAAAGCCTAAAATAAGCATTTATTATTTCACAGATTCTCTGGGTCAGCTGTTTGGCCTATAACATTTAGCTGGGTTCCTACTCTGGGTCTCAGAGGGCTGAAATCAATGTCAGCCTAGGATCTCTCTGAGGTTTAGTGTTCTCAGGAAGCTCATTCAGATGACTAGCAGAATTTAATTGTTCACATTTGTAGGACAGAGGTGCATTTTGCTTGTTTGGAATTGGTGAAAGGTCACTCTCACCTCCTAAATACTCCCTATAGCTCCTTGTCACATGATCTCATGTGTACACCCTCTCATAACTTAGCTGCTTGCTTTCAAGGCCAACACAGGAATTTCCTCTCCTACTTTAAATCTTTGACTTCAGGGAGAGGCCCGTTCTTCTAAAGGGCTCATGTGATTAGGTCATCCCACATAGAATCATCTCAGTTTTGACTTACTTGAAATCACTTGCATTGAAGCTATAATTATAATTGAAAAATCCCTTTATATTTGACATAAAATGTCATCTAAGTATGACTGAAATCCAACCTCTTCAAAATCCTGCTTACATTCAAGCAGAGGGGATTATACCAAAGCATGCACACAAGGATGGGAATTTTCTGGACCATCTCAGAATTTTGCCTACCCCTAAAGAACAATGAGTAGTATAGAATTGAATAAGACTCATTCAGATATTTCCATATATGAACAAAACTTTCCATATTTGACCATTTTCTTTAGTTAATGTCACATAAATGACCCTTCAGATATGAGTCAAGCCAGTTGCTGACCTCCTAATACTGTGAAATGGGTATAACCTCTATGTGTACTTTTGGCATAGAAAAGGAAACACATTACTTTCACCTGAAATGCCATTTATATTTTTTTCTTATGACCCATGTCATTGCACAAGCAATATCACAAATTGTTCTAACTCTGATATGACCCCTTGTTCTTCTTTTCCATCTTAAGAAGATAATAGCACTGCATATTTCAAATGATTGACAATAATTTCTATAATTTCTATTTACATGTATCTGTTAGGGCTTGATTAAACCAAGATGATTTTTCACATAATCATGAATTTCAATCAGATCTACAATGAAATCCACATTGATCTACAAACAATGAAAGAAGACAAATCTCTAACCACTGAGGGGTTTTCTTCCCTTCTGATCTGAGCTTCCCATCCTCTAGCTAAATATTTTCCTCATATAGCCCTCATGTTTCATACTGAACCAGAGCATTTTAGTTTTGTGCATTTGAATTAAGAGATGATTGAAAACTAGCACAAGAAAATTTAGTAATGAATGCCATAAAAATATTTTTTTTTCTGGGCACTATTCTACCATCTTTTTACCAACAAAGATTTGTTTCTCTCAGTACCCCTCTGTATTCCACTCCAGATTGGAATATTTTGCATCTCTGAATCCTCCACCTGTCTCTCTCACTGAGGTCTTCAGGGGCTCAAGTACAGAGTCAAGTTTTCTATCAGCCAGAAGAAGAATGTGTCAGCACGGCTCCTCTGATGCTTGGTTGGCTGGGAGGTAAGGTGAGCTCATTCATTAGGGAAGCTGCCCCATGACTTCCTGTTGTTTATAATCAACTTGTTTAATAGTAACATTTCTAGTGATTTGCAATGATTACCAATTTTGAAGTGATTACCAATCCCCAGAGAAAAATGAACTCTAATGAAGTTTGGATTTTCATTTTATCTTTTTTTTTTTTCCCCTTCAGTGTCTCTGCTATCCTAATATTCCATACCAAGGTAAAATCTAGGAAAATATTTCCCATTAATGTCCAGGTGAGAGTTAGAATTTGGAATACTGAAGCAAATGCTCAAAACAGCAAACAGGGAAACAAGGATTGGGAGTTAAAGGTGAAAGCTAGGACTGATTGGATTCAGACTATTATTAAATTGTTCCCAGAAAGAGTGAAAAAAAAAAAAAAAAACAGCCCAAACCATGAAAAGAGAATAGTGTTTAACAGAAACACCAGTCTTAACATAAGAAACTCATGTTACAAAAATTAAAGGGACTACTTGTCCAATATTATTAAACACTAGTTTACAATGTTGGATATGATTTAGAGGGTTAGGATCTCTCCCTTCACACCTAACACATACCACACCCACCACCAAGACATCCATTATCTTCTACTGCAGTCCATCCCTACCGTTTTTAATTTCATATAAAAAAAAAAAAACAAAAAAAAACCTCCACTCTGTTTTTGCAATGACTGATTAGGTAGATTGATTTATTGGGGGAACAAAAATATGCTTTTGAATGTGTTTTATTTAATGATTCTTTTATTTCTAGGGCAGAGTCACTTTTTTTGGCAAAGGGAATTCCTCTGTATTTGGTGGGTATTCAATTTGTTAATTCGTGAGGCAATAAAAAGTAATATGAGGTACAATGATTAAATAAGTGCACTTTTAAACATGGAGTGGTCAGAACATACAATTTTTCAATAACATGCAATTAAAGTATATAGAAGAATCATTGATGGATAATTTACCCTTTCTGATCTCACAAACACATAAAAGAATTTGCCATAAGAGTGAAACTTTTCATGCAGCTATGACACAGATTCAAATATTGTAACACCTGATTCTAAAAGTGACCCCTTGAGACATTTTGTGGGAGAAATTGAAGACATTATTCATCTCCTGCTACTCCAAGTGTGGTTCATTTATCAACTTTGGCACTGGCAACAATATCAGCATTGGCATCACCTGGCTGCTGTTTTGGAAGTGCTAAATCTCGGACTCTACCCCAGGTACAATAATTCTGAAATGTATATTTAACAAATCCCCAGATAATTAGCAGGCACTTTAAAGTCCATGGATAGAAAATACAAACTAAGCAATCCTAACTGGATTGTAACTAAACCATAAATAGCATAATTATTGTATTGTCCACTTCTTATCAATGGTATGTAGTAATCTGCTCATGTGTTAGAGTCCAATGAGTAATTGCTGACTGTTTCCAGAAATGGCATGTCAGGATAATTTGTACACTTAATCCATTGACTTCTATGTTTCCATGCGTATTACATATGTAGTACATGCTTATATGACATTTTGATATAAACATAAAGTCCTTCTTTATATGGAAAGTAGTGGTCTAGAAATAATGGATACTCTACCTAGAGGTAGCTATTATTTTTCCCTATGACCACTTTTTGAGTCTGATTTAGGAAACCTTGACTTCTTTCTAGTCTCTAGGACAATCATGTTCATGTATAACACTTTGTCACAGTCCAAAGACTAAAGCTAGAGCCAATTCTATTTTAAGCACCAGTATTTAAGATTGACTACAAACACCAAAGATAATCTTTTGCCGTTTTCTCAAATGAATAATTGAATTTAATTTCCTTTACAATAAATCACTCAATTTGAATAGTTTTACACTCCTTAAAATAGTGCAAGCATTTGACCTTTTAGCTATCATATGATGTTATATTTAGTCACTTTAATTAAGGAAATTAAACTCATTTAAAGAAAAATCCAAGGGAAAATTGTTCAACTTAATGATGTTCTAGCCTCATGAAATCCAGCCTGGGGAGCACTGAATTTCCACATCCAAAAGATACATTAGCCTGTCTCCTGCCAATTGAATGTCATTACATCTCACATAAAGCCCCAGTACTTTTCATACACTCTCCCACCCTTTTTAATGTCTTGAATGAAAAGATTTTTGGAAAATATAACTTTTTTGTGATTGACATCAAACTTTAGTTATATAAAAGCAGCATACATGTCAAGTTTTAAAGATTGCTTGTTACATTAATATCCACATACAGCAATAGGAAATCAAGCCTGTCTTCTTGCCCCCTAGATTAGGAAAGTTCACACTACATGTATTTTGGTTTCCCCAGGTTATCTGTTGTGAAAACTGACATCCTGGCTATTTTTTTTTTTTAAAGCTTTATTTTTACATAAGAACTGGGGTACAGGCCAGATATGCGGGAGGGTAAGAGGATTCACCAGAGACAGAACGGGGAACAGAACAGGCAGACTGACTGAAATACACTGCTGAGGGGAGCAGCGGGCAAGACGGAGAGGTCTGCTTCACCATGTGGGATTCTCGGCACTCAACCGCCTGCGCTACCAGGGAGGCCCCTGGCTATTTTCTTATGGGATCATTGAAATCATTAAAGGCTTTATTGAAAGAAGCCTTTAAAAAATTCCACAAATACCTCTATTTTATATAATGAAATGTTTATATCTGTTCTATTAAAGGAAATTGTGATTTGGAGAAAAAAGTTGAGTGGTTTATGCCCACAAAAATCATTTGGAGCTTGCTGAGAATAAAAGATCAATCCATCTACAGACTGATATACTGTCTCCCAAGCTATATGCAGCAAATCTTTTTTTTTTTTTAAGATTTTATTTTTATTTATTTATACAAGCACTGGGTACAGTCAGAAGTGTGGGAGGTTGAGAGAATTCACCAGAGTGAGAGTGGGGAGCATAACAAGCAGACAGAAATAGTACACTGCTAAGGGGAACAGCGGGCGGCAGGAGAGGTCTGCACGCCATGTGGGACCCTCGCTGGTGGTGGGGGATCGAACCAGTGCTGCAGATGCTGCGTGCAGCTTCACAGTCCAGCGCTCAACTGCTGCGCCACCAGGGGAGGCCCTGCAGCAAATCTTTATAGTAAATAATTTGATGGTTGGATTTCTTCTAAGGGTTTCTTAGGTTTTTCCATCATTATTTGAGTATATCCACAATGACTAGAAATGGCATCCAGGGAGTGACCATCTCAGACAAATAATCTGGAAATAGAGACCAGACCCTGACAAAGAAATTAATAAAGTGGCAGAGAAAGAGAAACATGAAAACAATCTCTCTCCACAAGACATGGAAAAACTGGATGAAACAGTCAAAAGCAGGTATAGAAACAGAGGCAAGCAATGAATTGAGAAACGTTTATACATGAGAAGTAACTGTAGTTCGGCTAAGAATGATGGGATCTGTACAGTTTAGCTCAAGGTTGCTCCACAAGCCCCCTCTACCCTCCTTACTAACCTTCATATTGGCAAGGCAATGTTGTAAAAATGAACAGGTTTGCAGCAGGAAAGGGGCTGGTTGAATTGGACTCAAGCAGACAAACCCCATGTCCCTGGGCATTGGGAATGGTAGCAAAACCAAAAAATAAAATAAAATAAAATAAAATAAGAATAGAGAAGGCCAATACTGCAGTATACTCAAGTTACATTCCTGACGGGGAAAATCAAGAAACTGACATACCAGTTGGTAACTGATCAGGGAGTCTGGAGAACAGGGAAGGTGCTTTGATAAATTCTTATCTAACTGTAGTCTGGCATGCTATGCATATGTACAAGGATACCTGCACCCCTGGGTGAGACTGAGTGTGCAATTCACACATTCCTAACTGAATTGAGTCCATGTACAAGGATGGAGAAGCAAAGATAAAGCATTTTAAACTATAAGCGCCAGTCATCATAATTGCCTGAAATTCTCAGCCACACAAGGACCCCTAGGAGACTGGGATAATAAAAATGTTTAGGTTTCCCCTCCTTCAGGCATGGTCTAGTTACAGGGCAGGGAGAGGGGCATCCCAGAACCCCCAAACCTGCCCGCTCTAAATAAGTTCTGTCATCCACCACATCAAGACAAAACATAAAAGACCTTTAATGGGAAGGAACTTTGATACAATTAGTGAACAATGCAGAAAAGACAAAGCATATAGTTTCTAAATCAAGCACCCAAAGTTACCCAACCCCTCATTGGTAAAAAAAGCCTGTCCCAAGTCTAAAGCACCTTTCAGAGGGGACCCACATGGATCAGAAACTGCCAGACAAGTCTGGGAGGAAAAGAGCAAAAACAAAATCAAGATAAAAGCTGCCATGGTTAACCTCCCCACAGGTCTCTCACCCATGTCTGTTTCAACCAGTCCAGGACCAAGAAGCAAGCACAGTTTCTTCACCTGTCTCTGCTCCATGTGCCTCCTCCAGGTCTTCTTCTTGCTCTCCATCCTGCTTCCTTCCCTCTCCAGTCTCCTCTGCAGCTTCTCCTCCCTGCTTAGCTTCAGCCTTCTTTGGGCAGGGCTGGGAACCTGGAACTTGCTCTTTTCCTGGGGCCACCTTATTACAGTCTGGAAATTATCTCACGTTAAGAAGCTGGAACAATCACAGAACTCACCTCATTTGTTTCCCATCTCTCAAAGGTCACCATCTTTTTTTATTTATTTTTTTTTGGGGGTCATGTTCAAAGCCTGGAACTTTGATCATATATTCTGTTTTGTTGTTATTATTATTGTTCCAGATATGAGGTTAATTCAGTTGATTGTTACTTCAACATGGCAAGAAGCAAATGTTTTTCCTGTCCTTTTGACCTGGTCCAATATATATATATTGTTTATCTTTTCCTCATTTTATGGAATCACAAAGATCCTCCAAGCTTGTTTGTACTTTTCTTTCCCCAACAGAATCTGCCATTTTTTCTAGAAATTTCGGTTTCTTTTATTGGGCATTTAGAAAACAGCATCTTGGTGTTACATGTACTTCTGGGGATGGGGTAACATTCCTAGCCTAATAGTTTTGTCCTCATAGGTTATGGAATATTTTGCTGGAGGCCTTGAAGATTTTTACTTCATTGTTGAAAATGAATAATTGTATTAATATATGACTTATTTTTTATCATTCTTGGTGAATTTTTATTATTCATATGCCCTTTCAATATGTTCAATCAGGTCTTTTGTTATGTAGCTACTGGTTTTGGATTATTAATGGAAATAATAATGCTATTTCATTGCTTTGTTTTTCTTCAGAGCCTCCAATTATGCTTGCTTGTATTATTAACTAATTAGCCTTCCACTGCTATCATTTTATCTCTGAATTCTCTCCCTCTTTTTTTAAATATCACTTTGATGTTCTTTGTTGTGTTTAACTTTCTTCAATGTCTCATTACAGTTCAATTATAATCTATTCTATTTTACTTATCTTTGGAATTCATGTAATTTAGTTTTCATAGTAGAGATAATTATGTCATTTCCTCCTAACAACACTTTTTCAATCAACTTATTTAATTTTTATTTAGTTTTGAATTTGTAATTAAATTTTCCCAAATATGTTTTTGGGTATAATAAATAAGTTTGAGTATATTTAGTTTAGTTTGGGTGGGTGGATTTAATCAGCTAAAATGCATCATTCCTTAGTTCTTAATTTCTTTTTTTAAGTTTTGGCACTGTTAGTTTTTATTCATTTATGAATTTAGATGGTACCTCTCAAGATTCCTCATTCAATGATAATTCTCTTCTGTGAGTTAAGCAAGTTCTAATTTGCTTAGTTTATATACATTTTATTTGGTACTAGAAATGTTGCATTTACTCTGCTTACAATATTTTTATCCTATTGTTTTTTTTTTCAGTGCCCCAACATGTTCACAGTTGTTTCTCTTATTTTTCACTATTTGATTTCCAAGTGACACCTATTCATACTCTACCTTTTCATCCCCAGAAGTTATACCTTTTAAAATGACCACCTCAAATTGCATGTGCTAAAAAACCTGGAAGCAGTGACGTGACCTTTCAGGAACTTTTTTTGGTATTTCCATGCACAGAGCGGAGGTTTTCCTCGTGTAGAAGTGGTAAAGCAATTTGAGGTGTCTTGCCAGGCCCCCCTCTTCTCTCCTTCTGTAGGTTTTCTTGGGTTGTTCCCTTCATCATAAAGGTTTGATACAAAATTATGAGAGATTACTTCTTGGGATTTGGGGTTTTCTTTTTTTTTTATAAGAAGGTAATTTAAAGTTTGAGATTTTTTTTCTCTTTTAGCTATGCCAAAATGTATTCTTGAAGATGCTTTTTTGTTATTAAGAATATTGAGGAACATGGATTTTACTACTGTCATCATTGTGGGCTCCCTGAGAATTACTTCATTTATGATATTGATTGCTAGAAATTTGGACTTAATTTCTAAATATTAATGCTATATTATTAGTTTCCTGCAGTTTTAGAGGACTTCTGTATATAGCCTTATAATCATCAACATTACTTTAAATACTCTTTCTTATTTGATTTCCAAGTTTTCTAAATATCTACTAATGAATTCATAATGAATAACATTTATCTAAATGTTACCAGAACCTACACATATAAATATACAAACAGTTTTAACATAGTAAATAGTTAGAATATTTATCATAACTTTTTCTGTCTTAAAAGTAAATATGTTAATTTTGATATATAGATTTCATTACTAGAATAGTAATACGTACTGAAACTTTCACACTAAGTTTCTCATATTTAAAATTCATGCTTTCTACTTCTATATTTATCTTTAGAAACTGTGTTCTAATTAGGCTTATGTTTTTATTTCAGTGAAGTCAAATAATCTATTTTAGTTTTAAAATTTTTTCTCATATTACACCAATTAAAATCTCTGGATTTATACCTTTTTAAGAAAATAGTCCATGGGGCCTCCCTGGTGGCACAGGGACTTAAGACACAACCTATGAAGCTATCCGCAGCCACTGTGGCACGAGTTCGTTCCCCCGGCCTGCCAAGGAGCAACCCACATGGTGCAAATATTTCAGTCAATCTGCCTGTTCTCTTCCCCACTCTTTCTGGTGAATTCTCTCACCCCCCACCCCATACTTCTGGCCTATACCCCAGTTCTTGTATGGATAAATAAATAAATCTTTAAAAAAAAAAAAGGAAAGAAAATAGTTAATGTCATGCTATTTAAATAGAATCCAAGAAAAAAATTAGTATCTGAAATCTATCATACAGTATAAACTTTAAACCATTTTTGGAATGCACTTTGATTTGGATATAAAGATGAATAAAACATTTTTCTTTTTTCAAGGATAAAGGATAATCATATAAACAATATCGTTGGTCAGCAATACAAATAAAAATCACATGCTAAATAAGAGAATCATTACAAAAAGACCCAAGGGAAATCCAGATCTAATTTTGACTGCATAGATATCTTCAAGATTTTAAGGCTTGTAAACCTTGAAAATAATAGCTATTAGCAGTCAGAGAACAGAGAAAATGTCAGGCTAAAAGAACAGGAACAAGGAAAAATAGCACTAAAAAGTATGTTAATTCAGAGAAAGAAAACTATCCTAAATATTTCTGATATCAGTTAGCTATTGTCTAGTGATGGAGGACATTCAAGAGTATGCAAGGAAGTTTAAATGATACTTTTTTGATTGTGGATTACTTTAGTAAGAAGTGTAAGATTGTTAACTTATTTTAAGAAAATTATTTCATCACCATTGTAGAGAACTTCGAAAGAGTCAGAGGTAAACAGACCAATTAAGAATTATTGCAGAAACAAAGAAAGGAGAAAATGAGCATTGTCTTATAAACATAGATTACATTACTGCTCCTGAAATGGATTATATGGCTTTTATCATGTATTTAGTGTAAGGTGAAAAATACATTCCATTTGAAACATTTTTAAATATAAACTCTACCTATTTCAGAAATGCAATTCTATATATTAAATTATGACTAAGCTTTGTACATAATTTAACACTTTAGTAATACTAATTATGTCACCTTCCCAAGGATTAATTATGACAGTGGTTTATTTTTATTTAATCCATCATGCCCAATATAAACAGAAAGGCAATTAAAATCATAAAATGAGAGCACGTGACCTTGAAAAGGAAGATGGGGTACTACATTCATTCTAGTCATTTTTAGTACATATCCTATCCTTATTAAATATAAGCAGATTTATTCACAATGATAGTCAAGTGTTTTCAAAATATATTACATATTATTTTCCTAAACCACTAAATTCAATTGGAAATACAAAAAAAAATATTAAATGATGTTAATATATGGAGATATTCAGAATTTTCAAACAAAAGAAGATGCTCATGCATTTTGCATTAAATTATCATGCAAGAAATTAGCATGTACAATTGATAACAGTGAGAGCTATTATTACATTATGCTTAAATTCATAATATAAGAAGATAAGAAGAATAAAACATCCATCACCCATCTGGTGAATGCTTCAAAACTGGTCACAATTGGTGTGTCCATCTGCCATTGTCAGATAAATCAGAACTTCATGTTTCAAGAAAGTAAGACACCATGGAGATTTAAAGTCTCAGCTCTGCTGTGACACTACCTGGATATCATTTCTTACTATGACCATAACTAACTTTGTGCCTAAAGACAAATTACTCAAACTATCTGTGACTTAGTTTTCTTAGTCACAAAATGTGGTAAAAGTAAAAACCTTAAATGTTTGTTGTAAACAGAGAATTATATATGCACGATTCCTCAATTCACTCGGCACACAATTTAGTAATTGCCAAAATGACATATTAAATTAAGGAAGAATGAATTTTTATATGAGTGCTCAGGTACCTACAGAATTCTATAATGGCAAACTTAGAATTGCCAATGATTTAATTTAAAACCAGAAGCTAGGGTCTCCCTGGTGACCTAGGGTTAAGTCTCAGCACTATCACCACCATGGCCTGAGTTTGATACCTGGCAAGGGAGCTACCCACATGGCACAAAAGACCTCTCCTGTTTCATCTGTTGCTCTCCTCAGCAGTGTATTTCAGTAGATGTCTGTTCTGCTCCCTACTCTGTCTCTGATGAACCCTCTCACCATCCCCCTCCCATCGCATGTCTAGCCTATAAATAAAACCAGAACCTGCAGTTTTAATATTTCTTTCTCATTGATCCTTGTTCCTCTGTATTGTGTTTTAGGATGTCACAATTCTTTAATCATTATAATTTTCATTATTCTAATTGTTTGGTTACAATGCTATCTGAGATCAACTTGGGTGAAGAGAGTAGAATGTAAAGGAAACCCCATTTAGAAGGTCTTGATTACTAATTTTCCCAAAAATGCTAAGTTTTTTAGATTGGTGTAGTAACAAGGAGCCCCAACTTGTCAACTTGTTTCTAACATCTCAAAAGTGAAAAATTTAGGGAAGAATGAAAATAGGGATTTAGAATCTAAGTTGAATGATGTTAATGTTGATTTGGAAAGTGGTGAAATGTTTGAAATGGAGTAAGATTCATCAGTGTGTAAAGTAGGATGAAAGTCCTAAAAAATTGTTAGTCTTGAAAGTATGTATTTTTATTCAAGTTTTAGCATTCTTGGTGTAAGTTATATTACAACTATCTTAGAAATTTATACCTCTAAGAGAATTTAACAATATCTGATATAGAGCATATATTAAATAAATGCTTATTGGCATTTAGCAATTTAAAAAGATGTTTTCACCACACACATACACACATTATTAATTATCATGGTGGTTCTTTGCCATCATAGCTTTCTCCAAGATAAGAGTCCAGTCATTCTGATAGTTCTCTATAAGAAGGCACAGCATTGTGTGGTGGTGAAGCCCAAATCTGAAACTGTATTGTTTGGGTCAAAGGCCCTGCTTATTCTATTTTCATAGCAAGAACTTTATGTAACTTGATAATAATGTAGGGAGAAAGGTACAACAGTAGGTATTAATCAACCTCACTGTAGTCAGAATAACTATCCCTGAACTACAAGAAGGTTTGTAGGTCTACTTCTAAAAGTTTCAGATATATAGATTATTGTGTGTCAGTTGTTGGAAAAATTAGATCATTTTAAAGGAGAGTAGGCATTTTATTTAAAAAAAAAAAAAACTTCATTAAGAAGTCTTAGAATAGGGTGTCCCCGGTGGTGCAGCGGTTGAGCGCTGGGCTGCAAAGGTGCCCACAGCCTCTGCAGCACCGGTTTGATCCCCAGCCACTGGTGAGGGTCCCACATGGCGCGCAGACCTCTCCTGCTGCCCGCTGCTCCCCTCAGCAGTGTACTTCATCAGTCTGCCTGTTCTGCTCCCTGCTCTGGCTCTGGTGAATTCTCTTACCCTCCCACACTTCTGACTGTACCCAGTGCTTGTATAAATAAAAAAATCTTAAAAGAAAAGAAAAGAAGTCTTAGAATAAATGAATATTCTTTACACATAATTAGGGTTATTTTCCCATTTAAAGAAAAATTGTTTTCTCATTAACTTAGCTATTGTACATACTGAAGATGTAAAGATGCACTAGATGTAAATTCTAACCAGAATTAAAGTATAGCAAAGCATAGTCTATGAATAGTACTTGCTATTTATTTAACAGCTATAAGAAAACACAGTAATATTGGTTGTGTCCTAGGTAAAATAGCAATGTAAATATTTTATGATATTCTTTCTTTAGGGAAATGAGTAAAAGATGTCTAGAGAAGACAAACATGTAGAAAGTTCCAGAAAACAAATTATAAAGTAGTTTAAAGTAATGGTAGGGTTAATTGAAGGTTAGAAATCCACAATCTATCACCACCAAGTAAATTTCGGCAATTTATCTTAGTTCTCTGAATTTTCAGTTCCTTATCTTTAATAGAAGTCCACATATTTTCTTCCAAGTCAGAGATGAAAGAGTTAAACGATATCACTCATGTAAGATGCTACAAATGGTACTTAGTAAGTAGTAGAAGTGAAATAAATAGTAACAAGCATTTAATTACTTTTACTGAACTCATACTGTGTGGCAGACACTGGTCTAGAAGAACTTTGTTTTATTTCACTTTTTATTTTTTAAATATTTGGAGAGTGGTTCCTTACAAGGAGGCACCCTCAATTTACAGGTAAGAAAATTGAAACAAATAAAGGAATAGTAATGTTCACTAATGTCAAGCAGCCAGAGATAGAGGAAACAGCTTTAAATACAGTGGTTTTCTTATCCAAGAGCTTGTTTTCTTAACTACTAGTCAACAGCATCGCTTGTTAACATTGCGAAGGAAATTCTTGAATCAACATATAGGTGTTATCTTCTTACTGCATCCTAACATAATCAAGAAGACAGTAATGTTCCCCCATCCAATCTTCAAAGTAAAAGTAGGCAACTATAGGGGCCTCCCTGGTGGCACAAGGGGTTAAGTCTTAGCACTATGAAGCTATATCCTCAGCTATTGCAGCACCAGTTTGATACCCCACCAGGGAGCTACCCACATGGCACAGCAGACCTCTCCTGTCTCACCCGCTGCTCCCCTCAGCAATGTATTTCAGTAGATCTACCTGTTCTGTTCCCCACTCTCTCTGGTGAATCCTCTCACCCCCCACACCTCTGGCTTACTCCTCAGCTCTTGTATGCATAAATAAAATAAATCTTTTAAAAAAATAGGCAACTATAAAATGTATCACTCTTTTCATCTTTTTTTTTTATGGAATTCATTTCTCAGATGATCTTGCCACATGCCAGCAATCACATGTTCACCCTTTTCTTTTCCTCTTATCTGCTCTTTATATATTTGTGACTTATCATTTTAATTTCTTTTGGAGACCAAGGTCTTGTTTTCACTCCTTTTGGGTCTTTAGCTAATAGCAATTGCGAAATTCAAGTAACTATATTTTCTATACCCAACTTTAGTACAGAAGCTAAAAAGAACTCCATAGACTCATAACTACTTCACAACCAAATTGTGATTTGGAAGGAAAAAGTTGTATCTAACTGGTCAACAAAATATTCAAATACTATTTTTTCTAAGAAGACTGACACATTAATAGTTTACTTGTCCATTTTCATTAACTTTCTCCCAGCCTTGATTTTCTTCCATCTGTGTATCTTCAGAAAAGTAGATAGCGTTTTAATTTAGTAAGCAGCTGGGATTAGAAGTCTTTAGAATTTGAATTTGGAAGATCTATCCTCAGTAAAAGATCTTAAATTTTAGGAATATTATCAAGAAGACCTATTTTAAGATGGCTAAAGATTGATGGTCTTTTTTTAATTCTTTTTTTTATTTAAGAAGTGGTGTACAGCCCATAGTCATGGGGTTGGGGGGTGAGAAGATTCACAAGAGAGAGTAGGGAGCAGAACAGGCAGATGTACCAAAAAAACACTGCTGAGGGGAGCAGAGAGTGAGACAGGAGAGGTCTGCAAAGCCATGTGGGTTGCTCCCTGCTGGCTGGGGATCAAACTTGCACTGCAAAGGCCGCCAGTAGCCTCATAGCACTGTGTTCAACCCCTTGGGCCACCAGGGAGGCCCTTACATTTTTTTAGAAAAAAATTTGCAAGTGCGAATATGGGGAAAATATCCACAACTACATCTATGCGCCAGATATATGTGCTTTACAAATCTCTCAAGATTAGTCTTCAGTAATGACCACTGGAATAAACTTTATTTTTCACTTTATATATGAAAAAGTGGAAGCTCAGAGGAATTAAGTAACAATTATTAAGTTGTAGAGCTGTGATCTGAGTTGGATTTTATAAGGCCTTATGCCTGGGTGTTTATTTTATCCCCTTCCTATTTGCCATTACTGGAAATATTCCATTGTTCTATTTAAGAATCAGTTGGTCTTCAACTAAAGTTACTCAAGAAAATTTCAAAATGATTTAAGAATGATGCCAAAGTCGAAAGACAAACATAAATAGCTTATTCTGTTTAGAATTAAGCTTAGTCCTTTCTGATTCTGATATTTTTCTATAAACTTCACCAACTCTTGCCCCAAGAGACACTTTAGGAGAAGTCGACTTCAAGAACTACCATGTGGAATCTCCAGATGTGCACTCTATGGGAGAGGAAATGAAATCCTCTCTATGGGTTGGTGTTTCACCTTTATTTTTTTTTAACTTTCTTATCTCAACAGTTAATACCTGACAGCGATGCAATGTTAGTAGCTGAGGAAAGGGCACTTCCAGAAGTCAAGAAAGATGATAATTATCTATATAATTTGACTGACTACACATATGAGGAATTAGTTAATGTTTGGGAGAAAAAAAAAAAAACTTACCCAGCTATTTCCTCATTTCAGTAGGTCTTTCCCCAATATTTACATATTTGAATTGTATGACAGAATTAAAACCCAGTGATTAGGGCTGTGCTAGGGCTGCACTGCTAATAGCTCCCAAGAGCTGGGAATCCCTGTCCCCTTCTTGGTCTTTTATTCACCTGTGCCAGGTGGGTCCTGTCTGTATAGAAACAGAGTTGGGACTCTCAAGGATCATGCACACTTGGCCTCAATCCAGGCCTGGATTTTAAAACAATTGGATTTTTTAATTGACACACACACACATATCTCAATTTGCTATATATCAAATTGCAATATATATTGCAATATCTACAGCAGAAAAAATCGGAACTCATTTTGAAAATGAGGTAACAATGACTTTTGAAGCATGGCCAGCTTGCAGAAAGTAAAGACAACATCAGTTTATTAGCAAATTCACAGGGCTCCGAGTTCATTGTAAATAGAAAGCCAGTAACTGGGCCTCAGTGAATGGTCATGGTGGAATCCACAGATGGAGATATGGTAGAAAAATATTAAAATCACTAAAGAAGCCCAACTCCAATCAGATATGTAAGAGTATTATTAGGACCCAACAATGACAGTGGAAATAGATGTGATTTGCTTGGGAGTTTTTCAGTACAGTATTTCTGAGCAATCAGTCATCTTGACAAGAAATACATATTTATTTCTTAATTAAAATAATTGTGGTGATGTTCTTCAAGTGTATTCAATAAAGTGGAATCTCAGCAAACCTATAAAAGAATTAGAGACTTTGCATTTAGAGCAGTTTTCCATAGAGGAGATGTCTAAATCAGATTATGATTTACTTTTTTTTAAAGATTTACTTATTTATGCATACAACACCTGGAGTGTAGGCCAGAGGTGAGGGGTGGTGAGAGGATTCACCAGAGACAGAGTGGGAAACAGAACAGGCAGATTGACTGAAACACACTGCTGAGGGGAGCAGTGGGTGAGACAGGAGAGGCCTGCTGTGCCATGTGGGTTAGCTTCCTGGCTGGGGATCAAACTGGTGCTGCATTGGCTGAGGACAGCTTGATTGTGCTGAGACTTAAACTCTTGCATCACCAGGGAGGCTCAGATATGATTTACATACAAATAACCTCTTTTTAACCTCAAGTTAAGGTTTATTAGTTTAAATTTGGCTTTTGTCATTTTGACTTTTGTCATTATTTAATGTTTGCATTGTGAAAAAACCAATCCAGCCTAAGTTAATCTAAGGGACTTTATTTGAAGGATTCAGCAAGTTTGCAAGATTAAAAAATAAACAAAAGGAAGACAGGTGGGTTTATAAGCGGTAGGGATGAAGCACTTGCACAGGTTGAAGTGTAAATGTGTATCCCCTAAATCAGTCTTCTACACAAATGGCAAATCACTAAAATTTGATTTAAAAAAAAAGATACAGAAATTAGACATGTACTTGGTATGTAAGCTAGATGCAGAGTTCTGTGTGGGGCCATCCTGTAACAGGACTGTGGAGCCCATCAGGCCATTGTCGGGCTCCATTCCTCTGCCCCTGGTTCTATTTAGCATTTGACAAGCTAGAAAAATCAGTTTGACTTGCTGATGTGGCATGGTCCCGCCCTGAAAGCCAAAGTAATGCCTGTTGAAGGGAAAATTATTTTATTTATGAGGAAACTGAGACTCAGGAAGATTAAATTCTTCCTGGAGACAAAGGTAGAAAAGTGCGGGTGTGGAACTGAACCTGTGTCATGTGTTCCTGGTCCTGATGCTGCACTGGTGGGATGGGCCAACTACTTCCACATCTGTCAGAACAGTTCAGTACCTACCGTGCAAAGAGGGCTCTGCAAGTGGTGGGCCTAGGCACAGCACTGAGGCCCACAGAAGACAGGCCGCTTCATGAGTTTGTAAAGTCCAAATGCATCTGGGAGCTTTGCATCTGTGCCTATCATATAAATACAGTCACACTAATAAAGACAACGCTGTAAAAAATCATTAACAAATTTGTTTTGTTTACATACGAAGTTAATAAGCAAAACACCATGAAAACTAAAATAGAGGGGTCTCCCTGGTGGCACAAGGGGTTAAGTCACAGCACTATGAAGCTATCTGCAGCCACTGCACACAAATTTAATCCCTGGTCAGGGGGTTGGCCCACATGGCACAGCAGACCTCTCCCGACTTGCCCACTGTCTCTGGTGAATCCTCTCACCTCCCTCCTCACCTCTGGCCTATACCCCAGTTCTTGTATGCATAAATAAATACAATAAATCTTTAAAAAAAAAACTGAAATTGAATAAAAGCACAATACCAGGGAACCAGTTACACCAAATAGTAAAATGTATCCTAAGCCTCAATAATTAGAAGTTTCTGTAATTAAAAATCTGACCCATGAAACACATGCTTCATAAAAAAATCAAAAAAGATAAAAATGTATCAATTTGAACCAAACACAAATGAAAATTCACATTTTGATAAACACCGCTTGTCAAACCAGCTGATAGGAAGGACTTTTTACTAAACAATATTGGGAAAATTGAATGACCTTCTGAGAAAAGAAAGTGAGAGCTCCCCATGGTCCATTAGAATAATTCTATATTGCTCTAAATAGCAATATGCATACCTGTATCTATCTCTTTGCATATATATATACATATGCAATTAAAATATATTCAGATTAAATGGTGAATGAAATATTCTTATGTACTGGTATGACGAGATCTTAATGGGGTATTATCAGGTGAAAAGCACAAGATAGAGAACCAAGTTCGGTATACTTCAGTAGAACATAAGTCCATGTGTCTTATTTGCCTAGATTACCACAAACAAACTTTGGGTCAATAAATAAAAAGTAAAGATTGATTTCAAGAAGTGGTGTTTGTGTGTGTGTGTGTGTGTATGTATGTGTTTTGGGTGGGAGGGGGAAGAAGAGGGGGGTGAAGAAGAGCTGGAGAAAGAGGACTGGGTGAGCATATGGTGAATGGGTGCTTGTTCAAGTGTAAGACTTATCCATTCCCTTATTTCTACTTTTCACTCAAGTATTACCAAATCAATGATTTTTAAGGGTAAAGAAATCTATTAGCACATCCAATAATTATATTTTTGCTACTCTTCTATTCTGCCATGTCAAAGAAATTAATTCTGGGTTTCATCTTGGATAGGTGTCTGATAACAAAGTTTGCAGTACTAATTGGACATAATTATTAAGGGTCACAGAATTTACTCCAAGAACTAGGTAATTCAAATGTTTATGGTTAACTGTCCTTTTTCTAATAAATACAAACTCCTCAAATATAAAAAAATAATGTTCTTGATAAACAATTTAAGTTTTACTAAGTTATTATTCTCTCTCAAATAGTCTCAGAAAAGTTCAAACAGGAGACCTTGGAAAAAGCACATAGAACTCAATTTTATATTCTCAATGTCTAGCACTGTGAATGAAATAAGTATTTAAAACAAAACTATTATTTATTCTTTATTTCAAACATAGGGAATGGTTTGACTTGTGGAAAAGGTTTTCATTAGGCATATCAAAGTTATATGTAGAGCACCTATAAGTTTGGAAAATTGTGCAAGATATTTTTATTACTGAATCTATTTAATAAAGTCTTAAATATGTTTTTGATATCCTAAGACTCCCTCATTGCAGTTTCATTAGTTAACTCAATAAAGCCAACATTAGGTTAGGAACTTTATGTTATCTCAGACACAAAGCAAATTGAGATTGTCCACATGTGGATTTCCAGTTTTAATCTAAACTGATTTCCCTAGCTTCCACAGTAGTCTAAATTCAAATATGAGTGGTTTTACATTATTCTGTTTGGGATTAGCTATGTCATCCACTACTATAATTATAATAATGATTAATAATGATAATAACTTGTAAACTTGATGTTCAAACACAGCAGGGAATAACAATGCAAATTCATATATATGAGATCTTATTTACACTTTTATTACAAAGTGCTGTTCTTTGTTTTAAGGCATACATATTAAAGCATTAGTGTTCATGTATATGAATTCCTAACAATTCAGTGCACAGACAGGGGCTAATCATATAGAGCAATTTTGATAAAGGAAATTGAGGCATGTAAGGTAAGTTATTTAATTATTAAGTCTTCTGACAATGAAGCAACTGTTCCTGAGTTGGAATTGATACAGGGCAGGAAGGGGCAATAAAACTGGCCAAGGACATTGCCCAAATAGTTTACCGTTCACCATCTGAGTTCATCATGCACACGCCCAACTGCAAGACTACTCTGGTTCAGAGAACAACAATAATGGGATTTATTTAACAACCCTAAAAAAAAACAATTACTGAGGCCAAAATTGGCCATTTATCTCACCTGAAGCAGTGTCCAGTATTAAAGTCCTAACACAAACACTCCCAAGATGGTGTTTTCCAGCCACTGTAGACACGTGGCAGCCAGACTACAGGCCGGGTTCCAACTCCCAAAGATAGCAGAAAGCACAACAGAAGATGCTCACCAGAGCTGCCAAAATGTAGCAGCACATCACCAGCCAAGCAACACTCAAAACGGCAGCTGCAGTGGTCAAATGACCCCACAAATGGCCACACTCATGCAGTTCAACAAGGTGCCTGCTCCAGGTCTTTGCCTTCCCTGCCAGACTGTAACAGCAAAACCAGGAACAGCTTCAATTGCTCAGCTACTTGCAAAGTCTCCAAATTTTTCCTCTCTGGAGTTGGCTGCTGGAAGTATCTCCATGTTTTTTAGAGGGCCACAACAGCTGTCTGGAAGACTGGCATGGTTGGGGCAGAAATCTCTGACCCTCAAATCTCTGAAGATCTAAAAATGCTGAAAACCTAAATGCTGAATGCTGAAACACTGAATCCCAAACACTGAATGTTGGGGCTGCTTCTGCATTTTCTTGTATTTCTTTTCAGAGTCCCCACCCCAAAAGTGACATTTTGTTTGCATTTTCCCTGGAGGTATCTATTCTTGCCAGCACCCCCTCTAGGCGGCACCACCTACAATAGTCTGGCTTCAGCCACTGGTTACAGAATCACTGAGGGCAATCTGTTAGAATGATTTGATTGGTAAAGGAGGGGAACATAAATTGGTAAGCCATTGGTGATAGTTTCCTAAAGTAAATTTAATTAATTAATCCTATTTTTGTTGTTGTATAATATTTTATGCTGATTTTAAACAGCTTTATTGAGGCATAATTGACATACAATAAATGAAACACATATTTTACATGGACAACTTGGTAGGTAATGACACAGCTACACTTTTGACCACCACTGATATTAACTTTGCTAACATTTTCTTCTCTCCCAAAACGTTCTCATGCTTTTCATGATCTTTTCTTACTAATTTTTATCATCCATACTATTATTTTATCATGATGGATTATATTTTGAGGGTAATTTTTTATTACTTGACAAACTATAAAATGCATAGTTCTGCTTAATAAATACCTATTGAAATCTTATTATTACAGACTGAAGGAACTCAACAGGAGTTAAAAATAAGACAACTACCCTCATATTGCTTATATTTTTTAGTGAGAAGTGCCAACTTTTAAACATAAGATGTTGCTAAATGCAATAAAGGGAAATAAAACAGTATACAGGGATACAGAATAATGACAGGAGGAAGATTCATTTAAATATGACATCGTTGGAAACCCTTTACACCAGGAGTAGATTTGATATCTATTCATCTACCCTCTTCCTGATTTTTCCTTTCTGTTGACTCGGTATCCACAAAAACCAATGACGAGCTCTACAAGCTCATTTTTAATCTTTAAAATGGTCTAGTGTTTGTAACCACTGTATAAAACTGTAGAGAGTATAACATTGTATACTATTATCACATTACAGAGATTAGAATAGATTCTAGGGCATGGTGATTACTGGATATATAAACATGACTTTGCTATCACTCAAGATTCCAGAGCAGGGTAATAGTAGAGGTAAGATTTAAAGGCAGCTCTCACTTTCTTATGCTGCCTCTAAGAGTTAAAATCTCTAATCAAAACTAAATATTTCAACTGAATCAAGAGAAGTATAAACAAAAGTAACTAAATGGTACATGTTTAAGCATTGAAATTGCCAGATGATGTCATAACACATTATGTTTTACTGCCAAGTTTTTATAGTGTAAAATTTATTCCTGGTGGCTAGGCTTGTTAATAACATGGTTACTATTTTGTTCACTGTGAAATGATAGGGATTTAAAAATCATCAAGGCATAAAAAAATGTATATTTTCTAAAAATGTTAGTACATTTCAGGCCTCCTCCTACAATTAATGTAGTCCACTCAACAAAACCAACTCCATTTATAAAATGAGAGCAATTTGCACCAGTTTTCTGAAATAGATGGACCTCTGACACCTCCCAACACAAATGTCTGCAAACCTTACCATGATTGCTGATGTACTGTTATGTCCTTTCAATAGATGGCCTTAGGAAAGTTATCAACTCATGCAGCATATTTAGCAATCCAAACAAAATATTCAACCAATTAATACATTTCCATGCTACTTTCTTGTTATTTATACCCATTGCCATCTTACCTCACTGAGATTTCACTGAGAGTCGGTTGACTGAAGCTGTCTTGTGCTATGTCTTTTTTTTTTAAGATTTATTAATATATGCATACAAGAACTGGGGTACAGGCCAGAGGTACACGGAGTGAGAGGATTCACCAGAGACAGAGTGGGGAGCAGAACAGGCAGACTGACTGAAATACACTGCTGAGGAGAGTAGTGTGAGAGAAAGGAGAGGTCTGCTGCACCATGTGGGTAGCTCCCTGGCTGGGTGGGAATCAAACTCATGCTGCAGAGGTCTGCAGATAGCTTCAGAGTGCTGTGCTTGACCCCTTGAGCCACCAGGGATGCCCTTATGCTATGTCTTAACTCTGTGTTGTGCAAACATCCCAAGCCAGGTAGGTTCATTGTCAGTTCTCACAGTCCAAAAGGGAATTTTGGAGTCTCTGGTGGATTTTGCAGGCCTTTAATGCTGACAAAGGGGCCCTTACACACAAGCAGGCAAAGAGAGACTCCAACACTGAAAGAGGCAGAACAGCAATTCAACCCCCTTTACACTGCTAAGTGCCCATAGCCACATAACTAATACACTGTTCCAAATGCAGGGTCCATCTGTTGTTTGCTAGATATCAGAATAGTGGAAAACATAGCATTGCAAGGTTATGGGCTGTCTGTTGTGTGGAAGGTGAAAAATCGCCTGATTTTAACATTTTTACACTCTACAATAGTGGTTTACCTTGCCTGGTTTCTTCACTTCAATTTTAGCAGTTATCCAATAATACAAGGCTTAATTGTGTTTTTCTTATTAGCTTAAGGTTTGTCATTCTAGAAAACTGTACACTAATTTCCATGGTATAAACGCTAGGCATTTTATTTTATCAAGCGTGCAACAGCAGAGTTTATTGGATTGTACAATTTAAACAATGCAAAGTATTTCTGAAGTGCTCTATGTAAACAGGTCCAAGTATTTATGAAATGAAAACCAATTACAAATTAAAAAATATATTTTTTTGTTTAGAGAACAAGGTGTTTTGCTTAATTTAATTTTCTGTTGTGGTTTAACATAATCTTTTTATGACAAAGAAAGTTGAATAACTTTATCCAATCCTTTTTAAAAATTTCCACTCTTAAGCAGAAGAAAAGGAGCATATGTTCTCAACAAATGAGGATGTTGTGGAGGATGAAGACATAAAAATATATGCATAGGCTTATAATATTTTTCTTAACCTTGGTCAACATTTTACATTGATGGAAATACCCATGTTAATGCCATGAAAGTTGCCTCTAAGGTTGGAGTTTAGTGAAGGAGAAAAGGAAACAAACATAAGAATCAATTATACTATTACCCAAGAATACTTCAAGCAAACAGTACCCCTACTAAACAGGTAGATGGCATTGATCAATACGACATGAATGGAAAAAAATTGATATTTTATATATTTGTTAGCTGTACTTGGCACATACACAAACACAACACTTAAAAAAGGCTCTTGAAGTTGAAAGACCTTTTAGAAATAGTTTGATCAAATTCTATGATTTTATAGGTGAGGGCAAAAAGTCAACACCTATGAGTACATGCCCCAAAGGTCACAGCTAGAGATGACACAGTTGGAACAATAGCTGACATTTTTTTAATAAGAGAAAGAAAAAAACATTAATATAGTGAAATTTGTAAACTAGGCTTGATTTTATAAGGTCTGCAGGGAAATAAAGGTTAATTTGGAAAGGATCGTTGAGTTTATTCTCATTTATATGTTGACGAGTAGGGAGATGCTGTGAGAATACCTGAAATCCAGAACTGTTTCAAACATGGATTTGTTCCACTGGGATGGTTATTCTGTGTACAAAGTCAATATTACCCCAAACTTCACCTTGGAGGGTTTAGAAGCTGACTGTTAGAAATGAGTCATCTCCAGCCTATTTCCTGATTCCAAATAAATGGGATTTAAATCTATGATCCTGTCTACTTTCTCATGGGTGTGGGTAATGTAACCTTGCTCTTACCAATTTAAGAGAAGTCATGTGGCAGATTCTGAAAAGGGCTGGTTAGCTAAAGAAATAGAATTATGGGCCTCCCTGGTGGCGCAAGGGATTAAGTCACAGCACTATGAAGCTATCCGCAGCCACAGCAGTTCCATTCCTGGCCAGGGAGCTACTTACATGGCACAGGTGACTTTTCTTACCTGCTGTTCCCCTCAGCAGTGTATTTCAGTAGATCTGCTCGTTCTGCTCCGCACTCTGTCTCTGGTGAATCCTCTCAGCCCCCACACCTCTGGCCTGCACCCCAGCTCTTGTTTGCATAAATAAATAATTTTTTTCAAAAAAGAAATAGAATTAGTTAAACATCCTCAAAGCAGCAAATTCCAAACTCTGCAGGATTTGTGCACCCAGTAGAATATGTTGTTCTTTCAAGTTTTTGAAAGCAGTGCTTTTACTCTTGGTGGGCAGATGCTTTTAGTGAATCCACACAGAGATTCAGAAATCTAGGCTCTTTCTCTTCATGACTCAAGTAGTCACTGGTGTGTCTGTTGTATCATATGTATGTCAGCAAGTGGATAGGAATGGTGTTATGGCAATATGGACAAGGCATAATTGTTTAGAAGACCGAAGGCTGGAAGTAACAAAATGAGGGAGCAAATAACCTGGGGGGTGGGAAAAGAAGGAAGGTTGGGAAGGGAAATGTAGTGAAAACAGGGAAATGGATGGCAATCTTTGGCTGAGTAGCTTTTCCCTGGTAAAAATTTGACTAACACAAATGGGAGCGCGATTCTACGAAAAGCCTCTGCTGCTCCCTTACATAGCCATACATGAGACACACTCCTTCTTCTTGGGTTACAGTATCTGCTTTTATCCTATGTGATAGTTGGAATAATAAGCATAAGACCCAACACAACCTGCTTAATATTTCAAATGTAAGCTGGAAAGAGTCCTGGATTTAAAGCATACTCTAACATGAGAGTTACTGAATTGTTTCACATGACAATAGTCTCACTCAGTTATATACTTATATATGTGCATTTGTTTACATATATATTTCCTTTACATAGTTCTAGTATATATTCTCTTTGCAACAGAAAGCAATCTGTTATAACTGCTTGAAAGATAAAGGCAGTGACAATGTTATGATTTTTCAATAATGGATATGGAAATGGGAATATCCAATTAGAATGGATGATGGTGATCCATTTAAATGTAAAATTCTATTTTTAGTAAGTTTTTGTTAGCATTAGTTAAATATGTAATATTTATCAAATAAGACATTACATACCTAGATTTGTTTGTCTCTCTTTAGTAGCACAAAATGACTCCTCTTGGATCCATGCACGATATGTACACAACTTTTCTTATTTTATCTCCCCCACCCCACCCAAGTTGGTGGCTGCCTGAAAATTAGAATTTTTTCTCCTGTTGGTTCATCTGCTTCTAGAGGTACTCTTATCCTTTAGTTTCAATATCCTCTATGGTCTGGGGCTGGCTTGTAAGCAAGGATGTCTTTTGTTAATTGAGTGAATAGACTTGTAATGATTGTCTTAAAAAGTAACTAATGTGAAAATACGTGACTTCTATTTTAGATGCTCAGAGGCCATTTATACTTTGATAGAGGTTCTTGGTTCTTTTAGATGCTCATAATATCTGTCCTTTGTGTCAACAAAGTGTAGCCGAACATTCTATTTTTGTAATGTTTGTCTTTTGTGTAAGTAAAATGCAACTGAAAATTCTAAGACCCTTGAAACACTTGTTCTTTCATATTAGAACTATAGTCTGTAAAAAAAGCATCCTCCTATTATTTACATTTTCTCACCACATTGGTTCCTTATAAGTAATGCCAAAATAAAGGTCATACAAACTCCCATATCTTAGAGGTCTCAGTGTATGAACAGAGGTCGTCTCTCCCCAGGCCTAACCTACTTATAAAAGAGGTTGTTTCTGTTCCAGGCCTAACCTACTTATAAGAGAGGTTGTTTCTGTGCCTTTACCACTTCTTCTCAGACTATTATTACTAAAACAAAGGAACTCAGCTGTGCTATATTAATTGGCTATGACATAATATGTGGAAACCAATCACCTGCAACTTTATTTTATGTCCGATTATGCAGCATAAACCTTCTTCAATATAAAATTATCTAATATGTCTTGAGAAAACTTTTATAGAAATGCACCCTCCATGCCACATACATATACATAGAGACAGACAGACAATCTTTAGGGGATAAGGGTGAATATATAAAGCCTCAGGATTTTAATCTCAAGGTATGTGCTTAAAATGGTCTGTTGATAGCCCTGGCTGGGTCCCTTGGTGAGCTTGCATATATAGATGATTTTTTGTTTTTTTTAACAGGCATAACAACTAGGCCAATACTGTGGCTGGACGTTATTAATGAAGACTCTTGTCAGAAAAAAATCCAGAGAACCAGTCAGAGAGAATATTGAAACATTGAGAAGTTTCAGAGGCAGCCTTAAAGACTTATAGTGGGCTAACAGGCAGCACTCAAAGCTCTTGGTCCCTACATTGCATGGTAGAAAATTTCCTATTTTTGACTAATTTCTTCAGAGATGTTGATGTTGACACTTTGATCTATAAGACAAGAAGTAAATTCAACTACACTGATTTGAGATATGATTTGTGTACTAGCTACTTCTGGTAAAGCTACCCATTTGGCTGTAGGATCTATGGTTATGCAAATATGAAAACCCTAATATGTTACTATTCAAGGAAAAAAATATAAAGGCTCTCAGTGGAATTTCAGGGTGGCCTCCTATGTGGTCAGAACCAGAGTTAGTCTTAAATCATATACCCCTATATCCTAATGAAAGACATTTTAAGAAGATGAGATAGGCAGAGAGGAAGAAAATAGTAATAAAGAAAGATAACATTTCACTTTTATTAAATTGCAAGCCTAGCAGAACCAAGAACATGTCTCCCTAAGGATGCAGATTCAGTAAGATGTCACTTATTCTAGCACATCAGGATTAAGAGGGAGCTTCGTGGTGCAGGTGGGTAAGTATAGGAAGAGAAACGGTGCTGATTTACTATGTCTCATAGTCTAGGAACTGCTTCTCAGTCCTCCCCAACATAGAAATGTGTCTAACTTCATATAATTATTTATGAAAATTATTTGCATATAGAAGCATTTTTGAGCAATATCAATTTAGATACGTCAAGACACTGAGACCAGTTTGGGAATAGGTATGCTTATGTAATTGCAAACCAGTAGGAACACAGAGACAGTACAATACAGCGGCTCTGTAAATTTGAACAAGTTATTTTCTTATGTTTCTTCATTAATAAAATGAATTATAACACATCAATGACTTGTGCTAAATACATAACATTTAAAACAACATGTCTGAAAACTAGATTTTAATACATGTGATTTTTTTTTTTTACCATTAAAACATTGCCTATCATATTGAGTGTCTCAGAAAACTTAGTCCATATTTTCTCACCTAATCACTAGTAAGTATTGAGCCCTTGCAATATGCCACGTACTGTGAGAGATGCTTCTGGTACAATGGTGAGCTGAAAAATGACAGTCCCTATTCCCCAGGAACTCACAGTCTAATGAAGGAGATGAGCACATAATCCATAATTTACTGTATACTGATAGAAGATGCAAATTGATCAACAAATCAATACTGAAAGTTTCTTAATCCATTCCTACTGGAATTCCACATCACTGATCTCTATTTGAATTGCTTTAACAGTCAAATATTAAATTTATAAAATGAATCACTATCAGAAAAAGGAAGTATGTTTAATATACTTTGTAGAGTACTTAGGAAATGCTTAAGGGCACAGCAATAAATGATAGAATAAGACTATCTGTGAGTATGTGTATACTAGCATCCTTTAAAAATCATGTGATCAGGACCTCCCTTGATGGTGCAGTGGGTTGAGCACAGCGCTGTGAAACTGTAGACTCCGCAGCGCCGGTTCAGGGAGCAACCCACATGGCACAGCAGACGTCTCCTGTCTCGCCTGCTTCTCCCTTCAGCAGTGTATTTCAGTCAGCCTGCCTGTTCTGCTCCCCACTCTGTCTCTGGTGAATCCTCTCACCCCCCCCCGCACTTCTGGCCTGTACCCCAGATCTTGTATGCATAAATTAATAAATCTTTTAAAAAATCATGTGAGCAATTGTTACCAACTAACTTGGTAATTGTCGTAAAATAAGAAAAATAGAATGTAAAACATTATGCACAATATATCTCAGTTTAGTTTTCTCATATACAAACCATTACATAATGAGTTTCATCTACATGGAGGAACAAGAGGAAAAGGACTTTGAACTTGTAAGTATGTCCCTGTAGCTGATGAGATTAGGGACATTTACATTTGGAGCTTTTTGGTTTTTTTCAAAGATCATTTGTTATTTTAGATATTAGGGGAAATGTGCCTAAGAAACAACTCACTCTATATTAATAGCAAAAAATAATCTCAAGTCACTATGGTTCCTGTTTCCAAAGGCATTAATTTGTTTCAGATCTGTGAACACTTCAGATCTATGATTATACTTTAAGGTATTTTCCACATTCCTCCAAATTTAGAACATTTCTACCACGCCACTCACATGTGATGATCTACCTAAAGTAGATCAAGGGGCTTTGAGGCCTCACCCTCGAAAAGTGTCCAATGAATTGTCTTTCCTGTGTTTTCTTTTACTTTGCTTTAAGGAGAGCTTTGGGATATATTGAAAATGCTGAAGCATATGTTGAAACTATTTGCTCTGAGTTGTGGAAAAAGATAAAGAATTAAAGAAGAGTTGCCTCCCTGGTGGCACAGGGGTTAAGTCTCCGCACTATCAAGCTATCCCCAGCCAGGGAGCTGACCCACATGGCACAGCAGACCCCTCCTGTCTCACCCTCAGCAATGTATTTCTGTGGATCAAACGGTTCTGCTCCCCATTCTATCTCTGGTAAACCTTCTCACCCCCCACCTCTGGACAACACCCCAGTTCTTGTATGGCTAAATAAGTCTTAGGAAAAAAAGAATTAAAGAAGAAACCCTAAAAAAAGGTGAGCACAAGGCCACCCTTAAGGCAATGGCAAGTTGTCAGCTACTAGGGTTCCCCAAGGGGCATGTGGGGATACTTTTTCTTTTTAGGAGAGTTACCTTCAGGTTCCTCTTCCTTTCTAATCTATACTCATTATCCATGGATATTTTCCACTTGAAGGATGTTTGTATTTTTTTTTTAAAGATTTATTTATTTATTTATACAAGCACTGGGTACAGTCAGAAGCACAGGAGGGTGAGAGAATTCACCAGAGCCAGAGCAGGGAACAGAGCAGGCAGACTGACCAGATACACTGCTGAGGGGAGCAGTTGGCGTGACAGGAGAGGTCTGCACGCCTTGTGGGACCCTTGCCGGTGGCCGGGTATCTAACCGGTGCTGGTGCTGCAGAGGCTGCGGGCAGCTTTGCAGCCCAGCGCTCAACCGCTGAGCCACCGGGAAGGCCAAGGATGTTTGCATTCTATGGGACTTGTTTTTTTCTTTAGAGGGCCACCATATCTTAACATCAAGAGTAGAAGGAAAAAAAAAATTAGTTTCTGTGCTATCTCATTAGACTGTGATTACTGGGATGGCAGAGAGCAAAGACTGCAATCATCAGTTCCTCTCTACCTAGGAAAAGATTTCACAATTACCCCTTAATGAAAATCACATGAATTATGCCAAAGTTCCTTTTTGTTTCTTCAAATTCTCCTAGAATTCGCAAAACTTTGCTAGTGATTTCCCACTGAGAACCTATACGTAGTCTCTGAACAATGATAGTCCATGGATTTATAAATATAAACCACAAATATGTCACTGCAAACCTTCATTTTACCTCACCAAAGACTTGCATTGAACTTATCCAACCATTAGAGAATCAGCACAGCTATTCCCTGCTTCTCAATTAAGTGAACCTTGCAACATTCTCCAGGGAATCAACCATACATTCAAGACTTTACAAACAACAGAAAAGCAAACAATGTATGATAAAGACTTCTAACTTTTTATATATAGAAAAATTCAGAATTTCATGCCACAATTCCTGGACCACATTGAGTTATATATAAAGACACGCTGAGTTAGGAGCCTATCGGGAGTTTGGTTGCACTGTTGTTGCTACGAATAAAGACTCGTAAATGAAATGACTGAGAATGTGTAAGTGTCTGGCTTACCTGTTTGGTGTAGCAGTAGGATGGCACAGGGCAGCATCTCTATGATCCAAGCAGACAGGTGAAGGAGAGAGTCCTGGAGACCTCAATAGCTTTTTTCAGGGTTTATTGGGTTTACCAGGCACACGGCAGGCCGGGGTGCCAGCGGGGAGGGGGCCAGGAGGCTGGCAGGCCTCCCAGGCCCCAGCAAGTCTTTACTCTTTCTGGGCTCTCCGACGTTCTCTCTTGCCTCTGCTTCTCTGCTGGTTCTCTTTCACTCTTTTTGCTCTGCTGGCATCCCTGTGACACTGCTCTTATAAGCCCAGTCTCAGCCCAGGTGTATCCACTTACGTATGCCCACACCCCACTCCAGGTGCCCGCCATCAGGCATGCATTCAGGATCGCAGGGATCAATCATCAGTCCTGATGGCAGGAGGGCAGAAAAGCCTGACAATTATTTACCCTACATTTGGTAACCATTATTTGTTATTTCTTTCAGGGAGAATGAAGAGCTAATTGATGTAAAAGAGAGGAATAGACCTGAATTAATCCTAGAAATCATTCTAGAAGTTGAATACATCTTTGTCTTTCAAACAGACAAAGAGTTTAAGATCCAGTATGTTCTGTGAAAACATTTGGAATCTACAATTATAGGGCTGTTTCAGCCTATCATCTGCTGGTAAAGTAAACCTGGGAAATTTATTGATCCCTCTGAGATATAATACATGATATAGTATCATGAGGATGATATTGTATTCAATATAACACTGTGAAGATTGAACACATCTTCAGTTTTGTACCCATTCCTTGTGGAAAACTGGTGTCCACAGATTCCTAAAGATAGTTCTTTCTGTCATATGCTTTAAATGCTCTACAAAAGAGGAAGCTTCATCAGGTATTTCTTGCCACTTGCTTATGGCCAACTACATTGGCCCGTGTCCTTTCTCCTTCTGTTCCAGTACTTTGCTGCTGCTGCTCTCCACGGGAACACTATTTGTCTTCCTGTCCAGGGAACTGTTTCCAAGTGTCACCAAAGCTGCAGCTCCAAAGCTACCAAATGCTTCAGGGTTATTTTCCATTTTCACTGTGATACTGAATCTCATGCATAAATGAGCAGGATCAGCCTCTCCAGCAAGCAATGCAATGCACCTTTCACCTCTGTCTCAAAGCAATATTGCTTATTTTCTGAGTTTTAAATGAATTCTAGAGAATGGAAAACTCTTAATATTATTCCACAAGGGTCTTTCTCTCTGTGACGAATCAGATCTATTTCCTGTAGCAGGGTTAGAGAATAATATCCATACAATCTCTACTTCATATGTCTCCTCTGCCATTTCTCCCCAGGCAGTCACATAAAACTTTCACTCCATAGACCACAGGTAAATTCCTCATGTAGGTAAGTACCTTGAGTTTCTAAACCCCAGCAAAATGCACTTAGGTTTGTTCTACATTGCTTGTCTACTAATAACTTGTAAAGGAACAAAAACATGCTATTATTTGATTGAAACAATATATTATTTGGACCCCCTGACCTTTACATTTACATATTTTATCACTCTAATTATAAAGTAATTATTATTTAATACACATTATTTATAAATTGATGTCATTTATAATTTTAGTTAGCAAATTGGTTTAAACATTTTGGAACACTGACTATAAAAGCTGTTATTAACCTAAAGCCATCATTATGCAGTATGATTTTCTTAGCAGGAAATTAGTTTGTTTCTAGATCTCAGACACTGAGAGCTTTAGAAATAAATTCATAATGATTTAAGGCATAATAGATGGATGACTAAAAGGAAGGATTAAAGAGAACGAAAGGGCAAAAACTTGCCGACATACACTTGGGACTTGAGGATGGGCTTTGATAACATGCAGTCTGTCAAAAATTCTTTGATTATACCTCAGGCAAGCAGGCTTGCATTGATCATATATGGCAGCCAAGTTTAATTTTGCTATTTGACCAAGATCAGTGAAACATGTATCTCTCCAACTAGAGTGTCAATTACTTGCTGAGGAAGAGACAGATTTATTAGATACAGCAGCTGGACTTCAAAATGAGGCAAAGCCTCCTTATGGAAGTGGTGTAATTAGTGGAAAGTTTAAATGGTCTTGAATTAGAATGAGTGAAGAAAAGAAAAAGTTAAATTAAGCAAGCTCTGATTGTAAAATATTGTGTTCCTCAGGGAAGACAATTTGTTTAGAATAATAGTAAGATAACACACAAATCAAGAAAATCTTCGATCATGAAAAAAGGAGTAGCAAGTCCTATGGAAATACAACTGATAAGCTGAAGTGAGAATTTGAGGAGTCTGGAGACAATTCCTTCCCAAATTAGGTAGGAATAAAAGGAATGGGGGATTTTAAAGTTCTATAGCCATTGTACTTGTCTTAACGACAGCCAAGGAACAGGCAGAAGAGTGGCAGCAAGGTGATTATTTCAGTGAAAGAATTCCTAGGAACTTATTTTCAGGAAATCCAACCTTCTGGACAGCACCAGCAAACGGACTGCTTTTCAGATGGCAGTTTAATCAAATAATTCATTCTGTAATGTCATAAATCAGTACATCTTCCTTCTCAAGTATAAAGAAGTTAACAGCTATCATGCAAAACCTCACTATCCAGTGGAAAACATGTTAAAAATGAAAAGTTTTGGGTCCAGACTTTTCTTTACACATGCATTGGACATCAGAACAAATGTGTAATTCAGTATCCTGCTTTATTACTCAAAAATATAGACTGTGTACCTATCATTAAGAAATTGAGTATACAACATTTTAAAGGATAAATTTGTCTTGTCAAAATTAAACCTTCTTTCGTGGTTGCACACTTCTTTTATATTTGATGATTGCTGTTAGAAACAAGTTCGTGTTAGGTGTGATTCATTTGGAAGGTTTCTACTTAAAATAGTTTTGAATTTGTAATGAAGTGATTCAGGAAAAAAATCCCAATTTTATTAAGCCTGTATTGAGTGCCATCAGCTGTTCTAGATTCTGTATGAATGTGTGGGGCTCTCCATTTATATCCAATTTGTGTCTATCACTGAGATTCAGAAGTCAGTATTACCAGTCTTTCAGTAGCCAGGTCTTAAATTAGCCAATTTGCAAGAAAGATGAAAGACACGACAATAGAAAAACTCATTCTTAGGGACTAAGGAAAGCAGGAATGATTCTAAATAAAATTTGTGTCTTGGTCCAGACCCACAATCTTTTGAAAGGGAAAGTAAGCTAACAAAGGCAATGTACTGTTTCTCTAAAATTACATGGCGAAAGAAGGAAAGCAGACTTTTGGTGGTGAACATAATGTAGAAATTGATTTATAATGCTATACTCCTGAGACTTCTCTAATGTTATAAACTAATGTTATTTCAATAAATTTATGAAAATTAATAAAATTATATAAGTAGTTGGGAAAAGTTTTAATAACATTAGCATCAATATAAGAGTGAGAGAGAGAGAGAGAGAGAGAGAGAGAGAGAGAGAGAAATTTGCCTATCTTCCAAGCACACTCCCATAACTGGTATTTAAGATCTTCAGTACAAATTGTGGAGTGAGAGGTAGATTCCTATGAGACATGAGTGCCTAGTGCCAAAGTATTATCTAATATTGGTTCGACATGGCTGCCATGTCCAGAGCAGAAAAAGCTGTCATGCATACAAATAGATGTTGTCCAATATACACAAGAGATACCTACCAGAGGGCCTCCCCTGGTGGCGCAGCGGTTAAGCACTGGGCTGTGAGGCTGCCCGCAGCCTCTGCAGCGCCGGTTTGTTTCCCGGTGCTGGTGAGGGTCCCACAAAAAAAAAAAAAAAAGATACCTACCAGATAGGATGTAACTGGTATAGTGGGTTTAGTGGACAGTTATTTTAAGCACAATTGAGAGACAACCTGAAAACCCACAGAAATCCTTGGAAGAAAAAAGAGACTGATGTTTTGCACTGGTAGGAATAAAAATACTAATTATAAAATAATAACAAAATAGGGGCCTCCCTGGTGGTACAAGGGGTTAAGACACAGCCTATGAAGCTGTCCACAGCTGCTGCAGCATGAGTTCTATCCCCGGCCAGGGAGATACCCTCATGGCACAGCAGACCTCTCCTGTCTCGCCTACTGCTTCCCTCAGCAGTGTATTTCAGTCAATCTGCTTGTTCTGTTCCCCACTCTGTCTCTGGTGAGTCCTCTCATCTTCCACACCTCTGGCCTGTCTGTACCCCAGTTCTTGTATGCACAAATAAATAAATCTTTTTAAAAAAGAAAAAGTACTAACAAAATAATAATAATAATAATATAAAAATTATACTATTAATATTAATATTACTACTACTACTAATAAAGCGGTTTTGTGTACAATAGTTTGCAGAAATACTGCTTTAATCATTAGAAATTCCAGAAAAGAAAAGACCTACCATGACAAGCTGTATTATTAAGAAGAGGATTCTGAGACACCATATGCCTCAGATTTGTAACTGCCCTGTTTGGCAAAGCATTTTGACAAATGTATTTAGTAATCATTTCAAGAAACACTTGAATTGTTGTTAGCCCCATAGCACATTCTCAAGATAGCTAAAGATTACTCCTGCAAACATCCGTTTATTAAAAAAAAAATCTATTTTAAACTAGATTTAGTGAGGATCCAACAAAACAAGTCCTAAGACATAGAGTACTTTTACAGGATTTTCAAGGAACTTTTACAGACTTTTTTGTCAGGTAGTATTGAGTTACTGGAAGCAAAATTTTCAAATACGTAAAGGTGGAGAAGAAGATGGGGAATCTAGATTTCTCTACAGATATACAATTCTAGAAAGTATTACAGGCAACCATGTATCTGTCCCCCCTTAAAATCTTTCTGATAAAGAGCCTAAAGCAAAAAAACATGGTACAGCCTATACACTTGTAGTAATTGATTTTTACTCAAGTGATTTCTTGATGCAAATTAGTATGAATGAATTCCTAATGCATGTCCTTCAGTGGAAATACTAATTATTCTCACTGGACAAAATTTAAAAAGGAAAAAATAGAGGTACTTTAAAAAAAAAATCAGGATCCCCTTCCTTTGAAAGGAAATCACTTTGAAGGTAAAGGACTTAAGGGATAATAGAGGTTAATTGCCAATTATGCAGAAAAATTATGGAAAAGCATGAATAAAAAACACTTTCAAGACCTATTGCCCTTTCTTTTATTTGTGGTACAGTACTATTTAAAAAAAAAACAAAAAAAAAAACATTGTTCCAAATTAGTTTGTTCTGTGTCACTAGTACTTAGATTTAGAATATTCCTCCAAATATAAAACAATAATAGTGACCCTGACCTCTGAATTAGATCAAAAGGAATGTCCTAGGGAGAGCAAGGGCAAAATGAAAAGGGAGTTAGCATTTTCCTGAACTCTCTTGAAGCTGATTAGAACAACTGGGAAATTAATATATCCCCCCTTCTTGTGTGTAAATGTTGTTCTATCTTGAAATGAAAAAAATTTAAAAGTCGTTTAATGTTTAGAAAACATTACAACTCTGTATTTGATTCCAGACACTTGCCCTGTACACATGATAGAAGATGTCAGAGAAGTTCATAATGTAGATATGGTCTAACTGGTCCTTTCTGTATTGAATTATTAACAAATTTTCAGAGTTGTATGGACTTACATGTCTCTTAAGAAACAGATCAAATATACAAATATGGATTTATTTATGCAAATCTATCTATCAAAATCTATAGATGTCTAGTTCTTATAGTCTGCTGGGATACCAGTAAGACACCATCTTCCTCTTCAGGCATCTTAGAAACCTATTTTCAATCAAACAGGTTGTGAGTCTACATTGATAAGAGTTCACAGACAAGGTTAAAAGTCTGAGGATGTGGGGGTCTCCCCGGTGGCACAGTGGTTGAGCACTGGGCTGCGAGGCTGCCCGCGGCCTCTGCAGTGCAAGTTCAATCCCCAGCCACTGGCGAGGGTCGCACATGGCGTGCAGACCTCTCCTGCTGCGCCCGCTACTCCCCTCAGCAGTGTATTTCATCAGTCTGCCTGCTCTGTTTCCCACTCTGGCTCTGGTGAATTCTCTCACCCTCCCACGCATCTGTCTGTACCCAGTGCTTGTATAAATAAATAAATTAAAATTAAAAAAAGTCTGAGGATGTGCTTGAAAAAATAAACATATTGTAGTGAATTCTTATTTAGAGGATTTCTGAACTATTTTGATTCATGGAAAAAAACAGAACCTTAACAAACTGCTAAAAAAATTCACCAAGAAGTCAAGAAGAAGCCCAAAATGACTACTTATACTAGTGCTTCAAAGTCCAAAATCTCAGTACAATTGTGGTTTCAATGTATGTGGATAACACACTACTTAGATTCCTGCTTATTATAACCTTTAGCATTGGCAAATTACCATAAGAATATCATTTACTGAATTAGTTAAATGATTATTCTGTTTTCCTTTTGTTCAACAAATATTCATTGAGCACTCTGCAGTATGATTGGGATACAGGAAAAATATGCAATGTGACTTCTCCATTTTCTGAGTTCACAGGGAATTTACTGACTGTGGTGAGCAGAACTTGAACATTTCCAAGATTAGGCACACATGGCATAATCCCCTTCTTTCAAGTTTAGCCTGGATCTGTACCTATAATGGGCTGTCAACGACATAACTATGTTATAGAAATTGGTAATTTTTTTTTTGATGAAGGCATTTAATCATTTGGCTTTTTTTGATTTACATTAATCAAAAGGGGTTAGACCTAATTATTTAAGCCCTTAAATGAGACATGAAGCAGCAGTAGATACACTTTTCTGTTGACCTGGAAGGAGCAAACTGCCATGTTATAAAGGAGGGTCACATGACAATGACCTCAGGGTGATCTGAGGGTAACCTGAGAGCAGTCACCTGCCAGGAGAGCAAGAAAACGGTACCTCATTTATACTGTGGCATGGAAATGAGTGAAACACACACACACATAGCTTTTAGCTACAGTTAATACCTTGCTTTTCATGTGTTGGCAACTTGAATAGAGGATTCAGCTAACCTGTATCTAAACTGGACACAGAAACTGAGAACTAATAAATTGGTGTTGTGTCAGGCACCTAAGTTTGTGACAATTTGTTATATAGCAAGAGAGCTAAAATACAGACAAATAGGTGAATTCATGCAATAAAGCACTAACAGCACTGCAAGAGAAGCAAGGCATGTAAGGTGGGCCTGAAAGAAGACGTAGAATTCTTTTTTTTTTTTTTAGAGGCATGTTTTATTTATTTATTTATTTGTTTGTTTGTTTGTTTGTTTTATTTGTTTGTTTGTTTTGTTTATACATGCACTGGGTACAGTCAGAAGCGCGGGAGGGTGAGAGATTCACCAGAGCCAGAGCAGGGAGCAGAGCAGGCAGAAGGACCGAAGTACACTGCTGAGGGGAGCAGCGGGCGGCAGGAGAGGTCTGCGTGCCATGTGGGACCCTCCTCCGGTGGCCGGGGAGCAGCCGGGGATTGAACTGGCGCCGCAGAGGCCGAGGGCAGCTTCGCAACCCAGCGCTCAACCCCTGCACCACCAGGGAGGCCCAAGATGTAGAATTCTTGATAGGTTGAATGACTAGATGACTGTATGTTGGTTCATGAAGTTTGTTTGCATCTGAAACATGTATTTCCTAAGTGGCCATTATAGAACGAATAATACGTTTTGGAAACACAAAGGCAAATATGCCTAGTTCCCAGCCCTTGAACTGCTAAGTATAAGGAAGGGCAGTGCACACAGTGACCTACTCAGAAAAGGCTGGCTAGTGATAGCAGCAGGTTATTGGGAGCTTATTATGCGATAATCACGATTATAAATGGTTAATATGTATTTTTTAAAGATTTATGTTATTTATGTATGCATAGAAGACTGGGGTGTAGGCCAGAGGTGTGGGGAGTGAGAGGATTCACCAGAGACAGGGTGGGGAGAAGAACAGGTGTATCTACTGAAATACAGTGCTCAGGGGAGCAGCACATGAGTCAGAAGTCTGCTGTGCCATGTGTGTGTCAGCTCCCTGGCTGGGGATCAAACTCATCTTGAAGTGGCTGTCGATAGCTTGATAGTGCTGACACTTAACCCCTTCGGCACCAGGGAGGCCCTAAATGGTTAGTATGTATTACCTCATTTGATACTCACAATAAAATATTTCCATAGTTGCTATTATCCCCTCCTTTTAGAGTTGAAAAAACTGAGGCATAGATATATTACCTAATGTCATGCACTCATTAATTAGCAGTATTTGGAATCAGCCAAAAGTGGTCTGACTACAGAGCTTCTTCCCAGAACCACAATGTTATAATAACAGTATGGAGTGACATAAAACATCTTTGTATAGTCTCTGGTGGAGGAGGGAGATTTCTTTGGATCTTCCATTGTCAACTAGAAGAAAAATAATGACCACTTCTACTCCCTCTTGGTTAATGTGTCATTGATCTAAAACTAGCAAGAAAGATAAAAATATGCATGAGTGAAAAATGTAATTATGTCCTAACACTTTGGTGGACTAAAAGAGTTACTGAATAAGAAAACGTGCGGGGTGGATCTGGAGTAGTAAAGAAAAAGACTCTGTACAAAAGAAATTACAATCTGAAACAGATATCTTAACACTATTCTAAATGTTTTGCCTAACTATTTTATGAAGATATTTAAAATTTAATGTTGCTGTATCTTTTGCATGAAAAAAATCTCTCAGTGATAAAATCCAGAGTTCAAATCTCTTATTATGAAAGTCAACTGAATTTTCAAATGTTTTCTGTAATGAAACAGAATAATGATGGGTTAGCATGCAATTACACTGCATCTTGAGCTAAAAAGGTTAATTTTATCTAAAACAGTATCATATAAAAAGAGGTTTGCTATTAGAGTATGTGACCCTATTCTATAATATTACATGGGGGTTTACATTCTAATCTGGAATAGAGTAAACTTAATTTTCAAAGGTCAGTTTTATTGCACTGATATGTGCATACATATTTTTGTAGAAATTTATTATGCAACACTCTTGCAGTAAAAATGCCTCCTATTAACACAAAGGGAAAAAATACCACATTTAAAACTATGCCCTTTGCCTTTAGAAAAGTCAAATCCTTCTTGGAATTTTTTGTGTCTTCCCTTAATTTAAAAAAAAAAAAAGTAGGAAATAACATAATTGCCACAAAACTGATGAGTGAATTAGGAAGATGTGGTATATTATGGTATACCTAATGGAATAAAAGTCCTGACTTTCCAACATAAATGAAACAGAAGAGGATTATGCGAAATAAGATAAATCAGAAGGAAAAACACAAATATTGGATGGGGTCAGTTATATATGTGGAAGATAGTGGAAGAAAACAAAGGGCGAGGTAAAAACAAACCAATAAAAGATAAAAATCTGACTGTATAAATGAGACTGGACAGTGGTGGGGGGAAAAATGTTGTCTTGGTGGTGGGTGTGGTGTGGTAATATACACAGGAGGGGTGATCCTATACCTCTAAATCATATATAATGTTATTAACCTAAATTTCCTCAATTTAAAATAAAAGCATTAGATAATAGATGCCACTGACATTTTCACATGTTAACCTAGATTTACAATGAATACATTTTGCAAGTAATTCCTAGTAATTGAGAACATCAAATGTGACTATATGTAACTACTACCTCTAGTAATTGTTCCTGACATTTTAATTTCCATAGTGATTGAGTTATTTTTTTAATAGATATGGTATAGAGTTGATTGCCTATAATCAAATAATTGCCCATGGAAAAGATCTCCTTCAAGGTTCAAATTTTTTCCTACCATCATGCAATTGACCTATTTTACCTATTTTACCCACTCTTTAAATAGAAAAATTATTTTTTTACTAGATATAGTCCTAATTTCTACTTATTTTAACTTTTATCTATTTCATCTAAATAAACAAGGCTATAAAATATGCTTATATATTTTTATTGGTAAATACATTCTCAGGTAATCACACAAATAAACATACAGCTTAAGGAATTTGTTTTATATTCAGCTCACTTTTCAATTGTGTTTTTCATTAATTTTTCATTCTCATTATTTTAGATTGCCTTTCTGAAATCCACTGGAAGTATCCAGTAAGATAGAGCCAGGACCTCCCTGATGGCGTAGTGGTTAAGTCTCAGCACTATCACCACTATGGCCTGAGTTGATCCCCAGTCAGGGAGCTGGCCCCCATGGCACAGCAGACCTCTCCTGCCTCACCAGCTGCTCCCCTCAGCAGTGTATTTCAGTCAAATCCACCTGTTCTGCTCCCCAATCTGTCTCTGGTGAATCCTCTCACCACACCCCACCGACCCCATCCCCCACCTCTGGTCTACACCGCAGCTTTACATAAAAATAAATACAATCTTAAAAAGAAAATAAAAAAAGAAATCAAGCCAAAATATAGCTGCTCTCTAATTTCTAGTCTGTAATTACATGAAGAAACTGATATTGTCCCTCTTTTTCCTAATTCCCAATTCCCAGAGAACAGACTGGCGGCACCTGAGCGTCTGAGTGAACTTCTCATGCTATTGGGCAACAAGGCAAGAATGAGTTGAGGTAAAAACACAGTTGCCAAAGATTCATCCCCACAGTTCTTGGAAGGGCATAAACATAAGATTAGTTGCAAGAAAAAGAAGTCTCAGTTATGAGCACTTTGTTGTCAGTAACATGTACTTACAGTAAAAACAGCCTCTTGTATACCATGAAATTCCCTTCTTTTTGAAGTCTTCTAACTTCATTGTCTAGTAAGTACAGTAAGTGTAGGATTGTTTTTTTAGACCTACCTCTGAGAAAATTTATAAAAAAAATCTACTTTTCTTAGAGTTATTAGAAAGAGAATAAGAAGAGTTGATTAACACCAAACTACTTTTTACCACTTCAGAAAACTTTAGTATTAGAACATTTGCTCAGAAATCTGTTACATAAACTATTTTAAATCATTAAAAAAAAACTCAAATGGGAATTTTATGAACCATAAATTAAACGGGAAGTTGATTAAGAAAAAGATGAATAGGAGACGAGGAGAAAATCAAGAAAACCATTTATGGTGTTGATTTCATTGGAAACTGGGCCTCTGCTATCCCATAGTACTTGAATTATTGATGGGATGTTTGATTAGGTTTTCTTTAGTCACCTATATTAGAAAATAGCATTCATACGACTATCAAAAATTTTTATGTGCAAACAAACCAGGGATTTAATAAGTATCATATTCAATAAACATTTTTAAGTATCTACTTTTTCCAAGGTGTATTCTGGAAAAAAAGGGAAACCCAAAGGACTAATTATTTACTTATTTGTAGGACAGAACTGATAGAAATATAAGATACATAAAAATGATTGTAATTCAACACATACAGATGATGAATTTCACAAGAACAAAAAAAATGGTATAATTTTGATCAAAAACTAAATAACTTAAGGAAGGGCATCAAATTGTAATCTTTTTATCAAATTGTAATCTTTGTCTACATAATAGCTATTTCTAAACATAAATGCAGATTTGTCAATGACCAAGTGTAAATCTTAACATTCTATAAAAATGGACCTTATGTCTGAGTTGACTTTATATACAGCTCTCCATTTATCAATTTACTCTTCAGTAATTGTTCATCCTATTATTAATTTTTCTATGATTATCACAAAAAACAATACTGAAAAGGACGCTCTTGGTGAATATGTGTTGAATTTTTTGATAATCTTTTGTTATTGCTGAGAAAATTTGCATTTTCTGAGTATTGATGGTACTGAAATATACATATGTATGTTTGTTCCCAGTTGAATTTTCTTTCATCTATGATGTGTATTTTGTTATGCTGTATTTTTATATAGATTCAGGTTCTCTTTTCTTATTGATTTGTAGGAGCTATTAATCTGTTGGGAAAATAATGCATTTTGTTTGTACAAGTTGACAATTTCTCTTCCTGGTCTACAACATCTTTCTTCTCTTTATGTTAACATTTTTCATATAGATGTTTTAAGTGCTGATGTAGTAATATTTATTAACCTGCATTTATATTTTTCTTTGTTTCATTTGTGTAACAATTCCATACCTACCAAAATGACATTAAGATAATTTCTTGGATGCCAGGAAAAGTATAAAATTTTCATTTCAAATTTATGTTTTTAATTCATTTGGAAATTATTTTTACTTATAACACAATATTCTTTTTTGGCTGTTTCTCTTTGTCATGTAGATAAATAACTGTCTCAGCACCATGTTCAACTGCTGAGTTGAACTGTTTTCTTTCCTACTGATTTAAAAAGTCCTATTTGTCACTTTTCAAGCTTTCATGTGTGCTCAGTCTGTTCTTAGCATTCTGTTGTGTTTCACTGTTCAGTTTCTAACTTATTCCAAATGACAATGTATCAGATAAGAGAATCTTCAATATCTTTTAAAATCTTCAAAGCGGACTGTTTTTTAAATAATAGAGATTTTTCTTGTTAAATTTTACATTAACTTTATAATTGATTTCATAATGAGCTGAATCAGATACAGAGATTATAATATATGTTATTTGATAATTGCTGGAAATTTCTATATGATACAATACATGGTCAATTTTTATAAGTTTCTATAGTATTTCAATGAGATATATATTCTGAAATTGCTTGGGACTGGAGCCTACTTATGTTTAATATTAAGCTTCTCAATTATTTGAATAATCTTTAGATTTACTAATTATTTTCTACTGATTACTGCAAAGTGATAAAATCCTACTCTATGTTTGATAATTGGTCAATTTTTCTTGATGATTTTGAAAATGCATTGACTTTTTATTTGATAACAGTTGAATAGGTAATACAAAGTTCAGGGTTTTATGTTTGTCATCTAGAGTGAACTTTTCATTACTACACATAATCATCTTTTGGCTAATAATAATTGTGTATTAAATTTGATTTTTTTCTGATATCTCATAACTTGTCCAACTTTCTATTTTTTTTTAATACAGAATGGTACTATCAATGTATTTTCTCTCTCTCTTTTTTTTTTTTAAAGATTTATTTATTTATACAAGCACAGGGTGCAGTCAGAAGCATGGGAGGGTGAGAGAATTCACCAGAGCCAGAGCAGGGAGCAGAACAGGCAGAGGGATGAAGTACACTGCTGAGGGGAGCAGCTGGTGGCAGGAGAGGTCTGTGTGCCATGTGGGACCCTCGCCTGGCGGCTGGGAATCGAACCGGCGCTGTAGAGGCTGCAGGCAGCTTTGCAAGCCAGGGCTCAACTGCTGCACCACCGGGGAGGCCCCAACTTTCTATTATTTAGTACATACTTAGTCTATTTTTTTACTTACTTTTTATTCTTTTCTGTTCCTTGAAATTACTTGTGACTATTACAAATGAATATTTCTCTTCTGAGGCTCAATTTTACCTCTTCTGCCTTCCTTTTTTGACCTTTCCTTTTGCAATATAACTTAAATGAATTCTGAATCAAGAGACTGATCAGATCTCTTAACCATTTTTAAATATAGTCTTCATCTCTTTATCTCCTATGCTTCATTCTGTAAAATTTCCTTACTATATTCATCTAAAACACAAAGCTCTTTTCAAAAGGTCAATCATTTTCAATTATTTAACTATTTTAAACATTAGGAAACTGTGATTTCTTTAACTGGGATTCTATAAATTCATTTGTTTAATTTGATAGTGTTATCTTCTTTGCTAAAGTTCTTAATCATCTCCCTCACAACTTCAATCACGTTACAACATGCTTATTTTGTCATGGTTCAGGATCTTTCCACTTTTATTATTGCTCCTCACTCCCACTCATGTAGCCATGCTCTCCCACTCTTCAAGTTCATTCAAATTCAACACATCTTCAGCAGGACTTTATCCAAGTGTCAATAATCAGGTACTTAGAAAAGCTCTAAACTGATTTTGTGTTTGATCTTTCAGGCTTATTTTGACCTGGAACCATTTATTTTAATATTTAAGGTTTTTGACTAGATGTTCCTAGACCATGTGATATAAATTCAAGGTTCAATCCCAGGAATAAGCACTATTACAAATTCTCAAGAGGACTTATTTCCTGCATAGCCCCAAGCTGAAATAAAATAAACAGTTTACTGGAAGGTGTTCTGAGGTTCCTGGACACTGATATTTTCAATTCTTATAATCAATTCCAGCTCAAGTCGATGACATGCCCTCTCTTGCTCTCTACAAGTATTAAAACTCCAATCCTTATTTAGACGTTGTCTAACTTCCTTTTATTCAAAGTCCTTAAGGGAATCTAGGAACACTTCAAATGCAGTGTTTTTAATTTTTTTTATGAGGAATTTTTTTCTATAGGCTTTATAAAGTTAGGAGCACAGAGAGAGTTGGTTGAAGTGATTATGGTAAAATAAGACAAGGATCTTGGTTATTTAATTTGGATGCTAGAATCAGAGGACAGCTTGAAAGTGTAAATATTTCTTCCAATATTAAAAGGAGAAAATGTAGAGATTCCTTATAAAAATTTGGCAGTTATTACCCTCCTAAACAAAATGAGAGTGCTCTAGGAATTGCTTTGCTGTGAATTATGGAGCTACCAAAAATTATACCCAAGAGGGCCTCCCTGGTGGCACAAGGGGTTAAGACGCAACCTATGAACAATCCGCAGCCAGCGTAGCACGAGTTTGATCCCCGGCCAGGGAGGAACCTACGTGACACAGCAGACCTCTCCGGACTCTCCTGCTGCTCCCCTCAGCAGTGTGCTTCAGTCAATATGCCTGTTCTGTTCCCCATTCTGTCTCTGGTGGATCCTCCCATGCCTCTGGCCTGTACCCTAGTTCTTGTATGCATAAGTAAATAAATCTTAAAAAAAAAATTATAACCAAGAATGGGAAGTGAGGTGAATGGATGACTTTTAATTCTGTGTTATCTCTCACTCTACATCTCTCTCTCTTGCTAAGACATGTCCTGAAAGTTTTCAATTTTATTTGGATTAACATTACAAAAACTATCACAAAGAGAACTCTAAAAGGCTTGCTGTTTAGAGAATCATGTCTGTACAGTTATCTACAAGAATAAGTGAATCATCAGTTCTTTAGTTCGTACAATATTGCTGGATATCATAAATAAGTAAAAGTTGTTTTAGTTAACAAATATTTATTGACCGGGATTATATCTATATGCTGAAGCAATAACCTTTACAAAGTCTTAGTATTTTCTAACATGTAAAAGAGATTGTGTAGGGAAATTCATGTAAAATGCAAAGCAATATGATGTATTCCCATCACATTATTATCATCTTTTATATCTTAATTAACCAAAGATTAATATATGCCTAAATTTATTCCTTAAATTAAATTATATGCCTTCTATAAAATCAAAATTATAATGTCAAATCCAGGAGCATTAAAGAATTCAATATTATGAAATATGCATTTTATTTATTTATTTTTAAAGATTTCACTTACTTATTTTTGCATAGAATTGGGGTGCAAGCCAAAGGTCTGGGGTGAGAGGATTCACCAGAGATAGAGTGGGGAACAGAACAGGCAGATCTACTGACATACATGCTAAATGGAGCAGCAGGCAAAACAAGAGAGGTCTGCTGCACCATGTGGGTCAGCTCCCTGTCTGAGGTTCTAACTCAAGCTGTCTCAGTCAGCCAGGGAGCTGATCCACATGGCACAGCAGACCTCTCCTGTCTCGCCCCCTGAGCCGCCTTATTGCCTCAGCAGTGTATTTCAGTAGATCTGCCTGTTCTGCTCCCCACTCTGTTTCTTGTAAATCCTCTCACCCCCTGTCTCTGGCCTGCACCCCAGCTCTTGTATGCATAAAGAAATATTTTTTTTTAAAAAAGGAAAGAAATGTAAAAATGTGTATGTCCTATCTGCTCCTGTGTGTCTATATATTCAGAGAACATGTCCAGAAATAAACACAAGAAGAAAGTAGTAGTAGTCAAGATGAGTTATTCAAAATTAGGAAAAGTAGTCCTAGACATTGGAGGCATTTAGAATATGAATCAGTAGAAAACTACTTTAGATACACGTCCAACAAGTTTATCATCTTCAGCTTCCACAGTCAAAATTGTAGCAATCAACTGAATGGAAAAACACAACTCATTCTCTCCTTTGAAATGTGACATTTCTCCTGATTTCTTCCCTGCAGGGTAGCTGCCATTGTTTCTATCTTCAGAGAATATCCTGCATTTAGATCAACAGAAAGTGACCTGCCTGAGCTATCTTCAAAGAACTCCATAAATGAGAAATGGACTGCTTTTCAGTGTTTTTTTTTTTTTTCTTTCTAAGAGCATCCTCTGTAACAGGCAATTAACCTTAGAAAGTTTTTTAGTATTTAACTTTTCTCCCATACACTCTGTCTTTTCAAAAGTTTGGAGTTAATTATAATAGAAGAGACATTTTGGACACTAAAAATGTTGCTAGGGTAGACAATTAAGAAGTGTTAGTTGAAGTTAATAAGACAGTGTGTTGAAAAGACATTCTCAGCACTTTGATTCCTTTTCTACATAGTGGTCATTTCCTTCTAAATGCTTAATATACAGTCATAAATTCTTAGAGAATCAAAGACACCAGGGAGGGTGGGGTGGGGAACAAAAGGTGGAGGACCTGATGAACTATGTTGGAGGTGCCTTGTGGGGGGTGTGGTGTGGTAGCATACACCTGAAAGGTGTCATGCTAGATCTCTGAATCATATACAATGTTGTTCACCAATATTACCGCAATAAAAATAAATACAATAAAATAAATAACAAAAGTAACTAAATATTTAGAGAAATAAAATCAAAGTCACTCATGTTGTATCTATTGTTTTTTCTTTTTTTTAAGATTTATTTATTTATTTATTTATGCAATCACTGGGTACAGTCAGAAGCGCAGGAGGGTGAGAGAATTCACCAGAGCTAGAGCAGGGAGCAGAACAGGCAGAGGGACCCTGTGGGACCCTCCTCCGGTGGCCAGGGAGCAGCTGGGGATCGAACCGGTGCTGCAGAGGCCGCGGGCAGCTTCGCAACCCAGCGCTCAACTGCTGCGCCACCGGGGAGGCACATCTATTGTATTTTCATTCTACCTCTTTCCTGCCACCTACCCACATTCCCACTCACCACCACCATCATCCCAACCCATCCCTGGTCATCGCTCTGATCTCCCACATTTGTTCTATGCTTAGGTAACATGTTGCACTCACAGACAATTACTTAAAAATGTCTTCCATTTAGATAATGGCTGATAGCTTGTGAAAAGAAAACCCAATTTTTTTTTTTTAATACTGATAACAAACTCACTGATAACAATCTCTGAAATGACTAGGACATTTCCTATTCTGGGTGAGGAAGTATGTACCCTTTGGCAAAGTTAAATTAATTATCAGGGCTAAGTCAAGACAGAAATCCAATCTACATATGCTATGCCCGTAACATTAAACTACATCATTCATGGCACTTGAATTTGAATAGTCTGGTGGACCAACTCCTGAAACACAGAGAACAATCTGTTCACAGTAAAGGGTAGATGTGGTAGGCCCTGAAGTTGGACTCAGGGATGTATGTCGTAAATATCAACACTGCCTGTGTCTTCCTCCAGAAACATTCCAATGACCCTGGTCTTATCATCTAAGTGATTTACAACCTCATGTGCATTGACCACCAGGTAAAGGTCACTATAGCCAAAGGCAACTGTTCCCCTCAAGAAAGCATGGGGTACATTTATTCTTTTTTTTTTTTTTTTAGATTTATTTATTTATTTATACAAGCACTGGGTACAGTCAGAAGCACGGGACGGTGAGAGAATTCACCAGAGCCAGAGCGGGGAGATCAGGCAGACTGATGAAATACACTGCTGAGGGGAAAGCAGCGGGTGCGGCAGGAGAGGTCTGCGCGCCATGTGGGACCCTCCCTGGCGGCCAGGGATTGAACCGGCACTGCAGAGGCTGTGGGCAGCTTCGCAGCCCAATGCTCAACCTCTTCACCACCAGGGGAGGCCCTGGGGTACATTTATTCTAAGGACTAATGTAAAATCATTCAGGTTCTCTAGATTAGTAAGTATTTCTCGGGTAATGTATGTCAGAGACATGGTATATAAAATATGCTGCAATGTAAAAAATCACAGTAAAATCCCTCAAAAGTTATAAACTACCAGATCCTTTAATTAAATAATGTGTTCAAGTCAATAAATGGTAGCCTGACACCATAAACATTAACGCAGCATCCCAAATTAAAACTTTTTGTTCAAGGTTTTGGGAGAGGGGATTATATATTAAATAGTAACATCAGACCATCCACTCAAGTGAATTCATAACTAAAATTGTTAACAACAACCATGAAAGAAATAAAGCATTTATAAAATGTGTTTTGAATACATGCAATATCACAGCCCTGTAATATGAGGTGGGATTACAAAACTAGGAAAAATGAACAAGGAACCAGCTCTCGATGTGCTTACATCATACTGTAAAAATCCCTAAGATAATATAATCTAATGACTATAAGAAAAGGAATAGTTTAAAACCCCAGTTTTCTCATTTATTCAATGAAGATAATAATTTCAACTAACACATAGGTTATCATATGATCAAATGAAGCAATGCATGTAAAGTATTTATCTGAATGGCTGGCACATGAGATATACACACAGATGGTAGTCAGCTTATGAATATGTCAATCCAAGCATGTCCACATGTACAAATTTATAAGTATAAATTTAGTTTACTTATTTTAGATATTTATTTATATAGAGTTTTATTGTATTTTGACTATCTCCATAATCATTCTTTCTGATATTGTGCTTCTATCACAATTTATTTTTTTTTTAAGATTTATTTATTTATACAAGCACTGGGTACAGTCAGAAGCGCGGGAGGGTGAGAGAATTCACCAGAGCCAGAGCAGGGAGCAGAGCAGGCAGAAGGACCAAAGTACACTGCTGAGGAGAGCAGCGGGCGGCAGGAGAGGTCTGCGCGCCATGTGGGACTCTCCTCTGGTGGCCGGGGAGCAGCCAGGGATCGAACCGGTGCTGCAGAGGCTGCTGGCAGCTTCACAACCCAGCGCTCAACCGCTGCGCCACCGGGGAGGCCCTCTATCACAATTTAGCACAAAGAAACTAATGTTTAGTATATGTAACATGTAAAATTTGGCATAGCAGATTGAAAATAGGTATGTATTACTGATAAACTGACATGCTAAATTAAAAGTTAGAGGTCATATAGTAGGAATCATACCCATAATAGGTCGCTCTTTTAGATTAGCTTCTTAACAATAAGCATGTAATGTGTTCCTCTATGTCTTTTCTTGACCTGATAGCTCATGGTCTCTTAGTGCTGAATAAAAATTCCACTGTTTGAATGGACCATCATTTACTTACTCATTCACCTGCTGAAGGACCCTTGGTTGTTTCCAAGTTTTGGCAATGATAAACAGATTTGCTCTAAACTTTCATGTGCAGGCTTTTGTTTATACCTATGTTCTCAGCTCCTCTGGGTAAATATCAAGAGGCAACATTGCTGGATTGTATGGTAAAAGCACTTCTAGTTTTGTACGAAACTGCCAAACAATCTCCCAAAGTGATTGTACAGTTTGCATTCTTACGAGTAATAGCTGACGGTTCCGGTTGCTCCACATTCTCACGAGCATTTGCTGTTGCCAGTATCCTCTTACCAGTGTGCGGTGGTATTTCATTTTTCTTTATTTTGCATTTCCCTGATGGCATATAATATGAAAAAAATTTTCATATGCTACTGAGATTTATTCACATTTTCTATCAAGATATTATTTGCAAAACTTTAAATAAATTTTATCCCTCTAATGTTTCCATCTTCCTTGAATCAAAGATATTTTTTCTTGGAATATTAAGAATACCATCAATTAATCTCTGGTAAATATTTACTGGTTAGGTCAGTGCAGTGCTTCTTAATAAGCACTGGCTTCATCTATGTTGAGAGTTGTAAGGATACTATGATATCATGATTAAACCTTTCATAGACACAAATGATTTATAATTATGAAAAACTATAATTATAGCGAGTCACCGCAAATTTGAAAACTCACGGAGGGCAACACTGAGGTGTGCTTGAGAAGCGCTCCTGCACCACTGCTGTTTGCTAATTGGGCTTATGGAAAGTTCAGAGCAATGATTAAGCATGCCAGGAGCCATCTGCCAAGGAACAATTATGGATCCCAGCAGGGAGCAGTGGCACACTTGCCCAAAATAGCAAACAGAGCTTAAGATGGGAGAGAATTACTAGGAGGAGTTAGAAAAAGAAACTAATATTTAAAAAGAAAACAATAAACCTCAAATTATCTTAATGATGGAATAATGAAGTAAAGAAAACCCTATAGTTAGGTAACCAAGTTAAATTCAGGGACAGACATGGTAGCAGACAATGATTTAGATGCAAAGTCAGTTATTTCCCTAGGACTTGTTTCAGAAAAGAATGGTCACAAAGACTGTAGAGCAGCTGTGTAATGGTATACATAAAGAAACACTAATTTGAGAAAGACTTTATAGTACTTTAACTATCTCAAAGTCAGGGAAATTGAACATGAAAAAAAAGCAAAGGGGGAGATGTGAGAAGAGATGGACGGAGGAGGGTGGGGGAAAAGAGAGAGAGACCTAGAAAGGGACAAGCAGAACTTCCATGCATATTGCCACCTACCATAAAATTTTGACTTACCAAGTTTTCAATAGTTATAAATGGAACAAGCATGTTTAAAACAACCATCACTCAAGGTAGGTCCCTGGTATTCATATACTCATCAATAGAAAATTCGAAGGGGGGCCTCCCCGGTGGCGCAGCTGGTTGAGCGCCTCACTGTGAAGCTGTCTGCAGCCTCTGCAACACGTGTTCAATCCCAGCTGGCCGGGGAGAGGCTCATATGGCGCAGTGGACCTCTCCTGTGTTGCCTGCTGCTCCCCTCAGCAGTGTATTTCGTCAGTCTCCCTGTTCTGTTCCCCACTCTGTCTCTGGTGAATCCTCTCACCTTTCCGCACATCTGGCCTGTACCCCGGTTCTTGTATAAATAAATAAATCTTTTTTTTAAAAAGAAAGAAAATTTGAAGGGGTTCTCTGTTAACCATCACTATTTCCTATTGAAATTTTACTGCCTATTATTTCTACAATGTATGATTTATTCAACTGGGTCCTTGCTTACCTATTCACTATTCCAGCTCAGTGACTTCACAAATTACTGGCACATAGTTGTAATTCAAAATTTATTTATTAAATCTAAGACAATCTTCACATGTCTGAAAATCTTTGCTTTGCCATAACCCTTGACTGATTTTCTAACTTAGTATAAAATCCTACATTCAAAGTTATGTGTCATTAGAACTTAGAGAGTATTTGCCTGCTTTTACTCTTGATGATAAAACCAAAACAAACCCTGAAACATTTGATTTTTATTCCTTTCTATGAAATTATTTTTCTCTCTGAGAAGAGAATATTTTCTTCATTCTTTCTATTCTGAAGTTTCATAAAGTACTTCCCCATTCATCTGACTTACATGCTCTGTGTATATATTTGTAGTGCCCTTTCTCTGGAAAATGTCCTCCTACAATCACAAAGATTATTTCCCTTGTTCATTCTTTTTAAAACTCTTGCAGTCAAATATCCTCAATCAGTCCTCTGTCTCATATTCTTCTGCCATTTCTATTAATTTTTCTTTATCTTTTTCATCTATTTAGACCAGAAACTTCAGTACATACTCTGGAGCACCAACTATCCTTTCAGGCCCCAATCGCTCCAAAAAGTTTGGTCATTTTCTCTAGAGGAAACCTCTAGTTTTCTCTTGTTAGTGTAAACTGACTATTGCTAAAAGATGTCTGGGACAATGAAGATGGAGTGGATCGCCACATATATTTGTGTGTGTTCATATATTTGTGTTCATATATTGTCTCTTCATTGTTCCCTATTTTAAACTATCTTTTTCCTTTTTGCCCTTTCTACCCCCTAAGTCGTATGCTAAGACCTGTGGATCCATAAGGCAAATCAGCGGGTGAACCTGTGTAGTTATGCTAGTCCCCTTCTGTGTATCTCTTAGCCCTAGCTTATGTTTTCATTCCTTGACTTTTTCAACAAAATGTTTTCAGTATTTACTATGTTCCCAGGATGGTTATATAATAGATTCTGAGTGCATAATCACTACCAAAAAGGACCTTAGTAAATAAACTGTGACCTAAGCTATCTCTCCCAGGATTTTGTTATAGTCTTGTTTCTGATGACAACTTCTGCCCCTGGTCTCTCTCTCTCTCTCTCTCTCTCTCTCTCTCTCTCTCTCTCTCTCTCTCTCACACACACACACACACATTATATATATAATATATATGTCTCTGCATATGTAAGCATGTATAAATACACACGTGTATATATATATTTATATACACATTCAAAATTTTTTAAATGAGGTCTTAGGAAGCAAAAAGACCTTTTATTATTAGACTGTTACTTTTAAGTCCAATCTACTTCTATCCCATTGGTTATCAATTTTATTTTACTTTCTGAAGGCATGTAAAAATAAATTGTGATTTAATGTGAAATTTGTAGAATCTCATTTATCACCAATAGTTTTGAGAGACATTGTAGTCCAATGTAAGGACAATAGGCTTTGTAGTAAAAGAGACTTGAGTTATAGTTTTTATTCTGCCACCTGAAAACTAAAAAAGATTATTCAGTTTCAGAGATTCAGTCACTTTATATAAAAAATAGATTTATATTCAAGTAAGAAATGTGATAGAGTTTAAATCAGACTTATTTCCTAGGCTATAGTATGTGCTCAATATCTAGTAAATATAAACAGTGATAGATGTTGTGAGAAAAGGTGACAGTTTAAATGAGTATAGAAGATAATTAATTTTATTGGTTTAATTTTGAACTCTATGAGCTAATATTTAGAGTCAATGATTTTTTCAATGCACTTTAACTTTGTGAAGAAAAAAGTGAATATATGTACATATACACATGTTTATGTTGTGTGTGCATAATCTGAAAGAGATAAACAGGAGAGGCAATTGAGTATTGACATTTTGGTTAAGTTTGCCATGATTTCCTTTGAGTCAAATCATTACTTCACAAGGCATAAGTTGATTTAAAGGACCAGTACAACATTATTCACAAAGACAGGGAAAAATTTTACAAGAAAATACTAAAACTTTTTTAATTATTGGTTTTATCAAAATTTGTAGATAAACCATTGAACTGAATTCCTTCTTCTCATTAAAGTAGATCCTCTGGGTGAGGTAAGAATTTGTAGTGATATGCTAGAACACTCAGAGGGAATTATTTTGAATAAATTTTATAGATATTTTATTTGTATATCTATATAAGTAAAATTTTATCTTATTTATTTTGAAATGTTGTCCTCAATTCTGTGGAGATTTTGCAAATCTTACGAATAATACATCCAGAGTAATGTTTTGTATTCTGCTTTATATATTGACAGTTTTTTAATTATGTTTTGAAATGTGGATTTGTCAAGACTGCATTTCATTGGAGCCATCACCTTACCTTTTAAATCCACATAGTTTATTTACCCTTTTGAGAAGAGTTTGAAAATACCTGCTGCATGCTGATTTATAGCATATCTTTCCATAAACCCTCAAATCATTCTTAAGACATGTTTTTTTTTTTTCCTCATGAAGATTCTGGTAACTCATCTCAGCATTATCATTTTGGCAATCAAGACATCTGATACACAGCTTAGTTTTCTTTACTTCTACACTCTTTAAATTGCCATTGCAATAAGAATGCAGCTTCTTCATTTAGGAAAGATGACATTTAACAATACTTTACTATATTACTTCATAAATTCATGCCCTACAGTCACTTGAACTGTTGGTCATAGATTTTAGAAGTCTCCAATATATGGATTTCACCATCTCTTTATTACATCTTTAATCAAAATGTCTAATCGGAACCCTTTTTGACTAAGGGCATGTTCATATTTAGTCTCTGTTCCTGTCTTGTCTTTTTCTTCTTTCCAACAACATTTGTAGAAAAATGAACAAAATGAGGCAAAGACTCATTTCAGATAATTAAGATAATATATCAATGGTTATTCTCAAAGATCTCTTGCTTATGTAAGACAATTCCATAGTAAGCTGACCTCTGTCATGCACTCATCTTTATACAGAGATACAAAATTTTATACAGAGATGTCATATTGATAGTGCAATAATGCTGCTGGCTTCAATAAAGCAACTCCAGAACTCTCTAAACTTCTTCTTTCCCCCCAACAATTTAAAGAATGACACCTATCCATACAGGAAATATTCATAACCCCCTCTTTCCATTGTTATTGGTTTAATAAATCATCTAAATGACCTGTGGCTGCTCTGAGGATAACTGTCATCCTCCCTAATGCCTATGTTTATATCAAAGCAATTTTCCTGAGAAAATGTCAATGGAATTCTTCAAAGAAACAGGAGAAGCATTACTGAAATTTACATGAACCCACAAAAGACCATGAATAAACAAATCTATTATTAAGAAAGAGGAAGAATGGTGATAATACATGGGCAGACTTCAAGCTATACTACAAAGCTATCATAAACAAAACAGTCGGGCACCAGAATAAAAAATCTCATAGCTCAATGCAACAGAATTCAGAGCCCAGAAATAAATCCACACTTATATAAACAGTTACTCTAAAACAAAGGAGCCCAAAGTATACAGTGGCAAAAGGAAAACTTCACCAAATAGTGTTGAGAAAACTGGAAACCACATGCAAAAAAAAAAGAAGCTAAGCAACCATTTCCCACTATATGCAAAAGCTAATAGTCAAAATGAATTAAAGACTTGGCTGTAAGGCCTACAACCATAAAATACATAGAAACAAGCATAGGCAAAACCGTAATGACACTAGTTTCATGGATGCCTTTGGGGACTCAAATCCACCTGCAAAGGAAATGAAAATTAAACCAGTAAGGCTGCAGCAAAGTTAAAATATTCTGCAAAGTGAAATAAACTATTATTTAAAACAAAAATAAACCCTAAAAATGGGGGGACATCTTACAAGGGACCAATGTATATATAAACAACTCATACCAATTAATAAAGCAAAACAACCCAATGAAAAAATGGTAGCAAAAGCAAGAAAGCTAAGTAGACATTTCTCCAAAGAAGGAATACAGATGGCCATGAAGCATATTTAAAAATACTCATCAATTATCATCAGGGAATGTAAATCAAAACCACAATGAAATACCATCTCACACCTGTGAGAATGGCCCACAGCAAAAGACCAGAAACAGGTACTGGCAAGGATGTGGAGGAAAAGGAAACTTCATACACTATTGGTGGGGATTTTGACTGGTCCAGACCCTATGTAAAACAGTTGGGTTCTTCTCAATACATTAAAAAATATATCTATCATAAATTCAAGCAATTCCACTCCTAAGCTCCTATTAAAAGAATGTGCAAACACTACATCAAAGTGATATATGTACCCTATTTATTGCAACACTATTTATAATAGCCAAGTTACGGAAACAACCTAAGTGCCCAACAACAGATGAGTGAATTAAGACAATATGGTGTATATACATGATACAATTCTATGTAGCTGTTAAAAAAATGAACTCTTGCCATTTTCAATAATATGGATATAACTGGAGGGGATTTTGCTACATGAAATAAACTAGAATGAGAAAGATAAGTAATGGTTTGTTTCATTCATCTGTGGAATATAGAAAAATGAAAAAAAAGGGTCAGACAAAACAACCAAAAACAAACTGAAAATCTAACTGCAAATATGATGCTCCTGGAGTGGGGGGAGGGAATGTGGAGGAGACACAGTGTACTATGGTGGGGAACTATAGGTACCATGGTGGTGGGTGTGGTGTGGTAACTTACATTTGAAGAGGTCTGAAACTCTACTCCAAGAACATCTACAGTGTTGTAAACCAATGTTACCTCATAAAAAACAAAACAATAAACATGGCATGTGAGTCTGTGTTTTATTGATACAATGATCAATAAAAGGAGACTTTATTTTTTTCCTATCATATGTGATTATATCCTTCTTCTCAAACAATTCTGGCCAAAGAACATATAAAACATTGAAACAAGTTGTTTTCTGCAAAGATATCTGAAATTCTTCATTAGACTTACTATTCTTTGGGAGAGGAAGAAATGATACATTGTCACATCAATAATGTTTACCTTTTGCTAATTATTAAATAAAATTAGATTGGTCCTGAGGAAACGGAAAGAAGAGAAGGGGAAAGGGAAGGTAAAAGAAAAAGCAGATGCATTAATTTAAAATATTATGGTGCCAATAACCATTGTTCTTGCTTCTCATCCTGCCTGTGTTAAACCTTGATCATCACCACCACTTCCTCCCCCCCACACAGGCACAGGGCACCCACAAACACAAACTCACATGCACACGATCGTAGACACATAGTTGAAGAGAAACACGAGCAGAGGAGAAACACGAAAGAACAAAAGGTCAATAAATGTTCCACCTTGAGATGTACAAAAACAAAAGAAAAAAAAAAGTTGCATGAACCCCTCCTGCTGGTCCATCACGAATGCTGACAGCGAGGGCCTTCACGTGTCAAGGTCCTTGGTCTCAGTCTCATGTTCCTATTTGGGGTAGTTTACTGTCTTTTATTTCTGCCTCTTCTGACATTTTTAACCTATAATCCCTACCAAAGAGTTTCATGGTTGCCAGGGAACCTCCTAATTTTCTCTGCCAGAGCCATTTACTGCATAGCACTTTTCATTCTAGTCACCTTGGGGTAGATTCTACATGCAGACATGGAAAAACGTCATATGTGTCATGTTAGAAGTGTTTCTCAAACAATATTCATTAATGCAAATCATAAAGGATAGATGAAGGTATGCTTGATTTTTAATTATTAAAAACTGCTATGTGCCAGTCTATTTTCATAATTAGGATTCAGTGTGTTTAATTCCTTTTAAAATATCTAATACATTTCTGCCAGCAGAATTTGAGAACTTGGCATCCTTAATGCAAACTAGCTTGCAATTTTGGGGGCCGTTCTCCAGGGTTGTATAACTACCTGGCATATGGTTTTTACCTTCATGTGGGATAGAAGCATTAGCTTCTAATATATAAGAAAATTAAGTGCACTCAGCCATAGAGAAATGCATTTTTTATCAGAAGGCTGAAAAATCAGCTCTAGGTTTCTATTTCTCTCAAGAGATGCTAATGCAATTGTGGACAGCAGCTGCAATTACAGGAGGGGCTGGCTGCTTCTGGAAGGACCAAAAGTTAATGTAGCAAATGTAAGTGATAATGGTGTGATCATTGTTCCACATTGGTATGGGGCTGTGTAGGGCACTGAGCCCTTTGATAGTAATTTGAAATGGAATATTTTTTAAAAATGGCAATTTTGTCTCTATCAATTCATTCCGAAGCAACAACTACTTATTGATGATTTATACTAGAAATCTGGAATTCATTCATCAACAAAATTTAAATCTCTAATAGAACTCATATGCCAAGGGGATGAGACCAACAATAAAACATAAATGTTACAAGTAAGTTATAAAATGTATTATAAGTTAGCCAATATGTTGGGCAAAAAAATTGTGAAGCAGAATTAAGGAAATCAGGAGTGATGGGGGATGGGGGTGTCCTTATAGAATTGGGTCTAGTTGATACTCTTGCTGATATCTGAGGGAAGAGGATCCAGGTCATGGGGTTCCCAAGGGGAATCTAACCACCATTTAAAGACTAACAAGGAGGTAAATATGAGTGAAAGGAAATGAGTCAAGAGGGGATTTGTAGTTAATGATCAGGAAGATCAAGCAGTGGCTGATTGTGGGAAGACAAATGACCGAAAGCATTGCACCACATGTCTGCTTCTCTGCTGAAATGTGGAATCTCCCAAGGGGTCAGGCAAAGGTATGACTCAACATGGGCAGTAACAGGTAACACTGCTCCCACCGAGAGGTGGAAAGAACCTGTGGGAAGCACTGGTCACCCAGGGAAAAGATGGCAGGGACTCAGACAGCATGGAGCAGCCAGGAAAGGAAAAAGTGGCCCATTCCTTGCTGTATATTGAAGAGAATCAACAAGGTTTCTTAACGGATATATTGATAGATAAGTAGAAAGAAAGAAATCTGATAAAAGCTAAGCACTTTAAAATGTTATTAAAGGATGATCCTTATCTAATTTGACCTCAAAAATAAATCCATAAGACTGACAGGCAAGGTCTTATTTATCTCCATTTTACAGATGAAAAATAAAAGTAGCTTTATGGAAAGATGAAGGAAACTATTATTTATTGATTGAATTCTGCAAGCACAGCTTTGCACCAAAGAGAAGACTTTCAAATGCATTATGGTATTTAATATTTATATAAACTGTGACAGTAAGGACCAGTCCCAGTTTTTCAAATATGAAAGTGCAGCTCAGAAGTAATCTGTGCCATACCCAAGTTAGAGAGATGCTTTAGCAAGTTTCTCATCCCAAACTTTCTTTTTTTTTTTGACAATTCCTAGCTTTCTCTACTATCTGGTGATATCAAAGTGAACCTTATGAAATTTAGCCACTTAATCTTTAGTGAATTAATCATAACCAACTGAATGGACAATTCATGCTGTTAGTATCCATTAGAAATAGAGAATGGAGACAGAGAGAAAGAGACTGAGGATACTGTGTTTCCCAGCATTATGTAGAGAAACAGAATCAATAAGCTATGAAAGGGGATTTATTATGAAGAATTGACTCTTGTGATATGGAAGCTGATCAACCCCATAATTTGCTGTGTACGAACTAGAGAGCCAGGAAAGTCAGTGATGTGATTCAGACAGGGCCTGAAACCAGGGGAGACAATGAAGTAAATTCCAGTCTGAAGGTAGGAGAAGAAGAGATGAGATGCGCCAGTTCAAAGGGGCAGAAAAAGGGGACAATTCCCTCTTCTGCTTTTTTGTTTGGTTTGGGTAGTCAATGGATGGGAGAATGTCCATCCCCACTGGGTAGGGCTACCAGCTTTACTGAGCCCACTGATTCTATAACAGGGTGGCCCCCAGAGAAAGAGGAGGTTCCAGGTTCCCTGCCACACCCAAGAAAGGGTGGAACTGAGCAGGGAAAGGAGAACTGGAGAAGGAAGGGAGGAAGCAGGATGGAGAGCCAGAAGGAGACCTGGAGGAGGCCCGTGGAGCAGAGGGACACGTGAAGAAGCTGCACTTGCTTCTGGTCTTGGATGGCTTGAAACAGATGTGGGTGAGAGACCCGTGGGGAGGTTAACAAGGACAGCTTTTATCTTGATTTTTATTTTGCTCCTTCTGTCCCACAGGTGCTGGTCTCCTTCTGTTCCTTTCCTATGGGTCCCTACCAGGGGATGCCTTAGACTTGTGACAGGAGGTGCCTTAGACTTCAGACCTCAGTGCTCTGCTTTGGGCCAACCTTGTTTGGTTGGGAAGTTACTCACATGGGGATGGGTAACTTTGGGTGCTTGATTTGGAAACTTTTTTCTCCCCCTTTTCTGTATTACACACTAATGGTACTAAAGGTCCTATCCAAAATAAAGATCTTATGCACTAGTGTATGTTTTGTCTTGATGAAACAGATGGCAGAACTTATTAGAGCGGGAAGTTTTGGGTGTTCTGTGGTTCCACTCACCCTGTCCTGTAACAATTCTAATGCTAATCTCATCCAGAAACATCCTCAGACACATCCAGAAATAACCAGCTATCTGAGCATTCTTGATCTAGTCAAGGTGACACAGATTAACTATTACAGATGTTTAGTAATATGTCTGGGGGTGTGGTGGTAACTGACAATAATGAATGTTAAATATAGGATGATTTGAGTCTAGAATCCACACCCTTCACTGCTAAGCGCGCACTATAAGAATATAATAAAAGTGCATGCTCTCTAAAAACCTCAAGAGAATTGAGAAATCTAAGTGAAACCATGTGCATGAAATTGGTTTGCTAACTACATGTTTCTCTGCTTACACTGTTTGTTATTCTTATCATTACCTAGAGAGGGAGCCATGTTCACTACCTAATTTACATTTAGAATCAGTGATTGGTTTTATAGTCCAAAAGTTCATTTTTGTTTTATTTAGTTCATTTATTTATTTGATTCTCTAGATGAACTAAATGAAACAAAAATTAGGTTTTGCATGTAGCTCAATCAATGGTTACCAGAAGGGAAGGGGGAACGGGAGAGGACAAATTGGGAAAAAGAGGGCAATGGTATGGGGAAGGATAGAGTGGCCATTTAGCAGTGAACTTGATGTAGTATAATCACATGCTGATTCTCAAGCAACACCTGGGATGGAAACCTGAAAGGTAAATATTTTTTTTAATTATTTTCATTTACTTATGCATACAAGAACTGGGGTGTAGGCCAGAGGTGCAGTGAGAGGATTCACCAGTGACAGAGTGGGGAGCAGAACAGCAGACTGACTGAAATACACTGCTAAGGGGAGCAGGGTGAGACAGGAGAGGTCTGTGGCGCCATGTGGGTTGCTCCCTGGCTGGCCGGGGATCGAGCTCATGCTGCAGTGGCTGGTGACAGTTTGATAGTGATTATATTAACCCCTTGAGCCATCAGAGAAGGCCCGGAATTTACATTCTTTTATAATGCAAAGTTGTATTAATTAAAAAATAAAAAAAAATAAAGTTTAGAAATTCAAAACTTGAATCAATGGAAGGCCAACTTTGAGAATTGGAGTGTCATCATGGGATGTTGCTGCTTGTAGGTATTATTTCTAAGTGTCTGATTCAATGAGCCTAAGGTGCCTGGAGGAAACAAATCAGCAGCACAACCAGGTCCCAAAGCACTTTGGGCCAGTGTGCTGTAATCCACGTCATCACCATGCTGGTAATTCCACACCTCCACCTACTCTCAGGATCCGGAGGTACTGCTAGTGTAACAAGTACACCCAGAGAACAGGGCACGTGTCAGCACGTGTGGCCTTCTGCTCCGGCCACTCAGGGAAGTCCTTTGGTTCCTTTTGTGTACTTCCTTTAGACTGCTGTCTTCCATGCATGATCCAGAAAGCAGGATTCATGGCTGGGCTGCTGACAGGTAGAGAGAAGGGCCACTGTGTCTCTGTCACTGATTCCTAGGGTGCACATTATTAAAGTTTCATGGGATTCTATTAAATCCAACACACATTTATGAAGTATCTGCAATGCACATGACATTCCTTAGGGTGCTCTGAGGGTAGTTAATGTGAAATCCTCCTTATGGCTTTCATAAACTGATAAGGAAGATAGGCAAGAATATGCATAGAGTTTTAAAGCAATGAATGGGATACATCTCCAATGGAGCAAAAATATGTTGAGTTTACAATTTAGCCCAACAGAGAGACTAAGTCTTACTAGGGAGTCTAAGAAGCATATTTATGTAGAAATAGGCATTTTAAATTTACTTAGAAATACGGGTGTGTCATTCAGAAAGAAAATGTGTATTTCAAACTAGGTAGTATAAATTCATAAGGACAAGAATGTCATATTAGGGAGGATGGTGAATAATCTGCTGTTATTGAAGAATACGATATAGATGATAAAAATGTAGGGACAGGGAAGAGATAAAAGGAGAGATTTGGCTATAATGATGTAAGAACATATTACATTTCAGGAAGAGGATATGGGATTTTATTTTGCATTCAGGAAGAGCTTTAAAAAAACTTTGAGTCTGGTAGTTCCTGATCAAAAGTGAATTTTCAGATGTGCTGTTAGAATAGTAAGGGCTGAAAGGGATGGTCAGAAACAGGACCAAAGATAATGAGAAAATAAATTAAAAAATGTGGCCTCCCTGGTGGTGCAAGGGGTTAAGAGGCAGCACTATGAAGCTATCCTCAGCCACGGAAGCACGAGTTCCATTCCTGGCCATGGAGGTGACCCACATGGCTCAGCAGACCTCTCCTGACTCAGCCCCTGCTCCCCTCAGCAGTGTATTTCACTGCATCTGCCTGTTCTGCTCCCCACTCTGTCTCTGGTTAATCCTCTCATCCCCTGCATCTCTGGCCTGTGTCCCAGCTCTTGTATACATAAATAAATGAATCTTAAAAAAAAAAAAAGAAAAATTAAGGAGATAGAGGTAAAACATATGAAAATGTAAAATGAATGAGAAGTACTCCATAGAGTTCAGTTTTAAACAATTTAAACATGAATAACAGAGGATGTCAGTGTTGTTAATTGACACAGCAAACCCAGGAGAAGTGAGGAAAATCTAATAGATGGATATGTTAAAATGTAAAGGCCTCTGAGCTATACCTATAAAAATATCTAATAGCAGGTATCAGTAATGGTCTGGAATTCAGTAGGGAGGAAAGGCCTAGAAATAAAAATTATGCAAACATTTAAGGAGGGATGCTATGGAATGGCAGAATATAATTGAAGAAATGCCCATGAATTAAGGGAGAAAGAGATTGAGAAGATGATTATAGGAAGTGCTTTCATTTTCAGAGTAAATGAAAGACAAACAGCCAGTGAAAGAAAAACTTGAAAACTACGAAGCGTGTGTAAAAGTTCAGAAATCAAGACAAGACACATTCTAGAGGAAAAGCAACACTTTCTAATATTTCGCAGAATTCTAAGAAATTAGTGAATGTTTCTATAAAATGAGTCAGGATAAAAAGAATCTGCATGAATTGCCTCATGTATCAAAAAAAAAAAGTTTAAAATAGGTTATTGGAGACATTTGCACACCTTGGGAGGCTGCAGAAGGCTAGGAATTTTCAGGCTGATGTCCTGAGCTCCTAAAAGCAACATGAAACTTCTCAGCCACCAGCACTGTGGATGTGGGTGATTCCCATAAGCGACGCACCCCAAACCAGGGGCAGAACTCCAGATCTCAACTTCCACATGCCTACGAGGGTTAAGACTTCTCTTTATCTTAATTTCTAAAGTTCATGTTCTTCTTTCTCTTTGTCATAATTTAGCAAGAACCAAGGAAGTCTGTTGGTATGGCTTGCAGATGTTTAGCTCTTGGGTTTCAGGGGTGGGTTTATAAGGGTAAGGATTGAACTGAATATTAGTCAATATCTAGTACACATTCTTTTTTTTTAAGATTTATTTATTTATACAAGAGCTGGGGTACAGGCCAGAGGCACGGGAGGGTGAGAGATTCGCCAGAGAGAGGGTGAGAAGCAGAACAGGCAGACAGACCGAAATATAATGCTGAGGGGAGCAGTGGGTGAGACAGGAGAGGACTGCTGTGCCATGTGGGTTGCTCCCTAGTCAGACAGCAATTGAACCTGCACTGCAGAGGCTGTGGACAGCTTCACAGCACTGGACTCCATCTGCTGTGCCACTGGGGAGGCCCTAAGGATATCTTCTTATAGAAACCAGTGGATTTGATGCCTGTAAGTCACTGAGACATATTGAGAGCAGATTTTCAAGAGATGGTAGACGTGATCCAAACTAGAAGGATGAATGGATGAGAAAAAAAGGAAGTGAACACAACTTGAGAAAATTGTTCACTGAAGATTTATTTTTTTGGTGAGTTGAAGCAGAAATAACAGTATTTTGAGGAGGAAACAGAAAGGAGGTTTTATTGTTATTTTCTTTAGCTTGGGACATAACCAATGCAAGCACATTTGCTCCATAGAAGGGAAACAGCACAATGAAACTGAAGACTAGACAGATGGAGAGACTTATATTATGCAGAAGATGAAAAGATTAAACTTATCCAAAAAAATGTTGTCCTCCCGAGAAATACAGGATATTTGGAAAGATGAACAATGAAATAAGGGAAAAGAATAAATTATTGAAAAAAAATTAGAAATTTGGTTCAATGTCTCAAAACCCTCATAATATTTATTAGTATTGATTCCAGGGGCCTCCCTGCTGGTGCAAGGGGTTAAGCATCAGCAATATGAAGCTGTCCACAGCTACTGCAGCATGAGTTCAACCCCTGGTCAGGGAGGTGACACACATGGCACAGCAGACCTCTCCTGTCTCACCCGCTGCTCCCCTCAGCAGTGTATTTCAGTCAATCTGCCTGTTCTGCTCCCCACTCTGTCTCTGGTGAATCATCTCACCACCCCCCATTCTGGCCTGTACCCCAGTTCTTTAAAAATACCATTTTATCTATCAATCTACTGTTCTATTGAAGAAAAATGCCCTGAAAATGATTTTGCAGAGGTGATTTGGAAGAAAAGGAACCACAGTGCAAGTAACACAGATTGAAACCACTAAGGAGTTGGACATCTTGGGACCACACTGTCCCTTCAGGGTAGAGTAATGAACCCAGTGTCTACAGGTAGAAAAGTCTGAATCCTTTCCTGTGTTCAAATAAAACATGTTCATCAAATTCCAGGGACACATTCACAGGCTTTTAGGAACACAAGTAAAATATCCAGTTAAATAAACAACCCAATTATTTACCATTTGAATATTTCCACTGAAGATATCCAGGGATTTACACCCATTTTCAAAGCACATGTTCTTCTAAAATTGTATCTTATCCAGGTAAATGAAGATTGAATATTTATTGAGTCAATGAGTATAGGTCTCACACTGTCAATAACACATACATCCTTTTTCCACCAAAAGCAAATTTGTTTTCTTTAGTTTTATTTTGCTTGACTCAGCCAGAAAATTAATTTGGTGGGGCCTCCCTGGTGGCACAAGGGGTTAAGCACAGCACTCTGAAGCTATCCACAGCCTTTGTAGCATGAATTTGATCCCTGGCCCGCCAGGGAGCTACTCACATGGCACAGCAGACCTTTCCTGTCTTGCCTGCTGCTCCCCTCAGCAGTATATTTCAGTCAATCTGCCTGTTCTGTTTCCTGCTCTGTCTCTTGTGAATCTTCTTATCCCCCACACCTTTGGCCTGTACCCCAGTTCTTGTATGCATGAATAAATAAATCTTTAAAAAAATTAATTTGGCTTTGGGAGTAACTCAACTGAACCATACTTTTAGAAAACATTTTTTAGGGTTAATTTTTATTTATTTATTTATTTTTAAATTTTTTTAAGATTTTTTTAAATTTATTTATTTAATTTATTTATACAAGCACTGGGGTACAGTCAGAAGCGTGGGATGGTGAGAGAATTCACCAGAGCCAGAGTGGGGAGTAGAGCAGGCAGAAGGACCGAAGTACACTGCTGAGGGGAGCAGCGGGCGGCAGGAGAGTTCTGCGGGCCATGTGGGACCCTCCTCTGGTGGCCGGGGAGCAGCTGGGGATCGAACCGGTGCTGCAGAGGCCGCGGGCAGCTTGGCAACCCAGTGCTCAACCGCTGCGCCTCCGGGGAGGCCCCTAGGGTTAATTTTTAAATGCTGTTCACTAAATGAAACAAACTAAGAAAGGCTCAAGAAAATAGAAAATTTCTTCTCAAATACTGATAAAGTCTGTCCTCTGGATACACACACATACACATATATACACATATATACACACATACAACATATATACACACATATACACACATACACATATACACATATATACAACATATATACACACACATACAACTATATACACATACACATATGTACATATGCCACCACTAATACTTTTAAGAGCTCTTTTGGCCTCTAAATTGATTTATCTGGTGATACTATTTTAACTCATATGAAAGAAGTCCTCAGAAGTTATCTTTTAAATATATCTAAAGAGAGTGTTTCGAGGTATCAGTCAAGGTAGAACACAGGATGCCATGTCCTAGTGATAGGACTGACAGAACAGATTGTGCTTTTCTTTCTCTGTGTGTTTTATTTGATCACCTATTTCTTTCTTCACCTTCAATCTCCTAGCATATTTCACTTTTGTTACTGACATTTGCGCTGCCAATAACTGCCTTGGACGATGGCCTTGTATTGTCATAAGATAACGTATTTTCACAAGGATGAATTCTTCATGGAACAATTTATCCAGTGGATTAGATTCTCCGCATCAGAGCTCATGGGGTCTTCCTTTTTCAACTGTCTGCTAGTCTAGGATTTATTAGACTCTACTCAAGGCACATTTCACCAGGTATATTTCATTCTGCAGGCTTCCTGATGTTCTATAGGGTGAGTACCATGAGTTGTGTTAAGTAAACTATAAGATACAGATAAACCATAAGAGTTCATGCTATTAAAAATGTATTGATCACCTTAATATTTACTGGTTTCATGAAATGAGCAAGATTTTAGAGCTTTGCATTTTTTTTTTGCATAGTTTATAGAATAAATCTTTCTGGTTTCTTACACCTGCTCTCCTTACATCATCCAGCATGGATATGGACTGACCACCATCTGAAGATGAATTGTTTGGCTTTAAAACATTTTCCTTAATTAAAATCATTACATAAATAATTACAAGACAGCATGGATTATTCATTAGTTTTTATGAGTTGGTTTTCCAGTTTTCTCCTACAGGACAGAAATACTTTGGTGAATCACTTTGTAAGTGGTCAGATTTTGTGGAGGAGAAATAACCAATTATTCACTGCTTTGTTTCCTGCCCAAGTGTTTATTTTGATGTTACTTAGGTATAACCAAGCAAAACATCACAGTCTGGAACTTTCCAGGTCACAAATAGGGCTTTAATGCAGGTCCATTCTGAAAGCCCAGGGAAGAGACCAAAAGAGAAGTTTCTCATAAATTGTAAAGTTTTGGGAAGTACTAAAGAAATTCTCATTCAGAAATCATAAAGAAACTGAAACATTATCTTTCAAATGATGAGGTTTCTACAATGAATCAAGTGAGAAACACTTGAAGAATAGAAAATAATCAGGCATACCACTTTACAAAATACTAAGAAATATTAATTATATCATAATCTATATTATGTAAACAGCAGCCCAGAGTTGTTCAATGCACAACCAAAATATCCATGCATTCCTGAAGATTCTGATGACTACTGTGTTGTTTGTGAGATTAGACCAACTAATAAAAAAAAAGCACAAAGTAGGTGACCAGTTATATTTACAGAATTGCATTTAGATGAATTAAATATGGTAGTGAGATCTACTACATAGGTTAATATTCTCATCCTTTACTCTGAATTATTCAAGCTAATCCACAAAGCAATTTTCCTAACCATGTAAACATACCATGTCTTGTATGGAAAATATTTTCTAGGTCAAAGATCAATACACTTGGCTTTTTTCCCCTTTCAACCTAATTGTTATTTTGAATTACATAGTCTTGAGCTCTACCTCAGACATAATGTCCTTTCTCTCTAGAAACAGATGAAGAATCTATCCAGTATTCTGGGTATCCATATGACTCCAGTGACTCAGCTGCTAGCCTCACTTGGCTGTAACTACTATCATTAATTCCAACTCCATCCATTAAGTTTTGGTTTGAATCATTTGAAATATCATATATTGAGATTAAATTTTTTAGAGAAATAACTTTGAATTCCTAATTGCTGATTCTAAAACCTTTATTCTTTTTGACTTTCACATACTACATCTAATTCATCATCAAATTCAGCCAACACACGTTCCAAAAGGAATCAGTCATCTAATTTCTTTTCACTCTGTCCACTGGTATCACTAAAGTCCAAACTATAATCTCTGGATTTTTATAAAAACCTCATGACTGGTTCTGATTTCATATAATCTACATTTCATACAGCAGTCAAAATAGTCAAAACACCCTTTCAATAATAATTAAAAAAAGCACATTATGTATGGTCAAATTTCTCAGTGTTACCTATCTCATCAAGAATGAAAGTCAACTTTCTTATTAAAACCTGCAGCCCCTACGTGATTTGTCCTTCACCTTGCAACATTTGCTTGCTGACATAATGTCCCACTGGTCTTCAAGCTGTTCTGTGATTGAAGCAGTTACATTCCTGCCTCAAAAAGTTCCAGCTATTCCTGTATAAGCCCAAAATGTTCATTTCCCAAATATCAGCAAGCTTCACTCCAGTCCTTCCTTCAGATGGTTCTTAAAGCTTTTTATTTCAATGAGACATTCCTAGACAACTGATACTGAAGCTCATTCCCCTTGGGCCTTTTTCTGCAACTATATTCTTTTTACAGCAGTATCCCAATATAATAATCATTTCCCCTTAGGGTTTTTGTTTGTATGTTGTCTGCCCTCTAACTGGGGCATAAGCTCCATGAAGAAAAGCATTATGAGTTAAACGATTTAAAAAAAAAATGTGTTAAGTGCATGAAGAAGTAACTTAACATGACCTAATATTTTAACTCTGTGCCTTCAACATTGTCATGAAATGTTTTGTAAGACTTTACCCTCTGAGGGCCTCCCCTGGTGGCGCAGGGGTTTGAGCACCATGCTGTGAAACTGTCCGCAGCCTCAGTAGCGCTGGTTCAATCCCCGCCAGCCAGCGAGGGTCCTACATGGCGCGGCAGACCTCTCCTGTTGCTCCCGCTGCTCCCCTCAGCAGTGTATTTCATCAGTCTGCCTGTTCTGTTCCCCGCTATCTCTGGTGAATCCTCTTACCCTCCCGTGCAGCTGGCCTGTACCCTGGTTCTTGTATAAATAAATAAATAAATCTTAAAAAAAAAAAGACTTTACCCTCTGGACACATTACATTGCAAGGTTGTCTTAATTGCCTACCACTCAGTTTTTTCTATTTAAAACTACATCTGTAAACAGATCAGATAAGATCTCTTGAAATGCCAATACACTGAAAATTTTATTTGAATGTATAAACAAAATGATGAAATGCTATTATTACTCTTTGTTCTCAGGCAGAATTTTAGATTTTTTCAACCTTCGTTTTTCTGGCTTTCCCAATGAAATTTGGTATTACCAGGATAAAAATGAGATTGAACTTGAAACTAAGTAGTAACTAGTCTGCAAAATTCCACAATATTCTTCCGTATATAGTCATAAGTTTTTGCTTTGAACACTCAATATTAAAAAGGCAATGCCAGGGGAAAAGAATTAACATATAACTAAAATAATCGTTAAAATAAGTGGTACAAATACTAAGTAGACAATTAGGTTGACCAGATCCTGAGCAGGAGATCTTGGAATCCTGCTGCTCACCTGCTGCACCTACTATGTGAATAGTGGAAGAAAATAATAAGTCTTTTGATTTATATGTTAGTTCTATTGTTGTAAACTAATCAGGACTTAAATTAATATTTTTTCCCATAGTGCAAAGTCTCTTCCTGTGAAAAAATACAACTAAGAAAAAGCAATTGCCTCTTTTAAATTTTACTTTTTTCACAAGGTGAAAATAAGAGTTTAAAGTAGCAAAACATAAATCAAGGAAAAAAGTAATTTTTTACTATATAAGGTAGTAAGTAAACATCATATTGAACTGTTTGTACTCTTTTATCTGAAACTGTCCCAAATATTTGTAGATAAACTATTTTGATAGTTACACATACACACACACATTTATATGTAAATAATTAACATATACAGACCCTTACAAGAAATAGTTAAATAAAATGCATTACCTATATTGTAGATAATATCTCAAAATAACTCTAGTAAGGAAAGAATACACTTTACAATGCAATAACAAAGACTACATTTCAAAGCACAAATAGTTTAGTTTGAGACTAAAACACCCATGTCTATACAATTCCACATTTAAAAAACAATAGTGAAAATTATTTGACCTTAAAAATTAAACTACAAAAAATGTACAAGATTTAATTTGAACTATGAAGTAGAGAGCAGGAGGAAACATTTTCTCCCTTTATAGACAAATGGATAATTCCATAAAGTATAATTTCTGCTGTTCTGTAGTTATGTGCATTTTCAATTATAAGAAAAATTTTATAATAAGGCAGATGAAACAGTTGAAGTGGAAATTTTTCAATTAGAAACCTAAACAAACCAGTAGAAATTAAATACATTCATTTATTAATCAATAATTCTTGGGTGCTCCACCATCCATAACTGAAACAACCATACACAAACAAAAATCCCCTCTTAATTGTATCCTCATACAAATTTTATAAAACCCGAAGAAATAGAAAACCCAGATGATACAAAAGAAAACTTCCCTATTCATTATAGACAAATCTATAATAAAATTATAGGTCTATCGTACTTTTATTAATACTTTAACTCTGTCTTTAAACATTCGTATTATTTAAGTTACATAACTTCTATGAGTATCTCCTATGCCACCTATAAAATTACTTTAAACTTACTAATGGTATAGACAAAATCTAGTCAGAAAACCCATCTACTCTTCATTTTCATAAGTAGAATGACCAGGTCTAAGATAGTGAAACAACCAGCTCCTAAGCCTCAGATACCTTCCTTTCCAGTAAGTCCACATTTCTGATTAAGGAAGGGCCACAGTTTCAGGCTCACACCATGTTCAAGTCCTAAAATTTCTAAAATGCAGACTGTGGTCTCTTGCTACTGGAATCCCAAGCATGGATTACTCAACCTGGCTTCCCCCTCCCTGAGCATCTCTGTCCATGCTGCACTGGGATTCCATATGTATTCTAATATTTCTCTATTAATCTGCTTGCTACACCTACCCCCAGAATAAATATTTTCTATTTGAGTACGTACCATTAATATGGTCTGAGTGTATTTCCTCTTGCACAATACCTATGCCTGTTATGCTAATTGTGAATCATACAGATAATTAATAAATTTCATAGGCTATTATTATCATGGTGACAAATTTCTCTGCATTTTACCACATCAAAAGAATGATTTTTAATTTATTTTGAAAATAATAATTATCTCTCCTTTTGCAGCCTTCTATTTGACCTTTCCTATTCACCCACACGTGTTAGGTAAAATTATTTCAATTTTGAATTCAAAATTTCAGAATGCTGATTGCTGATAGGTAGTTTAAAAGATTTGGGCACATAGGACTGAATATTACCCAACTTGAGCAAGAAGAAATTTCCCTACGTTATTACTTTGTCCTTCGCTGACAGTGCAGAGCCGGAGATATATGATTGCACTATGTTTTCTGTCTGCCTCAGATTGCTGTAATGAGTTGAGCTGTCAGTGGCGAGTGTGTAGCAAAAGGACTATGAATATGTAGAATGCAACAAGATAAGATGAACCTGAGTATATAATGTTGACTCCAAGGACATTGTATTCCTGGGTTATACTGTATTACTGGTATTATTAAGCAACATTCATTTTTCAAAAGTTTTTCACTTGTTTTTATGAACCCTTCGTGGAACATGAGTATAAAAGATGTTGATTTGGCTTGTTTCTGACTTTGATCAAAATTGTAAAGTAGGGTGAAAGGAAATAGATGTGTATGGAGCACCTAGCCGTTATCTCCATTGTCCTAGCTTTGTTCTGATGTCCTCTACATCCTTCTGGTACCCAAGTTTTCAGCTAATGTTCCACTCAGCATCCACAGAAGTAGCTTATTTTAATGGAATCCTCATTTTGCCAGAGCTACCACATCGAAAGTCCTTTGTGCCTTGTTTTCTCAGAAGCATAAATGGTAAAAGATTGCTAATAAAACTTTTTTAGAGCTTAATAATTTAGACAGAAATGTCACTTACAGCATGTTAATTGATTCTGTTATGTGAATCTGATTAACTCCTTACAAGATATTAAGGTTTATTGTGAGATCAAACACTGTATTTTCAACTGGAGCTTTCTAAAAAGTAAATTGACTATATACTGAAAGAAACATTTTGGAGACGAGATATGCATGTGTTGGCGAGGTATTTTGTTAGGGCTACATCCATCTGAATTATATATTGTCAGAATAGTGGGAAATGACAGGATTTCCCACTTCTCTATAAAAAGAGATGACTTTTTACTGAAAACCAATGTATTTTTTTTAGATTTTAAGAGGTATTCCTGCATATTTCACATGACAACCACATATGATTGATGTACTTTAAATGTATACAAAGAATATATGTCTATACTGATTTCACTTAAATGCTCTGTAGAGCTTTTATATTTACGATTTCATGACCATTTATAGATATTTGGAGAATCCCTTATGGGAATTGTAAAAATACAACCACAGAGATTTTTCTTCTACTTACCAATGTCAAGTAATAGTGAGTAATCTATAAAATCCATGTACTGACAATATCTTTTTACTGTCCAACAAATCATTGTTTCTTGGTTTATAATTCTAAGAAATGCTAGGTCCCTGTCATTTTTTGTCATTCTATGTTAAACTACTTAAAACAATTCAAGTCCAAACCTCAAGAAGGAGTTATTAAACCATTTCCCTAGACATCAATAGCCTTTGCAGGCTTCACTACTCTTCAGAGAACATTTTCCAATGTGATTTTAAACCAAATAACAGTTTCATCTTGGCTCTGAAGGGCCGACAGTCACTTAAAATATGAAAGAAAAAAAAAGAATAATATAACATACTTCTTGCTTCAAAGATGCCATTGACATTGGCTCTGAGATTACAAATTAGCTCCTATGTTCCAATGTTCAGACATGTTTCTACCTGCACAATTATCAGTAATAACAAGATTATTAGGGGCCTCCCTGGTGGTGCAGGGGTTCAAGACAGCACTATCAAGCTATCACCAGCCACTGCAGCACAAATTTGATCCCCTGAGGGTCAGGGAGCAACCCACATGGCATAGCAGACCTCTTCTATCTCACCCGCTGTGCCCCTCAGCAGTGTATTTCAGTAAATCTACCTGTTCTGCTCCCCACTCTGTATCTGGTGAATCCTCTCACCCTCCACACTACTGGCTTACATCCCAGTCCTTGTGTGCATAAATAAATAAATCTTTAAAAAAAGAAAAGATTATTAATCATATAGGAGCAATCGATCAGTAGGACTAGACCATCATTCTTGTAGATTAACACAGTCATTTGTTCCAATGCAATTTGGAATAGCTTATGAACACAAATATTCATTCATTACAATTCTTGTGTGTTTGTCTCTGTTCCACCCCACCAATCCTATACATTGTGAGAACCTTACAGCTCTAGGCAGTGTCCAAATCACATTAGTTTTTTCAACATCAAACACAATAATATAAGTCTCTAAATAAATACAAGAATAATTGAATATGGCCTTTCTTGGAATAGATTTTTTAAAAATAGTATCTCACTCATTTCTTGGTAAAATGAAAATAATATGCATGTTTAATTGTCTGGATACACTTAAAAATCAAACTGAAATGTGGGATATGTCTTTCGGTGTTTATTTAAGACAACTAAAACAGTCCATAGTAAGCACATAGTAGGACTCAAAGAAAATAAGATGGAAGTAGGGTTCAAGGGAAACAAAGATGGAAAGAAAGGATGCAAATTTACTGATGTATCATTACAAATACATCATGATAAATATGTGGGTGTATGTATGCTATGTATATATAAATGTGTGTTTATATACATACATTTATATGCATGTATATGCACACTCATGTATGTGTATGTGTGCAGGTATGAATTTAAGTCCTGTCATGTAAATAAACACTGGTGCCTTTGAAAATGGAGACATTTGTTTTTGGAAAGCAGGTAGCTGACACGACAAGTGAGACGTGATTAAGCTACCAGTTAATTACCACCAACATCAAAAAGAATGATAATATAAATGTTTTTTAGCATTGATTTAATGATAACATTAAAGTTTAGCAATGATCTTACTTTCCTACATTTCAGTAACTTTTCAAAGCACCTTGCATCACCTGTTCTGTTAGATATTGAAAACATTGGGGGGCAACAAGGACAGGTGCAACTTTACATATTCTTGTTATTTTATTACTGTAATTTTTTAAGATTTATTTATTTTTATGCAGAGAATTGTGGTGTAGGCCAGAGGTGTGGGGGCAGGGGGAGGGCGGTGAGAGGATTCACTAGAGACAAAGTGGGGAGCAGAACAGGCAGATCCACTGAAATACACTGGTGAGGGGAGCGTTGGAGAGATAGGAGAGGTCTGCTGTGCCATGTGGGTCAGCTCCATGGCTAAGGATTGAACTCAGGCCATAGTGGATTTAGCATAATAGCATTGAGCCTTTACTCCTACACCATCAGGGAGGCCCTATTTTATTATTATTTTTAAATTAATTTTTTAAATTAATCTTTAAAAGTTTTTAAATGTATAACTATGGTGACTGCACCTAAGAGGAGAAATATCCAAAAATTAACAACAACCTAAGAAAAAAAGAACTTCACATATTATAGTGATGAAAACACAAAATAAAGGAAGTGGTTGTCATTTGACTCAACTTCAGTTGGACACTTCCAACCAGGACCAGATCTCATGAGCTATCCTTTCTAGCAAATAGCTAAACTTGCTGAAAAATACTAACAATAAGAATACTTTAAAAAATCTAGATTTCACACATTAGCAGAACAAGGAGGGGAGAGTCTATTTAGTGAAAGAGAGTTTTACATTATTTTATTTAATTTTGCTTGCAGTATAGAGACCCAAACATGAAAAATTTGCAAAACTTTAAATCATTTATTTATTTGCTAGCAAATAATTGTGAGGGTCCAATCTGCTCCAAGCAGCATTAGGTTTCAGGGACTATAATGGGATGTCTATAGTGGGGGTGATAAGAGAGACCAAGCCCCTATTTTCACAGATATTCATCCCTAAATGGTGGAACAATAATATACAAGGAAAGAAATAAAACAATTTTATAAAATTGTAAAGGTTTGGGAATAAATAAAATGGAACAGTAACCATGTAATGGTGTGTGTGTGCACAATGCAACCTTTAAATAGTATCATCACAAAGGAGATCTCTGAGGAGGATATAATGAAGATGTGTATATAAACTGATCATTTAAACAACACTTAACTGCTGTTTCAATTAAATTTAGTGGGATAGAAACTTCTCCAAAGTGGAAATGCAAATGGCCAACAGGCATATGAAAAAATAGTTCACATCACTTGTAATCAGGGAAATGCAAATCAAAATACAATGAGATACCATCTGACACCAGTGAGAATGGCACATGTTAACACAACTAGCAACAACAAATGTTGATGAGGATATGGAGAAAAAGGAACTCTCCTGCACTGCTGGTGGGAGTGCAAACTGGTCCAACCACTATGGAAAGCTGTGTGGAGGTTCCTCAACCTGCTAAACATATATTAATATTATTTTCAGCTTTTTCAGTGTTTTAGCTAGATTTTCACATAAATCTATGATCTAATTTATCTTAAAGACAAAGTGCAGTTGATATTACAATCTGAGGTATATTTTTTACAATACATAGTTATATTTTTTTTTTAGATTTTATTTATTTATTTATACAAGAGCCAGGGTACAGGCCAGATGTGCAGGAGGGTGAGAGGATTCACCAGAGACAGAGCGGGGAACAGAACAGACAGACTGACGAAATACACTGCTGAGGGGAGCAGTGGGCGAGTCAGGAGAGGTCTGCTCCCCATGTAGATTGCTCCGAGGCTGGCGGGGATCAAACCGGCACTGCAGAGGCTGCGGACAGCTTCACAGCATGGCACTCAACCGCCTGGGCCACCAGGGGAGGCCCTCCATAGTTATATTTTTGAATGGATGTATATTTTTAACACAAATGTACTACTCAATTCACAGTTTATATTTTATACAAAAAAAATTCCACCTTATTTACTGTCACCAAAGTCTTATCTGAATTATCACAATACATTCAAACATCCTCAGATCTAGAGTTCCCCAATTCTAATACTATAAAAACATTGCTATTAAGTTATACAATAGTTGTGAAAACAAGGTAGGAAAAACACTTCAGAACCTATAGTGTAAGTACTGTTAATAAATACTTCAGATATTTTTGACATTTTTTATTACACATTGGGTTTCTGGCTTTAGTCTTTTCTAGTAATATATTTATTTGACTTCATCCAATAGCACTATTAGCAAATATTGCTCTCATCCAAAATAAGTCTGCTTGAATTATGCTACCACTGAAATCTTCAGTAATGCAATCCCTTTCATTCTGCATTCCTAGCAAAGTCACGTCTGTCACGGAAAATTATGCAGATTATATTCCATTGCACCTGTGTTGACGTGTTTCTAAGAGATGATTTTAACAAGATTGTGTGCCAGTGTAGGGAATGACTTCTGGGTGGGATTTCTGTTTAAATGTTACAGTCCCCATCTGGAAATTCAGGTAGCTCATAACACATATGAAATTGAATCTGTTAATTTAAATTAACTTAGAGAAAATGTTCTCCTGTCATCTAGACTCCAATTTTCCCAGAATTATCTGTGAACCAGGAAGATGGCAATTTGAGTTACTTTGTATCTTTAACCACTGAAATTGAATCTGAATTAACTTGCAGATAGCGGTTCACCATTGCTAGACGGATGATTTCAGAGTTGAACATGAGCCTTACAGTAGAGAATTATTTCTTAAATTGCCTTAAAGTAAACCAGACAGCAGGAACACATTTGGGCTAAATTTACTCTCATTACCTTAAAAGAAGAAAGAAAAATTGAAGCTCATTTTACATACTGTTATTGACTTTTCTTTGCTAATGTTTTCTTTTATATCAACAAGACTTGCCAAAAGGATTTGTTGTGTACTTCCGTGGGGGAATGCAAACTGCTCTTTTTACCTGTCTCCTAGACTGTGCTGAGAAGCGGGTGGAGGGAGCTTTCAGAAGGAAGTGTACTTGTTCAATAACTCAAAGGAAAAAGGCAAATGTGCTATTCTCTTTTCATCTCAGATATGTACCAATTAGCAAACACAAATGGCTGGACCTCCCTGGAAGCACTGCCCTCCTCACGCCCTCTGGTACTCTCCCAGTGTTCCCTTGACACTGAAAACTCACCCACTGCTTGTTTCAATGGAGTTGTTGAGTATGTAGGTAAGTGAAAAGTATTCCTTCACTCTTAGGGTCACTGGTTAGGTTTGAAAATGGAGCTGACAAAGATTAACAAGAGAAAAAAAATGCACATTTATTTAATATAAATGTTACATGACACAAGGGACTTTATAAGGAAATGAAGACCCCAAGAAGCCTACTCTAGGCTTGACAGAACAGTAGTCATGGAGTAATGTGACCAAGTTGGGGGCAGGTTGTTTAGGATTGTTCTTGGTGTCCCTCTGTCTTCAGAGATAAGGATGTTCCTTTCTACTGAATATAAGGAGGACACTCTTGTTGGAGAATTTTATGACCTGATTTCAGGGAAAAAGGACAAGATGGGAGGAGTCTCAGTAATCTTTCTGTTTCTGTCATTTTCTCAAACTCCTTCAGCTTAAAATACTCATATATCAATATGCCATATTTTGGGGTAGCATGTCCTGAATCCATTAAAAAAAATCTCTCATCCTTACTGCATTATCCTCAAATAAAATCACTCATGCTTGTTAAACTTGTTTGGTACAAAATATATTTAACAATAAACATTAGTCTCAGCCTTTGCAACAGTCAAAAATAGAAAATCACATTATTGTAGAACACAAAGTGAAATAGATCACAGGCTCATTGTCACATAACTAGTTATTCTTACTTCTCCATTCTACACAGTAGGGTAGAACTAATAACACAGGATTCATACTTCATCTCTCCACAGATGATTAACGTATGTCCATCACAAGATCAAATTTAGGGTTGGGACAGCCTGTTCTATCTTCCAAATCACTATTACCTCACATATTTAAACTACTTGGCTATGTAAAGTGAGATGAGGAAGACTGTGCTGAACTGCTAGGAATCCAAGATTTGGATTTCAGCTCTTGGAATTCATTCTGTTGTTAGAGCATGAAAAATTCACTTAGATTCTCTGCTTCTCAGATTGCTCATTTGCAAAGTAGGGTAGTTGTGAGAGTAGTGAGGAATATTCATTAACATATGTGGAATGCTTATTGTGTACTACCCATTTTTCTAAGTGGCTTACAAACATTTAATTCCCCAATACAGTCATGAGTAGCTAAATTATCATTCCCATTTTACAAATGAGGATAGCAAAGCAGATACATGTTAAGTCGTTTGCAGATGCTGACAGTCAGTAGGAAGTGATGGAACCATGATGGGAAAGCAGAATCTGGCACAGAAGCCCCTGTCATCAGCCACATAGCAGCACTGTAGATGACAAGTACCCAGGCCAGCACCCAGGATGTGGAAAGTCGTGCACATCCAAAAATATTTTATCATTGCTCTTATCACTTACCTTTTATTAATATACAGGCAATATATCATTCTTGTTAGAAAGTTTCAATAAAAAATGAACATGGATTATTTGAGGATGACATTTATAAGGAGGGAGGTAGGGCCTCCCTTGTGGCCCAGGAGGTTAAGTATCAGCATTATGAAGCAATCGGCAGCCACGGCAGCACGAGTTCGATCCCTGGCCAGGGAGGTGACCCACATGGCACAGCAACCTCGCCTGTCTAGCCCACTGCTCCCCTCAGCAGTGTATTTTAGTAGATCCACCTGTTCTGTTCCCCACTCTGTCTCTGGTGAATCCTCTCACCCCCTCCCACCATACCTCTGGCCTGTACCCCAGTTCTTATATGCATAAATAAATCTTTAAAAAAAAAAAGAAAAAAGGTAGGAAGGCATTTGTATTGTCTATATATAAATAAATAAATAAATAATATAAATATTCCATGTGTCAACTATTTACCATTCAACCTCCTGGTAAGAATCATCAACCTAGACAGGAATCCCAGTTATAGAACAAGTGAGTATGACAAAGTTTGGGTTCCAGAGAGATAGGAAGTGAGTGCATTCCAGTCTTCATAGTATACTTGACAGAGCTATGCAAGTAGCCAATTATCTACAGCATCTATTCTTAAAAGGAGAGCAGCAAATTGTGAACCTTGAGCATGAGGGGATAGAAGTTGGATTGGAGATGGGAGTGGAAAACAAAAACAACACCTAAATCACATAGAGGTTTCTTTCCTCTCTTCTTTCAATCTACCACTTAAATAATTTGTGACACTAGAATAAACATAATTTCCCCCTAATACTCAAGGAAAAGTCAATAAAGAAAATGGGAAGCTTAAAATATTTGGATATAAAGCTAAATGCCAAAATATCAGAAGGAATCCTTAGAGACCTTGGGTGCAGACCTTCCTGCAGTAGAAGAGTATGATCCTCTCCTTCAATCAAAGCAAGCAGAGTCCACTTCAGCAATATGAGCATAAGCATCTTTTGAACAGATATTCAAGTGGATGAAAGTAGTGGTTATTTTTAAATCTCCTAGAGAAATAATCCAAAAACTTAAGAAAATTTCAATAGTGCCTGAAACACAAACTGAATTTAAAAAGTTACTGATTATAGTCCCATGTTTTACTTGTTCTGAAGACAACAGATAGGCAAACAAATAAGCAAGCTCAAGACAAATATTCTTAGAGCGCACAGTTTCCCTCTTGTCAGATATTTTGTTGGAAAATTCCTTCTGTTATTTCAAGAATAATACTGATACTTATGAAATGAGCTATTGTCTGGGCCTCCCTGGTGGTGTAAGGGGTTAAGTCATAAGAAAGTACCCACACGGTGCAGTAGACCTCTCCTATCTCACCCACTGCTCCCCTCAGCAGTGTATTTCAGTCAGTCTGCCTGTTCTGCTCCCCACTCTGTCTCTGGGGAATCCTCACTCCCTGCACCTTTCTGACCTGTACACCAGTTCTTGTGTGCATCAGTAAATAAATCTTAAAAAAAAAAAAGAAATGAACTATTGTCTTAAACCTTCTACAAATCAAGCCCATTATTGCTTTTCTGATGGGAGAGCTGTTGCTGCTTGTCAATCAAATAATCACTGTGCACCATTTTAAGCATAAACACATAAGCACAGCCGGTTTTGCTGGCTTAATTTATGAATGCTGAGAACCAGAGGAAAGGTAACACTGAATGGCATGCAAATATTTCAATTTTTTTTTAATTTCCCACTGCAATCTTTGGCTAAAGGTGAATAGAATCTGAAAATTGTTTTTATTGATATGTATACACACATGGCCAGTGTTATTTCCAAAGGTTAATTATTTACATAACCTCTCTGAGTTCTATCTCCTGCTGATTTGGAATTTATCTCAGAAAAAATAGCATTCAAAAATCTAAATTTGCCTTTCTGTGGGATCTGAGAGCTATGTGGAAGCAACTATGAATATTTAATGAATGATTTCCAAATATTTGGAGAATCAGAAGTACTTAAAATTTGGATTCATCTTGTAAAGATGTTTAGACAAACTTGAAAAACAAGGAGATAATTTATTTAAAATATACAACAGTATCAACTTGGATTAGTATATGCACTACTTTATGGTTTATTGTTTGGATTTTATGTTGATTTAGCTGTGGTTTGTTTTAGAATAGTTATGTCCACCATTCAATACATTACTTTCATTAAATATTAAATAATCTTTTCATGTGATCCATCAACTCTGGGAACCCTAAACCTCACTATAAGAGCACAGGGCAAAAATGTCCTCACCTTTCTGGGTTTTTCTGAGATTAGATGAACAAACAAATTAACATCACAGATTAATGGGAGAAAAATGCCACATTTAATAACATATTTATGAAGTATACCATGACTATAAATTCTAAAGTAGATGGAACAAACCAGGGAGGTGGGTTAACAAACAAATCATGGGCTAGGGGGCAGCTGGGGCATCAAAGAAAGAAACAGGTTTCAGTGGCAAGGAGATGAAGTCAGATGACAAAACTTCGTCTCTAGATGTTTTCTCTGCTTTAAGATAGGTTTCTGAGAAACATAAAAAAATGTTCAATATGTAGTAAAATAAATTTAAAAAAGATAGGGGGGAGCCTCCCTGGTGGCACAGGGGGTTAAGATACAACCTGTGAAGCTGTCTGCAGCCTCTGCAGCATGAGTTCGATCCCCAGCCAGGGAGATACCCACATGGCGCAGCAGACCTCTCCTGTCTTGCCTACTGCTTTCCTCAGCAGTGTACTTCAGTCGATCTGCCTATTTTGTTCCCCACTCTGTCTCTGGTGAATTCTCTCACCCCCCACACCTCTGGCCTGTACCCACCTCTTGTATGCATAAATAAATAAATCTTTAAAAAAGAAAAAAAGATAGGTTATTTCTGGACATAGCCTAAATCTAAGCAATCTACATTGTTTAAGTAAAGGTTTCAGTTTCTCCAGGGGGCCACCAAACTTCAATTAACCTTATGCCTCAAACCAAGGTGATACATATTGAAAAAGACATCTCTGGACTTCTTGGAAATGCCTAGCTGAATATTTTTGGGAAGACCAATTGTACATCTCTTCTTCTGACATCATTTCTCATGTTTTTTCCCTTCCAATCATTGTGGGTAAAAAATCAAAGACTTGACTCTAACCAGTGAAATGTAGCAGAGGCTGTTGGATATCACTCTTGAGATCATATTACATAAAATTTCACCTGACTATCAATGCCTATCTAAAAATTCTCAGACTAAACCAAGAGATTCTTCTCTATGTATCAGTGATGTGTGCAAATATGTAGCCATGTCACAAAACACCAAGTGGCAAGACTTTGATGTGTTTTTATGTGTGTGAGTCAGTGTGTGTGGACCTAGCTATTATTTATTAGAAAAACTGTGAGCATAGTTGTATCAACAGGAGTAGAAACTTCCTTGCTCTCTGCTCACCCTTACCTTGCATCCCACACCAACCACTCACTCAGGAGTTGAAATGCCTCTGAGGCCACGATCTCCAATGACTTGGGCAGTAGTATCTCCAGAACCCTTTCGTTACACGTAAGTAAAGTAATGTCTGTTTCTCTGTTTCTATCTTCCCCATCTAAACTTCCAAACTGACCCTCATCCTGTTCTCTAGACTTATACCCAATAGTCAGCAAGAAGTGTGTGTGTGGGGGGGAAGTTGTATTACCTCAAGGAAATTAATTCTTCCAACAGTGTGAGTGAACTTGGGAGTGGATCTTTCTCTAATTGAACCTTTCTGTGCAAACACAGACCAACCAACACTGTTAACATAAGAAGATCCAGCAAAGCTTTGACTTTGCTCCTGACTTACAAAAATTTTAATATAAAAATTATGTTGTTTTATAACACTATATTTGTGGTAATTTGTTATGCAGCAATAGTAAGCAATAGTAAGTAATATTCTTCACATTTTGCTGTTAATTAAATGAAAGTTCAAGCATACATTATCAAATCTAAGAATTAAAACTTACACATAATATAAATAATCCACAGAACAAAGAGTACATGATGAAAATAATTATTTCTCATAAGAAAACAATTCCTACTTCCAAATGTAGCATTATTGGTAAGTCTTGTGTGACTTACCAAAAATCTTCTGAACAATTTCAAGCAGTGTGTGAGTAATTATATATTTCCCTAACTTCTGAAGATATTGATTTAAAGATTCTTTCATTCAAGTAAAAGAAATATAGTAGTAAATGGTTGTTTAGTCTTTCATTGTTTTAAATTCAGTGAGATTAGCATATTTTCATTTGTTCAATTAAAATTTGAATGTCCTTTCTTCTATGAGTGATCTGTTTGTCTTTGCTCATATTTATGTGTAATTTATCATTTTTTTATAAATTTAAGGAAATCATTAGTTTATCACCAACAATAATATATAGGGTCTCACAGATATTTAAACATTTTTTTCTATTTCTCAGATTTTTTTACTTAGTTTTTAATGTATAATTTTCTTGAGGCATGTTTACATTAAATGCAATAAAATCTGTTAACTTTCCCTGTATAGCAATTCTGAAACAAATGTTTTTTTGAACAACATTTTGAAACTATGTCTGTTAACTCTAACTTCTTAATTCTATCTTTTAAAATGCTGAATTACCCACTAAATGGATATTTTATAGTTTGATTGTTAAAAATGTGTTCCTATATTTTCCATATATTTTAGCATAAAATCATTATATTGATAAATGCTTATGTTGATCATTATTTTCCTTTTGAAATATTTATGAAAATACAAAATTTTGGAATGGAACAAGTACAGTAGGCACCTACTGACTTTTGGTTGAGTAAAATAAAGTAAAATAAAGTAAAATAAAGATTCTATATTGTGTATTTTATTTATATTAATTACATACCATGTGTATCTATATGTGCATGCTTTTCTTTGTTGACTGATTGATGTATAACCTTTGAGGTTTTTTTGTGTTAAACTTTTTGACCATTTTTGTGTTAAATTTTTATGATCTTTTGATAACACACACACACTTAAAGATCTTATAATTCCAGCTAAGAAGAGGTATGTGACATTATTTATTGAAGCATTGTTCTAAAATTTAAGGTAAAAAATGTGTTAGCAGAAAAATCAGTAAACTGTGTGTGTGTGTATATATATATGTTTTTTTAAAAATAGAGGAATATGAATGAATGAACTAGAGCTATGTGTTGTTAGCCAAAAAAATACTGTCTGATTATACGCTGTTTTTAAAATAGCTTAAATACTGAAGAAAGTATTTATTTACTCACAAAACATATAAAGTAGGTATTTCTCATCAGCTGTCAGCTCTTCTTGAAGTGGTAATTTAGGAATTAGCTTTTTTCCATCTTGTGGTTCTGCTATCTTTGAGGATTGTGTCATCATCTCTATCCTGAAAGCAAAAATGCAAAGCGTGCACTTGTTAGTTAAAATTCTGGGGACAGATATATCTTATCATTTCTATTCACAATTCATTATATAGCATGTAGTCATCTGCCCACAGTTATCTACAAATAAGGCTAGGAAATAGAGTCTAGTTATGTGACCCTGGTCACCAAAAACCAGACTTTAAAGTTAGTGTGTTTTTATCACATTGACAGGTGTTAGTCTTACAAACAAAATATTGAGCTAAAGGAGGTTGTTGAAAAAGAATATGACTAATAGGAAACAACTTACACGAAATTCAAACACTTGCAATGAGCCATACAATGTTAGGAAACATGCCTGTTAAACAAAATTATAAAGAATGAATTATGGAAATAAGTTCCAAATTCAGGAGAGTAGAAATCATGAGAGTAAGAAGAGGGGGTATATATATTTGCAAGGGTTGTGGTCTTGGGTTTATACGGGACACAAAACATTATAATTTTCTTTTTTTTAAGATGTATTTATTTATGCATACAAGAGCTGGAGTACAGGCCAGAGGTATGGGGAGTGAGAGGATTCATCAGAGACAGAGCGGGGAACAGAACAGGCAGATTGATGGAAGTACACTGCTGAATGGAGCAGCGGGTGAGTCAGGAGAGTTCTGCTGCACCATGTGGGTTGCTCCCTGGCCAGCCGGGGATTGAACTCATGCTGCAGAGGCTGTGGACAGATTCATAGGTTGTTTCTTAACCCCTTGCACCACCTGGGAGGCACAAAATATTTTAATTTTCTTAAACTATGTATATGAGTATTTACACAGAATTTTTTTTCAGATATATATTTTAAAAGAACCTGGTAAGCCATGTTTCTTTATTTAGAGAAAATATAAGCTTTATAAGGAAACCAGCTATCTAAATTATCTTACAGAGTGTTATGAATGGGTGAAGTGTTGGAACTGAGGTTGTAAAATGTTAACATATGTCAGAACTCTATGTACTACTTGCATTTATATCAGAGAAGAAAATAGGTACATTTATGTGATGAACAGAGATCTATATAACTTGGAATAAAATGAGGAACATGAATCCTTTCTAAATTCCACTGCACATACCTAAAAAATGTAATCTTTTTAAGGAGGAATATTATAAGCCTTCCCCTCTACCCTGAGATGAAAGGAAATGCACCAATTGGTTCTGACCAAATGAAGAAAAGCTTACACCAGTTATAAAAACAAGCAGGGTTACAAATTCAAATAAGACTTGAATTATGTGAATCCCACTAAAGAGTACCAGGAAATCTCTTCATTTTAGTGAAAATTTATTCTGTTGGTGTCTTCAGTTTTCCTTTGCTTAAGAATTAGATTCTCATGTTAAGAACACTTTGAAGTGTCTTCTAATACATTGCACTGCTTTCTTTTACATTTTCTGAAGTACACGTTAGTTTTTCTTGGCTATTCTTTGCAAGATACTTAAGTAGCTATAAAATTTTTAGCCAACTGATCCTTACTTTGCCCATTAGTATATATGGATATATGAACCATGTGTCTATGCTTTCAACTGTTGTCAAATACTTAAATTAAAAATTTGCTTATTTAACAAAAATTAAGCAAAATATAGTATCATGAATTTTTGTCATAATTATAGGTCAAAACAAATGCTTAGAAGTGAGTGTGGTGAACAATTCTTGATGTGACAATTCAGTTGAGGTAGGTCATTAAGAAAGGCTTCACAGGGAAGAATGGACTTGGTTTTGGGGCTTGTAGTTTATATTTGATTTCAATATGAAGGGGGAGGCAGGAGAAGTTGTGCAAGTTGTTTCAAAAATCATATTTATTTAAAATGTAGTATCTTTGACAAAATAACAAATATCTATGTTATCTGAGAATGGCTACTCAGAAGTATTCAGTTCCTTCTTTAAATTTGTGTCTATATAAATACACACACACACACTTCCATTCCACTCCATTCATATGTATATGCATATGATATATATATATATTATATAGTAGTTATTAATGAATTAAGCATTTGATATGTTAAAAAAAATGTCCTTTTTCATCTCTAGAATGCAGTCCATTTTCTGGGCTGTTCCCTATTTGTATTTCCAGGACCATGGACAGTACCTGAAAAACCAATTCAGTGCAATATTAAAAGAATAAAATATTTTCCATTTATATACCTTTTTTCACATTTATAATATAACATAGTATATACTTAAATATAATTGTCTACATTATATAAATAGGTTATGATGTTTAAATATTTATCTCTGCAAATTTTATATTTATATATTTCAAAAATCAGTTAGATTGAGAGGTAACAAAAATCAGGATAGAACTAATTACTATTTGTGTATATACTTGATTTATTGTGGAATTAGTTTTCACCAGTTAATATCTCCCTAAGTTGGTATTAAAGGGAAAGATCTCAATTAGGCGAAATCTATTTTAAAACTGAATAAATTAAATTTATTTTAACTTCTGAGTAATGCAGTCCCACATGAAGCTTATTCCTCATTCATGTTTTTTTTTTAATGATTTATTTTATTTATAAGAGTCAGGGTACAGTCCAGATATGTGGGATGGTGAGAGTATTCACTAGATACAGTGGGGGAACAGAACAGGCAGACTGACGAAATACACTGCTGAGGGGAGCAGTGGGCGAGACAGGAGAGGTCTGCTCACCACGTGGGTTGCTCTGCAGCCTGTGAGTATCGAACCAGCACTGCAGAGGCTGCAAACAGCTTCACAGCGCTGCGCACAACCGCCTGCGCCACCAGGGTGGCCCCTCGTTAATGTTGAAATGATTCAGGAACATGTTTGTCCTATTATAAGAAGTTTCAGTCAATGGTCCAAGCTGATAGAAGCTCTGCTAACTCATCACACACCTTCTTAGGTTTTCCCAGGTATTGCTTACTCATCAGCATTTGAAGACACAAGAGACATCACAAGTCAAGGTGTTTTTAAGCCAGGCCTGGAAATGACATACATTCCTTCTAATCACTTTGCATTAGTTGAAACTCTACAAATGGCCACCATGTCTAACAGGGATCTGGGAAAGGTAATCGAGTTGTGTGCCCCAAAGCATAAATTATTTTGTTGTATTCTAGAAGTCTTAGTCACAGATGCCACCACCTGATCTTATTACTCCACCTAGAGAGAGGGATTTTATTTAAAGGGAAGGCCAACCTAAAGATTGCAGTGAAGGATTACATATTTTGATAAAGGTATCTGTTGAAATTGAAAAGTGCAGAGTTAGCAGCAACACTGTACTTTGGGACCAGAATTTTTAAACAGTCAGGAAATTTGTACTCATTAATGTCTTTTAGACCAGGTAGAAAAAGTTCCCTTTCACAATGTGGTATGAGACAGTATAGGATAAAGACACTTCTTAGTGGCCTAAGAGTTTTCAGACTTTATTCCAATTAATATACTGACAGTATTCAATCCTTGCATGATTTTTGATTCAATATATGAAAGGAAAATGATTACAAAGAGGTGTTATAAACATGAAATTGGCATAGAAAAATATCCAGAGATCCAAGGAAGCTGACAAGCTCCTCAGGTGTAAATTCTCACTCAAGTTAATGAGGATCAAAGACCAAGACATTTGAACTATGAGCCTCATGCAATGCTTGTAAAAGTTCAATAAGTTAATAACTTAATATGTTTGTAGAAGGAAATTGTGAAATACTTGCAAGTTAAAATAGGTGTTTTAATATATATATCATTTTATGTGAATTCTTGAAAAATTGTGCAATACAATTTTGAAATAAAACCAAAATGACTCACTCACTTCTGCAAACACTGATCACTATTGTGTTTGTAGAAGGTATAATGAAATAAGCTTTGAGAAAGCAAAAATAAACACCCCAAAGGTTCTTTGTCAGCTGAAATCTACATTCCAAAAGAAGTTCCCTAAATTCCTTACAACTTAGATATTCCTTTGTGAAAATATCTTCATCCAAGAGACAGCAACACTGGGAATTAAGTGCAGAGACATTGGATGCAGATCTTTGATTTTGTGTAAGTACTTATGATCCATAAATCACACCAATAACATCATGTAATACAATTTACCCTTCTTAAACAGTGCTTAGCACTTTGCAACTACTGAAAAAAGTGTTATTTAGCATTATTATTATTTTTTAATCTATTTTTTCTCAAAATGAGTGCTATGCATTTGGGTTGTTGTATATCATTTCCTACTCAGCTTATGAAATTTTGCCTGCACTGATGATTCTATTCAAAATTCAATGGCTTAATTATTTGTTGTTAATTTCATTGTTAGGATTTTAAAAAAAAGGGCCTCCCCTGGTGGCGCAGCAGTTGAGCACTGGGCTGCCCGCAGCCTCTGCAGCGCCGGTTCGGTCCCCGGCAGCCAGCGAGGGTCCCACATGGCACGCAGATCTCTCCTGCCGCACCCGCTGCTCCGCTCAGCAGTGTATTTTGTCGGTCTGCCTGTTCTGTTCCCCGCTCTGGCTCTGGTGAATTCTCTCACCCTCTTGTGCTTCTAACTGTACCCAGTGCTTGTATAAATAAATAAATAAATAAATCTTAAAAAAAGGATTTTAAAAACATTTGCATTTTTTTTTAATCTGGCAAAATGATAAAATTATTTTTATACTTATTCGGAAGAATGTTTCCAACTTAGAGGGGAAACAATTTTTATGCTTTAGATATATGACATTCTCTTATGTGGGTGGCCCACAATGAAGTTGCCTCTGGGATTCACTTTCTTCCTGAATATGGACGTCTAAGCCTTATTTTAAGAACAGAAAGTAGCCGAAGTGATATTGTGCTAGTTCCAGGGCTAAATTGAAAGAATGCCTGTAAGCTCCCATTTTGGTGTGCTTAGGTTCTAAACTATTGAGTTTCCATGTGTGAGTTATGGCTTCCCTATTAGAAAGACCAAATGTTAAGGTCAAAGGGAGGGAGGAGAGGTCAAAGGAGGAGTCCTGAAAATATACACTCTGAAAGACAGGAGAAAAGAGTAGGGGGAAGGGAGAGGAGTGATGGGAGAGGAAGATGAGGAGGAGAGTTCCTTATCCCTTAGCTAAGCCCACACCTCAGCAGATCTGATAGTTGAATGCAACTACACAAAAGTCCTCTAACAAGAAAATCAGAAGAGTTGGCTAGCTGGCCCCAACTCAATGATGTATTCAGAGTAAATAGAAGGACGTTATCTTAAACTACTGAATTGGAGGTGGATAGATTTGTGCCTATATGTATCTGAAGTGAGATATGGAAACTGGCAATGGCAGGGGGTGGGGGGTGGGAGGTGGGGGGGTCACAAAGCCAGATCAAAATATGGTACTGACTTTTGGAGCAGCCAATGAGAAGACTGAAGGACTATAAGGAGAGTATTATTGGAGGCTAGAAAATAAGAAAACCATACTTGTGATTGAGGAGAAAGGATTCAAATTATTTACTGACAGGAATATTATGGGCATTAATATTGGAGGCACCATCACCTGTGGCAATTAGAAAATGTCCCTAATCAGCTTAAGAATTTTGCTAAACAAATTTCCAGGAAGACAATTTTAAGTGCTTATTGGCTTCTTTTTGCTATGCATAAGTTACACATGATTTGAAGAAACAACTGTGTCATTATCAAAAAGAATCAACAAGAAATGTTCCCAATCTGGTTTTTCTGGGTTGGGAAAAAATAATTACAAAACCTTTCATTCACAGTGATTACACCTAACAAAAGGTACCCCAAAAAATAAAAGGTACCCCATAAAAATGGCCTCAGGAAAAATATCAAATCCAGGACAGAAATCATAAATGGACTCAGGAGTCAAATTAATTCAAAGATGGGCTATACAACACTTATTATATAATTCAAAAGGCAGAGCTTCACAGATCCTCTCTGGTAATCTCAAAGGTCTGCTTTATAGATAATATATTCTAGAAAAAAAGAGCTTCTGGAAATGCTAAATATATTGTCCCATGGGTTTGTGAATCTAAGTCCAAATGGGATTGAGTCTGTTTTGGAGAAACTTTCTTAGGTGTGGTTTTTGTCCAATGGAGTGAAATTACAATTTAAATCTTAAAAGATCCTTAGATTTTTAAAGGAATTGCAAAAATCTCTATTAAACAGGACAGAGGCAGTATAAAATGGAAATAAACCTTTGGATTCCACAACTTCTAACTTGAAGAAGCTGACTTGAGAAAACTAGCAGATGCAAACTGTCAACTCTTATAAAAAGATAAGAATTACAAGTCAAAGGCCCAGATTAGAAAATCAAGCAACAAGGAGAACCATTCAAGTGATTTGGAATAGAAATCAATTCCAATCCACATACAATGTCCAGCCCAGAGTAGAGATTTAGAATGGCGTTATGGACTTTTCTGGACTTTGACATTACTGTGAGCTACTGCGTGCTAGGTCTCCAATCTCCCCAAAGCTTAGTCTCACATAAACATTTGCTTGTGAATATCTATAGCATTTATTGTTTTTCTTTCTTACCACCAAATGATCCATGAGAGTGGAGAAGATAACATGTCTTTTAGTTCAAATATCTTCTAAAAGAAATGGAGTTTTTACCGAATGATCCCAATTGTCACTTAGACATAATTTAGATGATGAAATTCTGAACCTCAGGCTGGAGTTTGAAGCATTGATGGGATAAAATATTTGGGGTTCTTGAGAAAGAAGTGAATTTTTTTTTCATGTGGGATGAAAGTGAATCATGAAGGAACAGAGAAATACCTATATACCAATAAGTCATGCCTCCTAGTATTTGTTACCCAATATTCATATCTTTCTGTAATATCTTTCCCCATGAATCTTTACTAGTCCTGTGACTTAATTTAACTTACAGAAGTTGTTGTAAATGATGTAGTTCTTAGTCTAAGCCTTACAGAATAGCTTAGTTTCCTCTTTTGAAAATCCTGACCTTCTACTTAAGAAGACATATTACCTTGATGAAAAGAGCACATGGAGAACCAACTGGAGAGACCACATACAGAGAGGAAATAATTGAGATTTGGTGAAAAGAACTATGCCTTTCACATCGGGGACTCACAGTCAGATAGAGTGAAACTTGGCTCAGATTGAAGAATCATGAACAAATAAAATGGTTGTTGCTTAAACTAACACATTTTGGAGTTTGTCATTCACAGCAATTGATAACTGAAACAAGCATCATACTGTAGAAAATCAGAGTGAAGTTACATCTCCCCGGATTTATCAGCCAAAGGAAAAAAAAACACTGAAGAAGAAAAAAAATTACAGATAGATGAATTTCTATTTCATAAATATCTATGTTCATGACTATAAAATTTCAGCACTATTTTAAAATAATCATGGGATTAACTTTACTTTTAGTTTCACCAATGCAGAAAGCAAAATTCATAACCAGACACAACCGTCATCATTTGCCTCTCATGAACCAATGGACAGTGTTTATCCACTCTGAAGCACATAAATTTGAAAATTAACATCAATTCCTCTTTTATGTAAAATGAATTGTTAAGATATTTCTGTTGCAAAAAGATAGAGACCTGTGTTAGCATCTAGTTTAAACTCCCTGCATTTGTAAATTATTCTTTATTATTAATTCAGAATAGTTGTGAATTATTCTGGAAAAAAAAACATTTTGGCATTTGTGAGTGCCCATGCCCACAGGACTGAGAATTAATCTGTATTTTACTGGTGTTGAAGACTTCCAGTGGGATCAACAGTGTCCATTGATAGATAACTCAAAATTTCCTCTTCCAATTATGATGTACCTGATCATCCCCTTCTATTATATTTTATTTCTCTTTAGTATAATGCAGTGGTCGTCATAATGATGTTTTCTGGATTAATTATTTCAAGACTGAGATCTCAAAGCCATGAAGGGGGCAAACAAAGAAATAACCATTGTAATTCAAGAATGTATTCATTCTTTTCATGGAATTGATGTGGTGACATCTATGAAATATCTATTCATTTCCCAACTTAAGGAAGTTAAATATGTCAGTTTTAAGCTATTGTTTAGTAACGGAACTTAGTAAAACCCATCGTTCATATAACACTGTCATCTTAGAGCCATCTTCCATGTCATTAGTAAGGAAGGTAAGTTTCCCTAAAGCTAAGTGACTTGCCCACATTACATAATTCTTAAAGTGATAACTGGAGACATTACCTCTGATGTCAAAATCTGGGTTCTATTTTCATTATCCTAACCTCTTCTAATACATGATTTAATGCCTTAAGACTTCAACATAGCAAATCCTGAGCTTATAGCTTAAGAGTGCACAAAAATTTTAAGTCTTGAATTAAAGTATATTCTTTAAACAATTCTTCACTGACTGAATTCAAAATATACTATATAGTTTTTAGAAATATGATGTAGAGATAAATAAACATCTAATCTATTACATACAGTTAGCTTCATTCTTTGCCTTTCTCAAAAAACTTTATAAATCACAGTTTATTCTTTTAAATCCTGTGTGTTTCACTGGGTTGAATGGCAGATCCATGTTTAATGTTTTGAGACACATCCAGGCATCTATTCAAAAATTTCAAAAACATTTTATCATAGCACTATTTACTATAGCTAAACTATGAAAACAAACTAAGTGCTCTGGAACAGATGACAGGATCAAGAAGATATGCTGTGTATACATAACGGATTACTGTTCAGTGATCAAATACATACATGCATACATACATACATAAATAAATAAACTCATGCCATTTGCAGCGACATGGATGGAGCTTGATAAGATTATTATGCTAAGTGAAATAAGTCAGGAGAAAGATAAATATCAAATGGTGTCACTAATATGTGGAATATAAAGTAACTAAATTAATAGTAATATAAAGACAAGCTGAAAAACTAACCCCTGATAGCTGATTACAGAACTGAATCATCAAGGGGGAGGAAAAATTAAAGGGAGGGAGGGAGGCATAATGGTCTGTGGTGGTGGAGTATGGGCAAGTTGGTGTTGAATGCACAATGGTGGTAACACCTGATGGGGATACAACAAACTTACCTCAGTTAAAAACAGACAATATAAATAAGTCAATCAATCAGTCAATCAATCGATCCTGCTGCGCCATGTGGGTCACCTCCCTGGCTGGAGATCGAACTCATGCTGCAGTGGTTGTGGCTAGCCTCATAGTGCTGATGCTGAACCCCTTGTGTCACAAGGGAGGCCCACATCATATATTTCTGATCTAGATTAATAGTTCTCAAACTGTATCACACTGGACTGCATGGATAATTCTGTGGCACCCTTTTTTTTTAATTATTATTATTTAAATTTTATATATTTTTACATCATTTTTCATTTTTGCACAATGTATGCATTTTAATCTTGGTTATAGTCCCCATACAATTCCCAACCCCCCTTGTTTTGATCCTACATTTCCCTCCCCCCACCCCTGTAGTGTGTCTCTGGTTCATAGTTGCTTGTTGATTTTGATTTTTACTTTATTATAATTAGTCTTTTTCCTGGTCCCTTATTTAGGTTTTCTAAATTCTTGCTATGAGTGAGACCATCTGGTATCCTTTTTTAATCACTCTATTCATATTTTGCAAACCATTAATAATCTACTTGATGACTTACCAATACATATACTTTCAAAGTTATTCAAAACTAAATGTATATAGAGTATTGGGTACATGCCACTACACTTTTTATTTAAGATTTATTTATTTTTATGCATACAAGAACTGAGGTACAGGCTAGAGGTATGGGAAGTGAGAGGATTCACCAGAGACAGAGTGGGGAATGAACAGGCAGACTGACTGAAATACACTGCTGAGGGGAGCAGCAGGTGAGACAGGAGAGGTCTGCTGTGCCGTGTAGGTATCTCCCTGGCCAATGGGGGACCAAACTCATGCTGCAGAGGCTGTGGCAGAGGCTATGGATAGCTTCACAGTGCTGTGCTTAACCTCTTGCACCACCAGAGAGGCCCTCCATTAAACTCTTTAAAATAGGAACTTGAGATTTTTCAAGAGGCTCCATGTGGCCCATCAGAGAATATATGATACTTGGAATCATTACAGTAGATATTTTTTCCTTACTTTTCAGTGTGACGTTGAGCACAACCTCTGAGTTTTCTAATCATGATTGTTCATCAGGAAAGCAGAATAACACTAGAAACATGCCATGAAATTATGATATGATCAATATATTGGCTTTTACTCTTAATTTTTCCATACATTTTTTTATTCTTCCCTTCTTCCACGCATTCACTAAGACATCAGCATCAATGGATGTATATTCTCCATCACTTGATTCTGGGCTTGGTCACTTAAACAAGTTTTAGCCCATGAGAAGAAGAGGCAGAAATAACAACGCTGAATTTTAAGCCCAGAACTTCAGGACACCTGTGTATCTTGGGTCCTTTTTGAATTTTGTGATTGTCTTGAGAATAAGTTATTTAACCTGTTACACTCTCCAGTAATATTAATTTAGTGTGCAAGAATCCCCATACATTACTTTACATTGAGCATTATCCATCTACTGTGACATTCTACTCAATTAACTCATGTACAAATGCCAAGTCCCTCAACAGATAAGCTGATTTTCTGCCCCTCATTCAATCAGTATCAATAGACAATAGAAACTTGATAGTAAAGTCATCTTAGGAAAAGTTTGAAATAGACTCTACAGCAGGCAATGGAGACATTTTGTTTTGTAAAACACTAAGACTGACCCACTGTGTGTGTCTGTGTGTGTGTTTCATGGCATTTAATATATTTATACAGATTATATGCTAACTTACCTCAGAAATCCTGCACTTTAGAGAATGCTACTTCTTTTGATTTCATATAGCCAACTACCAGACAAATTCTGTGATTTCTAATATTATACGCATGAAAAAAACTTGGGCAATAAAAATATTTATTCTGTTGTAGCATGAAGAATGAGTATAAAAAGAACTTCAATTCAGTCAAAACTGTACACCCAGCTGAAGTGTGACAGTAAATCCAGAGGTAAGATGAAAGATTAGTTCATGGAGATGGCAGTTTGGCAGACACACATCACTGCCACGTTGTTAGTGTAATTCACAGCAGGTTATATTTTTTTGGCCATTTATTCATAAATATTTGCTTTCATTTCCAAGCATTAGAATGAGTCTTTTGTTCTTTTAAACTGCATGATATTAAGTGGTGCTTTTTCGTGTTGGATATGGTTATGAATTAATGAGTAAACGCTTCTCTTGATTGAAGGAGGATGATGTTTAGATGACCATGAGCAGAGATGCCAATGTAACTGACAGTAATTGAGACTGAACATCAGCCTAATAATAGCGTGAGTGACCCTCAGCTATCAATTTGCAAGAACTGGGAGGAAAGCTGCTAGATTTGGTGCTGTTTATGATTTTAGGAAATGGGCATGGAATAGAAGAAGGCATGGCACAAGTCTTCAGATCTAAAGGGTTAAGCACCTGAAGATGCTTTACTGGAAATTCAAAGACACGAGGACCTCAGCAAAAGCAGCAACAGGACTCAAGGAATAAAATTAGATGGAAAGCAGGATCCCTTAAGAGATGGCACCATTGGTGCTGGTGTGAGTCTTTGGCAGTCAGCTACCAGCAGTGGTGGAGAGACAGAGTAGACCAGTTGCAGTGGGAGGTAGGAAGCAAAGACAGAGGGTGGGAGTATAGGAAATTGCCTGAGAGAACTGTTAGTGACATTTTATCAAAAAATCTCCAAGGACACTCAGAAATCACTATTTAAGAATTTGAGTTATGCGCCAAATGCTTTTCCACTACACAGGTGGGGTGTTGCAAAATGTGTGGCTGGTGTGAGCTCATTTGTACTCACAGCTGGTAAAGCCCAGGGAAACAGGTCTCTGCCTTCAAAGGGCACACCATAATGGAATGACAGAATAATATACAGGGAAAGATAACATAATGTGAATGTTCCATGACAGATAGAGACAACAATGCTCTGGGATTAGAGAGAAGAGATAATTACAAACAAACCTTCGAGACTGGGTTTCATTTTACATGCTGCATGCAATGCATATCAGAATAGCTGCATTCCTTTTTTCCCTCTGGAGTTCTGTGACCTGTCTATGTGTTTCCAGGGCATCCTTATTGTTGTAGTAAACCCTGCATGGTGCTTGTGTGTTTTCTTGCCTAACTAACCTTAGGCTGCAAGCTCCTCTCCCTTTTAAGAGATTAGTTCTGAATTTTTGGAATCTGATTTTTTTTTGTGGTAAGTGATAGATATTATATCCATTGCCGTGCACTTAATGTCTAAAAATTATAAATGAAGCCTAATAAAAATAACCTAGGTAAACCAGTTTTGAAAAACACACATCTAAAAGCTACATTGAAATGACTGTTTTTTCCAGAAATACGGATGGGCTGTAGCTGACCTATAGATTTCAGATATTGTTCTACATGATTGTCCATTTCACAGTTGAATCCTACAGTCTGAATTGCAAGACCCCTGATCTGAGCAATTCACCACCGTCTATCTATAGTCCAATAAAGATAGCTGGATAAATTTCTGTGAGAGCAACTATAACATGATGGAAGCCCTAATTTTCTATACTTGTAGACCCCAAAATTCCCACAAAGGACCAAGGACCTGCTGGGAAATAGCACACTGAAAATTTCCCTTCACTGCTAGGATGCCCAATTATTCTTCAATTTAAATGTCCTTAATGCCTGGAATTGACATTTTCATGCAAACTCATCAGGAGAACTATTTAGGGCAAAAAGAAAAATAGAAGTATAATGTAGGCTCAAGTCTCCCTACAAAGTTATTCATTCTCTTTTGTTACTTAGACCCCTGTCAGTGTGTAATCTCAAAAGAACCCAAGTATACTACAGTCATAAATCTAACTTTGCAGGGCCACTAACGTCACGGTACCCCTCATCAGAAGCCATATCCTAACCAGACTTGGAAAGCCCAATTACATTTGCCTTCAATAATGATAGAGAAAATGAAGTGACAATAGATGTTATTGACTAATCTGATTGAAATTTAAAACTTAGAAAGTAAGTTTGGAAAAGCATAGTGAATTATTATAATCCCCTTTCATGTCCCTCTATTCATTAAATGCAGAGATGTAATTAAAGAATTTTATATGTCTCTTCCAAAAAGTGCTTTAGCAGGGTCTCCCTGGTGGCACAAGGGGTTGAGCACTGCACTATGAGGCAATCCGCAGCCTCTGTAGCACAAGTTCCATCCCCGGCCAGCCAGGGAGCTACCCACATGGTGTAGCAGACCTCTCCTGACTCACCCACTGCTCCCTTCAGCAGTGTGTTTCAGTCACTCTGCCTGTTCTGTTCCCTACTCTGTTCTGGTGAATCCTCTCACCCTCTGCATCTCTGGCTTGCGCCCCAGCTCTTGTATGTATAAATAAATAAATCTTAAAAAAAAAAAAAAGTGTTTTAGCATTGAAGGAGTTTAAAACACAGTTAGGGGTTCTTCTTTGAGCATTTCCAGTTTTTGTCTTTTAAGTTATTCAGCTGATGGCCCTGATCACATGCTTTTCCAAAGAAGAAATTTACAGAAATGGCCTTGTGATGACCAATATTGTTTTAATAATCTGTAACTCTAACTTACATAATTTTAGTTGGCTAGGTCAGTCTTTCCTCCACTTGTGCACAATGCAGATGATTTTCTTACTTATCCACTGGCCTCTGTATGACCCAGTATCCTTTTATATAAACCTTTTTTAGGCTTCTGATAGTATAATGCATTGCTTAATAATTAAACCACAGGAACATCAATGGCAAATTTAATGGCCATAAATGGTCAAGATATTTCTATTTTTTAAAGTATGACACATTTAGAGCGCAGCACCCTCAAGTGAGCCAAAGTGTTGCCTTGGTGCCCATTTGGCAACAGGAAAGTCTCTGCTAGATCATTTTTTCTATTCCAAATAGTGATGCTCATTGTTCCTTTGCATGTTGAACCCAGGTGTTCACCAGGTAGAGATAAACAAGTGTCCTTTATCCTTGACAAAGCTCTTAGATTTACAAATTGTGTTCTCTTCTTTAATTTATTAGTATTATGTCAAAAATCTTCTGTAAAATTTATAGAAATTTCCCCCTTGAGCTTATCAAACACACAGTACTCAAAAATGTCAAACCTCATTTTCCAAGGTTGCTATCAGAATACTGGTGATGGGAGCAAAGTTGGAAGAAGGAAGGAGGTAGGAATGATTAAGTGGGCCAAGGACAGGAACCTTGGAAGTAAGTGAAAACAGATGGGATTTATGGCTTAGCATTGCTCATTTTAAGTGTCACTGCCGGTCAGTGATTTGTTTCTGTATCACATAATATTTATTATTGATAACCAGCTAGAGATTTAGGTAACTCAAAGATTCCCAGAAGGGAGAAGAACAGAGAGTACATATAAAAACTGGTGAAATCTGAATAAGGTCTGTATTTGAGTTAATATAATTGTACCAATGTCAATTTCCTGGCTTTTGACAGTGTATTATGTTTATATAGCATATTATCAAAGGGAAAGCAGGATGAATTCTATACTCCAGAAAATCTGTACTATTTGTTTTAACCTATTTCAAAATAACCGGTATTAAAAATAAAATAATAAAGAAAATGAAGAAAAATTGTCCACAGGAAAAGGTAAAGTTAGCCAGTCATTTAATCTGTGAAATCACTGAATGACAAAAGTGAACGAAGGATAGCAGAAATGCATCCTTCTCTCACTTTTATTTATTTATTTATTTATTTATTTATTTATTTATTTATTTATTTATTATAGAGGCATGTTTTATTTATTTATTTGTTTGTTTGTTTCTTTTGTTTATACAAGCACTGGGTACAGTCAGAAGCGCGGGAGGGTGAGAGAATTCACCAGAGCCAGAGCGGGGAGCAGAGCAGGCAGAAGGACCCAAGTACACTGCTGAGGGGAGCAGCGGGTGGCAGGAGAGGTCTGCGCGCCATGTGGGACCCTCCTCCGGTGGCCGGGAGCAGCCGGGGAGCAGCCGGGGATCGAACCGTCGCCGCAGAGGCCGCGGGCAGCTTCACAACCCAGCGCTCAACTGCTGTGCCACCGGGGAGGCCCTTCTTTCACTTTTTTAATCTACCTAAATGTTTTAGATCGACAATATAGAATTTGCATTACATTAGTCATTGCCATCCCATTACGTGGTACCAGATTTGACAAAACTGTTAGTAAGAAATTAGTCCTCTTAATTTAAAAGATATCTTAATGTTTTTGATCCTTGCATCACTTTTTAATGTAATTTTATTGTAATTTGACAGCTCTTTCAGAATTCAACATTCTTTGTGGCCAAAGATTTGCCGAGGCCTTTCTTGAGAGCATGTGCATTGCTCTTGTAAAATATCTGACAAAGGTGACAGGTTTGAAGATTATAATACTTTTAAATAAGGTTTGACAACTGCCAATCTTCACAATAACAAAATATTTTGTCATTAGATGTGCAATTTCTTATGTACTTCAGAAAGTCGGAATTTTCCATCTTTCTGAATTCGCTTAAGTTTGAGACAGACCAGCATTTTCTCACACATGGCCTGAAGCGTGAACTCTTCCCACTGCCAACAATACACACACTATCTCACACAAGGCAACACACAAACATGCATATACATGCACAAAGAATTTTGCATTTTTTTTACAGTCCAAAGAAATTCTTAGATTAGAAGATAAATAACAAATGAGAGACAATTACCTGTTTCTTCACACTAGGGATGTTTGAAATGATGTATTCAAGTTTTTCTTAGATTCTTGCTTATTTTCTTGTAAATTGCAATGTCATGTTCAAAAAGGCTAAGGGACAGTTTTTCTCTCTCACATTCCTCTTGTGGATATTTTGGAGCTTTCTCAGAGTTGAGATTTCTAGTCAGCTTTTATACTAGAGTTTACAGTGTTGTGCCGTCTTCTCCACTACATTCACAAATACTTCTTGAGCACATACTATGCATTCTCTGTAGCTTCTAAGAGGAACAGACAATATCCCCACTCTATCTTACAAAAAAGTCAGAGTTTCTGTTATTTTGCTAAGAAATTAATAGCTAAAATTATAACTGAATATATTTTGCTCACCTGGGAATGATAGTACATTGTTCATATAAAAATAATATCCCAAATGCCCAAAAATAGATGACTGGATCAAGAAGATGTGGTACATATATACCATGGAATATTACTCAGCAATCAAAAAAGATAAACTCATGCAATTTGCAGCAACATGGATGGCGCTGGAAGGGATCATGCTCAGCGAAATAAGCCAGAAAGAAAAAGAAAAATACCGGATGGTCTCACTCATAGCAGGAATCTAGAAAACTTAAATAAGGGACCAGGAAAAAGAATAACTATAAGAAAGTGAAAATCAAAATCAACAAAAAACTATGAACCAGAGACACTTTTTGGGGGGTGGGGGCCGGGAGGGGAGGGATTGGGGTCAGAATGGGGCATGTGCAGTTGTATGGGGGAATATAAAAATAAAATTTATTATTTAATAAAAAAAGAATAATGTGAGAAAATGAGAAAAAATTACTTCTAAGTAGTCTTTGATATAAAATAAAGAAGACATAAGCATTAAAAAATAAAAATAATATAACGTTATCTTACATTTGTTTATCCCATGCCCTCTATTTTCGTTTTGGAAGTGATTCTTTTGATTTATACTTATTCAATTTTCATAACAATTCTTCTAGGGATTTGTATTAGCCCCTTGAAAGATGATATAGCTGAAACCCAGAGACAGTATGAATACAACCAGCTAATGCTGGAATCCAAAAATTGATTCAGATGCCTTCCAGCCTGTGCTTCCACCGCTGGGCTAGGGGCATTGGAGTGAGTCACTGATAGGTATCAGTGATTTAGAATAATGGATCCTCTCTTTTGGCAACTAATGCCACAGACAAACCACTCCTAATTAAGATGTTGTCATTTTACCGAGGAGAAAAGTTTTGGCCAGAAAACAGTATGCCATGAATATAGGAGACTACTAGAAATATGTGAAAGAATAGTTTCAAGTGAAAGTATCCTTCCATGATTTCAAACATAATTCAGCCTACTACTCAACCTGATTTATGGGTCCACTGAAGTGGGCTAGGTGGTAATTCAGTGTCTTGTGACATGTACATTCTAGTGGCCAAATAGGAAACTACATTTTTAAAGCTGGGAATTAAGCTCATACAGTCAAAGAACATATCATTTATTCCACCAAAATTCATCTTTTTTCTAGTGAAGAAGATTTACAAAAATTTTAATCATATATGTTCACCCTTTTCTCTCTCAATCCCAATCCCCAACATATAAATATATGAACACCTCCTATATTATATGTGCCTGATTCCATCTTTTATTTTTGGTAAGAAATCTGTTTTATTGCACTCCCATAGGAAAAGATAAAAGAAAATATTTTCAGAATGATTTCCAAATTAACTTCTTTTGGTTTCATTACAGATACTGCATTCCACATCTCTCTCCTCATATTTCCTTCCCTTAGCGTCTTTTAACTGTCCACTTTTTTTTTTTTAATGTCCCTGTTGGGTAGTATATCAGTGGCAATACATACGAATCTATATCACTATTTTTTTTCAGAAAATTATCCCATAAAATAATTAATATAAAATACTCAGTGACCTACTAGATTTTTCCCCTAAAATAACATTCACATAATGTTTTAAATTTTCAACAATATTATGAGTTGACCAGTCAGCTCTATATTCAGAACATTCAAAGAAACATCCGTCTTTTTCTTTTATGAGCACAATCACAAAGATACCTGACATTAAAGAAGATTCCAAAGGAAATCCACAGTTGAAGAAAAAAATGAGTGCTGAACTACTTCAAACTAAAAGTCTTGACCTTGTTCTTTGAAATTTCCATAGGAATTTGGGTTCACAGTCCTAAATCAGAGGAGTTTATCTGCCTTTGCTTCTTTCCATATGGAGGGCAAAGCATCTCCTGTCTGTCATAATGTTAGAACAACTGGAAATTCCCTCCAGAAGGAAGCCTGTGTCTTCTGAGCACCACATGTCTATGACCTATACATGCCCAGTTGTTCCTTTGCCGACCAGCAGCTAGTAAGGCACTTGCTGTCTGAACTATGGGATTGTACCTCATGGCAACAGTCACACTCAGTGGCCTTGGTAAAGTGAGCTGTGAATTTGGCAGGCAGGGAGCAGGCTCTGCTAGCAGAGCCACAGATCTTTGGCAATGAAGATATTTGGCCTCAGCACTTTCTTTCCCCTATCATCAAACAGTTTGACACAATCCTCCAAACCTTTGGGAAGGCCTCAGCTGTCCCAGATAGGCATGTTCCTTAATGACCTTAGAAGAAAGACTAAGAAGCAGTTCTTAAACATCTGTGCCCCATTCCTAATTCTGAGCACCAAGCCCCTCATCTTCCAGGCCTCCCTTTTCATTCTCTGCAGGGGATTGAGTGAAAAAGGAAAACCTCCATTTTTATTAGCACTTCTTTATTTGGCTTTTTAAAAATATGGTTCTTTTTATGATGCATGGTACTTATTCACTTTAGTTCACCTCCTGTAAAATGATAAAATGCATTAAGTTGCTCTATTCCCTTTGTTGTTTGAGCAATAACATTCCTTAGATTTCATGTGGCAGTTTCTAGGCATTTGTGATGGAGAAGAAAAATATTAGCAATAATGAATAGAGCTATAAATCACGGTGGCTGCAGCACCGTAGCATTTCTGTTCCTTAAGCTTAAATCCACAAGTTTTCCGGAAACTGAGGACTTGCAGCCCTGGAGCCAGGAGTCACTTGGCTCCCACTGAGTTGGGAAAAGAGGTTAAGGTTTAAACATGTAAGTGAGAGAGAGCCTGGAGTTGTTTTCCGATTCTGTCTCTATAGAAAAATTGAATCTATTTACACCTGTTTCTAAACATCTGGGCCCCCCTGTCTGTGCCCTGGGATGATCTGCCTAGAGACTTCTGTAGGTAATTCAGAGTGAAATATTTTCCTTTTGCTTCCAGTAGTTGAGGGCAGAAGTGTTGTGGAATTTTAAACTTGTTTCAGGTATAAGAATCAAGACTTACTTTTGCTTAAGAACTCATGGCATTAACATCCTTCTGTTCTTTCTTGGTGTCCTTGTGAATGATGTAGGGAAGGAAATTAACCTGTTCTTAATGGATGATAATTAAAGAAATTCAGGGTTAAAAAGGGAGATGTTTTTCCAGAGCAAAAGAATACAAGCAAGGATGCTGTCCAGGGCTTTTATTATTGTTTTTTAAATATATTTATTTATTTATTCATTCATTCATTCATTCATTCATTCACTTATTTATTTATTTATTTATACAAGCACTGGGTACAGTCAGAAGCGCGGGAGGGTGAGAGAATTCACCAGAGCCAGAGCAGGGTAGCAGAGCAGGCAGAAGGACCAAAGTACACTGCTGAGGGGAGCAGTGGGCGGCAGGAGAGGTCTGCACATCATGTGGGGCCCTCACCCAGCGGCCAGGGATCGAACCAGCGCTGCAGAAGTTGTGGGCAGCTTCGCAACCCAGCGCTCAACCGCTGCGCCACCAGGGAGGCTGTCCAGGGCTTTTAAAGGTAAATTCTGTTCTATTGCAATATTCCTCTTTAGAAAGATGCTAATTAAAAAGCCCATAATTTTGCTTACTGTTAACCCAACATCTTTGAGTTCATGAGGGGGTATTTCACTGGGCAAGAGATTTTTTTTTAGTTTTGAGAAATGTAGTGATTCAAAGGCTTGTATGAATACAAATCAATCCCAGAAGAACACTAATCTTTGCCAAAAAAGGGAGGTAAAGTAACCTCCCAGGTGGCATTTTCCGAGTTTTCATAGCTCTGAAATTCCTAAAGGGGTTGAAGGGATCTTTGTTTTATTGCAGACAGATGGACTGGGAAGGGCCAACAAAATCCATTAAAATCAATAGTTAGCAGAGGCTGAGATGCCTACAGCAGTGTAAATACTCTGCCAACAAAGGAAGCTAAGATAAGCTTTGCTCAACAAACCTTTTGCTTTAAAACAACTCACTTGTTAAGCTCTGAGGGAGAAGGGAGAAAGTTACCTAAGATTTTTATGGGAAAGGAAAGAAAATACAATTGTTGTCCTTTTACCATATTGAATACGAAGCTATCATTTGATTATCTGATGCTCAATAACAGCCCATTAGAAGACCAATGTCCTGTTTGCACGTCATGTTCATGATATACAGGCTAAAGCAAAGGCAGCTCCCAAACTAAGTGTCTAGTGACCAATGGAGGACATCATCCATGACATTGGCCCCTTGTTTCCAAGGATACTTGGTTTTGTCAAGTGTCCTGCATTTTGCCCCTGAAAGAGAAGTCAAGGCTTCATTTATATTTGTGTCCATATATGTCACTGGAAAGGATAGGCAGAAAGAAATGACTCATCTCTGTTGCTCTTTCATATCTTACCATATGTGAAAATAGGAACTATTTGACTGGTGTACTACTGTATTAGCATTCACACACACACACACACACACACAATGCATGTCCACACAACCCACATACACATAAAAATGCATGAGTATTTGTTATAAATCAGTATTTCATAATAGATTTAGAAGGCACTGTCTAAAAAATAAAGGCCTGTTTCAAGTTACTGGAGATGTTGATTTCTTGACTATACAAGTATTAAACTGAGATAAAGTAGAAATGATTTAAATGACACAATATGATTCAACTGGGGGTCTATTTATAGCTTTTTATAATCTGAGGACAAAGGATTCACTCTAAATTTTTTTGCTAAAAGCAAAAAAAAAACTTTATCTTTGGGTAACAGGACATGAAATCGTGTCATTTCTCAAAACCTGGCTGGAGAGAACTGCTTTCTCCCACAATGAGTCATGCTTCTCCCATCACTCTGCTCCCTAAGTCCCAGCAGGGGTACTTTGCACCCCCCCCCCCCACAATGCACATGTGAAAATATACAATTAAGTCAACTTCATCCTGAACAAGTTCCTTTTCTTCTGAATAGTGTTTGATCATCATGTTCATCCCAAGCACATATATCAAATTTTCCCTAAACAAGAGGGGTTTTCTCTGATGCTATTCACTCCGTGCCCTGCATAAGTGTTCCCAGAAAAAAAAAGTGACCTGTTAATTATGACTGATTGCTTTTCCCATCCCAGGGTGACTGAGGGATAATTTCAACTAAGTATTCATAGTCAGGGATCATCAAGTGATTGCTCTCCAGATTAATCTCTCTGGGCCCAAGGGCTGCGTTGTGGTGGTTGGAACATGGCAGTGCATTCTCTCTGTCCTATTCAGCACAAATAGAGAAACCTTATTTGCTAAACCATTTTAATTCCTTCTGCACAATTTAATTATGCTTCAGTGCAAAACCACCTGTGACCTTGGGTTTAGTAATGAAATCCACTCCCTAGTCACCACTGCAAAAGAGTCTGTTTGGTAAAGATGGTGGGAAATAAGAATCTTAAATATTGCTCATAACTGGAGGATCCCTGCTCTTTTTGACTTGTTTCCTTTTATTTTGCTTGTGGCATTTGGCTGTTTTCTGGAGGAGATTTTGTATGAGAAGCATCTTCACTGGAAGATTTGAATAAGATTTGAGATGATTCATGATTGTCTCTGAGAAAACATGAAAATGTCTCTTTTTTTCCCTTACATGCTGTGTACCAGAGGGTATTTTTATAATTAAAATTCTTTATTTCTCTCCCTGATAACTAAGTAAACACAAATAACAGGTAATTTTGCTATTTTTGTATAAATCTAATCGATCTTATAGTCCACTATTAACTGAAGGTATTATTTGGTTTGCAATGAACTTTTATGACCCTCTTTTATTCGACAAATTCTGTTTGATCAAGGCATGGCATGCTGATTAGACAAGTTTATCAGAGATTTTTAGATTTTCATGCATTTTTTTTTAATTAATTTATTTATTTATACAAGCACTGGGTACAGTCAGAAGCGCGGGAGGGTGAGAGAATTCACCAGAGCCAAAGCGGGGAGCAGAGCAGGCAGAAGGACCAAAGTACACTGCTGAGGGGAGCAGCGGGCGGCAGGAGAGGTCTGCGCACCATGTGGGACCCTCCTCTGGTGACAGGGAGCAGCTGGGGATCAACCGGCACTGCAGAGGCTGTGGGCAGCTTCGCAACCCAGCGCTCACCCGCTGTGCCACCAGGGAGGCCCTCATGCATGCATTTTAACAAAACTTCCTTGCTTCTTTTATATATCCTGCCCCCAGCTTTTATTGCTCTGAGCCCAGTGATTTTTTTTTTCCTCCAAGCAATAAGTTTGCATCCACCTGAAGTATTTACTATGCTGACCATTGGACAACAGCCCCATGGTCTTTCCTGTAAAATACATACTAGCCTATCCTGCTGATTTGCAAGATGCATATTTATTTTTACACATTTAATAGCTCTGAAAATTGGCTATCATAAAAATCAATAGCATTTTATCATCCCATTTTCCAGGTTACAATCAGGGTACAATTGTCACTGACTCTGTTTGGGTAAACTTGGCTATAACTCTTCATGCGGTATTTTCTTGTCCATCCAAAAGAGTATAAATGGATTTAATAAATGTAAAGTCAAAAAGAATCAAAGATTACAAAGTTAAAGTTTGTAATTTAATTGGTAGCATTTTTTTAATTTTAGCAATGCATAAAATAACGTCATATAATCACTGGCACTAAACATTTGATGGAATATGCTAATATCATTTCCTCTTTGTTAAGTTGTTCAATCTTTGTCTAACTTCAAAACTGATCAGGTTTTACATCCTCCATCAGGTCTTTCCCATTATAACAGTTGTTTCTCCCTTCCCCATTTCCTTGCCACCAATAGAGTTGTCTGTTCCACTCAGAATGGCTGTTATTATATTTAATTTGATGCCCTGCTACTTAACAGTCCTGTGTAATTCTTATATCAAGAATCATGAAATGCAGTAGAAGAAAGGATCACTGAGTTGATTTATAGTAGTGTAACTGTTTCATATACACAACAAAAAAATGAAAACCATTGGAGTCTGTGTTAGTTACAGGTCTGAGTTTGTGTGACCACATCTCAAGTCAGATGCAAACTCCCTAATTAAACATGGCTCCTGACTTTCTAAGGGCTTATGAACCAGCCATATGATAGCTTGTTTCCATTTTGGGGGGGATAGTGTTCTATCAAATATACCAAGCCTCTTCTTTTGTCCTTGAGAGAGATTTCATGGGCCTGCTACTATGCCTTCCCCAGTGTCTAGTTCTGTACTAAATCCACATTGAATGCTTGCTGAGTTGAATTAAAGTGTAAAAGAAAGTTAAATTGCAGGCAGGGGTGAAGTTTATAATGCCTCAAACCCTAAGCAACCTTATATCAGTCCTGTCTGTCTTCTTAGCCTATGTGCTTATTTTTCTGCCAAAAAATGAATGACAGAGAACCAAGAAGCATAGCAAATTAGATCCTCAATCCTAGTCTGAATGAAAACACCAGGACTCTCTGTGAATGTGCTTAGACATCAGATTCTCTTGATAAGAAAATTGCAACATTGTAACTTGTTCAAGCATTACATTCCAATCAATTCACTCCTTGTTTTGAAAAATATGATAATAAAATTTTTGAAGGGTGCAAAGAGGCATCATAGAGGACTAATTATAATGAAATTTAAAAGGACAGCAGAAAATAGTGATACAAAGAAGAAACAAACACTAAGAAGAAAAACACTGATATCCTTTGTGATATTTAAAATTTTCTTCTTTTTAGAATTTTTGGAGACATATGATTTTCAAAAATAAAATATCAAAAAGAGCAAAGTAAACAATTTCCCCCAACCCTCCCAATCCCAACTGAAGGTTAACTGTGTTGTAAGTCATGATTGGAGTTCAAGTTTCATACAATTGGAAGCTGCAGCATTGTATTAAGTAGTCCATTTTTAAGGGAAATACCTGACTTGAAATATTCAAATTGGACACAGCCTGATTTTAGAAGGTTTTTCTTACTAATCAGGAAAAGATTCATCCAGGGTTTGGAACTTTTTCCAGTGGAAAAAGAAAAGTTAAAATGCAAATATACCAGGTCTTAGTAGTATGTTAAGCATTTATCCACTGTCTATATCTCAGGGTGATTTTTGTCCACTATTTATATCTCAGAGTGATTTTTGTTAATCAGATGTTGTTTGAAGGGGGACAGCTCAGGAAATAAACCTTTCTCCAGGATATATGCAGTAGATGGTGCCACTTAGGAAAGGAATCCAGCAAATGGTATAGTGAACAAGTGGGGGAGATTATAAATGGGTGAGTATAGTTTAAGGCATCAAGAAGACCTTAATCTGACACAATAAGTAACAAAAAACACATGCAAAAGGGTCCTTCATTTACATTCTGTTTATCAAAATATGAAATGCACAAGCAAAATAGAATATGTATTAAACTGGTGGTAAGACATGAAGTTGGAGGGAATGCTGATGAAACAAGGAGAGTAAAAATTAGGACAGGAGACAGAGCTGGGAGAGTTTCTGTTTCTATCTTTATGAGGCTATGAATTTGATTTTGACTGGTGACTTTATTGAATTAATTCAGTTAACTGGAAAGCAATGTTTTTGCCTCCTGAATAACCCTTTCCAATGTACAGTTAACTATCCAAATATCTTTCTAGATGAACTAGGAGAGAATCAATGATACTTTGTATTAGAAAAAGTGCTTTTGTATACAACACCAAAAGTGTGGTCAATAAAGTAAAAAGTTGATAAATTGGGCTTCATTTAAAAATTTAAATACCGTTGTTCTTTGAAATACACCATTAAGATAATGAAATACTAACCACAAGCTGGGAAGAAAATATTGGTAAATCACATTTCAGACAAAGGACTTCATTCAGAATCTAAAATATACATAAAAATCAAATAAGAAATAGCTCCTATTTTTAATGGACAAAAGATCTTAAGGGATAAACAGTAAATAAGATAATAAATAAACATATGAAAAGAGGTTAGTCTTTCCTAATTTATAATTAGGAAAATTCAATAAAAGCCACAATGAATATAACTACACAATAATAAAAATATCTTAAATGAAACAAAACAAAAAAGAAAACCAAACAAAATCAAAATAAAATGAATAAAACAAAGCCTGTCCTTATCAAACTACCTTGACGAATTCAAAACAAGTGCAATTCTGATTGCTGATGACAATGGAAATTGGTAGAAACACTTGGGATGTACTTTAACCACTGAATGAATAAAAACAATGGTATATCCATTAAAAATACTATATAACAATATAAAGGAACAAGTTGATTAGTCTAGTAACATGTGGATGAACCTTAAATGTATTTTACTAAGTTAAAGAAACCAAACTAAAATTCATTGCTTACATAAAAGGATAAGTTGCTCAAACTATTGTGAATGAGGCAGAAGGACTTATTCTCATTTTTTTGTTAAATTCCCTGTCTTATGTATATTCCAGTAGGCTAAGCACAATAGAAATATTAACTCATGCATTTTGCACAACATCCCTATGGAGAAAGTATTCTTAATTTATTGTTCAGGATACTGGGGTACAGAGAGATTATATTCAATATTACTTGTTCAATGAGACCCAGGTAATAAATTGTGGATTCAGAATTTGAAATCAAGAAATCACAGACAAAGGCCAGCTTCTGAGCCACTGGGCTCACTACATGAGGAGCAGCACATGCCATTCCCTGCCACCCACCAGAAGCTTCTCATGACTCTAAAGACTAAACCTTTCAGGATTCAGAGATTTGAAAATGCCCCTCTGCCTGGATTATATTTTTCCCTTCTTACAATGTTTACTATCAACTTGACCAACCTAAGGGAGGCCAGAACGCTGCTGAAATATTATTTCAGGGTGTGTCTGTGAAGGTGTTTCTGGGAAACATTAACATTTGAATCAGTAGATTAAGAGATGTGGTAGGACATTATGCAATTAATTGGGGGTCCAAAATGAGCAAAAAAACAAAAGAAGGAAAAATTCTTTGTCTCTCCTTGAAGAGGGAGCTCCATCTTCTCTTGCTTTCAGACATCAGAGTGATACTTGGGTCTTTGGACCTACTCAGGTCTTTGACTTCAAAGTGGGAGTGATATCATTCTTCCCCTTGGTTTTATACTTTTAGACTCAGACTGAATTATATCACCAGCTTTCCTGGTTCTCGAGTTTGCTGAAGGCAGATTGTTGGACCCCCTCAGTCTCTGTAACTGAGTTAATTTCTATAACCAACAATATATCTATCTATCAATCTATCATCTATCTACCAGTCTATCAATCATATATTTACTTATGCAATGACTCTGTTTCTCTGGAAAACCCTGATAAATACACTCCCTTTCTCTACTTGGAAAAATTCTATCAGTCATCAATTTATAACTCAAATCCCTTTTCCTCTGTGCAGTCTTTCTCAACCTTTACTACACTCACAGCTAGAGTTAAGAGTTCTCTTTGTACCCAAAATCCCCAAATTAATAGTACATGCTAGTATTTCAGACTTCTACTTTGACATTACACAGTTATCTTCTTTAACTTTATATCACTTCTATCTAGCATAGTACAGAGAACATGTGCTAGTCAAATCCATCACCTGCTTTAATGTCACCTATTTTGCAACATAAAGACTTATATTTTCTGCCATTAGAGTTTGCTTTCACATTATTTATGGACTTTGAAATATTTGGCATCTGTCACAAGTTTCTGGTAACTTTACAAGATCAAGAACCCTTATAACTATAAGGATAATATGTTGAAGGAATGTTTTCATTACTTCAAAGTCAAATCAGCAAGCCACTGCCCCTCTCTGTTTGAAGTTACAGATTGTACATGTTAAATTTATTCTGTTCTAATGGTTGGTAATGAGTTTTTATGTAAATCAATGGCTGATTCCAAATTTCACAAGGAAATTTTTTCCCAGTGGGAGCAAAGAGTTGGAGGAAGTCCTCCATTACCATTTAGCTTTTGTCTTCTGTGTGTATGTAGTCAATTTTTCATGCTACCCAGGGAAGAGGAAAGCGAGCAGTCAGATTTGGGTACAAATCCTCTCCATACCCATTATAGCTATTATTACATATTTTTTTCTTAAGTAGAATTTTCATAGCAATTATTCTTATAGAATGGTTCAAAACGCAGGAGAGAAAATGAATACATTCCATCAAAACTGCCTATAGAGACTTTGAAGAGGAGTTAAAACTTAAAAATGTGAGAAATGATGATATTCCAAGTTACGGGCACAAGAACATTAAAGAAAGGTGTGGAGAGAAAAAGTTTCTGTAAACACTTGAGAAAGATGATTTGTCTATTTGACCTGCATGTAGCATATGAGTACAGATGTCAAAAGTGGAAGGGATGTTAGGGTTATATTATGAAATGAATCTATAAGTCAGAAAAGAGTATAATAGAGTCTTAGCTTGGACTGTTATAACAAAATTCCATAGAACAGCAGACATTTATATCTCTCAGTTTTGGAGTCTGTGAAGTCCAATATCAAGGTGTCAGAACATTTGATGTATGGGGAATACCCTCTTCCTGACTTGCAGATGATTATCTTTTTGCTGCATCACATGGTAGAAAGAGAGAGTGTTCATCTCCCTAGTGTAGCATCTGATAAGGACACTAAGCCCATCATGAAGTCTTCACTCCCAGACCTGATTATCTCCCAACAGCAACTCTAGCTACTGTCACATTAGAATGCATAGCTTCAACAGGACTTGAGTTCACAAATATTCAGTCCATGGAAGGAAGGGGTTTTATCAAGCTGAGATTTAAAAAAAAAAAAAAAACTGACAGAAATAACTACGATGAATTTAAGTGGGAAGAGATACTAGAGGTAAGAATATCAGAATTTTAAATAGGAAACTAAGATTGTGTTTTACCGTGACATGAGGACTAATGAGAAAACAAGTTTAATATTCTTATTGATAATAGTTAAAATAAAAGAAGTCTCACTAAATATTTTATATACTTTATCACATTAAATTTTCACATCTTTCAGTAATGGCAATAGTGATTAGGATAATAGCTAAAAATCATATAATACTTAATATGGGTCATATTATTCTTAGAACTTTAAATAAATCCTGAAAACTGTATGAAAGAGGAAATATTAGTATTCCCATTTTATAGTTTAGACAACTGAGAATGGCAAGATTAAATAGATAATATTATCTTTGTTTCATAGATGAAGAATCACAGTTCAAATAAATGAAATGATTTAGCAAAGGTCATTTGGCAAGCCATGGTTCAATAATTTGAATTCCAGTCTCATTTGAAAACTTGTTGTCATTCTTTTCATAAAGAAAAATACATATTATGAAGTAAAAGAGGTGCTCATCATTAATATATTTTGCATATATGTATTAATATATTATGCATAGGTATATCTCCGTGCTTTATAGCATTCATTACTTTTGTGTCACAACCACAAGTTTGAAATCTGAAGTTGATATTCATACATTGAGGGAAAGGGGAGACTGAAGAAAGAGATTGACGACTTCAGATTGGTTGGTGGGAGTTTTAGTAAGCAAGGGTTGCTTACACAAGCACTTACTCCCCAGGATTTTAAGAGTTTACATAAAAACCTTAGTGGTAGTCAGTCACCATACAGGCCAGATAGTCTCAATAACACATTACTCTCAGGCCTCCCTGGAAGTGCAGGGGTTAAAGAAACAGTGCTATCAAGCTATTGCCAGCCACAGCAGCAGGAGTTGAGTTCCATTCCCAGCAGGCCAGGGAGCAACCCACATGGCTCAGCAGACCTCTCTTGTCTTGCTGCAGCTCCCCTCAGCAGTATATTTCAGTAGATTTGCCTGTTCTGCTCCCCACTCTGTCTCTAGTGAATCCTCTCATCCCCTGCACCTCTGGCCAACACCCCAGTACTTGTATGCATAAATAAATCTTTAAAAACAATAACACATTATTCTCAAGGTTGCATCCTCGAAGTGATTCCTAGTGTGGGAATAGGGCAGGAATATGCACAAGGGATATAAGGGCACAAGGGGTACGAATCCTCCAGCTCTTAGGTCAAGTTGCAATCACATCATTTCCCTGATCTCCTCCAACCATTACTTCAAATAAAAATTTTCACTTCTGTTACAAATGTTCAAATAGAAAAGTAGTTTAACTGGGATAACAATTATTTTTTTAGTTTCATGCAAGTAGCCTAGCGTAAGCCAGTCATAACTGAGAAGGAAGTCTCATGCTATCACAGGCCCAATTGCCATTCATCTTGCTGCTCTGTTAGCACAAACATGGACCATCTCTAGGCCCTTGGCTGCATGGTCATCCTCCATAACCCCAGCATGTCAACTAGCAGGCAAATGGAAAGATTAGGTCACATGTTTTCTCTTTAGGCTTCAGAAATTACACCTATACTTCCATTTTTATGGAAAAGTCACAGAGGCATTTGAGGAACACTAGGAGACTTTGCTACATTTTCTGTAATTAATATAGTGTTTAGCTTATCTATCTTTACTGCTTCCAATTTAATTATTAGCTCTGTAATAATCTAATTTTGTCCTTGATTTGCGTCCTTACTTATGCAAGTGCATCCCTGCTTTAGCTTTCTAGGTCTACTGTAACAAATTACTACAAACTTGGTGCCTTAAAATAGCATAAATTTATTCTCTCATAGTTCCAGAGACCAGAAGTAGCTTCTGCTGGCTCCTGGCAGGTTTTGGCATCACTAGTTTGTAGCTGGGTGTCTCCAACCTCTGCCTTCCTCTTCACAAGACCTTCTCTCCTGCTTCCCTTTATCTGTAACTATATCTACTTTTCCCCTTTGTCTTGGTGTTTTTTTGTTTGTTTGTTTTATCTTTCTCTCACTTATTAGGACACTCATTATGGGACTTTGAATACATCCTCATTCAAAGTGAAATATGATTCATCTTCATTATATCTTCAAAGACCCTTATTCCAATTAAGGTAACATCCTGAGGTTCTGGGTGGACACACCTTTGGGTACCTTCCATTTTTATCATATTACACTATCTTCCTTTCTTTAATTGCTAAAGGGTATTTGTTCAAGATTTAAAAATATTTTGGTTTATTTCACCAGGTCCTATGAGAATGACTTCATAACATGCCCTTGATTATTCTATAATTTTACACTTGATGACCATGAACTAGAGGAGGGAAAATTAACTAGAATGAAATGGATAATCTCCTTAGAAATTCATTATAACCAAAAGTAATCAAAATGCCTTCTTAAAGTTCACCTTCTTTGGTGATCACATGTTTTCCCAGAAAACATTCATGGGTACCATTTTTTGAGAGCAAACAATGGTATAAAAGAAACTGGTGAGTTCAAAGTTCCCAGTATCAGTTCATGTTTACAAGGAACTCACCCAGATACTAACTGAACATTTTTCTGCCAAATATAAAGTCACAAAATAATATTTCTGGCAGCCTTAAAATATAATTATTTCTCAATGCTGTGTCTGGTCCAAACTAAAGAATTAACAATCATGTTGCTACATTAGAATCAAATGCACTATGGTTTAACATAAACTATTTCAAGGAAACAAAGAATTGTGACTATTTTGCTATACAAATTGTAAATCAAAGTGTTAATATTAAAATATGTGAGAAAATCAATGTATTTTTAAAACTATGTATGTGTAAATAACATTGTTTTATAAGGGAAAATGATGCAGCCAATCTTTAATAACATAAAGCATAAAACATAATAGCATAAATAAAAAAAAAACAGCAATATAAAAAGAAAGAGTGCAAATCTCACTTTCAACCAAAACTCAAGTGCTGAAATCAAGCATGCAAGAACAGTTATCAACAAATTTCTGAGGAAGAGAATTTGAAGGTCAAATGAGTCAGCACAGGGCTAAGCAAAGTGGGAATGGAAGATAGTCAGCATTGACTGATACAACAATGCAAACTTTGCTTTATTCAGACCACTGTTACCACATTATCAAAGGGGATTTGGATTATATTCTCTTTCTTGAAAAATCTCCTAAAATTATAACTATCTAAAAATGATGTGACCAGAGGTTCTTGCTGAAGTTCTGCATTTTTCTTGGGCACTAATAAAGAGAACTGCAATTCATTATGAAATGACTGTTGTCGCAAATTTTCTCAATGCCTGCAGAGAGGTGGGTAAGAACTTGGAATATGGGATTTGATAGATTGGGTCAAGTCCAGGTACACAGCCAAATAACCAGGTGTTTTTGTTTAAGTCAACTCCTCTCACCATCTGACTATTTCCTCAGAAGTAAACTGATAACATAACATTATCTTCCTCTTGCAGTTGTTGTAAGGATAACATTTGATAGATAAAATTAAGTGCTTTTTATAGAACCAGACACATGCTAAGCACTCTATAAAAATATGCTATTTAAATTATCCACTCTCGTATCTTCAAAATATAGGTGCTTGGTAGCTTTTGATTATGGTGAAGTTTCCACCACATTGTCTTAAAGAGAAAACACTGGCAGCCAGAGGGTATTTCTAAAGAGTTTAAAATAGTTCAAAAACTATGAAAGCTAAAGGTGTTAAACACCCAATCACAGTTGGCTTCTGCAATAAACACTCTGACAAACTAGACATGACCCAGGGATCCTGAAAAGAGTAGTTAATTTGCAAATAAAGTTTAATGGCAAATACATCAGTTACTGAATTGCTTTTCCTTTTGGGTTATAAGTTATCCTTTAATTATTCTACTTTTGATATTTGCATATATTCATTATCCAAAGACTACAAGTTAGGATTGAAGTATAATTTTAAAAGTAAGGTTATAGATAGGAAAAATGTGCTGAAACATTAATTATGGAAGACTCTGGATTTGGCATAATCTGTTAGGAAAGAGCAAACAGAGTCTACGAAAGCAATGTATTTCCAAATTTGTCAGGAAAATGAAAGTGAGGACCAGTGGTATTAGTTATAAGGAGTTTTTTCAGGAAGAAAACTTTAGTAGATTTAGATTAAAGGAAGAAATGATACTACAGCACAGCACTTCCTACTGTGAATGAATTTGACTGAACACTATTTCCCTCAGGGCATCTGCTTCTAGAGTGGTTTCTGACCAGAACCATCTTTTGTCAAGCTCTGAATGTACTTGTGCACCTGCTACTCTTGACAATCCCCACATTTCTGTTCAGACTTCCAAGTTCTCTGACTCACCAATACTGTCCAGTTAGAAGGGATGACAGCTTAGCAACCCACTTACATTAAGTTGAGGATTCAATGAACTATTCTCCCAGGATTTTCTGATTTTGTAAAGAGAGAACAAAGGAATACAGGTGAAAGGAGAACATTAATACAAAAGAATCATTCCTATGGTGAATCTCAGTTTGCAGATCACGAAACAAAACAGAGGACAGATGGAATGCAATATGATAATATTAATACCGTTCCAGAGAGAGTGGGGAGCAGAACAGGCAGATCTACTGAAATACACTGCTGAGGGGAGTAGTGGATGAGACAGGAGAGGTCTGCTGTGCCAAGTGGGTTGCTCCCTGCCCAGGGATCGAACTCATGCTGCAGTGGCTAGCAATAGCTTGATAGTGATGTCTTTAACCCCAGCACCACCAGGGAGGCCCAACAACATGATTTTTGTCAAAGCAAGTTAACTATACTGAGCAAGTCATTAAAGAACATGATTTCTCTTATATGTAATAATGGGATCCTCATCAGAAACAACAGTCCTGAATAGAGGGAAGAAAGGGACTAGTTCTAGAACAACTAGTGAGTTAGATAGCACAGCCCTTAGCTTGAGTTGTCTGTGCTTTATTTAGCATCAAGATAAGTGAAGAAGGGATGAGAATTAATAAGAACCACTCTATCCCATCCCATTATAAGAAAACACCTTGCCTTGGGCTTCCCTGGTGGCCTAGGTGTTAAGTGTCAGTGCTGTCACATCTTAAGATCTGAATTAGAGCCCTCTAGGGAGCTGACCCACAAGGTTCAGCAGACCTCTCCTGTCTCTCCTGCTGCTCCCCTCAGCAGTGTATTTCAGTAGATCTGCCTGTTCTTCTCCCCACTCTGTCTCTGGTGAATCCTCTCAAACCCCACACCTCTGGCTTACACCCCAGTACTTATAGGCAAAAATTTTTTAAAAATATATTAAAAAAAGGCCTTGCCTTTTGAGAAAGATGCAATATATTCAATCAATGAGTGTACTCTCAGATGTTAAAGTTTTTAACCCAAATGAACACTTCTGTTAATGAAATTCCTGAAGGCAGTATTGTTTTGCTGTAATCATCTGAACCTTTCCAGTTTCATTTCCTTTTTTAACCATTAAAAACTATATTTATGTCATATGATTTTTAAAACGTAGCAGGGCAGTCTCTGCTTTAATCTTCACTTCTTTGTATACTTTTAAGATTTATAAGCACAAGGAAAGAATTAAAATCAACTTGATGGCAATTTCATGGGCTTATCATATTTTATTGCACTTAAGATTATAAGAACATTTTAGTTTAGGTTACATGGAAAAATGGCATTTCATTTTTTTCTTTCCTTCCTCCTTCTACCCCTTCCTGCTTCCATTTTCATTGTTATTCAACAAACATTTATTGAAATGTATTGTAGTTTGTTTGGCCTACTTACTGATAATGCAAGACTGAATAAGTTAATGATACTTGGCCATCAAAAATTCCCTAAAGAAGACAAAAAAATAATGTAATACTAGGGCTAGAAATGGGATATTATGGACCTGGAGACTGAGGAGAGCTGATGTCCTAAGTTTCAAAATGTGCCTTTTGAAAGGTAGCCATGATTAATTTAGATGTTCATTTAATTACACCTTGAATTTGTAAGAAGCATTATGATAGGGATGTATTGATTTAGTATCTGAGTAATCAACCAACTGAAGAGTAGTTATGGTTGAACTGTGGCTAGTGGAATAAGAGAAAGTCAGGTTGAATGGGAAATTAGAGCTGGCATGCAATATCTAACTGGCAACAGTGAAGTAAAAATTACAGATTATGCAAAAAAAAAATTGCTACTTTTCAAACATCACATTTCCTCTCTTCAAGAAGGTTTACTTCTTACCCTTGAATTTACTCTTCATATTTAGCCCAGGCCAATGAGTCCACTTAATTTTACAATATTTATTAAGAAGTTATTTAGGGTAGATGATGGTCAAGTTTCCTAGAGCAAAAATGAGGTATCTCAAAATCCCTGGTTTTTAGCACTTATTTATAGTCTAACAGGAAGAGGGGAAGACAAGTAGGTAAGGATTGAATATACATAGCAGAATACATATAAGTATTGAATACATATATATATATATATATATATATATATATATATATGTTAGCACAGGGCTCACCAGCAGAGGGACCTGGGGTAGTGGTTGCTTCCGCTCAAGCATGATTCGGCAAAAGCTGATGCAATAATAACCGGATGTGATAAGATCCACGTAAAGCGCATGTGCAGGCCACGTAAAGCGCATGTGCAGACTTTCCTGTATATATCCCTGCCCCTGGGTAATAAAGAGAGTTCCTGATTCTGTAACAGGGTGGTCCCCAGGAAAGGGGGAAGTTCCAGGTTCCCTGCCCCACCCAAGGGAGGGTGGAGCTGAGCAGGAAGAGGAGAAGCTGGAGAAGAGACTGAGGAAGGAGCAGGATGGAGCAAGGAGACCTGGAGGAGGTGCATGGAGCCAGGAGACACGTGAAGAAACTGCGCTTGTCTTTTGGTTGTGGACTGGGTGACACAGATGTGGGTGAGACCCGTGGGGAGGTGACAATGGCAGCTTTTATCTTGATGTTGATTTTGCTCTTTTCCTTCCGGGCTTGTCCAGTTGTTTGTGACCCTTTTCTGTGGGTCCCCACTGGAAGATGCTTTAGTCTTGTGGCAGGCTTTGGGGCCTTGCTCTGGGCCAATCCTATTTGGATGGACTTTTACCCACGAGGGGATGGGTAACTTTGGGTGCTTCATTTAGAAAATAGACTCTTTGCCTTACCTGTATTGTTTCCTAGTTTTATTAAAGTTCCTTCCCATTAAAGTCTCCTATGTTTTGTGTTGATGCGGCGGATGGCAGAACCCATTTAGAATAGGCAGGTTTGCGGGGGTTTGGGCTGCCCCTCTTCCTGTCCTATAACACTTCCAGCCAAGTTAGTGTACGCATCTTTCATCCCCAGCCCCTCTGCCGTGTTCCTGAACCCCGTCGGCCTGTGGGATGGACCGACATATATATATATATATATATATATATATATATATATATATATAGCAGAATAGGAGGAAAAATGTTAGAATTCAGATGATGGAGAAGTCAGCAGCAATGCTTATGATGGAGGACAAGAATAGAAATACTGGAAAGGAGGCCTCACAAGATTAAAACCTGACTCACATAAGGAGGTGGGGGTGAGAGGTGAATAACATGACCATTAAAGCAGCTGTAGAGGTCGTGACCCTCAGGCACCAGCGCCTTATCACAAGGCCTGAGACCCAAGCAGGATCAGATGCTACAGGGAGTGGAGCACAGACCTGAGGGTAAAGATATGGAGGTTGGGCCCACCCTGGAATCTCTGATCCCTTCCTGGTTTTGCCTAGATATCCCAAATCAGCAACAAACAGGCCACTCCATGGAGGAGTGACCCTTCCTAAACAGAAGGGGACTCTATCAAGGCAGTCTCTGCACAGGCTCAGGGCAGCACTCCCACTGCCCACCTGTGACTATGCAGGTGCTTCTTTCACCAACTCGCTCCTCTGCAGGGCAGCAGCCTCCTGCCTGCCCATGATCTGTTCCATGCCGAGGCTTCTCTTTACTGACCTCCCTCAGCGGAGGCCGCTCCCCTCAAGGCCAGCAGCCTGCAACCACGCAGGCCTCTCAGCAAACCTGTCCCTTTCCCTTTCCCTAATAAACCTGTTCTTTAAATATGACTAACATCTCTGTCTCAGGGATAAACTCGCCTGGGAAACTCACCGTGTGCTGCTGAAACGGGAACTCTGGTGAAATCTTTCCCAGAGTGAACCCAAGGACCCGCACGCTACAAAACTCCATCACTTACATTCACTGTTAGTTCTTAGAACATTTAAATTTTACAGGCATTCAAACAAGTTTCTTCTTTCTAATGTTTACCATTTTGACTCCCCCAAGTTCCTTTCTGGGTTGATATTAGGTGCTGAAAAATCCCACATAACCTTCTAAAACTGACTTCCTATACAGATAAGAGTGAAAAAAAAGTCAAGTTTAAAAAACGCATATATTGTTCTGCTTGCATCAAGCCAAGACAGAAGGGTTACCAGAGACATTGAATTTTTCTCTCAATGACTGACAGAGTACAACCAGCTGCACTGAAATTGCATTGAAAATATATACTTTGCAAATTCTCATCTAAATGAAAGTTTCAATTACCAAAAGCAGTCTGACCGGTTATCTTTGACTAAAGTGGTTTACAATTTGCATATAAACTTCATTTCTTTTTCTAATTATGCTGAATAAAATGCATTTATTTTCTCTATGATTATAGGCCAGCCCTGCCAAACACCTGTGACTGCCACAAATCCTAATTTGACATTTATTTACTTCAAAGAAATCTTATTATCTAAATGATCTGAGGCATCAAAGACCTTAATTATTGATAGTCAATTCGATAAGGTTAACTTCCATGTCCTTGGGTGGGAGTTTCTGATTTGCTCTTTTCTTTTAAGCATTTCTTGGTTATAACAGATTATATGATTCCCCTACTAAGGATACTAGAGATTGCATTCTTATATAATTGGAACGAGATTTAGAAAGCAACAAAGAGGCAACATTGACAGCTTTACACTGATTTCCGGTAATTATTTTAAAATCCTTATTTATACTTTGTCTTCAAAATAAGACTTTTTATGTATTTCCTTACCTTTTGGAGAAAGGAAGCAACTTTCCACTTCTCTGAAATTTTAGGATCAACCAAGAATTTTCTGAAGAGACAAGATGCTATAAATGTCATTCCATAGGCAGAAAGAGAGTACTGATTCTCTTCTGCACTGTTGGTGGGAGTGCAAACTGGTCCAACCACTATGGAGAGCTGTGTGGAGATTTCTGGACCTACTAAACATAGAGCTTCCATATGATCCAGCAATTCCACTCCTAGGTATTTACCCAAAGGACACAGAAACATCAATTCCAAAGAGCACCTGCACCCCTATGTTTATAGCAGCACTATTTACAATAGCTAAGCTTTGGAAACAACCCAAATGCCCAAAAATAGATGACTGGATCAAGAAGATGTGGTACATATATACCATGGAATATTACTCAGCATTCAAAAAAGATAAACACATGCAATTTGCAGCAACATGGATGGCGCTGGAAGGGATCATGCTCAGCGAAATAAGCCAGAAGGAAAAAGAAAAATACTGGATGGTCTCACTCATAGCAGGAATCTAGAAAACTTAAATAAGGGACCAGGAAAATGAATAACTATAAGAAAGTGAAAATCAAAATCAACAAAAAACTATGAACCAGAGACACTCTGGGGGGTGGGGGGGCGGGAGGGGAGGGATTGGGGTCAAAATAAGGGTGTTGCAATTGTATGGGGAATATAAAAATAAAAATTATTATAAAAAAAAGAGTACTGATTCAAAGATTATAGGATGAGTGGGTGGAGATGGCTGGCTGTTTTGAAACAATATAATGTCTAAACATTGAATTTGCAAAAATGGAAGAGGTGAGTGGAAAAGTAAAATCAGAACAGTCATTTTCACAAAATTTTGCAACATACCGATGTCTGTAAGGATTATCACATAGCTAAGTCATCTTTTTCCAAGCAGTAGTTCATTGCAAATTAGTAGTCATTGAAGATTTGAGTAGAGTTTCAAATGCATTTATCAGATTTTCTCAAAGTCTAAACCCCAACGTCCTGCCTGAGATCCTTTCAGATATCTCATGTTGTAAACTATTTTCACACTACTACTAAAAATTGCATGCCCTTTTCACACTCATTTTCTTAAAAGCGTACAATGAAGTATTCCAGAAGCTACACATTATATGTGCCATTACAAAAGAGTGATTGCAGAGAATGATGTGAGAATCCAGGTACTATCTATTAACTAAGAATTGTGAAAATAATGTGCTACCCTCATAATTAGTTTTCATTGAGATATGGTATTTACATTGCCATACAATGGGCTTCTAATTTCTTTTAAAATGGATAAATATTTATTTAAAAATATTTTATTACTTTAATATGACATTTATTAATTTCCACAACCCATTTAAAAAAGCTCAGAGTGGTTAATACTTTCTCAAGTGTAAAGCCCATCTTGTGAATAATATGCTTGATGTGACTGGAAACAACACACATTCTTCTGAACCCTGGCTTTTTCATCACTCATATATTCTTTGATCACAACCTTAGTTAAATCCTTCTCTTTGCTCTGCTTTATATAACTCCTATAACAAGAAATGAGGATACAGCTTTCGTTTAGAAGTCTCAGTGCAAAATGGTAATCATAATAAATTTGATATGCTCAGTTGCTGTGGTAACACACATGATTAATGTGACAAATTCTACTTGGGGGAGTCAGACAACTTGATGTACAATGTCTGGCTTACAGCGTTTACCCAACATTTAAACTTCTGCCCTTACTCCCTGGCAGCCTCTCCTCCCCACTTCCCCACCCACTTAGTGTTGAATCCCCTTATCTTGTGTAACTCCATCAAACAGCCATGAGGGAGTGTTTCTAGCTTTTTTTTTTCCCTGAAAAAAAACAAACATTCAATGACCCAAAGGCATGGAAGTCAGGAGGGCATATGGGTGGAGTGGGGTGGGATAGGAGGGTGGAGACTTAACAATCCTGCTATAGACAAAGTCTTAGCATAGTCATAGTAGCCACTAAATCAATCCAAATGGTCTCATGTTTAAGTCATACTGGGGAGGGAAAGAGATGACAGTGCTTTTAGGATTTGCAGTGGTTGTCAGGCAGATGGGCTGTGGGGTCTACCTACGGCGATTGCCAGATCAATGAAGTACTTTATTTATGCACGCTATATGCTGTCACTTGTCGGGGATGCTCTTGTGTCGTTGGCCTCAGAACAGAGGTAACATGAACACAATGTGACACTCAATTAACCATAAATGTCAATCAGAAGAAACCCAATGGATTGTACTTTGTCAACAGCCCACTCACTGTGTAGGTGGGAGTCTTTCATTACCAGCACTTCCTGGAAGGCTCCTGTTTCCAGGCATTGCCCAGATCAATCCTGTACTAATGTTCCAGTATAAAAACCTAAAAGGTGAACCAGGGGATTGCATTTATCTCCTCTGCTTGTGAAGTTGTTCAGACCACAATTCAGTCCTGATAGTTCCATGAAATAACTCCTTTTACTTTTCTCATCTGCCTTAAACTCAGATTTCTCACCCTTTTTAACTGAGTGTAATAATGGCATTGATTAGAAGGCAGTGCTTTCTCACAGGCTGATTTGAGCTCTTAGCCTGCTGTTCTTATTCCATTTTCTCTAACCAAGACTCAGATTATACTAAGTTACACAGTATGGAGAAATGAGATGTTTTCTTTTTAAAATTTTTACACCTTTTGACATCTCTTTAAACTCATTGCTCCATAAACTGGAGAGAGCCCAGCTATTCTCCCTGGTCTTTCAAAACAAAAATTGTTTTATTGAATGAATATATTTTGTTGTGACATGTTTTGCAAAATACAGGTAAGATAAAAAGGGCTTTCAGTTTCCATGGGTAAGACTTTTAATACATTTAGAAAAAATCCCACCCCTATCTTTTTTTTTTTTTTTTTTGAGTGGAGAGGGTGCTTTTATTCAGAAATGCCAGTGGCTTCCAGTATTCAAGGACAGCCTTCATTTCAGACTCTGCTACTCCTGAAATGATGCTTTGCACCATAGATTTTTTAATCTGAGAGAATTGTCTTCATTTTACCCATTGTACTTTTTTGATGTAATTTAATTGTGGTAAAATATACATCACATGAAAGTTCCACCTGAAGTATGTCTACGTATACAATTAAGTAGTGTTAAGTACATTCACATTTTTGTGCCACCAACTTCCAAACTGCTTTCATCTTGTAAACCAAAATGCACTGTGCCACCATATTTCACTTATCTATTTCTCTACCTATGGACCTTTGGGTCTCATCCTTCCATTTTTTGATCCTGTGACAATGCTGCTATGAACATAGCTGTGTACAAGCACTTCTTTGAAACCCTGTTTTCAACTATTTGGGGTGGATGCCCAGAAGTGGACTTGCTCCACCCCTATCTTTTTACCAACAAAATCTCAGGTGCTGAGAATTCCAACTCTGAGTATGCTATGAGCCTGACTTCCTGAAGGGGGCGCACTGGGAACCAGGGGCAGTGAAGTGGCCATGCTTGGCTTAAAACTGAACACATCACTGTACCCACACTCTTCTGGCTTCAATTTGCCCCCTGCTGTCTCGGCTCACCTGGTGCTGATGGTAGGATGTGTCAACCAATTAATTTTCTCTTTCTCTTTGTTCCCTGCCTTCTTGTTCTGGAGTTCTTAAGCATATGTGTGAGGACTCACAACCTGGGTCACCCTGTGCAGGGTAAGTGATTATCAGGCTTTTCTGCCCTCCTGTCATTAGGATTGATGATGGATCCCTGCGGTCCTAAATGCATGCCTGATGCGGGCACCCGGAGTAGGGTGTGGACATATGTAGGTGGGTACACCTGAGCTGAGAATGGGCTTTTAAGGGTGGCATCACAGGAATGGAACCAGCAGGAAGAGAGTAGGAGAAAGAAAGAGAAGCAGAAGAGAGAGAATAAGACCACAAGAGAATGCCAGAGAGCCTAGAAGAGTGAAGATTCACTGGGGGCTAGGAGGCCTGCCAACCCCTTCCCCTCCTAACCGCCCCCCAACCCCGGCAATCCTGCCAGCTATTTACCTGGTAAATCCCAATAAAACCCTGAAAAAGCCACAAAGGGCTCCTGGACTCTCCTTTACCCATCTGCATAGGGTCATAGAAAACCTTCCCTGTGCCCTTCCTGCTGCTATACCCCGTTTCCTCCTGGGGTCATCCTGGAACAGTATCTTTCTGTTTTTACTACTTTATCCTTTCTGAAATAACTGTCATCTAGTGCTGCCAGTCTCCTGTGCAGACAGTAGACAGTGACTTCGTTCCAAAGACTGTAATATGAGAAAGGGAAGAAATAAGTAACTTCACAGTGGAGAAAAGTAACAATTATTATCTTACCGAAGTGATCAAAGTTAACCACAATGAGAAGTTATGCTGATTGTGTGCATCCACCAAAAACCCCATAATCCCAATCTAATTGAGAGAAATACATCAGGTAAATCCTAATTGAAGGACATGCTACTAAATGCCTGACCAGTACTTCTTAAAAGTATCAAAGTCATCAAAACTAAAACAAATCTGAAAAGCTATCACACAAAAGCCTAAGGAGATATAATAGATATTTGTGATATGCTTCCCTGGATGGATATAGGGACCAAAAAAAAAAAAAAAGAATATTAACTAAAAACTGAAGAAACAAATGAAGCATTGGTATCAGTTCATTAATTATGACAAATGCATCATTAATATCTGATCTAAACTACTTGAGAAATCAGATGCAGGTGTGATAAAATTTTGCTGTCTTTATAACTTTTCTATAAATCTAATGCTATTTTAAAATTAATAGGTAGAAAAATAAATGAATATAATAGTACCTGAACATAGGGAAATCTCAGTATGCTTTATATTATTATTTTATTTTTATGAGACCTGTTCTCCTGTGACATGGTTTCCAGCTTAAACTTGTAAAGCATGTGTACAAGGCAGGGTAAGTAGAAGCATTTGAGAGATTGTGACTCATACTTATACCAGTGACCAGAGATCCAGATTGTTATATTGAGAAAGATCCAAAAGATAATTTGCAATTCAGCTCTGGCCACTATTTCATAAACATTTTTTGGGAGAGATCACTTAATTGTCATCTAAATGAATCAAAATCTTAAATTCTAAATTAAAGTAGAATGATGAAATTTTATGTTATTATAGTATAAATTTTGGTTCAATGCTGTGTCTACAATGAAGGGGTAGAATTGACCTTAGAAGAATGATTTGAAATGATTGGCATTTGCTTGGGTCTAGTGCAGTCAACCACCATCAACTACCTGGCTGTACTTAATAAGTGCCAGGATTATATCCAGCTAGCTTTATAAAATGGAACTCTCCTGGGTTTTTCTAAAGCAGCCTGTGGTAATAAGACTCTCGTACTCCCTGATGATATTGCCCTTCCATTTTCTGAGGCCCTTTAATAAAATTGTTGTGCCCTCTAGAACTCAAAAGACTGATGTAGGTCATTCCGATTCATAGGATGCACAAAAATTCCCACTTATTTTTCTTTGTCAAGCACATGCTGAGGCTTAATCCAGAATGATGGAAATTAAGTCCCTATACTTTCACTTTGGAAACTTTTCAACCAGTGAAGATATCATAGAGACACAACTGTTTCTCAGAAATCCAGAAATTTGGTGACTTCAGTCTAGTGATTCTTAGCACTTGTGGTTTGATTTCAACATTTTATTTTCTCTATTGAGATTTGATAATGTTTCTTACATTGCAAAACAAAACAGAACCATGATTTTTTCCCCATTTTACATAACTGGATTCGTGTACTGTTGACAGCTTTCTCACAGATGCTGACAGCAGAGTATTTCCAGAGTAATGGAGGATAAATCACTTCTCATCAATCCTGCTCCACAATGATGCTTGGGATTTCTCACCAGCCTGGTTATTCACATCAAGATATGTTCTAGGATTTCAAATTAGGTACATGAACCAGAACATAACCATCCCAAAGTGGTGAGCCAGACATACCTATGCAGTTAATTTATTTGAGTTCCTCGATGTATTAATGTTTTATCAGTTATGCACTATATTTTTCTTCAGAAGGAGATATCCGACTTATGACTGGCGACAATAATTATTGGCAGGTTCAACCAGACCTGCCTTTGTGCAATCAAGTTATAGGCCATGAATGATAAAACATGTGACCATATGACAGAATTTCCCCAGGGGTTTTCAAACCATGGGAATTGTTATGGAAGTACTCAGTGTAGTAAATAGCTGTTTATTTTATCTAAAGATTACTTAAGTTTATGATGGCTTCTATAAAAACACAAAATGGCAAATATTTTATGATGAGAATGTGTTATGAGAGAAAGTATCTATTTGCATTCATTTTCCCAAAATCCTGACTGGAAATAGAATGTCTGACACATTTCCTGAGTATTTTGTCTGACCCGTGATATTAATTTATTTCTCTTTTATGTTGTAACAAATTATCAGTAGTATTGCCCTTACAAAAGCAGAAAGCCTGATATTTTCCCATTCCCTCCAATCTTTGCCACGCTGCCTCTCAATTATTCACTCTACACATATTTAATGTGCATTGGGAATTAAAAAAATGGTCTTGGGGCCTCCCTGGTGGCTATGAAGCTATCTGCAGCCTCTGCAGCATGAGTTCTATCACCTGCCAGGTAGTTACATGGCACAGCAGACCTTGCCTGTCTCACCTGCTGCTCCCCTCAGCAGTGCACTTCAGTCAATCTGCCTGTTCTGTTCCCCACTCTTTCTCTGGTGAATCCTCTCACCCCCGCACATGTCTGGCCTGTACCTCAGATCTTGTATGCATACATAAATAGATCTTTAAAAACAAAACAAAACAAGAAACGGTCGTGACAAGGTTGCTGTCATCAAGAAGTACATGTTTTTTAAGGCGAATACATTTTGAATACAAGGTTGAGTGCAAAATTACTTTATTGATTTTTGAGAAGCTTTTGCAGGTGGGCTGTGGCATCAAATCTGTGATTAAAAGGATGAGGAAGTAGCCAGGATGTGGGAAGTGTGACCAGAAAAAGAAAGCATTTCAGGGAGAGGCGATAATACCCACTCACTCGTTGCCTTTGTAGAGACTATAACTCTATATATGTTTAAGGAATGAATTTTTGAACTAACGAATAGTAAGAGCAGAACAGTAGAGAGTTTCTGTCCTTTGTTAAAAGATGGGACTGCAAGAAAGCCCAGCTGATGATGTGTAATGACAAGTAATGGTGTGGGGGCACTTCAAATGGACATGAAAAACTGTCCTTTGAAAACTCAAGGTTACCTTAAAAAAGAATCATGACTGTTCTCAACAATGTAACACTTTTATTGGCTCCAGGAGGAAACTTTTGCTCAAAAACATTTCTTCTGAAATTTCAGCATTAGAGATTTATTCATGTGTCTTAAGAAACTCGATTTTTTAAATGTCAGTACTTCTTGTAGTTAAACCAAGCTGTAACTCATCCATGATTTGGTGTGGAGTCTTAAATGCAGATGCTTTTTTTTTTTTTCTCTTTATGGCTTAATCATGCTAATTATGACTGGAAAATGGAAACTTCCATGCGAGGATAAATGGAAAGGTCACCTTCCCTCTTTGAATTACCAGAGAAGGGATCTGTGCAAGCAGCAAGCAATGCCAAGAGGCTGTGGAAAGATACCCAGTGCAGAGAGGGTGCTGCATGGTTTAACATCTATGACAACATTTTCACCTTCAGCAAACTAATGCTGTTTTATTTTGTTTTCCCATGTTACTATGCTTTTAATATTTAAGGTAAACAAGGCTTCCCTGGTGGTACAGGGGTTAAAGTCTCTGAGCTATCATGCTATTGCCAGTCACTGAGGCATGAATTTGATGCCTGGCCAGGGAGCTAACACCCATGGCACAGCAGACCTCTCCTGTCTTGCCCACTGTTCCCCTCAGCAGTGTATTTCAGTAGATCTACCTGTTTTGTTCCCCACTCTGTCTCTGGTGAACCCTCACACAATCCCACACCTCTGGCCTATATTCCAGTTCTTGTTTGCATAAATAAATAAAAATAAATCTTTAAAAATAATATTTAAGGTAAACGATTTTGGCAAGTCAATATCATATTTAGTGTAGATTTTTTTTCCAATAAAAGTGAACTACCTATCATAAGGACAACCAGATACTGCTAATTAAAATACCTGTGACGTATTGTCAACATAGTGTAGAGTGTAGACAAGGAAACAAGCAAAATCACGCTTTTCTTGCTCATTCACAAGGAGTTGCCAGCAAACTGTTTTTCAATAACTGGAATTTATGTCGCCAGAAAACCAACAGAATAAAAATATTATAAGATAATAATCCCCAATTGAAGAAAGAGTGGTTTGACAAACCTGAGTTGGAATCTCAGTTCTTATAAGTAATGTTGATGAGTTGCTCTGAACCTTATTTTTTCTCATTATTTAAAAGTAAATAATATGTATGTTATAGCACTGCTGTGATGAATAAACAAAATGGACTAGAGTTTGACCACACTACATATTAGGTAATCACAACTAATACAATAAAATAATATTGATGTAATTCAGACGGTAGTTCAAGACTGAAATATAGGACAACACATCTGGAGAGAAGAGAATGTAAAATACTCAGGAAGCATAGAGAGCTTTCTATGGGTCCAGATGTGATTTTTTCGCATATTAAGACTTTCCATATATTAATTCATTTAATTCTTACAATAACCCAATTACATTGGTGGATTAAAATCAATCACCTCTTACAAATGAGGTAAGTAAGGAATAGATCACTCACTTTATCAAGGTTAAAGAGAGAAACAAGAAGACTGGCAAGACCCAGCTCTCCTGCCCACCTGTGACTGTGCAGGTGCCTCTCTTTTTCTTTCTCCTTTTCCTAATAAACCTGTCCTCTTAAAGTATAACAAAAAGAAGAAAAAAAAAACAAAAACAAAAACCCAATGATTATGGAACTAGTATTTGAATCAAAGCAATGTAGCTCAATAAAAACTCTTAAAACATTGCATAATAAAGACTATAATATTTTTAGTTCCTTGCTCACACTCAAAGAGTACCTTTATTAACATTATATTAACATTAAAAACTAATGGTATCATATTTTAACTAGTGATTTGTGTAAACAATCCTTTTGGAAAGTATTAAAAGTTAATTTGATTAATTAACAGAAGGAATTAAGGCATATTTTTTATTCAGAATATGCAAGATTCAAAACAAGGATAGTTGATGATAGTTTCATAAATCAATATATACTGCAACTCATAATGGTCTTTAATGTAGATCATCTATTTTATGAGTACCATCGTTGTAACAATAATTAGTGACTCCTCATACAGAACAAGAACAATGGATTGTCTGTTTGCAGGCACGTGAGAAACTTCATATCTAAATGTATACTTTTTTTGCCCTTCAAAGTAGCCACTTTACAAGCCAGATATTTATCCCCACAATGCCAACTTTCTGCTATACCTTATCTTTGACAATGTCTATGAAATCTAAGGTATATTTAACTATTAATTTTAGTATTTTCAATGGTAACAAAATTTTTATATTTCAATTGTAAATAGATATGTGTATCAATGTATGTGTTATATTAGATTGTAATTATTTAGACATGTAATTATTTTTATATAATTTATAACTATATAGTTATAGAGCTTTAAATGTCCATCTATATCTCTATCACTTTTCATTCTACAGCATTAAGGGTTTTTAAATTGCTTGTGTTATTCTTGTCAGGAGATAAGATTGGGTGAAACACTAACAAAATTTCCTGTAATAGGTGGATAATCCATTTTTATGATCATTCAAGTACCTTAACAGTATGTGTTGAATATGTTGTTTTCCTCATACAGCTTTCCCTAGTTATATGGACACATTCTGGTATTGTTTTTTAAAATGGGAACATTTTTACTTCCTTTCCAAATATTTTCTTATTCTTTATTTCTCCTCCTTCCTGTCCCCGTGTCTTCCTACTCTCTTTTCTAAATACCTCTCTTCATATTGCTCCCATTGTATTTCACTGAAAAGAATTTTGCCATATCATGTTCAATAAAGCATTTTAATAAACTAGTCCTTGTTACAAATCGTAGGGGCATTCAGTCTTTTGCCATAAATGATGGTAATAACTGCAATTTGCCTGTAAGTAAACTTTACCAGGTTAATTCAGGTTTTTATATTTCTATGATGCTGAAATGTTTTTATGAGCAAATATTGCATTTTGTCAAGTACTTTATCTATTGAGATGATTGCATCATTTTCCTCTTTTTTTTTAGAATGTACACAAATTACACTAATCATTAGGGAATCTGAGAAAATCCCACTTGGTTCTAATGGCATTATCGTTTTCTGTATTGGTGAATTTAATTCACTGATATTTTATTGTATTACAGAATTTTATCAATACATCTGAATTTATGATACATTTGGGTCCTTTGCTACACACAAAGTGTTTCAACTCCTTTGAAGACTCCTGTGAAGATTACATGAGTCCTTTTTCTGTGCAGGTCCCTCCTCTTTGATATCCCATATGTCTCAGTCCACTTTGCTCTGTACCCCCAAAGCCCAGATCTATCTTTCCTCTGGGAGGCAAGACCACCATTCCACTACCCCAATTTAGAAAGTGTGTCAGACAGAATCCCAAGGTAAATATGAACCTCGTTTTGTGTGTATTCCTTCTTTTAAGGATCACAGCTGTGACACAATGGTGTCACCCTATGTTGTAACTAGTTGTCATGTATAATTGGTCTAGGTCTATAGCACTTTGTACTTGGAGGTTAACTTTCGTAATCTTTATTGAATCTTAGCAAAACCAATTATCCCTTTTAAATGTTTAAGAGCTGATGATAAAATTCTTCCACTCCAGAAAGAAAGATCATTTTAAAACATCCTTTAAAATCCCTTATTTATATCTTTATTCATTTTCATCAGATTTATTAATTAGGAGACTTTTATTTAAGCTTTCATGGGTTTGTGATTTCATGCAAACCCACAGGCTGTATCTTTATAAAACCCTAGAGTTTTTGTCTTTCCCCTGTGGATTTTATATAGAAAGTTTGTGGCAGGTCTACTTTTTCTGCTCTAATTATTCTCTATTCACAGTAAGGATGAAAATGTAGTACATTTTTGTGACTAAAGAAGATAATTTTCATATTTTCATTGGTTACCCTAGAATTCCACTGAGCTACTGTAACATGTAAAGTCACCTGGAAAATATCTGCATTCATTATTACTGGAAATTCATATTAGTCTTACTTCTCAAATAGTTATTTTTGGACAGTGTCTATTTCTCAAGGGCCAAAAATTGCATGTAAAAATTAGAATTTCTGTAAGAATTACTTTCCATTCTTTATACTGTATATGTATAAGTTAAAATGCTGGAGGTAGAAAAGCAGAGAACTAGCTAAGATAACACAAAAGCATGCACATAGTGTACAGAGGTCATGTTTGATGAGTAAATTGGGTTATTTCTTGAGTGGTCATACATACCTTCTTTTAATTTTTTTGCTCCCACACTTGTTTTAGAAGTAAAACCCAAAACTGATTCAGAATTAATTTTCAGATGTACATAATTTGGGTGTTGTAATTTTAGTTATACAGACATGAATGTATTATTATAGTGTTAACTTGAAATATAGTGACCATCAATGTACTAATCGAAAAAGATACGAGACGTCTCTAAGATACATACAATACTTATGTAGTTGGATGGTATGTATTACTAACCTTTGCTATTAAAAATGTACTTTATTCAAAATGTCAGTATAATATATAAACATACACTTATAAAAATCGATGCTAATCTAAAACACTTATGACTGTAAAATTAAATACTTCACATACAGACATAGGAATAGGCACTACTATGTCAATATTTCTGCAATTTGTAGTTAAATGCATCATATCATAAGGTCAAAAAAAAGTGAGCATCAATTTTTACTTTCACAGGCTTATAACATAGCTGTTGCTTCTTAAATAAAATATGATGAAAAGATCTTATTTTAAAAGTTGCTTTCATTTGTTGTTTTATAAATTTATTTATTTTCTTATATTGTTGTCAATAGTAGGGGAAGGGCAGGGAGAAGGGTCAAAACAGGGAGGGAAGAGCACTAGGAACTGGGGTGATGGATTATGGGCGCTGTTGTGGTTGGTGGGAGAAGTACAGAGACTACACCTGAGGGGAGAAATCAAATACTGTACAAAAATAAGTTGTATTAACTTGATTTTAATCATGAAAATATCACCTAATTGTGCTTTTTGGGGGAAGAGATAAAATATAGAAAAAGATCATTACCACTGTCACTTGTATTTTCTATTTCCTTGTTTGGATATTGAGAATAAGACTAGAATGGTAAAATAAGTCCTATCACTGATCTTCTATGTCAAATATTTACAAATTATGTAGAACCAGATATTGATTGTTTTATATGATTTTTTAAAATGTCCTGTCCCTGTGTAAGAATGTACATATGTATGTAAATTTGATTGGTTGTTATTTCATTATTTGTGGGGGTCTTTGAGGAGTCTGAGGGGATCAAATAAATAGTATATTTTTTCCAAATATTTAGAATTTAGGAAATAAGATAAAGGAATAATAAATGATGGTCTCACATCGGTGTTATTCTTCATAAAAGATCAATGCAATACCTCATGGGGAGGGTCTTAATGTTACTTCAATTTAAGGAATAAATAATTTTAATTAAATTTATAAAAGACTAAAATTGCTGAGTGGAGTAAATCTGTACTTATTTATTCATTTATTTTGAATATGGCTACACTTTAAAAACATTAGGCTAGACAGATACTCTTAAAATTTTTGAAGGTGAAAAGAAAAGCTAAGCTAGAAATATAAAATGATATACAGAGCCCATATCCATACAGGCATACCTGAGAACCCTGGAATGGGGTAGGTTTGCCTAGGTAGCACTGAAGTCATTAAAAAGCACTGGAGAACTTGTGTTCCTAGCAAGCAGACTGCTCCTCAGAGAACCAAGGAAGTGGTCCAGCAAAACTTTGGTTTTCCAAATCAACATCTACAAATTTATCAATCATATAAATGACCACAGCTCGCAGGCTCAGGATAAATAACTGAAGTCAGAAAGGTCAGGGATGTTATACTATTGAATTTCTTTCTGATAAAAGATGAATGGAGGCATATTACAATTTCAAGAGTTTATTTGAACAAAAATCTTTTGGAATTGAGCAGTGCCAACCCAGAAGTGGTTAGAAGATCTCCGATGCCAAGAACTGGTGAAAAACTCTTAAAGATTAAAGGGAGAAGCGAGGTAAGGCAATTTGTTGGCTAGAGCTTACAAACTAGTTGGTTGTTTTTGATTCATTTCTTTACATTTCAGTTCCCTGAGTGAGGGATTTGCAGGCTTAGATTCTGCTTTGTTTACATAGGTGCCACTGCTTTAGAGACACCTCAGTCTAATGGGCTTGTTTAACTAAGCTAACATTTCATATGGATGAGATCATCAAGAGTGGAGTGTAAGTATTCTCCCACAACACTGTACATACGCATTTATGTATTTGCCAGTCTTTGCTTTTTGAATAGGGATCTTATGAGAGTTTATGGAAAAGCTTTGGCAATAGAGGATAAACCTAGCAGTGCTGTCCATGAATGAGAAGATTTTTAATTAATGGTATCCTAAGTGGAGATTAGGCACAGAGAAACCTGGCTCATATTTGAATATAACTTATTAGTTGTCTAGACATGGGCAAGTTACCCAAACTTTGAATGTCTCCTTCAATTATGAAATAAAGATTGTAATACCAAACTCACTGAGCTAAAATGAGTAAAATAGAGACATGTAATAGATCCTAATAAATAATAACTATTTTTGGTTCTTAGTGTTGTAAACACATTCTGTTTTTCAAATTTATTTCAAATTATCATAGACTCCAAGGGGATTACATGCAAATTCCATAACACTTAGAAAAATGTTCATATATTATTGATAGTAAATTAAAATAAGCAGAGTGTTTTTTAACTACATAGATATTTTGGTGTGAAAGAATTATACCATCAATTCAATAAATCAAAATATTTATAGCATTCATTTAAATTTTGTAAAGCAAAGTGGACTATTTTATTAATCTGATTATATTTAATTGATGGTTTTGATGTTTTAATGGAACACTTATGTGACTGTGGAGCTAAAAAATATTTTAAAGCAGTTGACCAATATCTGTTTTTGATGTCTAGCCTGAAGATTACCTCTGAGGAAAGTGTTTTCAGTTTCATTCTTAACTCATGAAATGCGTCTTGATCTGATATTTTATGGTGACAAAAAAACATAATTTTTTTTGGTGCTTTAAACTCCTGGTTATATGTGTTGATTAAAGCATGCAATAGCAGGCATGTGAGAAAATGCATTCAGATATAGTTAATTATGGGAATACTTCATTTTTGTACATCAGAGTGAAGTATGGCCAATTCCCAAGCATGCAAATTAATATAGACATGACTCATAAACTGGGAATTTGGAATATTGCATATTTATTTCTTATTTCCTGAAAAGCCAGAAAATGTTAATAGCCCAATTTATCCCCTTAGTATATTGCCAATACATACATATGCATTCTCTGATTTTCATTCATTCATTCCCATTCATAAATATGCATTGAACACCAACTAAGTACCAAACCATTGATCACCAAATATTTGCTATATATTAGGAGTACAGAGATGATTATCTTATTCCCCTTGACTGCAAAGAACTTATAATCTTTTGTTTCTATAAGAAATTTCTCCCATTTTTGGCAAGAGAAGGGCTCATCTATTGATTTGATTTTATTTCACAAATCATACCTTATATCATTTAATATTTCCTGACACATTTCCCATTCAGATGATGTATTTACTCTAAGCAACACAAACCTGTATTTGCATCTTTGACAGCAAAAGAGAGACTGACTAATGGAATTGATGCTTGGTTTGAATAATGTAGGATGTTGTGACAATGACAGTAGCAAAGAATCTTAAATAATAGGCCCTACCTGATGCAATTTAAAAAATATGCACACTATTGTCTTAGCTGCAAATATGTTAGATTTCGTTTCTGCTTCTGCAACACAGCTGAGTGTAATCCATCTTGATGACAGTTGACAAGAGAAACTAATTTCTCTTTAAAGTGTTTCTCAATTACTCTCTCTCTCTCCCCTCTCTCTCTCCCCTCTCTCTCTCTCTCTCTCTCTCTCAACGCTAAGCAGTTCAAGATATTTGGGTACAAAATCCTCTTTCTTATGTCTTTTCCCTGCTAGAAGAAGCAAATCAAGGGGAGGGGCAGATATTTGGTATTAACTTCCTTCTCTGAGTTGCAAAAATTAACTTCCTGTAGTAAATAGTAAATGGCCAGAGGACAACTGATTATTATTGTCTTTTGGAAGATGTGTTGTACATTGCTAATGGAAAAATTTAGAAGTGGATTCATATATCAAATTTCTTTTCACGTAAAACAAATATATATTAAAGGAAGGGAAAAGGAAGGAAAAGAAGAAAGGAGGACCAGAAAAAAGATAAGAATTTACTTTTTTCCACTCCAAACTAAAACCTCAAAACAAAAGGGGAGAATCTTCCTTACTCATATTTACGTTCCCAGAAACTGTCCAAATTTTTTTTTAGATAAATAAAAGAGCTAAAGTTAATAGCATGTAACATTAGAGAGATCAGAAACATTAACACATCTACCCTTTGCTTGCATTATAAGCAATGGAATGAGTTTTCCATGAAGACAAGATGTACTTCATCTCGTGTCACTGCTTATAATTTACAAATTGAGGGAATGAATGTTCCCAGAAAATTAGCAGGATTGAATATTACTTAACAGACTGCATAGATCATTTCAGTATCAGTTTCATTTTGCATATTCATCACAATTTATATCAATCTTCCCTCAACAAAGTTGTAATTAATTTTGTCACTTGCCTATGGAAGTTGGATGAACTTTTCCTTCATTCACAGTGATTTCTGCATTAAGGATGAGATTGATGGTGTTTTAATGGAGAAAAGAGAATAATAAAAGACTTCAAAAGAAAATGACTTGTTTTGGTAATGAGACATGATATTATTTTGATGAAGATTAAGAGAGTTGAAGTCTTTGTAAGGAAAAAAAAATGCTCAAAACATTTAATAGGATTGACAATCACAACAGAAGATGAATGAAAGAAATTGTACTACTATAATAATTTATACAAATAAATACAACAGTTTTCCATAGTAAAATTATAAAACTATAAAGAACAGCTATACTTTATTTAAGGCAGAATATAGAGAAAATATAAAAATGCTCCAAAGATGTTAAAAAACAATGAAGGTGTTTAGAATAGTCATTGAAATATGTAAGATAATTTTTAATCCCCTCATTTTTAACAAGGATGTAACAGATGAGAAGATTTTGAGCTTGAGAAAGGAATTGAAAAGATTTATTCACAATGAACTACATCGTAAATCTCTCTTCCTGCCCTACTCCACCCCAGGGGAGGAGGGGGTGGGCTGCTATTTCTAATGCCCAAAATGAGTTGGAAAGACTTTGAGTAAATGATTCAAAGACAATGTGGAGAATTTTGTGTACAGGATTCTCCAGAGCATAGAGACTGTTCCTCTTTAACAAATTTAAGAAACTTCAAAGAGAAAATTTAAAATGTAATGTTTGTTTCTGAAGTTTGAAAAACAAGGACTGAAGTCTGACACACACCTGAAAGATTTTAAGGCAAGAGATTCCTAGCTGTTGCTTGGAAGGCACAATAATAGAGAAATGCTTGAGGTGGATATCACATCTTCTCAGTACAAAAGCAAATTAGTTGTGGGCCAATGAGAGAAGATTTCTCTGGGTCACTTGAGGTCCAAACAGTCAGACTAAGTAGACTTCAGCTAGGAAAAGCCAGAGGTGACTTGGTTTCTTAGTCTCCAGGGACGATGCAGGAAGTGAAGAGGTACATTTTCTCCTGTCAGAGTGACTGCAGGTAAGTGATACTATTACAGGGCAACCATGATATAAAACGGGTTGCCAGACTGTGGGTCCTCACCTGCATGCTTAAAAGGGACTTATGCTGCAGGCACACACAAAAGGTCAACAAAAGGTTTATTTACAAGGGAAATGAGGAAATGTACAACTCAGGAATTAAAGAGGGAGATAAATTCTTTAATGCATCCCACCCATTCCGCTGACCTGGATCCCAAGTGACCCACCAAGACCAAACCTGCCTGGCCAAGAGCAGGAGCCAAGAGCCCCGACCCCACTAACATAGCTGGTTTTTATTTACAAACAGAGAAAATGGCTGCTTAACTTGGCCCTTAGGTCCTCACAACTTCCCTTTAGGGGTCATGGGATTTGTAGTTCCCAGTGTCTTGATGGAGTGGGGGTAGCATCCACAAAACCTGTATGGAATTTGCTCGCATCCTTTCCCCCTAGCAATACCTGAGGGTGTCCCAAGTTTTTAACCGAAGGGCAAGGAAAGAATTTGCCCTCTGCAGTCATTTAAAAGAAGTGGGAGATTAAAAAAAAAAAAATTACTTGATGATTATATCCCATCACTGTCAATCCCTGTCACATTCGGTGATTTGTAGTTTTAGGTGTTCATGAATTGTTACAATAGATGATTGTGGCAATAAATTAGTGAACTATAGTGTTGAGAATTTTCCATCTAAAACTGCCCCAGGGCCCTGGTGCTTTCCTTCTGTTTATGATCCTATTGTCAAATCAGAGCAACATCTTCCATTTTGTACACTATAGACTTCCTATCATTGGTTGGTTTTGATGAACTTTTAAAATAGCTATTACTTAGTTTCTGAAACAGGTAAATTCTTTCATACTTATTCCAAAATCCCAACTCTATAGTTTCTGTATGAAAACACATTGATTTCATCAGGCATATCATTTTCTCTTGACTTTTAAGATGTTCTATTTTGTTGCTACTGCCTATCTTCTTGATCAGTAATGGTAATTCTTTTCTCCTCCCAGACAGTTCCAAGAACTCTCTCCATAAATTATTCTGCCTGTCTTATGGCAGTCTAATAAGCAAAATACTTTAGGGGTAAACAAAAAAATTCAAGTATACTCCCAAATAATAATTGCAATTCCAATTATCAAGGGAATAGGACAAAAAGGCTAATGTTTTCCAATGATCCATTCAGATAGTATGCATGAAAGGTATTATCTAGGAGTTTGTGACACCACTAATGATATTAAGATACATAAAATAAGATAAACTCTGCAGAAACCTAAACATCATGGCCTTTTCTGAGCAAAGAATGCCCTTGATAAACTAATGTAACCAGTAAAGAAAGATCAGAAAGAAATACACCACCAATTTTAGGTGCCTAGTATTTGCAATTGGATTGTAGCACCAAGACATGGTGAGAATTCTTTCTAAAGTGTTAAAAATATGTTTCTTTTGAAAAATATCCAATTGCTACACACTATGGTGAATACTCTGTCAGTATATTTTAGTTGAAGTGCATTGAGTAACTGGAAGTTATTGTGTTCTAAATTTGCAATGGAACAAGACTTTCCAATACAGAATAAAAAAAAAAAAATGTGGATTGCTAAGGTTGTCCATGTACTTTTCATATAAAGGTACAAAAAAAGTGACATATTATTTGTCTTTAGAAGAAGGTATTTTCTATTAAATCAAAAGAGACTTTGTGATGAAGGCAGCTCCCACTTGCTCCACACAGAAGTGGTTTCCAGGTAGAAGTGTTGAGATTCTGAAAGGACATTGAAATAAAGTGGTTGTGATGGAGAAAAGGAGATACAAACAAGGTCAAGAAAAGGTCAAGAACCTAACTCACACAAGGAGGTAGTGGTAAAGGGAATTAGCATAACCTATTAACCCAGTTATAGAAACAAAGACCCATCAATGCCCAGATCAGAAGGCACAACACCCAGAAACTATCAGACTGCTGTAGAGAGTGTCAGGAGCACAAACCATCCACCCACAAAGATGAGCTCCTCCCTGAACATGATAAAACCTAATGCTGCCCCCACAATGGGACAGCACTCCCACTGCCCACCTGTGACTATGCAGGTGCTTTCTTTCACCAACTCTCTCCCTCTGCAGGGCAGCAGCTTCATGCCTGCCCATGACCTGTACATGCCAGGGCTTCTCCTCACTGACCCCCTCCCTCAGCGGAGGCAGCTTTCCTCAAGGTTGCAGGCCTCCCTCAGCAAACCTGTCCCTTTTGGGGCAGCTTTCCTGCCCACATGTGTCTATGCAAGTGTCTTTTACTGTCCTATTCCTTTTCTAATAAACCTGCTCTTTAAATATAACTACCTTGGGCCTCCCCTGGTGGCACAGTGGTTGAGTGTTGGACTGAGAAGCTGCCCGCAGCCCCTGCAGCGCCAATTCGATCTCCGGCCGCCAGCAAGGGTCCCACATGGAGCAACAGACCTCTCCTGCCATGCCTGCTGCTCCCCTCAGCTGTATGTTTCGTCAGTCGGCCTGTTTTGTTCTCCGCTCTGGCTCTGGTAAATCCTCTCACCCTCCCACACTTCTGACTGTACCCAGTGCTTATATAAATAAATAAATGAATGAATGAATAAATAAATAAATAAAACTTTCAAAATAAATAAATAAATAAATAAATATAACTACCATTGCTGTCTCATGGAGAAACCTGCCTGGGAAACTCGCCACATGCTGCTGAAACGGGAGCTCTGGTGAAACCTTTCCTTGGGTGAACCCAAGGACCAGGCACTCCTAACTCCAAAAACCCCATCAATAGTATGTAAAAGATCTGCTTATTTTTTTGCTTTAATTACTGATGTTGTTGATTCAATTCCTAGGATTTCTTGTCCAAATTCTTAATTAAAACAGTTACATCTTTTCCTTTGTATTCAAAACCAAAACCGGCAAAAAAATAAACATTAAAATACCTTTAGTTCACCCATAATCTATAAGGACACTGGAACTGGGGGATCCAATCAGCTGCTGTTAATAATGTTAAATGGCAAGGAGAGGAAAATCTAGAACCCCCAAACCTGCCTGATCTAAATAGGTCTGCCATCTGCCACATCTAGACGAAACATAAAGGAACTGTAATACAATTAGTGAACAATACAGAAAAGACAAAGAATATAGTTTCTAAATTAAGCACCCAAAGTGGGTAAACATCCACCAAAATGGGATTGGTGCAGAGCAAGGGCCAAAAGCCTGCCCCAAGTCTGAAGCACCTTCTGGTGGGGACCCATTGAACAGGGTCAGAAACAGCCAGACAAGTCTGGGAGGAAAAGAGCAAGAACAAAACCAAGATAAAAGCTGCCATTGTTAACCTCCCCACGTGTCTCTCTCCCACATCTGTTTCAACCAGTCCAGGACAAAGACGCAAACACAGTTTCTTCACATGTCTCTCTGCTCCATGGGTCTCTTCAGGTCTCCTGGCCCCCATCCTGCTTACTTCCTTTTCCAGTCTCTGCTCCAGCTTCTCTTTCTTTACTCAGTTCCATCCTCCTTTGGGTGAGGTAGGGACCCTAGAACCTCCACTTTCCCTGGGGAACTCCCTGTTACAAACATGAGCCCTCACTCATCTAGGCAACTAGGAAGCCAATTCAAAGCCTTCCTGAACCACGTTTCCCTGGCTACAGTCCTAATGAAATTCCAAACAGAGGCTTCCATTTTGTTTACCAGCTCTCATTCATTATCCAGTCTCATTCTGGGACTGGATAAGTTTTCCATTTTTTTTTCTTGACTTTTTTCCTGCGATTCTCACCTGGAGTGATTTTTGCTTCATAGGGAGTATTTGGCAATATCTATAGATATTTTTGGTTATCACAACATAATAAGGTTACATTGGTATCTAGTCTGGATGGCCAGGGTTGTTGCTTAGTATCCTACAATACCAAGGACAGCCACCCCACCCCACACCTCCAAAAATTCAAAGGAATTATCTGGTTCAAAATGTTAATAGCAGTGAGACTGAAAAATCCTATATTTTGCATAATCTTGACTAATTCTTAAATTCAGTTCATTGCTTTTATTCAGTTATATTCTCATTTTTCTCTTTCTCTATTATTCACTACATTGTCTCCTAACAAAGAAGAGAGGAGCATGCATGCACAGAGAAAATAAAGGAGCAAAGAGAAAATTCAAAAATAAGAGATTGACTTGATTTTTTTTTTCATTTCACTTTATCAAAGATCTAATTTAATTGGGGGGAGAAAAAAGAGCACAATGGCATCAAATCTCAAAACTGTAAAAAAGAAAAAAAGAGCAAGAAGTAAATTTAGGGAAAAAATACTACATCAGAAAAATTTTTTCAAGCAAGAACCTGAAAAGAAAAAAAATCAAGTTTATAGATTTTATATTTTGGTGAATCAGTAACATTCTGCCTTACAATTTTTATTTACTTATTTATGTATGGAAAAACTGGGGTATAGGCCAGAGGTGTGGGGGCTGGGAGTATTCTCCAGAGACAGAGAGGGGAACAGAACAGGCGAATCCCCTGAAATATACTGCTGAGGGGAGCAGTGGGGGAGACAGGAGAGGTCTGCTGCACCACATGTGGGTCAGGTCCCTGGCCGAGGGTTGAACTCAAGCCACAGTGGTGATAGTGCTAAGACTTAACCCCTAGGTCTCTAGGGAGGTCCACATTCTTCTTTTGAAGACAGTACTGGATTTAAATTCTAGGCCTGCCAATTAATGAACATGTGTTCTTTCTGCAAACCTCAATTACCTTAAAGGTTGGAAGACACTGAAAATGATAGAGGGCACTAAGGGGCACTAAAACTGGCCAAGGGCATTACCCAAATAGCTTACTGGTCACTGTCTGAGTTCTTCACCCACACACACATTTACAAGACTATTCAGGGTCAGAGACCAATAATGGGATTTATTTAACAAACCAGAGAAAACAAAAAGTTACTAAGCCCCAAAATGGCCGTTTACCTCATCCGAAGCAGTGCCCAGTGTTTTTAAAGTCCTAAATACAACATTCCATTTTCTGTTCCATAAATCTTCTAGTACTCAGAACTACCTTTTCAAGGGCATAGAATAGCGTCTTTGAAATGCAGTTTCATGGAATGGCTGTCACTCCCAGCCCCTGTTAGAGGGTAAGGGGCTAACTCAGTGTGTGCCTTGCTCTACCTTGTACAACCACTGCCTGCCTTCATACCATGAGAAGCCTGCTTCTTCTCTGCATTAGCATCAGTTAGCCATAGCTGGGGACTAAGTCATAAGTCACATGGGCCAAACCCCCCTTAATGTTTTTCAGTGACATCATGTACCACATCATTTAAACATCTCCTTAAGCTCTGTTTACTCTGGTCTGTCCTCCTTAATGAGGTAGCTATCAGTACATGTATCCAGCTTTGTTTCTCTTGGATGGTCCTAAAATCAATAGCAATAAGAGTAGTTCCCATGATGTAGTGATTGCCTAAAACTCCCAATAGCAGAATAATGATAAGGATAATATATCTGTCTGTGTATGGGAATTATATTACAGAATATAGTTATGACTTATTTTCTTGGGGAAAATGTGAGAAATAGCACATTAGTAAGTTCAACATCTGTTTTGAAATCTGTTGACCACTTACAAAAACTGAAGTGATTATCATGCTGTGATCAGAACAACATTTTGTTTTTGAATATTGGTTAAACACTATTTTCCAATGCAAGAAAAACTAATTGAGTCAATAATGATTTATAGATAACTTCTTTCCTCAACTGAACCTTGGAGCAATTAGCCAATGATCAACTGAACCTTGGAGCAATTAGCCAATGATCAATAACACTCTCAGTAGAAATCTTTAGGGATCAGTCAGGTCCAAACAAGAAGAGGAAAAAGTAACAAATATTGGGACTGCAGTCAGGGGGCAAATTTTCTAGTTTATAATTTGAAATCAACTCGGCTTACTAATTTTCCACAGGAAAACAAGCAAAGCAACCGAATACTGGAGACCAGTGCAAACCAGTCACAATGGGAAAGATTATTGTTATCACACAGCTGCATCTACTCTAAAGAAGAAAATGCCCAGTCTGAGAGTGTCTTCCTTGGAAGAGAAGGTGGGGAAAAAAAAAAAAAAAAGAATAGGCAACCATAGGCAACCTCTACCCCCACCTCTACCTATTATTCCAAACATCCAAATTTATAGACTTGACCTTCTTAAAAAGAATTTTGTAGTGGGAATGATCACTTTGGCTTAAGCAAAGTAGTTACATTAGCAAGGGTTTAAGAGAGCCCAGAATCCACTTTGAAACATTGCTCTTATTCAACATATTACTATGATTATGTATAATACCCCAAACCTGAAATCTGGTAAAGAGAGGGGAAGGCTGAAGCAAAGATATCCCTGAGTCACTGTAGTTCCATACCAGTTTGCTATGAGACCTTGAGCCTGTATCTACAAAATAAGAATCTTAAACTGTTTTTTTTTTAATTATTTGTGTCCTTCCAAATGGAACATTCTTTCTTATTTTTTCAAAATGTGGGATTTAGAATATTAATATGGGGACCACGGGCATGAGAATGGGATCTAAATATAAAAATTGCATGTATGAACATGACACAGCCTTTTCTGGGAGCGAGAATGGCTTTACAGAAAGGGAGTGAAGCAAGGAAATAATTACAGACTGTGTAAAATTAAGCCTCCTTTTTAAATAGAGGAAATAAAATCTAATGCCACAGATTAAAGATTATAAAGATTAAGGGATGGCATATGGTCATCTGTGTTTCCTCAGCTCTGCTGGTTCCAAAAATAATTTAGTGAGCTGGATTTTGCATAACACTCAATAAATTAATTCATACATAGTGGTTTTTTGTAAAGTACTTTTACATTTGCTGCCTCATTTGATCCTTAACCCTCTGGCAGTAGCTTGCATTATATGTGTGAGCAGTTTCATTATTAATACGTCCCATTACAGATCAGGGATTGTTCAACTTTATCTAATGATGTGAAAAGGTTTAGTAAAAAAGAAACCAAGACCCAAACAAATTGTTTAGGGTAGAGGTCACTGTTAGTTTTGAGTAATAGAAGGGGATTGAAAAACTAATAGGAGTGAACTAACATAGGAATGATAAATGAGACCATTGAAAGAGCTGATACAGACAAGTCAATGTGGACCTCTTTGTCACCTTGTGGGTGGCAAGGTTGAAAGCAGCTCAGCATGAGGGAAAGATTATTCAAAGTCCATGTGGAACAATGAAAGATGCAGTCCCATCCAAAGGCATCTCATATTTATTAGCATCAAGTACCAAGGTGGGCAAGTGTAGGGTAAGGTAAAAGGTTTCAGGCTTTTTGGCCCTCCCGCCATCAGGATAGATGAGGGAGCCCTGTGATCCTGAATGCATGCCTGATGACGGGCACCTGAAGTGGGTACACCTGCGCTAAGACTGTGCTTTTTAAGGGCGTTGTCACAGGGATGCCAAAAGCCGAGAAAGCAGCAGAAGAAGCCGCAGAGAAGCCGAGATCACCAGATAGCCCAGATAGAGTGAGGATTTGCTGGGGGCTGGGAGGCCTGCCAGCCTCCATACGCCTGGTGAACCCCAATAAAAGACCTGCATAAAACCACTGAGGACTCTGACTGCTCCTTTACCTGGTCTGCATGGGATCAGAAAAACTGCTCTGTGTCCTATCCTGCTCTTACAGCAAGTAAGTAGGGAGTGTGCATGCCCTGGGGAAGCAGTTATTGGGGATGTAAGCTAGGGTGCCGTGACCAGGGGTTATTGCTGGGGATTCCATTGTTCCTTCTGGTCAAAGCATATTATCTCTATTATCTGCCTGCTGATTTTAGCAGATACTGGTTTCCTAGAATGTTCCTCCTACCAGGACTTTTGCCCTTGGAAAGGGGTCCCTGTATGACCCTACACCTAACTGACAAGCAGGAACTCTGGGCACCAAAGTAATATCCATGAAAACAAGGGGGGGCTAGGGATCCCACAAACCTCTACTAAAAGGGGAGTAGAATAATAGCAGAGAGCAGGTAGAGGACATGGAAACTAAGCCAGGAAACATTACTGCATGTTCACATAACGATGGGAATAAGACAGTAAAGGGAGCATTTGGTCAGTAATACAGAAAATAAAAGAGATGGCTGCTAGCATTTTAGCTATAGATAAACCATGAGTGGTCATTGTATATGTGGACTTGACATTTGTGCTGTACAAAAGAGCTCATGAGTCAATAGAGCAAGAGTAAACGCAGAGAAGTGAAGAGGATTACAGGTCTGGAAGAGCTGGTGGGGACTGAGTAATCATACTTATAATAAAAGCACTCTTTTTGGGGGCCTCCCTGGTGGTGTAATAGGTTAAGATGCAACCTATGAAGCTATCTGCAGCCTCTGCAGCACGAGTTCGATCGCCGGCCAGGGAACAACCCACATGGTGCAGCAGACCTCTCCTGGCTTGCCTGCTGCTCCCCTCAACAGTGTATTTTGTTCAATCTGCCTGTTCTGTTCCCCACTCTGTCTCTGGTGAATCCTCTCACTCCCTCCCCAAAAATACACACACCTCTGGCCTGTACCCCTGCTCTTGTATGCATTTTTTTTTTTTTTAAACACTCTTTCCAAGCTTACTTATCTTCTAGAGTGTTACTTTCTGTAGGGTAAGGAAAAATGTCAGGCTTTTCTGCCCTCCCGCCATCAGGATAGATAATGGATCTTTGCGGTCCTGAATGCATGCCTGATGGCGGGCACCTGGAATAGGGTGTGGGCATAGGTAGATGGGATTCACCTGGGCTAAGACTGTGCTTTTAAGGGCGGCGTCACGGGGACGCCAGAAGAAGCCAAGAAGCCGAGAATGAACAGAAGCCGTGAGAGAACCAGAGAAAGAAGCTGAAAGAGAAGCCAAGAGCAGGGAAGCAGAGAGAACGCCGGAGAGACCAGAAAGAGTAAAGACTTGCTGGGGGCTGGGAGGCTGGCCTCCCGACCCCCCGTGCCCCTGCCTGCCTTGTACCTGGTAATCCCAACAAAAGAACTGCGAAAGCCACTGAGGACTCTGAATCCTCCTTTACCCGTTCTGCATGGGATCAGAACACCTGCTCAGTGTCCAGTCCTGCTCCCTACACTTTCCATATAATGAAAGTCTTCAGACCAGTTAGAATATTGCTGGAAGTTGATGTGGCATGCTGGGAAGAGAGGATGCCAGTCAGGCATTTTACAGTGTTATAACCAGCCTCAGCTCTTCTGAGCTTGGACTAAGCATGTGCTGTTATGTGAGACTGGAAGATCTGCCTGAGGAAGTCAGGAAAGACAGATCCAAATTTTAACCAGTGTGAGAGGTCACATTTAGACATCTGGTTAGGCACTCCGCAATTTGAATTTCCTGTTCAAAACTTTCATCTTCTATTTAGAGGCATCTTAAAGGCATTTAAAGTTGAAAAGCTATGGGCATTATCAGTCTTTACAGCATCACCACTCATGAAGGTTTTCAAAGCACCTAATTACTGTAGCACAAGCTTGTACTGTGAAGAGCGATGTCCCTCAAAATGGTAAATATGTTCTCCTACTTATTTTGCAATGGTCAATATATTATCCATTCAGTTTACAGGTCTAACTCAGACATCCATGGGCACACACTGAATTCTTGGATGCTTTTGTATAATTAACTAGGAATTGTGTCTATAGTGTATGAGAAAAATCCAAGTCTCTTCCCATTTTTTTTTTTTTTGTTTACTCATTAAGTTATATGATGTTATGGTCAAGGACTGGCAATCTATGCTGCATTTGCTGCACTCTTGTTCTGTAATGAAGGCTTCCATTCCTCATCATTTTATACAAAAGCACACACACACACACCTTCAAACTCCGGCAATTTTAGGGGTATTTTTGAGACTTTGAGAAAAAGCAAAGAAGTGTAATCCATGTGTTATGTGATCCTTCGTGTGCTCACTCAAGTGTTTTCCTCATTTCCTTCTTTCCTACTTTTATCTATTTTCTCTTAATACGCTCTCTCCCAGTTGCCCCAAGTGTTTCAAATTCTTCTCTCTTCTACACTAATGGCTCCCTAATTAGAAATCCTGGGATCAAGTTGACTTATCCTAAACAGCCTTTTCAAGCTATTTTCCCAATAAAGAAGTAATTTTGATACCAGCCTCCAAAAGCACAGAATTTCCTATCTTGTTATGCAATATTATCAAGACACCTCTGGTCTGTACCCCAGTGCTTGTATGCATACATAATTAAATCTTTAAAAAAAAAAGAAAGATGATTAGATAAAAAGTATATTTACCAGCATTAATACAATGAGACAAATTTAATCTCATTTACAAAGCTCACAAAAGCTAGAACTTGCTGAGATGCTAAAAAAATTTATATATGTGAATGTCAGTAAAAATATACATATATTTATTTATCATATATGTATTTTATGTGTCTACAATCTGTATAGTAGATAGATTACTAGGTAACTATACATGCATGTGATATATGAATATAGTAGGTGTATATATGCACACACCTATATTTTGTAATGTGTAAATGAATTTTTTACTTAAAAATAATTTTAGTTATAGAGCTTACAGCATTTCTAGGGAGAAATACAAACATCTTAGGCAGATATCTGCCATTTCTAACTGTTCTGCAGTTTTCTGAAACAAGTTATCAACTCAGGCTTCTATGTCTTTGAGAGCTTCTAGAAAATCCCATTAAAGAACATTTTCCTCTCTTATAGCCCTTTGGCTGGGAATAAATTGTTATAGAGAAGGTGACCTATGTATATATTTCTTACTTATGGTTTGTGTAAGAGCCAGAGGAGCAAGGGCCAGGTCCTCTGTGTTCAAACCTTTGCTTTCAATGTTCTTATTATTGTCTTTAACAAAGAAAGGCTTCAGCTAGAGTCATCCCCTTCTTTTAGCCACAGGCGTGTAGAGATTTTGAGACTTAATAGCTAAGAAAATTCAGGATAATTGTTCCTCTACCTGGATCCTTTGGTTTATATAAAACCTGAGAGTGATGGCAGTTGCTGACAGGTGATTTGGGAGAAAATCAAGATCATTCTTAAGGGCATGAATGGTATGGGATGAATCTCAGCATGCTGTTTGTCCACCTCATTAACCCAAGTATGTGTGTGTGTGTGTGTGTGTGTGTGTGTGTTTGCTCATGTGTGTGCTTTAAATAAACTGCAAGATTTATTTGGAAGGCATGCAAAGGAAGAAAAAAATTCATAGACAGGAAAGATGCACCATGAGAATAGAATGTCTATGTATTGATTTGCCCTCCTTTTATTCAATCATTATTAATTGAACCACATTTTTATTAAATTTGCTCTATTAAATGTATCATTTAGGGATTTTGTTAAGGTAATGCACACAGCGATGGAAAGAATTTCTAAGCAGGTAACCTGGTTGTTCCCTTGCTGCTCTGATGTCTGACACTGGAAGATGAGTTATATCTTCAATGTCGACAGCTGATGAAGGTCCAATTCCTCTGACCCACTCTCAAATTTCCACTGTCACAGCTGACATGACTTTGGACTTTCCCAAACCTGGTTTTACAGTGTTTCCATCTATAGATGTTAGGCATACGGTCTTATAAGTACACTACAGACACATCAAAAAAAAAAAGGTTTGCAATCAGAGGATGTGGACCTTAAATATATGCAAAGTATGCTTGAGTGTGGGGACTTCTTTCTGCTTCCTACCTATCGGTGGGGATGTTGATAAGTTAAAAATAAATGAAATTAGGTGGTGTGATTATAGCTTGAAAGACACAAAAAGTCTGTGTTCCTTTAAAAATAAAGGTATATCTCTTCTTGATTGTTCAATTTTGACTTGTTAATGTCCACATTGCACTCAGAGTGACCATGACAGATGTTTGATAATGAATCTTGTCTTTATGCCAGAAAGTGAAGAATGCAGGTGATATCCAAGATCCTAGCAAAGTGGGGTGTTTCAGATCAGCCTAAAACCAGATAGCACATTTGCATTAATATTGAGTTTCAATAGGCTAATTACTAAAAATATGAGTGATCAAGTCAGAGATGTGTCTGGTGCCAGCTTCTCCCTATTCTTCCCACAGGAAGCAGTGTAAACTGTGCCTTTTACTGAGAATTTTATGCAATAAAAATGGTGTTGCATTTCAGACAGCATTGCCTAAGTGGCTATCTCTTCATAAATCCATTTACAGATATTTACATTCTGCTAAATTTAATGTAAGCTGAATGATGTTTTTTTAAATGGAATGACAAAGTCTCTGAGAGAAAGGAAAATGGATCAGTCAGTTGTTTGCTCTCATAGATGGATATACATCTGTGGATATACATGGATGGATATATACATGGATGATGGATATACATCTTTTTTATATACAACTATATAAAAGAAAGAATAATGATAGAATAAGCCCATAACAAACATTTCAAATTGTAAGGACCTTTCACATATTTTTTAAAAATTCAATTTTGGTATTTCATGATATAAGAAAAAGGTATTATTTTTCCAATTTATAGATGAGAACAATGAGACTTGGGGACATATTAACCAATTTTCATAATTTCATGTTTGCTGTGACTTTCTCTATGATTCTCTCTGGTTCTCTTTCTACGAAACTTCCTGCTATACCAACGCCAGAAAAAAAATATGGGAACTAAATTACATTGACTTTAGGGTGTAAGGCAAGACCACATCCATTAGGAGTGAGAGGCAATTGCTCTGTGTGATGTAATAACCCTCCTATGGTTTGGGTTAACTGTAAAATCATACACGGTTGGCAGAAATGAGGGCTCCACGTCAGATTAGAACTCCATACGCAACTTACAAATTGCCACTTTTCATAAATGACTTCCCTTTTCCAATCTCAATTTACTCAAGTGTAAGATGGGAAATACAATAGCATTTCCCTCCAAAGCTTTTTGCAAACCTTTACTAATTGGGGTAAATAAAGTCTCTGGCCCAGTGCCTGGCTACTGTAAGCTCTCTGCAAGTGTTAGCAGTTGCCATTTTCATAAATGCATTTGTTGTCTTCTTGTAAGTGGAAGAAATCTTTCCACATTGTCTCTGGGATCCACTTGGGCAGGAAGGAAGTTTCCTTAGAAATGTGAATCACAAACTGACTTCAAAAGAAAAAGGACTATTTGAAACCCAGGATAGATGAGCTATTGCTTTCCCTAGTATGTGGCAACTTTCAGATTATACACATATAGTTGTGGAATACGGTAGAAGACATGGGCTAACATGCAGTTCCTACAGAAGTAGCAGGTCTTTAATTTTTCCTTAGAAATAGAGGTATAGAGGGCCTCCCTGGTGATACAAGGGGTTAAGCACAGCACTGTGGAACTATCTGAAGTCTCTGCAGCAACAGTTCGATCCCCAGCCAGTCAGGGAGGTACCCACATGGTGCAGCAGACCTCTCCTGTCTCGCCTCCTGCTCCCTTCAGCAGTGAACTTCATTCAGTCTGCCTGTTCTGTTCCCCACTCTGTCTCTGGTGGATCCTTTCACCATCCTGTACCTTTCGCCTGTTCCCAGTTCTTGTATGTGTAAATAAATAAATCTTAAAAAAAAAAAAAAGAAATAGAGGTGTAGACAAGGGTGGTGGTAGAAGAGGAAATAGAAGAAAAATGAGGGATCCAATTACTCAACTGAAAAGAATTTTCAGTAAATTTTGGCAGGACAGAGACTACATATAACAAAGTCAGTACAAGTTTTCCTTACCAGACAAGACAGGCAATTTAGACAGAGATTTTTGAGACTGCTGCTTTTCTGGAGTGATTATAAGTTTCAATAAAAGTCTGTTTCATGAATCAACCACATGTTAGTGATGCATTGTGCCAAACAGGGAGGAAAGATGACTAGTGAAATGAGTATAGTGTAGGGAGGAAATAGGCAAGACTCACTGGAGGCTTCTCAACAATTAACAGAAGCTCAGGGGACCAGGAGCTGCATGCATGGAAGTTTGCCTGAGCAAGCTCGGGTGCACAGAGTGAAGAAATTACAGGAAATAATGATTCTGGAATTCCGGGGAGGGTAAAGACTTCCACATCACATACACATTATGCACACACGCATATTCAAGCAAGCATCTCCTGTATGTGGCCATTTTCATACGCATTCACATCTCATGCCTACTGTTTTTCTATTTAGTTTGCTCCATTCATTAATCCTTTGCTATACCCACCGAGGAAAGTAAAAACATTAGGAAGCAGAAAAAGGAATTTAGTTTTCCAAAGTGGTTTGCTCTCTGGATGTAAGAAACATGATGGGAAGAGTTTCATGTCCACTAGACTTTCTACTCTTCTTCTTTGCTAGCACAGATACCCTTCTCTAAAGTTGTGTGTTGGCACATTTAAAGAGCAAGTAGTGGGGCCTCCCTGGTGGTACAAGGGGTTAAGATGCAACTTATGAAGCTATCTGCAGCCACTGCAGCACAAGTTCGATCCCGGCCAGGGAGATGCCCACATGGCGCAGCAGACCTCTCCTGACTCACCAGCTGCTCCCCTAGCAGTGCATTTCAGTCAATCTGCCTGTTTTGTTCCCCACTCTGTCTCTGGTGAATCCTTTCAGCCCCCACACCTCTAGCCTGCACCCCAGTTCTTGTATGCATAATTAAATAAATCTTAAAAAAAACAAAAAGCAAGCAGCATTGTGAATGGAATCATCACATTACATTAATGTCAAGGTTCAGTCTTGACATTTTTCTTTCTTATCTTTCTCCAGGAGCACCAATTCCAACTGATTATTTGCCCCTACATTCAACCTTATCCCCACCCAATCTCTAACTGGACTTGCTCAGAAGTTGCCAAATGCCTCATTTCTAGAGATTTCTGATTTCTTACAGGCTAGTAGTCAGAGGATACAAAGCCTGCTGCAAAATGTTTATCTCATTTATGTTAAATAAAGCATGTCAGTTTGATGGGTTTTAGAGGTCAAAGTTATAGTTTTCATTAGGCAGAGTTAATGTATAGGAGAGAGTTATCCACATCTCTAAATTATTGTAATCTAGGAACCATGGAAAAATGCACATTAAGGATGTTATTATGATTAAATTATGGCATATTTTGCTGCTTGCTAACATTAAGTTCATAGGCTGTGTCCCATATTTTGCAAAGAATGTGGGAGGAAGTAATTCTCACTACAGCCCTATGAACTAATATTTCTCCCATTTTAAGGATGAGCAGACTGAGGCTAATGGGTGTGAAATAACTTTCATAAAGCTGAAGCACAGGAAAGTGGCAGGATCCAATGTGGATCCTGAGCTTTTCACCAACACTCTGCACTGCAGAAGCAAGCTGAACAGTCATGTCATCTGTCAATTCCACTCTGCCCTCTGCTTGTAGAGTTGCCTTCAGAGAGAAAGTGTCACCTTCATTCCTGGGACCCAGATATAATACCTTACACCTCCATTCTTGCCTAAGGTCAGAATAGGAGCTGAGGGACAGGGAACTGAAAACCTCCACATGCAATTCCATTTGTCATGCCTGTCCAGCTGGTATTATGTGTCACTCCACATCAGGCAGAGAGCGAGGCCGAATTAAATCCGACTGTCAAGACACCCAAATTTGCAGC